>NC_066621.1:92085125-93335125 GCF_025201925.1 Gopherus flavomarginatus
CATTTTGTTCTTAATTGGTGATTTTTTTTTCAATGACTATAAATGAACCCAGAGATTGTATTGGGCACACATTACTAATCCAAAAATAAACTCTCAGCTGGAGAATTTCAAATGAGTACAAAAAAAGACAACTACCACAGCAAGGTAAAATGAGCTGTTAAAAAAATCTCATTGCACATAATTGATTGCCCTCAGATGATGTACTTTCCCCTCTTACATCAGTTACAAGGTATTATGGAAAGTTGCTAATTCTAGACTCAATTTTTCACACTGTGCCATGCAAACCTGCAGTCATCTCTGTTTGCTACAATGAATTACTGACATCGGGGAAAGGCCAGATCATGAAAGCGGTTATGGAACAGCTGACACATTTAACACACAACTCTCAGCTCCCTTTCTACTGTTTTTTATGGTGTTTTTTAGTCTGGATTTTTTGTTGAAGGATGGGGGCATGCATCTGGAAGCTATGGAAGGAAAGCACTATAGATGAGCTAAGTCTTAATAAGGAAAACTTTTGAAAATATGATGATGACTGTTAATTGCTTATGTATTGGATGCCCAGGATGAGATACTTATGTGTCTTAAATTGGGTGTCCAAAATTAGTGGATGCTTTTGGTAACTTTAGCTTACAGCAGTGTTAGATCTTATTGCACAGTATGTTTTCGTTTTATCTCGTTGTATTTTTGTTTTTAACAGGTTAAGGTAAGTTTTGCTGCCAGTTTTTCTGCATTGGCTTGACTGTATTGCCTCTGAGCCTAAAGCTCCTCAAATTAGGTAAATCCTTATATTGTCTTGTCGTCTTGCTGTATTTTAATGGACTTATTGACGTTGGAGGTGGAAAAGGTCTACTAAGTTTATCTACTCCCTGCTCCCCAGGCCAGTGAATATTTCTTCTCTACAGTAGGTAACGTTTTCTACTGGAGTTTAAATACCTCCAGCAATAAAGCTTCCACCACTTCCTGTGTGAGAATCTTCCGTTCTCTGGCTACATCTACACTGCGCACTAGGGCTATGGTTCCCGCTTATGTAGACACACTTGGGCTAGCTGACATCTGAGCTAGTACACTAAAAATAATAGTGTAACTGGGTAGCACAGGCGGCAGCAGCAGCCTGGGCTAGCCACCCCAAGTATGGGCCCACAGAGTTTAGGTAGGTTTGTACCTGGGGCAGCAAGCTTGTGCTTCTGCTGCCTCCCAGCTACTGTCTTCCCTGCTATTTTTAGCATGCTAGTATAACCCATGTCTCCCTCTAGTGGCCTAGACCACTTAGCGATTAATGAGTCTTCTACAGCCTTAGCTAAGGCATTTGGCTTTTAGCTCATGCATTAGAGGCTTATATGTTTAGCTTCAGAGGTCCCAGGTTCGATCCCACCTGCTGACGACCAGGGTTCTTTGGTGTTACACTAGCTCAAATGAGAGCTAGCATGAATGTGTAAGTGAGCTGGAAATCACACCCCTGGCTCGTAGGGTAGACATGGCTTCTAGTAAAATTCACCCTTCAGATCAGGGGTCGGCAACCTCTGGCACGCGGCTCGCCAGAGTAAGCACTCTGGTGGTCTGGGCCAGTTTGTTTATCTGCCGCATCGGCAGGTTCGGTGGACTGCGGCTCCCACTGGCCCGTCCCGTCAGGGTGCTTACCCTTGCGAGCCACGTGCCAGAGGTTGCCGACCCCTGCTCCATGTGTTTTCCTGATATCTAGCCTAAATTTCTTATCTCTGTTTCTTCTCATTACTCCAGGTTCTCCCTCCTTGTACCAGCCTAAATCAGCCTTTCATTCCTTCACGTTCTTCAAATGCCTTTAGTTTGTATGTCCGGCATAATAACCATTTAGCCACGTGTTCAGTAGTGAACAGGGTTCAAGTAAATATCACTTTCACAGGATGTGAGTGTCATTCCAGGCTGCACTGGCATTGGACGTCCTGGAAACATAGCGTTGTGGCCATATTCATCATGGTAGGAACATAGGAATTGCCATATCAGATCATATAAGTGGTCTGTATAGTGGTGTCCTTTCTCTGGCTGGCCAATGTCAGATGCTTCAGATAAGGTGTTAGAATCTTCAATAACTTGCTGACTTTCTTTTTAACTCCCATGAATTGGTGATTATGATGTCCCATAAATAAAATATACAAGTGAAAGGATCGCGCTCAGGGATGAACTGCAAAGCTGGGAACTCATATAAAAGCAATAGAAATTCAGTTAATGCTTTTCCCATTACAAACAAATCCCAAGCAAAACCACCTTCATTAGCATCTTCCCACCTTCTGACTTGGTAACAAATCTCCAGATGCAGTAGTCTGGCCTCAAATCTTGTTCTGCTTCTGGACCTGTAACTGAGTAGTTGACAGCCACCTACTTTCTGCTTCCCTCAGCTTCCTCGTATACTACATATCATTATATGAAAATATATGTAGCACTTTATAGTAATCACTAGCTAATCCTCCTCCTACCCAAACCAAGTGAAGTAGGTATTACCTCACTTCTACAGAAGTGGAAACCTAGGTACAGAAAGATGAGTGTGTGGCCAGAGGTAAAATAAAAGAGTCAGTGGCTGGATTAGGATTTGGGACTGCTATCTGGCTCCTAGCTCCAGACTTGGGCTACCAGACCCCACTGCCTCTCAGTTACATGCTCCAATATACATGCCAGTTCTGTCTCTCTCACTACCACCGCAGCAAAATGTGGAGAATGGCTGTGATTTTAAAATATAGATGGGTGGCAGCAGTTCTTGCATTGTGCGCCCGCATCTCTTCTCCTCCGCCCCGCCAGCTTTATAACCCCTGAAGTGTTATGTGGATAGTGTTGCTGTTTATTACAAATTTGGTTCTGGGACAATTCCTGACAACTCCTCTTATTTTCAAGAAAATAAATCCAGAAATTGTCCTTTTGGGAGTGTTCCTCTCCACTAAGGCTGCTCCTTGCTGGGCCTTCTCCAAATCCATTCATGCTAATAAGTGACTTGATTTTGGTTAGAGAGAGATTCTAACCATGTAGCCAACCCATCCTGGCAACCTTTAAGAAAACCACAGGGTGATGTAATGAGCTCATGCATGGAAAGATAAACAGCTCTAGGAAAACCAGCAGTAGTAGTCTCAAGTAAATACTCTGCAATCACCAGGGTCTTGAACATGACGTTACTTGAAAGGAAGAATGAGTAATATATTAAGGTTAGCTGCTGAAGACAGGTGTGTGTTTTGAATCTTGCTGTTTATTTCTAAATCCTGCTCCTTGGATGGGTGCCAGTTCCATGTGGGTTTTTCTTTGGGTGCTAGAGCAGAAGAGTCCCTCTGGGCATCCTTTACTACTACTTTCTACTGATACAACTTTTTGCTTTTTGAAGCTCTTCCAACACAGAGCAAAGCTATAAATGAGCTTTGAAAAACAAGTGTACAGAAACTAGGATAGTATTGTTCGTATGTTAGTTTTAAAAATTAATTTACCTTAAGGATCAGGCTCAGAGGCATAAGAGCAAGAAGCAACATGAAATCTGGGTGTCTGATGTGCAAGGGAGCAAAAGCAGTAGAGGCCTTGCAGGGGGATAGTGTGCCCCCATGGGCAACATGGAGATATTCTAAGTTGGTCTCCACAGGTCTTCATGGTGAGGTGGAATGTGGCTGCATCATGCTGGAGGTTGGGTTGTTCTACGAAGTTCAGCTCCAAATGGCCAGAAAACTGCTTAAGCCGGGAACAGGGAGCCATATCTGCTAGTCCTTGGGGTAAGGATTCAGTTTCCTCAGTCCTACCCCTTGTACACACACTGTAACCCTTTTCCTCTGGCTTTGTTTGTGCCCTAAGTTAGGCTGTGTGCACCCTTCTTGTTACAACAGAAGGTATGTCTACGTGGCAGTGGAGAGGTGTACTTCCTAGTTTGGGTAGACAAACATACACTAGTTATGTTCAAACTAGCGCAAAATAAAAAGGCAGAATGGCCACAGTGACATGGGTAGCAGCTTGGGCTAGCGACTCAAGTACGGCCCCAGGTATGTATCAAGCAGCTAGTCTGACACCATGAATGCCATGGCATTCACACTGCTATTTTTAGGTGCTAGCTAGCATGTATAGGTCTACCCAAGCTGGGAATTACACCTCCCAGATGCTGCGTAAACATACCGTATGTGCTAACAGCCTTCTTCACTTGTCCATCACCTTGTCACATGCCTTGCTTGAGGACATGGGACAGTGAGAATTCTCAAGAGGTAGATACAGATACACTCATGTACTGGCTTAACCAGGGTGATTCTTGCTCACTGTAACAGGATGGCGAACTCTCAGTCCCTGTATGCAAACACAGGACTCTTCTGTTGAGGCACCTGGACCACTGATACTATAGCTGTGCGTTAACAATTAGTATGATTACTGCTGAGCTGTAGTGGCAGGTGGGTCAATCAGGAAATGAAAGGGCTGGAACAGAGAAGGATCTGGAGGGAAATGCTAGGAACTATCAAGATTAGGGAGAAAGTTCAGACTGAGGTTTGTTTTGTTTGGGTGTCTTTACCAATAAAACCAACCCCCAGGAATGTGGAAGGCCTGGACTCTAACTCAGGGTCTGTATGCTCTGTTAAGGATGGGGAGGCATTGAATCCATTCATATTTGTGGGTTGAACTAACTATCATTTGCAGTCAGAAGAAAATTCCTTCGTGTCCTGGTGGCTGGGCATTTGAGGGTTGCAGGGTGCACCTTCTGGGAGTAGATGGGCGTATCCTCCACAGTTTTTGGTAGTATTGGTGAACTTCAGTAAAGGTGTTCAGGTTTTTGAAAAGCACAACAGAGACCTGTGGCTGGGGGCAGAGTGGGGAAGGTATAGCCTGGCTTTCTCCTTAGCTTTTTATTTTTAATTGTTCCCCAGCCAACATCCTGCTCCCCACAGGACTCATGGAACTTCCCATCTTTCCCCCATCCCACTGACTTAGAGGACTTCTGAGTCCCGCTGCCTCTGTTGGGCCCAGTTTTTGCTGCCACCATGACTTTTGCTCCCACTCCTTTCATCCAGACATGTTACCCTTCTCTGCCAGTCTCAGTGAATTTACCACATCACCGTACAGTGGATTACAGGGCATTGCAGACTTGTGCCTTCGTAGTTTTTGGCTGATAGGTGGCACAAAGTCAATGGGCTGTCAGTGGGGAGGGAGGAGAGACAGCACATTCGAGCCCAGCGCAAGCATAGCTGGACCTCACACAAACAAGGGAGAGGGCAGCAGCCAGAGATGTAGACAATTTAACTAGGCAGAAAGCTAGTTTCAGTGAAACCAAAACAAGATTGGCTAGAACCAAGAGAATCTACGTAAACATCGGAGACCTGCTCACTTTGCGCCCAGTCCTTTTTGTCTTACGTTTCCAAGCCTCTGTCTCTTCTTGGCATGTGTATGGGACTGTTCAAACATGACTGGTTCCTGTGGGTGTAAAAGGGAGGGAGAACGAAGCTCCGCTCTCACACCAGGAAAGGGCTCTGATTGATAGAAGGGAACAGATGGTCGGAAAGCTTGTAGCCATAGCTATTGTGCATCCATCAGATGTCTTTCCTGGCTGCAGTCCCATGTCTTGGATTCATGCCTCCCTATGCAGTATGTGGATAAAGTATGTCGGAAGTGTTGAAGTACAACACTAAAGTCACCTTATCACCCTCGTACCCCTTGGGTGCCCTCCAAGTTTAGTTCTTTGTCCTATTCTTTTTTTTTTCTTCTATAGCCATTTTGGCCTTGGTAGGTGTCAAGCCAGCAACTGTCCTAAGCAGCCCCCACTGAGGAGAAACCTTCACTGGTATAAAAACTCGCCACTATCAAGTCACTCAGTTACAGACAGGATTGATTTAAATCACTTATTTTAATCATGATTTAAATAATTGGTTTATTTATGTTTTTGCATATTTACTTTTTAGTTATTTTCCTAAAGAAATATTGATTTCCCTCCCCCCCACCACTGGCTGGTTACTATAAAAACATGTTGCTTTACAACTAAATACAGCCTTTGTACTAAAATGCAGTGCATCTTCTTCTTAACCAGGAGGATACATTATATTGATATACTTATTTAAGCAATTATATAGCTAAACTCATATTTATACAAATTTTTAATTTTTACATTTTCATTACATTAGAAAATGGTGAATGAAGCATTTCTTATTCACTAGATTAATTTTCTACTCATAGTTTGCGTCAAGCTGCATTTGAATGGAAATTGGAATGTACAAAAACAGCATTTTCGTTTTTTTATTAGTTGAATAGAACGCCCTTAAGTATGTATCCAGCGCATTTATTTTGTTTTTTATCAAAACATGTTTTAAGAAGATAGGAATGGCCATACTGGGCAGACCAATAATCCGTCTAGACCAGTAACCTGTCTTCCAACCGTGGCCAATGCCAGATACTTCAGAGGCATGAACAGAACAGGGCAATAATTGAGTGATCCACTCCCTGCTTCTGGCAATCAGAGGCTTAGGGATGCCCAGACCATAGAGTTGCATCCCTGCCCATCGTGGCTAATGGCCACTAATGGGCCTATCTTCCAGGAACTTATCTAATTCTTTTTTGAACCAAGTTGTACTTTGGGCCTTCATAATATCCCCTGGCAATGAGTTCCACAGGTTGACTGTGCACTGTGTGAAGAAGTACTTCCTCATATTTATTTTAAAGTTGCCGCTTATTGATTTCATTGTCTTGTGTTATATGAAGGGGTAAATAACACTTCCTTCCTTACTTTCTCTGTACCAGTCATGATTTGATAGACCTCTGTCATATTCTAAGTTCCCTGTAAGCCTATTTAGCACTGCTTAGGAAACCCAACCGGAGGAGAAGCGCCCCTCCCCCAGCCCAAACTTAGCCCGGCCCCAACCTACTGCGACCAAGTCGGCCTGACCCTGCTGTGGCCAGAGCGCCCCTCTGCCGGCTCCAGCCTGGACATGCTGGGGCTGGGGAAGGGGTGCCTATCTTGCAGCCCCAGCCGTGGAGCTGCAGCAGCAGGGAGAGGTGCCTCTCCTCACCCAGCCCAGGTGCTGCTGTGGGGAGAGAAAGCTGTGGGGAGTCCTCTCTCTCTCTCTCTCTCCACTGTATCCCCGGAGCACCCTCCTGCACCCCGGCTCCACCCCAGAGCCTGCACCCCCAGCCGAAACCCTTACACCCTGCACCCTAACCCCCTGCCTGAGCCCTGAACCCCCTCCCACATTCCAAACCCTTCAGCCCCACCCCACTGCATGAATTTTATGTGCACCAATATGGAGGTGATGTGTGACACATCACCTCCATATTGGTGCACATAACAAAATTCATTCTGCACATGGGTGGGAAAAATTAAAGGGAACACTGATCATATCTCCTCCTTCTCCTACTCCCCCCATCTCTCTGCCAACTTGAACAGTCCCAGTATTTTAATCTCTTTTGTATTTAAAACTAACTGATTTATTAAACAAAGGAATTCTCTGTAGTTAAGTCAGTTGAACTGATAGTTCTGGTCACCATGCCCTTCAAGGTTTTAGAACTAGTAGATCTCATTCTCTCACACTTCTTTTTCTCCATGAATAAAAGCTACGGAAAACAAGCTCTCCTGCTTTTTCAACTCAAAACTGGTTTCTTAACTTTGAATGACCTAGTGATTGAACTAAACTAGTTGAAAAAATTTAAATGAAGAAAATATTCTCTCTGCACTTGCAGAAGAGGCTACTATGGGGGCTGGGGAAGAGGAATGGGTTAGCACTTCAGCAAACTCTGGCTCCAGGTACTTAGCCAGTTACTTCCACCAGTTCAGTGGTCTGACTTGTTTAAAACTTGGCAGCAAACATGTACAGCTTAATATTATTGTTTGTATTTAATTTAAATTATTTTAATAGATTATAGTACATTTAGGCCTAAGCATAGGTTGTCTATTTCAAATTTACTTTTAAATGGGATTATTTTGTAAAAATAAACCTATATTTAATTTAAATAAAATTAATGTAAGTAAATATTTTTTTAAAAAATCCTTGATTTTATTTTTATCCAGACTGCTTTAATTTTCATGATGAATCAATGATGTTTCCTGCTGAGTTCCTGCCTTGGAAGCCAGATAATCAGTTGTCCTAGTGATGATCCTTCACTAAGGGCTAATCTACACTGGCAATGCTAAAGCATTACTGCAGGGCTTTAAGGTGGCTTGTGTGGTCGTGGCAGAGCACTGAGAGAGAGCTCTCCCAGTGCTCTAAAAAACCTTCCTCCATGAGGGGCGTAGCTACACTGGCGCTTCACAGCGCTAAAACTTGCTGTACTCGGGGGTATTTTTTGATATCCCTGAGCAAGAAAGTTGCAGCCCTGTAAATTGCCAGTGTAGACAAGCCCTAATATTGCATGTTTGTGTATGTGCATGCATATGCAGCTGCTCTTCTGGCTGTGCATACTCTCGCTCTCTCATTGCAGCTGCAGTCCAGTCACGTGTTCCTTTCCTGGCTGCTGCCAAAGGGATCCAAACTCCATCACGGAGTCTCTTACCTAGATGCTATTTAAAGTTAGAATTGGAGTGATGTATCACTAGCAAGTGTGATCCTCCAGCAGACCTGAAGTGGCGAGGGGGGGACACACTGGAAGAGTCTAGAGCCAGGACCCTTCCCAGCCAGTCCGTGAGCAAACAGTCATAAATAATGTGCCATTGGGGAGCAGTTAATCTGCTCTATGAAAAGCTGCAAAGTATACAAGTGGGGAAAAATAACAATGTATAATAATCAGTTTGCAATCCTAGGTGCTAAGCCATATGCAGCTAGGCAAATAAATGAAGCTCCCCCTTAGTGCCATGTGATAAATCATTCCCAAAGAATTCCGTCTCCACTACCCCCAAAGAAAGAAAACAAATTACTCTAGGCACAGTCATAACTGCTACCTCCACAGCTGCCTGTTAAGGAAAAGGGCCTGGAGAGAGGGGAGGGAGATGGGGATGGGGATGGGCAGCAGAGAGGTACACGGAGTTGGAGCAAAGCTCTTTGCTAAACCCCCACAGATTTCCATTTAGGGTTAAAACCAGAGGGTCAAATTCTTCTCTTGAGAAGCTTCCTCTGAGGCCAAGGGTTTAGGTTAGAGATCTTTTTGGACGATAGAGAGAAGGGGAGGCTGGAGAGAACTGAATTTGGTTTTACAAAGGCTCTGCCCGATTGAAGGAGGTCTGTGAACCTGCAGGGAGAAGTCCCTTAGTCGTGATGTGCATGCACATATATATGCCTATGGCATGCTGCACATGCACTACAAACCTGCATGGCGCGCACACACTAATCTGCCCCCCACGTTCATGCATGCACACCCTGGCCTGTGCATAGACATGTGTGCACACAAGCACCCCTAGGTGCAAAAGGTGGCCATTGCAGTGGGCAGCCAAACCGTGTTTAATGCAAATTAGCCTGAATCAGTTAACAGTCTCCTACATGACACCCCGCAGCTATGTCCTGTATCTCCAATACTGTTGGGGGAAATGCTGTTCTTACACAGTGCAGCCAGCAGAGGGAGGTTACTTTCTTCAACAATAGTTCCTGCTGCTAACAAAAAGTGTGGGAGCAGGAGGAGTAGGGATGGGGGGTTCTCCCAAGAGTATTTAAAGACTAGGGTGGAAACACATACAACTTCTCATTATAGTCAAGTAGGAGTCAGGGCCAACTCCAGGCACCAGTGGAGGAAGCACGTGCCTAGGGTGGCACATCCTAAGGGGTGGCATTCTGTCCGTTCTTGGGGTGGCACAGTCGGGTGGCTTTTTTTTTTTTTTTTTTTTTTTGCTTGGGGCAGCAAAAATGGTAGAGCCGGTCCTGGTAGGAGTTGTTGCGTATTCCTCAGTTGTGCAAAGGGAGCTGAGATCAAATAGTGAAAGCAAAGGGAGTGAAGAAACGAATTCAGCTGTAGCCCAGAAGGCAATCAGGAGTTAACTATGCCACAAGCTGCCACTTGGTGGTGAGGAATTTCATAGATATAAGGGAATGGAGTAATCTTCTGACTCCCTCCCAAAACAAGAACATCAAAGATCAATTGTTTCCATCTCCTGTCTGACCCATCTTCTGAGTGGAGCTGGCCTGAAGCATTGTACATACCTGGATTTGGATCCAAGTTTTTTCAGTTCAGAGGTGTTCAAATTCAGGGTTGTCATTTGGCCATTGTGGAGATAATGCTTAGATACAACCACATTAGCTGCAAAATGAAAACCAGGCTGGCTGTGAAGCTCATTCCCAAACTTCTACAAAGTTGAACAGCTTGAAGCCAAACTTGAACAGCTTAATGGGACAAAATCGGAGGGCCCAGATACTCTTCATCCAAGAATATTAAAGGAATTGGCACATGAAATTGCAAGCCCATTAGCAAGAATTTTTAATGAATCGGTAAACTCAGGGGTTGTACCATACGACTGGAGAATTGCTAACATAGTTCCTATTTTTAAGAAAGGGAAAAAAAGTGATCCGAGTAACTATAGGCCTTTAGATTGACCTCTGTAGTATGTAAGGTCTTGGAAAAAATTTTGAAGGAGAAAGTAGTTAAGGACATTGAGGTCAATGGTAATTGGGACAAATTACAACATGGTTTTACTAAAGGTAGATCATGCCAAACCAACCTGATCTCCTTCTTTGAGAAGGTGACAGATTATTTAGACAAAGGAAATGCGGTAGACCTAATTTACCTCGATTTCAGTAAGGCATTTGATACGGTTCCACATGCGGAATTATTAGTCAAATTGGAAAAGATGGGGATCAATATGAAAATTGAAAGGTGGATAAGGAACTGGTTAAAGGGGAGACTACAATGGGTCGTGCTGAAGGGTGAACTGTCAGGCTGGAAGGAGGTTACTAGTGGAGTTCCTCAAGGATCGGTTTGGGGACAAATCTTATTTAACCTTTTTATTACTGACCTTGGCACAAAAAGCGGGAATGTGCTAATAAAATTTATGGATGACACAAAGCTGGGAGGTATTGCTAACACAGAGAAGGACCGGGATATCATACAGGAAGATCTGGATGACTTTGTAAACTGGAGTAATAGTAATAGGATGAAATTTAATAGTGAAAAGTGCAAGGTCATTCTTTTAGGGATTAATAATAAGAATTTTAGTTATAAATTGGGGATGCATCAGTTGGAAGCAACAGAGGAGGAGAAGGACCTTGGAGTATTGGTTGACCACAGGATGACTATGAGCCGCCAATGTGATATGGCCGTTAAAAAAGCTAATGCAGTTTTAGGATGCATCAGGCGAGGTATTTCCAGCAAAGATAAGGAGGTGTTAGTACCGTTATATAAGGCACTAGTGAGACCTCATCTGGAATACTGTGTGCAGTTCTGATCTCCCATGTTTAAGAAGGATGAATTCAAACTGGAACAGGTTCAGAGACGGGCTACTAGGATGATCCGAGGAATGGAAAACCTGTCTTATGAAAGGAGACTCAAAGAGCTTGGCTTGTTTAGCCTAACCAAAAGAAGGTTGAGGGGGGATATGCTTGCTCTTTATAAATATATCAGAGGGATTAATATTAGGGAGGGAGAGGAATTATTTAAGCTTAGTACCAATGTAGACACAAGAACAAATGAGTATAAACTGGACACTAGGAAGTCTAGACTTGAAATTAGATGAAGGTTTCTAACCATTAGAGGAGTGAAGTTCTGGAACAGCCTTCCAAGGGGAGTAGTGGGGGCAAAAGACATATCTGGCTTTAAGACTAAGCTTGATAAGTTTATGGAAGGGATGGTATGATGGGATAGCTTAATTTTGGCAATTGATCTTTGATTATCAGCAGGTAAGTATGCCCAGTGGTCTGCGATGGGATGTTAGATGGGATGGGATCTGAGTTACTGCAGAGAATTCTTTCCTGAGTGCTGGCTGGTGAGTCTTGCCCCCATGCTCAGGGTTTAGCTGATCGCCATATTTGGGGTTGGGAAGGAATTTTCCTCCGGGGCAGATTGGCAGAGGCCCTGGAGGTTTTTCGCCTTCCTCTGCAGCGTGGGGCATGGGTCACCTGCTGGTGGATTCTCTGCAGCTTGAGGTCTTCAAACCACAATTTGAAGACTTCAGTAACTCGGACATAGGTTAGGGGTCTGTTATAGAAGTGGATGGGTAGGGTTCTGTGGCCTGCTTTGTGCAGGAGGTCAGACTAGATGATCATATTGGTCCCTTCTGACCCTAAAGTCTATGAGTCTAACTTTAGCAGCTCAGGGGTTTTGATTCAGGCCAACCACTGCCATTGGGGATTTTAGGTTGTATAATTGGTGAGACTTCAGTGGTCCAGGATCTAACAGTGTGTCTCAATCTCTGTGTACCATGAACCACTACTCTAATCCAATCAAGTCAACAAGATGACACAGACAATTTCCAAAGTGTTCTAATGAGCTGTGATTTAATCAGGGTAATAGATAACCTGTATGTAAATGGATTATGTGGCCAGGCAAAATAGTTGCTGTAATTTACCTTTTTGCCAAGATGATGCACGGCATGCATAAAAATAATGTGGTCATTTTCCTGCTGTCCTCTAGCTCCATAACTTGTCTGGCCACTGTTTTAGGAGGTTTGCAATGGCTGTGTGACTGCCTGCCTGGGGCAGCAGACGGGGGTTGAGCACTGTCTGGAAGGCAGGTGGGGTAGGCTTGCAGGAATAGGTGACTACCATCCAAGTAGAGCAGAATTTTGCTCCTGCAGGATTTAGGAGTACTGCATAGCAGGACCCTACCCTGGCTATGCAGCAGCTAATTCCCACAAGAATAGCACACTACTCCTTTGCAGTTTAAGAGGCCTGAGTAGCAGCTACCTCCTTCTGAAAGTCTACCCTGATCGCCAAGACAGTGCTTCACCCCTTCTGCTGACCCCTGTTTTCTGTCTAAGGGGCTATGCAGTATATTGAATAATGTTAGAATTGGTTAACATTGCAATGTAACTCAGTGCAGCTCTGCCATGTCAACAGGGGGCAGCGTGGGGGGGGGCAGGGAAGTGGTGGGGTTGCTGAATAATTTAGGTCTAACATGCCACCTGCTGCAAGGCACTTTGAACGTAATAAATCAACAGATAAAATTCTGCAGCATGCAGTATATACAGTAACTTTTTCCCATGTTGTCTGCTGAGAGATTAACAGTCAAAGCAAGGACAGTTGAATGTGTGCACTGGGGACAACTGCAGGGAATATTTCTTTCTACTTTAAAAAATAAAATAAACCCTGAATGTTCTTCCAGGCTGATGGTCCAAGATTGAGACAGGCTGCAGTGGTGGTGCTGCTGATGAGTAAGAGGTGGGGAGAGATTTATACTATACCCAGGGCCTATATTTGCTCAGCTGGTATTGTGCTTTTAGAGAAAACAGAAGGGGTTGTTTCTGCTCCTCCATCCACGTCCCTGCTTTGCAGAGTGGTGTCTAGTCCCTGTTCACCATGCTGTTTTAGCAGGACTGCCAACCCTTGTGTGCCAGCACCCCCGGGATATTTAAAATCATTCTTTGCCTTTGAGGTAGAAAGGATACAAACCTGCAGCAACTTGTGTTGAAACTGCTTCCTGGATGGAATTTTCCGTTTCTCTAGTCCATTGCTTCTGAGTGTCCTAGTTGGACAGAAAGGCACCTGTTCCTCCACAAGTTCAGTGCTCTATACACCACAATGGATCTGTTTATCACTTACACTAAACCTCCTTAGCACTGCTCTGACATTGTAAAAAAGCCTTGAGTGAGTGTAAATTACATCACATTACGCTTTAAGGCCTCTTGATTCTACCACAACAGTGTAAATGAGAATCAGGCTCAATGGATTAATCTCTTTGAGAGGAGCAAATGTTATTCCAATTTCACAGAGAGGAAAACTGAGGCACAGAGGCCCTTACTTGCTGGAGGCCCGTGGATCAATGGCAGAGTGAGAAACAGAAGTGAGGAATCTTCGCTCCAAATCTGTGATGTTTCTGCTGTTGAGCCCATCCACCAGCAGCTGCTGTACTCCGTTTTAGCTCCCTATCTTGTAGCAGAGCTTGAAGCGAGGTGACAATGGCATGGCAAGATATAATTTTTAATTAAAAAAAATGCTATTGCTAACTGGGCTTGCCCCATAGTTCAGCATTGTCGATAATGTGCTACCAGGCAAGAGATCAGAGTTTTGTCCCTCTGTCCATGGGCTAGCAGTAGGCTGAGTGTCAAATATCAGTGATTCCGTAGCTGGTCCTCCAGGTTCTGTTTGCATTTTAACCTGCAGGTTCAAGTTGGACTGCAGGCAGAACTCAAGGGAAACTGCTCATGAGGAAATCCTAGTGCCCAAGTCAGAGAGAAGATGGTGCATGTTGCTCTTACCACACAGGCACATGTGTCTGGCTCTGGAGAAAAGCACCTTAAAAGGCAGAGCAAAAACACTCCAGAAGAAGCAGTTCTGTAATCATGAATCGGGGTAGCTAGTGCTATGCTTTGAATCAGCCTGTCTCAAATGATTTGCCTTTCAGATAACACATGGTGACCTGCACTGTGTGACCAGTCTACTCCCATTCCTTGTGGCCTCTCATCTGTTTTAGTAGGAACTGATGGGTCTGATAATATGGCTGGCTGGCTAACTAGCACCAGAGCTACCATTACAGCTAATAATGCAGGACTTAATATTAGCACCTTCCATTCAAGGATCTCAAAGCAATTTAATTGATAGACTTAGCCTAAAAGAGCCATGTAAGCATTGGAGAAATTGAGGCATGGATATCTTCAGTGACTTACCTGCACACAGCAAGTCTGTGGCAGAACTAGGAATAAAACCCTGAATATCTCCTGCAGGTGATTATCCATATGCACATTCCATGAAGCTGGGAATAGAACCCTGAATTTTTTTCAGGCCTGTGCTTTAGCCACTGGGCCTCAGTGACTGCTTGCTTTCCAAAGCTCACCTGCTCCCTCTCGAGCCAGAGGGAGAAGCAGTTCTTGCTGAGATGACATGATTTAACAAGATTTTGGGAAAGTCTTTGGAGGGTGTTTTAATTACTGACCATTAGTGAAACAGTATCTACCCCTCAAGGAAGAGTCTAAGCAGTAATTTATTCTTCTAGTGCTCCTTGGCATTTGCTCTTCTCTAGCATTGCCTTGCATCACTAAATTCCCCAGATCTTTAATAATCAGCTGGCTAATTAGGCAGTAGTTGAGTCCCTTACCTCATCAGTCCACTTCTGTTTCTGTGTGGAGATGGTAGAGGTATGTGTCAGACAGTGCATTTCTCAATGTGTGAGAGAGCAAGAGACCTTTTAGGAATGTGATGATGCATCTCTCAGAAGATCATTGCTAGGGAAAATTTGTTTAATAAAAAAGCCACAAGAGATGTCCTGTCCCCATGTCTCCTGCTATAGCTCATCGCTTCGGAAGATGCCTGTTTTTAAAATGCTCTAAAGAGTGTTAAAAGCAGCTGAGAGTGAAAAATAACAAGTAGTTAGCATTTTAGAGCTGAGCAACTACAACTAAAATGGATATTTCTGCCACAAACTTTCCTCTAATACACACACACACTCTCTCTCTCTCTTTCTATCGTGCTCTTGCATGCTTGCTGGCAGTGGGTAATGCAATCTTGATTTGCTGAATCCCAAAGGTTTTGTTCCCTAGCAGCAGCAGTAGTTTGGCTGAGCTAGTGGGCTTTTTTTGCTGACGGCTGTCACAAGTCACAGCAGAAAACAGGACAACATGATGATTATGTCTTTCTTTTTTAAATGGTTACAGTAGTATTGTTGATCCTGGGTAGCTTCTCACTCACCACACTCCCATCAACTCAGTAGATGCTCCTCTCTCACTAGATGTAGATTTATGCATGTTTTAAGGTTTTCTTCTTTTTTTCCCTTTTTGCCTATAACTCCTGCTAACTCAAGTAGGGAGTCATGCTTGTAGACACCCTGCACTTCATTGAGAAGACGAGCTTCTTTTTTGGGCTGCAGATGAATTTTATAGCTGGTGTCTGGCTTACAGCTTATTTGGCATTCCAAAGTTTCCACTGTCCTAGATCTAGACATGCGTCTGACGAAGTAAGTATTCACCTATGAAAGCTCCAATGCATCTGTTAATCTATAAGGTGCCACAGGACTCTGTCGCTTTTTACAGCTCCAGACTAACACGGCTACCCCTCTGATACTAGATCTAGATGACATTGTTGAAGGTTCACCAAATTAAAAATCTGAGAGATACAGGAGATCTGTTTGGACATCTTACTTTCACTGTCAGTGTAGCTTGGTGGCTACAGCACAGTCACAAGTGCTTTTCTCCAGTCTACTTCTAAATGTCTCAAGCAACGGAGAGGCCACCATTTCCCCCAGTGGAACTGTTCCTTACTCTAACAGAACTGGTCATCGGGGAACTCCTCCAGCCTACGTTCTCTAGTCCTGATCAGAGCAAGCTTAGCCGTATGGTTAAAGTGCAGGACTGGAACCTAGGAGATCTGAATTTTAACCTGGGCTTTGTCCCCAACAAACCACGGGCATATCACTTACACTCTCTGTGCCTCAGTTTTCTCTGCTATAAAATAGGAATAGTTCTGCTTGCTACTTCAGGGAGGTCTGAGGCTAATTCATTTAACATCTGTAAAGCTCTTTGAAATCTTTGGGTGGAAAGTGCTGTAGAAGTATAAATTATTGTTGTAATAATTTTCCATTACGCTGTGTTAAGGGTTTGGACCAGTCTAAACAATTCCTTTCCATTAGTGGTGTTAATGCTCTTATAATTGGTTGTCATAGCCCCTAGTCATTACCATTTGTGGAAGTTACACACATTTAGAACAGGATTTTCAGAACCCTCAGCTTCCATCTAATTCTGTCCCTGTTGAAGTCAACAGTAAAACTCCCATTGATATAAATAAGAATGGAGTTTGGACAATGCTGAGTGCTTCTGAAAATACCACAGTTAGTTCTCTCAATCTTTCCTCATAAATCAATCCACCTAACCCCTTAATCACTGTCACTTTCTGAATTCCACATGTCTCTTGTAATAAAGTGCCTGTAAGTTAGCACAGGAGGTCAGATCATCAGTTGGTATAAACCAATGAAGTCAACTGAGCCATGCGAATTTACGCTAACTAAGAAGCAGTCTCACAAGTGCTTAAGTCCCTTCCTGCATCCATGTATCTAACTCCAAATAACATTGACTTTTTTTTGCTAACACATTGCACTGCACAAAGTTTGCTGTCCACAATCAGCCCTAATTCTCTATAACAATACGGCTTTTCAAGATACTCCTTCCTATAAAATGTTTCAGATTGTTTTCCCATCATATATTTATCCAAGTTAAATTTAATTTAGATATCTAACCATCAGCCACTGTTGTGACTGCATGAGTGTCTAGATATGGCACTGAGTATTTTTTGTTTTATCTGTTTTTGCAGGTGTTGGTGACTCTTCACAATTTTGTATCACATGCAGATTTTGTTCACAGCTAATGAAAGTATTAAAGATGAAACCTGAGGACATATTTATTTAACAGATATAGCAAAAATGCCACCACCTGCTAGTAAATAAGTTCAATTTCACAGCTGTGGTATAATGGGGAGATTACAGTACACAGATGTGAGATCCTAGTGTTTTTAAGTCTAAAGGGAAGAAAAAACTTGTAGGTTTCCTGTACACAAACTATTATTACTACATGCATTTAGATAAACATTCTCCCCCAATAGGAAGCAGCTATCCTGCAACTGTCCCATTCTCCTCTCCCACAACTAAACCAACGTCAGCCCCTTGCAAATTGGTTAATTTGCCTCTGAAGTTAAGCCAGTTACTCTCACATCCCCATATCACAATTAAAAACTGTTTTGAAATATACTTTGCAATTTAAATATTATATATATCTTGTAATTTTCTAACAAATTGAAACTTCCAAAAATAATTATACAGGAGGGCTCAGGTCAGCATGACCTTGTCACATATGATTTTTATAGAAACTTTTTTTCCATATTAAAAATCTTGTGATGCTCTTCAAATATATCCAACACAACAGAAGAAAACTGACTAAAACCTGGGTGAGCACCTAAACTTGTGTATGTGCACATATCTATATAATATGCAATGGTATGTGAGAGTGAGTGATGTGTGGCCATGAATGGAGTTTTGCATGCCATCTTTATTCATGGATTGGTACAAACGATAAAAAACCTCTATCCATACGTTCTAGATGCCTTGCACACTGTCACATGTTGCACGTAGATTATAAGGTGCCAAGGAGATGTTTTCCCAGAAAAACAATCTGCACAGTGAGGGCCTGATCCAGTTGCAGTGAAGTCACTGGGAATCTTCCCGTTGGTTTCAGTGGGTGTTGGATCAGGCCCTAAGGCCTGGTCTACACTGGGGGAGAGGTCGATGTAAGATACGCAACTTCAGTTATGGGAATAGCATACCTGAAGTCAACATATCTTATTTCGACTTACCTACCATCTTCACAGCGTGGGATAGATGGCCGCGGCTCCCCCGTCAACTCCACTTCTGCCTCTCACCCTGGTGGAGTTCCGGAGTCGATGGGAGTGTGTTCGGGGATCGATATATCGCGTCTTAGATCAATCGCTACCCGCCGATCCAGCGGATAGTCTGGAAGTACCCTAAATGTTAATTCACTTCAAAAAATTACAGCAATATTATTTGGCACAAGTGAAAGGTGCCGGAGTTACCCCTGGAGAAGGAAGTCATTCCAAAGAGTGACCCTGGGATCCTCCATCCAGTGAGCAGCACCTCCAACTTGTCTCAGGGAAACTCCTAGAAGACCTCTTCTACATTAGCAAACTTCATAGTCAGAATTCACTATTAGTGATGCCATGATGAATGCTGAAGTATAGCTAGGATTCTGGTGTTTTCATCAGTGTTTGTTTCTCAGGGACCGGCTTGCTGCCTTACTCAACTGTGTCAGGGAGATCTTGGGGACCGGCGCTGGTCCACAGACTGGTCACTGAGAAACACCACTCTAGAAGACATGGCGGTAAAATTAATACTGTAATCCTGCCTACATCTTGGCTTTCACCAACAGTGGAGAGTGATGACTACACAATTTGCTAGTTTAAACAGTCTTGGGTGAGAGCCCCCATGGTCCGTTCAGTCCTTGGAAGTCTCAGTAGAAAGATAACAGGGAGCCAATCAGTGCCAATTATGATGGTGTTTGTTGTGACATGGATGCCTATGTGCAATGAACTAAACAAAGGCTGCCAAATTCATTTCACTGACTAGGTCTACAAAGCAAAACCAAAAAACACCCCACAAAAACCTTGTGGAAGCAAATCTCAGAGCCCAGGTCAACTGACTTGGTCTCACAGGGCTAACAATAGCTGAGAGACTGTTCAGGCTCAGATTGGAGCCCAGACTCTGAGACCCTCCCATGTCACCAGGTTTCAGAGTCCAGGCTCCAGGCCAGGCCTAAACAGTTACGCTGCTATTTTTAGCCTCCCAGCATGAGTCCAGGTTGTTTGACCAGGGCTCTGAGAGTTGCTGCTGTGAGCGTTTTTTTTTTTTTTTTGCTGTGTAGATGTACGCATAACCCATTAACACCCATCAGATGGTAGTGATTATCAATCAGCTCTGTTTTCTATTAGGAGTTCCCTGGGCCATCCATTCCCCCACATTTTTCTTGTTAGTATACTGGGCAAAGAGAAAATGTTTTTAAATGCCACTGGTATAATGCAAGCATAGGTATGTGTATATGAATGTACATTTGTGCACTGCATATACATGCACAGTGATGTATACTCACACAGTACTGTATATATGTCAACTAAGGCTATGGCTGATTAAAAGAAAAGTGATTAATTTTATAACAAGTTGTTGTGCAGGGCCAAAAAAAGCATTGGTATTTATTTTTTTTTTCAAAGGACACTTTTAGTGCCAGTTTTGCAATACTCAAAGGACTCCAGAGAATTTGTACACTGAGGAAGCTTTGGGGTTTTGGACAGAAAAATGTCTGGAATGTACTTCTCTTCAATGGAGTTTTTTCTTTTGGTTATTAAATAAAGTGAATTAATCAAAAATGAGGTGATCATAGGCATGAAATTCTGTCTCTCTTGTTTGCTTCATCGAATTAAATGAATTACTCTCTCACCCAACGGCCCAGGTGTAAATTGCTGTCAGGCAGGGACCTTGAGTAAGCTGACCTCTTGTGATGTAATTGATTTGTTAAGAAGCCCACAGGCCTCTTACTGAATGACTCCTCTGTCCGCATACAGCTTAGGAACAGTCAGGGTTTTTTTTAAGATGTGAAATCTGTCAGCAAAGTGAAGTCAGCTTAAATATCAGCTGAGACTTGAGCCCTTTCAGTTGTGTTGATTTTATTCCCCCCTCTTCCCCTACTCTTTACCAATCAACTTTCTTTCTGGTTAAGTCAGACTTGCACATAGTTAAAGCTCTTATATTAAACCTCATTTGTGTGGACTCCTGTGTGACAAAGTCTAAGTGTCTTTTGTTCACAGTCCTAAGGAGGGTCTGAAATGCTTGGGGCAGAAGACATCTATGGTCTCATGGAACCTCTTTCATTGGCTGCTATGTTACAATTATAAATCATGGACAATTGGCCTCTGGTAACCAAAGCAATCTGTGCCCAAATAATTCCATTCAGAACTGCCAGACTAATTCTGTGGGTGGCACCCCCGGCCCCCAGAAAGAGCAGACAGTTGTGTAATGCAATGTGTCCCAACTGACCATCAAAATGTCTGCAAGTTCAGGTTGAGACACTTCCTGTCAGGGTTCTGAGTTAGTTTCTTTACTGAAAACTTGAAGTGCCCTCTGGGCATGAGAGAGGATTTTAAGCAATATGGTTTATTAAAGTGACCTGCAAAAGGGGGTATGGAAGAGGGGAGCATTTGTCCCCCTCACTTTTTATCATGATACATATTTTAAGAAAATCCAGAGAGTTTATTGGGGTGTTCTCTACTTTCCTTTTTTTTTTTAAACCTTACAAATGTCAAGTCTTGTCTTCCACTTTTTTCTAGATTCCTTAGGTGACTAGAGAACTTGAAGCAACAGTTTTCTCAGCCCTCAGGTCAAAGGCCAGATGGACGTGTCTGAGGTCTTCCAACAAACATAATTTTTCTCTCAACTGTTTCAGTTAAATAATTGTTAACATTATAGGTTTGTAAAGTGTGTGTGTGTGTGTCTCGTTCTCCTCTAGTGGCTGGTCCATATAGAGGAGAGCAGCCTACTACATCTGCCAGCTAAATGAGTTTGACCTCTTACTCATGTGATAGAAGCCTGACCTTTGGAGCAGAAGGTTCCAGATTCCTGGATGACTCTAGGGGACACTTCTAAATGGTCTGTTCCTTAGTGGATATCACCTGTTTTATCTGTTCCCTCATGAATGATGCTAACAAGGAGGCCATCTATCTCTATAGTAGAATGGAAAGGGACACGGCCCTTTCTCCGGTCTCCCAGGGTATACCGTGTGGGGAAAGAGAAGCCTAGGTGTCTTCTCCATTCCCCAGGACATACTGGGGAGTAAGGAAGAAATAGCATGCTCTTTCCATGCCCCAGGGGTGATGCGGTTGGCCCTCCTCTCTGTTCCCCCAGGGTATGCAGTAGATGCACTCTGTCTAGGACATACTGAAAGCAGGAGCAGCCTATCCATTTTTATGGCCAGAGTGGAAAATGTATTTGGTGCACCCCTTCACAAGTGGCTGGCTGTCGTCATTAGGAGGAGGATTTCAGGTCCAGAATGTAACACTGATCCCTGTGCATGCTGAGAAACTTCTTTTGAATATTGGAATTTCCTAGGGAAGGAATAGAGATCAGGCATTCTCAGGTCTGACTAGCATCCTGAACGCTGAGGTTTGAGAGTTGCCCTGAAGCCATGTTTTCTTGCAAAGGGTGATGTTTCTGTTTTTCCTTCTTTTCCAGAGAAAGTTCACTCGTGTGACCAGGAGAGACAGAGTGCCTTGGAGGAGGCCAGGCAGAACCCCCGTGAGGGTATTGTCATCCCAGAGTGTGCTCCTGGCGGGCTGTACAAACCAGTGCAATGTCATCAGTCCACGGGGTACTGCTGGTGCGTCCTGGTGGACACAGGGCGCCCCTTGCCTGGTACTTCTACCCGGTGAGAGCAACTTGCTTTGAATGTGGCTTGTAAGGTGGAGCATGAAATAACTATGAAAGAGAGAACACCAATTTAGAGAAAACAAGGGAACCAAAGAACTCAGGAATTGCCATACCAGAGTTATGCAGTCTAGGTTCCTGTTTACAACAGTAGATAATGCTCCAATCACCAACCAGTGCAACTGGGCCTGAGTTGGGTGCTTAAACCTCCTTGTCTACATGACTGTTCATATTTTCTTAATATTTTCCCTTCTCTCTGGACCCAGTCTCTTCTACAGCCGAATAGACTAATTAGTATCATGTATTTCTGTTATGTGCACTGAACTTGTCAGGGCTGAACTGTCGGGCAAGGTGAAAGGACAATTCCAACAGAACACACATGCATTTAAACTCAGAAGTACAGCTACACTATGAAGGATCTCCCTACCTCTGTCAGACACTGTGCTTTCCTAGTCTTTACCATTAGTTCAGCACGGGGAACACCTTTAGATTAGTGAATGGAGCATGGAGATGGAAATTGGGAAACCTTAGTTCTGTTCCTGGATGTGCTACTGACTAACTGTCAAGTTACTTCACCTCTCTCTGCTTCAATTTCTTCATCGGTAAAATGGGGTTAATGAGAGCTGAAAAGCTCTGGGAGACTTAGGGATGGAAAGTGCTATAGGAGTGCTAAGTTTTATTACTTTCAGGGTGAGGGGCAGAGGAAGAGGAAACACACCTACAGAATGTGTGTGTATGAATGCACACTTTTTTAATCCCACTGATAGGTACTGTACTTGAAATGGAGACAGGGCCGGTGTTTCCGTTTAGGCGACCTAGGCGGTCGCCTAGGGCGCCAGGATTTGGGAGGGCGGCATTTTGCTGCCCTTGGCGGCAATTCGGCGGCGGGGGGTCCTTCCGCACTGTGGGTCGTTGGTGGCAATTCTGCGGCGGGTCATTCACTCGCTCCAGGACCCGCCGCCAAAGTGCCCTGAAGACCGGGAGCGTGGAAGGACATCCCCCCCGCCGCAGAATTGCCGCCAACGACCGGGAGCGCGGAAGGACCCCCGCCTAGGGCGCCAAAAACCCTGGCGCCGCTCCTGAGTGGAGAAGAATGCATCTTTCACTCCAGTTGTGTGCACTGGACTCAGCGAAGCAGAGAGGAAAGGACCTGTATTACAGCATATATAGTAGCACCCATCAAACTTAGGGATTTGTCAAGGCTTTCATTATCACTCACTGTTTGCACATGCTCTTAATGTTCTGACAAATGCAGACTTCTGGCTGAAATATGCCATGTTCACTCTAAGTTCTTTTTTTGCAGAATCCAGTAACCTATGTGAGAGTTAATGTAAATGTGAAGTAAATAGCCACTTCCCATATAAACTATACTTCAAGACTCTTTTTTGCTCACATGCAGCTCAAATACAGCTGAACTTCACAACTTGAAATGCTCAGAATGGCTGATCCTCTCTGAGGACTGGGCCTGGTTTTTATCTGCAAAGAAAAGAACACCACCAATGATTTCTAGACACTTGGGAACTTGGTTTTCCTGATTGATGGTAGCAGTGGCTTAGGTTGAGGTTAGGAGCACTGATACTAACTATCACACTGAGGGCTCAGTTGCATTGGATAGGCACGTGTCTGCATCATGGAGGAGCAGAGCCTCCACGGGAAGAAGTGTGGGAGCCCTTTACTGCACAGAGGGAGTGTTACTGCTGCCCATCCTTCAGGGCGGTACAGCATGCTTTTCTTTTCTGCCCTGCCACCAGAGATGGCCAATGCAGAGGAGGAAGGGCCCTGCATCCTCCTGTCATAGTATTCTTTCCCAAATCCGGACCTTAGCGTCCAAAATATGGGTACTAGCATGAATTCCCCTAAGCTTAATTACCAGCTTAGATCTGATAGGCTGCCACCAATCAAGACTTAAGTAGAGCGCCTGATAGACTCTGGTGTCCCCAAACCCTTCTCTGGGGACCCCCAAGACCCAGATTCCTTGAGTCTCACAACAAAGGGAAATAAACCATTCCCTTCCCCCTCTTTACCTCCTCCCAGATCTTTCCCGCCCTGGGTACCCTAGGAGCTTACCCTGCTTCAACTCCTTGAAACACAACACAGAGGGATCAGGTTTCTCTCCCCTTTCTCCCAGAGGCCATACAGATTCAGTTCCGTGAATCTAACACAAAGAGGAAATTTACCTTTCCCTCCCTGCTCTCTTTCCCTTCTCCCCACCAATTCCCTGGTGTTTAACCAGGAGAAAAAAATCAAACAGGTATTAAAGCAAAGCTTTTAATAAAAAAAAGAAAGAAAAATGTAAAAGGTTTATCTCTGCAATTTAGATGGTAAACAGTTACAGGGTCTTTTAGCTTATAGAAAATGTAATAAACAGCCTTATCCAGAAAAAATACAATTTAAACTATTTCCAGCAGACTACACATTTGCAAATACAGAAAAACAATGTAAAAGCCTATATTGTCTTTCTACCGTTGTACTTACAAATTGGAAACAGAAGATTAGGGAGCCTGGAGATTCCTGTGGTCACTCTCAGAGCCCAGAGAGAGAACAGAACAAGAACAAAGGACCCACACCCAAACTTCCCTCCACCCAGATTTGAAAGTATCTTGTTTCCTGATTGGTCCTCTGGCTAGGTGTTGTTTGTTAACCCTTTCCAGGTGAAAGAGACATTAACCCTTAGCTATCTGTTTATGACACCTCCCCATACCTGCTCTCTTTGAGGACCAGGAGAGTTAGAAGAAAACAGTCCCTGTGTTTAGAGGCACAGAAGCCGCAGGCCTGTTATCCCTGGCCACTAACTGGGTGGTACAACAGGAAAGAAAGTGGCTTGCATTATCCCCACTCTTGTGTATCCCCGTAGTGGCCAGGAATAGCCTGACACCACGTTGTCATGGCTAGTACTGATCTAGAAAGCTCTTGGAGAACTGCATGGCCAGTCAGATTTCAATACAGAAACCGATTCTTTATTGAAATCTTTGTTCCTGTGCATCATAAAGCTCTCCAGCCTGGATCCTGGAGGCCGCACAACTTGAAAGCTCCACAGAAACACATTGTGGGGTTAGCAAGCTCTGATAAGTAGCCTCTGTGAGTTTGAACCTGGCTGTCTCAGCAGTAGTGAGTCTGTGGACACAGCTGCTGTAGAGAGGGGCAGAGAGAGGGGCACCCCTGAGGTAGCTCAATCCTGGGCTATTCTGAGACTTTTTGAAGAGAAGGAACCGAACTAGAACTGTTTGAACTGGCAGCTAGTATAGCTCCTGGAGATGCTTTTATTGGTCTGCTCTATTTAATAGACAGGCTGCTGCATGTTGAAATGTGCACTCTGCAGGTGGTTATCTGAATCAAGGCAAGGCACAATGCATTACCCTCCCCCTACCTCAAAGTTGCAGAATGCCTGGCTTGCTGTGCTTAAGCTCGCAACTAAGAGAAATGAGCTTGACCTCCTCGCCAGCTGAAGTTCAGAAGATTTTCTTGGTCATCTAGGCAACCACTGATAGTGAACAGTTCTTGAGGACCCCAAGGGTTGACCGCCTTCTGACAAGCAAAAAGAAGAGGCCTGGGATAGAAGGCAAAATTACCTTCATGCTGATTCCTCTAAGTGCTGCCCTCTTCCTACAAGCATCACCCTGGTCGTATGCAGATTGAGTCTGAGCCAATTTATTTCTCACCTGGATTCCTGTTTTTTGTTTTTTCCTCTGCACTGAGCCGATGAGGCAAGACTGAAATGTTCGCCAAAGTTTTAATGACGACGTGATGTGTCTGAATCTATATCAAATAATTGAACCTCCTTCTCCTCTTCCTTTTCCAGCTATGAGACCCCGGTGTGTGAAAGTGATGCCAGATCGAAGAGCACAGAGATTGACGATCCATTCAAGGACCGAGAGCTTCCAGGTTAGAGTGGAGCAGACATCCGTCTGTCATTAATGCTGGTTACGTGAGAGAAGGGGAAAGTCCATGCGTTGTTTAGGAGAATGGGGATTTACTGTATTTATATGTTTTAGCATGGGTTTGTGTGTGTGTGTTTGTGTGTGTTATGGTCTCTTCACTTTTTGACGTCCATTTCAGGCAATGTACTAGAGGCACTACTGGTTTGCAGAGGATAGTTCACCAGACAGCAAGTGTGAAAAATCAGGACAGGGGTGGGGAGTAATAGGATCCTACATAAGAAAAAGACCCAAAAATCAAGACTGTCCCTATAAAATCGGGACATCTGATCACCCTAACAGAGGGGGATGGAAAATCCTAAAATTTTCCTATGGGCTGGCTGTTGCCTACCTTCCCTCCCCTTCTTGTTGTATGTCTGCCATTTGAAAACAAAATACTGACACAGCAAAGCAATATCTCTGAAAGAAAAATGGTATCCAGCTCTTGCTTAGTGAGACTGTGGGAACCAGCAGGTTCAAGCTTGAGAGAGGTCATCTTTGAACCTCTGTCTGGACAGGGCCACTTTTCTCTAATCAGTGACACTTTCACAGCTTCAGCACCTACCTCTGGCAGCCACCGCAGGAATCAGGTGACATAGCTGACAATGACTGGCTGACCAACCAATCCCTTGCTACTAATGCAGACAAAGGACAGTAGTGCTCCTGGTGTATGCTGATTCTTTGACCAATGCTGGCTGCTCAGTTAAGCTGGGCTGAATCCCTCCTGCCCAGTTCTTCCCTTATCCCTGCCTGCTACAGAGCTCAGCTTGGTCGATAGCTGATCCTGGCCAACTAATCCCAGAATCTCACCTCTTTCCTTACAACTCAGAATGGTCCCCTCCCTAGAGTAGAAAGTGAAAATTGCTTGCACCTCCTGGGGGATTGTGTGTGTGTGTGTGTAGTGGTTCCCAACCATTTGAGGGCAGAGAATGAAAATGGCTTTCTCATCTGCCTTTGTGTGCTCTAGTTGCTGTCTCCTTCCCTGCCCTTTGGAAGGAGAGGGTAAAAATTGGTCCCTTCCCTTCATTTGTATGGAGCTTGGACATGGGGCAGAAACTGCAGGGTTGCCCCAGCCTAGTGTGTTTGTATGCAAGAAAATAGCTGGGTGTATGGCTGTGCACATAGGAAAATACAGCTGTCTGCGAACAGAAGAATGATTGGTGCAGAGACCGCAGGTGGCAGGGGAGGGAGAGAGAGAGAGAGAGAGAAGCAAGTAGAAGTAATGAGCTGAGAGGGAAATGTTCATAGACTAGGAGGAGGCAGAGAGAAACTGGGAAAGGGAGAAGGAGAAATTGAAATAACAATTAAGAAAGGAGAGAACAAAACATAGAGCACTAGGAGATAGAGGCCAAAAGGAAATAAAAGAACAATTTGCTCATTAACCTTGTTGGAGAACTAGAATAAAGAAATTAATGCTGGAAAAGAAAAGAAAAGATTTTAAGATTCAGTAGAAGGGAAAAGAAAAGAGAAAAGTGGAGTGACGGAAAAGCTAAGGCAGAATAAATGTAAGGGAGGCATAGTTTCTTTTTAAAATCAGTTTATCAGAATTGTAATGCCTAAATACGTGCACACATATTGGACAGTATGTTGGAGTAAGGCTATGTCTACGCTACAGACCTTACAGTGGCACAGCCCTACCGCTACAGCTGCACCTCTGTAAGGTCTCTCATGTAACTGTTCTATGCTGACGGGAAAGACCTTTCCCATCTGCATAATTAAACCAACCCCAATGAGCGGCAGTAGCTGTGTCGGCAGGAGAGCATCCAGGGTCCAGTCTCCCATCACCGAGTATATCCCGGGTAATCACGAAAAGGACCTTATCCCACCCTCTGCATTACAGAAAGAGGTCCTCCTCACCGGCACGTTTCAAGGGACCTGCTGTATGGAAGTGGCATCTCAAGATGTCATGGGCTTGAAGAAGAATCCTTGCCTCATAAGTAATAGGTCCCAGGGCTGGCTCTAGGTTTTTTGCTGCCCAAAGCAAAAAATTTGCCGCCCCAAGCTCCGAGACCACAACTGCCCAAGCAAAAAACAAACAAACAAAAGAATAGGTGGCTGGAATGCCACCCAACAAAAAAAGAGTGGCCAGAATGGCGCCCCTGGAATTGTGCCGCCCCAAGCACGTGCTTGCTTTGCTGGTGCTTAGGACCAGTCCTGACAGGTTATAATGGTTCTGAAACATAGGACCTATTTTCAAGGATGTTTTCTCAATGAGGGAAGTGAATGAATCAGTTCTGCAATCTATTAACAAAGGAGTGAGGTAGAGAGTCTCTGCCCGAGATACTTAGTGGGGCTTAAGGAGAGAGTCCCTGCCTGGGCTTTTCATGGAGCATCAAGGAAAGGGGGCTTGGGGAGGGATGGATGGTCCCTGCCTAAGCCCCACCCTCAATTAATGTAGGTGGCCAGTTGTAGTGCCCCCCATCTCTCAAACTCCCAGGTACAATTAATTTGGGCTGCTTGTCCCCCCCATAGAATTTTGGCTGCTCTCCACTCACTGTCTCCCGGGCACCCTGCTGTGTCCTCTCTCCCCACAGAGCTGACCTCCCAGCTGCTGTTACTCTGCCTCCTGCTCCTCTCACACCCTTCTAAGGAACAGAAACAAGGTGCCCAGTTGTTCAGAGACCAACCTTATTTTCCCAAAAGGGAGGGAGAGAGGTTGGGAGTGGAGCCTTCCGGCCTATAAAGAGCCCAGTAGCTCAGGGCCTGCTTCACTTCTTCCTCTCCATCCTTTTTGCTCCTGGGCTCCTTCCCTGGAACCTTCTCTCTGCTCCTTGGGGAAGGGGGGGGTCTAGAGCTTCCAGAAAATATCATCTCTTCTTCCTTTGCCCCAGCCCCAGCAACTGCAGCTACTGCTCCCTGTCCTTTGGGACACTGCTTGAGAATGCGGTGCAGCAGGACAGGTGGCAGAAACCACAGTAGCGGGGAGGGGACTGCATACTGTGGCACAGATGCGGTGTGGTCTCAATGGCAGATTCTGCTAATGTGACTCCCTTGCAGCTTCCCCTTTCTTCCTCCCCAGATGTATTGGGCAGCTCCTTCAGCTAGATGCTTGGGTGTATTCACGTGCACTACGGTTGCTATCATTGCTGCTCAGGAACCCCCCAGAGGGTTGCTGATCCCAGCTACAAACTGTCTGAGAACTGCTGTGGTTCTTGTTCATTTGTGACTCCATTTATAGACTCATAGACTTTATTGCCAGAAGGGACCATCATGACCATCTAGTCTGACCTCCTGCACAACACAGGCCACAGAACCTCATCCACCCACTCCTGCAATAGACCCATAACCTCTGGCTGAGTTACTGAAGTCCTCACATCCTGATTTAAAGACTTCAAGTTACAGAGAATCCACCATTTACACTAATTTAAACCTGCAAATGATCCATGCTCCAGACACCTAGGAAAAAAATTCTCTGTAGTAACTCAGAGCCCTCCCCATCTAATGTCCCATCACCAGCCATTGGGGATATTTTGCTACAGACAAACAGAGATTGGTTACGTGACATTGTAGGCAGTCTCACCATGCCATCCCATTTGATTCAGGCTGGAGATTTCTATCACATGGTCAGTGTATTAACTGGGCTTAGGTATGGTGAGCCATTAGTGATCCACACAGTCACATCAAAGGAGTGAGGGAAGGAGAGGAGAGCTATAGGATGTTCTGTTACTTTCCCATTCCTATTTGCTCCCTCTACTGAGTAATACTCCCAAGCCAAACATGAGTGAGATCTTCCCAATTAGTCTTAATTGTCTCAGAGGGACGCCTTTATTGGAGGACTCGGTGAGGTTGTCCAAAGGGTCACCCCATTCTTTGAAACCTACATTACTGCAGCCACTACATTAATTGCCCCCACATAAAAAATCCTGCAGATACCAAGGGGAGAGAAACTTACACACCCACACACGTGTGTACATGCACACATACAGTGCTATACAAATCATGTCATAGCTGCTTCCACAAGAACCAGAAGAAAGAAGGAAGGAGAATTTGTCATTTGCTATCTGCAAGCAACTCTGCTAGTCCTAGCAGAGGGTGAGATGCTGAGACCCCTTGGGAGATGACTTCTAGCAAATGTTTTTTCAACCTTCTCATTTTCTGCAACAAAAAGCTCTTTTAAGTGAGTGGTCTACTCCTGCTGGCATAGCAGCTTACCCTTTACGTTGCTGACATTTTCTGGACTGCCTGCCAAATGAGTGCTAAGGGGCGGGTGAGTGTGTGTAATATACGTGATATGGGGAGATGCTAGTGACTGTTTTCCTTAGGTTGGGTATGGCAGATAATTGAGCCTGCATTACTGCAAAGGAGGAATTTAGTTATAATAATTTGCAAGTCACTTTCAGCTGTCAAAGCGATTGTGGTTAGTTTCTAGAGCTTTGTCGTGGGTCGTGTGTGTGCGTATGGGAACACAGAAAATGTTGACAATGGTGCTCTGTGTTGGTGGGAGGCTGCCCTCCTGGCAGGGGTTACTGGGAGCATGCCAGGAATCAGCAGTGAACACTGATTCTGCTTAGCAGGGGAAGCTGATGATCTGAGGCCTTTACTAGACCCCAGAAGAGTCACCCAGTGAAGTGAGGCAGAAGGCAGACAACTGGGGGTGCCAACCAGGAAAGAAGTGAACAGTAGTATTCATGCAAAACACAGTCAGATCTGGAAGTAGCTGGAATTAGCTGAGTACATGTGAGGCTAAATGCTGCTCAAGGATTCTTCTACCTTTGGTTAGAGACTTATTAAAGGTGCCATGTTGAACCTTACAGATACAGAGACTATGCTATCTCCCCATTGAAGGAGGTTGATTCCGGGTAGGAGACTGACTTTCTGGGTTCTCAAGATACTCTTCCTCTTCATGTTTTGCAGGCTGCCCAGAAGGGAAGAAAGTAGAATTTATTACCAGCTTACTAGATGCTCTGACTACGGACATGGTACAGGCCATTAACTCAGCTGCACCTGCTGGAGGTGGGAGGTGAGTCTGGAGAGCATTCAAATGTGAACAAGACAGCTACAGATCTCTGGACGTGTGTCAAGTGGGGTGGGGGTTTCTTGATCTGAACTCGAGATCATTCTAATTCTACTGGATACAGGAGAACTACTGTCACTGTAACCCCGACCACCTGCCCTTGCAAAACTGTTCTACCATCAAGGTCAGCACATGCCATTTACAGTGATTAATGAGAGCTCAGTAGGAGGAAGTCACTTTCTCTTTCATCCTCTGGTGCATAAAGAGAGGCCTAATAAAATTCAGATCTGTTTATGGAGGCTCTGTGGACTAGTGGCTATAATGGGATTGAGAATCAGAATTCTTGTGTTGCCAGCTCTTGCAATTTCAGCAGGGGCTAGAGGCCCTCTGGCCGTGATGTGAGAAGCTCCAACCCTCTTGCAAATTTCAGCCATGTCTAGAGGTGCTGGAACAATTTTTATAATGGGGGTTCTGAGATCCATTGAGCTAAACTGTAAACCTTGTATATGATGGAAACAACTTTAAGCTAGGGGGTGTGGCAGGACCCCTAGTTCCAGCACCTATGGGGAAAACCCCTCTGATTGACTGCCTTCCCCATGTCCCCACTTCCTGGGGAAGAGCAGCCAATCATGCTTCTGTGAGAGGTAAGCAGAGTTCTCCCCCTTCCCTTTGGAGACACAAGGAATTCTTGGGTGAGGGAGGGGTGAGAAGGAGCAGCCGACACCATTCTCACAGGAGGGGAAGGAGAGGAGGGAGCAGAAACACCCCAGCAGCTCTGCTCCCCCACCCATGAACAATGAGCCATTCTGCTCTTAGCTCCTCTGTCTCTCTGGAAGGGGGAGAAGGGACCCTACTGTAGCCCACCTCCCCAGGCCTGGGAGAGAGGGTTGAAGAATCCCTGAAGCTGCAGAAGGAGCAGAGGTGGTGCTGGGGATATAGGCAGAACTGATGTAGGGTGTGGGGAGGTGCCTAATGAATTGCTGGGCTGGGAGAGGGGCAGATGTGGGCCTGGCAGGGGACACACAATGAATTAACTGGAATGTTGGGCTTTGGGGAGAAGCTGGGAGCTCTGCTCCATTAGGCAGGCAGTGAGAGCTCCTGCAGTTGATGTCAACATCACCTCACTGTGTACATTTGAGAGAGCTGGCTACTCCGTTTAAATTGCCACATACACACTGGGGGTGGGCAGATGGAGTTCAAACCTCAAAAGACAGGCCAATCCCCCCAGTGCAATCTTTTAAATAAATCTCATGATATGTTGAGGGGTGGCTTATGGTTTCTGAACTTCTGGGGTTGGCATCACGGGCTTCCGTTTCCAGCTCTTCCAGGGATGGTGTGTGAGATGTCTGGCAGCCTTTTAACTTCTTCACGCCTCAGGTTGCCCATCGGTAAAGTGGGATAACAACACTGTCCTACCACACAGGAATGTTGTGAGGATTAATATGTTGGTGTTGGTGAAGTCTTGTATATAGAAAGTGCTGCCAGATTTGCCCGTTACTTTGGGGTATGCTCATTTCTTTGGGTTACTCTTCTGGGGGGCGGGGCGGGAGGGGTAGGGAGTGTTCTGAGCTATCATGCAGAACCTAGGTTCTCTAGGGCTGGGTTTCTCCAGCCCCAGAACCGGATGAACACACCCACACATACATTAACAGAGTGGACCGCGTCAATCAGCACTGTCAAGCTGGTCCCTTATATGTCTTTGGACCCACTGGGCTGGAAGAAGCAGCACTTTCAAGCTGACTCTCCTTATATGTCCGCGGGCTCCATGAACTGCGTCAAGCAGCACTTTCAAACTGTTACCCGTACGCGTCCCAGATTCAGCACGTCCCTATCCCGACTCTCACATCAAGTAGATTACTGCCAGTACAATTATGATGAGCAAACCCCACAGTATTCTGGGCGCTGCAGGGATCTTTCACTTAAGTAAAAGAAGCATTGCTGCAGCGTAAATGGGGGAAGCTAAAAACACAAAAGAGTAAAGTTCAGCGAGAGAGAGAGAGAAGCAACCAGCTTAACCATACAAGTTATTTATTGAATAATAGTGATAACTACACAAGGAGGGCTAAACCAAAATAACATACATTATTAAAGGTTAATACCTAAGGTAGAAAGGAAAACAGAGAGAGAGAAAGAGAAGGGAATTTCACCACTCCCTGAAGCTTGAACTGGTCGGGGTTCCTAGGTGATGGTGGTAGCTCAGGGTCCTGTGGGCAGGAGACAAGCAGAGTCTCCAGCACGATCAGTCAGGAGAATATGGAGTCCCAGTGGAATTGATGCACAGTTTGGATCTAAGCATTAGAACACTGACTGGAGAGTGAGTAGGGATTTTTGTAGAAAAAATACAATGGTTCAAGGGAGAACACTAGATTTGTTTGTAGGTAAGCTGATGACTCAAGGATTTTCTTTAGGCTAGACAATAGGAGCTGATCCCTCTTGGCTATGGGTGGTATTTTCTTCCAGGGAGCTCACAATGCAACTAGGCTGCTTCAGTATGTTGGATGTCAATCAAGGATTCATTACTAGAATTGGTCTGATAATTGTTGAGCTTGGTATGTGCAGGCACAGGTTCATTAGCATCTGGAGCAGAGATTCCCATGAGGCAGTGTTTCCCTGCTTTTTCTGGTCCCAGAGTTCAGTGCGGTTCTCTGTTATCCATTCTGTATGCAAATTGAGATGTCTCCCTGTCCCATCTCCCATGCAGATGAGGCTAGGGGAGTTGTCTCTGCTCTCCATTTTGTATGCTAATGGAGATGTCTTAATCTTGTCACCCTTGTCAGGAAGGGTCTAGGTATGTCTTCCATCTTCCCTTCATTGCTCTCTGCAAGTCTTTTCTCTGATGGGTTTTGGTTTAAGCAGAGGCTGGTGGCGGGGGGGTGTTACCATTCATGAGTCAGACAGGCTGGATACTGCGCCCTGGTTCCCCAAGAACACAGAGCTGACTGGTATCAAAAGGCAAAGGATTATTATTCTGGTTTATGTGCGGTCTGCTTGATAACACTGAAGTGTTTAATGCCAGCAGAAAGTGCACGTTGAAGTATTTAGAGGTGTGCAGGACAGACATGCGTGTATGTGTGTGTTTTATTTTGGGCAGTCAGGCTGGCATACCCTATTGCTCCAGAGAAAGTGAGAGCCATGCATGTGTTTGATATTGGAGGGTCAATGTGCAAATGTCCCCGACTTTCATCTTTGAAGATACTGAAGGGAACAGAATGGTCTCTAACTGCCTGACATAAATATTTATTTGTTTCTGAGGGTTTCACCTTATGCCCAGTTATTCTCATTATTGGTAGTTGTGCATCAATATCTAGTTAAAGTCCGCCAAATTATCATGGTGGCCGAGGGCCTATGAACTGAATTCTGTACAGTCCATCAGGTACCAATATGCCTGGCATATCCGAATGCATACAAACAGAATGACAAATGTTTGTACAGTAGTATAAGTTTTAAATATGCTAGTGTGGAAACACATTGTTCCCTTCCTAGCACTCCAATTGCCAATTTGGGGAAATTTGCGTGGCACAAAAACAGTGGATGTGGGTAAAGGAAAGCCCTTGAGAATATTTCATATTTATTTAGCATCCCTTTTGGATTTCTCGGTCAGCACTCTTGCAAATAAAGTTGACTACAAAGCAGTATTGTAGGGAGGAGAGATGTCCATAAGGACCAACTACCTTTCTAAAAACTTTGCTTACTTCCTAAGTCCTCAAAGCGTTGTGTATTTCTAACCTTTTAATGGAGCCCTTTCTGGCAGCATCCTTCATTATCTTGCTTTTCACAATCTTCATGTTGATTTATTTCAAGCTACAGTGTCAACAGCCAGTGCGCAAGGGGAAAAAGAAACTGTTCAACAGCCCACTCCATGTGAGGCAGATTGCTCCACCACCCAAATATTTTGCATGCCTGCAGCCATAATTAAATGCAAGAAGCTCCTCTGACGTAAACTTGCACATGCACCAGGCCATCTCCAAAGAGCTTGTGTCCAGCTTCTCCGTTGTACCACACCATTCTGGTGCCATGTATCTTGCAGAGAAAGCATCTTAGGAATCAGAGACTTTGAAATAAATAATGTATTGGTACAATTTTTATTTTGGATCTCTGAGTCTGCAGAGTTAGTGCTGCAAGTCCCCCTGTACAGTCCTCCTGGGGTGGGGCTGAGGGGGAGAATTCTAGTACACTTCAGAAATTTCTAAAAATGACCTCAGATTGTGCTTTTATTCTCTCTCTAATATTTTATCTACAAGGTCCAACCTCTCACCAGTGCTAGAAACTAAATGTTTGTCACAGTAGAAAGAGGTGTTCCTAAGTCTCGAAAGGGCTAAAACACTTGTTATTAGCCCTGACAATTTGTGACATGTTTGGTTTATGAGATACTGGACCAAAACCTTGCCGCTGTGCCCATAATAAATGTTAACTTTGCACTTCTCTGACCAGGCAGGATACATCTGAGAGGAACGAAGAAAAATATGGTGGGTCTGTTTGTTTATTTTTTTAATGTCAGCTGAGGTGATCAAAGCTGTGAGACAAATTGCATTTACTTTGTGGCCACCACCACCCATATTATAATTATTGCAGCCAGAAGCACTCCAACTAAGCTTGCACAACAGTTTCCATTCTAACACCCTTTTCTGCTTTCTCGTAACTTTACGACACTTTCATCTTTCAGGCTGAAATTTCCAGTGCTTGCTGTCTGCCTAAATAGGCTGTCACTGCCACACCACTTCTATGTTTTTTAAGTTTGAGCAAAAATAGGCAGTGGTCTGAAGCAAATGTAAAATCATTTCTGATAACATTTCTGGATGACACAAAGATTGGGAGAATGGTACATGAGCATGAGGTTTATGAGGGTATCAGGACTAAATCAAGACCTTTTGAAGTTTTTTGATGTAAAAAGAGACAGAAAGCCAAAAGACCTGTTTTGGAATAGCTAATAGCCTAATGGTTAGGGCACTTCCATGGGATTCGGGAGACCCAGGTTCAAGTCCCAACTCTGCCTGATTCAGACCAAGGATGTGAATCTTGATTTCACACATCCCAGATGAGTACCCTGACTACCGGGCTGTTGGCTATTCGGAGGGTGGGGTCCTCTCTCCATCTTAGACCTGAGAAACTTTTTCCCAATGGTAGCTACATGAAAACTGGTATGTTGCCTCAAAAAGTTTTGGTTTCAGGGAATTGGCATTTTCCAAGGAAAAACTGTTTCATTGAAAATTTCCTGATCAATCCTAATACAGAGGAATTTGTAACAGCCCAGAAGTGAATGATGCAAAAGAAATTATCAAATAAAATCTTTAAAAATAGGTTTTGTAGTTTATTTTATTCTCCCTGGTTTTTAAGGTTCATTTGTTTTTATTATCTCAGGCTTCCCAAGGCCTTGGGGCAGGGCCTTCCTTTCAAAAATCTATTTTTATCATTGTAAAGCGGCTTGAGAAGCTTGCCAGTGATCACCATCTTCCCCCAGACTCTGATCACAACCTTCCATGCCATGCTGTAGACTTCCCCTCCTTACTTTTCTGAATTAAAGTGCAGATTGATGAGGTGGTTGGTTTTTCACTTACCTAAACAACAGTATCTGCTTTGTAGAAGGATGCTGAGAAGGCTGGAGGGCCCAAAGTATGGCAGCCCTTTCTGCCCCCCAGCTGCGCAACAGAGAAGATGTCATCCTTGCCCTTTTCAAATGGATCGCTGATACAGAAGAGACCACTACTCTCTAAAACGATCACCAGGCTTGTTTCAATGTGTTCAGAGGCTTCACCTATAATGGGATTGAACCTAGGTATTTATACTGCACCCACAACCATAGAGCCTGAGACCCACACAGGGTTCTGAATTTATAATTCACCCAACCTTCCTATCACCATTGGGGTGGAGTAAAACAGCATGCTTGGAATCTGAGCTGCACTCCTGGAGGTCGTCTTACAGAGGTAGAGCACCAGGCGGCAGTGCAGCCATCGAATTACTGCCTACCGGCAACTTTCTGGGGAGGGCTGGCTGAGCTACTTCACTTTTGGGAAAGAGGCTAACGTCTTTGTACTGATTTAGTCTTAATCTGTCTTGGCCCCTTCTCTACCCCCACTTGCAGAGGAAAGAAAGCGGAGGCCACCTCTGGAAGCCATTCAACTTTTATAGCATCATTCCCTTGAACACGTTTTGTTTCCTCCTCATTGAGAACTGTTTATTTGCCGCTGTTAGATAGGCAGCATGCAGTGCACAAGACGTTGTTTGGGGTTTTTTTTTAATAGCTCCACAGAAGCAGTGGCTATTTTCCCCACCATTCTTCTCTGGTGAAATGATGATTTGAAATTGAACGCTGCTGGTCCTGAACCCTTGATTTTTCATCACAGTTTTTCTTTCTCCCTCGCTCTGCAGAATGTGAACTCACTAGTGTTGCATCAAACCTGCAATGTTGGAGTTTGAAATGAAGGAAAAAGGATTTTGCCAATTCCTTCTTATTCCTTCTTAATGGATTTGTGGCGTTTGCCCGCTGCAGTATTGAATAGTGCCTTAAAACAATGTGAAAACAGTTTTTAAAAATGCAGTGACTAAAATACATGAGACAAGAGCACATAAACAGACGCAGCAAAATTGTCCAAAGACTTTTTCAAATAAATAAATGCATCTTGCATTCAATCAATTTGAAGAGCTGGATCTTGTTCCTAGCGATTGGGGTCCACATCATATAAACCACTGTCACGCTTGGCACTAATTTTTCCCTTCACTGGCAGCCTCAGCTGAGAGACCAAGGACTGAATGGGCCTGAAGACTGAACTGTAGTCTCACTCAAGAAGAGATCCCTCTGGGATAAGTCTGAGGCACAGTGCTTGGGAGAAAGTGGTAGGGAACTTTGTATTGCTGCTGCCCGGTGGATACAGAAAGGATGATGGTCATTAGGGCTGTCCATCTGCTACCTTTCAGTGATACGCAAATCCATTCTTTGTCTCTTTATGCCTCTCCCAAACCAGTGCTAGTCCATGAAACTTAATTATAGAGGAAGGAGTTCTGAAACCTGTGATCACAGAGGATCATTTACCCAGGGTACCTAGCCTACTCTAGAAATAACAGCCTCCCGGACCAGGAATCTGCTTCTTCTGGTCATAGGAGGCAAAATACAACACAGGTTGTCATAAACAGAGCAAGAGATGCGGCTGGGCAAAAGACACATACAGTCATTAACAGGAGCATCCCTGTGGTTTGGGGGCCTGTGTATTTTGTTTTCTAGGTTCTCTGAGCCGGATCCCAGCCACACACTGGAGGAGCGGGTGGTACATTGGTACTTCAGCCAGCTGGACAACAATAGCAGCAGTGACATCAACAAGCGGGAGATGAAACCCTTTAAGCGGTACGTGAAGAAGAAAGCCAAGCCCAAGAAATGTGCTCGACGCTTCGCCGACTACTGCGACCTCAACAAGGACAAGTCTATCTCGCTGCAGGAGCTGAAGGGGTGCTTGGGAGTCAGCAAGGAAGGAGGTGAGCCATTTTCCTTTCAGAACTGGAGCAGCAAGGCAGCCAGCTGTGCCAAGTTAAAAACAAAATCAGCAACATGGCATTGAATGTTTGAGCTGCTCAGCTTACAGGCAAAAAGATGGGCGCATCTAGCAGCCAGTCCTGCAAACGCCCTTAATTCTTGCTGTTTTATTATTTGTTTTGTGATGGTGCTTAAGGGAAAGAAGGAGCACAGCCAGTGGGGTTCACCACAGGAAATTCGGTAGGTCTGACATGCTGTCTAGGGGCATACGTGCCCCTGGGCTATAATTACAGCTCCTGGGCCAAGCCATTGGGATGCGTGTGCATGTGCTCATGCCTTTCTCCCAGTCAGCCTGATCTTTGATGCTACATGCAAAACTCATTTGCACCAAATTAGCACTGGGTGGTTGCATTTGGTTGTTAGCACCTAAATATTACTGTTATATGTGCATTACAAACTTTAATTAATGCAAGCCTGTAACATCACTGTGGACGTCCACAGTGTTAAAGCAACTGGCATCCCTAGTTTAGTGGAAGCTTTTCCCTACTCCCCAATAATTTGCTGTGGAATAATATAAAATAATAGTAACTGTATTCCTTAATTTTATTACCTTCTTCCACTAAGATTAATGTGAAAAATCAGTATTAGTGCTATCTGGCTTTAGAATGTTTCAAAGAGTTCCACAGGATGACTGTGCATTGTGTGAAGAAATACTTCCTTTGTTTTGTTGCCTGCTGCCTATTAATTTCATTGGGTGACGCCTAGTTCTTGTGTTATGAGAAGGAGTAAATAACACTTCCTTATTTATTTTCTCCACGCCAGTCATGATTTTTCCTCTATCATATCCCTCCTTTAATCATCTCTTTTTCCAAGCTGAAAAGTCCCAGTCTTATTAATCTCTTATATGGAAGCTGTTCCATACCCCTGATCATTTCTGTTGCCCTTTTCTGAATGTTTTCCAATCCCAATATATCTTTTTCTGAGATAACGCATCCAGATATGAATACAGTATTCAAGATGTGAGTGTACCATGGACTTATATAGAGGCAATATGATATTTCCTGATGTATCTATCCCTTTCCTAATAGTTCCTAGCATTCTGTTGGCATGCACAAGTAGGGTGAGGGAGTCTTTTGGGGGGAAAGGGGTGGAGGCACAGTACTGAACATCTGAGAGTGACACGGAGGATATTATAGAGCAGGGGGATCCTGGGACACAGAATCTTCGTTTGCCATTTCTTCTCTCTTCTGTGTGGTTAAAGAGATGGCATTAAACAACCAATTAAAGAAGCAAAGCGTCTGAAGGATTGAAGGGCAGGTTGGCTCTGCCTCTCTCCTTTGTGGTCTTCCCACTTCAAAAATAGCCAGTAGCTCGTCCCCCACCCCACTCCACCTTTCCTTGCCACTGTGTCTGCACTCAAGCCGGAAAGTATAAATCCTAGCTTGAGGAGACATACCCACACTAGCTTTGATTGAGCTAGTCCACTAAAATTAGAAGTGTCGCCTCCATGGCACCAGGAGCTTGCCACCCTGAGTACATACCTATGGGCTCAGACGAGATCATACTCAGGGCTGCTAGCCTTTCACCAGGGGCGGCTCTAGGTATTTTTCCGCCCCAAGCATGGCAGGCCGACTGTCTTCAGCGGCTTGCCTGCGGGAGGTCCCCGGTCCCGCGAATTCAGCAGCAGCCTGCGGGAGGTCCGCCGAAGCCGCGGGACCAGCAGACCCTCCGCAGGCATGCCACTGAAGGCAGCCTGCCTGCCACTCTTGTGGCAACCAGCAAAGCGCCCCCCGTGGCTTGCCGCCCCAAGCACGCGCTTGGCGTGCTGGTGCCTGGAGCCACCCCTGCCTCTCACGCACTTACAGTAGAAAGATCGCTTGGGTCTGAGAAGTGGAGTTGTCTGCCTGCCATATTAGGTCTTCAGTGTCAGTTTACCTGGAGTTGTCCCACTTGTGTTTTTAAAGATAAGTAGGTTTAAATGAATGTCACTATCAGCAGTCTGGCTCTGCAATACCAAGTTTGAATGCAGAGGGCGTTCTCTAGTATCTTCTTGTTCATGTGCAAATTCTGCCCGCCTTAAGAGGAGGAGTAAACAATCTCTGTAAAAGCACTTACCTGTTTAAGATCAGGAGGGGAAATAAAACCTTTGAGAGTTACTGAAGTGTAGCCTTCAGTTTGTTTTCAACCATATTCAAACAGTACAGTCGCAATAACACAGACTCGCAGAGAAATTTTTGAAATTCCCACGGAAGGTCAAACTGCCATGGGGGAGCAGGTTTGGCTTCTGTGTTCTTGCTCATCAGATTCAGATGCAATGGTGGAGGCGTTGCTTTGAGGTGCACAAGGTTCCTTACTAGATCATAGAATGAACAGTGCCTTGGTGGGTCTGAAAAGCTATTCTGTTGTGTGATTTCCACTAGTGAGAGTTCAGGGGTAAGCAGGTGTATGACAATGCTTTAATTTCATGTGTTTGATGGCGGGAGGCATAGGAAGGAAAAAAGATAGCACTTCAGAGAGCCAAACCCACTGCAGTTAATTGTGGTTTCAAGCAGTACTGAGCAATACCCTCTAGAGGCCTCTGCAGGAGGCGTCAGCCAGTTGGTGACACCCAGAGCTGTATAAAGACAACAAGGAGTCTGGTGGCACCTTAAAGACTAACATTTATTTGGACATAAGCTTTTATGGGTTAAAAAAAGAAATTGCTTCTTCAGATGCAGATGTATGTGTGTCTAAGCTAAAAGAAGAAGCTCATAGAGATCCTGATTTTTTATTGCCAGGATCCTCAGTAGAGTCCCAATGAGCTACGGAAGAATCTATCTTTTGACAACAGAGCTGTGGTTTTTGTTTTTTGTTTTTTTTTCTTCTGCACCCTGACCCACAGGCAATGAAATAGGTTAGCTAGAACTTATCTGACCTTGCTAGGACAGGTGGCTGGCACAAAACTGGCGTTCTGAGGGGCTTTAAATAACTTACCACATTTTTTCAAAAGCAGCAAAGAGTCCTGTGGCACCTTATAGACTAACAGATGTATTGGAGCATGAGCTTTCGTGGGTGAATACCCACTTCGTCGGATGCAAGTGGGTATTCACCCAGGAAAGCTCATGCTCCAATACGTCTGTTAGTCTATAAGGTGCCACAGAACTCTTTGCTGCTTTTACAGATCCAGACTAACACGGCTACCCCTTTGACACATTTATTCAGTTCCTCTTATTAATGATTTAAATAATCCAACAGGTTTGTATTGTGGGTTCTAATTTAAGCTCCACTATCTCCCTGACTTCAATCTCTCTCTGTCTCCATTCTCTTCTGCATTCTACCACTTGTGCCTCTGTCTCCACAGATCTCCTGTGGCTCCCTCCCTCCCTCTTTCTAAGTGTCCCCTCATCCTTCTCCTGCACAGTCAGGACCAGATTTTCAAATGCTGGCATCCTTTTGTGTGTGTGCAAATAATCAAAGCATACAGTTTTTTGCACCTCCAGTTTAAATCACGTAGATGTCAAAGTCCTTGAATGTGTCTGTCTCCAGCCCAGCATGGAAATGGGAAGCTAACTTGCTGATTCTGGTGGGAATGGTTTTCTTCAGATTTCCAGACAGTGACCAAAATTATCAAATATGGGTGCCTAAAATCAGCACCTAAAAGACACATGTAGGCACCTATGTGGAAATGGGCTCGCTTTCAGGCGTGCTGTGCTCCTGCAGGCCCCACTGAATTACCCCTGAGAGTTGCAATGCTCAGCACCTTTGAAAATCAGGCCACTCCTCTCTAGGTACCTGGGTGTGGCTATAGGTATCCAAGTGTGAACATTTTGGCCCAACTTTGTAGGCACCAGACATTCAGATAAGTTTGGACCATCCAGTCTCTCTGAGCACCTTATAAAACTGTCCATTCCTCTTAGTGGCCTTTAGAGAAACCTAAGTATTTTTCTTCTATCCAGTTTTCCAGTAGTAGGAAGAAGTCTCAGGAACCTCATACCACTAAATATCTTTCAGTTTTTATTCCTCTCGCCCCTACTCAGGAGCAGGCAGAAAAGTTTAATTCTTACCAAAACTGAACCTTTGGATTTCAAGAGATTCTCACATCACAATCCAAGATCTTAAACTGGATTAAAATGTAGATGTTAAAAGTCTAACTCTAAGAGATGATGCAGGCCAGGACTGAGATGCACTGGCAGAAATAGGTGTGTGTGTGTGTAAGTATAAGGGAGTTTTGCACAGAACCTGCCTATATTACTGCACCCAGCTGCAGTCAGCAATAGTCCTTCATTGTCATTAGCAGAGCAATCATTGCTTTTTCCTAAAATTATCCCCAAAATTCAGAAGAATCAAAAAATGCTCACAGTACTAAGCAAATAATGTTCCTGGATTTTGCAGGTAGTGCTAGCAGTTTCCCCCATGGAAAAAGACAAGGCATTAACCCTTTCAGTAAGTATTTTATCTCTTATTTTTGTTTCCTTTTTCTTCTGTAGCACGCACATACCTCAAAATTCATGGGTCCCTCCCCATTTTCTTGCCTCACATCTGTCCAACGAGCTGACAGACTAAGAGTAGCTAAGGCATGGAATCTGGAATCAGGGAACTGAGAGTTTCATTTCCCACCCTCCCAGTCAACATGTAAGAGTTTGGGTAATTTTTTAACTTGAGCGTCAGTTTTCCAAATAGGGTAATAATATCCACTGCTTATAAAGTAGGTTATTAAAGAGCCTTGATTTTACTTCAGGCCTTACTCTGTGGTGCTTCCTATTCAAATATATTTAAAATTTCCAAATGCCACATACTGCATTTCAAAAGCCAGTTGAAGGACATGGTAAATCTTATGTTGCCCACATAACAAACAAGCACATGATTCTTTTAAAGAATTAAGAAATGCAAATTTCTCACAAATTTGGTTGGTAAAGGTAACTGGGTAGATGGATTAAGAGCTACCTGACTACTTTCTGAGATCTGTTAGTGTGGTATAGAGCTGTTTCTAGTGGGGTTGCATAAGGATCAGTAGGACTGATGCTATTCAACATTTATCAGTGATCTGGAAATAAATCACTTTTGATTTAAATAAAGATTGGCAGAGTGGCCAATAATGATGAGGACAGGACAGTCATACAGAGCAATCTGGATTGCTTAGGAAGCTGGGCCCATTCAAACAAAACTCTTCTTAATACATCTGCAAGATCATACTTCTAGTAACAAGGAATGTAGGCCATAGCTACAGAATGGGGAACTGTTCACTGGAAGGCACTGAGCCTGAAAAGGATTTAAGGATCAGAGAGAATAAACAACTCAACATAAACTGTGACAAAAAAGGGCTAACGTGATCCTTACATGTATAAATAGGGGAGCAGTGATTAGTGGTATGGAGGTGATTTTACCTTTGTTTGCAGCATTGGTGAGACCAAGACTGAAATACTGCACAACATTTAAAAAAGGATGGTGAAAAAATGGAGAGGTTGTAGAAAAGAGCCACAAAAATGATTTGAGGGCTGGAGAAAATGCCTTCCAATGAGAGACTTAGAACTCTCTCTGTTTAGCTTTGCAAAAAGAGGTGACTGGATTACAGTGTACAGGTACTTTCATGGGGCAAAAATACTGAGTACGAAAGGGCTCTTTAATCAAGTGGAGAAAAGCATAACAAGAACCAATGGCTGGAAGCTGAAGCCAGACAAACTCAAAAATTAGGCTCACATTTTGAACAATGAGGGGGATTAACCCTTGGAACAAATTACCAAGGGAAATGGTAGATTCTCTGGCTCTTGATGTCTTCAAGTCAAGAATTGTCTTTCCAAAAGGCACCCATGCTTTAGACAACTTATTTGGGCTCAATATGGGGTACTGGGTGATATGTAATGGCCTGTGATATACAGGAGGTCCAAGTAGGGGATGAAATGGTCCCTTCTGGCTTTAAAATCTCAGAATCTATGAAATAATGGAACAACCTGTAACTCTCACCCATGGATAACTGCATTTCTTATGTGGTGTTATCTTGACTCTTGTATCTTAATACTTCCCATGTAAGTGTAGCCCTTAGAACATCGATCAATTGACAGAAGAATTTTTGTTAAAATATTAACTATTTTATTTTAGAATAGATCCTGTATTTGACAAAGCATTAGGCAAGTCAAAATTTCAAACCAGAGCAGTTTTCTAATGAACTATAGCTCAGATTATCAAATGAATTTAGTTCAGACTTTGCCGGAACATTCCTCTTTGCCTTCAGGTAAAAATGGCAATTTTCAGTCCTCTCTGAGCTCCATGTTGTATATGTAGAACATAGCCATTAAGTCCCATTATAGGAGAGTGAAACTCCTCTCCATGACCAGCCAGCTCTGCCAGCCAGCCCAGAAGGGGGCAGAGCCATAGTTCTGCCTCCTTCCTACTATAAATCCTTTCTGTATCCACACAAGGGCCAGCCACAGTCTGGTCCAGTGGGCTAGCAAGGGCCAGTAATGTGAACACCGTCTGTATGCCAGTCTTGGCTAACAGGACAGGAGAAGCCATAAGAGGAGATGTACTGCAGGGAAAAATGTGTAACTCCATTAAAGTACAAGGATACGTTGTCTCTCACTCATTTCCAGTGAAGTGAAGGCCAGTGCATTAGTGAAACTTGCAGCTTTGCTTCCAGTAGCTCTCGGCCTTGCTTTGTGCTACTCTGTGTGGGATTTCTAATCTCAAAAGGGTTACTACTGGAACCATGTGGCAGCAGTTTGTAGCCTAAGGCTTTTCATAACAGCAGTGGATGCGAACCTCAATACAACTGGCTAAGCAACCCCACTGCTCCCTCACTGCTGTGGCTCCCTCAGGTCTTAAAAGAGCTCTGGGGATTTTCAAGTATTAACATCCCTCAACTTCCTGTGAATCCACACCCCAAGTTTTCTGGGTTTCCTAAAACCCCAGCATTGGCTTTGGAGCCGGCACTTTAGCAGCACAGTGGGCTTTGGAGCATGTTGTCCAGGAATGCTGCTACAAGGGGTTAGCAGAGAGGTTTCTGGGTCCTGCTGCTGGAGGGTTGGGGAAAGGCTGCTTTGACTTGCGATTGAATTCTTCGCAGACCTGCCTGCTTGATGGGGTAGGAACCCAGCTGGCCACCCTTTGAGATGATTCACACTGGTAGTGCAGTGAGAGCTCCATCCGACTCTCACTAGAATCAGTAGGAGTTCTACTCTTTAGTGGGGACAAGATTGGGCCTTAGGTAGAAGAGAGGGTGTAGGGTTTTGCCCAGACCATTCACCCATTCCCCAGGAGGGAATGAGCAGCCGTGGTTTGTGTTTAAAAATACATCCATGCCTAAGGCTGTATGTGTGAGTCATCCAACGCTTCCTCTTCCACAAGGTTATTGCTTGTTAAGTCCTAGTCCTTGTCAGCCTTGCAGCTTTCTATGAAATCATTGCTCTCCAGAGAGGTTGTACAGCACACTTACGCTGGCTGGCTGGCTGCAATTTTGGTTTTAATTTTGGTTTTCGTCTCTCACCTCCCTCAACCAATATTCTTCCTGACCCACCACCTTCAGTAGGACGCCTGGTCTAGGAGCAGACATGAACAGAAGACAGGAAGCCACCTGAAGGATGAGCAGATGGACACCCTACTGCCGTGTGGCACTGGCAACATCCAGCGTAGCAGAAGTGACACCCAGAACGTTTGCACTTTTTTTAATGATTGATTTGTTTTTTTGTTTTCTTTTAATGCCATTATCTAATTCTTTAGGGGAGGGGGAATGAGAGCATGACTTTAAAAAAAAAACCATTTGGACAGCTACTGACAACTTCAGTTTCTGAGTTCACGGGGACTCGAGAAGAAAGAGATTTTTATATACTGTAAATAAATATATATGTAAATTGTACAGTTGTCTTGTACAGGGGTTGGAATCACTGTTTGGTCCCTCCCCTCAATTTCATAGGCTGTTAGGGTTAAAGGGACATCTTGACTTCTGGAATCCAATAATGCACTCTCTCGCTCTCTCTCTAGCACCTCCGTGTGCATAAAAGCAAGTGTATTGCCACAGCTTGTGCTCACAGATGTGCACTGGGGGTCCCAGTTGTGCAGTAGGCCAGATGCTTCTTGGGAGTTACTGAATACACCCATCTGCCACTGGAGTTGAGGGCCCACTGCAGTGTGCGGGATTGGGCCTTTGGGAAAGCAGCGCTTCTTTCCATCAACGAACGGCAGATAAAGAAGCAGGAATGGGTGCGAAGTTCAAACCTGAACCACAAAAGGCACAAAGATAGCGCCAGAAGTAGCTACAGATTGGGTAGTGGTGAACAACAAACCTGTTGCCATCCAGACAAGGAAGACATGCAGAGAAGATGCCATATCTTGAAAATCTAGTGGCACCAAGAGCACAAGGAGGAGTACCAACAGTAGGGAGGCTCAGTATAGGGAGACCCCAGTAGTGCCAGTGGAGTACAGGGAAGGCACAGAAGTCCTGCATCTTCACGTATCACAAAGTGATCATAGAAATATCTTCTATTCGTATATTAGAATAATACAAAGGAGAAAGCATGATGTAGCTCTGCTATGCTCCTGAAGCCCCCTGCAGCCTGCTTAGTGCTACAGGGGAGAGATGAGAGCACATATGTCAACAGAGAAAGATACAAGAGGCCTGTCTCTAGGAGTCTACTTTCATCTCTGTCATTTTAGCCCAGGCTCATTAGGAAGGCGTTGTTCATTACAACCTGAACAATAGCTGCTCATGCCATGGGTTCCCATGCTTGCTGTGGGTGACTATCTTCCCATGCAGTAGTCTGATCTATCACAGTTCCCACCTCCCAGGAATCTCTCTGTTCTGATGTCTGTAGTGCAAGCCGTAGTGACGCACACTATTAAAGCCGTGGCAATGGCCCAGCTTGAACAGGCTGCTGCGTTCAGAGATCACAGTGACCGTTTCAGCTGGTGGTGCCTTGGCCAAAGTTAGTATCTTGTTCGTCTCAGTTAGACACACTTGTGAAATCTGTAGAGGGACAGAATCAGCCAGGTCTGTGCATTAGAGAGCGGGGGGTGCATGGAACATGATTGGAAGCAGCAGCGCATTCCTGCTTTGTGCATTTCTAGCCTGTTTGACCATGTGCACGTTATGAGGGGGGCATTATTTACAACCAGCTTTCAGATGTCAGACATGTCACGCTCTCCTGCCACTACAATTTGGACTGCAATCTTTGTACTCAGCTTTCTTACACACATTCTCCTTCTAAACTAAGGTTGCCAACTCTCCAGGATTGTCCTGGAGTCTCCAGGAATTAAAGATTGTTCTTTAATTAAAGATTGTCATGTGATGAAACCTCCAGGAATTCATCCAGCTGAAACTGGCAACTCTCTGTCTGTATTCTGCTGCAGCAATACAACTGCTGTCTGTATTCTGCTGCAGTAAGGGGAGCAGCTCTCTGGTAACATTGTTATCCATGTACTTTGGCTGTTTCGCTCGCAACGGGGCCGCTGTGTTATTGCATATAATGTGGTCAGTGGGATTTCTCTCCTCTCACCTGTACACACGCAATGTATAATCTACTCTCAGGCTAATGAGAATTGGTAGAAAGGCACCATTTTGTACAGTGTTCGTGTGCTCTGGGTTTGAAACTAGTCCTTATTTGGATGGTGGCAAAGCTGTATGTGCAATATCCTTGAAGTGTCTTGAAATGGAAACTGCTCCTGGTGCCAGACATCATGCCAGGCTGTTGTAGGGTGACCCCAGAACATTGCTTCTCAGCAGCATTGCATCGTGGCAGAGAGGCCTTGCATCACGCTGGGCTGCGTGGCTTTGCGACATGGTGTTGTGACGTAGCACACTCACAGGGTGCTGCTGTGACATTGCTTGGTGACAGCAGTGTGTGTGCTGAACTTGTATCACAACACAGCAAGTTCACGCCACACTGTTAGCTAATTAAATATTCAGAGGGGGCAGGGCTCGACTGCAAAAATAAATTGCTCATTGGATTCCAGAGCATGGGACCTTCTGGATGAGAGCAGGATTGAAGCTGGGTTAAAGTGTTTGGTCTGGATTAAAAAAATCAGGAAACTCATGGCAAGTGTCTCCCTGAAGCACAAATCTCACAAACCCACCATAAAGAAGAACCGTTGTCTTTAGTGAACAGCAGCACCTGCTGCCGGCTTCTCATTGTCAATTACATACATTGTATGTGCTCTTCTGGCTTTTCCTTTTTATACTTTGGGACAGGGTGTATGTGTACGTTGAAACGATTTGGTTTAGTGTATAATGAGAAATGTCAGTTTCCTCCTCTAATCCTGTTGTAGGAGTGAAGAATGAACCCAACTTTGTAAAAAAAAACAAAACAAAACAAAAACAAAAAACCCCCTCCTTTTCTTTGTATACTAGTTTTAGGAATGATAAGCACTGGCGGCTGTTCTCACTTATAGTCACAGCCAGCACAAGCAGAAGGTTGGATGCCAGGGTGGGTTCTCTTGTGTGGTCTCTGAAAGCAGCAAATCTTCAGCAGCAGAAGTGGACTGGTAGAGGTCGTCACTGCCTGTTAGCTCAGGGCAGTAAAAACCCCTAAATCCAGCCTTGGTGGCTGACACTCAAAGACTCATTGCATCTTTTCTGCTGGAAACTTTAAGCCAGTGAGCTCACATTGCCTATTGCCATGTAAACCCTTCTGCAACCTTTGTCCTGCTGTCAGCCCTGCCCTCTCTCTAAAGGATGCTTAAGAAACGTGCCACACCTACTGTCTACAAGTTAGTAGTCTGGGCACCTCTTCAAGGAAGCCAAGCTATTGTCTGCTTGTAGGGCCAGCCTCAGAACCTGTGGGATCCTAGGTGAAATCTGCCAAGGGGTTGCCTTCCAGTCTGAGTCTGCTGATGGAATGGAAATCGAGCAGTACACGGCCTCCCCTTCCATTCCCGCTGGAGAAGGAGTTACTGGGTTTACATAGGGGCCTGAGCAGTTTCTCACATGGCTTGTGCCTCACATTACTGTTTGTGCATGAGGATCCGAGTGATTCTGTGCTGCTGGACCATAATTACATCATAACTGTGGTCTAGCTTTTTGTGTGTTGGACAGTCACACAGACTATCCTGGCCCTGTGGCATAAATCAGTCATTCAGTTGTCCATATCAAAACTGCACAGTGGCTGCAGCTTTCTGACAGTTCTCTCAGAACTAAAACTAGAAATGTTAGCAGCAAATCCTCCTGCAGCAGCACTACAGTTCCCACCAGACAACTGAGTGCCAACCCATCTGTTGAGAGGTAGAGCCGAGCACCTCCTTTCCCAGCAGGAGCAGGCCAAATGCTGTTCTCATTTATGGCACTGAAATCCATCAATCACACCGGTGTACACGAAAGCAGAACTTTGTGCATGTCTCACCCATCCTTGTGAATCCTTCTGAATATGTTCATGGCTGCTCTGAGTGAGTGGTGAAAACAGCCAAGACAAAGGAGAAGAGGCCAAGGGCCCTACAGAGTAAGTCTACATCCAGCACTGGTCCTGTTAGAGGGGAGATACTTCCTTGTTCACTGATCACCAGTGAAGTAAATTTGATATTGTCTCCCACAGTGGGGTTCTGTTGACAGCATTGTTCGTTAGACTGAAAGGCAGCTGGCTGGTTTTGGTTTTGTAATAAAATAGATAAATGTTGCTTTGGAGTCTTGTGGAACTTTAATTTCCAGAGTTCATCCCTTTCCTCCGCATCTCACCCTGACAGTTGCCTAAGCAGAGCCCTGGGAAATGGGCAGTTTCTGTTCACAGTGGTCCATGCCAATCCTTAGTTTATTTTGGTCCACACGGGGTGAGCCCCATACGTCACTTTCACGAGAAGAGTGAAACACACCCAAGAGCTCAAAGTGAAACTTGGACAAAAGCAGCCCCTTGAATCAGCCCAGGATCACTCAAAGGCAGTGAATCCTCAACAAGGAAGCAGGGTTGAGCTTTGCTGCATTTCACCCAGAGGTGCCGGCATTTCAGCTGTACTGGCTGTGTGGTTTATAAAATCTCTGTATAACTTTTTTCATGAGTGATGTACCCGAACACGTGGATGCTAATATCTAAACTGTATTCTTAGATCTATTCACTGAAATTTGGGTTATTGCTGATTATGTACTTTATGTACCATATGATGTCACAAATAGGTTTTTTTTGACAATCCAAGCACTATATCCAGATGTAAGACACACTTTTCTCAGCCTGTGTATTATATAATTTTAACATTAGCTTTAATAAAATACTTTAGGCAAGGCACTATATAAGAATGTTTCCCTAGTGAACTGAACAGCAGAGCAAATACTGCCACCTACAGGTCATGGGCATTTTCAACAGTTACCAACGAAAAACGCTAGTGGTCTTTAAGATGTTGTTCACGCATGCTTTCTCCTGCCTTATGAAATGGCTGCACATTCTCTCACTTCCCCGAAAGCATGTTGTGATTGTGACTAGTAGTAACTTCCTGGCTATCCTCTTGTTAGGGCCAGAGAATCCCCATCATCTGGGCACCCCAAACAGAATATTCAGGGCAGGTGGATTCAGACCATGTCCTTAGCAAAGTCTCTGCTGCAGGCTCCAGAGACAGACCACATTTGTGAAGCTGGGATCTGAATTTTCTTAAGTTCAGGGTGGAACAGAGGATGAATCAGACCCCACATTTCTGTCTGCAACCATCGCTAGTTTGTAGAAGGGCTCAGTAGAACATTGGCTGTGAAATCTCAAACCATAGGAGTCACCTGGCCTCAGTTTTCATTCAACACACTCAGACAGGGATTTAATCATGTGGAGATTCAAGCCCAGGCGTATTCTGCTTTTAAAAGCAGGCCATTGTTTCCCAGGTAAGGTATGAAGGCAAGACTTGTATTGAGGTTGGGGTCCCTGAACGCCATTGGGAGTCCTGAAGAGAGAATTATTATTGAAGTAGGTGTGTAGCAATGGCAGTTCTGTTACAGATTCAAAGCAGAGCACTAATGACTATAAGAGCTGTAAGAATTGGCTGAAGTGGTGTGAGAGAGCGAGTGAGCGAGCAACCACATTGATTTCAATAGATGTTAGGAGTTGAAATATCATTGTGGATCTGACCTACGTTCTTTATCTGAATATTAAGGAAGGAATTAAAATGTTCAAAACTGACTAATAATTTTGCAAGCCTCTAGTTTCAGGTGTCCTTTACAGGGTCCTGATTTTTCAACGTGTGGGTGGTCGGCACTTTTGGAAAATCAGGTCCCTCTAAAGTGTCTCATTTTGGGCACCCAGAAATGGAGGCACCCAAATCATGTGTAACTTTTGTAAATCTTGGCCGTAGGCTTGACAGCATGTCCCTCTGGTTACCATAATGAGATCAATGGCATAGTCGATGCCTATTGTTAAAGTTAGAATCAGGACTCACAATTTGTTAGACCACTCTGTTTTATTAGCATAGCGCTCTGCCAATAACATTTAGAATATGTGAGCGGCCATGCAAGGCCAAAACAGTCTTATTTATACAGATAAAAGAGCGGGAATCAGACAAAGGAACAAAGAAAGCAAAACTGTAAAATTTACCTGGGGCACAGCATGCATATCCTACTTTCTTACTGACTCTTTATGGATCTGAGGCTAATACTTCACCAATTGCCCTTAAATGGTGCAATTGTTCTATGTGAATGTCTGTATTCCTGACACCTGGATTGCAGCATTCCAACAGTTTTTTTTAAAGGTACAGACAGCATTTCTTTAATCCTTTCTATTTTCACAATGTAATTCATTCTACTTTCACAATCCCTCCTTTTGGTCAAGCGCACGCCATGACCAACAATTACTGGGTTCCACAAATTAACCGTTTCTTATCTTTTTTGTTTATCAGTGATATTCAAAATTATTATATTAGCACTCAGTTTTGGGGCAGCCATCTGGGTGACACAATTTTGGATACAACAGATTAACTGAAAGCATACAAAAATCACTAAGATTTCAAACAGGATAGTTAGGGCTTCCTGAAACAACCAGTTTCCTATGCCAGAGAAATTGAACAGGTTACTTAGCCACTTTCATAAAGAACTTCGCTCTTCATGAGGAAGATATGCGATTTGTTCTAAGTGGCTATAGCGATCTATTACCTTATTGGTATTGTATAAACATACAACATTGTTTTCCAGTGAGAGCACAGGTCCCTCCTTTGGCCGCGAGCACTATGTCCAATGCCTGACGGTTCTGGAGGGCCACCTGTCCGATCGCCTCTGTTTCCTTGGCCAGGGCTCTTAAACTTTCTCTGGTTTTATTTGCCATTATTTAACTACTTAGGAGCCTTTTTGCCTGGTGTATTGCTCCCCCAAGTGGGGTAAAGGAACTGCCAATAGCCTCTTCCCAGGTGTTATTACTGTTCCATATTGTGTTAAACAGACAAGGTCCTCCAGTGAGGTCTGGGGAATTGAGTGGGATAGCCAGGACAGGAACACCAGTTTGAGAGTGGGCTGGGATGTGGCTGCAGACCCAGCATTTAGAAATAATAAGGGTCTGAGCTATTCACACTTGCTGCTGGATAAAAGAATTGTTATTGTGTGCACCCCAGACCTTAAGATACCAGCAGCCGAGGAACAGGCGCTACCAGAGCTGCATGTTGGAGGCAAGGCCCTTCTGGTTCTGACAACCTCAACTGAGGGAACTGCACTTACAGTTTTATGTCCACCAGGCAGCAGGCGCTCGGCTCACTACTGCTTCTTCTTGGGCCTTGCTTTATGTAGTCATCTGCTTCTGGCAACCCTTACGAGAGCGTAGATTGTAAGGTATTGCAGGCTGTTCCTCTACGTCTTCTTCTGGAGTCAAAAAAATTGACTCTGCGTGGTCCTGAGGTGGTGATTGGTTCACTGGGGTCTGTGCATTCTTACACTGCGAAGCATGTATCCACTCTGAGATGCCAGACAGTTTAACAGCCGTCCCTTGACTCTGGCTGTAACAATGGCCTTCACACCTTATCTTTTCCTGATGCATACATTCCTCATTCACACAAATAGATTTGAGAATACAAACAGTAGTATTTTATATAGAACAAAAAAAGCATTGCAAATTAAACCTTGCTAAGTTTTACAATTGATAACTAAGACAATTTACATTGAGACCCAGGCCTTCAATGTTTCTCTAATTTACTTAACACAGACACAATAGAGAATCCTGTCTCTTACTACCTAAATCTTAAAACAAAGAGTTAGAGAGGGCCCAATTTGTAATGCATATGGGAAAACAGAATTCTATAGTCCCAGGGGGTCATTTCTTTCTGCTATTTAAAAATAGTGACTAGCAGGATGAAATCAAATTATATTTTAATTCTTATGGGATATTATAAAATCCTGCTTCTACATATCCCCCTTTTGACACTAAGGGCTTGTCTACATCAGAAAGTTGCAGCGCTGGTGAGGGAGTTACAGCGCTGCAACTTAGGAGGTGTACACATCTGCAGGGCACCACCAGCGCTGCAACTCCCTGTTTGCAGCGCTGGCCGTACTCCCGTTTTGTCTCGGGTGTAGAGGATCCAGCGCTGGTGATCCAGCGCTGGTAATCAAATATAGACACTTACCAGCGCTTTTCTTGACCTCCGTGGAATAAGCAGGTATCCCAGCATACCTGAGGAAGTCTCTGGTAATCAAGCTGGTCTCCTTTCCCGGTTTGCTCTCTCGTTCCCCGAACCCCCGAGCAAGCAGGTCTCCTTCCCTGCGGTTTGCAGGGTGGTTCCGGGAACGCGAGAGCAAACCGGGAAAGGAGACCAGCTTCGCCGCGGTTTGCTCTCGCGTTCCCCGAACCGCGAGCAAGCAGGTCTCCTTCCCTGAGGTTTGCTGGGTGGTTCCGGGAACGCGAGAGCAAACCGGGAAAGGAGACCAGCTTCGCCGCGGTTTGCTCTCGCGTTCCCCGAACCCCGAGCAAGCAGGTCTCCTTCCCTGAGGTTTGCTGGGTGGTTCCGGGAACGCGAGAGCAAACCGGGAAAGGAGACCAGCTTCACCGCGGTTTGCTCTCGCGTTCCCCGAACAAGCAGGTCTCCTTCCCTGAGGTTTGCTGGGTGGTTCCGGGAACGCGAGAGCAAACCGGGAAAGGAGACCAGCTTCGCCGCGGTTTGCTCTCGCGTTTCCCGGAACCACCCTGCAAACCGCAGGGAAGGAGACCTGCTTGTTCGGGGAACGCGAGAGCAAACCGCGGCGAAGCTGGTCTCCTTTCCCGGGTTTGCTCTCGCGTTCCCCGAACCACCCAGCAAACCGCAGGGAAGGAGACCTGCTTGTTCGGGGGTTCGGGGAACGAGAGAGCAAACCGGGAAAGGAGACCAGCTTCGCCGCGGTTTGCTCTCGCGTTTCCCGGAACCACCCTGCAAACCGCAGGGAAGGAGACCTGCTTGTTCGGGGAACGCGAGAGCAAACCGCGGCGAAGCTGGTCTCCTTTCCCGGGTTTGCTCTCGCGTTCCCCGAACCACCCAGCAAACCGCAGGGAAGGAGACCTGCTTGTTCGGGGGTTCGGGGAACGAGAGAGCAAACCGGGAAAGGAGACCAGCTTCGCCGCGGTTTGCTCTCGCGTTCCCCGAACCTCCCTTGAAGCCGCCCAACAGCGCTGCAGTGTGGCCACATCTAACACCACTTGCAGCGCTGTTTGCTGTAAATGTGGCCACTCTGCAGCGCTGGCCCTATACAGCTGTACTAATACAGCTGTAACAACCAGCGCTGCAAAATTTTAGATGTAGACATGGCCTATGATTATTAATCGCCAGTGTTACTTTTTATTTAGTCCACGTAATAGAAAATACTGGGAGGTGATTTGGGCCTGTGGCTTTAGCTTTACATACATTTGTTTTATTCACCAGCACATTTTAAACATTTTAATTAAACACATACAATGTAAAACCAAAAACAATTAGGGTAGTAATATTAGTATGCCAGTAGTTGTGGGAGACCATTCAGAAAATGTTATACCAATGGTAAGCTGTTATGCTTTTCTGCAGTGGCAATTTTTAACATGTCCCCATTTGCGTGTATAATATGAATAGTTTAGTTTTTTACATTTTTGTTTTTATTTTTTTAGGAGCCATGTTACCTTTTTACCTTTTAACAGATGATTGGTAACTGTTTGCCATTTAATGCCAAGGTTGATAGAGAACTTAGCTAAATTAGTGCTTACAGTAAGCGGAGACTTTTTTGTTGTTGTTGTTGTGGCAAATAGTAAATGTGATTATTGGTAAACACAGTACTTACATTACATTTACATTTGTCTTCTGGTGGGTTGCTAGCACTTTTTAAACACTTTTTTTCAAGAATTAACACATACACATAGTTTATTATACAGTACTTTGGATTATCTGAAAGAGAAAAAGAACAGTTTTCTACCCCTTTTGGGGTGGCATTGATTATTGCTTAAAGATTTTATTTTTTTACAAATACCCTTTCTGACTGCAGGCAAAACAGAGGAATTACCCCCATATTTTCCTGTGTGGTTTTTTTTTTTTTTTTTTTTTTAGGCAGGCCAGGTTTTAATGGCTTTTACATTTTAAGGGTTATGCAAAAATTATTTTACTGTTTAGTTATTAAATTTATGAGGTGGTGTACCTTAAGTTTTGCCTTTTATATAGCAGACCAAGTTTGTAATGTTTTCCCTGCTGTGTTAAGCTTTAAGTTTATTTACAGGTAATAGCTGAGAAGCATTATTACCATATTACTTTAAAGGATTTTTTTAAAAATCATACACACTACAAGTTGTTACAGGGGTACTTACTAACATTAAAGTTATTTTAATGTTTAATATTAACAGTAACATTAGCATCAAATTTATTAAAGGTATTTTGTTGTACCATGCCTTTTATGTAGGCAGTTTGTTTGCTGACCAGGTATGTTCATTATTTGCAGCTTTATTTGTGCTGGCAGTTTTTACCTTTTTTTATTAGTTAGGTAATTTGCATTAACACAGGCTAGGCTTTTGGATTTAAAGCCATCAGCAGAGCTTAGAGACTCTGTTTTAACACACAGGGATCTGAAAAAGAAAACACAGCCTATTGTGGCTTTTTTTGGAGCCCAAATAGGATTTTAATTTAGCAGCATGTTTTATTTGCATTTTTTTTTTACATTCCTTTTTACAATATACGCTGCACATGTTCTACGGAAAATGCACATTCTTTCTATACTATAACTTTTCAAAAACATTAGCCATATTAATTTTTACATAAGGTATAACTTTGTTTTGTTTTTACAGAGTTTTTATGTACTTTTATTAAAGTGACAGTCTGATTACACATAGTCATTTTAAGGCTCAGTGTTTTTAATTTGTTTTGTGCACCTCACCTCTGCTGTTGCTTCAGAGGGTCACTGTTAACTTTTTATTCTGTCATTACAGCTTTTATCTGCTATTGTTACAAAAAAAACAAACCAAACAAACAAAAAAGACTCCAGAATCTCTACCTATTCTCCTGATTTTGACTGCCCTATTGCAGCCATGACTTGGTCTTTATTTAAAAACATTTTAATTTTTGTAAAGAATTAAGTTACCCCTTAAGGGTTAAATGCTAAATTCCAAAGCCAAACAACACTAATTACCTGTGTCTTGCAAAAAGGTCTGTTAGTTTTGCAACTTTGAATCAAAGAGTCAAATGAATTTTTAGTGGCATTAAAAACAAAAACAAAATCAATTTATTTTACACCTACAAAACAGTAGTTTTACAAACCAGATGTGTTGGTTTAGATTCTTAGAACTTTACATACACAGACAAATAGATACATACACATTTTCTTTTCCTTAACATTTTTTTGTACACTGCTTTGTTTTTGCATAGCTGTATATATATAAGGATTATTTACAGGCACTTTTCTGGAAAAGGGCCCATTTTCCCTTCAGAATGTCTGCAAAGAAACCAAGAATTTTCTCTCTTTAACATGGTCCTTTTTAACATTTTTCACAAAGTTTAACTGCTTAATTCTTTCCAGCCTTTATAGTTAACTTTTTACTCTTTTTTTTTAAATCACTTGTTTATGTTTTAAAATGACACCTTTATTACCTTAGATTTCACCCTTTTAAGTATTGTTCCAGGGGTTCATGCCTGCACTTACTACTTTTTTTTTACTCCTGACACTATTTTCTTAGGGCTTTTAACCTGTTTCTTTTCTGTTGCTTGCCTGCTTGTCTGGGCCGATGCTGCTTTTTTTAATGAACCGTTTGTGAATGATATTGTGGTCATTTCACAATTTTGAAAGAAATGTTCAAGGAAAGGGACCAGGAAGGGTGGGGGCTAGTTGAGGAGCCCCCACCCCGCCCCCAACCTTGCTGAATTGGTAGTGGGACACTATAAAGAATCAGTTTCTGAGGCAGACAACAAAGGGGAACAGAACAAGGGACTTTTTGTCCTTTTTACAATGAGATGGGAGTATGAAGGAGTTTGGATCGATCCGGGGTTTGGAGAACGGGGTAAAGGGGAGCGCTCGGTCTAGTGGTGGGAGAGGAGGCTTTTAATAAAGCTTTTAACTTATTATTTGAATAAGTGAGAGAGGCCAGTTTTGATTTTGTCCACCTATGATTTGCCTCTTCCCACCACTGCATGAAACAATTAACCTCTCCTTTAGCCAATTTAGTTTTAGGTTGGCCGAGTTTGTCCTTTAAGACGTCCACTCAGTCTTTGTTCCAAGATTTTAACAGTGGCCACTGAGTTTTGGGATCCCCCTGAGTTAGCCTAGACCATTTTCCCAGAAATTTACAGGAGTCTTGACCCTTTTTACAGGAGTCTGGACCCATCCTAAATACATAAAATGAGCCGGCGTTCATTTAGGGAACTGTCCCGACTTAGACGTCTGGTTACCAGTACAGGAGGACTTTCACACACCAATCACACAAGAAGGAAATTCAGGTTCGTCAGAGCGATGCCTGCTGCAACACATAAAAGGAGCCCACAGGCTACTGCCTCAATTGCCCTTGCTTTCACACTAAGGGTTTTACCCAAGGTGTGGTGCGGCTGCAATTGTGCAGATTTCACTCACTCAGACCGCGGGGACAGGAACCCCTTGGTCGGCCGATCCCCAGACAGAGACGGCACCCAGACTCAAACACTCCACAAGAGGACAGATAGACACAGAGACAGGACAGTCCTCAGTCCGGACAAAACACAGAAATAATTACCTGACCAGATTCCTGATGTCAGATCCCGGGATCCCTACCAGAACAGAGTGGGAACCAACAGGTTCGATGGCGTAGACCTCACTGTGGCTGTGCGCCTTTCCGCTCTAGTGGGGGACCGCTTGGGCCAAATGCCCAGGTGCCGGCTGCCACGGTCATCCCACAAAAACAGTCAGGAATCACACAGCCCCAGTGAAGACGTTTGCCATCTCGGTGGAACCTCCAAATTGTCAAAGTTAGAATCAGGACTCACAATTTGTCAGACCACTCTGTTTTATTAGCATAGCGCTCTGCCAATAACATTTAGAATATGTGAGCGGCCATGCAAGGCCAAAACAGTCTTATTTATACAGATAAAAGAGCGGGAATCAGACAAAGGAACAAAGAAAGCAAAACTGTAAAATTTACCTGGGGCACAGCATGCATATCCTACTTTCTTACTGACTCTTTATGGATCTGAGGCTAATACTTCACCAATTGCCCTTAAATGGTGCAATTGTTCTATGTGAATGTCTGTATTCCTGACACCTGGATTGCAGCATTCCAACAGTTTTTTTTAAAGGTACAGACAGCATTTCTTTAATCCTTTCTATTTTCACAATGTAATTCATTCTACTTTCACACTATCATAAAGCTACTGATTCTATCTCTGCAGCCTTAGACAGCCCTGAAGAAGGATCACGGGAAGATTTTACTCACAACTAGGGTTAGCAACTTATATTAAAAAATATATGTAATGTAAATCTGCAGAACCTGACGTGCTCATGTGCCAATATTATGTAATGACAAATGTATTTTTCTTTCAGTCTAGTTGCAAGCCCACTCAGTCTCTCTCTAGTTATAGACAGAAAAGTAACTACAAAGTGGACATCGTGGGGAGCAATCTTTCAATGAATCTAAAGCAAATATGCTCAATTTATCAGTGGAAAGGATGAATTTTCTAAATGTCAGCTCTAGAAACTCCCCCCTGGATCTGAAAGTGCAGCTGTGTTATTTCTGCCTCTGACATCACTACCTGTAATTACGACTGCCAAAGTCCAAATTTAGTTGACAGTTTAGCTGATGCTCCAAGAATCAGACTAGAATCCAGCTCTGTCTGTCAGGGCTGCTGTGGGTCTGCAAAGCAAACAGGAATAAAAATAGGCCACTTACAGTACTCTTCCCAGCAGTGACATTTTCAGGAGCCCTTTCATTCAAATTTAATTTTTCTGAATTTTGAAATAAATAATAAAATTACATCATTGACCTCTTGGCCTCTCAAAGCCTAGGCCCTGTAATCAATTCCCAAGTGCAAAAAACAAACAGACAAAAACCACGGACAAACTGCAAAAGCCTGTGTTAAACAAGAGAGATGGATGAGCAGAAGTCTCACAAATTACTTTGGAAAATACCTTACAACAACATTTCCTTTAATTTAAAAAAAAAACCCTCAAAATGTAGACGTCCAAAAATTATATTCCACCTAACAGGCGCTGGACTGCATGGTTATGCACAGCTAAGCTGTTCATGGAACCTTAACTTTGCCTGGCTCCACTAGCAACATTCCTAGCAGGCCTGTGTCACCTGTTTTGTAAGCTGTGATGTTTTCTTATTTTCTTCTTTTGAATGAATTATTTTAAAGAACATTTTCATTTTAAAGGGGGTTAAGCTGTCTGTGCCAATAGGCTGTGGCTAGCTTTAGTTCAGAAAAGCCTTGGGATTTGAAGAATTTGGATATACAGTGTATTATAGCACAAGTATATACAGAGCCGGCAGCAAAAAACTAGGTTAACACTGAGGTCAGGTTGCTTGGTGGTATGTTGTCCCCTTGCAGCATGTTGAGTTGAGCAAAACTTCTGCAAACCAGGACGTGCACAGCATTTCCCTCTGTCAGCAAGGGCCTAGTACACCCTATTAGTATATGTACCTTTACTCTGCCAGCGCCACAGCTGCTGAAATGTACAAGCTCTTCACCTCCTTTTACAGCCCATTCACCCACAGGATTCCAGCTCACTCTAGTAGGTTGTCTATACCACCTCCCCTGTGTTCCCCTGGAGTTGACAGTAGCCAATAGGAATTATTTGGATACACTCCAGGTGCAATCAGGGTAGTAGGTGTATCTACACTAAATGGTGGAGGCAATAGCTGGGCCTGCTTGGTAAAGGTATGTTTGCAATATGAGGACATGTGGGTTGCATTGAGATGTGTGACAGCTGTGATTATATGATGAACTCTGTTTTGCATCCTCCAGTGTGTGTGAGCAAAGAGAAGAGCTGCATGTGTACCTTCAGGATCCAGTATGCAGAATTGTGTACATCACATAATAAAGAGGCCCAGAGGGTTATTACAAAGGGTATTTTATCTGTAGTGAGCTGGGATATGAGAGTAGTCTGAGCGTTTACTATCTGCCTGTACTTCAGGTAGCGTGAGTGTGATCAGTGTTAGGTGTAGCTGTACTGAATGGTAGATCTGTAGATTCCTTTGAGGTGTGTGACAGCTGTGCCTGTGATGTGAGGAGATCTATGTTTTCCCCTCTTGTGTGGGAGGAAAAGGAAGAGATGCATGTTCAGGAAGCAGCATATGTTATTTCAGTTCGGAATTGTGGAGGCTATGCTGATAGCAGGGCATAGGGCTTTTATTACCAAGGATATTGTCAGCAGTGAGATGGACTCTCAGAGGATTCCAATGGTTAAGTGGGAGTGTAGGTTGAGATGGTATCATGTAAGTGTATGGGAGCTGAAAAAGGCTGGGAAGTGGTTCTTAAGCTGTACATATGTAGAATGCTTTCTGGGGAGTTGGCTCTGAATGTGAGTGTTTGCCAGGTTCTGGAACCTCCTGAATCTTATAGTGCCAAGGGCCTGTGTGCATATCGAGGCCCTGCTCAGAGAGGATAGAGGGAGGGTGACATGGGCAATTTTCCTTCCCAGTCCCTTTTAGTTCTTTAATAGTATTGGCTGGAATCCCGTGGGTGAGCGTGAATGGTCTGTAAAAGGAAGGGAAGAGCTTGTACATTTCAGCAATGATGGGGTTGGCAGAGTAAAGGTATGTGTGTTAACAGGGCATATTGGGGCACTTCTGAAAGAGGACAGAGTTAAGGGTGCCTGGGCCACTTTAACTCTGCATTTCCTGGTTTTCAGAAGTTGGTGTTTTGCTCAACTCAGTGTTCTCCAAGGGGACGACAGACCACCAAGCAACCTTAACTCTGTGTTAATGTAGTTTCTTGCAATTTAATTTTGTAGGATTTAAAAAAAAAACAAGTATCAGAGGGGTAGCCCTGTTAGTCTGGATCTGTAAAAGCAGCAAAGAGTCCTGTGATGCATCCGACGAAGTGGGTATTCACCCACGAAAGCTCATGCTGTTAGTCTATAAGGTGCCACAGGATTCTTTGCTGCTTTAAAAAAAACAAACAGGAGACTATAATGATGTTGTTCAGAGTTAGCAGTCATTTAGGCAGTTGTACTTGTCTTGTCCTGCAAATAGTGTACTTAGGGCTTGTCTACACTGACAATTTTACAGCACTGCAACTCTTTCGCTCTGGGGTGTGGAACACCTCTCCCTCCCCCGCCCCCGAGCACAGCAAGTTTCAGCATTGTAAAGCACCCATGTAGACAGTGCACCAGTGCTGGGAGCCACGCCTCTCATGGAGGCTTTATTTTTATTTTGATTATTTTTTAAGAGCACTGGGAGAGCTGCCATGACTATACAAGCTGTATTAAAGTGCTGCCAGTGTAGACTAGCCCTGAGCCAGCATGCCTCGCCCACCCCTCCAAACCCATCAACTGTGCCTTACCAGCCCTGCTTCAGGACATCTCTCCAGCTATGCCCCTGACCCATTCACTGCACACCCCCAACCTATCCCTTCCCCATTGCAAGCAGGGAACCAATCTCCCCAAAGCTTTCAGGCCCTGGTCTACAAATGTTTCTATTGCAGTTACCTCCCATTCCTGTAATCAGTCACCTCCAGTTCCTGACGCGAAGAACAGTCATGTTACAGTGGCATAGTGTTCAGGTGCAGGATGGTTGAGAACCACTGGTCACTGGCAGAGTTGTGGAGTTGTAGGGGGCGTTTGAGTGCACTGGCCGAGCTGCAGATTGTCATGCAGGATTGTTGGGATTCACTGGCAGAGCTGGAGAGTGCAGTGGGCTGGTGTGCAAGGGGTTGGGGTGAGCTGGCAGAACTCAAGGGTGCCATGCCTCCCTCACCTTACCACCCAATCTCTTTCTTCCTTTACCATCCCATCCCACCTCACTGCAGCCCCAATCCCCCGATCCCTATTCCCCCACTCCTTCGCCCTCTAATATGCCTCTCTTCCCAAGAAGCATTCATGCATCTAATGTCCCACTCCCACATATTTTGATTACATCCCCATCAAAATGAAATTGCCACCCATGACTCACAAATTGTAGCAACCTCCAGCCACTTAATCTAAAATGCCTTTTGTCTTAGGGGTTGTGATAAATTTATCTTTAGTTAGGTTAATTGAAGGGTGACTTCACACCCATCACTCTCAAAGAGATCTGTGATTCATCCAGTCATTAGTACTTCTTAGTTTAACCATACAGGGCGGCAGAAGGAAAGTGGTTTGTTTAGGGCACCTATAACCCAGGAAGCCTTTGGTCAAATGATGCCAAATTTGAATCACGAACACTACCCCACATCCCCATGAGGCACACCAGATTTCACAGCAATCTGGTTAACTGTACAGATTTTAGAGCACTTCCACAGGGCAAGCTTTAATGCATATAAAATGACAAGAATGGAAACCCTTTAGCTATTTGTATTGGTGTATGCGCAGTGTAAAAATGGACACACTCTCAGTATGGCTAGGCAGCAGTTCTGCGGAAAAGGACCTAGGGGTTTACAGTGGACGAGAAGCTGGATATGAGTCAGTGAGCCCTTGTTGTCAAGAAGGCTAACGGTATTTTGGGCTGTATAAATAGGGGCATTGCCAGCAGATCGAGGGACGTGATCATTCCCTTCTATTCGGCATTGGTGAGGCCTCATCTAGAGTACTCTGTCCAGTTTTGGGCCCCACACTACAAGAAGGATGTGGAAAAATTGGAAAAAGTCCAGGAGAAGGCAACAAAAATGATTAGGGGGCTGGAGCACATGACTTATGAGGAGAGGCTGAGGGAACTGGGATTATTTAGTCTGCAGAAGAGAAGAATGAGGGGGAATTTGATAGCTACTTTCAGCTACCTGAAAAGGGGTTTCAAAGAGGATGGATCTAGACTGTTCTTAGTGGTAGCAGATGACAGAACAAGGAGTAATGGTCTCAAGTTGCAGAGGGGGAGTTTTAGGTTGGATCTTAGGAAAAACTTTTTCCCTAGGAAGGTGGTGAAGCACTGGAATGGGTTACCTAGGAAGGTGGTGGAATCTCCTTCCTTAGAGGTTTTTAAGGTCAGGCTTGACAAAGCCTTGGCTGAAATAATTTAATTGGGGATTGGTCCTGCTTTGAGCAGGGAGTTGGACTAGATGACCACCTGAGGTCCCTTCCAAACCTGATGTTCTCTAATTCTATAAAGATTTAATGGGTGCCATGTACTACCTTGGATAAACATAACCAGTTGAGACCATTTTGACCCAGTTCACATCAGTCATTTGATCTCTAGCTTTGTACAACCCCTGCTTCCTCCAAACTGGAAAATTTTTGCAAATGGTTATTTTTACAAAGCTTGTATCTCCAGAACCCCTGGCTCAAATGACTCCAGATTTGGGTCTCTAACCTTACCCTGCACCCTCCTGCTGCATACCATATTTCAAAGAATTCAAACTGTTCACGTTGATTGTAGAGGACTTAGAAAGGTTGACCTTTAAACAGTTGACTAGATGAAATCTTAACTACCGTGGTGCTACTGTACTTACTATAGTGTTCTCAGTAGTAAGAGTGATCTTTAAGCCCCATTACCAGGCAAATCCCATTATATAATGTTCTGGGTTTAGGGGGTTTATATGCAAAAATACAGTTACTATGGGCCTCATTCTTACAAGTGACTGTGCCTGCAGCCCTGGTTTGCTCACTTCTCACAATAGGTGAGAAGGTCTGACCCTTTTCAGGACTGTACTCAGCTTAGCTGAACAGATACATGAGGGGGAGCTGCCAGCAGTTCTGATATAGCTGCTCAGGAAGTAACACCAGACTGAATGGCTGGGCTGAATCTGTAATAAACAACATATTCTGATCTTCCTAAAATCCTGCCTGAATCCCCTTTACGCAGAACCCACAAACACTACATGGTAGCAGGAGTGGATTCACATGTCGCATGTCTTATTACATATTTATGGAGAAGAGTGCTTGGAGAAGAGAGTAATTCCACCAGAGTTGAAGCTATCTGCCAGCGCAGCAGGTAACGGGAATGTTGCCGGCACAGGGTGCCTGAGGCAAGCAACAGTGGGGTCCGTTGCCCAGAGTGCGCGCCAATGAACACACCAGCGTGGAGAAGCAAACAACCAAGTTTATTTGAGCTCAAATAAGGTGCAAAGGAGAAATAACAATCTCAAATCCTGCACCCCTAAAACAAGCAGTTTCTTCCTTTTATATCCCAGTTGTTTACTACAAAACTTTTTCTTGCTGACTAGCTGATCTCTCACTCCTCCCTCCTTTCCCATCCAGCTGCAGTATCTTTTCTCACTCAATCATGTGTCTTCCCCCTTCCTCCCCCATCTCCGCTGCTGAGACATGTATACAGTATCTTAAAATGGCCTTGAGCGTGCTTTAGCCTAGCTTCAATGTATTACAGCAGAGAACTGGCTGTTACAACCGAAAACTAACTGTTAACACTACATTTTTGCAGCTATTAGTACATTAGGTTACACTAGGTTACACAAAGTGTTTAACATGGAGGAACAATGGTCAATGGTTCATTGAGGCCTGAGCAGGAGGGCTTCATCAACACTCATGATTGTCCACCCTCCTGAGCTACCTAGATTTGTGCTTAGTGACACCACCAGGAAGAAGATTCATCTGAGGTTCAGCCTGTATATGCCAGTAAGCAGCTTTGTTGAAAAAGAAGATAAGCAGAAAGGAACTCTTTTTAAGAATATTGTGTGGCCCGAAGTGCTAGATGTTTATAATTGTGTGCACTTAAGTCAGGCAATGCAAGCATGCTATCAGATGGTACTTCACAAGCCTGAAGACTACTGCACGCCCAAGAGAAATTAAACTTTTGAAAGACACAGATGTCACATGAGAACTCAGAGAGGAGGAGAGTCATTTGACATCCAATATAAATTCTTCAAACTGTTGAGCCAAACGTGTAATTAAGGACAGCTCACAGAGTCAGTAACCAGAGATCAGATAGAGATGGCTATTTAAGACCCAAAGATTAGAAAAAGACCATTGGAAGCATGGGCGCCAAGTTTCTAATCTGTTGGGGGGTGCTTCCCACTGGCTCTGTCCAGGGCCTGCCCCACATCACCCCTTCCCTCAGGGCCCCACCCCCACCTTGCTTCTTCCCATCCCTGTTCCACCTCTGCCTCACCTCTTCCCCACCCCTTCCCTACCCAGTTCCTCCCTCTCCCCTGAGCATGCTGCGCCCTCGCTCCCCCCCACCAGTGCCTCCTGATGCTGCAAAACAGCTGATCCAGGGCATGCAATAGGCACTGGGAAGGAGAGAGAGGTGCTGATTGGTGGGGCCTGACGGCAGGCAGGAGACACTGTGGGGAGAAGGAGGTTCTGTTATAGGGTCTGCTGGTGGGTGCTGAGCACCCACCATTTTTTTCCTGTGGGTGCTCCAACCCAGGAGCACCCACAGAGCCGGCACCTATGATTGGAAGATCCAGATTTGAACCTGGATGAGACAGTAAGACTACTTTTGGAGGGAAAACAAAACACTGCTTTGATGGACGGAATTGAAAGGCCCAAAGGCAGAGCAGAAATGTACAAACCTGCAAGAAAGGAGATTATTGAGGACAACATTGCACAATTGGTGGAAGCAAACACAGACCTCAGCAATCTCCTGCCTTTGGACAATGTGGCAACAAGTAAAACAAATTCAATCCTTTTGCAAGACTGTGCAAGCAGGAACAGCAGATGCACAAAAAAGAAACAATGTATGCATGCTGTGCGCCGGGAGAAGGATAGTGCTGGCAGCACAGAAGAAAAGTTTTCTTTAGGAGCTTTGAATGAAGTCACTGCACCAAATGATTGGAACTTTTGTGACTTTCAGAGTAGACACTGGTGCTCAAGCAAATGTGGTAACAATATGTTTTATAGGGCTTAAAGAAAAAAAGTGAGTACATTGACAATAGACCACTGAAGTCAAGGGTTTACAGAGGAGAGCTCATTCCTACTCTGGACGCATGAACTAGAGGGAAAGCTGAAAAATAAGACTGAAAAAATGTGTAATTGTGCCAGAAAAACAAAATACCTGTACTGGGGTTGAGAACATGTCAAGTTCTAGGGCTAGTACAAATACGATACTCATTAGAGGGGTAAGGGAACTCAGGTATTGAGGAGCAGTTTCAGGATGTCTTTAAGGGCATAGAAAAACTGCCAACAGAATAGCAAATTGAATTGGCAGAGCCCAATTGTCCCATCGTATGTTCCCTTAGGAGTGTTCCTCTAGCCCTGAGGAAAAAAACTCAGAGGAACTAGATTGATTAGTGGCACTAGAGATCATCAAGAAAGTAGAAGAACCTACAGAATAGGTTCATTCCTTAGTAATTGTAGAAAAGAAAAACAGAACCCTTACTATGCGCTTAGACCCTAGAGAACTTAAAAGAGCACATGCCCCCTAGGGAAGCGAGTTTTGGAGAAATGGCTGGTGCTAAATATTTTCCCAGGTAGGATGCATCAGCAGGATTTTGGCAAATCCCCTTAGATGACAGTAGCATGTATTTATGTACTTTGAATACACCATATGAAAGACACTGCTTTTGCAGATTGCAATTTGATTTAAGATCTGCACCAGAGACATTTCAGCAAACAGTGCAACAAATATTTGAAGATAAAGAATATGATATTCTAATATGGGGAAGAATATGCCCACAGGTTACAGAGAGCACTGGAAAGGGCTAGGGCAGTAGGATTAAAAATGAAACAAGCAGAAATGTAAATTTCATGTTCGAGATATCACACACCTGAGAGAGAGTCTCACAGAACATGGAGTCCAAATAGATCTAACAGAGTTCAGGCAATTAAAAACGTAATCTCCAGTAGACAAAGGAGTGCAAAGATTCTTAGAGGTGGTCAAGTTTGTGGGAAAGTATGTACGTAATTGGGATGCTAAAATCAGCAGCCTTAGAGCACTCTTGCACAAAACTAATCAATGGCCGTGGGATGCCAATCTAGACATGGAATTTGAAAACTTGAGAAGCTAATTAAGACTCCTATCCCTCGATCTGATGATTGCAAGAAACAGACTAAGTATCCACAGATGCCTCAAAGGAAAGCATAGGGGGCAACTTTACTGCAAAAGTGTGATGAACACTGGAGACCAGTGGTATATGCTTCCAGAGCACTCACTAAAACTGTGTCAATACGCACAAATTGAGAAGGAAAGTTCAGCTTTGGTGCATGTTTGCAGGAAATTTCAAGTATTGATTGATGGGCAACCAGTTAGTGCTGAAACAGAAGACATCAGCAATATGTGCCAGAAGAGAGGGAGGCTAAAGAGGAAACTTCAGTGAGTGAAACAGAAAGGGAAGTGGAGCATGTGACAGAACAGCAGACGGCTGGACCAACTGAAGCAGAGACAGTACTGTTGTCACGCAGATCACCAGCCTGCATAGAAAACCTCAGAGACTAATTGGGAATAGTTAAAGCTGTAACAGGCCAAGCTTAAGTGTATATAGAGTGACAGATGTAGTTTTGATTTAAGCTGAATAAGTTCTTTAATTGGAAAAGGAGAGATTTGAGTTTGTCCCTTTAAGGACTGTATCTAGCTTAGCTGAATAAATACATTAGGGGGAAGTGCGAACAGTTCTGACAGCCCCCTGAGCAATGACCCCAGACTCTGAGTTCCTGAGCTGAATCTGTAATAAATGATTGTGACAGATTGTACCGCTGTGTCCACACCCTACACACTATTGTAATAATCTCTGTACAACGAATGCCTTGTGAGGTATCATTTGAAAACTCATAATTTGCTGGTCATTATTGTCTTGATAAAATGTGTGTTGCAACATTGTATGCAACAGTTATGAGAGTCCACTATATGGTGTTATTAACTCAGGTTCCAACCCGAGGTTGGCAAACAGGTCTGTCTCAAACAAAGGAATGTGAGCTATGCTTAATTTGCATTTAAAGCAGTAAAACACTCATCAAGCAAGAGGGGAGACAAAGGAAGCTCAAATAGGTGAGGAAAAAGCAGCAGGGAACATCCCTCCCCATAGACTTTGTCTCCTGGTACCCAACTGAAAATGTTTTTCAAGGGACGGGGGCGGAAATTATAAAAAGTAAGGACAAACACCCCCAGCAGGGCTGGGTCTAGGCACCAGCGTTCCAAGCATGTGCTTGGGGCGTTCCTTTTCAAGGGGCGGCATTCCAGCCCTCTTTTTAAACCTAGAGCCGGCCCTGACCCCAAGGGGCACCTCTCTCTCCCCCATGCCCAGCACATTCACAGCAGTTGAAGTGACAAAAGAAGTGTTATTTAGATTCTGTGAGAAGGGGTCCTGACCTAAGAAGTTTGGTCCACAAGACAGCTGAAAGCATATGGTGAGAAAACTTTGCTTTGAATATAACAGTTTGTTAAATTAGCCGCTAGTTGCATTTTATCTTTATTTTTCTTGTAACCATTTCCGACTTTATGCCTTATTACTTGTACTCATTTAAAATCTATCTCTTTGTAGTTAATAAACTTTTTATCTAATCCACTGTGTTTAAATTGAAGTGCCTGGGAAAGTCTACTTGAGGTGGCAAGTTATGTGCATATTATTTCTAATAAAGAAATAACAGACTTTATATAATTTGTATTGTCCAGGAGAAGGCTGGGCAGTACAGGGCACACACATTTTGGGGCAGAGAAGGAGGAGAATCTAAGACTGTGTGTGTGTTGGGGTCATCCTGCAGTATAACCTAGGGTGTTGAGAGCCAGGGTATAATCCAATTGTGGCTGGCAGGCCGCAGCTACCACACATACACTCAGAGTGTGGCTTGCATACTGGAAGGCTGTTTGTGAGTGGGAACTCCTTCAGCAAGGCATCCTAAGGCACCCAAGGTTGCAAGGCAGGTGTGACATAGCTGCTTATTAGTCTGGATTGTACCCTGGTATGTCACAACAATATATTCTGATCTTCTAAAGTCCTAACTGAATCTCCATACACAATCTATGAACACTACACTAGATTTCTTTATTAGAGAACTTGAAGATTTTCATGTACAAACAAAAAATCTTGTTGGAAAAATCTGTCAACTTATTCCAATTAAATGAGTTTAAATTATTAATGCTTTAAAGGAATTCCTGTCAGTGGATTGTTAATATGTACTAATGGTGTAATCATTACCCTCATGTACATTGATCATAAGATAGGACATTGCACAGTTAAGATGCAAAAAGCGAGATGGTGGAGGGAAGAGTACAGAATAACATTTAAAACAATAAAAATTTCAAGTGTAGACATACCCACAGTTAGTAAATCCATGTTTAAATTTGGAACCGTTTTAGAAGAGGTTTTTTCAAAATGGTTGGTGCTATGCGGGGGACTTTTCTAGTTTGCTCAGGAAAAGGGACCTTTTGTCAAAGATTCACCTTTATGTATTATTTTAAAATTCTTGGTATGAGTGACTCTAAGCACAGCTAGACCTCTTTGAGGGACTTTGTTTTACTACATCCAGGCTCTGAAAAGAGCAGAAAAACTCAGCGCTACTAAGTGTCGTATGTAACCTATCATTTAAATCACCTTCTGTACTAGATGACTGAAGGATAGCTAATGTAACACAATTTTTTTAAAAAAAGGCTCCAGAGGTGATCCCGGCAATTACAGGCCAATAAGCCTCATTTCACTACCACGCAAATTGCTTGAAACTACAGTAAAGAACATAATTATCAGACATATCTCAGCGCACGACTTTGCGCTATAGCCTTGCTTTTAGCTCAGGTGCTAGCCGCTCATGCACTAAGCTCCAGAGGCTCCCCACTCCGCCAAGGTTCAATCCTACCTGCTGACAGCCGGGGTCTGTTGGTATGCCATATGTACACTGTGAGGGCTGCCTAGTGTGTGCTGGGTGGTGTGTACATGTACAGTGAGGATTACATTGGGGGGGGCGGATGTTAGAGGGGTGTTTTTGTACTGCGTTGTGTGTGTTGGAGGATGAGAGGGTTGGTACTGGGAGATGTACCTGGTGGGAGCTGAAAGGGGTGTGGCTAGGGTGACAAGATGTCCTGATTTTATAGGGACAGTCCCAATGTTTGGGTCTTTTTCGTATACAGGCTCCTATTACCCCTGTCCCGATTAGTCACATTTGCTGTCTGGTCACCCTACCCTGGGGGGGGGGAGAGAGAGAGAGAGAGTGTGTGTGTGTGTGTGTGTGTGTGTGTGTGTGTGTGTCGGGGGGAGGTGCTGGAAGGCATGTTTGTGTACTGGGGATGCAGGAGGGTTGTGTGCTCACTGGGAGGCGAACATGGGGTGGTTCTGGAAAGGGTGTATATGTCCCGGGTATGGGAGGGTTGTGCACTAGGATAGGTATTTGCGAGGGTGTTTTGGTAAGGGGTGTTTGTGTACTGGGAGGGGTAACTGGCGGATGCTTGGGGCGGGGAATGTTTTCATAATGGGCAGGGTGATAGAAGAGTTTTTTTTGTGTGTGTGCGCATGTGCACGAGGAATGCTAGCAGTGGTATATGGGTTGTGGGAGGGGTGCCTGGTGGTGTTGGATGGGGTCTGTGTAACTGAGAGGAGCATCCGGGGGGGTTGCTGGAGGAGTGTATGTATATTGGATGGGGTACTTGGTGGTGCTGGAAGGAGTGCTTGTTTGGGGCTTTTTCTTATATAGGCTCCTATTACTCCCTACAGAGGGCTATATTGGGAGTGGGAGCAGGGTGGGGAGGGCGCTGGAAGAGGCTAGGTTGTGTGTGTGTGGGGGGGGGGTTAACTAACTGGGGCATGTTGGTGTGTGTAATTGGTTGGGGGTGATGGGGGCAGGGGGCAGTGTCCTGGCAGGGTTCATGGTGTGCGTGCGTGCGTGCGCACAAACCTCTACCCCAATACAATGCTGTGCTTGGGAGCCAAAAAAAACTTACTGCGTTAGAGGTGAAACTGCATTATAGTGAACTCGCTTTGATCCGCTGGCATGTACTGCGCCCCCCCCCCCCCCCCGGGAGCACTGCTTTACCACATTAGTTCTGCATTCGTGTTGTAATGGGTCACATTACACTGGGGTAGCGATGTAGATACTGTGAAGGGTGGTGGTGGTGGTGGTGGATATGTACTGGTGTGTGTGTGGAGGGCTTTGTATGTATGTACTGTGAGGAGTATTGTGGTGGCAGGAATACTGCAGGGAAGTTTTGCGCGCACACGCATGCACGCACGCACATACATACGTGCTGGAAGAGATGACTGTGTACTGTGAGGAGTATTTAGGGGATGATAGTGGGGTGTTTGTGTACGGGAAGGGGTACCTAGGTGGGCCTCGGAGGAGTCTGTATGTAAAGGAAGGGGTACTGGGGGGGGGGGGGCGCTGTGCGCGCGCCCACACTGAGAGGGTTGCCTGGGGGGAGGTTTATGTGTACTGTGAGGGGTAGCTGGGTGATCCTGGCTGGCAGCTCTATGTACTAGGCGAGGTACTGGAGGATGTTTGTGTAATGGGTGTGGGGTGGTACCGGGGGGCGGGGGGGAGGCTTTTGAAGAAGGGATAATGTGTACTGGGAGAGGTGCTCTGTGTCAGTGTGTACGCGCACACACCCTGAGAGGTGTACTTGAGGGGGTGCTGGAAGGGTGTGTGTACTGAGAGGGTATCGTTGGCTTTGTGTACTGGGAGGCATATCTGGCTGGGGCTGGAAGGGGTCTATATGTAATGGCGGGGTGGGGGGGGGGCGGTTACCTGGCAGGCTACTGGAGGCGGGCATGTGAGGAGAGAGGATTACGTGTGTGTGTGTGTGTGCGCGCATATACACATACTGGGCAGGTTACCTGGAGGTTGTGGCAGTGGTTATGTGTACTGCGAGGGTTGCCAGCTATGTGTGTGGGCACGGGGAGGGGCACCTGGGTGGGTACTGGAGGTGGGCGTATGTACTACGAGGAGGTACCTGGGCTGTGTGAGAGGGATACCTGTGGGATGCTGGCATGTGTACCTGGGGCCTCACTGTTGAGATGGGGGGGGGGGGCAGTGTCACTCCATCAGAGTACCAGAGTAGTTGGTGCAGACCTGAGACACAGCAACAGCCATCAGTCATGTCGACACCTCTCGGCAGGGCTCTCCTCCCCCTCCCCCACCCCAGAGCTGGGAGCCTGGGCCTCAGTGGGAAAAAATCTAGTAGCTGCAAGGGCCCAATCACGTGCAGATGCAGGCAAGGACCAATCAGGAAGCAGACCGACTTTCTGAGCTGCCGGGTCTGCTCTAGAAAAATCCTGGGCATTGCCTTTTATTTGAAAAATCTTCCTGTGCAGAGGATCAAAAAAGAGACAATGACTGGGAAAAACCCTGCCGTATGTGTTTTGCAGCAAAATAGCACGTAGCGAGCATGCAAATGACATGTGCTTCGGGCACTGAATTAATCCACTACTGTCTATGGTAAAATGACCATAGTGTTCATTTGGGTTTATATGGTATCATGAGTGTATACACCTCATCCTAGCCTGACAACCAACAGGCTCATGTCAGCACTGCCAGTCAAAGCTGATTGGCAGCCTCACAGTAGCTAGGAGAATAAAAGAACAGGGCAGCAGAAGGATGGGAGGACTGCCAAAGGAGCAAACCGGCAGGAGAAGAAACTCCAGCCAGCAAGCAGCTGAGAAGCCACGTGGTGAAAGGATGCCTGACCCTACAGGCTGGAGCTGCCTACAGAAACCAAGGGAGGGAGGTTAGCGCTCAGGACATAACAGGCGTTATTGAGCCTTGATTTTGCCTGGTTTAAGGGCCCTGAGCTGAAATCCAGTGGCGTGGACGTGCCTGGGTTCCGCTGGGAGACTTAGGGATTTTGAGACTCCCAAGCATCAGGACCAGCTGACACCAGCCAAGTATAAGGAGAAAACCCACACAACCCATGAGGACTGAGGCTAACACTTTCACAGCCCAGACAAGGGCTACCATAGAGACTCGGGCAGGAGGCCCTGACTGCCCCGCCATATCAGGCAAACTCTGGTGCAACACTCTGCTGGGCAGGGGGGTGCTATTGCAGTGACACACTAGCTCCCCTATGGATAGGGGAAAGTAAAGCCTAGTTACAAAATTGTTTTCAAAATAAGGCTAAATTGAACCTGACTAGGCCAAGTTTCTTACACTTATTCAGGGGTCAATGGGAGTGCTGATGGTTTCTGTGAAATCCCTGTCACCGCACTGGGACACTCTTGCATAGCATTGAGGCCTCTTTTTGAGGCTTGAAATCTTGGTCAGCCCAATTGCGTGATGCCATTTTAATCTCTAGCTGTTGCTTTGCAAAGCACTTTGATCTACTTGGCATTAAAAATATTATCACTGGTCTTAGTATTTATTCATCTGTCAAACCAAGCAAGCCTGCTTCTCCAATCAAAATCCATTCTGGCAGTAGGCATAGTTTCAGCAGCTGTATGAAGAAATTCAAATGCTTTTGGGGTCCTTACAGGTAAGAGGGATTTACCAGTTTTCCTGCAGTACCTCCAAGAGGAAAAAAAAATCGCACCCGATTATTTGGAACCCACTCCTTTAACTTTCAGATCTGCTCAGAATGTGTTCCTGAGTCATCGATAATCAGTAGGAGCAGACTAGCTGTTTTGATTCCCCACACACTTCTTCCTGATGCCCATATGAACGCTGCAGCCCCATACAACCTGCAACAGAGGAGCCGTCTCATCCAGCAATCAGGGAAGGAGAAAAGAAGGAACTTGTATGAATGGGTAAGGAACTGTAGAGTGTGATTTAAAAAGCAACAAGGCAACAGAAAGAGGAAAGCGGCTTTTCTTCCAGACTGAGACATGAAGCTGGCAGAAAAAATGGCAATGAAACCAGCGAGCTTTAACTAATGAAGAAGTGAGGTCTCCGGTGTACAAAACATCCATGATGCAACTTTAGGCGGCTTATTCCTGCAAAATCTAATTGAGACAAACGGGGGAGAAAGGGGGAAAGGAAGGCGCGGGGGGGGGAGAGGAGGAAAAGTACAAATGCTTCCATGCAAATTTCCAGAACAAAAACAAAACAAAACAAAAAGGCAACAAAGATTTTGTTTTTATTTTCTTGTATTTTTTTAATGATGTAAAAAAGAAAAGAAAAGAAAGAAACACTCCCCAGATGTTATTGGCCTGGAGCAGTTTTTCTGTGTATGTAAGGGCAGCAAAGTAACTATGAGATTGGCACTAGCGTAGTCCTCACTCCTCCCGCTAACCCTCCCTCACCCCCCGACAAAGTGATCTTAATAAAGAAGCAGATGAAAAGCATGTGTTTGATACAGCACAAGCAACATAACTGCATTTCAAATACCCAAGCCAGGTTTCAACTAGGAATGGGAGAACCGGTCTGGATAAAATAAGAACCCATTTGAACCTCTGCCCCAAATTCAAACTAAGTTTTTTTTTTCTTCAAACCTTTGTTTTTAATTTCTTGCACTTCTGCTTGCAGGGTCAGAGCCAGGATGAGAGTTGCAATGTTGAAATAAGTTAACAAAAGCTGATCTTGTATTTCTTGGCATTCTGGAAGCAAGATGTACTGAAAATCTCAGTAGGCAACCTTTTCTCATAAGTTTTCTTGCCTGATGTTGCAGACCCAAAAAGCTCTGATAAAGTGAGGATAAGCATTCAGAAAACTTGGGTGCTTATTGGATTCACACCTTTTATTGTTCGCCCACTGCTAGTTTCAACAGACAAAGTGCCCACTGCTCGTATCATATCAGAGAGAAGAATCTTTCTTTCCCCCTCACACTTTTTATATATACTTGATACACATCTGTACGAAAATAAATATTTCATTTGTCAATTAAGGATAATTTTCATGCTCTTCCGTACATCTGAGATCATTTTTCATCTTCTTTTCCATAACAAAATAACACAATTCTCAGTCCCATCTCTATTTTCCCTCTGTGTGCTTTTGCCCGGCCTTTAAGGCATTATCAGCGCATTGGCTCACTCTTATGAAAAGACAGGTAGAGAAGGGCCTCTTTCCATTTCCTAGTTTACACTAATGCTCCAGGTTTGTTTAATGAGTGTGAAATTTATGAAGAAGACACTTCCCTTTACAGTACCTAAGTTTTTGACAGAAGAAAACATCTTCATCTTAAAAACACTTTAAAAAGAATGAAGCTGCAATGCCCTCTTCCAGTTCTTGCACTTAAGAAATCTGTATATAGATAATATGTTTATATAGATATAAGTATAGCTTTTTTTTTTTACCCAACCCAACATTTCAATTTGCAGCTGTTGATATAATTCATGATACAAGATCTTGCTTGTATTCCCCCTTTTCATTTTTTCTTTAAAAAAATGCACTTAAAATTAAAAGGGTGCTTTTCTAAAATGTACTTAAGATGACACAGAAGTCCTAAGATCTGTGGCAGTTTTTAAGACCATACTGTACCTCTCAACCTAGCAAAGCCCACGAATGGAGCACTGATCCTTGTAATAACAGGGTGTTAAAGGAGCAAATTGGCAGACGTGATACAAATCAAAATGGGAAATGACCCTTGCACTGGAAAAATACTGTCATATGGTTTTGATTTGGTTTTGGTTTTTCCCCCGAAAAAGAGACTGGTGTCATCTTCGCTCAGCATATCTGAACCCAGTGAATTACAGTAACTAGGTGTGGGTCATCATCCATTAGGACATACTTGGCCTTAAAGATGTAGGGAAATCAACTGGCCCTGATGCCAAGAGAGGCGTTATGAAGAGGCATCATGATCCTTTTCCCTTTGGTAAGCATGTGTGTTTTTAAGGACAAAGTAAACCCTTTAAGATGATGCTTAGAAACCTTTGAGTGGCATGTTATGCCTCAAAGTTTCTTGTATGCACCAAAACGTGAGAACAGCAAATTATTTACATGAATTCACCTTCACTTTAAAGCAAAAAGGAACACCCTGCTGCCCTCCCACAAATCAAACACAATACCATTATGATCCTAAGGGACGTGCCCTGGTTTCCCTAGCTCCCTGTTTTCCACATTGCAGGTTATGTCTGTGTATCTGTTCATTTCTTTACCTTTTCTAAATGAACATATATTCCTCTCCCTGCAGTACCACAGGTTTTAAGGTTTTTTTCACAAAGAGATGCCATACTCAAAATATACAGGATACATATTATGTTAGAGGTCTTTTTTTTTTTTTTTTTTAAATCCCAGGCTGGTGCGTGGGTTGCTCTATGCTCCAGCTTTCAACATTGTATTTTCCTGCGTGTGTGTTTGTATTTGCATTTGAAATACATCAGTCTCATGATATACTTAAAGGGAGAAACAGATAACAGCGAGTCATTCGACTATGACATTGTTTTTGTGGCTTCAAAAAAATGCATGGTTCAACTCCAGCACTGATGGCAGCTTGAAGCTTTTGGTTTTGATTTTTAACATTTTTTTTTGTCTATTTAAAGGAAGAAAAAAACTTAAAGCAATGTTTCCTCCCCTCCCCCGCAAAACCTTGATCCAACTTATTTCTGTAATTCTCAAACTATTTAGAAATACATGACATCATTTCATAATGGAGGAGAGAAAAAAGAAAACTATAAAATAAAGAAAATGTGATCTTTGAAGGTGGCTGAAGAGTCTCAATATCACTGACTGGGGTCAGTGACTGGGTTTATTTTGTTTGATTTATTTAAATACCTTAAATTCATTTTGTATTTTTTAACTTGCTTTTGTTTCATGATAATTTTGCCCTTCTTGCAGCCCAGTTGTCCTCCTATCTGGGCAACTGTGGAATCAGACAGCTGTCACTTCTGGTTTAACAACACTTGGAGGACTGGTGTCCAATGAGGTAACAGAGGAGGGGGATCCTTCCCCCCCAACTTCATCATCTCTCCGCGGCTTAGAACCCTTTGATATAACAATAGGCCTCCAGCGTGGCAAAAAGAATGTACAGGAGCCACAGGCTCGCAAAGAGCAAAGTTGTGGCAAGTCTGCACCCCTTGGGGCCTCCTAGTTCCCCTCCGAGGTGAGGCCGTCTCCGGTACAGCAGGACACTGATGCAGACAAAAGCAAAGATGGTGAAAAGCGTGACGGAAAAGGCCAGCGTGCCCGCTGACACATGGAACTCTTGTCCCTGGGAAGCCCAGTAGATGGCAGCCACGGACCATGCCAGTCCGATGCCCAAGAAGACGTTGACGGCATTGCTGCCCGTGACGTTGCCGATGGCAGCATCAGCATACACATCCTGGATGGCGGCTGCTTTGCTGGCAAAAGTGTCTAGAAGGGAGAGATGTGAATTAACAATAATAATGAAATGGTGCTGCCCAAAGCTGGGGGCCCTGGCGGTTTTTAAGGCAGGAGAGCAGGCATGGATCGCTGAAGCTGAATTGAAATAAGGACACCCTTTTCTGAGGGGGACAGAGGCCAGATCTCTGTAGTTGCAGAGAAGCAGTTTGAGAATGGCCCTGGTAGTGAGTCCTCTTAATGGTCTCATGCCATTTTAGCACCTTCTCCTTAGACTGGTGCACCAGGTTGCCAGACTTTTATAGGCCTGTCCTGGCCTTCATTTTGCTCTTTGCACCCAGTGTACTGTGCCCAACTCATTTTTGCTGGTAACACAGGCTGTGGCACTCAACCTTCCAGCCAGAAGGGTGCTTATGGCTCCTCTTCCAGCCACTAGCAGGAGTAAGTGCTGGAGGCTGGCACTGTAAATACTGCCCACGAACGAGGCAGTATTCCAGCTGAGCCCAAGATAGCATAATAAGTTGCTGCTAGATAGGAGACCTGTGTATGTATTGGATTGAGGGGGGCTAGTGGATAGCACTTTCATGAACATACACCCATAATGGGGATGGGGACATGAAGAGGTGGACTTATTTCTGAGTGGAATTGGTGCTCTAGAACTATAGTAGATTATTTGACTAGATATAAACAGGGCTCAACTCTGTCCCCAGTGGCCGTTTGCTGCCACTTGTTTTGGCAGCTTTGCCTAGCAGTAGCCTCTCAGAACTGAAGCTAATTCAGGGGCTGACTACACTGCAATCGGAGTGTGACTGCAGCCGGTGCAGGAACAGCCAGGCTGGCATTATTCTGCCTAGCATGGCTAAAACTAGCTGTGAAGACATGGCTGTGTGGGCTTCAGCACAGGCTGTACAAGCCTTCCTGGTTCGTACTCGCACTGCTAGTCCATGCTGGGGTGCATATTGCCATGGCTGCACTGCTATTTTTAGCCACAGCAGCTAGAATTAAGCTAGTGTGGGTATGCCTACCCAAGGTGCAATCCTACCTCCCATGGCAGTGTAGACATAGCTGTAGAGACACCACTGCCAGTGGCAATGGAGAAGGACAGTCCCCATTGGTCGTCATCAGTATTATTATTACTACCAATTATGTGTATTGCTAGCGCTCCTAGAGCCCCAGTCATGGACCAGGACCCTGTTATAGTAGGTTCTGTACAAACACATGATGTCTAAGTCCCTGTTGGCACAGCAAGGGTGCAGCTGTCCCCCTGTGTCTGGTCAGTGGCTATGAGCAGAGGATATTGGTTTACGGTACAGTCACTGTCAAGTCCCCTATCATTCACCCGTACAAACCCCCTCAAAACACATGCCCCCCCGCAACCCCTCCAAAACCAGACAGAATCCAAAAACCTATAAATAAACCACAGTTCTCAGAGATTCTCACCCAGTGCACCCTAAACCCCAGGGGGTCAGCCAGCTTTTGCCCGGGTAAAGGGGCGTGAGTCTACTCTCATTCCTCCCTGAGCCCCAGTTCCCAATCAGATTTCACATCCCATACAGCATCGCAAGAACTAGTGGTTCCTGAAACACCAAAGTTACCCACGCAAAGGATTGTGGGATGGAGGGGCTGAGCCCCTCTCGGATTTGCTGCTCCTGACCAATGGGCTAGGATAGAGGTGCTAGCCATTATTTTCTCCTATTACCACACTTTTGCCCTTGGCCTCCTCACCTGGTACTGAGGTGCCAAAGGCCACAAAGACAACAGCAGTCACCGAGTCCTTGAGGCCAATGGTGCAGCCGAAGTGGGAAGCGAGGTCCCCAATGACAGCAGTGAGCATGCCAATTATCATGATGGACACCACGAAACAGGCCCAGCCATTGCAGTACTCTGTGGGTGGCACGCAAGCAAAGAGCACCTTCCAGAAGACGGTCAGGAAGTGCATGACGTAGTCAAAGCAGGATGGCAGGCGCTCCTCACCAGACTCATCCTCATCTTCATCACCCGCTGCAAGCAATGCAAGACAAGAAAGCAGATCACTAGTGGGCTCTGTGAAATCCCAGGTTTCCAAACACTGCAGCATTTTATAAGCTGAAGTCACATGGATTATGTTCTATTGATCCTTATTGCAACAGCAAAAATTCACTAAAATCACACAGACAAGAACTTAAATCGCATATTTGGCCAATGGGGATGGAAGCCTGGCTGCTGTCTGAATGGATTTCAAAAAGAAGAGGTCAAACCAGGAAACAGTGGTATTACCTTTAACAGTATCATCTAGGCCACAGCTAGGATTCAATCAGTGAGGGATCAGGGGAGAACACTAACTACTGCCTGAGGGGAAGGAATGAGCTGTTGACACTGGGCTCTCTGTGACAGCCTTAAGAACTCAGCAGCAAAGGACCTGCTGCCCAGGAGGTGACGGGCAACCAATGATTTGCCTGCTAATGTTCCTGATCTTGAATATTTGCTGCATAAGAGAGTGTGTAACCAGCTTTCCCCTCTCCAGCTGTTCTCCACCATGCCTGCAGTGTTACCCCCCGCCAGTTAACATTCTGATGCTATCAATGGAATGATAGGAACTATAGGTTCAGCAGCACAGCAGGAGCATCTGAGGGGCTGTTCCTGGGACATTGGCATGCTAGGAGATGCCAATCCAGATGTGGCTTTTGAAATTTTAGCAGCAGTTGACTGCTGGCTATCTCTCTGTATACTAGAACATTTAAGTACACACAAGTTTTCCTTAGTGCTTGTTTATTTGGAGCAAATAAACTCCTCTGCCAGCTTCACCTATTCTCTGCTTTCCTGTGTTTATTGAGGGAGGTAGGGAAGATGCTGAGGATAATATCGGGATTGCCTTGAAATGGCATCAAGGTATTTGAAAGTGGATCAGCAATCACAGAATCATCTCTTAATGTCCTTAATGTTGTTCTTGTACCGGTACACAGAGGATTTGACCATATTTATCACCATAGCAATGCAGACAGCATCATGAAAATAGTGAAGGCCAGATAGGCATTCCTATTTACCCTCTCAGATGACAAGCATAAGTGAGCACTTGAAATTGAAAGGCAACACATTTTACAGTAATAAAAGTAAATACTTTCTTATGCATCACATAATTAGTCTGTGGAACTCACTGTTGATTGGCATTACAGAGGCACAAAGCTAAATAATATCGACAAAAAAAGTAGAAACTGATAAACTGAGAATAATATCTGCAAGAAGGCTGGGTAAAATTACAAGGGCTCTTAATCCCCATCTTTCTGGGCACGGTCTGATCACCAGCAGAGGTCAGGAAGTTTTCCATTCATTCTACAGAATAACATATCTATGTGCATTATATAGGGGGGTTTATATGTTCTGAAAAATCTGACGCAGGCCAGTTCCTGACACAAGATGCCAAACTAGGCGGACAATTAGGCTATTCCAACATGATGCTTCCTATGTTCAGTCTCTTCCTATTGTTATGGTATCTTCATTGTTACTCATAATAAAGCTACTCATACAAATCTAATAACTGTGACTGGGCCAAATGCTGAGGACCGCATATCCACTTACTCTGAAGCAAGGGAGCGCTAAGCTCCGGTGACCAAACGTAAGTAGATTAAGCACCACTCAACTGTAACTACAAAAGTTGCCACCATTTCTCCATACAATGCTATTGGCACTCAAGACAAAACTTCCAAAAGCTGTCCAACCAGTAATGTGTGTTTAGTGTAGGCAGTCTCAGAATTGCCCCAAGGAGAGGATTTGAACCGTAGTTGGTTCCTGGGTTTAAGGACTGCTGCCTGTTTTTTAAGGAACCATGTGATTGCACTAGGAACTAAGCTCTTCTACATAGAGGAAGCATGGCAGGCCCATAAGCCAGAGGTCAATGGATCAAAACCATTCCTTCTTAGGCCTGGGCTGCTTCTTTTGACTTCATTACAGTGTATAACTACCATAATGGGGAGAAAATACCAAGTACTAAAGGGCTCTTTAGTCTAGCAGAGAAAGGCATAACAGGAACCAATGGCTGGATGCTGAAGCCAGACAATTTCAAACTGGAAATAAGGCAGTAAAGAGACACAGCATGACTTCTAAAAGAGGCAATATTGGACAAGATCCAGACTAACTACAAAACCTTTCAGACTAAACACTCAAGATGTGGAAATATCCATAGCCCAACAGATGTGTGGCCCTCCAAAAATGCAAGATATAATCAATGCAAAAAATATGGACATCTTGCAGCTGTTTGCCATAGTAAGACAGTCAGGGAACTGACTGCTACAGATAGCCAAGAGCCATTATTTCTGGGATCGATCAATGTGATGACACAGAGGCCATTTGGAGAGCAAGACTGAATGTTAACGGAAAGATATTGCCCTGAAAACTGACTCAGGAGGAGATATGATGGTCATATCAGAAGGTACATATATTTACCTTCAAAACACCCAGATCTGAAATCACCTGATACAGCTCTGACTAGCCCTGCTGGTATTCTAACAGCATGGGCCAATTCACCATAGAAACAACTTACAAAAACAAAAGATTTGCATTCAGAGTATATGTTATCAAAAGATAAAAGACCAGCAGACTTCCCAGCAGCAACGCGGCAGCCATGATGTGCTTAGAGTGAAAGGTGGAAGAATTTGACAACGTGTTTGGTGAGATCGGACTTTTGAAAGGAGATGCAGTACAAATAACCCTATGAGACAATGCTGAATCATATACTGTATGAACACCTTGCAGGATTCGTAACCCAATTGCTAAATATGTTCTTGCGGAAAAATCTGGTAGTAGCAGGCTGTGATGGGGTGGCTGCCCCTCACTGGGAGAAAAGGGGTTAAAAGCAGCCCTAGGGAGGCTGTGCTGGAGGCAGCCAATCAGAGAAGGGCTGAAGGGAGCAGCCAATCAGGGCCAAGCAGGCCCATATAAAAAGGGAGCTGCAGAGCAGAGGAAGGCAGTTCTCTGCTGGGAGCCCCTGGAGGAGGGACTGTCTCTCTGGAGGGCTGAGAGAACTGCCAGCACCCTGGACAGAGCAGTGCTGCGAGCAGGGACTGGGGGAGTTAGAGACAGCTCCTGGCTGGCTGCTGGGGTTTGCAGGCTGAGGCCCTGAGGCAAGGGCAAGAGGATGCTAGGGCCACAAGGAAGTGGCCAGAGAATTTGCTGCAGTTGTCATTAAGTGAAGTGGCTGAACAGCGGCCTGCAGGTCTCCTAGAAGTGGGGAGCACATAGTGTAGCTCAGCTGGAGGACTGTGTCACTGAAGTAGACGCCACAGTCCTTGGAGAGATGTAGGTCCTAAAGCAGGAGTGACAGTGGTGAGACACCACCCGTAGAGGGCACACTACCATGCAGAGCTAATTCCCATGACAACCAGCAGGAGGCACCAGAGTGGTGAGTGAACCCCATTACATGGACGCTCTGTCATGAAGCCCAGCATCACACTCAATTACCTATGTTTTTGAAGATGATGTACAGGCATTCATGGATGCTATGGACACATACTGACCAGAGTCAGAAACCAGACTATACCTGCTACAAAAAACAACCTCAACAGACACACAACTTCAAGAAGCTCGAAGTTACATGAGGACTAACTGGTCAAAGTATCTAAAGGACACTAAGGAAGTGACAAGAGACTACTTTTTGGTGCATGGACAAATGGACTCATAATTAAAGGTGGTTGCATCATAATTCCAAGTGCAATGAGAGGAGAAATCTTAAACTTCATCCAGAAAGGACATCAAGGGCTAACTAAATGCTGTGAACAGGCCAACCAGTCTGAGTAGTGGCCAGGCATCAGCAAGGGCATAAAGAATAAAGTATCTGCACGTGAACATTGCAGATCTCACAGACCAATACACCACACACAAAAAAAATCCCTTTAATAACAATACCTCTGCCAGACAGACCTTAGAAGAGACTAGCTGCAGATTTATGTGAATTCAGAAGATATCATTATGTGGTTATAATGGACTGTTTTTCCAGGTATATAGAAAGAATGTACTTGAAAGACATAACATGTCTCAGTATTATCGAGAAACAAATGCATTTTTGCTCATTTTGGTATGTCAGAACAGACCAGTGGTGGACAAGAGGCTACAATTCACTGTAGCAGAATTTGTTTTTCCAAACAAAATATGATTTTTCATATTACTAGCAACCCACATTAACCACAAGCAAATGTCGAAGCTGAGAGAGCTGTACAGACAACTAAGAAAATCCTACAGGAGGAAGATCCATTCCTTGCTCTTCTGAGATACACATCAACATCCATAGAAGCTAGTGGATACAGTCCAGCACAACTCCTGATGGGAAGACAACTCAGAACTACTGTTCCAACTTCAGAAAAGAATCTATCTCCAAAAAGTGGCCAGACACAAAGAGAGCAGACAATTGGATAAAAAGGCTAAAAGAACTTATGAACACTTTTACAACAGATGACTCTCAGTTAGAGAACTGCCAAGTCTAGAACCTGGTGACTGTGTTTGTGTCAAACTGGATGGGGAAGAAGGATTAAGAACTGCAGCTGTCCTAAAGAAAAAGAATTAATCACCCAGATGATATGTGATTGAGACTGAGAATGGAGAGTTCAACAGAAACTGTCAACATCTACAGTTTGTGCCTCAGAAGGACCAATCGACAGAGCAAACCCTACAGATGGTGCATGCAGAACAACAAGAAGATGCCAAGATTCCAAACTGACCAGAGACAGGTCGTTGCAGCTAATGAGCAGCCCGATGACCAAGTTGTTATGCATCTGGGTTGTGTAATTAAAAAATCAGTATGATTCAGAGACACTTAACAGACCGATAAATACTAAAAGATACCGTACATTTTATAAATGGTATTAATGTAAACCATAAAGGGAGAGATGTGATGGAATGCTAAACTATCTTATAACGTTCCGCCACTAGATGGCACCATGTTTAACACATCTTGCCTGAGCTGGTAACAGTAATACCTGGCAGTGCATTAAAGTATCCTAAAGGGAACACATTTCTTGTCTCTCTCCATGATGGAAGCCCTGTAGCCTGTCTGGTATAGAAGTCTGGTCTGCTAGTAGCAGCCCTGCACCTACTGCGTAAAAGCAGTACATGACAGAGCTGGCACTCTGTGCACTGTTTATAGGGAGCTGCACTAGCATCTCTGCAGATGCCTGACTGCTTTGTTAACCCTTATGCTGCACTTGAGAATGTGTGTCTTGAAATGTCCAAAGGGATAAATGTGTTAGGGTGAATACCCTCTGTGACAATTCCTTTGTAGAGTCAAAGGCTGGCTTTGCTCATTGAAGTGTGGATGGAATAAAATGCCTATTGTATAAGGATTTCCCATACTACTGTTCTCCTTCCCAGAATAAAATCAATGACAAAAGCACTAACAACATTGGATTGGACTCATATGAATCTGTTTTCGGCTGGGTGCAGCACCATTCTGCCATGGTGTGAGCACTGACTCTAGTAGCTGGTGCCCCAGAGGTTGAGCACCCTAATGTATGCTTGGCAGGAAATACTGAGCAAGGGCTTTAACCAAGCTTCTGAGTTCTTAAGGGCAGACAGTCTGAGGCACAGGGTGGAGCAGCAATCCCGTCTTTCTATCAGGGATGGAGAAAGAGAATAAAGATAGGAGGAGGGAAGGAGAGAAAATGGGTGGGGGTGAGGGATAGAGAGAGAGAGGCTGAGAATGTCTGCATAGAAAGAAGTGGCAAGAAGAAACCCAGACATCTCTGTACCTTCTTCCCCACCCCCCTTTATTTCTCATCATTCTCAGATGCATGAATCACAAGTTGCCTTTGGGGCTCACTAACTGCCTGTGCAGGAACGCATCCCCATAGCTGGCTGGGAATTCACCCCTTTCCAAGAGGACTCCAAGGCACCAAATGGCCAAGCTGCACTCTGACCTTGCACCACACACTATCCTGTCACTCCCCTGATGCCAGCTTGAAAGGGACATGGCCACCAGCTGTTGGTTCATTAAGGGGTTTTAGTTTGTGTTTCACTGTATTAGTCTCTGTTGTTTGCAATGCGTTCCTGGAATCTGCAAACTAGGGACCTAATCCTGCAAATTACTGAGCACCCTGAATTGCAATGAGAGTGCTGAGGACCTCCTGGAACTGGGCACTAAGGCCTGAATCCACAGGTGTTGCAATGCTGAGTGTCACAGTTCACCACTTTTTTTTTTGGTGGGGGGGGGTCTAGAAAATCACTGTGAATCACCGTACCTCTGTAAGGTGAGCGCAAGGCAGGCTTGCTCTCCGACTTCACTGGGGTTTCCCTCCATGCCAGCCCTGAAACCCACTGTTTGGGAAACACTGTCCTAAGCCCTGCCCCTTCACAGAGTTTGGTTCCTAAATCTAGGATACAGGGAGGCACCTAGCTCTGTTTGAGATCCACAGCTGGGAGAACGAGCCAGGCGCTTCCCTCACTTCACACAAAACAGCCAGAGGAAGAAGAGATAGCATTGCCCATCTTAGGAATATTAGCCCAGTGGTTAGAACACTTACCTGGTATGTGGGAGACCTGGTTCAATTCCCTCCTTTGCCAGATGGGGAGAAAGGATTTAAAGGGAGGTCTCCCACCTCTCAGGAAGGTGCTCTAATCTGAGAGATGGGATAGTCTTGGGGTAGGGGGTAGGGTCTCTCCCAATCTCTCCTGTTGAAGCTGTTTCACTGTGTCTAAACAAACAGGCATTGGAGCAGGGCTGGCATCTGGATTGCCCACTGCCTAGGTGGGTGCCGTCACCACCAGGCTGCAGTGTCATTCTCTGAGCCAGTGACTGTGTTTTGAGCAGTAGGTCAAAGTACACTATGGAACTTGTAGTGTGCAGTAGCAAGGTCCACGTAGTGACTGGGTGCGCTATCCATTCCTGCCCTGGATGTGGCTTGCCATGCACTATATCTTTATGTAGACCAGCCCTTAGGTGCGGGAGGCCTATGCTTTTAGAATTGAAGCTCCTGGTTTCTATCCCTGCTATCTCATGCACGTGGTTTAGCTGATACCCATGATCCATGCATGTTTGCAGTACATGGAGTTACTAGAGCTGAACACCACTGAGGAAGCAGAGGCAGTTTCAGGCTGGCTTACACAGGCGCTCAGAGACCCAAGTCTTGCTAGTACATTCCCTTAGGGTTGGTGACCTTGTTGTAGCTGGGCACCCTCAGGTCCCCTCACCTGCACTAACAGTAATGGCTTCCATGAACTGGTCCCTCCAGGAATGTGTCCCTACAACCAAAGCCAGGTTTGTCTTCTTAATCAGCTTGTCCACGGTACTCTGTCAATGGGACAAAAATGCACAGCAGTTAAACCAGCTTTGACACCACGTGCTGTTCTGAGAGAACACGGTACTCAGCACTGTGCTGAGAGGAGCACTCTCACCCTTCCACAGGGGCTGGAACAGACACTCCCCCTGCCAGGAAGATGAAGCCCCTAAAGATGGGGCTGGTGGCTAGAACCAAGCAGCTGCCCTTCTCTTTGTGCAGTGTAGATTCTCCTCAGGCTTCTCCCTGCCCCTCATCCATCCTTCCTCTCCCCAGGCATTTCCACCTCACGTGCTCTCTCCATAGGGGTTGCTTTGTCCCCCATCATCTCAGGACACTTGCTCCTCCTCTGTCAATGGGGTAACTTACCTGCTCTCTCCACAAGGTGCTCATACACCTTCCCTTCATCTCTCCTGAGGCTGCTCCCTCGTGTCTCTTTCCTCCGGGTTCTCCCTTAATCTCTCTCTGCTAGGCCTCTTTCTTCAGGCACGCTCTCATTCTCTCTCTTCCCCTTGGCCACTCCCTCTCTCTCTCATGGCTGTCCTCTCTGTTCAAGCCTCTACCTATATCCCTTCCCTCCAGCTGTTTCCTCTCCAGTGACACTATTATCTCCTCATGAAGAGCCCCGGTACCCAGCACTGACCTTGAATTCATAGGACTCCTCAATGATGACCTCTAGTTTGGGATGCTCGCCCAACACTGGCTTCCCCATCTCTGCAATCCTCTTGGCTTCCTCCTCTTCGATGGTCAGCTTCCTCTCTGCCACTTCTGTGAAAACAGCATCAACACTCAGCTGAAGCTGAGCACAAGGCAGGGGTGCTTGGTAGATGCTGTGAAATGCCTTGGGCACAAATACACACCTCTGACATTTTGCTTAGTTCACAATGAACCTCATGAGAGTTAATGGTGGGACATTAGGTGACATGGTGGGACATTTTTAAAGAGCTGCTTCTTGTATCTTCAATGAATTATACTTCTCCTGAAAATGAGGAACCTATCCCACCAGCTCGAGCCAGGCATATACTGGGGAAAGCATCCCCTGTAATGCTAATGCACTTCAGTCCTTACCTACCCCCTCACCCTGAATATTCCAGTCCTTCTTTCCCCTCTACTGCCCATGTGCCTCACTCTGGATCTGCAGCACCCTCAGCTATTCCTACCCTGGGCTTCTCTACTGTAAACCTAGACTGAGCACATCAAGCTGATTGCCCTTGCGGCATATGCTGGGCTTCAACCCAGGCCTCCAGAAGTGAAAGACTTGTGCATTAAGGGTTTGATCCTTTGCCATTAGAGCTAATGTGAGTTTTCCCATAGCCTTTAATGGGAACAGGATCAAGCCCTAAGACACTAGTGATGAAAAGTGCTAGGTTAGGTATCCCTATTATTACAGTACTGAGCACCCCTAAACCTGATTTTAGTAAAACTGTGAACATGTGGGCATATTCTGCCCTCTTCATCCACATGGTACAACTAGTGATGGCAATGGGAGTTCTGTAGGAGGAATGAGTGAAGAATATGCTGCTGGCCACAAGGTCTCAGTCAGTCTGGAGAGGGAAGAAGCAGTTAACAGGCCCATAACTGTCCCCGCTCTCACTTCTGGCTTGCCAGAACAATTCATTGCCATTTACAGAATGTCGAGGGGGTGACGTGTCCAGGTTATTTCACAGCAGTGGGAGATAGCAATGGGGCCTACCTTCCCCGAGGGGGACATCACCTAGAGTTGGAAGGTAGTGAGAACTGGCAGCACAAGTCCAGAAATGTCTTGACTGGGAAAGGGTGTGCTCCTGCAGGGCTGCCCTCATTTTCACTGGCAGCCTGCAAATACATTGTTTCTATTAAGATTTTTAATAGAAACACCCATGTTTTTGAGGAGCAAAAGCCAAGATTTCACTGAAAACACAAAAGATCTCAGGGAGAAAAGGCCAGTATATAACAAGGGACATAACTAATTGTTTAAAAAAATAAAAATGGTCCTTTACCCTGTCTTGAATTCCTTTATTAGTCTGACATGCACCCCTCCCCCATTCCTTCCCCTGCTTAAGCAACCACAGCTTTAGTGGGATTGAAGCACCAATTCTTGTTACGCTTTAGCACAAGAGCCCTTTTAAGAAAATGTTAATGTGCAGACACGTTTTCTAGTTTGAATTGAACAAGAGATGGAATCTTTTTATTCCCCTTTGATTCAAAAATTGCTTTGAGCAGTCTATTCCATTCAGGGCTTGCTTTAACTCTCACTCAGATACATATTCACAGGGGCATGCACACACACTCTTAATTCTTTCATTCTGCACTGTAATTACGCTTACGTCACATTGTGCATTTCCTGGGGGATTCCTATCACTGGAAAATGTACAGGAAAAAATAGGTCAGGGACCAAGAGGGCTTTCTTTTCATATAAAACTGGATGATTAATCCTTGATGGAGAAAAAAGCATCCCCAAGCTTCTGAAGGTGGGAAACAAGGTGCCCCATGTGGTGCTGCCTGTGAGGAGCAATCCACTAAGACATCCCCTTGTGGTGTTGTCTCTGGTCCTGGATGATACCCTGAAGGCTCCCCATGTGATATTGTCCATGGTAATGATGCAGAATCAACCAACCTATTGATGTGGATGCTGTCCATGGTGCTAACTACGGTTTCCATCCCACCCCACCCCACAGCTTGCTGGGATAACAAAATGAAAGTGGAGACTGGCACTAGGATGGAGGTGGGGATGATTATTCATGAATTTATCTTCAAATTCTGCATTGTGATTGGACCTGGCCATGGTTGTTAGCTATCCCACTGACTTCCATGTCATAGGCTTTTGTTCACATGGCTGTTTGGGATGAAACTTCCTTTCATGTGACTTTTGGGATTCATGTGCATACGTACATATTCAAGATGGAAATGTTTTCCTGGCCAATCTCTACATACTGGCTTCACGTGTTTGGGAGCAAGGGTGTAAGGAGGCCTGGATAGAGTAGGAGAGCCTCGTGAAAAAACGGTTACGCACCTTCTCATAACTGTTGTTCTTCGAGGTGTGTTGTTTGTGTCCATTCCAAGCATGTGTGTGCATGTGCACGGTAGCCGGAAGATTTTTCCCATAGCAGCCTCCATCAAGATGGTCTGGGCGCCTCCTGGAGTCGCATCTTTATGGCGCTCAATATAAACCCCTGCCATCCTGCCACCCCCTCAGTTTCCTCTTGCTGGCTACTCTGACAAAGGGGTAGGAGGGTGGGTATTGGTATGGACTTGAACAACACATATCGAAGAACAACAGTTAAGAGAAGGTGAGTAATCCTTTTTTCTTCTAAGAGTGCTTGTTCATGTCCATTCCAATCAGGTGACTCACAAGCCCAAGTCCAGGAGGTAGTGTCGGAGCTATCTACTCATTGTAGCACAGCTCTTCCAAAGACTGCATCATCCCTTGCCTGCTGGGTGATTTCCTAGTGCATGGTGAAAGTGTGTATGGAGGACCATGTCGCTGCTCTGCAGATTTCCTGGGTGGGAACCTGCACCAGGAACACCACTGAAGAGGTCTGAGCCCTGGTGGACTGCGCAGTGATCGGAGGAGCAGGCACCCCTGCCAGGTTGTAGCACTCACAGATGCAGGACGTGATCCATGATGAAATCTGTTGAGAAGAGACAGGAAGACCTTTCATTCTGTCCACCACTGCCATGAATAACTGGACAGACTTTCAGAATGGTTTTATTCTCTCAATGTAGAAGGCTAGTGCTCTGCGGACATCCAGTGGGTGAAGCCTCTGCTCCCTGCTGCTCGAGTGCTGCTTAGGATAGAACACTGGGAGGCAGATGTCCTGGTTGGTGTGAAACTGGGAGACAACCTTCGGGAGGAAAGCTGGGTGAAGTCTGAGCTGGACTTTGTCCTTATGGAACACAGTGTAAGGGGGCTCTGATGTCAGGGTCTTGAGCTCAGAATCCCTCCTGGCTGAGGTTATCGCTACCAGAAACGACACCTTGTATGAGAGAGAGAGCAGACAGCATGTTGCCAAGGTTCAATGGGCGATCCCATGAGTCTGGAAAGGACTAGACTGAGGTCCCAAGCCGGGACAGGCTGCTGGACATGAGCGTATAGTCTGTTGAGACCTTTAAGGAAACGGCTGACCATAGGGTTAGTGAAGACCGAGCGGCCCTCTCCACCTGGATGAAAGGCAGAGATAGTGGCCAAGTGAACCCTTATTGACGACATGGACAGCCCCTGCTGCTTGAGATAGAGAAGATAAGTGGCACAGAGGTGAGCGTCGTGGATCAATGATGCTGTGTGGACCAGACTGAAAATCTCTTCCCCCTAGCAAGGTAGGTAGCCCTGTTGGAGAGTTTTCTACTGCCCAGGAGGACTTGTCTAACTGAGACAGAGCAGGAGAGCTCCATAGGGTTCAGTCACGGAGCTTCCATGCTGAGAGGTGCAGCAACTCGAGGTTCGGATGCTGGAGCTATCAATATCACTGAAGCTTGTTCCCTCCATATCTTGACAAGCATCTTGTGAACAAGAGGGATAGGAGGAAACACGTAGAGGAGATGGCCTCCCCATGGGAGGAGGAACACGTCTGCAATGGAGCCCAATCCAGTGAGGATGCATCCGTCACTAGGGAGAGAGACAGCTGAGGGCTGGAGAAGGGGAGGGAGTCGAGAACCTGGCGGGGCAGGGTCATGACCCTGTCCAAATTGTCCCAGGCTGGCTGATACACCAACACTGGCCACAACTGAAGTCTGGCATGTCGCACCACGCAGGTACGGGCTGCCGTGTGTCCTAGAAGTTTCAGCAATTCCTTGCTGTGGTGGTGGGGAACTGCCTGAGACCTCGTATGATGTCACCCAGGGACTGAAACGTTGCTTCTGGGAGGTATGCCCTGGCTTGTGTCGAGTCAAGTACTGCCCCTATAAACTCTATTATCTGAACCAGGAACAGCATTGATTTCCCCTCATTCAGAAGAAGACCCAGTTCATTGAACGTCAATCTTATGAAGTTGACTTGTGTCTCCACTTGAGACCTGGAGTGGCCCTTGATGAGCCAGTCATCGAGGTGCAGGAACACCTGTACCTGCCATCTGCGCAGGAACGCAGCCACGACTGCCATGCACTTGGTGAACACTCAAGGAGCCGCTGACAGGCTGAAGGGGAGGACTGTGAACTGGTAGTGGGTGTTGTTCAACACAAACCTGAGGTATTTTCTGTGGGACAGCGTTATTGCTATGTGAAAGTACGCGTCCTTCAAGTAGAGGGTGGCATACCAGTCTCCTGGATCCAATGAAGGGATGATGGAAACCAAAGAGACCATGCGAAACTTGAGCTTCTTCACGAACTTGTTGAGTTCTCACAGGTCTAGGATGGGCCTGTGCCCACCTTTGGCTTTCAGAATTAGTAAATACCAAGGATAGAAACTCTTGCCCTTCTGCTCCTGAGGAACTTCTTCCACTGTTCCTAGCAAAAGGAGTGAGTGCTCCTCCTGTATAAGGAGTTGCTCGTGAGAGGGGTCCCTGAAGAGGGACAGGGAAGGGTGGGAGGGCACAGAATTTGATGGAGTATCCCCTCTCTACTATGTGGAGCACCCAGTGGTCTGAAGTGATATGGGATCATGCCTGGTAGAAAGGGGACAGTCGGGACAAAAAGGTAAGGCAGAGCAGATCCAGTTCTTGTTCTGGTGTGCCGTCCTCAACCGCACCTTCAAAAGGTTGGTTTGGGGCTGGAAGATGGTTTGGGTTGGCCAGAGCCCTGTCCTGAGGACAGGTGCGGCCTTTTTCTGCTGCTCCTATTCCTCCTCCTGGAAACATCCTGTCGGTTCTGTTGGCAGAACCACAGAAGAGGCTGAGGACTGAAAGGCTTCAGCTGCATGGCAGGAGTGTGTAGGCCCAAGGATTTGAAGGTGTCCCTAGAGTCTTTTCGGCTGTGTAGCCTTTTATCTGTCTTCTCCAAAAACAGAGTCACACTCTCAAAGGGGAGGTCCTGTATGGTCTGCTGGACCTCGTACAGGAGACCAGAGACCAAGAGCCCCTTCTCATGGCCACCCCCATGACATGACTGTCGTGGCTGCATCAGTACAGTCCAGCACAGACTGGAGGGAAGCTCAGGAGATTAGCTTGCCCTCCTCAACCAAGGCTGAAAACTCAGCACGGGAGTCTAGGGGGCGCAGTTCCGCAAATTTTGCCATTGTGCCGAGGTATTATAAAAGAGTACTGGCTGACAATGGCTTGTTGGTTGGAAATTTGGAGCTGCAATCCACCCCTGGAATAGACTTTCCTCCCAAAAAGGTCAAGTTTTTTAGCCTCTCTGTTTTTGGGGGAGGGGCCTTGGAAACCTTGCTGCTCATGCTGATAAGCAGCATCCACAACAAGGGAATCAGGTTGCGGGTCGGAATAAAGATGTTCATAAAGTTTAGAGGGCACAAAATATTGCCGTTCATTGCACTTGGCAGTGAGTGGGAATGAGGCTAGGGTCTGCCACAAGGTTTTGCTGGTGTCTGCAATTGTTTTTATGGGCGGCAGGGCAATATGGGAAGGTCCAGAGGGCATGAGGATATCCACCATGGGATCAGAGTCCTCTACTACCTCCTCTGCCTTGATGCCCAGACTCTGGGCAACCCGGCACAGCAACAGCTGCAACACCTGATTGTCATCGAGCGCCAGGGCTATGGCGGTGCCAGCCAGCACCTTGTCCGGCAATGACTAGGAAGAAACCACAAAGAACAGTGGCTGTTCCCTGCCATCGGCGCCCAAGGGATCCCATGACTCTTGGAGATCCCGGGCAGGTGCTGATGCGGATGGTGCCATACTTAGAGCTGGGGCTATTGACACTGAACTCAGTGCCAATGTCAGCATCGGAGCTGCCACTGGTGGCAGTGTCGGTGCTGGAGCTGCCGTTGGGGCCGGGGCTGCTATCAGTGCCACTGCTGGTGCAGGAGCTGCTGTTAAGGCCAGTGCTCATAACAGCGGCGCCGCCTATGCTGGCACCTAAGCCAATGTCGGCAGCGAAGCTGCAGCTGCTGCCGAAGTTGGTGCCAGCAATGGTGCTGCAGCTGATGGTGTCGACACCGGTGGCGGTGGTTCAGTGGCCGGCTGTTCAGTTGGTGGGATAAAGGTGGCTGAAGCCATCGAAGTTGCTGCTGAGTGGGACCCTTGACTCCTTCCCTGCCTCTGGTGAAAGGCCCCAGGAGTCCAGAAGGGCCACTGCAAGGGGTTCTGCCACTGCAGTGGCCATGGCACCGGGTAAGCCCATCTCTCCTGCCGTCACCTGGACCTCCTGCTTCTGCTCTTATCGGAGCAGTAGGAGTCTGATTCTGACTCTGAGGTCTCCAAAAAGAAAGACCACAGAGGAGCTGTGCTTTGGGGCACTGAATGTTGGGCACTCAGGGACCGACTGGGTTCTCTCTCTGGAGGTGTTGATGTTGGGAGTGCTGTGGAAAAGGGGAGTGCCAGGACATCATTGTTGGCTTCCCTCTTGACTGCACCTGCCGTGGTGGTGCTGACGGGGCCGGAGTCTCCTCTGTCCTAGGGGGTGAGAACAGCAGAGTGAGGCGCAGCAAGTTTTGAGCCACCTCAAATGCCTTTAGTGTCAAGGGGAGCGGCAGCTGCCTGCTCCTTAGATTTGCCCAGGGGAGAATGCTCCCTCTTCGGCTTCTTCTTCTTCTAAGGCACTGAAACTGGTGCCTAGACACCGATTGGCCGCGGGTGGAGCCGTGCAGGTACCGAGCATCTCGGGAGGAGACCTTTCTTGGCATCGGTTCCCAAGATGATGGTGCCAATGTGCTCTGTGCCGAGGATGTGCTGGGTGTGGGGTCCCCTGACCCTGGGTCTGAGAGGGGGCAAAGAGCTGCCTCCATTAGGAGAACCTTAAGCCACTCTTCCCTTTTTTAAATCGTTCTGGGAAGGAATTCGCAGCAGATCCTACAGTGGTCCTTTTGGTGACCTTCCCCTAGGCACCTTAAACAAAAAGCATGGGGGTCACTCTTTGGCATGCACTTAGCGCAGACCTTAAAGGTTTTAAACCCTAGGGACTGTGGCATACCCCAGTTCCAGGGAGTCAGAAGGAGGGGAGAACCCCAACTAACTCTAAACTAACTAAAACTATTATCCTATACTAACTGATTAAGAACTATGTACAATAATGAAGATAAAGACACCTGCTAAGCAAGGACTATGGGACGTTCCAGCTAACCGTCACTGGCGGTAAGAAGGAACTGAGGGGCTGGCGGGTTGGCAAGGCTCTATTATTGAGCACCATGAAGGTGTGACTCCAGGGGGCGCCAAGACCAACAGGATGGACACTGATATGGGAAAAATCTTCTGGCTCCTGTGCCCATGTGCGCGTGCACACCTGATTGGAATGGACACAAACAAGCACTTGAAGAAAAATCACTGACTTTTTCAAATATAAATAATACAATACTGGCATGATGCGGAAAAGGGAAAACTGGGGAGAGGCATGGAGATGCTTGAATAACAACAGTCCCTTGCCTGCAGGCACTTGGCACATGTTCTATCTTCAGGAGCTGTCTGCAGTGTGGCTAGGCTCTCAGGATCAAGTCCCATGGGAAACCACCTCTACGAATTCCACAGGCTTATTTATAAGCTCCTGCAGCCATGTGGTCACCTGACAGTACGACACTGAATGGCTGCTGACAGGACACCCATCAAGCCCACTGCCATTGACAGACTGAACGGAGAGCCAGCAAGTAGCTGGGCCAGTGACTAAGGCAGAGTCAGGGAACTAGCTGAAGCAGCAAGGTGGTGATGGTAGGTTCCTTGTTGCTACTTCAGCATTTGAACTTAGGATAGCACAAGCCCATGATGTGGTTTGCTGTGGAAAAGCTGCTCTTGGTGAGTGGATATGTGCCCTGTATAGGAGAGAGCATGAACCTGCAGAAGGATGGGTGAAACCAGCAGAGGGGCCAAGACATGCTGCAGGAACAGCAACAGCAAAGCAGGAGGGATAGAGGCATAGGCAGCTGGAGATGTACCAGCAGCAAGTGATTGAACAGTCAAAGGAGGCCAACCAGAATTGGCATCCAGTGTAAGAGGCCAGAAATGATTATCTGAATGCTAGCACAGAGGCTGTGCCTGCTCTGAGTCCCTGAGCTCCTCATGAGGTGGACACTGCTGCTTCTGGCCAACAGGTACCAGTGCTGCTACCAGGTGGATACTACTGCTGCTGTTCCCTGTGGTTAGGTCAGCAGCATCAACCACCTTCTGCTCATCAGGCTGCTGAAATGGGTACTGCTGCTTCTCCTGCTGACAGCTAGTGTAAGATTCTCCCTGTGGTGCCCTGGCTGCGGAGATGACTACTAGTGCAAGTCAACAGGAGTCTCCCGATGACGTTGGGGCTGCTGGAGGGCACACTCCTATGTCTCCTGCTGCTAATGAGCTGCATCCTTCTGATCTGCAGGCTGGAGCTGAGAGCCTTCTCCAGACTTTGGAGGCTGATGGACACATCTGACTAATGGACACATCCCACCGTTATTATTTGACAAGTTGCAAGGAATTTCATAAAACAACCAATCAACCAACCACCCTCAAACAAGCAGATCTGGAGATTGACAAAAGGGTGCGGCTGACACCAGCGTCATCCCCACCGACAAGCGTCATCTCATCAACAAGGGACGTCAGGATGTCACTCAAGAGTCCTTGCAAGTGGCAACTTTGACCACACAAATTTCAGACTGCTGACTTTCTGAGCCTGAGTGGGAGGGCTCTAAGAAGTGGGAAGATACAACACAGAGGAGTCTTGCTCTGGCCAAGCACTGAGGCGCAAATTACTCAGGGATTCTTGTACAGTTTATAAACACCCCAGGTAATGTCAGAGACACTGAGGTTTATGAATCCTGTACAGATTCCAGTAGATCTCCTATTCCTCACAAGAAGTCATATAGGGATTATAAACTCAGCATGGACTCTTTTTATAAACCTTGCCTGGACTCACAAACCCTGCCAGATTGACTGAAAATGTTATAAACCTTACAAGGCCTGCAGAGTTTATGAAATACACAAGAAATCCTAAGGCAGTTGATACTACATTAATCCATCGTAAAAGCAGACACAAATACATCCATCTTTTGAAATCAATAATGTACTTCAAAATGTCGCAGCAGACCTCTCAAGCTCTACAATTGGCAATCCTCTTTTCAGCTGATGGGAATAAGTTGGTAAACTGCACAGAGCAACAGAGGCTGCAGCAACCGGCAAAAAACTAGCAGTAACAAGGCACAGTGGAGCTCCGAGAGAAGGAGCTGGGAGGCAATGAGCACAAGACAGGTTACCATGTGATGGGAGAGGATCCAAGGGCACAGAGTGGCAGAGGCAGGAGTGCAATTAGGTCAGAGTGGCAGCACCAGAGGACATTGCCCCGCCTTTTGGCCCTTTGCTACATGTCCTGTGCACATTTTGTTTTTAGGAAATTAAGAGGCCCGTGTCACAGAACAATTAGTAGAAAATGTTTGGAAATGAAAGCATCAAAGGAAATTCCTAGATGATTCACAATATGTCTCAATAAGTGAAGGGAAAAAGAAAGCCTCAAATATGTATTTAAAAAACCAACCAAACATTAGAAAGCCAGTGAAATTCTAAGTTAAGTTTAAACTTCAAAAAATCCCCAAAGTACTGAAAGTGCAGAGCTGGAGTACCCCAAACAATCTTAACTATGCCTCTGTATTGCCACCAGTTCTCCATGCTAATTTAAGTGGCAATCATGTCTGGACACTTTATATCTACAGTGTTGACAGTATGAGCCACATGTGTCAGCTGAATGGTATCATACTCTTCGTATGTCTGTAAATGACACTCAAACATACTCTGTGGGTGCCACCTACACGACCAATTCACTGTCTGGTAGCAAGACAGAAAAAACAACATTTCTAGGCACTAAATCCAAGAGTTATAGCATGCTCATCACCATGGTAGCTGTGCCACCTTCAAGTCTCAGATTTTTTAAAACACATTATTGCTTTGCTTTTTCATTCTCCCTCCTATTTGTTTGTTTTATTCATTGTGGAAAACCTAAGTGAATTAAGCGAGTTTTGTGATTTGTTCTGTGGGTGATGAGGGCCATGATCATTCTGCTGTGAGATCCATAATTGATGGGCAGCTGGGAAGGACATTCTGTCTCCTACACTCATGTGTCTCACCCTTGTGGCTCACAGTTGTATTGTTCTGCTGTTAATGGCAGTCATGGTCATGTGGAGAGAGCCACATCCTCAGGTAACCTTGGCCAGTCCCCTGAAGGGCTTTGGAAATCAGGACGAAAAACCTTGATTTTGATTCTGTGTTCCACAAGAGGCAATGCACACAGTGGAGCGCTGGGTGTTGTGTGCTCAGTGGACTGTGTTGCTGAGTGCGTGGGCCACCTGTAGATGGAAGAGGGCATTGTTATAAGTTGCAACCACTTAGGCATCTAGAAGCAGAGAAGAGGCCAAAAAGGCCTGGTCTTTCTCGATGAGTGCAAGACACTTCTACTGTGCTTCCTGCTAGCCATCACCAGGACCTCCATCTTCTCCATGCTGAGTTTCAGCCAACTATTCTTCATCCAGGGGCTGATGACTCTATGGTAGCTGGGAGATGGTGCTGATAGTGTTGGATATTAAAGAAATGTAGAGCTAGGCATCATCTGCATATAGCTGTCACCTGAGACTGTGCTATTACATGATCTCTTCCTGCAGCTTCATGTACCCTTCATGCCAAATCAGATGAAGGAGAAGACTGAAACTTTTCGGACTCTACAGATGAGGGCAGAGAGTAGTTGCTTATCCTGATTCTTGAGTTTTCAGTTTGAGAAGAAAGATTGGTGTAATCTCAGAGATACCTGTTCACCCAAGCTAAGTGATTGGCACAGATTAGAAGTCTCAAATGCCGTGTCAACATCCAGTGGTATGAATATGCCATTTGTCCATGGATAAGAGGCCATCTTGCCCAATGTCCTTAATATACACATAAAAGTTTTAACCAACACACATCTCACCTTCTCAGGAGTTGTCTCCTCTATGGTGAGATCGATGCTGCTGCAATCGATGCAGCAGGGGTCGATTTAGCGGGTCTAGTGACGACCCGCTAAAATGATGGCAGAGCGCTCTCCAGTTGACCCCGGTACTCCAGCTTTTTGAGAAGAGTAAAGGAAGTCAACTGGAGAGCATCTCCTGTCAACGCAGCACAGAGAAGACACTGGGGTAAGTCGACCTATGCTACGTCGATTCCAGCTACATTATTCACATAGCTGGAGTAGCGTAACTTAGGTCGAATTACCCCAGTAGTGAAGACAATCCCTTCTCTCTCATCTCAGTGATTCTCTGATGAAGCCTCCCAACCTGTATCTTCACTGTGAGGCAGAGAACTATTATTATCCCTACATTACAGATGTGGGATCTGAGCAAGGTGGAGAATTTCTCAAGGTCAAAGAGCAAATAAACAGTAGAGCTGGGCATATATCCCAGTTGTTCTGGCTCCCTGTCCTTTGTTCAAAGCAGTATGTGCTATATTGGCAGGAAATACCAAAGTTAAATTTAAGTCTGGGTTGACCTAAAATACAGGTCCTTGAACCCAGAGGAGTATTCCCTGCAGGGGGTGTATGTCCAGGTGCAGTGTCCAAGGGCTCACTGGATAAATTTGAGAGGTCTTCAGGAGGAGGGATATGGTCAAATATTCCTACCTTCATGTGCCTCTCTACATCTGAGTGCATCTGAGCGCATGAAACTCTCCCCTCCCCTCCTCAGCAAAAAAATAACAAGGGCTATGATAGTTTTTTTAAAGAAAGACCATTTTTAATTTGGCAAGTCAAATCTGTCAAAGTGAATGCTGCCAAAGAGCAGCTTAATTATTAACCAGTCCTGATTTCTGTTTGTATCAGCCTCAACACTCAGCTTTCAATGTGGATTGCACCCTGGACTCCTTGCTGTCAACTCCAATTAGCCTGATAAGGTCGGGAGACACCAGGCAAGAAAAGGAGCCTGGCAGTTCTTCCTAGGTTCCCTCCTCTGTCTCTTAGAGATGGGTAAGGCTGGATGAATGGCTTCCTCCTAACTCCTTCTAGTCTGAACATAAGTGAATGCGAACATTATTCCTATTATTTAACATGCAGACTGTGGGAGCACATATAGGTCTCAACCAGGTTAGGCCCCGTTGTGCTAGGTGCTGTACGAACATACGACAATCCTTGCCCCAAAGAGCTCAGAGTCTGTAAGACAAGATCTAACAGGTGGAAGTGACGGGGATGCGAACAATTCCCAGGCAGTCAGTTTTAGTGATGACAGCTCACGTGAATAGCAACGCAGACTTACGGATAGACTGTTTCCTGATTCAGGGTCACAATCTGCCCACAGGGCCTTACCACAGGACAAAATGCTTTGTAATAGTAAGTTACAAAGAGTTTCACTAAACACCCCAAAGCCTATGCAGAATTATTCAGTCTGCTAAACCAGTCTGGAAATGTCAGGCTCTCTCTGTGGAGGAAGGCGGAACCGTGTTGCAGGGAGTCGGCTCTCTGAGGCCTTCTCTTTCTGGCTCTGCCACTGACTCGATCTGTCACTTTAATGCTCCAGCCCTCAGTTTCCCCACCCGCACCATGGAAATAGCACTTGTCTACCAACATAGGCATCATGTGGGTTAAGTCACTGATATTTGGAAAGTGCTTTGAGATCAGTCCATGGACAGCACCATGGCAGTGTCAAGCATGCTGAGTGTGAAACTGCAGCATTTGAGGCTGGAAATACTGGGAACACATCCCTTCTGGGCACTTCTAGTACCAGCCAGAACTGGGAAGGACAGAGACATCTGTGAAAATGGGGCTGCCTGTAATAGCAGGGGACAGGACTCATTGATCCTCAGGTGCCTACCAATCCGATGCCCCAATAACACTAATTTAGAATAAAAACATGTTCTCCAAAATGTGTGGAGACCCCCCACAGGGGAAAGAGACTGGATGAAGCTGGGCTACATTCATGATGTTGACCCCTTGCTAATCAGCTGGGCATCGCCTGGGAGTTGACGAATTCACAGGGATTTCAGGGGTTGGGGATGCTAACTGGGGAAGAAGGAAGATTTCCAGCTGCTGTGAGATAAATGCAAATGACCAGTCTTAGAAACAGCAGTTCAAGACATTTTGTCTCTTTTTGGCTGGGAACACCCTCACCTGCCTGACCTACCCTCACAATGTGACCCAGCTGTCCCTGCCATTGCTTCTCAACATCATCCCTGGGTAGGAAGGAGGTGGGGTGCACTGAAAGCTCAAACTAGGGGTGAGGAAGAGGCAGAGCAGCTGTCGTGCAAAGACAAAGAGATGATACCAAACAGAGCGTGGTAATCTCAGTCCTGCAGGACAGCACTCTAAGGCTTTCTGTGTATCGGTTGCCAGCGTGAAACACAACGCGTATCCCACTTAGCTGTGCACCAGCTAGTGTCAAGGAATAAAGTGACGCTGCAGGAGATGCCAGCAGGAGACTCAGAGCTGCCCTTCCCCAACCTGCTCTCTAAAATGCTTGTCACCTATAGGGGAAACCTGAGAGAACCTGGCTGGGTCAGCATCAGCCTGCGCATGCAAGAGAGTCTCCTCCATCTCATGTCCCAGCAGCATTCACTTCCTTCTAGCAAGCGTAGCTCTTTAACAGAACTGCCAAGAAGCTTTTCCTTTTGCTGTTTGTGTCCCGGGCATGGGCCCTTCCTTTGGCCCAGGAGCACAGGTTAATGTAGCTATGCTGGAGGGTGAGGGGACACAATCCTCCACCTAACTTCACAGATTAGCTGCTGGGCTGTGGCTCCACTGGTCTCTGTACAGGGCACAGCAGGGCTTATGTCTTTGTACTGCAGATGTGCTGGAGGCCACAGGCTGAAGTGAGGGCTTCACTGGGCTCACCGCTGTCCGAACACTGAGAAAGAGACAGGCCCGAAGACTTACAAGGAGAGTTTTATGGAGGGTTCTGAAGGTGGATAATGAGGTAGCTTTGCAGATGTGTATGGGGAACTCCTCCCAAGCACCGGGCGGGGGGCAGCCCAAGAGAAAGCACAAAGAAAAGTTAACCAGTGGGTGTTGGAGGCTGGTATGATGGGCTGGCTGGAGGCAGGAGTGGATCTTTTGATAGTGAATCAGAGATGATAGGTCAAGTGGGGATTGGTCATGAAGGGCCTGGAAAGTAACAACAAGTAGTTTATGTTTGATGGGGGTACAGAAGGGGAACCCAGTGGAGGGATGCAAAAGAGGAGCAACATGGACAAAGTGATGGGATAGGAAAATGATCTTTGCAGAAGCATTCTCAATGGGTACGAGAGGGGCAATATTGCCTTTGTCAAAGCCAGAGACGAGGATGTTGCCGTGACTGAGATGTGAGATGATGAAGAGGACGGTCAGACATTCCTATAGGAATAACTAGTAAATTTATCAAATACCATCACTATTTCTCCATATTAACATTATGCAGCGTAGTCATTTCCCAGTACTAACAACAATAAGAATAAGACCAATAAGAACAATGAATTCCCCAAAGTGATGAAAATGAGCGTGTTGCAAAAATTGCTACTTTAAGTAGAGAAAACATGGTTTTGTGGTTAAAGCAAAGGGTTCCAGGTCCTATTTCTGTCCCTGCTGTTAACTCGCTGGGTGATTATGGGGAAATCACATTGGCCTCTGTTTCTCCATCTATGGGGATGGGGCTAATATTCATCCACCTCACAGGAGGTTTTTGTGGTTCAATTTACACTTGAGGTCTTTGGATGAACAATGCCATTGAAATATTAATCGTATATTTAAAAATCAACATGTTAAAAGTGTGCTGACACCTGAGATGATTTTAAACATCTCACTTACTTTTCATTATTTATGCTGCTTGCCTTGTGCATTTCTCTTATGTTGTACAATGAAAATATGTCAGTTTCACATTTGCTTATATTCAGTTTCAGTTTCAAAATCTCACACACTAACTGTGCTGTACTGTTTCCATTGCAAACACTGCAAGGAATGTTTAAATGAAAACAAAATATGAGCAGTGGAATTTTTAAAATTTTACAGAAACATCTGTGTTGGTCTGAGGTTTGATAAAACCTTATCTCTAAAAACTTAAATTGTGGTCCTAGGCCAGCCCAACACATTCATTTCATGCAGTCAGAATCAGATACTTTAATCTAGCAGCCATCAGGTGCATCCTAAAACAGTTCTTTTCAAAGTTCATTGAGTCACAAGTATGGATTGCAGAATGAGTTTGGATCAAATAAGCACGGGCACACGTTCAAATGTGAAGTTCATCCAAACTCAAACTCATTTAAAACAAAAATATTTTCAATTTTTCACGTGGTTCTTTACTTTCAGGCTTGGGAGCAGCAGTCCAATAATGCCCCACAAAGTTGTTCTCATGAGATTTTCAAACCAAAATTATTGGAAATCTTGCGAGGCAGCTCCTTGTTGTGTGATTTCAGCACACCCCCATGCTGCAAACACATAGAGGCTAACTGCAAAGATATGAACTTCTCCAAAATCAGGGGCTGCTTGGACCTGGGGGGTCTCAGTTTGGGCCATCTGTGTCTCTGATACGTATCCAGAGTTCTAGTGTGTATACAGACAGAAGTGAATATCTAACCACTTGAGCTTTCCTCCTCGTTAGTCACAAGCCAGCCAAGGGGCAAGCAGTAGGCATAAGCCTGACATCAGTGCTCTGTGCTGGAGACAGAGTGAAGAGACAGAGCTACAGATGCCCTGACCCTAAAAGCTGCTGGGTTTCTGGAGAGCAAACAATGGTGGGCGGAAGACATGAAATACACACACAAGAGAAACAAGAATCGCCAGGAGAAATGTGAGACATCTAGGGGGAGTCCAAAAGGAGGCCAAGTGACAGAGCCATTAGGTCACTCCGGTACTCTTATACTGCAATTAAGCACCCATGGCTGGTCCACGTCAGCTGACTTGGGCTTGCGGGGTGGTAAAATTGTGGTGTAGACATTCGGGCTTGGGCTGGCGCCTGGGTTCTGGGCCCTTCCTCTCTCGTGGGGTCCCAGAGCCTGAACATCTACACTGCAATTTTATGGCCCCACAGCCCAAGCCTCCTGAGCCTGAGCCAGCTAACAAGGGCCAGCTACAGGTGTTTAATTACAGTATAGACAAACCCACCGGCTCTAAGACAGGTCAGTGGGGCAGCTGCTGGGAGATGAGGAGCTTGGTAGGAAAAGGTAACATGAAAAGCCGGGGGTGGGGTAGATGACAAGCTCCAATGTAGTTTTTACAGACACTCTGTAATGTAATTTTTACAGACACTCCTGAATGCTTGCCTTTTCTAAATCTAACATGACACAGACTAAGTGAAAATGTCACATCCATCTCTCCTTATTAGCCGTGATTGGTACTGAGTGGTGCTCTAATGTGTGTTTCTGCTATGTGGGGGTGTGGGTATTATTGATATTGGTCTGGATATTTTCTATCTTGGTATTTGTAGTTTTAAACACGTACAAGGTACAAGTGATGTCAGTCCAGCTCTGCACAGAAATAATGCGCTGCACACAACAGATCTGACATTAGATAAACATAGCATTCTAGACAGCCTGGCGAAAGCCAGTGTGACTGAGGGGGAACAGGGTACCCTATCCTCAGGACCCTTCCACTTCCTCCAGGTCAGAAATTTGGCCCTTTTTTATTAACTGAACAGCAACTTTCCATAGATGGTGACAAATTATCCAGTAATACCTGCCAAATGCAATCAAATTTGATCACAGAGTGGAAATTATATTAATACAAATTATTTGGTTCCAGAGGTTCTGATCAAATTAAGTGGCTAGTGAATTAAAGCAACAAAATTGCTGTGAGAAAGGTTGCACTTGACTCATTTCCCATCCTGCTGAAGTTGAAGAACTGACAAAATTCATAAGAGAAAAGCTTTTCATAAGTATCCTGAACTGAACTTTGGGGATTCTGTGACCTTTGCTGTCATTAGCCATGTCCTAATTAGCCCCGTTTGGGATTCTGGACATACTCTATGGCAGGGACGGCTCTAGGCACCAGTGTCCCAAGCACGTGCTTGGGGCGGCACTTCTCAAGGGGCGGCATTCCGGCCCTTTGGGGCGGCACCTTTGCTTCAGCGGCGGCACTCCAGCCTTTTTTTTTTCTTCTTTGGTGGCGGCACTCCATTTTTTGTTGTTGTTGTTTGTTTGTTTTGTTTTGTTTTGCTTGGGGCGGCAAAAAACCAAGAGTCAGCCCTGCTCTATGGACAACTGCCTTAGAGTATTAGGAATTGAAGGTGGTAGCATAAAGATATTTTCCTCTTGATTTGCAATGAAGTCTTGGATATGGTCTTTGATCCAAATGCCACCATAACTTGGGCATGATGAACATGTATGAATGGTTCACCTTAAACTCTTCCTAGAACAAAGGCTTCTCAGGCTGTGGTCTGTAGATCACTGGTGGCTTGCAGAGCACTTCCAGGTGTTCTGCAGAGCTGCTTCTGTCACAGCAGTTCAGCATCTGTCAGTTGCAAGCAGTGACACTTCCTGATAGTTGTAGTCCAGTTCAGGACTCATAATTTCCAGAATTTTTTTTGTCCAACTCTATTGAAAACACAAAAATACAAGCCCTTCTCTGTGCCTTCGAGTGCCTGCTTCTTGTGCCAAATATTTCTTTAGTGCAAACTCAACCATGATCAAACCTGGAACTGGAGGGATAACAAAAATACAGAAGGAATAACTCATACTACAATGTGAGCTTAGCAAGGCAGGGCATAGTGTCCTGATTTTCCCTCCTTTTGGTATTGGGGAGGTCTACACTGCACTCTCTTCTTGGTGGCACATCAGTTGTTCTCTAGGAGGCACTTATGACCAACCTTATACCCAAACTTCCAGGAGTTTTCTTTCGGCTGCCTTCCACTGTGAATTCTGGGGGTAATACCACACTTGGGCCCACTCTGTTTTATTGTAAGTAAGCACTATAGATGCAGAAAGGAAGGTGTGTGATTGGGACTGGGAAGTGAGGTGTCCCATGTCCTAAACTATCAGGAGTTGTAGGTTCAACTGTATGTTATTGGAAAGGTCACTTCCCCTAGATTTGTGGCCAAAAAAACCTTGGATTTGACTTTTGACCTCATGTGTCAATAACTGGTGCATGCTTAATGTATCTGCTCCTTGGGTACACAGCCTAGTAACTGTGATACAATGAGCATGAGCACAAAAGTCTCTGATTGAAGAAGAGAATGAAATCAAAGCCACACCGATAGAGCAAAGGAGTGAAAGCAGTCTTACCTTGAGTGAGTAGCAGCGCTGTATGAAACAAAAAACAAAAGAAGGAAAGAAGAAAACAGGAAGAGAGTTAATTTCCCATTTGGAGATGGCACAAAGGCTATTTGCAGATGACAGTTTTAAATGAGTGATGAAGTTGGCTTAGTGCAGCGTGTGAGCTCTCTGTAGCCGCATGCTTGGTGCAGATTTGTGAGCATGCCCAGTAGCAGCAGGATGAGAATGAGGCTGGAGAGAACAAGTGCGTCCCAAGGGCTCTGTGTTCAGAAGTATTCCCCCTCCCCCATGAGCCAAGGCAGAAGGATGGGACTTGGGATGGGATAGTGGGTAAGGGACAGGAAAAGCGTGTGGGGATTGTCACTCCTGATATCAGGGTCTGAGATGAGCCAAACTGTCCAAAAATGAGTTGGAAGTGTCCCTGCTTGAGGCACACTATGTAGACGTGGAGAGGGCTTGCCAAAAACAGGAAGGCCTTGATACACTGATGCACTGACAGATCTTCTCTTGTATATCAGATGTGAGTGCAGGCAGTAGCGGCGGTGAGGGGTTCACTGAGAAGAACTTGGCCAGGGCAAAGAGTGTTTATAAAATGGGCACTGACCCTAGGACCAATGGAGATAAGGGTAACGCTGCTAGGCATCATCCCCAACAATTCATAGGGAAGTTCTGATTTTCGCAGATGCATCCTGTGCCCCACAAGCTTAGCTCACGGAGATTTAGAGTCCCAGATGGGCTGTAGATGTCACAATGAGCCACCATGTTGAGTCTTCACAGGTCTCTTGGCTTCCAGTTGCACCTACGCATGATGCTATTGCACTGACATGTGCCGCACGGTCTACCCCACCACACAAGGATGCTACTGCATTCCAACCATGCACTGCAAATGCAGTTATTTGGTCCTGCAAGATTAGTACAGGCTGAAATACTAGAGTGTAGGACGAGGCGATAAGAAAGGAGAGAATAGTCTCCCCCGTTCCAAAAATGCTCAGTATGGTCCTCCTGTTGTCACTGATTGTGATTACCTGACACCACCTTCACCTCCCCTATCTCCTTAGTCTCCATAGTTGTCACAAAGAAAGATTCAACTGGATCCCTTCTAGGTTTTATCCCTAGAAAACTGTGGCCAATACTCAAACAAATCAGCTCCAAACTAATCTTACCAAGATCTTGATAAAATGCTTTATACTGGCTGAAAATAGCAAACCTCCTTTGAATAGGAACTGAGCCCTCGTTCCATCACTGAAGTTTGCCCTCCACCCATCATTCAAACAGAAAACCGTCCAACTGGCCTCTCAAGATTGGATTGTGATGATATGAAGATTTGGTTAAATAATGATAATGCTCTCATTACCTATTACTATAGCTTTTTCAGTTCAAGAATCTCACAACACTGTACAGACAACTAATCAGTATTAGCATCTCCATTTTACAGATGGCGAAACGGAGGCAAAGAAAGGTTACGGTGAACATTTGAACTTACCCAGCTAAATTGTGGGTTGATTTTCAAAGCTGGGAAAAAGAACCATGAGTTTTGAGTCTCAGTCCCTTACTACTACTACTAGACAATACTCCCAAGCACATTTTTTTGATTCAAGTTTCAGTGGTGTCTGAAAAGGAAGTATCAGCCATATGATTTGGTGCTAACATGAAAACATCAGTGGCACTATACATGATCACACAGTCAGCCTGGGGTCTGGCATTGTCCTTTTGTGTCTATAAGTGTTTGTGTTCTCTGATGTGCTTCTACTGAAAATAGCAGGGCCATTCCAGCAGAACACAGTAGGTAAGAATGCATCTGCGGTTCTCCTAAATGTACTAGACACCTGGTGTGTGGTGTAATGTATGAGGTATGTCCTAATACTGCACTGATTTCAAAGGAACACCCATGGAATGTCAGCAGCACAGCAGATGTGTCAGAAGGTCAGCAGTGAAAGGAGTCTGAGTAGACTCACGACTCTACATTTAAAGCCTTCTATGGGTTTTCAGAGTCTATTCTCACTAGATCCTAAAAGGAGAATGATTACCTGAGGCCCCCAAATAACTATTTGAATGATTAAATATTTTTGAGAATTCACTCAGGAAAGGGAAAAACTGATACGACTAGCCAAAGCCAGGTATGGTGTAGATATGAAGTTTGAGGTCTTTACCCTATAGCTCTTACATTCCAACTCACTCCTAAAATGCAACTCCTCTGTCTGTTCCAGTCCTGGGGCCTATATACAGTTCTGGCAAAACTCCATGTAAACTGGCAAACTGGACCTAACTTCTACTGCAAGACCTCCTAGTTCCTATGACATTTCAAGGAGGTGGACTAGAAATTGTGCAGTAGCTTCAGGAACATTCAGAAATGGAGATTTTAACTGAATTAAATATGAACATTAATAATAAAATTGGTACAGTAACCCTGGTGTTATTGGCTTAATATTAAATTCAATTTATTTTACACTACTCTGAAATTTTCAGTGTGCCACAGATTTTTTGGTATTAACAATGTGTATCTGCACATATTCAAGAGACAAGGTGGGTGAGGTTATATCTTTTATTGGACCAACAGAGACAGACAAAAAAATTTTGAGCCACACAGAGCTCTTCCTTCAGGTCTGGGAGATGTACTCTGCGCATCAAAGCTAAATGCAAGATGGAAGAGATTGTTTAGAAATTGGTCTAACAAAAAATATTACCTCACTCACCTTGTCTCTCTAATATCCTGGGACCAACACGGCTGCAAAAATCACTGCATGTCTGCAGATAGTAATTGCAGATTGTAAAAGGTGTCAGAGGTTTAGGAAATTATGTAGGGCACAGTTTGCATCTCTGGCACGCTGGGAGGTTGTTTGGGATTGTGGGGCATGCATAATAGCTGGATGTCAATATCCACATGTACTTTGTTATTGTTATGTTTCAGAGCTAACTTCCAATTGAGATTAATAGGAGACACCGACATATTTTAGAGCTACTATTTCAGGATGTTTGCAGTTTCAAGTGGGCTTGATTAGGTTGCTGAAAGCTGGTTCATGTTTGGAAGTTTTCTCTGAAACCTTAAGAATTAGAAATATAGGGCTTGAACCTTAACTGCTATGAACAGATCCAGTTCCAATTACTTCAAATGTTCTTAAAACGAATGGTTAGATTCTGGATTCTCATTCCCTAACAAGAGTGGATGCTGTGACAGATTTCACGGCTGCAGAACTGTGGGGAAACACAGAGTACGAGCAGATTTTTAGTAGTCCAGAGCCCAGGAACATGATTAAACCATTGCCAGCAGCTGGAAAACCAGTTGTTATGCTTATTGCTGAAAGCAGCTAAAAGGAGGCCTTTCTGACCTTAGCACAACTATCAGACCGGGGGGGAGGGGAAAGTGAGTGACCTTGAGGAGTAAACATGACCCTGTGCCCTCCTGACTTGAGCTGTTTTTCCAAAGCATGCAGTTTTGCAAGATGGAAAGTCTGCCAACTGTTAACTATTGCTATACAGCTGGTTAACTAATAGAAACTATAGGCTGGAAATCTCCACACTTCACTTAGCTTCTGCTCAGCAGCTGTTTTTGATGAACAAACTATGCAATACTAACAAACTGGGTATAAAAAGAGGAAGAAATCTCAGCTCAGACACTTGAGCAACTTGGACACTAGGAGGCTTGGCCACCGCTCAAGTTCCCCTGCAGATGGAAGGCTGGACACTGGACATTTGCCGTTATCTACTCGAGACCTCGTCAAGATCCCTGGTAAATATGAATTTGGGATTTTTGGGGGTGTTTTACTAATCAGTTGCGGACGTGTGTAAGTACTGGAGACTAAATAAAGTAAAGCTTTAAGTGAAAGCGCTCTTGTACTGTGCTGTTTATGCCAGCCACCTATCAGTCAGACGGCCTCGTCACCATTGATTTATTTCCTGCGACCACCTCACCAAGAGCAAAAGTTACCAAGAGCTTTGGGTACAGAAACCCCAGGTAACAACAGGGGCCTGAGCTCTGCAAACTCATCTCCATTTTGATACGCAGCACCTCCTGCTTTCTGGATTGAGACCGCCACACAGCCTTGGCACTATTCCTCAACCTTGACCTACAACACTCTGTTCATTTCTAACCTTGAGTCTCCACACAGCTTCAGTTGAATGCACTTCAATGCCAACCGCAGCACCCCTGCTCTGGTACAGTTCTGGACCTCTGCACAGCACTGACAAATGTAATTCAATTTCTTCACACAAGTAGAAACATTATTTTGGTGTGTAGAGTCAGTGTTCAAAATTAATCTAATAGTGAAATATTACTCGCCCCTAAGCGACAATGATTATAAAAACATTGCCAGTTTTCATGTTTCATAAAGCTATTATCATATTCTGGTGCTCTGGGATTTGAGTTTATACTTTTCATTTGCTTTTGAGCCTGCAAAAGAAGTGTTTTTCTCTTTTTCAGTTATGATATGATATGATACATGAATATTTGAAGAAGCCTCTAAAACAATGAATGGAACATCAAGAATACAGAACAGGAAGCCACGGGATTGCTTTATCTTTCTGAGTGAATATAGTTCACAGAAGCAAGAACATGATTTCACAGACAGTAGCTTCCTTCTTGCACATGGACCAGCTAATGTACTTTAGTCCTGACCTGTAACATCCCCTGCCAGTTCAGTCCTGGATCCCTCTGCCCCTCTGCAAATACACACCAATGCTCATCTGAAGCATCCCTCTGCTTTTTGATCTGGGGCTCTCACACACCTCTGCTAGTGCACCTCATTTCTGATTTGCAGTGCCCTCTGCTCTTCCGGTCACTGGTCATGACACAGTCAAGCCAATGCACCTCACTCCTGGAGTGTGTCATTGTTATTAGTGTCTAGGGTATTTTAGGTGCCTGACAAGCATGTTACTATAGGAAGCCACTAAAAGACTCGGCTTTTACACTATAATAGCAATCCCATGTATCCCTTGCCTAAACATTGCAGGATGTGAGATGAGATGAACACATGATACGGCAGACAAAGCAGGTAGCATTAATTTTGCTTCCTGCTGAATTCCCAGGAGACATGAATCTATGTCTTCAATATATCCTTTTCCAGATTGTGACAGAGAAGGCAGGGCAGGGGATTCCATTTTCAGTTATAAAATGAAGGAGTAGATAGAAGGTGTATAAAGCTAAAATAACTAATCCCTAGTATAATCTCCAGAGCTCCAGTAGAATACCCTAGGGATGAATTTAACACACAATGTTTTCCTTCTTATTTATGTCCGGCCTCTGCATATACCGCTAATTAAGCTGCAAGAACTACTCTGTTAGTACGAAATGTTTCACATGATCACTTGCAAAGTACCAAACACTGTATCAGAAACAAGAAGGAGCTGGTCCTTTAAGGCTTGGAACTCCAGAGTAACCTAAGATTCCAAAAGGGGCACTTGGCAACTATAAAATCATCACAACAAATCCAGGGTAAATTGTCTTTGATGTTTGCTTGGTTTGCTTCCAGGCAGAGAGGTAACGGCCAGTGAGAATCCAATCAGTTGAAGGAGAGTCTGGCTGGAGTGCAGACGAGCATGGTGTCATGTCCGAGATATGCAAGAACAACTTTTCTGATACAAATCCTTTTCCAGGGCAGCTTTGCTTTCCTATTTACTGAACTTGCCTTCATTTCGCTGTTGCATGATGCTATATTTGGCCTGGGTCTAAATCAAAACCCTGGATCCCAGACCCCCTGAGCTGGTTTTGTTGGCTTGTTTGTATAATAGGCTGAACCAAAGTCCCAGGTCTGAACACTTGCTTTTTTCTAGGATCTGGTAACTGGTATCTGAACTTCGCAGCCCAGGCCAGTATCTAATATCTATAATGTTTGTGGTTTTTATATAATATGAAGCTCATGGGCCAAATGCTACTGTGCAGGTGACACATCATTAGCCAACATTCTCCTTGGTGTAACTCCACTGAGATCAATGAAGGTTGCTCCCAGAGTGACTCTGGCCCAGGATGAGAGTAGATCAGAAAATGGGTAGAACTAATAATGTAATTTATACCAATCTGGCATTGTGCAAAATGTGTATTGCATCCATTTCCAACCCACCATGTCATTTTCATCACTGCTTACTTCACCATAGAATTGGCCCTACATTTTATTCTGTAAACAATATTAAGGGCAGGTCTACACGACCGCTTCAGTCAATCTAACTTATGTTGCTCAAGGGTGTGAAAAAGACACCCCAACGAGCAATACAAGTTACAGTGACTTAAGCACTGTCCACACCAGCGCAATGTAGCTTCTGCCTCTCATGGAAGTGGAGTAATTATGCCTACAGGAGAGCGCTCTCCCATCGGCACAGAGTGTTTTCACCATCCATGCTACAGCGATGCAGCTGCTCCAATGTATAGTGTAGTGTGGCCAGCCCTAACATAAGGCCATGTCTACACTTTTAACTTATGGTGGCACAGCTGCGCTGCTGTAAGAGCGCTTGTGTAGCCGCATTATGCCACTGGCAGAGAGCTCTCCCGTTGACATAATAAAACCAACTCAATGAGCGGCCGTAGTTGTGTCGGCGGGAGACATAGCACTGTGCACACAAACGCTTAAGCCAGCAAAATTTATGTCGCTCAGGGAGGTGTTTTTTCACACCCCTGAGCAACGGAAGTTTTGCCCACATAAGAGCTCATGTAGACATGGCCTAAATGTTTTCTAATTTCTATTCCTGGAGAGCCTCTAAAGAGAAAGGGTACCCTTGGACGGTTAGATGCAGGATGTCCATAGAGGAAAAGTGATGCAAGGAGGGAAGCAGCAATGGAGTCTTGATGAGACTCAGGTTTGCACAACAATAATAGTCACTGGCAGCAACAAGAAGTGAGAGCAGCACTGTCAGGATCATACCGGACCTGAAAGGAGCTCAGTGACAAAACACATCAAATTGCTAGAAGCTAGCATCTCTGTGCAATCTACTGTAACTCTTGAGAAGACAGAGGAACTTTAAGAGGCTGAACTTCAGTAGTAGTGAGCTCTCTGTGTGCCTGTGGGTTAATGATTTTCCATACGAAGGTGTCTATGAAACTGGAAGCAGGAGTGTGCCCTTTCCTTAAAGCAGCATAAAGAACTAAACATGTTCTTGAGCAAGTTAAACAAGTCAGAAATGTTACTGCATTAGGCCTAATTCGGCTCCCACTAAAGTCAATAGCAAAACTCCCTGACTTAAAGGGAGAAAAATCAGATCCACTCCCTTCATTGGAAGACTTGCCGCAACAAATTTGGTCAGTATATTGCAGGGCGAAATTATAATCCCACAAGGTAAATTTTTGATGGGGTACAGAGGACAGTTTGGAAAAAGAAATTTAAATTTCCTAGAGCTATTCCCATCCACTGGTCATGAAACAGAACCTTCCAACGATGACTCTCGGCCACAAGTTCCCTCTGTGAAGTGAAGTCTTCCATGCTTGGCCTATCTACTGTTAAACGGATCCCTGCAAGAGACACGTCATCCCACCTGCTACTTGCTAGTGCAACACCAACAGACCCTGGTCATCGGCGGGCAGGAATGAAGCTGGGGCCTCTGGAGCTTAGTGCATGAGCCTCTACTGCATGAGCTAAAAGCCAACTGGCTGTTAGCTAAGGCTGTAGAGCAAATTCATTAATCTCTCTCTCTAAGTGGTCTTGGTGCCACTAGATGGGACAGAACACCATACCCAGAAGCTGTGTGAGTTACACCAGGAAAGGTGGAATATGGTTCCAAAACCACTGCCCATGAAGAAGAATCTCCTAAGAGGGATTCTGAGTTTCAAATTGCTGTGAAAACATATCGTGCAGGAATCAACTCTTCATGAAGTTTCCATGAAGGATTCTCACCCCTCTGTAAAGTGGAATAGTCCAAAATCAGCATTCACCCACTATCCCTGAAGTTAAATCTTTCGCCAATCTGCTGTGAAGTGAATTGTCCCAAGTAGGGCTCTCAATTACCCGCATGAATTGTAATTTTCCAAGCATGATCCTCATGCTTATGCAACATCAAATAGAATCATCTAAAGTGGTATCTCATCTGCAGTTGTTCACAGCTCCAACGCTGTTCTCTGCGTAGCACTCTGGGGTTAACCACAGATTAAGCAAAAGGTGGGGATTGGCTCCCAGAAAAAGGAAACCAAGCTCTGCTCCTGTAATTCTGGAGTGCACAAAAATTGTCAAGGCTGATGTGTGACCAGAATACAGACAGCCTGGACCTCTCTGGCACTGCAGGGCTCTGAGTAGCAAAATACCTAGGTCTGAATTGTGAGCTATTGTGACACCTGAACCACCAGGAGAGTAACAATGAAACCAAAAATGTCACCTTTTAATGAAGAGAGACACTCGAAAGGTACTGACAGAAGGCTGGCCAGGCAGGTGGCTCACATGCTGGGAGGCTTCTAAGTCCTGCTATGCTCAGTTGACAGGGATTTGGTCCCTGTCACTGCAAATAAGAGGAACAGATGCAGCCATGAGAATCCATTAGTTAGCTTCTTGGTAAAGAAGAGGGAGACAAGAGCAGGAAATCTTGGGGGCAGGTGGCAGAATGGAGAGAATCAACATCCCTGCTCCCCACCACCCTCCCTGGCCTTACTTGCTGGGCAGGAAATTCACGTTTCCTATTAGTTTTCTGCTTATCCACTTCAACGCTACCAAACTGAAGTGAGGGTTACTTTTATTGGTACCCCTTGCATGTTGATATGCCCCTACTGAACTGCTATCAGACGTTGGCAAGATACCAACACTAAATCTGTTCTAATCTATTTGAATTCCCTGAGCATATTGACAAAATAGTTGAGAAAGGAGAGTTACATGATATAATTATTTGGACTTTCAGAAAGTCTTTGAAAAAGTCCCTCACAAGAGGTTATTCAAGAAACTAAGTAGCTCTGGGGTGCAAAATAAAGTTTATCATGGATCAGAAACTGCCTAAGGGACAGGAAACAAAGAATAGGAATAATCAGTCTATTTCCGTCAGGGCAAAAAGGTTAACCATTAGGTGCCACAAGGTTCCATACCAGTACTGAGGCCGTTTAATATATTTACTAATGATCAGGAAAAGGGACTGAGCAGAGAAGGGGCAAACGTTGCAGGTGACACAAAATTATTTAGTGGAAAAAGCTGTATTAGATATTTATATGGATAATGAAAACATCCACCAGCTAGGGGAAGGATGTTCCATAGTCATCCATGACACAAATCTTTGCACCTGCCTCTGAGATATCTAGTACAGGCTAGAGCTGGCCAGAAAATGTCTCTCTTTCCATGGATTTTCATCATAAAACTGGAAAATTTTCAACTGAAACCCCAAAAATGTCCTCCTTCAGGGTTCTGGGGTTTCCAATGAAATAATAAATATGATAAATAAAATTCCAAGGAAATCAGACATTTTCCATGAACAATTTCATTTAGTCAAAAACCAGTTTTTCTGCTTAAAAAAAAAAGTTTCAACCAGCCCTCATACTGGGCATTCTTGGCAACAGGTTCCTGGCCTAGCTGGATGACCAGTCTGACCTGGCATTGCAATTCTTAAGTCCCTACAGTTCCAGCTGAACACTGGTACTTGCCAGAAGAGCTCCATCAAAGTACAGAGTGAGTTAAAGTAGCTGCAGCCACAGTGGCCATTCCCCATGTTAGTTTATTTTTGGGGATGGGGTGGGTAGAGAATAGGAGATGGGCAGGTGGATAGACAGATGCCTTCTACAGTCTCACAATAGTATTGTGATAGATACAGGTAAACTGATGGGAGCTGGGCCTGCTCTCTGGCATTAGTGCAACAAGAGAAAGGAGCAAAAAGCATGTGTGGGATGAGGGATGGGATAGATTTCATGAGTCTGTGCCTCAGTGCCTCACAAAGATTGTAATATAGATACCAAGCTCTGAGCGTGAGCCTGCAAAGGTACATATTCCAGTATGAGTCGGGATCCCAATCAATGGGCCAAGACTTCTTCAGCATAAGCCTTAGCTCTAGTCAATAGTATATAGATATATATTCTTCACTGGTGCTGTCTATTGGTATGTATGTAGGAGAGTTTAGCCAAAAGTCTAGATTGACTATACTCTGCTGAACATTGTGTCCTGTATCGTTGTCTTGGGTAACATCCCTTCAGTTATGGGTCTATGGTAAATTGCTGAATTCATATAGCTAGCAGCAACTTGGGCTTGCTCAACGACAGAGTTTGGAATTTCAGTGGCACAAGGCATCAAACCAAGATCGAGATCCAAATTAAGATATCCAAATCCTGCCCTGGGGTCTTCACTTAAGCATGTAAATGCTTGTCTTATGCACCTATGTGCCAACTGATACTCTATCGTCTGCTTTCTGGCTATGAAATGTGGACAATGTATTGAAACCACCTTAGCCATTGGATGCATTTCATTAGTGCTGCCTATTACTTAATTCTTAAGATTAACTGGCCGGATAACAAGGCATCTGGGTGAGCCCAAAACACTGGCATTGAAGCTAGGATCATGAAAGCACAACTGAAATGTGCTGGTTCTGGCACTAGAGAGTCTGACTGGCAATTATCTAAAAGATTACTTTCTAGTCTGCTAAGTCAAGGGACATGCTCGCGTTCACACAGAGGCCAGAAGTAATGCTCAGAAGGCACTTTGAAGGACAATCTAGAAGTGTGACATAGTCTGACAGCATGCTGGGACCAGCCTGCATGCAACAGAGCTAAATGGAGGGCACCAACCACAAGGGCACACACTGAAGAAAACCACATCCTGTGTGCTAGGTACAAATATGCCAGCAGAATATACAAACAGAAACTCCTCATCGAAAACAACTTTACCTGGGCCTGCCAAGAGTGGCTGAATCTGTTTCTCTCAGTGGCCTTGTGAGTCATTAAGGCCTAGGCTACGTGATGACAATAGTGATTGTTATACTGACTGACTTTAATATTAATGGTATCTACATGCATGTTCGTGTGTGTGCATGCACATCTTTGAGGTGGTCTCCGTAAGCACATGTTTGGATGTGTAACTGCATGGAGCATCTACATATTTGCATATGCCAGCATGTGCCCACATATATGTGGTTAGGTTTGCGCATCCCCACATCTGCCTATCCAGGTTTTATATTACACCCATCACCATTGCATTTTCTCTCCGTATGTGTGCATATGCCTGTATGTATGTGCACATTTGCAAAAATGTGCATGCCTGAATGTGTTAGCATGTACATGCACATGTCTGTGTGCTTCTCTTTGTGGCGGTGTGTATCTGCACGCACATATGTGTGTTTATGTTTGCGTATTTTCATAAGTATGTGGGTGCTTTCAAACCCTTCATGGCCTATCCGCACCCTATCTATTGAGATGACGACTCCCATCTCCAACCAGCCCCTGACGCCAGGCTGTATCATCCACTGGTTACATTTGCAAAGAAGGATATCCTGTGCTTTTGCCAATGCTGTCCCTCAGACTTCGGAGAAGCTCCCTGTAAACATCAGCATAACTAGTTCATTATCCTCTTTCAAATTCCTCAAGACTCTCATTTTTCTTGACAACAGTTAGGCAGGGAGGGTGTAGCCTATCATGCTGACCAATACTGGCTCACGGTTTCCTCGTATTCCCTGGTCTGTCGGTATCCCTGTGTTGTGTCTTGTCCTATACTTAACCTCCTTGGGGACAGGGTCCATCTTTTTATTCTCTGTTTGTATAGTGCCCAGCACAATGGAGTTCTAGCCATGATTGGGGCGTGTATGTGTGCAGGCGTGCATATATGTGTCTCTGCATGATTCTGCATGTCTGCCTCACAGGTGCATGTGTCTGTGTTGACCTTGTCACATGTCAGTAGGGGACTTTGCATTACATCAATGCTTGGTGCATCTATATCCATTATGTGCAATCTAATTCTTCATCACAGCCAACAGAATGGTGCCCTCTTGTGGGAGCTCTCTACAGTACATGGAATCTTTTGAAATGTCATAGGATTAAGATGGTGACAGTGTAAAAATACATTGAAACTCTCTTTTTAAGTGCTGAGGCCTTGCATTGGCTATACCCTAATGAGGCTAATGAGATGTGTGTATCTCCCCCTCTTCTGTGGACATGTTTTTTTGAAATTTGCAGATAATCCTCACAAATGGACAAATAAAAAGTGCACCCTCCTCTTCTATTGTATCTCACGTCCTGCTGGTAAATGGAGGCTGATGATAGGTGCTCCTATGCTGTGACAGAGGCAGGCAGCTGCCTTTTAGGATTTGTCCAGCAGACCTCTGGGTCTGACACTGCCCTCACTTGTACCTGTTTTACGCCATCTAACCCCATTGTCCTTAATGGAGTTACATTCAATTTACATTGGAGTAAATGAGAGAAGAAACATGGTCTTTGTCATGACATAACAGCACAGCGGTTTAAACAACGTCTGATTTAAATTAATTTGGAGATTTGTTAACAGGTGGGTGGTGCCCTGGTTAGAGGAAGTTGTTGCGTGAGTGGGATAAGAAACAAAAGGAATTTCAACAAGGGAAGAATCATGTTATGTCCAAGCACCAGACAGATGTTTCTCATCCCAGGGAGTACTACACAGAAGCAAGGGGCTATACAAAACATCTGGATGCTGACAGACACTGTGCAAGCTTCCCCTGTGCTGCCCTGCCAATCACCTTTGTACTAACTTTTGGCAGCCCTTGCTTTTAAGGCCCTAGTAAACTTGTGCTTAACTGTATGGTGATTTGGCAATGCAGACAGACTGCACACATGGGACTGGGATGGTTCCATCAAACTGACAGATACAGGTATTTTTAAGTACGGTATAGCAGTTAAAACTGGAAACTCAGAGTCTAGGTTCTTTTCCAGCTCTCCCACTCACTTGCTGTGTGATTTTGGCCAAGTCATTTAATCTCCTTGTGCCCCGTTTTATAGGCATATAAACTGGGAAATAAGGCTTCATACCTACCTCACAGAAGTGTTGTGAGGCTCCATGACTGAATATTTGTGAAGTGCTTGGAGATTCTTGGATGAAAAATGCTAGAGAAGTGCAAAGTATTATTACTGTAAAACCAAAACACTGTGACTGTGATTCCCCTGCTGTACAGGACAGGCTGTGAGCAAAGATTCAGAGGAACCCAACAACAATATTCAATGCTGCACCATAAGGGACTGGGGACAAACGAGGGAAGGACTCTGGGACATTCAGTATTGAAGAGGGGAGTTGAAGAAACAGCCATGCACTACATTCTTTTCAGTTCTTTTTCACTCCCTTCAGTATCGGCATTAGGGGGGAGAAGGGGTAGCAGCAAAGATGTCACCAAAACAAAATAAAACCAATCAAAACTGATGATATTAATAAGGCCTGAGGCCCAAGCATTGCACAAAAGGAGGATCAGAAATAAGCTAGGCTCTAAAAGGCAGAGATGACACCGAAACAGGGTGAGAGCGAGAATACAGGAAGGAAAAGAATAAAAGTTGATTCATCTAACAGGGGAGGAGGAGAAAAAAAGGTGGGTGCGAGGGAGAAGAAAGGGTTACTTTTTTGGATTTGGGGTTTGGTTTCTTTTGGTTTGTTTTCAAAAAGGATCTCACACCTGATATTCCTCGTTCCATCCATTTCGGTTCACCAAGGGCAATGAAGAAAGTCTCCTGCCTTTCGTATTCCTCCTCATCTACTATTTTAACCCTTACGGTCTTCCTGTAGGGACAACAAGAAAGACAGCCATGTACAGTGGGTTGGCTGGTTGGAGCGGACGCAGCAGCACCACACGTTTCTCACATGCAGTCCATTCCTGCTGCTGCCTTGGGCAGAGTTTTGTTTGTTGGATATGGCGCATCGGTAGTAGTTGCTCTTAGGGTGAGTGGGAAAGTATTAAAGGAGGAAGATGGGGGTTGGCAAGGGAGCGAAGGGGGAGGGGAGGGTTGGACCTCGCTGATGGTTAGTGGGAGGTGATTTCTGCAGCACATTTAGTTTAGTGTCACATGGTAATAATATCTCATCAGCTGACTGAGCATTGACCAATCAGAAATAACCAAGGGCAAAACAGCCACAAAGATATCAAACACATTTTAGTTGAGGGACCAATTGCTTTTCCCACCCTCTCATAACCGATAAGACGTTGGATGTGGAAGTGGGAGCAGGAGAGAGAGAGATCCATACATACATTCATACACGCATGGATGTGGGTGAGGCTGGTGGCTGTCCATTCAGGGGGGGAGCTCTCATTTGGTTTTGAGGGGACTGGGTGTTTTTTTTTACCTCCCCCTTTTTATTTAAAAACAACAAATATTTTAGTTTCTTGTTTCTAGTTATTTTCTAACTGTTTAATAAACTTTACTCACTAGCCTACTGAGTAGGTCTACATGGGGATGAAAGCCTTGCAGCATGGCCATGGCTGCCCTGGGTCAGCTGAGGCTGGGCTCTTGGGGCATGAGCTGCGGGGCTAAAAATTGTTGTGTTGCTACCAAGCCCAAGCCTGGGACCCTCCAACCCTTGCAGGGTCCTAGAACTGGGCTCCAGCCTGAGCCTGAACATCTACACAGCAATTTTCGAGCCCCAGAGCCTGAGTCCAAGAACCTCAGTCAGTGAACCTGGGCCAGCTGTAGGTTTTTTATCCCTGGGTGTAGACATACCCAGTGAGGCCAGGCAGCCTATTCTCCATGAAGTGGATGGTCAGTGACTGAGAGATTCGGCTTTACCTGGGCACAGAAGTACTGTAGGTCTTTGCCACCTCTTGGGAAGAAAAACATGTATTAGAATACCCCAGAGGGCTGGGGCGGCTGGAATTAAAACAGGGTGACCAGAAATTGGGACGTGTGTGTGTGTGTAACAGGAGTCTATATATAATAAAGACCCAAAAATCGAGACTGTCTCTATAAAATCGGGACATCTAGTCCCCTAAATTAAAATACCCTGCAGACTAGACTGGCATTGCTCCTTCTTCACCCTGGCAAGCTCACAACACTATGTCTGATACCACGTCAATGCATAAGGCTGCCTTGATCTTTCTCTTTCTCTCTCTCAAAAAAAAATATCAAAGACAGGGTGTTGATTTTCTTCCCTTTCCTTATCCTGATGGCAGTTGGTCCTTGAGTCAGTCTGTGATAAAGCTAAAAGATTTTGCCAAATACTTCTGAGAACTAATGTGCTGCTTTCATGGGGGATTTGACTCTTGTATTTTTATTAGTATGGGTGTGAGGCAGGCTGACAGCTCCTCTAGGAGTCTGGGTATGTTTCCTGTAGATGTTTTGCCAATGAAGCTGCACAGGTGGGCATGTGGAGGTCCAATCCTTCCAGCCAACGGGAGAAGTAGAAAACCCCACCACAAGCCATTTCAGCAATTTTGAGATGGTATCCTAATCTCTTGCTTTTACACACACACACACACACACACACAGTCTCTCTATCTTGTCCCCTTCCCAAGGCCCCCCTGCATCCAGCTAAAACCCCATAGGTACCATGTGACAAGTTTGTGCGTGCACAGCAGTGTTAAGGACAGAGCGGTTGGAAAAACAAAAAGAAATCATAGAAAAAGGAAAAAAAAACAGAGGAGAAAAGAAGGCAGGAGAAGAAAGAGAAGAGGAAAGAAGAATGTTAACATTAGTCTGGAGGACCAGTACTACACCTTTCTGTAAACTCATATCCACCATGCGTGGGCTCATCAGCTCAATGAAGAAAGTCTTGTTTTTCTCATACTCCTCATCATCAGTTACCTTGATGTGAACTGTTTTGCTGTGGATTGAAAAATAATAAGTGTCATAAGGAGGAGGAGGGGATAGGAAAGCAAGGGTGGGAGAGGGTAAAAGAAACCAAAGAGGAAAATTAGAGACAGTCAAAGTTTACTCACCCACTGAATAGGCTCAAAGTGGCCCTGGAGAGAAATTTACTTCCCCTTCCTGTGTATTTATACTGGCAGAACAAAGTGGGTAACTGCAAGACAACTAATCTTTCAGCCTTGCACCTGATTTACACACACAAGTGCACACTTTGCTCACACAGTTACTCAGTGGGTGTGTACACACACACACACACACACACACACACACTTACTTCACTGGCACAACTTTTGCTCATAGGTCTGAAAATTTGGCCTAAAACATCCTTCCAACAAGGAAACCATAAAAGGAGTGAACAAATCAGCCCCCTGTACACATAGGAATATACTGCAACTTAATCCCAGATCACCTCAATCTAAGCATACAGTAGATTAATCTGGCTAATCAGAGTTCTACTGGACAATCCTCCTCTGTAGGCTCCCACAAGGTATGTTGGGCAGACTAACTCTGGGGCAAATTCTGACACACAGGCAAAACGCTTGTGAATTCCATGAGCATCTTCACTGAATAAAGATGAAGGATTAGCTCCTAGTCTCTCTCTCTCTCTCTCTCTCTCTCTCTCACACACACACACACACACACACACACACACACACACACACACACACACACACACACACAGAGCAATTCAGCCTCTGCATGCCTTGAAGGCTTAGCCAGTTGGGTTGTTTTGCTTTCACTTAGTGTTGCTCTCGATTGCCTCAGGGTGTAAATTATACCTGCACTTTGCTTTTTTTCTTGTTGATTGGTAGTAAGGGCTATATAAAATCACATCCCTTCTTTCTCACTGTAAAAGGAGCTCATGCTTTCAGACTCTGGTGCAATTTCTCACACTTTTTAATGCAAAGCAGTTCGTGTGTGCATTGACATTCATATATTATATTTATATTATCTATGCTCACATGTGTTTATACATTATAAATATGTGTATGTATACACTTCAGGGCTTCCAAACACTGCAGAGACACTGAAAGCCCTCAGTAGGCAAGCTCCGTGAACAGCAGTTACAATTAAATTCTGGAACTGTCTCCACCTAACATTTCTGAAATAAGAAATTTGCAGCAAATGCCCTACATTTCTCTAGCCATAGGTCAGCTCTCCCTGAAGAGCAAGCCAACTAGCTAATTCATCACGATGGGTCCTGAGCCTGTGAATGACTTGACCTCCAAACAATTCCCTCCTCTGCACAGACTTCTTCTGCACAGTCCTCCTACAATGATCGCTGCAATATTCTGACACCTCTTCAATTTTGGACTATCACGTGGTATATTGAATGTGTCTAACCTGTTGTGTCTGTGTGCAGAAAAGAAGGAGAACCCGTGCAGTTAAATCACAGGACTGGAAATCATGGGTTCTTCTTCGAGTGATTGCTCATATCCATTCCAGTTAGGTGTGTGCGCGCGCCGCGTGCACGTTCGTCGGAGAAACTTTTACCCTAGCAACCCTGGCGGGTCGGCTGGGCGCCCTCTGGAGTGGCGCCGCTATGGCGCCCAATATATATCCCAGCCAACCCGGCCACCCTTCAGTTCCTTCTTACCGCCCGTTTCGGTCGTTGGAACTGTGGAGTGCCGCCTCGCTGACCTCCACACTCCCTAGCAGCTCATTTTCTCCTTATCGTGTTATACCGTAGTTGTAGTTAATTGTTGTGTGTATATATATATATATATATATATATATATATATATATATATATATATATATATATATATATATATATATATATATATATATATATAGTTAGATAGTCAGTTAGTTAGTTAGTGTTAATAGTGTAGTTATTAGTTATAGTTTGAGGGGATCGGGGATCACCCCCTTCCCCGCACCTGGAGCCGGAGCTCATGCCCGGCTCATCGGGTTTCAAGCAGTGCTCGGCTTGTCAGAAGCCTATGCCGGTTGGAGACCCCCATGACTCCTGCTTAAAGTGCCTCGGGGAGTCACACTTATCGGCTAAGTGCTCGATTTGCAAGTCTTTCAAGCCGAGAACCAAGAAGGAGCGAGACATTAGATTAAGACAGCTCCTTATGGAAGCGGCCCTGACACCTCCACCCTCGGCACCGAGCACAAGCCAGCTGGTAAGCAAGGGCACCGCCACAGCACCGAGCGCTGCCTCCAAGGACTCATGGCACCGGCCTCTGCCGGCGCCGAGACCGGCTCCAAGCTGCTCCCTCTCCCCGAGGTCGAAGACGGCGAAGGCACAAATCATCCCGCCAACATCCACATCGCAGCCAGAGCCTGAGCCAAAGACGGACCACCCAGCACCGATGCCTGCCGCAGCACCGTCTAAGCCAGCACCGTTGACTCCGACCCCACGAGGGCCGTCGAGTCCGGCACCTGGCGGCTCCCCAGTGCCCACCGTGGTAGAGCCTGCTTCGCCATCTACCCCGGAGACGTTTGCCGCAGCGAAGGATCTGATTGCGATCATCGATGCGCCACCGCCCTTACCCCCGGCACCGCCGGTGCGGGTACTGCATTCAATGGGCAAACCGGCCCTGACCAGACCAGCGTCGGTCAGCGTAGCAGACCAGCACCGCTCCAGATCGCGGTCCCGCGGACGCTTTACATCGAGACGTCGCTCACACTCTCGAAGGCGATCTCGGTCGCGGCACCGGTCAAACTCCCAACACCAGCATTCACCTAGGCACTGTTCAGGCTTCCGGCACCGATCACCTCGGTACCGCTCACGCTCCCGGCACCGGTCAGGCTCCCGGCACCGGTCGACGTCTCGAGCGTCAACCCGGTACTTGCGGTACCGCTCCAGCTCACGGCACCGCGGCAGGTACCGCACCTCCAGAAGCAGGTCGAGACTGAGAGACTCGAGATCTCGGTCGACCTCCCGGCACCGAGCCGGTCGCAGGTCCCGGTCTTGCTCTCGGCACCGTCACCAATACCGACGCCGGTCACCACAACCCAGAGGTGTAAGGTCTGTTGGAACCTCGGCTCCAACTTTCGCTGCTCCACCATGGCCGTCCAGAGGCACGTCGGCGTCCTCCCAGGCGGGTAGCTACTACGACCGGGACCAGGATCCCGAAGTACCGCTGGGAGTGTTCCAGGACCCCCGCCCGCAGGAAGTGGGGTCTCAACAGTGGGGTTTTTGGACACCCTGGGCATACCATCAGACCCAGGGTGGCCCCCTGCCCCAGACCCGTTCTGCCACCTCAGAACATCGGGTACCGGAGGCCACGGTTTCCCGCCCCCCCGCGGTTGAGTCGGAAAAACAACTGCCACCAGACTCCCCGGGTCAACTGGAGCAGGAACCGGTCCAGGAGCAGGGGACCACATAGGATGCCCTCATCCCCAGAGTATCCTCCTCATCCTCCTCACCAGATGAGGCCGTGGCTGGGTCTTCAGCGTCAGGGCCCCCACCGATAGACCTCAGGGCCCACCAGGACCTCCTCCGCAGAGTGGCCCTTAACATCAACCTACCTGTGGAGGAGGTCCCAGAGGTTGAGGACCCAGTAGTGAGCATCCTCTCTGCGGACGCGCCTACCCGAGTAGCCCTCCCATTCATCAAGACTATTCAGTCCACCGCCGATAACCTTTGGCAATCTCCAGCCTCCATTCCACCGATGGCTAAAGGAGTGGAAAGAAAGTACATGGTACCCTCTCGGTGGTACGAGTACCTCTATGTCCACCCTCCTCCCTCCTCCCTAGTTGTTCAGTCTGTCAATGACAGGGAACGGCATGGCCAGCAGGCACCGGCCCCCAAATCCAAGGAGGCTAGGTGGATGGACCTCATGGGTCGCAAAGTGTACTCAGCTGGGGCCTTGCAACTCCGTGTGGCCAACCAACAGGCCCTGTTGGGCCGGTATAACTACAATATATGGGCAGAGGTGGGCAAGTTCTCCGAGCTCCTACCCCAGGACTCAAGCCCGGAATTTAATGCGTTCCTGGAGGAGGGTAAGAAGGTGGCCAGGACCTCTCTACAGGCCTCCCTTGACGCGGCCGACTCAGCAGCCAGAACCTTGGCCTCGGGAGGTGCCTTTGTTTCCCCATGTGTAAAATGATGTTGTTAACACCTCACTTACAGGAATGTTGGGAAGTTTCCTCCATTAATGTCTGCATGTGCATTCAGTCCCTTGGATAGAAAGTGTTAGAAAACTGGAAAGTATTATCATACTGCTCTCGATTGTAACTCCTCAGGGCAAGGACTGAATCACCTACATATGTCCAGTGCAAGCACAATGTCAGCACTCAGTAATAGTAATAATAACCTTGAGATAAAACAGAGACAGTGGCTTACGCGCCAAACATATATTCCACCAACAAAGTCAGCTGGCTTTGGAAATATTCATCAGTGGTATGGACCAATGCTTCTTCATTCCTCAGCCAAGATGACAGGAATTATTTACTTTCCTGTTATGAGAAAATGAGCTGGTGTCACTGGTCAGTTATCAGCGTTTTCTAGGGAGCTACCACTTAGTTATCTCTAAATACTATGCAGGTATTTCTTCCTCAACAGAACTCTCATTGACTTCGATGGGACTTGAGTATGTTGACCTGATTATCTGGAAGATCAGGTTCTAACTCAGTAAGTAAACCACAAATTCATAAATATTCAGGAAATCCCAATGGTTCTATGAAAGAAAAAAATGAGAGGCTCAATCCACTATCTCTGAGGTCTTGCAGCTCTCTGCTAATGTCTTAATGTCCTGGTTGCATATAGATCAAAACTGTACACAGCCAACTTACCACAAGTACCAGACACGACATTTACGTCAGCATCTTAAAATTCAAGAGTGCTTCAGAAAGACAAGCATTCACTCCTGCACTCAAGTGCCGCTGCAACTCAAACCACCCTGCTAATGCCCTGGCCAAAGTGCTTAGTGCTGTCATCAAAGACCTGGCTATGTCATAGAGTAAACCAAAAGGTTCCCATGATATCACCTCGCCAAAAGCCAGACCAGGATTAATACCGTAAGTACTGAGCCATGCCTGTTGGGTAACAACTCAGAAAAGTGCCTCACTTAAGAGTAATATAGAAAAAAGAACATTTGCCAGTTCTACAATGCTGTAACATTGGGGGAGGGCTCCTTCTGGACACCTGCAAGTGACCATTTTACACTATGAAGCATGAGGTTTGATTAACTTCATTACTTTAGCTTGCATACCTACAGCTATTAGTAAGCATCATAAGACTATGCAGTCCTCCTACAAATGTCCAGTCGCAGCATTTGACTCAATGGCCTACCACCTAATAGGTTCTACAGTCCGATAACACCATGGAAAGCAGTTCCTTTTACTGGCTCTCAGTTTGATCTAGCCCTCTTAGTCATCCATTGATTTCATATTATAGAATAGGAGTAAAAATAGAGACTGATGAGCTTTCACTGTCTTTCATCATTACAAATTTGCAAGAGGAATCACTTGTAATCTTTCTCCTTGCTAGGTTAAATAATCCTGATTTTTTGCCATCAATTGCTGTACAGAAATTGTGTATTAATGCTAGACAGTCTCATCTCCCTTGTCTGGACATTTTCAGTCTTCACCAATGCGGCTTGAAGGACATAGGATTCAACAATGTGTCTCTGATGAAAACCTGAGTACTGTGCTGAGACTTCTTCACAATAATTTTGTTGCATACCTTCTATGCTTCTTTGGAAACTCTTAGCAGCACATAGGGCCTATACAGGTTGACTGGTGGGTTTTTTTAAATGAATGTTGACCGAACCCATGACACTTCACAAATGTTTTTTCAGTTTTCTGTTTCTGATTATATCTACATCTGATCTGTCTGGATGATCTTTTTCTCTCTTTTGGTATTTTCAGAAGTGACCAGTGTTGGGCTAACTCTGACAGGTTTTGAAAATCCCATCCACAGTGTGTAGATGGATGGGTAGTTAACACAACCTGAGTGTTACCATTTCAGTGGGACTTTTTCACTTAACTTACAACTTTTATGAATTTTTACTTTTAAAAGCTGAAATTGTCCAGGTTTTCTTCCTCAGCCCATGTCATAAACAGATAGCTAAGGGTTCCTTAATGGTTCCTTGCTTAATATGCAAGCCAAAAACTGCAAGAGAGAGCAGAAAAAAAAATTCTCTCTAGTTCCTTTTAAAACCAAACCCTCTCTGCTAAAAAGCCCCTAGCAGAGAAAAGAAAAATATAATATTCCTACTGGCTTCTGGATTCTATCTATCTATCCACACCGCTATGCCACCATGTCATAACATTTTTCCCAGATCTGGACCTTAGTGTCCAAAATATGGGTGTTAGCATGAAAACCTCCAAGCTTAGTTACCGGCTTGGACCTGGTAAAGCTGCCACCACCCAAAAATTTAGAGTGTTTTGGGGCACTCTGGTCCCCCCAACAACCTTTCCTGGGGACCCCAAGACCCAAATTCCTTGAGTCTCACAACAAAGGGGAATAAACCATTTCCCTTCCCCCTCCAGGTGTTCCCTCCCTGGGTTCCTGGAGAGATACACAGAGCAATCTCTGTGAATCTAAACAGAGGGACTCCACCCTCCCAGTTTCCAGTCCTGGAAATACAAGTACTTCCCCCTTCAGCCAGAGGGTATGCAAAGTCAGGCTTAGTAAATCTAACACAGAGAGATTTTCCCCCTGACTTCTTCCTCCCACCAATTCCCTGGTGAGCTGCAGACTCAATTCCCTGGAGTCCTCACTAAAGAAAAACTCCAAGAAGTCTTAAAAAGAAGGCTTTATATAAAAAAGAAAGAAAAGGACATAAAAATGGTCTCTCTGTATTAAGGTGACAAATACAGGGTCATTTGCTTAAAATAAAAAAATGAATAAAGAAGCCTTATCAAAAATGAATACAATTTAACACATTCCAGCAACTATACACATGTAAATACAAAAGAAAACAATATAAACCTTATTGTCTTACTATCTTTGTACTTACAACTTGGAAACAGAAGATTAGAAAGCTGGAGACAGAAAAATCACTCTCATAGTCGAGAGAGTCAGACCCAAGACAAAGAACAAAGAACTTACACACAAACTTCCCTCCACCCAGATTTGAAAAAGTCTTGTTTCCTGATTGGTCCTCTGGTCAGGTGTTTCAGGTTACTGGTGTTACCCCTTTACGGGTAAAAGAACATTAACCCTTAGCTATCTGTTTATGACAGCCCATGAGAGAATATTTTTTAAAAAAAATTGAGCAAAATAGCTCAAATATAAAGAGAGTTGAAAAAAGAACAATTTTGTCATTTTACAACAATTTCTGTAACCGCATTTTGAACAGCTCCAGTGCTTCAGTGGGTTAGAAGCCTGAAATGTGTGAAGGACATAGTCTCTACTTCACTGATGTATCTTTCTGGGGCACAATACAAATCCATTTGGATTTGTCCAAGTTCTCAGAGTGTTGAAAACACACTTCATGAACACACAGTTTTGTTTTGTTTTTGTTATATGAGAACAGGTTTTACGAACAGCCTCTCAGTGTTCCACTGATACTGTGCATGAATATGTAAGTCAAGGAGAAATTCTCATTTAATGAGAAAGTGTGTGTGGAATATGATCTCTTGAGGGCGTTTGTGGAATGCCTGATTTTATATGATCTCTTCCTCTGCAAACTGAATATTCAAAATTATGCCCTCAATGAAACAATGACTTACTGAGTGCATATTTTGTAAAGTACAGAGTGTTCTATTACTGTCTATCATATAATTCCAGAGGAAGGGATTTCTTTATAGATTTTCTGTAAAAAATATCCACCAAAACCCACCACCTATAGAATTCCATACAGAAAACATTAGTTTAGCATTTCATGGTTTGGGGTGCTTCTTTTTGTAGCCTTTACATTCTTGTAATTATTAGCCATATGATGAGTGTGTATGTGTGTGTGCACACACTCACACTAATGTGTGCAGACAAACACATACATATACACAGGAGCTGCAAGAATGATGCTGTTGCAAAAAAGCAAATGCAATTTTAGGTTGCATTAACAGAGGCACAGCATTCAAGTCAAGGGAAATTACAGTACCACTCTACTTGACACTGTTTATATATCATCTGGAGTACTGTCTCCAGTTTTGGTCACCAATGTATAGAAAGGATGTAATGAAACTGGAAAGGATCCAGAGGCAAGTGACAAAGATGATCAAAGGGACAGAATGCAAGTAAACTGAGCAAAGGCTGAAGGAACGGGGTATGTTTAGTTTGGAAAAGAGAAGATTGAGGGGAGACATGTTAGCGGTCTTCAAATACTTGAAAGGCTGCCTTAAAAAGTTGTTCTCTCTTGCCACAGAAGGCGGGAGAAGAGGCAATGGGTTCAAACTACAGCACAGGAGATTTAGATTAAATCTCAGGAAAAACGCCCTAACTGTATGAACAGCAGGATAATGGAACAGACTGTATAGGGCGGTTATGGAAGCTCCTTCGCTGGAGGTTTTCAAAAGGAGGCTGGATAGCCATCTGTTTTGGATGGTTTAGACACAACAAATCCTGCATCTTGGCAAGGGGTTAAACTAGATGACCCTTGCGGTCCCTTCTAACCCTGTGATTCCATGATGCATTCTGGCTCAAGTGTGAGTGTAGGCTAAGAATGGGTACAAACAAGGTTATAGGTTACATGCAGTTCACCAGCATGAATGGTTATAATCTCAAGTCTCTTGTATGCTGGCTCCTTTACTCAGCAGTGCACAAGGCAATAAAGGGATAGGATGTGGGCAGAGAACAATTGTGTCTTAAGAAATGGATGAAACTCTAAGTGCAATCCCCAGCAAGCTAATGAGGCCCTTAGCTACATGATCCCGTCCTAGGCTTTACTCCTTTCACTAGACAGGAGTAACTTTGTGGCTGCAGAGTCAGGGTCCCTGGCATTGCCTGCCCTGGTCATCATTTTTTACCTTGTGCTTATGTGCGTTCCTGTTTTCTAATTATTGAAGACTAACTGGTATGGTATCCCTGTTGCAGGCTGCTCTCTTTCTCTCTCTGTTCCCACTCTCCCAAGCCCTGTCTTGCTTCTGCTGCTGTCCTTTCCTATAGCTCGCTCTCTGAGAGTGGTAGTACAGCATCAGAGGGAACTCAGTCAGTCATATAATACAGCTGATTTTAGCTGGTTTGCATACTACAAATTTATTGAGTCACATGCTGTAAGGGGATTGCATCTTTTGGTTTTTAAATGAAAACCCAAACTATGATGACCCCCTATTCTTGACTAGCATCTACAGGAAAAAAAGCACCTTGAATGACACTGCGCTAGTTCAAATTGGATCAGAGCTGCTGAAATGGTCCCTGCACACAGAAATATGCAAGCAGGCAAGCTGAACATGATATAGGTTATATGTTTGCAAATAACAACCATTTCCCTCATAACCCAGCTTCTGCTTCTGAGTCATCCTGCAGGGAAATAATCATCTTTAATGTTGCTCATTCAAATCCAGCCAAGATCAGCAGTGATCAAAAGTTACCACCATTTGACATCTGTTCAATGGCCCACACGAAATCAATCTGGTGGAGATGTATGACAAAATCACAACCCACACCCATGTTGGACGGCTTAAAAAGAGCACCCAGAATTCAACAGACCATGGAAACTAAGCAACTTCTTCTTCCTAATGGTGTGTCCTTCTGTGCCTGGGCTGAGACACACAGGGCATGAGGCAGGGTGTGTGGAAAGGTTAGACTGTTGCTATCTGGGCTGAACCTGTTCTCTGGATAGAGGATTAGATCTCCAGGATGCATATAAAATATTGATACTCTAATGTATGAGCTCTTATGGAAATGATTGTGATATTAGCAATGTAGCAATCATTAGGACTTCACTGAGACTGAAGCTGGCTGTGAGGAAGAAAAAAAACTTGGCTAAAAAAGAAATATAATGAAGTAAAAATGCCAAGTGAAAGTATGAAGAACGCTTTGATTGATCTTGAAGACAGATTTTCAAGTTTTTCCCAACATTAAAATTTAACTCCGAGGCAACAATTGGCTTCAGGAAAGTCAGTAAAATCTCTGAAGCAACGTAACCAAGAGAGCAAATCCTCTGAATTCCTAGATCAACTCAACTTGGCTACAGATTGGATTGTTACTGAACCCTCAAGCTTCAAACTGCCTTTTTTCAAGAGCTTTGAATTTTGTAACAAATCCAGCAGAATGATGGTTTCCCCTTTGCTACAAGCTGTTCTGAGAAAAGAAACCCTTTCTCCTGGCTCTTAAACAAAAGACTAAGGGCAGTGTTATTATCCCAAGGAAAACTGATTCCTATTCTCAAGGCTTTGATATGACACTTACACTCCAAACATGACTTGGAGAGCTTGGACATTAGAGTGCTTCCTCTCTGTCAGGCCATTCATATCCCTAAAGTCTCCAGGAGACTGGGTGAGTCACACAAGAATCTGACTGTATGTGGCTGATAGGCTGAAGGCCTTGCTATTAACCACAGGGCACACCCTGTCTGTGCCCACCCAGTAAAAGGCAAAGGTGAAGCCAAGACTGGCACCGTTTTGGTATCTCAATAAAGAAAGCAAATCATCAGTTGATTTCTGGCGAGAGAGTGAAAAGACATCAGGGCAAAGCACACACAGTGGTGCCTACCTCTTACCACAGACATGAAATCAGATGGAAATGTTTTACCTTGTGCCTTATAGCAAGAGACTCGTGTATACCTATTCCACCTGAATGGATGTACTGGAGAAAAATGAAAAGACCAAAACCTTTCAGATTAGAGGAGCGAGTAGCACAGCAGAGCACAGACACATTACTTTGCATAGTACAGTAATTTTGTGACATACATAGATTTGGCCAAATTCACCTCATGGTGTAAGCAGATACAACTCAATTAACTTCAGTTAATCCACTTACATCAAAGCTGAATCTGCCCCTGGAGACTCAGCTGAGACATACCCCTATCCCCATAATGATTTCACTTGTGACCCACTCTGGAGGTCTCAGAAGGTGCAGGGCTAGTGGATTACTCTCACTGAGCCAACCTATCTTCTTCAAGTATTGCTCGGGGTCCAAGAATGTTTTTACAATCTTGTTACTTGATGTCCAAGGAAGAGGGGAGTGAAGCAGAACATAAGGGATAAGAATGATAGGTTTTCAGGGGCAGCTTCTTTGAAAATGCAGGGAGGGTCAATGTTCAGGGGAAAGGATGGCTTTGGGGATAGGTTATGTATTATATAATATTTCATCTTAGTACTCACAAAGCTATTACTATCTGACGGCTGCTCAGCAGCTACATGAAATGCATCAGTCTGCTTCCTTGTGGGTAAACTGGAACCCTTTCTGACTACTTCAGCAGAAAGGTTGACTATACAGAGGCTGAAATGATTTCTCACTCTAGGAGGGTGATTATCCCAGGTCTGGGTTGAATTGCATTGGCAGGGCAGTGTTGCACTGCCACTACCCAGGCTATATATTCTGTAACTACGAAAAACTTCCATTTCCGGGGTACCTTTCAAACTCAATGAAAGCAAATTGAACTGTAGACACACACTGTGCTCTGGTTAATTTTCTTAAGGCCAAAATGCATATTGCAATATTGTCACATGCATGTTAGCTGCAGCTGGCCTGACAGCTACTTTCTAGTAGAGCATGGAGAACCAGGAAGAGGGATGGGGAGAGAGACTGGAGCATAACACCACTCTGGGAAAACTTCATGTTCATGTGAGAGGTGTGACAAGAGGACACTGACAGGAAGAGAGCAAGCAAGAGAGGGAGGCTCAGGAACATTTGCTGTGAGAATACTGTGACAGTCTCTTGAAATTAATCGAGGCAGCCTGAGGCACACGGGGGTTTTCATTGTAACAGGCCCAACAATGCATTCACCTTCACGGAAAGAATGAGAGTTGAAGAGCACCTGGATCAACTGGGCAGCTTTCTCTCACAAACCTTTGATTCAGCTGCACTAGGTGACAGGAAGGAGATACTTCCTGTCCTTTCTCCCTCTATGTGACTGCTCTGTTATGGACAAGATGTACCTCTGAGAGCTGGGCAGCTGAGAATGACAACAGCTATCCAAAAGTCTGTCCTAGCAATCAAAAGCCTCCTTTAAATACCATGACAGGCATCAGGGACTGATGAACTGGTCTTCAAAACCGAGAACCCACACAAACCTTCACACAGACTCAAATGAACTTGAATCTTCAAGGGCCAAAATCAGACATGGTGTAAGCAGCTTTTTAATTCAGTCTTCAGTGGAGTTCCTCTCAGTCTCAATTAGGCTCTGCATGTTTTTAGGCTAGAAAAGTTTAGTTAACCACTCCTGCCTGGGTTCAGACTGGGCCTGGGGGCACAAGTACCAAAAAAAGAGTGACAGAGCTATTTCTGCCCCGACAGGAAGCATCGTCAATCTCCCCAGAGATCCCTTGTTCTTGTGAGATTTCCAGCCCAGATCACAGCTGACCCAATACGTTTCACATTTACAAGAAGCTTCAGGTAAGATTCCAAGCACTCCACTGCCAAGCAGCCTGCCCTTGAATGACTGAGGGAAGAGAGGCCGCATGCCCATGCAGAATTTGAAAGGGCATGGCTGCTGCAGCATTTCAGCTTAGACATGGGGAGCTTTTCTAGCCAGGTAGCCTTTTTACCCCTAAAAGAGTTTTAATCTTTTAAATATACAGTATAGACAAATCTCTTCTCTAAAAGCCACACATGCAGATTGTTCAATCTGTAATTTCAAATCTGGGGCAGCTTTTTGTAGGGAAGTTCAATCCACACCGATCGGCTCAGGATGCAGCATGGCAAGCTGGAATCTGTAGTTGTCATGGGTCCCACATCCACATGGACAATAAGGGCATCTGCTACCTCCTCTATTTTATCGAACATAAATTGGGCTCTGGCACTTGCCAATGTAGCTCTTAGAAGGCACTGTTTAGACACTCCTACTTTAAATATATGCTTAATAATAATCACTGGTTTCAGAACTCCAAAGGGAGGGCAAGCTCCACTTAGGAGCAACTTAACATTGCTTGAGACTTTCTGGAGTAAGCAACAGAAGATGAAATGAATAGACATTGATCTTCTCCTAAAAGACTTTATGTTCACGACGTTGCTAAATTCTCCATCTGACAAATGGAGAGAGTAATCTATAAAATCATTTTATTTGACAGTGCCTCCGCTTCAAACACATAAGGAAACAACTGGATGGTTATTTGATTAATGTGCTAGAAAATACTGAGTATCTGTGTCTCTGCTGAGACTCTCATTTGTAGGAATTATTGCTGTGGAGGCTAAGAGGATGCGTCTGTGTGATTTTTGGATGGGAAATAAAACTGAGCTCAACAAAATTGTGTAAGTCAGGAAGTGAAGAACAATGCATCTAATTGAAATGGTGACTGGGGGGGGGCATTTCAGCAGGTAGGGAGAATGCAATTACTCAGTATGGAATGAGGCCAGGGCACCAGGGGTAACACCCCTCACCTTCTGAAAAGTACCATGGAATCTTTAATAACAAGTCATCATCACTGGAGTTTTTCATCCTTAGGCATCAAGTAACACAACACAATCCCAGGAATGTAGTGCCATCACCATGTTTTCTAAGTAGCTCCCTTGGCATCTAGGTGGTTATCATACTATGGCTTTCCAAACTTTAGTAGGGCACTGCAGATAGAGCTCAGTCCTCCTGCTCTAAGACCAGAGCTTCTACCACCTGAGCTAGCAAAGAATTTCTACTTCTAGCCATGATGCATGCCCAAAATTCATACTCGCTCACTCACCCTGTGATAGGTACCCTATTCTCATTCTCTTCTCACCTTCACGTGTCATTTGTCTCAAATTCACTTCCCTTCTACTCCCACCCAGTAGTTAACAATGCCCCACATCTATTCCCACCCACCCACCTTCCAGATGACTTGCCCCAAGCTCATCCAACTCCGAATACAATATACTCCCATTTATCTGAATGGCCGGGGGGGGCGGGGGGTGGTCATCTGAAACTTTGGGATAACTGGGTGTTTGGATAAACGGACGTTTATCTTAACTAACATAGGGCTACCTGGGGGCGTGCTATAGATTCAGATAATTAGGATTTTTGGATAAAAGGAATTCAGATAACTGGAATTATATTGTATACATTTCCACTCAACCATACTCCCATGTGCCAAACCATCCCATTGCATTCCCCTTGTCCATTCTCAACCCTTCTCCCTTGACACCTCTCACTACTGGCTTGTTTGCTTCTAATTACAGGCATGCTGCTGGCTATTCCTCAGCTGCCATAGGCCTACAGGGTTCAACAAAAGGCAGCCGCAGCCTACGCTAAGGGCTGAACTGGTCCCCGGCAGCTCTGGAATAGCAAGGCACATGCTGCATCCATTGGTTCCTGCCTCCATGGTCCCTGCTTATCTTCCCTTCCAAATCCTCTCTGCTCCCACCATTCTGTCACTCTTGACAATACCGTCCTCCGGTCACTCAGGCCTGTTATTGGGTGTTATCTTTGACTCTTCCCTTGATTCACATATTCAGGCTGTGTCCAAATTCTGCCCCTTCAGCCTCTGTAGCATTTCCAAAATTCAACCTTTTCCCTCTGCCCAGGTCCTCATCTTCTCCCATCTTGATTGCTGTAACAGCCCCTCTGGCCTCCCTGGAGCCCACATCAGCTTCTCTTGTCCAAACAAAACTCAGCTGCTAAGATCATCTTTCTTACCATCACTCTATGTCTCCATTCTATTTGAATCCCTCCACTCATTCCTCATTTTCCATTATACCATGTTCAAGCTCCTTGTCCTCATCTTAAGGGCTTTCAAACCTTGGCTTCTCCCTATTTGTTGGCTCTTGTCCTGCATCATATTACCTCAGTACCCTTCATCTACAGCCCTTTTCATTGGGCCCTACTGTAGTATGCCTTGCATAGGAGAGGAAGCATGGTCCAGTAGCTAAAGCACAGGAATGGGAGTCAGGATACCTCTATTTATTATATTCCCATCTCTGCTTATTGCCTTGCCAAAGGAGCTGTGAGACCCAGATACTATTAGCAAAGCATTTTGAGATCCTTGGATGAAAGTTGCTATGGAAGCACAAAGTATTATTACAACTGCAGTGAGGAAAAGGAATAGAGCACATCTGAGCCATGATGAAGGACATGCAGTGGGCTCTTTCTGCTTCCTACTAGGGAGTTAAAGAGGATTTGTCACTGAGCGCAGAGTTTATTTCTAGTGCAGTGCCCATTTCCCCCGCGCATCCAGCATGTGCCATCTGCTGTAGTCACTATTGTTCTTCTTCGAGTGATTGCTCATATCCATTCCAGTTAGGTGTACGCGCCGCGCGTGCACATTCGTCGGAAAACTTTTACCCTAGCAACTCAGTGGGCCGGCAGGTCGCCCCCTAGAGTGGCGCCACCATGGCGCTCGATATATACCTCTGCCGGCCCGCCTGCTCCTCAGTTCCTTCTTACCGCCCGTGTCGGTCGTTGGAACAGTGGAGCGCGGCTTAGCTGACCTCCACTTCCCTAGCTACTCGTATTTCTCGTATATAGTTACGCAGTTATAACCCTTTTATTTATATATTTGTATAGTTATACGTTTTCTTTGCTAACATGGTTAGTTTAGTTAGCGGGGTTCGGGAAGTAGCCCCTTCCATGAACCCGGTCCCGGAGCCCATGCGGGGCTCACCGGTTTTTCGAATGGGCCGGCGTGCCAGAAGCCGCGGCCGAAGGGAGATCCACACGACTCCTGTTTCAAGTGCCTCAGGGAATCACACTTGACAGCTAAGTGCCCCATTTGCAAGGCTTTTAAACCGAGAACAAAACGGTGTGGGATTTTCACTTACCCCTCCACCTGGGGCGCCGAGCGATGATCAAGCGGCGGGCAGTAGCGCCTCCTTGGCACCGGACCCCGCCGATACTACCAAGGCCTTTCGGCACCGGCCGTCGCCGGCACCGATATCGGCTCGGCACCGCTCCCTTCTTCCGAGGTCGAGAGAGCCTACGATTCCTGCTGGTGTCTGATGGCTCCCCGGCACGCGCCGTGGTTGAGACCCCCTGCTCCTGCTGCTTCCGTGCCATCTGCATCGCAGCCAGGGAGCTCGTCTAAGTTGGATTACCTGGCACCGACACCTGCAGAGGCACCGATGACGTCGACACCGTCGTTTCCAGTCCCCCAGGGCCACGGAATCCGGTGCCTGGCAGCTCCCCGGCACGCGCCGTGGTAGAGCTTACTGCTCCTGCTGCTTCCGTGCCAACGGCACCGCAGCCAGAGAGCTCATCTAAGACGGATCACCCGGCACCGATGACGTCGGCACCGTCGATCCCGGTCCCACGAGGGCCGTGGAATCCGGTGCCTGACGGCTCCCCGGCACGTGCCGTGGTTGAGCTCCTGCTCCTGCTGCTTCCGTGCCAGCGGCACTGCAGCCAGTGAGCCCGTCTAGGTCGGATCGCCCGGCACCAACACCTGCGGAGGCATCGACGACGTCGGCACCGTCGATCCCGGTCCCGTAAGGGCCGTAGAATCCGGTGCCTGACGGCTCCCCGGCACGCGCCGTGGTTGAGCTACTGCTCCTGCTGCTTCCGTGCCAGCGGCACTGCAGCCAGTGAGCCCGTCTAGGTCGGATCGCCCGGCACCGACACCTGCTGAGGCATCGACGACGTCGGCACCGTCAATCCCGGTCCCGTAAGGGCCGTAGAATCCGGTGCCTGACGGCTCCCCGGCACGCGCCGTGGTTGAGCTACTGCTCCTGCTGCTTCCGTGCCAGCGGCACCGCAGCCAGAGAGCTCGTCTGAGTCAGATTGCCCGGCACCGACGCCTGCTGCGGCACCGATGACGTCGGCACCGCCGATCCCGGTCCTACGAGGGCCGTTAGGATCCGGTGCCTGACGGCTCCCCGGCACGCGCCGTGGTTGAGTTACTGCTCATGCTGCTTCCGTGCCAACGGCACCGCAGCCAGAGGGCTCCTCTGAGTCGAATCGCCAGGCACCGACGTCTGCTGCGGCACCGATGACGTCGGCACCGTCGGTCCCGGTCCCACGAGGGCCGTTAGGATCCAGGGCCTGAGGGCTCCCCGGCACGCGCCGTGGTTGAGAGCCCTGCTCCTGCTTCCGTGCAACCTGCATCGCAGCCAGAGGGCTAGTCTCGGTCGGATTGCCCAGCACCGACGCCTCTGAGGCACCGACAATGTCGGCACCGTCGATTCCGGTCCCACAAGGGCTATCGAATCCGGTGCCTGTCGGCTCCCCGGCACGCGCCGTGGTTGAGCTTATTGCTCCTGCTGCTTCCGTGCCGACGGCACCGCAGCCAGCCAGCTTATCTAACTCGGATCGCCCGGCACCGAACCTCGGTACCGTCAACCCCGGTCCCACAAGGGCCGTCGAATCCGATGCCTGACAGCTCCCCACTATGCGCTGTGGTTGAGCCTGCTGTTCCCTCCACGCCGGAGACGTTACCGACGGCGAGGAATTTCATTGCCATGACAGAGTCGATGCTGCCTGATACAGTCTCTTCAGGTGACCGTCCTCTGTCAGCACAGCAGAGCGGCACCGTTCATGATTACGGTCCCGCAGGCACTCCAGGTTCTGTCGACACGCCCGGCACCATCGGCAGTCCCGATGCTGTTTCCTCATCGGTACTGGTCACACTCGCTGCACCGCCCGGTATTCCGTTCGCCGACCCGCTGTCGGCACCGTTCCGACTCCCGGCGCCGCGGCGGATACCTTGACTCCTGTAGTCTCTCCCCGAGCCTCGAGATCTCGGTTGACCTCCCGGCACCGTTCTGGTTGCGGGTCTGGATCTCGTTCCAGGTACCGGTACGCCTCCCGGTGCCGGTCCCCGGTGCCGAGTTGGGCAAGGTCCGAGTGAGTCAGAGACTCTGCCTGTGCCTTCTTTAGTACCTCCGTGGCAGTCCGCACACGCATCTGTGTCATTCCATATGCGCAGATTCTATGCTCGGGACCATGATCCTGACATGATGGCCAGCGGGCGCCCGCCCCAATGCCGAAAGAGGCTTGGCGCATGGGCTTGCTTGGCCGCCAGGGTACTCTGCAGAGGCCCTACAGTTCTAGGTAGCAAAGCAACAAGCCTTGCTTAGCTGCAATACTTATAGCACCGGGGTGAAGGAGTTTTTCCTTCAGACCTCCCGCCAGGAGTCCGCTGCCGTCTCGGAGGACAGAGGAAAGGAGGTTCCCGGAGCGTCCCTCCAGGCCTCGTTGGACGCAGCAGACACTGCGGCCAGGACTCTGGCCTTGGGCGTCGCCATGAGGTGCATGGCTTCAGGTTTCAAACCTCCGACGGGAGCTGCAGTTTGCCATTCAGGATTTACCCTTTGTTGGTAAAGGCCTCGTCGTGGCAGGGACAGCCCCAGGCTGCGAAGCCTGGTGGTCAATGGGCTCCTAATGCGCTCTCTAAGCATGCATACGCCGGCGATTAAACGCAGGCCTTTCTGGCCCCAGCCGCCATACTCTGTGCCTAGCCAGAGGCAGAACTTTGGCTAACGGCAAGGCCAAGGTGGTCGCGGACGAACGTCAGGCCCCCTAAAGAGCCAAGGTCAAGGTCCCTCGTAATTACCACTGGGACCGGAGACGAACCTTCCAAGGTGTACCTGGGGACAGTGTATCACCTTTAATTTGCTCCAGCCCTGTCCCCCTTCGGCGGGCGAAAGGGGCGAGGGGTTTTACTCCCGTTATGCCCTAGTCCCCCACGCGGGCACAGGTCAGACCTTCCTGGTCCTGCACGGACTCAACCGGTTTAGAATGAGGTTGAAGTTCTGCATGGTATCCCTGGGAACCATTATTCCATCCTTACCTCCTGGGGGCTACTATGCCGCCCTGGATATGAGGGACGCGTACTTTCGTGACGCCATCTTCCCTCCGCACAGGAGGTACCTCCGCTTTATAGCCAACGGTCACTCTCCTGGCTTACGGCCATAGTCGCCGCCTACCATCGATTCGCTTATCCGAGGAGACTCTGAGACACAAACCGCTCAGTGCGTGGACATCGTCACGGTCTTATTCACAGGCCAAGGCCTGATGGTTCCTATAGAGCAATCCACTCTGGTTCCCACGCAGAGGTTGGGCTTCCAAGGGGCTATCCTGGTCTCCTACCCAGCTGGAGCCTGCTTATCACACCTGCGGTTTTAGGCGATGGCAACAATCATAGGAGGTCGAAGGGCTTTCCCAACGACCTCGACTTGTTCTTGTCTCAGTCTCCTGGGTCCATGGTTGCCCGCAAGTTTGTATCCAAACACGCCACGTTCCGCCTCCGTCCTCGCCAAGTCCGGCCCACCTCGGCGTACCGCCCGGACAGGGAGCCAATGGTCATGGTGGTCACCGTTCCCTCGAACACCATAGACTCCCTAGAGTGGTGGCTACCTCCCTCCCTGATGTGGGCAGGGATGCGGTTTCATCCGCCCCAGCCCTCACTGCCCGGACGACGGACGCGTCATCTCTCTGCTCGAGTGCTCATGGTCACCCCCGGGCTTAAGGCCTTTGGTCTTCTTGGGAGCTGGCATTCCACATCAATGCCCCAAAAATGAGAGTAGTCCGCCTGGCGTGCCAGGGGTTCCGGCGGCAGCTGCGAGGCCGTTGTATCTCGGTGTTTACGGCCAACACAACGGCCATGTGCTTCATGAGTATCCGGGGAGGGACATTGCCCCCCCCCCTTTTTTGTCAGGAGGCCATCCATTTCCGGGTCTTTTGCATGGCCCATTCGATGGAGCTGGCGACGTCCTTTCTCCCAGGCGTTCGGAACGTCTTAACGCTTTGCCTCAGCAAGTCTTTCTGGTCTTAAGAGCGATCACTCTGCCCCATGTGAGGCGTTCGGCTTTCCGGAAGTTGAGATGTTTCCTCACACAGACCTGTTCGCTCACTGCGAGAGCAGGAAATGTCAGATGTTCTGCTCCTTCCGAGGTCTCTCCGCAGGATCGATCTTGGACGCATTCCTGATGCCGTGGAGAGGCCAATTGCATTATGCCTTCCCACTGTTCCCACTGGTCCGCTAGGTCCTGCTCAAGCTCCGCAGGGGCAGAGCGTGCATCGTCATGATCACTCCAGAGTGGTCCAGGCAGCACTGATTTACCATGTTGCTCGGCCTGTCAGTAACAGACCTAATTACCCTTCCACCCCACCCAGACCTCATCACTCAGGGCGACAACGGGCTTTGTCGCTCGGTCCTGCAGCTGGTTTACCTCACGGTGTGGCTGCTGCGTACCTGAGTCGGGGTGACGGGCAGCCTTCCACCTGGTCAACGGTCAGGGCCAGGTGGAAGTGTTTCTTCTACGGCTGCAATACGCTCGATCTTGCTCCTGCTGAGGTCTCGATCCCCTCTATTTGGCCTGCCTCTGGCCTTCAGCGGCAGGGCCTGACGGTATCATTGCTGAGGATACACTTAGCAGCCTCTCTACCTCCCAGCAGGCTAAGGTGGCCGTTCCCTGTTCTCACGATCTATGGGTTCGAGGTCCCTCAAGGGCTTGGAGCGCTCGCACCCTCGGGTGCACCGCCCAGCCCCGACCTGGGAGCTCAGCCTCGTTTTAACCAGACTTATGTCTCCCTCAGTCGAGCCGTTCACGACTGGCCCTCTGCTATGCCTGTCCTGCACGACAACTTTCCTCGTAGCTGTTACGTCTCCTCCCTAAGGGGTTTCGGCCTTTCACGTTACCCACAACTCAACGCAATGGGCATAACCATTGCACTCCTTGGGCATCTGTGGAGGGCTCGCATTTATATTGTGCTGACAGACCCATCTCCTAAGGTGCCCCGGCTCTGTCGCGGTAGCGGGCCAAAGGAAGGGCTTGCTTGTTTTCCTCTCAGAGGATCTCATCTTGGGTGATGGCGGACATCCCCACTTGTTATGATTTGGCTCATATTTCACCAAGCCACATCACCATGCATTCTACCAGGGCTCAGGCTTCGTCTGCCGCCTTGCTGGCTCGTGTACCTACCCACGAGATCTGTCGCGAAGCTCCATTGGTCCTCGGTCCATACCTTTGCTTCGCAGTATGCCCTGGTTCAACAGTCAAGAGAGGCTGTGGCCTCTGACTCGGCAGTTTTCATTCTGCCGCATTTCACTCCGACCCCACCGCCTACGTAAGGCTTGGGATTCACCTAACTGGAATGGATATGAGCAATCACTCGAAGAAGAAAAGACGGTTACTCACCTTTGTAACTGTTGTTCTTCGAGATGTGTTGCTCATATCCATTCCACACCCGCCCTCCTTCCCCACTGTCGGAGTAGCCGGCAAGAAGGAACTGAGGAGCGGGTGGGCCGGCAGAGGTATATATCGAGCGCCATGGTGGCGCCACTCTAGGGGGCGACCTGCCGGCCCACTGAGTTGCTAGGGTAAAAGTTTTCCGACGAATGTGCACGCGCGGCGCGTACACCTAACTGGAATGGATATGAGCAACACATCTCGAAGAACAACAGTTACAAAGGTGAGTAACCGTCTTTTCCTACTGGTTTGTCACCCTGGCCCCTGCTTTAAAAGGAGCTCTGAGTATCTCTATGTAAGGGGACTGTTGCCCCCTTACTAACATTCAGTGAGGGTGTTTTCAGGGCCGGCTCCAAGTTTTTTGCTGCCCCAAGCAAAAAAAAAATTCCCGCACCCCCTAGCCCCGCCCCAACTCCACCCCTTCCCCACCTCATTCCAACCCCTTCCCCCAAATCCCCGGGCCTGCCTCCTCCTCCCGGCATGCCCCATTTCCCCTCCTATCCCTCCCTCTCAGGCTTGCTTGGGAGGGAGGGGGGAGAAGTGAAAAGGTGGCACACTCGCGAGGGGGAGGCGGAGGTGAGCTTGGGGGGAAGCGGTTCCTCTGGCCCCCCCAGGGTTACTTCCTGCGGCTCTCCCCGCGCCCCCCCTCGCCGCAGCTCACCTCTGCTCCACCTGCTCCCCTGAGAGTGCTGCGCTGCTCTGCTTCTCCCCTCTCCCTCCCAGGCTTGCCACAAAACAGCTGATTCGCGCGGCAAGCCTGAGAGGGAGGGGGGAGAAGCAGAGCGGCGGTGTGCTCCGGGGAGTAGGTGGCAGTGGAGCAGAGGTGAGCTGGGTGGGGAGCGGTTCCTCTGCCTCCCCAGGGTTACTTCCTGTGGCCCTCCCCACACCCTCCACTGCTGCAGCTCATCTCTGCTCAGGGCCGGCTCCTGGCTTTTTGCGCCCCAAGCAAAAAAAAAAAAGAAGCCGGAGTGCCGCTCCTTGGAAAGTGTCACCCCAAGCACATGCTTGAAGCGCTGGTGCCTAGAGCCGGCCCTGGGTGTTTTGGTTGGCTAGCACTAAGAGACTGGGGAGAGGCCAATGCTCCAGGTCAGCCTCAGCCTCTGAGCCTGATTGACAGGGCAGGCAGGCTAATCAAGGAGTCAGGAGGCCATGGGGGCCCTGTCCTCCATGTGAGCTGGAATTGCCTGGGTCAGACAGAGTGGGGCCGAACTAAGGGGAAAGCAAGGGCCCAAGCTGAGCTGGGGAGCAGAGCTGTGCCAGATCCAGCGGGGCCAGAGACAGCTCAGGGAGAGCAGATCCAGTGCTGGGAGCAGAGCTGCAGCCACAGAGCCAGAGACACAGCCCAGAGAGAGCAGATCCAGTGCTGGGAGCAGAGCTGCAGCCACAGAGCCAGCCACAGAGCCCAGGGAGAGTAGATCCTGTGCTGGGAGCAGAGCTTCAGCCACAGAGCCAGGTGTGGTGAGCAACTGGGGCCAGCCAAGGGGGGACCTTGGGCAAAGGGCCCAGAGCAGAAAGACACCCCCAGCCAAGGGTCCTTGCAGGCCAGACTGGGAGGGGGCTCTTAACCCGACGGGGGGCTGACACTGGGAAGAAAGGTCCCACCACCCAAAGCCCAGAGGTGTGTGGCCACCACCATTGCAAGTGTCCAACCCGCAGCATCTCTGCAGCACAGCCAGGGCCTGAGAAGGGGACTGGGGACAGACTATGAAGTGCCCTGATGTCCACAGACACTGTTTGTAATGTTCCCTGCCACAGAGCAAGGTGATGTGTTTTCCTTTAACCTTTCCCATTTTTCCTTATTATTTTTTTAATTAATTGTTAATTAAACAATTTGTATTTGCTTTAAATTGTATGAAATGATCTGTGGTCAGGGAGGTGCCCAGTGCAGAGAGAGTACCCCAGAGGGGGGACACCCTAGCTCTTGTCCTAGGTGACCACAGCAGGGTTGGGGGTCGAGCTCCCCAGGAATCCTGGGCCTAGCCTTGTTGGGGCTGCGAGGACTCTGCCAGATAGGAGAGTGGAAGGGGAGGCCTTGAGAGCAGGGAGGTCTCTGGGTAAAGGAAGTGGGAGCAAGGACGCAGATCCTTTCACCAGCCCACTTCACAGGGGTAGTGCATAAGCCAGGAAAGTTCCCCACAACAGCGGACCATTCCCCCGCTTACATCTGGGGCACATTCTCTCCCACACTAACACCCCTTTATGCCATTTTGGATGCATAAAGGGGGTCTTCAAGGAGGTGAAAGAGTCCCTAGAGCAGGAGAGGCATAGGCACCCTACATTGCTGCCCCTTTGTAAGCAACAACATAGAGAAGCGGGGTGGGGGGGGGAAGGCGGGGAGGCTCTTGGGGAATTGGCCAGAGCATTCGGCAGTGCAGGTGAAACCCGGAGAAACCCAGAATCTGGGAAGTGTAAAGGTAGCTTTTCACCAACCTTCTCCTGGGCTGCACCACACCACACAGAATCTGCCCCCTCTCCTTACACTGAGTGGGGGTCAGAGAAGCTCATGCATCAGTCTCTCTGAAGCAGATGGTTATACAGAGTGAGACGGTATATGCTGATGAATACGCACTTCGTCGGATGCATCCAATGAAGTGGGTATTCACCCACGAAAGCTCATGCTCCAATACGTCTGTTAGTCTATAAGGTGCCACAGGATTCTTTGCTGCTTTTACAGATCCAGACTAACATGGCTACCGCTCTGATATATGCTGAGGAAGTTGCCTACTTTCCCATTGTACACTGCCCTCACACAAGGCCAGGGCCGGCTTTAGGCCTATTCCCCCAATTCCCCGAATCAGGCCCCGCGCCCAGTGAGAATCCCTTCCCTGGCTAGAGGCGCCTTTTTAATTTTTACTCACCCGGCGGCACCCCAGGTCTTCAGCAGCACTTCGACGACGGGTCCTTCAGTGCCACCGAAGACCTGAAGTGAGTGAAGGATCTGCCGCCGAAGTGCCACCGAAGAACAGAGCACCGCCCAGTGAGTACAAGCCCCACGTGTTGTTTTTTTTTTGTCATTCCTGTCGGGGCCCCATTGAAACTGTTCAAATTGGGCCCCGCGCTTCCTAAAGCCAGCCCTGCACAAGGCTGCTGCGTCATGGGTTGAAAACAGGCAGCCCTGCTTGTAATCCTATGTTGCCCCTCCACCCCTCTGATCTGTGCGTGGCTCCCTGCCTTAGGGAGTAGAGAACCTTGCCATCTAACCTGGTTGGGCGGGAAGAGATTGCTCATATTGTACCAGGTCTCAGTAGGAGGAAGAAAGAAATATTGACAGAAAAAGCAATTTGCTTGTGTGTATTCCCCTTGTAATCTTGGCTAATTAGTAAATGGCCTGTGTTTCAATTAGAACTATGGGGAAATGCTTTAGCAGTTGGCATTTGGTAATTAAAAAGGGACACAGTCAAGACCAAAGCCATATTTTTTTTTAAAAAGATTTATCCTTGTGTTATCATCCCTTAGAATAGTAACAGTAAAAGAGCTGTAATGATCTTAATTTATTTTTCACCACAGACAGTATCTGTTAAACTTTTGCCCTTCACTCAGTTTGGACTGTGAAACTAAACTGGTCAGTTTCACTTTCCATTTATAGTCAGCTTCATATTCCCAGTTCTGGTGCACTCTGTGAAGAGATTGCATACTCTCATGTTAATTTGGGAGGCAGCCTACATGTGGGCCCTTGCACCCTGGACTAACATTTACACCTGGGCAAAGTGAGGGTGAATCCTCACCAATTCAGCACAGTATCATTTCACGCACACTTTGCAAATATGTAAATGACTATAGAAAGTGACTGGCAAAGAAAAATCAGACCCCTTATGTTACTAGACAGGCAGGTGAGCCTTTTAACTCCTTTTAGTCTTCCTGAGAATTTTTAAAGGTAACCTTCAGTCGCCCATATAGTACTTAGGACAACACTAGAGATGCAGCATACCCCCACATGTCAACTACACGAGTCAGCAGCCAAGCTATTAAATGGCAGCTGTCACCCACTCAACACAGAGAGCTTGGCAGGGCTACAAAGGACATGATGGGAAAGCACAAGAAAATGCTCTATGAGCTTAGTAGAATTACCCAGGTTCTGCCAAATAAATATTTTTCCAAAGCACTCTATATTTCAATTTTTCAAACATGATAAAACTGTCTAATACTGATGATTCTTTACCATGAAAGACACAGTGATTAGGCTTAAAAACTTCTGCAAAAGAGAGCAGAACAATTCTTCTTGATATCCCTCTCCTTCAGCAGAATCCTTCATTCTGATTGGCTGAGAGGGGACATGTAAGCTGGCTGGTATTATACTAGCCACTTTCAACATTTTTTCCCTGGCTCTCTTTTTTTAAATCCAGTTGTCACTATGAACCTTTCCAGTCCTGTGTGTAAACTTTGCTGAAACTCCCCATTCAAAAATCCATTTAAATGTTTGTGAAAGTTCCAGCCCATCAGCTCTGGAGACTGAAGTCTTGTATTTACGCATAGGACAGATGACAGCATGGACAGCTGCAGTGCAGGGTTTTTTTACACTGAGCCATCAACTTGCTTCAACAATGACCAGTAGGGGCCACTTCTAGGAGTGAGAAGGAAGTTTGGTCTTCATGGCTCATTCATACTTTGAGCTCTCTGTTGAGTTTGCAGCTAGTTCCCAATGCGAGTACCTGACACCTCAGAATTAGACCGAGACTATTGACTCATTTTACAGAGCTCACAAAACAAACAAAATTTTGTCAATACCTACCAGAGTTTAGTTTGACCGAGTGGCCAGGAAGTGAAAGGCTCTATACCAGTCTCTCCAGAATGTTTGCATCATTGCACAAACATTGTTTTCTTTTATAAAGGTCCAGTTTTAAAAAACAACCACACTGGAATTGCCCTTAGCCCGTTCAGAATATAAGAAAAAAGGAAAAAGACATCAACCCTGATTCCTTGTTTAGGACTTTCATAACCTCTAATTTCTCCTGTTCCACTTACGTTTTATGTATTATTGCAAGAAGCTGCGATGTCAAAACCCATAATGGATTTTGATAGCCTGATGAAGCACTGGAGGTGGTTTTGTTTTCTGTAAAACATGTACCCAGAAATCCAGTAGGCTGAATGACTGGAAATCCCCAGGAATTTAGATGGAGGAGTGAACTGCCTCAAAATGCTTTTGGGTGCCCTGCATGCATATCAAGCAGGCATTAGACTGGAAATGACTTCAGGGCCCCGCCTGGCAATCCCACTGAATCATTCTCAGCTCCTGTCCGTTGTGCATTCTCTACTGTCTTGCATTAGCAGTCTAGTGCTTTTAGCTGTAGGCATGGAGATTTGGAAGCTATATTTAGATGTCTTCTCTATTCTTTAGCAACACAGTGTTGCTATGGAGATGTTGGTGAGGACATGAGGTCGAGGATGAAGGGAGAGAGGAAGGTTAAGAATGAGGAGAGCCATGATCTTCACAATAGTCTCTAGCCCTGGAGGTTTTTACTTCCTTTGAATGATAGAATCAGAGAGGCTGGAGATGGAAAAGACCCATTTGGTCACCTAGTTCACCCCCTTTGCCACTGCTGGCTTGTTCCCTAGAGCAGGGGTTCCCAAAGGGTGGGCCACAGCCCAAAGGTGGGCCACAATGTGCTTCTGGGTGGTCTCCCGGCGCAACTGCATTCTCCAGTCAAGCTCTTAGTAAATTTTTAACTCAATGTGAATTGTGTAATCAAATAAAAACTATATAAATGTCATGTTTTGAGGTGTATATGTTGGACAGAGTAAGAGTATAGGGGAAAATAATTTACTTATTTATTTAAAAACCAAGGTGCAATATGTCAAGTTTAATTCTCGCGAGTACAACAGTGCGTTGCACTGCAAGGTAACCTAGCAACACACACAGTCCACCATTTACAACTGTAAAAAACGGCAAGCAGTATTTCAATCCTACATGGATTGATTTATTTTTCAGAAATGAGAAGGGTGCACTGGTGGAGAAAATAATGAAAGTCCCAGACCATCTACAGCTACACAAAATAAGCCAGCCAAAAAAATACAGAAAGTGGTAAGAAAATATGTGTTATATTATAACTGTTATTTTATATTTTTATTTACAATATTTGATTCTTTACTAATTAGCAAAAAGTAAAGTTGGGTCTTTACTTACACAACACAGAAATTTAGATTTTACACTAATAAAATAGAAACCACCATAGAGAGTTCAAAGTTGGATAACTATTTTGTTTTAAAATCAATAACAACATGTTTAACAATTTTGTTAACATTGTTGTGTTGCTTATTGTTCAGTTTTATACGTTGTGTTTTCTCTATCTGAACACCACATTTTGCTTTCAACATTTTTTTTAAAGTGTAGTTTTACTAAAATTGTTTGGTTTCAAAGATCCTGAAGCATTTCTTTGAGTGCATATTGCTAGAGATTTCTATCATTGCAATTGTTTACATTAAAATGAAAAGGAAACATGCACATTGTTTATTTACGGTGATATAGTTTATATGTATGTAATAATTAAAATTAATATTTTTCCTCAAGAAGTGTTAATAGTGGCCCACGGTGCCTCAGGGAAAAAAGTTTGGGACCCCTGTTCTAGAGTGCATTGTTCAATGCTTTGTCTAGACTACTTTTAAGTGACCCAAACAATAGGGCTTCTGCCACTTCCATTGCAAGACTATTCTACAGTCTAACAGAACTCACTGCCAGGAAGAATTTCCTGATAGAGTATTTAGGCTATCTCATTACTCCTACTACTGCCACCCTGGACCACCCTAAAATATCCCTTCCTCTCCTCGATGTTTACACCCTTCACACCTTTGTAGAGGGCTATCTGTCTGGCATCCCTAGTTGCTGCTCAGCCAAACTATGCATTACTTATTTTCATCTTTCCACATAAATTAGTCTTTTCAGCCTCTTTGTCATTTGATTGTTGTTCTTTGAAATCCCTTCAGTTGTTGTAAACATTTCTGTTATTGAGGTGCCCAGAAATAAACTCAGAATGCCAGACACAGTAGCATGAGAGAGAGATTACCGATTACCTCTCTGCACGGCCCAGATGTTTCTATGCATTCAGCCCTAAATCATATTGGCTAATATTACCTTCATATTGCATTGCAAGCTCATATTGACTCTGTTTCGGCTGTTCAGCCAGGAAGAAAGGAAGTGGAAATTACTTTATGAAGTTCTTAAGGAAGAAGACTCCATATTATCCACCTCCAATCAGCCAAGGGCTTGAGGAATGGGAAACAGGGCTAAAGGGGAAAAGTCTTCTGAAAATCTCAGGAGAATAATTTCTCATAAGATCAAGCACAGACTGAGTCAGCACAGGGCTTCTGTATGGCCATGATCCAAATGAAGTACCTTCTTGGCAGGGACTCAGATTTGAACTGGTCCTGTGGGTATTAACTTGGATGGAAAACAGGAAAAAGAAATTAGTGAGAAAAGATGGCCTCCTGTAATGGTTTCTGATTCTCCTAACTGGCTCCTGTCCTGGCTGAGACAGCTTTAGAACAGCTTCCTGTTAGCAGAAAGGAAGTCAGAACTAGAAAAAACAAAGCAGAAGTTCAGGTGCCAGCCAGTGTAATGTGGGAGCTGCTGTGTCACAACTCCTCCCAGTTCTGTTCGGAGCTCCACCATGCCTACTGTACATAACACACTGTCTCTACCCTTCATTGTTTCGAGTGCCATCCTCCAAAGGACATACAAAAGGGAGCAAAGACTGCATACCAAAACCAGCATGCTCATCTGGGCTCTACTATGGAGAATTAAACAGATCCAGTGAACCACCACTCTCATCCACCAAAACATATTTTTCCCCAAGAAGCCTCCTCCTATCTTGCTCTTGTAATTTTTCTTTATACCTCTTCCTCCCATTCCTGCCTTCACATGTGGAATTCTCTCTCCCTAGAGAGTATTTTTGGCAACCCACGTTTCTGATCAATCCAAGTCACATTTAGCCTCAAATCATCCCAGGGTCCTTGATTGGCAGAAGGGACACAGCTTTTAAAATGCAGTTACAGTCAGAAAAGTAAGTATGTATAAACAGGCCCTTCTTACTCAACAGAACTTCTCCTTGGTCTTCTCTGAGTCATACTAGCTCATACATGGTTTTGCTCCCATTAGCCCTACAGAGCCAATATAGCTACAGGAGTCTATTCTGTCTTAGGTATCAGCAACATAACTGTCAGTTAAATTCCATTTGCAGAATTGCTCCCAGGGCTGCCTGGGGGGAAAGGAGGGGGGGGCAAATGGGGCAATTTGCCCTGGGCCCAGCAGGGGCCCCCATGAGAGTTTTTCAGGGGCCCTGGAGCGGAGTCCTTCACTCACTCTGGGGGCCCCGGAAAACTCTCACGGGGCCCAAGCCCCCAGAACTTCTTCTGCTCCAGGTCTTCGGCGGTGGATCTGCTCTGGGACCCGCCGCTGAAGTGCCCCAAAGACCTGCGGTGGGGGGTCCTTCCGCCCCGGGACCTGCCGTCGAAGTGCCGGGTCTTCGGCGGCAATTCGATGGCGGGGGCCCTCCGCCACTGAAGACCTCAGGCCTCCTGAATCCTCTGGGCGGCCCTGATTGCTCCTGCTGGTGGCGTCTGAGGCAGGAGTCCAGCCAGATTCTCAGAGAGAGCCTGTGGCTCTGGCAGTTAGAAACTGGGGACTCCTTCCACCAACACCTCCCCCCCACACACTCCTACCCCTGCTCCTCATCTCCTCTTCCTCTTTCATCCTTTCCTACTGCCACTCCTTGCTGGCGCCTGCTCCTTGCCCTACCTTAGTGGTGATTCAGAGTCTAGCTACCTCAGTTCTGGCCCTGGGCCCCAGTTTACAGCCTGCTCCTTCCATTAGTCTTTTGAAGTTGCACCTCCTGCTGCATGAAGTAGCATGAGCAGCTTCAAAAGGCCGGCAGAGAGACAGATGAAAACCATAATGGGTAATGAGGTGCTTAAAAATGGGAGACTGAATGACCGGGGGAGGGAGGAAGGTTGGGGAAAAGGAGAGAAAGAAATGAGCCCCATTCTGTGCCCCAGACTCAATCCCATCCACAACCTCTCCCTCTCTGGCTGAAATGTATTCTCAGTCCATGCCCATTTCAACCCTTACTGACCTTATTGACTACATCCATACCCATCACTCCCCAGTAACACTTGCACCAGATCCAGTCATCGTCATTCCTCACTACCTGGTGACAAATGCCCATACCTGTCCTCTCCCACCCTCTCTAGCCACTTACTCTATACCCATCCAAATATGTGACTCCATCCGATTCCCCCTTTCAGGCTGTCAAGACCCTCTCAATTCAACTCCCTCACCCCCTGGACAATTGTAAGGAAGGTGTCACAGCTTTTAAATTCACAAATCTTGTCACTCTACCCCCAGTGTCATTCTCCCCCACCCCCCATTCTGATTTCACGGCATGTCAAAGCTTATGGGAAGTAACAAATAATAGGAGCTATACATTAGCTGCCACTGAAGGAGAGATGGGAGTTCAGTCTCCAAGGACCATTCAGTCCTTGTCTTTGGCTAAGACCGCCAAAAGGGGGCGAGGGAGTGGGGGAGGGTGAGAGTTAGTACACAGCGAACAGGAGGGCTGTGTGTGCATGGGTTTGCCCCATCCAGAAGCAAGACAGATAGTGTTTCGTTATTAAACTAGTACATAGTAACAAGACACAGTCACATGAGTCCCTTCCCCCACTATTTCTTTCACCTGTAAGGCACACAACCATCCTACAACTCAGGAGAATCTTTTAATTACTCTGCATTTGTGGTGTGGACAGATGACTATTTTCTAAATAGATGCTGTTCCATTAGGAGCTGGACTGATATCTCCAATTCATTTCACATAGGTCAGCAAACAGCCAGCAGATAACAAACGCTTGTGCTAACTACTGACCTCTGCTGAATTCAAGCTGCTCACACAGGGCCCCATTCACTGTTGCTCTGTCCCTTCTGCAACTGCTTACACCAGTGCAGGGCGAGTGTAAAATGCTGCCCAGTCCGAATGGGAGTGTTTTATGTTCACCATGCACTGGCGTACATGAGTACAGAAAGAACTAAGCCACAGAGGCACAGGCCTCTAAAGATGAACGCCTTGTATCCCTAACCTCCTGGTAGGAGCACTTTGGAAGTCAGACACCTTCTTGGAATAAAACATGACAATATGTGACTGAAGCACCATTCACCCCAGCTTCATCAAACAACCCACTAGGTTTTAGTTACATGGCTCTCATTGGCTTTAGGGAGAGCAACACAGGCTAAAACCTCATGCCACACTTTGACAACGGATCCCCTTAATGTCAGCACAGGATTGCTGCTCTAAATAGCTCTGGCTTTATCGGCTCCCAAGCCCTGCCCTGCCCGTGTACGTTAAGAATAAAAACCCTTGACCGTTCTAAGAGTGCTTTCCCCTACTTTGACTTAGAGGGTTCCTTATGAATCAAGATCCCAGAGCTATGGAACATCCCAAGGGAGGCAAGAACTGAGATCTGTCCGAGTGCAGGAAAACAGTGGTGTCAGACTGGAGGAGGATTGTATGTGTTTCCTCTGTGCAAACTCTGAACTGGCTTTTCTGTCCAGCTTGAGTGTAATTAGGTTGAAATGGCATTGGCGCTTGAGCTTCGCTCCCTCCCTATTCCAGCCTCAGCTCTCTTCCAGTTCGGTTCACATGTGCCCTCAAGTGAGCGTCACAGCTCTTCCATGGAAATTGTGCTATACGTACATTGGGAAGACTGTCATGAATGGGAACCTTCCGCTCTGTCTGTCTGTTTACCAGAGTGTCTGTCTGTCTTTGTTTATCACCTGGCTGCTCTGTTTTTCTGATTCTTTCTGTCTCCCATCCCTTCTGCCCGTCTGTCCCCCCAGCTATTTGTTTAGCCATCTTGAAAAGACATATGACCATAACTAATGCTAAAAAATACATGTTCTGTACCTTTAAAAAAAGCAACTGATTTTGATCTTTCGTTATTTTTGCATTTCAATAGTGCTTTTCACCTGAGGATCTCAAATCACTTTCTAAAATGTGATGTTATTCCTGTTTTCAGATTGGGAAACTGAGGCACAGAGGGTATAATTGACATGCATAATGTTCCATCTAGTGTCAGTGTCAGTCAGGAATAAAATTCAACGGTCAGATTCATCCCTGCACATGCATCAGGTTAGGGATAGGGGGAGGCTTCTTGGACCTCCCTTACACAGCAGCTGGAGGACCAGTTTGACCGACCCTATGGTCAGCTGGCCACACAGGAATTTGCTTGGCACAAAACAGCAGGGCAAATGAACGCCCCAGCCACACAACCTCCTATTTGTCCCCTCCATCCTCCACCCACCCCGTTTCCAGCCTACACTGGAACATCCGTTGCATCTGGAGCTGCTGTAGCAGCAGTGCAGGGCTGGCTCTGTGCCTGCGTGTAGAAGCCTATTTCTGTCCTGCAACCCTGCCCAGCTGGTGTACAGAGGCTGTAGGGAAATGATGAACAGAGCTCTAAATCTTCCGATTCCCAGCCCCATACTCAATCCACTAGGCCACAATTGCCCCATCAAGCATAGACTAGAGCTGTTTAAAACATAGTCCAAAACTTGAAGAAGTTTTCTAGCTTTTGGTTTTTGTTCCAAAGCTGGGACTTGGCCCAGACTCAGTGAAAGGAGTACAGATGCTCCTGAGAGAATCTGAGCTGAGTTGCATAGCTTGAGAAGAAAATTGTAAGACTTGCATATTTGTGTAGTTCTGATGCAAAACTAGGGCAGATCGGCTGCTTTGGGCATAGTTTCACAGAGTGTCTTTGTATGCAAAATTCAAACCAAAACTGGGGATGAGCTGCAACCCCCACAAAGACTGCAAACACGAGGAGGATCCTGTGACCTCCTGCAAACCGAAACCTCTGGATTTCACACCGCTCTAATGCTGAGACAGACCTGCACTGCAAAGATTGAACCTGGAAAGGACACAAATCCAAAGTTTGGACCTAGAATTCTCATTTGGCCTACTGCACAGATAGGCTGCAGCTGCGAAGTTTGGCTCTCTCAGGGACATTTGGAGCACGGGAGCCACTACATTTCTAGCATACACTAGAAAATTACAAATAATACCAAGACTGGAGATGAGAGGATTGTGTCTCTGAAACAGGGGTAGGCAAACTATGGCATGTGTACCAAAGGTGGCATGCGAGCTGATTTTCAGTGGCACTCACACTGCCGGGTCCTGGCCACCCATCCGGGGGGCTCTGCATTTTAATTTAATTTTAAATGATGCTTCTTAAAAATTTTAAAAACTTTATTTACTTTACATAAAACAATAGTTTAGTTCTATATTACAGACTTATAGAAAGAGACCTTCTAAAAACGCTAAAATGTATTACTGGCACGGGAAACCTTAAATTAGAGTGAATAACGTGAATAAGTGAAGACTCGGCACACCACTTCTGAAAGGTTGCCGATCCCTGCTCTGAAACAACAGCTAATGATATAATCATCCCCTTAGAAAACAACAACATTCAAATGTCTCTAATACCTCAAGCAGCTTAAAATGTGGCTCTGGTCTGACATGCTAACTGTAAAGAATGGCATCCTGGGGTTCTGTGTTTATTGTATCCTAGTGACTGCAGATCAGATTTTTTCAGTTTACGAACACAGAGATGGCTTTTACTAAAGGAAAGAGTTATTGGTTTAGAGTCAAGCTGAGTTAGTTCCTTCTCACACATCAACACAAGTAATAAAACTCCTGCAGGCTTACACGAGGCCCGCAGAGACACATGTACAGTCCCACTGAAGGCTAATGTATTGCACAGGTGTAACTAGGGATAGAATTTGGCCTGCAGAATCTTTATCACTGGTGAGGAGAAGGAAAGCGCCCATCTTGACATTCGGACCCAGGCCATGTTTGAAGGGCTGGCAGATATTAAACACCATCTTTCTATTTGTAAGCAGAACAAATTTGATCTAGAATCACTGAGTGACAATTCACAAACATCCCTCACTGCTCTTGTACCTTCTCTTTTCACAACAGGCACACGCTTTAGATCCTTCAATGCCTTTTGTCCTTAAAGCAGGTACCAAGGCTGAAATTCATCCCTGGTGCCAATGGAATAACTCCAGGCAACTAAACTCAGTGGAATTACAGCAGAAATTAATTTGGCCCATAGCGTTTGTCACCCTATTCCTTACACTATGTAGTATAAGCTCCTTCTTCTGAGCGTGGCCAAGGCCAGGTACTTCAAATGAAGTCAAAATGCCCCACAATGTGTCTGGATAACTCTGCAGGGCTGTGTTTGCCAAAGCTCGTCACAGTACTGCGGCTGGGAGGAATTCCTTCCTGACTTCCCAGCTGGTCATCTTATGTTCTGAATCATGAGGTTGGATTATTTTTTAATCGCAAAGGGCGCTTGTTTGAAACTGGTGCTGTTTTGATCTCATGGGCATATGCAGCACAGCTCCACCATAGAAAATATCAAACTTGCCTTAAAGAAAAAAATTCTCTCTCTAGCCCCTATATTCACTTCTGGAAACGTATATGGACCACACAGCAGCTGGAACTGGCCTGGGAGAATTCCCTTGATCCACCATAAGTGGACTTACGCTGCCCCATCTGCAAGTTCCAGCACAGGGTGTGTGTCAGGGCAAGGTTGGGAGTGGGAGCAGGCCAGTAGCACATGGTGTCACAGAGTCTGCTGCAGAGCAACCTACAGGCAGCCTTGGATGGGCTGATGGCTGCTCTAAGTTCTTCCAAGAACTATCCCTGGGGCAGCCTAGAACTTGGAAGGCACATAGGTGGGCATAAAGTCACCTTTTCTGCCCAACTCTCCCTTGAGCTGTACCTTCTGTGCTGCTCTCCTGGAGACACTGCACAGGCTCAAGCCCCGGGACCTCCAGGCATGGCATTCAGGAGGTTCATGTTCACAACTGAATGGCACACCCAGCATTGCCAGATGGGCACTGCTACAATATCAGCCAACCGTGAGGAAATGTGGTGGGTGAAAGCAGCACACAGGTTGAAGCACATCAATGCATGAGAATTCACTTCCCCTTGCTTCCCCATCTCCTGTCCCAGAAATTGAAATCTCTGAAAGAGACGGATGGGGCAATGAGAAATCACTCATGTGGGAGGCACTCATGGTCCTATGCTCTCCCCTTCTGAAAGACAAGACCTGATACTCCAGGCTTGGCCTCGCTCTAGCAATACAATGCTTCAAAGTTCTGGCATGCAACACAGGCTGGTAGTCGTCAATCATCTCTCCTGGATTAAGTGACATCTACTGCCAGGCTGGCTGAGCTCATGGAAAGGAAAAGCATGGAGACTCACAATAACCCAGCTGGTGACATGTGATGGGGACAGCTATGGATCTCTCTGCTGCCGGAGTTCCACAGGCTTCCAGTTCAACAGAGGTAGCCAAGTGTCAGCCACAGAGGGCTACATAAAGGCAACATTCCCGCTGGAACCTCCCTGTTCTCCCTCTCTCATTATGTAACCACCACAGGCCAAAAATACAACTTGCTGCCGTGATGCAGCCCAGGCTGAGCAAGATGCAAATTTAATGAGGCTTCCATGGTAACGAGCTTCACTTTGCCACAAAAGGGGGAGGGAGAGTTTGTTTGTGGGAAGCAAAGGCGGGATGGCCCTTGGCCAAAGAGGGATTTGCACAAAAAATGCGCAGCAGAAAACTTGTGTTGGGATTTTTTTAATATACTTTTTCATCTATCCAGCCAGCTGCAGCTAAATACCCAAACTGTGCAGGTTTCGTTAAAAGGCAAACCTTGGTCTTTTTTCAGCATAAGGATAAATATTTACTAGTCAATCTTAATTAAACTCAGTCACACACAAAAATGGTTAAAACAAGGATAAATCAGGGAGCTGGTTTCAGTGTGCCAATATTATAAAAATCTCTTCCAATAAAAGTAAGCAGTTGTCAGAACTCACAAGCTAAGCAGTGTCAGACCTGGTCAGTATTGAGATGGGAGCTCTCCAAGGCAAATTAAGGTCACTACAGGAAGTGGGACTGGAGATTTGACAGGTGGTGCCCTTCCCTGAAAGTAAAAACAAGCCAATGCTTCAGCATGACATGAGGGGGCATTTTGCTTCTGGAGGTGCTGGATTTCAGAAGAGATTCAGAATTGATGCAGCGACTGCTTGTTCTCATTAAACATCCCACGGCACTTTTTACAAGAGCAAGGGCATTAACTCAGATGTCCCAGCCAAATTCCCATTTTGGAATGGGTTGCACGAAGTAAGCATGTGCTAGATATTAATGTACAGAAGCAATCTGAGACACAGCATGGGGGTTACTTCTTATTGTATTTGTGGGATAATATAAAACCAAGTACTTGCACAGCACTTCCCATCCAAGAACCTAAAAGTGCTCAACAAACATCAATTAATTAAGCCTCAAATAGCCCTGGCAGGTAGGTCACTATTACCATTTCTATTTCACAGATGGAGAACATGGAAGCACAGAGTGATTTAAGGCCAGTTGAGATCAGTGAGAACTGTGGGTAACTGGAGCCACTGAAAATCCAACAGAGGATGTCTCAATTGAGAACCCCAAGACTGAAGCCCTAAAATGTTGACCTAAGTTACTTGCGTAACAACTCACTGGCAGAGCCAGGCATTGAGCCCTGTTCTCAAACCACACCCTCTCATGTTTCAGGATGCAAAAAACACTCGGCTTCATATTTCTCCTAGCTATTGCACTCGCAATTGGATGCCCTTCTGGTGTGAGAGGTCTGCTCAATGGCACGTACTAATTTACAGAGAGATCCACTTTATTTTAATGGGACATTTCCTGTTGGCGTGAAAACCCTTCCTATCAAGACAGTTTACCCTTAGATATGTTAGTTTAGCCTAAACTATGAGACAATTTCCATCAGCTACTTCTCTTCAGCTTAGGCCACCACACTGTACTCCAAACAGCCTATGCAACATAACCCAGCACACTTTACAAGCTACATATGAAACAATCACTTCAACTACAACTGAAATGCATCCACTTCTGGAGTGAAGTGTAACATCTATTTAACAGCACACAGCAGCACTACACCACAAGTGAAGCCACAAAGTGAGGCACTGACACTGTTGGGGGAATTTAGGGACAAAACCTATATTTATCTATGCAGGAATTTGGCCACTACAATTGGCTAACTCTGCTATGCTTGTGAAAAGTTCAACGGGATCTTACTTCTCATCTGCTGCAGCCTCACCATGAGGGCCGGCTTTAGGCCTATTCCACCAATTCCCCTGAATCGGGCCCCGCGCCCAGTGAGAATCCCTTCCCTGCCTAGAGGCGCCTTTTTAATTTTTACTCACCTGGCGGCGCTCCGGGTCTTCAGCAGCACTTCAGCGATGGCTCCTTCACGCACTCCGGGTCTTCGGCGGCGGGTCCTTTGCTTGCTCTGGGTCTTCAGCGGCACTTCGGCAGCATTGAAGGACCTGCCGCCAAAGACCTGGAGTGAGGGAAGGACCCGCCGCTGAAGACTCGGAGCACAGCCCGGTGAGTACAAGCCCCATGTGTTCTTTTACATTTTTTTTTAAGTCATCTCTGCTGGGATCCTCGTCGAAACTGTTCAAACTGGGCCTCACACTTCCTAAAGCCGGCCCTGCTCACCATTATTATTCACCAATAGCTTCAAACTCCCAGTGCCCAGAATGTCTGAATTACTACTCCAGGACCACTGCATGTTACCACTATGATTCTATAAAGCTGGCCCACTGACTCCCCCATTAGGTTAGCAAATATCTTCTTTATGGCAAGGTGACAACATATTCGGTCAGTTTCATATACTAATGTTTGCCCAGGAAATTTTAGTCTGAAATACTAAGGTTAAATTTAGTGGAGATTTTTCTCTTCTCCTTTTGGCAATTCCATTAAAAATAACTTTGACTTGAAATAAGTCTGTGTACCATCTTATACTGTACAATTATATGATTCCAAGCCCAAATGCATCATCATACTTAGTACTAAAATAAATATATAAACACTGAGGTTGTGCATCTAGACAGCCAGCCAAACACGCTGGATGGCTATCCCTTTCACTGGAGGCTCACATAGTAGGATCTTAGAGAATCAGGATAGCCTGCATCGAGCCAACTGGGAGCATACAAACCAGAGTATGGAATGAGGAAATCTGGGCACTTATAATTCCCAAAATTCCCAATCATGAGGGTTCCCAAAGCATTTCAGGAAAGATGTAAAGACTGTAGCAACCTGCCCGGAATTTGTAGGGAGGAGCACAGGTTGCAGAAGGCAAACATTTGGAGAAGGCACCAGGAAGTTAGACCATGTCTATACTACAGGCACTACTGCAGCACAGCTACAGGACTGTAGCTATAGTGTAGACACTTCCTACAGCAACTGAAGGAATTTTTCCAGCACTGTAGGTAATCCACCTCCACGACTGGTGGTAGCTAGATTGATGGAAGCATTTTTTTTTAATCAACTTAGCCACATCAACACCAGGAGTTAGGCCAGCATAGCTATGGTGCTCAGGGGTGTGAATTTTTAATGTAGACCAGGCCTCAGACTGTATGCGCCTGGCCTGAATGCTAGCTGCAACTACCGTATTTCTGTAAACAGTTAAGTTTTAGAAACTTGGAGACCTCATGTTATTACCCAGCATGCAGTACATGAAACAAAGACTGAATATGCGGAGTGTGTACTCCCAAAGCACCCACTTGGGGTTCTTTAACTTAGATTTTCTAATGGGAGGAAGCACAGCACTAGAAGTCATCAGACCCAGGTTCTCATTCTGGCTCTACCACAGACTTCCCCTCTATGTACCTCACTTTCCTCCTGCTCTGCCTCAAAGCAGTGTGCAGAGTCTAAATTCATTAATATTTGCGAGGTACTCAGATATTGCAGTGATGGGAACCACTGACAGGCCCATAAATAACTTAATTCCTTTAACACATAGAAGGTATCACAAGAAGTGATAGAGAACAAATAGGCAGCTGCACCGGATTCTAGGAACTAGCACCCTTCTCAGTAGCTTTCAAGCAGTTCTGTCTTGAGACCAGTCAGAACAGGTGCAAGTTAAAGTATCTATTGCCATAATGTATTTCTATTCTTGTTCCCTAGCCCAGCCCACAAGGACTCCATCTTTTTCTATTTTCATAGGCAATGAGATAATAACTTCTATAGTTACAGAATTAAGGTACCATGCAACACACATTACATATAACTTGGATAAACAATGATACATGGGGTGGGAGAAAACGCGATAAGCAAATGATGTACAAGTATTTGAAGGGGGAGGAAGGAACCAAATAATAATGGGCCAAATTCTGAGGTCCTAACTGAGTATCTATCAGTCCTTATCGAAAACAAAGAGACTTTGAGGAAAGGACCAAGCTAAAAAACCACCTCAGGATTTTACTTAATACTAAGAGCAAGGGTGGCTTCTAGTTCTTGTAGGGAATACTTAGTTTTCCATACACTTTAAAGGAGCAAGAGACTAGATGACTCCTCCAGGACCATAGGAAATATCTAGTCTGTTTGGAAATGACAAAATACTGATTATGCAGTAAGAACTGGAGCCGTATTACGCAAATGCCATTACAGAGGCTTCTATGTGGAGCTACATGCTATACGTTCAAGAGTGGGAGTAGAGGGCACATGAAAACCAGCACACCGGATAAATAGTCTCAAACCTCCAAACTTTTGTTTGGTGGCTTTTGCAGCCTCGCTAAAAATGGTGCTTCAAAATACAAACAAATAAGAGAACCATCTAGAAGGGGAATATCTGCAGCTCTAGAAGCTTTTTCAAGAGGGTTCAGCCAGACAGGTTCTCTCTCTTTCCTTCCAGCGAGGCAGATAGTTCTGACAGCTTAGTGTCTCACCAAGCAGCTCCGAATCCTGCCCTCCTGCCCCTTCCATACTGAGTTTGTCTGGCAGTGGGCATTCTTAATCTGCCAGTTTGGAAATATAAAACTTGCAGGGCTTCCCTCAGTGTAGACGGTGAGTTCAAAGCAAGGCCTCTACTCTGGAGAATCTGCTATGTTTGGGGACTGTTTATGTTTTTATCTTTATAATTTACTGTTATTAAAAACTACCAAAAAAGCAGTGGGCTGGGGACCCAAAGTAGAAAGCAGTCTGTAGGGAGTCTTAAGGTTTTGCTTTGTATTTGCTTTGTTCTTTTAAGCTTGAAGAAAACACAGCACACCAGAAAGTGGAGAGAGGTGGTTGGACTTTTTAATTAACCAGGGAGTCTGGTGTATCATCTACAAAGTATCTGAGCACACTTACATCCTCCTAATGGGCTGCTGCTGCAGCAGTTGATGAAGGGAGCAGAAGGTGAAAGATTATTATAAATGACAAAATTGCTGCACTTTATTTAAAAGAAACTGTGCTGCATTTCATAGAGCAAGACACAGAGCAAGCTTCCACCACAGACTGGTCAACAATGTCTCCTGGCCTGAATCACACACTGCTGTCCCAGCCCTCACGTCACCACACAGCTCCGCTAATGCACCTCAATCCTGACTGGCTACATCTCAGCTAGAACCATCTTCAGCTCTCCCCTTCAGCAATGCCATTCATTTCTGGCCTGCAAGAAATATTCTGTCATCTGAACCCTGCATCTTTCCAAGGAAGAGACTGCCAATATTGCCACCCTAGGAGACAGCTTTGTGGCGTATAGAAGTCTCCATTAGGTAAGGAGCAAAGATCTGTTTGGAGACTGAATGAGGATTTTAAATCAGGAGGGTCTATGGCTAGAGCATTAATCCTAGTAATCTAAATGCACCTTTCCTCCATGTTAAAACAAAGAAAAACCTTTCAGATGATTAATTCTGAAGAGGCTGAGCATGCAATAATGAAAGAACCCCACCTTGTAAAACTGTGATCCCTAAATGGAAAAATCTCAGATATGGCACTGTTCAAATAGATATGTCTGCAGACGTTCTCAGCCTTTAAAATTAATTTTTGTTTGCAGCAAGGTCAATCCACTTTCTCCTCTGCTATCGTTCCTGGAGTAACAGGTTGCCAGGGTCTATTGCAGGCTGTGGGTCTCAATTTACTACTCTATCTGATACCATCTCTCTCTAGCTCCCCACGCCTCTCCCATATCACATGTGGTATTTCAAATGTTACAGCAGAGACAGCACTCTTCTGAATGGCTGACATTTGTATAGGTCTCTACCAGCCTGCCACTTCTTTTTAATTTCATTCTTGAGACAGATCAATATACGTGCAGAGATACACATATGGACACACAGAGCCAACATTTACAAACTTGGGTGCCTAAGTTAGGAACTTAAATAGTGGCTTGATATTTTTTCCCCAGAGTGCTGAGCACCTGCAGCTCCTATTGACTTCTGAAAATCAAGACATTTATGTGCACAACTCTAGGCACCCATGTTTGAGAGTCTTGGCCATAGCTCCTACAGACAGTGGACTGCAAACTATTTCTTGTGCCTGGAGAGACTTTACAGCAGTGATGTCCAACCTTATCAGCCTGAGGGCCAAACATATTATTTCAAGGAGGTGAAGGGACTACAATGAATGCACTGGATCAGATTCTCTGCCCTGTTCCAACCCCTTTGTAAGCAAGGAGCAGAAACCACCTACAAGTTCCCTGCTGCAGACTTCCTTGTGCATAATTGGCTACAGTGCCACCTCTGCTGTACCCCTGGAAGAGGGGAACTGGCTGGAGTACACTGCATTCCAGCTATCCCCAGCTGGCATATGGTCCCTAGGGGATGGTTGCCAGCTGGCACAACTTATAGCAGCTCCAGCCTGCTTTAACCTGGGCTATGGCAGAAAATCAGGGATCCATATTTTGTGCTTGGTTCTCAGCATCTTCTCCACTCACCCTTCCTGAGTGCCAATGTTGGGGAGGGGAGCCATCCATTGCTAAGCACCCCTTAGGCTCTAGAAGAGGCAGACCCTGAGTTGCTATCCTGTTCTCCCTGGATTTCCCACAGCCCAGTAGGGAAACAGGCAAGAGACAAAATCAGAACTTCTCTCATCTTCCTGCCCTGTGATGCAGCAGCTGGCCAGCATGGGAACTGTTGAGTAGCTGCAGAAGGGAAGGAACAGCAGCCTCTGACGATATGTAGACACCTGTGACTGGCCAGTATCAGCAGACTCAGGCTCGTGGGGCTCAGGCTGAGGGGATGTTCCATTGCTGTGTAGACTTCTGGGCTCAGCCTGAAGCCTGGGCTCTGGAACCCTGAAAGGTGGGAGAGTCTCATCATATTGACCAATGCTGCCTCACAATTTCCTTGTACATCCTCCACCTGTGTCCCTCTGTCATCTCTTGTTACTACTTAGGCTTGGTCTACACTACACGTTTAAACCGATTTTAGCAGAGTTAAACCGATTTAACGCTGCACCCGTCCACACTACAAGGCCCTTTATATCGATATAAAGGGCTCTTTAAACCGATTTCTGTACTCCTCCCCGACGAGAGGAGTAGCGCTAAAATCAGTATTACCATATCGGATTAGGGTTAGTGTGGCTGCAAATCGACGGTATTGGCCTCCGGGCTGTATCCCACAGTGCAGCACTGTGACCGCTCTGGACAGCAATCTGAACTCGGATGCAGTGGACAGGTAAACAGGAAAAGCCCCGCGAAATTTTGATTTTCATTTCCTGTTTGCCCAGCGTGGAGCTCTGATCAACATGGGTGGCAATGCAGTCCCAAATTCAAAAAGAGCTCCAGCATGGACCGTACGGGAGATACTGGATCTGATTGCTGTATGGGGAAACAAATCTGTTCTATCAAAGCTCCGTTACAGAAGACGAAATGCCAAAGTGTTTGAAAAAAAAATGTCCAGGCTACACAGTGCTGCGTGACAAGCGTAACGGGAAGCCAGAGACTCAAATGGACGCTCATGGAGGGAGGGAGGGGCTACTGAGAACTCCAGCTGTCCCACAGTCCCCAGCAGTCTCTGAAAAGTATTTGCATTCTTGGCTGAGCTCCCAATGCCTGTAGGTTCAAACGCATTGTCCGGCGTGGTTCAGGGAATAAATCGTCAATTTACTCCCCCCACCCCACGTGAAAGAAAAGGGAAAGAAATAGTTTCTTGACTTCTTTCAATGTCACCCTATGTCTACTGAATGCTGCTGGTAGACGCGATGCTGCAGCAGTGAAGAGCAGTATCCACTCCTCTCCCCTGCCCAGTGGCAGACGGTGCAATAGGACTGGTAACCATCCTTCTTATCAACTCGTGAGTGCTCCTGGCTGGCTTCAGCTGAGGCTGGTCGGGGGCGCCTCGGTGAAAATAGGAATGATTCTCAGTCATTCCCAGTAGATGGTACAGAACGGCTGGTAACCATCCTCATCATAGCAACTGGGGGCTGAGCTCCATCAGCCCCCTCCCTTTCCTGTGTAAAGAAAAGATTCTGTCCTGCCTGGACTATCATAGCAGCAACATGCTGGGCTCCTCTTCCCCACACCACTTAATGTCCTGCCTGGACTGTCATAGCACCGGGAGGCTCCTCCCCCTCATTTTATCTCACTAACAAGTCATTGTTTTTTATTCCTGCATTCTTTATAACTTCATGACACCTATTGGGGGGGACACTGCCACGGTAGCCCAGGAAGGTTGAGGGAGGAGGGAAGCAACAGGTGGGGTTGTTGCAGAGGCACCCCCCGTGAATGGCATGTAGCTCATCATTTCTGCGGGACCTGACACGGAGCAGCTGTGCTCTTTGATACACTGGTTCTCTAGTACACTTGCCCCATATTCTAGGCAGGACTGACTCTATTTTTAGAAACCATAAAGGAGGGATTGACTCGGGGAGTCATTCCCAGTTTTGCCTTTGCGCCCCTGGCCAATCTCAGCCAGGGGCACCCATGATAGCAGCAGACAGCACAGAAGGACAGATAACCGTCATCTCATTGCCAATTTACACAGGCAGCAGACGGTACAGAACGACTGATAACCGTCTCTGCTATCATGCAAAAGCAAATGAATGCTGCTGTGTAGCGCTGGAGTATCGCCTCTGTCTGCGGCATCCAGTACACATACGGTGACTGTAAAAAAAAAATGCTGAACGGGCTCCATGGTTGCCGTGCTATGGCGTCTGCCAGGGCAATCCAGGGAAAAAGGGCACGAAATGATTGTCTGCCGTTGCTTTCCCAGAGGAAGGAATAACTGACGACATTTACCCAGAACCACCCGCAACAATGATTTTTGCACCATCAGCCTCTGGGCTCTCAACCCAGAATTCTAAGGGGCAGGGGAGACTGCCGGAACTATGGGATAGCTACAGAATAGCTACCCACAGTGCAACGCTCCGGAAATCGACGCTAGCCTCGGACCATGGACGCACACCGCCGAATTAATGTGCTCAGTGTGGCCGCGTGCACTCGACTTTATACAGTCTGTTTTATAAAACCGGTTTATGTAAAATCGGAATAATCCCGTAGTGTAGACGTACCCTTAGACTGCAAGCTCTTTGGGGCAGTGATTATCTTTTTGCTCTGTATTTGTACAGCGCCTGGCACAACAGGGTCCTGGTCCACGACTAGAGTTCCTAGGCTCTGCAGCAATACAAATAAATAAATAAATAAATACGAATATTAAAAATCATAATTGGGCTGTCATTGAAAAATCACAAGGTGCTGCTCAGGAAGCACATTTTCAATTCATAATCAAATACCAATTTTCTTCTTAACACTGTTCCCCGACTCCAGAGACTCAAGGCCACAAGCTGGACACCACTGCTTACTGATCAGCAGAAATATTCTGGGAAGGAAAAAAGCAAAGGGAAGAGACCTAGTGCCATGGGGATTTTGTGCCCACAAGGACGTGAGTAAACATACATAAGCAGACTCAGTATTCTGGGTAAGCCAATACAGGGTGCTGGGCTGGCATACTTTCATACCAATGAGCAAAACAGGGAAACAGAGCTCATCAGAGCCAGTCAGAAGCTGCAGAAAGCACAGGCCTCGTCAATGCACTGCATTCTTGATCTGCAACATGTCGCTATTATTCTAGTCCTGGGACCCAACTCCTATCCCCAGTCCTGCCAACGCACTTCAGTCCTGCCACACTGCTGCTATTCCTGTGGGAACATCTCCTGAACAGTGACTGGCAGTTTTGCCAAACCGGATGGTTGCTGGTTTTGTGGTGTGGGTGCATATGTCTGCTAATGACCAGAATGAAAATCCCCAATTCCTTCATGTCAGAATCAGTAAAAACAGCCAGCAATAGGCTACATTCTGTGCTAAATTATAAATACTCCAAAGGGCTAATGATATTTGATTAAATACATGAAAAAAAAAATTCCATCCCCTAGGTTTCCTCCACCCTCAAAATCTCAGCACCCAACAACCTTCCCTCCACTACCCCCATGATGTGTGTGAGAATCAAGTCAGTGCAATATAAAAAGGAACCATCTTCTGAGGTAGATAGGCCCTTTACTCGCACCCCTCTGGGAGGAGTGAATAGCCTGAAGGTAGGAAAGAGACAGATGCAATGGAGAGTAGCTCTTCACCTTGGAATACCAGAGCTCCCTTCACATTCCTTATCATGAGCACTCAGTAAGATGGTACCTGTACAGGAGGCAGCCTAGCATTGACATGTATGCCTAGTCTGCTGTGAATTGACTAATGCAAGCACAGCAAGTGGAATCTGATGCTGTCCTTGAGTGTCATTCAAAGAGCTGCAAGAATCAGGCAGATGACATGAGTAATGTCTCTAAGCACCAAGTGAGATTCTTACACAAGGCTCTATGAACTTAACCAACCCCATCTCCTTCTCTTCAGAGCCTGGTTCCATTTTAGGCTCACCCCCTACAATTGTTCCTTCTTCCTCCTATATTCTAATGACCCACTGAGTCCTTTCACCTTATGTACCAATGGGATACTGAAATAGGCCCTCTTTGGTAAGCACATGATGTGGCAGGCCTTGTTCTTGCCTCCTCCCCTTCCAACCTGATTCAATAACTGTCCCACAGGGAAAAGGAGATAGATGATCAGCTGTTCTCAGACTGATTAAACTAGCAACTGGAGTTTTATTAGCAGGTTAAGTGGGGTGACTTTGAATCCCTCCTCCTAAAAGGAAAATACGGACTGCTCATTATGAAGATTAAAAAAAAACCTTTCAGAGTGAACTCAAGTCCTACTCTCCTGAGATCCTCAACTGGAATGGCCAATACTGAGTGGTAAAAGGATGCTAAATAATTCAGTGATTTAAAGAGTATGAAGACTGTGTTATTAAAAACCCATATGGCAGGCAGTGGCTCTTAAATTTTGGTCTGTGGCATACTGCTGGCCTTCAGAGTCATTCCATGTGGTTCACAGAGCTACTTCTGTCACGATGGGGAAGAATCTGCCAGTTTTCAAGCAGTGACACATCTTGCTTTCTTCTGTAGCTTAGTCTGATACTTTCAGGTTTCCTGAGACTTTTTTGACCAACTAAGCTAAGGAACACTGACGCTTGTATTTGCACCATGCATGGCTGTTTCATGGTTCTCTTTGATGAGTAGTTTTGTTTTTTTTCCTGTATCTTCAGCCATAATCAAATTTGTGGACAAAACTAAAATGGGAGGTGTACAATGGAAGACAGAACTAAATTGCGAAGTGCAATGAACAGATTAGACCTGTAAGAGCTGCAAACACTGAGAAAAGATTTGGAAGTGATCCTAAAGTCCTACACAGAGGGGTAGTAAAGTAACCAGACACAAGATGAAGCACAGAGTCATAACCAAGCAGCCATACCCAGCCCATTGATAGGAGCCAACTTTCAAATTCTCCTTAATATTGTCCTAATACTTCATTTTCATTAAGCACTATATTGTAGCTGCCTCAGGGAAGGGGCAGGATCAGGAATAAGAGATTGCAAGAGGAGAGGAATCCAAAAGTGAAAAAGCAATTTGAATATCTTTGAGACTGATAATGGGGGAATGTCAAAATCTTTGGAGACTCAATTCAGCTAAGCCCCCAAAAGTCTTCAAAGGTGGATTTTCAAAGGCACAAAAGAGGAATTAGGTGTCCAAGTCTCATTAACTTTCAGTTGGTGTTAGGCATCTAACTGATGTGCTGTTCAAAATCCCCTCGTTTGGAAAAACTGGAGTGAAATTCTTGTGAGAACAGGGTCTCTTTGCAGTGTTTCTGTAATAACGCTTTGGCTCAGGGACAGAAATTCTATGTGAACAGCTTTGTCTGTTCTGCCCTATTCAGGTTCTTACACTGCCCTCCACACTGAATATCTGAGCATCTTCTAGTAGTTCATTAAGCAACGTGACTAACATCTGTTAGCCTGTAATATTTTGCTTTGGTAGGGTTTTGATTTTTCATTGTATTTGCCTGTTCTCTGTTTATGTTAGAGAAGGCAGGCTGAAGAAATGCCCCTTGCCCTTGGAGTGGAAGGCCATGAGGGCTTCTGATGGTCCTTAGTTCCTGGGGGAGGTCGTTCCCCAATCCAGATCAGCCCTGAGAAAGCTCTCTCTCCTGCACAGACTGTGTAATGGTACGTTGGCATTTTTGGTCCCAACTGAAAGTGCAGAGGCAGTGTGGAGAGAAACTGAAAACAAACATTAAAATAAAAGATTTTGGAACCTCCTCAAAAGGTTCTGCTTGAGGGTGGGGTGAGAGTTTGTGAAGTTCTTACTTGAGATGAAGGGTTTCACCCCACATGTAGCAAACAACCAAATACTTGATTATAGTTTACATACACCTGAAATGTAGCTAAACACGTACCAGACTGGGCTGATGTGATTTCAGCTAGCTTTCGGTGTATGGAATCAAACAAGCTAATGGTTATAAGTGATTTTGGAATCAGCATTGTGATACATTTAGTTTTATATCATACAGATGAATGAAGTCAAGTCAGCTTAGAATGTGCCCCATTTAGGTGTCATATATAAGGAGCAGGTGTTTTTCCATTAGGGGAAGTGACAGAAGTGAAAATTCCGGATACTTTGATTTGGTTACTTGAGGCATTGGGTGACCTTCTCTCTCAGCCAATGTTTTCAATGTTCATTCTCCCTCCCGCTCCATATTAAGTATCACAGCACATTGCCTCTAGCAGGTACAGTGAGTCAGCAGCCCTGACAACCTCTGTAGCATGGAAATACTCCCACACTCACTTGGAACTTCTTCATTTGCAGCTTGACAACTAGGGATGGGGCAACCCAGTTTGGTTAAGGAAGTATTTAGTGATTAGAGCAAGGGGCTCAGAATCAGGCAGGTTTTGTAGTGTAGTCAACAATCCATTTAGGATTGCTTCATTGGGCCAGGATTTATACCCTCTGTGTAACACAAGTTGTGACCCTCAGTCAATTGTGTAACAATGGGGAGTTAATGTTCACAGGCACCTTGCATTCTCAGTACAGAATCGCCTTTGTGTTCACTAGAGGGATGATTGCGATCTCTCCTATATTATGAAGGACACTGCAGGTCTACTTCTGGCTCTGCTACTGACTACTTGTCTGATGATGGGTCAGTCTCTTAACCTCTCTGTACCTCGGTTTCCCAATTTGTGAAATGGAAATAATACCTCTCTGGCTCACAGAGTGGCTGTGAGATTTAATTCATTAATGTTTGTAATATGCTTTGAGGTTCTTGATAGATGCTAGAGAGGTATGGAGCGCTATTATTTAAAAAAACCTTCTCCACGAACCTTTGTCTGTATCTTCCTGAACTGAACCCCATTTTTTTAAATTTGGTAAGAATTTCATTAACTTTTTAATGTTTCACTTGTCTCTGCACTTCCAGATTTCATCCAGGGCTGGACACAGAGAGGCTGAGAAGAGAGGTTGCCTAAGACGACAACGATTGTTTTCATAGTACATTATAGACACCTGAACCGCGAAGGACTGGAAATACTTGGCCTCTTCTAGTAAGATTCCCAGCTCAGTTTTATTGCACATAAGGAGGTTTGAATGAATTCAGATAAACACCTGCGTTCTGGATACTTATCTGAATCATACCCTTTGAGCTTCACCTGTATGGCCCACAACCTTGTTACCTTCTTTTGCTATGAGTGTGTCCCATGTCTTTGGCCACAGCCAAAGCCTCCTTTCAAGCTGATGTTACTAAGATCACAGAATGTTGCCTTAATGTCAGCAAGATGGCCAGAAAGTCTTCCTATTTTCTGAAGTAAAGTACCAGCTAGTATGAATTGTAATAATGTGGCCTCTATTAGATAGACTCACAACTGCTCAGATGTGTGTCATTGGCCATATACTGCTGACTTCTAATGAAGATTCTCTTACTTCATGTGTAGAGGCCTGTACTTTTTGAAAAGGGAGAATTTAAACTCTATCCCCACTACTGATGTTGGCCTGCACTTCCCATGCCCCACCTGAACTTCCTGCCCCCAAAATTTGACTCACATTAAAATAAGATAGAGACTGAGTTTAAATCTTTGATTGACTTCTGGAGCCTCACTTTGTATGATAGCAATCAATATAGGCCTCCCAATACCATGAAGTATTGGGCTCTTACTCCTGAAATCCAATCTGTCAGTGGCATGGCATTTAATCTGCTCTTGTGATTCTCTTTGGTAACTGCTGCTAGGTGAATTCATTACACAATCTCTCCCACTAAATACTAAACCACATATTAAACTGCAAGGCTAAAGGGAGGAATAAGATGAGCGAAACGCAGGAGAAGAGTAACTACAACAGGAGTTACTTGTATTCTCCAGTGGAAGATTCAAGTGCCTAATTTCTACATAGAAGCTGATGCTGTGGTAGGATGACTAGGTGCCACAGGATAGTTTCAGTCCAGCTCAGTATCAACGGCTAAGATGACATCCAAAAAATTCCTACAAGTTTACCTAAGAGAAGCGTGACCAGAGGAGAGTGCAAGATGTGCACACTATGGACATATGCAGCCTCCCAGAAGTGTGTGTGTGCACACCTTTGGCAGCTCAGAAATGCAATCATCTACACGTATGCCCACAAACCCCTCTGGTGCATACTTTGTAATAACAGGTTCTGTATTCCTACAACAGAAATAATAAATGTGTAGGTGTACACAGTAATGTACACTAATGCAGCTTAATAATAATTATACATACACTTAACAACATCCCTACCAGAAGACATGAGATCTCACGTACGCCTATGCTAGCACCTCTGCTAGATTACATGCAAACCTATATTATACCCACTTCCAGTAATCATATTTTGCATTTATGGGTGCAATATATTGCTCCTCAGCAAGAAGGTGAAGCATACGCAGCAGCAGAATCTTTACTCTCATTCTCATACTGTCCCAAGAGACCTGGGTGCGGAGAAGAAGGGAAGGAGAAGGCAGATAGGTCAAGAGTTTCTGCTTTCAGGTAAGGGGCAGGCCCCTTTCAGGGATGGGTGAGCCTGATGGCCTAAGCAACAGAGGCTTGAACAGGGCATCAGGGAGCTCAGCGCTGCTCTGTTGTCAACTAGGGTGACCAGATGTCCCGATTTTATAGGGACAGTCCCGACTTTTAGGTCTTTTTCTTATGTAGGCTCCTATTATCCCCCACCCCCTGTCCCAATTATTCACATTTGCTGTCTGGTCACTCTAGTTCTCAACAAACTGTGTCTGCCTGTTCTGAGACCTGAGCAAATAGACAGACTGCAGAACAGAGGAGGAACACCATTGCTAGGGAGAGCCCAGGGGCCCAGTCCTGGCCAGTTTGCAGCCATGCAGCGATGGGGGTAGAGGGGAGTTGGCAAGGGCTCAAATATGCTTCAGTTACTATGATAAATGAAGGGCGGGGGGTAGCTCCTTTTTATGGACACCCAGTCAGCCAGTAGCTATAAAACCCCTCTTCTTAGCTGTTCTTTAATTGCTCTACCTGTAAAGGGTTAAAAAGTCTCACTGCTATGCATAGGTAAAAGGAAGTGAGTGGGCATCTGGCCAAAAGAGCCAATGGGAAGGCTAGAACTTTTTAAAATTGAAAAACAACTCCCCTTTTGTCAGTCTGTTGTTGTTCTCCCGGGGAGAGGCAGACAGGGCAGCAGTTATGCTGTAAGAAGCTTGGGGCCAAGTATGAAAAATCCTCCGTATCGTACCTAGAAACTACTCATTTGAAACCTCAAATATGTAAATAGATCAGGAAATATCTAGGAAGACGCGAATAGGTTTATTTATTTTTATTTCTTTATGGCTTATGAACTCTTCTGTGCTACCACCAAGGGCTTTTGTTTTGCTTGTAACCTTTAAGTGGAACATCAAGAGAGCTATCTTGATGCATAATCCTTGTAGTTACTCTTTTAAAATCTAGCAGTAGCCTGAGTTTCCAGATGTATTTTTCTTTTTTTTCTTTCTAATAAAATTTAACTTTTTTAAGAACAGGAGTGAATTTCTGTGTCCTAAAAGGTTTGTGCACACGTTGTTTGATTAGCTGGTGGCAACAACTGATTTCCTTCCCCTTTCTCAGCTCTTCCCTGGAGGGGCGGGGTGAAAGGGCTTGAGGGTACCCCACAGGAAGGAATTATCAAGTGCGCCTTCCTGGGCTCTCAAAGGGATTCTGCACTTGGGTGGTGGCAGCATCTACCAATCTAAGGTCAGATAAAAGCTGTAACCTTGGGAGTTTAATACCAGCCTGGAGTGGCCAGTATTAATTTTTAGAGTCCTTCTGGGCCCCCACCTTATGCACTCAGGGGAATCAGCCTTGACAGTTACAATCAGATCAAGAGCTTGATTGCAGCATGGTTTCACTTTGTCTGTCAATGAGAAAGTGACTCTGTGCCGTAACCATTCTAAACCCTGGGATATATCCAGGGTTGTAGCCCAGTTACGAACAGGGGTGGCTCTATATATTTTGCCACCCCAGGCACGGCAGTCAGGCTTTTGGCGGCATGCCTGCGGGAGGCCTGTTGGTAACGCGGATTTGGTGGCGCGCCTGCAGGACATCCGCCGGTCCCACGCCTTCGGCGTACCTGCCGCTGAAACCGTGGGACCGGTGGACCTCCCCCAGGCATGCCACCGAAGGCTCCCTGTTTGCCGCCCTCTCAGCGATCGGCAGGCCGCCCCCCGTGGCTTGCTGCCCCAGACACGCGCTTGGTGTGCTGGTGCCTGGAACCACCCCTGGTTACAAAAAACCTTGAAGGTTCCTTACAGATTACACACTGGAAGCAAGCTGTAACTAAATCAGGAGACAAACAGGTTGTAACTAGGTTCCCCTGCCTTGGTTGTAATTATGGTATAATTATAGTTCAGTCAGCAATCCCTGCAGTGTCCCTGCTGGGAAAGATGGGAAATGACCAAGACCTAACAGACAGAGACTGTTTTCCCAGCAGTCTCAGAGCCAGGCTAGAAGGAAAGGTCTGGCACATGCTCTGGAGGGGCACAGAGAAGTAATTCTATCTCACCTCTGGAGAACATCCAATTAACATAAAAAGGAAGGATGGGGAAAAAAAGAAGAAAAAGCCTTGCTGTAATGTCACCTGGCCCAGGAGTCCAGACAAAGGAAGAGGTGAAAGAAGGCTGTGAACTGCAAGGGCTTCAGCTATGCAGGGAATTCACTCCACCACCTCTCAGCGAGGATACCTGGTCAATAAATTGCTGTATGTATTCAGGTTTTTTCCCCTCTCTCCCCCTAATTTAAAAAAAAAATCAGATCACAAATAGCTAAACCAAACCTCCCACACAAATGTTTCTATTTTGACGTGCAGCATCCTGGGTTTGCTTTATAACAGAAGCAGAAATAATAAACCTCCTTAATCCCCTTGGCCACCTCTTTCCTGCCTAGGAAGCTGACAGAAGAGGGTTGCCACTTTGAACAGTTTGTCCTCTAGGACGTCGTCATCAGGACATTGTAGCTTTGCAAAGATAGGCCAGAAGTGCAAATTTTAGATCTAGGTCCAAACTTATCCAAAGCTCAAAGGAGTCTGGATCCCGAGTTCTGGTTCACTACTACAGCATGAGAGATCAGCCATGATGCTCAGTTCCAGATCTACATGTGCCCAAAACTCAGGGACGTCTGGCTTTGGGGTTTTAGTTCCATCATCCCTAGTTATGATATCTATTGGTCAGTATGTCGCAGTGCAGTGTCACTATGTTGCGAACATTGTCACATGCTGCACAAATTGGGGTTCTCTCTGAAGATCTGGGCTAGCAAGTCAGCAACAATAGCTACAGGTTTAAGAATTCTGGTCTAACAGTTTCAGTGCTTATCCCAAGCTTATCCAAGCCCCTGGTGCCTGAATGACTGGGGGAAAAAAACTTCTTGCCAAGTCTCTCGTTAGCTTCCTCCTTCTGGAGCTCACCCTTCTGATCATGCCTACACTTTCAGAATGTGACCCTGATAGTACAATCCCTCCTCAAGCACTGTAAATGTGTACTTTAGGATAGGAAAAAGACTTGGAGTCTTCCTTTGATCTTCTCCACACACCCCAGCCTTCCTCTCTAATGCCCACAAGCACATATGTGAAAGAGACAATACAGTGTGTCATGCAATCATGTGATGCAGAACCCAAGACCCTAGGCTCCAGAATCAGCAGGCGTTGCTTCTTGGGCTAAATGAGAATCCGTATTAGCTATCAATTGTAGGAAGGGCCTTCATCTTCAGAGGGCCAGCCACTAACTGACAATTTGATTGCATTTACTCAGCGCATTACATCTTTTCCACAGTTGGGCAACGCTCATCCTGAGCATCTGAGGTTCGTTGGAGTTATATTACATACTACAGCCCCCTCAGGGCTTGGACACATGCAGTCAGCTTGTCCTACATTCTGGGTATCATAAGCAGGAATCTCAAACACATACCCACACATGTGTTTTCCCATTCACTGCACCCTCTCACACGCACTCTGACTGTAGGACAAATCGCAGCACTAAGGCAACCCTCGTGATGTAGGATTTCTAACACTCGTCCCTGATTTTCAAGGGACAAGCCCAGTTTTGGACAGAGATATGGTCCTGCAGGCCAGGTTTGAGGCAGGTTAGAATGTCCTGAAATGTGTTCGGGAAGACATAGCATCTGTGAAGTGTTAGCCTGTGCGTGGAATGTGAAAATGAAAACATCATAATTCTGGGATCCTGAAGGATGTTTCGAAAGCAGCGGCCATGCTCAAACTAAATAAGGTAACACTGCTGACAAATAAAAAAAAAAGAGAGCACTGCCATTTTATCTTATTTTTTTTAAAGCAGTCTTGTATTAATTAATAATGACATGCATTTAAATAGCATCTTGCATGAAAGGATCTCAAAGCACTTTCTAAATGTTAATTAAGCTTTACAACAGCTCCATGAGGTGGGATTTATTCCCATTTAACACATGGGGAAACTGAGGCACAGAAAAGTTAAATGTCCTACCTAAAGACACTTGGCAACCCACTGAAAAGGTGGTAAGAAAGCCCAGGAGTCCTGGCTTCCATTCCCTGCTCTACTAGCCAACACTAGTTTCTAGCTTTTCTGTAGTCATTTCTGTGACTTTAACGTTAGCTGAACGGGGGCGTGGGAGGCAGTGCCACCACAGATGATCTGAGATAGGAGCTGAGGGGGAACTCACATAAATCATGCTTTTGGGCCCCATGGAGAATCTTCCTCCTCATATTTTAAAAGAAAGTAACTTCCTAGTGCTTTTCGCTGTGAAAAAAAAGCCTGGAAAAACATAATCCAGTATAAACAGACAGCTTCAAGTTCAAAGCAACAATCTCCATTTCTGCAGCAGAAGTCTGGTGATGAGCGAGTGGGAAACCTAAACACTTCCCTTCTGCCCTGCATCTCAACAGATGTTCAATGTAAACTGAGTCAGTGACGTGTGAGCTGTACAACATACAAGTGTCTCACTGACCCTCTCCCTAAACCCAAAGCTCAGTGTAGGGTGGTGTGATCATGGTGGGAAGGGGGCAGGTAAGTTTCGGGATGGTGCAGAGAGCTGTTTTACTGCACCGGCTCGTCCCACTGTGGAGGAAGCCCTGAGCGTCCACACCTTCTCCTTCCCGTGGGGCTGGAGCCACTGCACCAGCTCATCCTGCTGCGGGGGAAGCCCTGAGCCTCTGTGTCTCCCGGGGCAGCTGAATGGCCCACGACTGATTTTTTTCTGTGGGTTAATGGTCTGTGACAGAAGAAAAGGTTCCCCACCCCAGACTCTGCACCCCAGCCACAGCCCTCACACCCCCACCACACCCCAACCCCATGCCCTAGCCCAGAGCCCCCTCCCACACTCCAAACCCCTCGGTACCAGCCCGGAGTACATACCTTCACCCCAAATCCCTCCTCCCTGACCCCATATCAGAGCCCGCACCCCCAGCCAGAGCCCCCAGCCTCCCTGCACTGCAACCCCCTGCCCCAGTCCGGAGCCCCCTCCTGCACCCTGAACCCCTCATTTCTGGCCCCACCCTGGAACCCGCATCCCCAGCCCAGAGCCTGTACCCCCTGCCTCAGCGCGGAGCCCCCACCCATATTCTGAACCCCTTGGCTCCACCTCCCAACCTGGAGCCTCTTCCTGCACCCCAAACCCCTCATCCTTGGCCCCACCCCACAGCGCACACCCTCCATCTGGAGCCCTCACCCTCTCTCGCATCCCAACCCACTGCCTCAGCCTGAAGCCCCCTCCCACACTCCTCAATTCTGGTCCCACTCCGGAGCCCGCACCCCCAGCCAGAGCCCACACCTCCTCCCACACCCCAGCCCCCCGAGCTAGCCCGGTGAAAATGAGCGAGTGAGTGAGAGTGGGGAGAGCAAGTGATAGAGGGGCAGGAATGGAGTGAGCTGAGGCGGGGCCTCAGATAAGGGGAGGGGCATGAGTGGGGCCTCAGATGATGGGCAGGGCAAGGGAGTTCGGTTTTGTGTGAGTAGAAAGTTGGCAACCCTAAACTCAAAGTAGTGGAGGGGGAAGGATTGACTATTGTGGGACATAGGGCCGGGAAATGAATAAAGGAGAGGAGGTGGGAGGACTGATAGAATTTTTTGATGGGCTTGGCGGGAGTGTGGAATTGATGATTTGTTATTCTCGGGGGGGGGGGGTGGGAATAAAGCAGGGACAGAGGGTATTTTCTCCAAAGAACATCACACATTTCACCAGCCAAGGCAGAACATTTCTGAGGGAGGCTCAGGCTCACGTTAAAATTGTGGCAGCATATCACTGAGTGTGAATTGCTCATCCTCTGCTCTGCCAGTGAGTCCCTATGCTCGTCTGCAAGGACCAACCCCTCCCCCCACCCAGGTGAAAGGGAAGACCGGTTTTCACACCCATTCAATCCCTGGCTTCTTGGTTGGGCCAGTGTCAGTTATGCCAGTGGTTTTTGAGACGTGAATATGTGCCCAGGAAGAATGGGACTGAGAGCTACCAAATTGTTTCATACAAGCCATTGGACTATTATCAGAGGTTCATTATGTTCACCCACAAACAACCTAGCCACAGCAAGGGGAAAAGTCTTTACTAATTCCCTGAGTTAACCAGTCTCCTTCCGTTTGCCTATACTGCCAGCACTCAAATCATTGAGCACTTGCATCTTCATGTACATGTAAAATATTATTTCCTTTATTAAAAAAATGGAACCTTTGTTTTCACCCAGACACTCTACAGTTAGGGTGGGAGCCACAGCTGCACTGGAGAAAGATAATATCAAGCAAGGACTCCAAGAGGAAGACCTACGAGCACACTGGCAAGAGAGGAATGTTTCTAAAGACTCTTTGGCAGCAGAGAGCAGTGGGGGGGAAGGGGCGGTTGTTTCTTTCAGCTTGACATACGCACATGGTGATTCATCCATGCCAAGCCAAACAGGGTCATCTGCAGTCACTTGCTGAAAGAGGGCTTGATGGTTGGGTTGGAGGAGGAGGGGTTATTGTCAAAGTGTCTATAAGGGCTTCTCACTACAAAGCCAAGAGCTGACTTAGAGTGTGTTGGAAAGGGAAAAAGAAACCCCTACAGCTGTCCTTTGTTTTTCTTTTGAGTTTTCTTCGCCTCTGGCTGGAACAACCTAAAGCATCTAATGTTCAAGGACAGCTCTCTCCCATTAACCTGCAAATATATACAGCTTAGACCAAATTCTGCCTTCACACTCATGCAAGCGAGGGCAGAATTTGGTCCTAGAAACCTACAATAACATCACTAGGCCTATAGCATTAGCTTTAATGGCAGGTTCAGAACTAAGTATTCGTTAAAATAAACTTGAGAAGAAAAGTGACTAGGAAAAAAAGGGACCCCCAAGCACCCAGAGATCAGAAGAGTTCAAAGATACCTCTTTCTTCTCCCACAGTGAAAGAAGGGACTGTAGCCCAGACCCCTCTTGTTATGTGCCCTACATGTAGCTGGGGAAATAGAGGGGATTGTACCCAGACATCTCAGTGTAGTCAGGGAAATGCCAAGAAGAGTATTATTCTGGTCTCACCACTACAACCCCCATCAGCACACCTGCAAAGTTATTGGAATTGTGACCAAAGGGAACACACCATACTTTCAGACCAGAAAACATAGGCTGCTGTTTCTATAGTAAACTCCGGCGCAAGAAGGGGGGCGGTGGGACACTGAACAAGCCAGAGGTATGGAAAGGCAGAACTCAGGTGGAATGAGCGGGTCTGAGGAGGCAAGGAGGACGGCTCTGCTTGAAAGGCTAAACTAGAGACATCAGCCACTGCTTCCTTCATCACACTGAGAAGGGGTTGCCACCTTTCTGATTGCTGATAACAGGAGACCTGAGGCTCCGCCCCTGCCCCGCCTCTTCCCCCAAGGCCCCGCCCTGCCTCTTCCACCAAGACCCTGCCCCCATTACTCTCTCCTCTCCCTGCTCCCCTGGTTGCTCACTGGATCATCTCAAGGAGCCTGCCTTCAGGTAGGAGACGGCCCCAGCTGAGCAGGAGTTGCAGCAGATTAATGACCCAGTGCCTTCTTCCACCCTGTGGTAACTGGACTTTTGGTTTGGGTGCCATTTAGGGATGCCAGGTCCCTGAAAATCAGGCACCTGGCAACCCTATGGCACCTGGACACAGAAGCCAAAAACTGGACTGTCCAGGTAAAACCCATATTGGTGGCAACTCCACTCTGAAGGATTCAGGATGTTAAAAGAAATAGTTCTGTGAAAAATAAAACAAAGCCTTCTGGCTGAAAGGATTCAGCTTTTGGAATGAAAGCATCTGGCTAATAGCGGAACAATTCAAAAGTTGTTTTCTTTGATGCTCTGCAGATGGGGAAACAGGAGTGAAGAACTCCAGCGACAAGGAACCTTGTGAAACACAACTCTACAAATGCTCTGTTGCTAAGAGGGTTGGAAAATCTAGACTGTTGCAATAATAAAGGATTGTTCTTTCTTAAAGTATCCAATGTGTAATTTTTCCACAGTCATTGTCCATCAAGTTTAATCTTTGACTAACACAGATATATTGCATAGATATTGAGGGAAAACATTACCAAAGTTATACAATTATGTAATTCAGGAAGATTTGGCAGTTATTTTAATTGCACTGACCACACCTGGGCAGAGAGTGGGGGAAGGCTCTTGACAATCTTCTCATACTCAGTTCTGCCAAAGCCCCTCAATCCTGACCCTCAGTTCTCCCTGCTATTCCAGTCCTCAGTCAGGCCAATGCACCTCAGTCTTGAGTTACAACACCCTCAGCTGAGCACTCTCCAAATTGTGCCAGAGTGTACAGCGGTTTTGGGACATGGATAAGAATCTACCAGAAACTCTTAAGATTAGGCCACCAGACTCAGAGTCCAATACATCTCCCACTAAAATCAATGCCAATACTCCCATTAACTTCACTGGGAGTGGGAGCAGACCAATAATTTGTAATGGGTCAATGAGAGCTGAAACTTGCAGATTATTTTATTAAATCCAGTAGCATTTTCAACATAAATTACACACAGGAGCCCTAGCATTTAGATCTTTGAAGATCTGTAGGGTGAAAGCTGACTAAGCTATTACCCCAGTTATCCACCCACTTACACAGTTCTCATGACCATAGCATCTGAGCCCCACACAAACATTAATGAATTTCTCTTCAGTCATGCAGCGGGAAGTGGGAGGTGAAGCTGCTTCAGAAAGCGAGTCTCCTCTGACCCTCTGTGACTCTACAAAGAACATTCAGGCTAGCTCAGCAGCCTCAGAAAATCTTTTTGAATGGCAATTCCTCCTCATCACATCTTTCCTACTTGACTATTTTTTCACTCCTGGAAGATCATATGTCCCCAACTCCCCATCAGGAGCCTGATGTACAGCTCTAATCTGGCATCCAGCAGATGGAAGTCCTGCCCTCCTTGAACCACAATAATGAGGGCTCTTTGCAAAACATGAGCTGTGTCATCTCTGAGGGGGTCCGCATTGCCCAGAAGGGGCATGTAATGACATCAGGGAATACAGACAGCCCCTATGCTTAATTTCATCAGTGATGTAGATAATGGCATACAGAGAACACTTATAAAGTTTGCGGATGATACCAAGCTTGGAGGGGTTGCAAGTGCTTTGCAGGACAGGATTAAATTTCAAAATGATCTGGACAAGCGGGAGAAATGGTCTGAAGTAAATAGGATGAAATTCAGTAAGGACAAATGCAAAGTACTCTACTTAGGAAGGAACAATCAGTTGCACACATACAAAATGAGAAATGACTGCCTAGGAAGGAGTACTGCAGAAAGGGATCTTGGGGTCATAGTGGATCATAAGCTAGATATGAGTGAATAGTGTATTGCTGTTGCAAAAAAAAGAAACATCAACCTGGGATGTATCAGCAGGAGTGTTGTAAGCAAGACATGAGACTTAATTCTTTCACTCTACTCCATGCTGATTAGGACTTAACTACAGTAGTGTGTCCAGTTCTGGGTGCCATATTTCAGGAAAAAGTTGGACAAATTGGAGAAAGTTCAGAGAAGAGCAACAAAAATGACTAAAGGTCTAGAAAACATGACCTATGCAGATTTATGGAGATTGAAAAAAGTGGGTTTGTTTAGTTTGGAGAAGAGAAGACTGGGGGAACATGATAACAGTTTTCAAGTACAGAAAAGGTTGTTACAAGAAAGAGAAAGTAAAATTGTTCTCCTTAACCTCTGAGGATAGGACAAGAAGCAATGGACTTAAATTGCAGCAAGGGTGGTTTAGGTGGGAAAACATTAGGATTAAGAAAAACATCCTGTCCAGGTGGTTAAGCACTGGAATAAAATGCCTAAGGAAGTTGTGGAATCTCCATCATTGGAGCTTTTTAAGAGCAGCTTAGAACAAACACCTGTCAGAGATGGTCTAGATAATACTTAGTCCTGCCATGAGTGCAGGGTACTGGACTAGATGACCTCTCGAGGTCCCTTTCAGTCCTATGATTCTATTCCACTAGATGACTGATTTAAAGTCATCGCATTGCATTTGAGTGTAAATTGGAAGAGAGAGAGGAAATACAGATTCCACTACTGAAAGGAGGTTTCCCAAACCACTTCCAGCTGTTGTACATACATGCTACATCAGGATCCTGTGCCACTGACATGGGTGTGGCCAGCAATCTTTTGCATCTCAGTCCCAAACAAGCGAGCAAAGTCCAGGAAGCAGGCCACCCAATGCATAGGCATCTGAATTGCGTTCCATGACAGCTTAATTCAGCTTTGGGATTTATGGAGACCCCATGCAACCACAGGGAATCCAAGAGTTAAGAGGGCAACATTAAGGTCTTATGCTGTGCTAGGCAAAATTAAACAGTTTCCTTTGGACTCACTATATTGAAGCCCTCTCTCTTCTCTAACCTGAAAGAATATTACAAAGGAAACAAATAGCCTGCCCCATTGCTGAAAGAATCAGCAAAGAGGTCAGGGATTTAACTGATCATAGAACTCCCCTCTTTTCCCTACAGATGGTCCCATGAGGTCTGCATTGAGTCACATTAATCGGGAAGTGCGGACAAGCTGATATTTTTTCTGCCTTTGCTGTATCAGCTTTGTAGCTAAAAGGATTTTGGTCTCTGGGAATGTCAATGGGCACCTTGACTCTTTTCCCCACTAACCTGTTTGCCAGGAGATCAATATAATCTCTCTACAGGATTCCACTCCAGCTGGTTTCCCTGTCATTATATTTGCCAGATGAAAACTATCACTGATATCTCACAGAATCTGGATCTGTCTGATGTCATAGTGAGTCAGAGCTAGATTGAGGCACAGGCACAATAGGCACATGCCTAGGGCTCTGGCTCCTCGAGTCACATGATGATTTTGGAATCTCTGCTTTCATTTATGAAAGATTACATTTCTAGTTCTTCTGGATGTAAAGACAGCCTAGAAAATGTGAACCAAATGTAACCAATGCAATACCATCCCAAGACTGCACACAATCTGAAACACTAGCTCTGAGAAGTGTGAATTGCCTCATTCATCATAATCAGTGGTTACCTCTGAAATCTGCTGCTCTGGGGCACCCCTGCCAACACCTTACCAACAAAGGACTCTGAATGGCTCATTATGGCTTTGCTGATGTGGGTGCTGGCAGAGATCCCCCCACCAGAGTCATCTGCTGGGGATAGAATCCTCTTTCCTGTAGGATAGACCTTAACCTGCCTAAAGCTAGGGGGTGATGAGCTGTGGAAGAGTGAGTGCCTAGCCTACTAAAGCTCGAGTATTGTTTAATAATTTTCTCCAGTATATTTCCAAATATCAAAGTTTGACTAACTGGTGTATAATTCCCAGGATTCTCTTTGTTCCCTTTTTTAAAGATGGGCAAATATAGTACCTTTCTCCCCTCCTTTAAGAGCCCATCCGTCTTCCATGAGATCTCAAAGACAATTGCTAATGGTTCCGAGGCCACTTCAGCTTGCTGGAAGGTTCTCTGCACCTTGAAGTCTTTAAACCATGATTTGAGGACTTCAGTGGCTCAGACACAGGTTTGATACAGGAGTGGGTAGGTGAGATTCTGTGGCCTGCATTGTGCAGGAGGTCAGACTAGATGATCATAATGATCCCTTCTGACTTTAAAGTCTATGATTCTATGAACCAGATCCTTCCATATACTTCAGTGAGTTTCATCAGGCCCTGCCAATTTGAATACATCTAGCTTATTTAAATAGTCTTAACCTGTTCTTTTCCTATCCTGGCTTGTGTACCTTGTTGTTAATTGTGTTTAGCATCCGTTCGAATTAATGTTTTTAGTGCAGACTGAAGTAAAATGGGCATTTAACACCTCAGATTTCTTGGTGCTGTCCATTATTAGCTATCCTTCCCCATTAAGTAGTAGACCTACAGTTTCCTCCATCTTTCTCTTGTTTGTAATGTATCATCAAGGGTCTCCACAGGGGACTAGTGCAGGATTGTTCCCTAGGGTGTGTTGATTTGTACATTGTCCAGTTTGGGGCCCAACCACAGTAATTCCATGGGAATAGGGCAGGAGAGTGTGTGCAGGAGCATCTCTCAACTTGCTCTCAAACAAAGCTCGTATAGTGAGTCAAAACTCACCCTCTCCCTGGGACTGGGTTTATTAACAAAGAAAGTAACAGTTTAATAACAAAGTTCAGATCAAGCATTCTCCCCAGGCCTGGCTGCTCCTATTTCCTATTTCAGGGTTGCAGAACACAAACTCTAGACCTCTCTGCCCTATCCAGCCACTCTCATCTCCTTTATACCCCAATGGATTAACTGGGCATCTCCTCAGCGAAACAACAGACCCCACCTAACTCTTTCCCAGCAGGATTGATACCTGCCAGCAAGGTGGGGTGTTTCAGGCAAATATCTATCAGTCAGTTACAAAGGCTCAGTAAGACGACACCCTACAGAACATGGCTGCAGAAGGATCTATAGAGGGTCTAAGGGAAGATGTTAGGGAAGCAACTGCCCTTACCCTCCATGAAGGGGTGAAATCCATAAACCGAGGTGGTACAAATCCCACCCCAATTTAATTTTCTTACACACACACACACACACACACACACACACACACACACACACACACACACACACACACACACACACACACACACACACACACACACACACCCCTTAGTATAAACTCTTGGTAGTACCCTTCAAAAGGGACCCAACTCTGTATTTCTGTGTCTCCTGCAGAATGAGCTCTGGGCACATTCTCACATCTATTCCCTGACCTCCATCCCCATAACGCTGAAGACTAGAGGGCAGCCGATGTGCAGATCACTGGGTGCATTCGGGATAAGAACAACAGAGTGTTGTCAAGCAAAATGGGGACGACTGAAGGCTCTGGATTCCTCCATCCTTGCAGCACCATCTTGCTGTCCACTACCTCACATTGAGTGGAATTTTAAAGAAAGCTTGTCTGAGCCCCTTGTTGCTCTCCCCTCCTCCCTCCCCCCCGGCACACGCACACAAGTGTCTCCCATCCCTATGGGTTGTGTGGGAGTCTGCAGCCCAGTTGCTGTTTTCAGCAGGCACACAGCACTTTAAGTTCTAATCTTGCCTTAATTAGGCTGCAGTCAGAAATAAAATGATGCCATCAGACTGGAGGCAGCAAGGGGCGAGGGGGGAGAGGCAGCTGGTAGATCAATGCACTAATGTATTTTTATACGCTAACCCTCTGTTCCTGAACAAAACACTTGTATATCCCAAGCTCCGGACTCTGGGTAGGTGAAACTTATAGGAAGGGCCGGGGGAGGCTGGGTTGTGGGGGGATTCCATGTTTGGAAGCACAGAAACAGCAGCAGTAATACAGTTTTTAGCTGACTGGTCTTTTCCATTTGCCTGTAGCATGTGTGGGGTGGGGGAAGAGAAGGCCTATGCGTGGGGGAAGAGGAGAGGACTGGGAAGCTGCACAGCCACAAGCCACCAGAGCTTATCAGATCTTTGTATTCCAGGCACAAGAGTCTTGGAGCTGCTGCCACAGCACAGGAGGGAATTGAGAAGCAGAGACATGCAGCTATAAGCAGATACCAGCCAGCGATGCAGCAATGATAGTTGTCCTGAACGGATGAAGCAGAGTTTTACGTGGAGCCTCTCACAGCTCTACCAAAATGCTTCAACCCTGATGTGCAACCCTCCCTGCTACTCCACCCCGGACTCCCCTACACAGGACTGCAAGTGCATTTCAGCCCTGATCTACAGCATCCATTACTCTCCTGTTCCCAGCCCTGTAGGAAATTCTTCTGTCCCACCCTGCAACACCCACCCCTTGCCAGTTCCCACAGACTGCAAACTGTACAGAGCGGTGTGGTGGTCTACGTAATATGGACAACTATCTTTTGGAGACTAAGAGGAGATGCCCTCAAATTCACTTCATTCTTATCCAGCCAGTGTCTGAGCTGAGGTTTCTGGATGTGAAATACTGATTAATGTCAAGACTACCTCCAAGCTCTTTAGAAATGTTAATTGAACTCTTCTCACCAAGAGCCAATCAGCCCCCTTGATAACCTTTCTGTCTTCAGAACCCAGATCAGACTGATATTCTGTTCAAAGAACCCATGTTGTATCAATTCAGGCAACACATGAATATAAACCACACCTAGATAAGCAAAGTATTAAAGCTAGCAAGGCTATTGCGAGACAGACAGGTGAGAAGGACAATTTGAACATGTGAAATGGTATAAACTTGTGGAGATTGTTTGCTAAAAATGAAAAGGCTAAATCTAGGGGATCCACTTATATCAAAAAGTCAGTGTCCATGTAAAAAGCTAGCAAACATCCTGGAGAGCTTATCAAATATAGGCAATGGCATCACATGGCTACAAAGAATATTCGGCCTATAAACCTATAAGGCCCACAACATTCTATCTCCCTTCTCAATCAGCTGATTTCTCAGCAGTTCCCTTGTAGCTCTCTGCTGCTTATTGAATGCCCAGCCCTCTGTGCTCCACACATTGGCCAGTTTTCCAGCTCTCCTCTTTCAAATGCCCACTGTACCAGCTGGCCCTAGTGTGGGGCACAGGTAAATATTTCATTCAATGTGATTGCTGCTAAGTAAGATTTTAAAAACAATTCCTCATTCAGTTTTCAGCTCCCTCGTCGTATCCAGGTGTGACTTTATTCCATAGGAATTAATGGGGATGGTGCGGGGAGAGGGGTGGGGGAGGGAAGAAGGCAATACTTGCACAGAACCATAGAATCGTAGGACTGGAAGGAACCTCAAGAGGTCATCTAGTCCAGTCCCTTGCACTCATGGAAGGACGAAGTATTATCTAGACCAGTGGTTCTCAACCCACGGCCTGCATGCTGCCCAATTAGCACACAGCTGCGGCCCAACTGTGTGCTAAAAACAATTCAAAATTTGCCCCTCTGATCTGAAAGGGGGTGGGCCTGGCTGAGGGGGAGACAGCATCTGGCAGCCTGCTGAAGTGCTCCTGCCAGCAGGGGGATGGTGAGTGCCGCAGTGGGGCAGGGTATGGGAGAGTGGACCTCTGGGCAGGTTTATGGGGAGAGGAAGCGCTCTGAGCAGTAAGATGGTGGGAGTGCTGAGAACTAGGGGTTCGCGGGGGTGCTGCAGCACCCCCATGTTTTAGGGGCCTGCGCCGCAGGACTCAGGGTCCAGGTCTCAACTGCCCGGCCCTGTGGGTGTGGTGCAGGGTCCAGCCACCCAGCCCCATGTGGAGGAGTCTCTGAATGGGGAATGCTGGTTATAGGAAACTGTGGTGGGTTTTGAAGGGGGGGCACTATGGTTCTCAACCTGCTGCCCACAATGATAAACAGGTTAAGAACCATTGATCTAGACCAGGGGTTCTCAAATTGGGGGTTGGGACCTCTCAGGGGGTTGCAAGGTTATTTCATGGAGGTCGTGAGCTGTCAGCCTCCATCCAAACCCCACTTTGCCTCCAGCATTTATAATGGTGTTAAATATATAAACAAGAGATTTTTATTTATAATGGGGGTCGCACTCAGAGACTTGCTATGTGAAAGGGGTCACCAGTACAAAAGTTTGAGAACCACTGATCTAGACTATTCCTGACAGGTGTTTGTCTAACCTGCTCTCAAAAATCTCCAGTGATGGAGATTCTACAACCTCCCTAGGCAATTTATTTCAGTGCTTAACCATCCTGACAGTTAGGAAGCTTTTCCTAATGTCCAGCCTAAACCGCCTTGCTGCAATTTAAGCCCATGCTGTGACGTTGCACTCTATAAACTTTATGAAAACATGCTTATGAATGTTAATATGACATAACTGGAATATACCTTATGCAAAAGGTCTCTTGTAAGGTATCATTTCACAGGTAATAACCTACTGAATATATTCATCCTATTTCTATGAATGTTTCATTCTTGAATCTGAAACTAGAAATATGAAGTATAACACTCTAGTCCTATTGTAATTATGCAAAGTGTGGGCCACTAATGGTGGTTTAGAATCTTGACGGTGGCCACTGACTAGGACAATTGGGTGTAAATAGTTTATTTACCTGCAAGCCTTCCTGTGTATGTGTGGGACAGCCCATGAGTAATGAAGAATGAGGTTTTACAGTCACATGTGACCAAGTCACATGATACTGGAATCCATCTTAAATCTGGTATTTTTGCATTTAGAAGGAGGAGTGGGGATGCAGAGAGACAAAAGATTCCCACCTTGTGCCAAAGCTATAAAAGGGGGTGGAAGAGAACAAAGGAGGCAGTCATGAGAAAGCCCCTGTTTTCCACCTAAGATGTCTGTTGGAACTACCAAGGACTGTATCTGGGGAAAGGATTGAGCCCAGACTAGGAAGAAGTCTAGTCTGTGAAAGAAGCTTATTGGAACATCTCTGAGGCCTGGTCTACACTATGCGTTTAAACCGAATTTAGCAGCGTTAAATCGATTTAACCCTGCACTCATCCACACAACAAGGCCCTTTATATCGATATAAAGGGCTCTTTAAACCGGTTTCTGTACTCCTCCCCGATGAGAGGAGTAGCGCTGAAATCAGCATTGCCATGTTGGATTAGGGTTAGTGTGGCTGCAAATCGACGGTATTGGCCTCTGGGCAATATCCCACAATGCACCACTGTGACCGCTCTGGAAAGTGATCTGAACTCGAATGCACTGGCTAGGTAGACAGGAAAAGCACCGCAAACTTTTGAATTTCATTTCCTGTTTGCCCAGCGTGGAGCTCTGATCAGCACGGGTGGCGATGCAGTCCCAAAACCAAAAAGAGCTCCAGCATGGACCATACGGGAGATACTGGATCTGATCGCTGTATGGGGAGAAAAATCTGTTCTATCAGCGCTCTGGTACACAAGACGAAATGACAAAGTATTTGAAAAAACCTCCAGGCTATGATAGACAGAGGCCATGGTAGGGACTCAGCACAGTGCTGCGTGACAAGCGTAACGGAAAGCCAAAGAATCAAATGGACGCTCATGGAGTGAGTGGGGGGCGGGACTGATGACTCCAGCTATCCCACAGTTCCTGCACGCTCCGAAAAGCATTTGCATTCTTGGCTGAGCTCCCAATGGCTGAAGGGTCAAAAACATTGTTGCCAGTAGTTCAGGGAATATATCATCAATTTACGCCCTTCCCCCACTAAAGAAAAGGGAAAAAAATCATTTCTCGCCACTTTTCAATGTCACCATATGTCTACTGGATGCTGCTGGTACACGGGGTCCTGCAGAGCTAAACAGCAACATCCTCTCCCCTCCCTTCCCTGGTGGCAGACAGTACAGTACAAAATGACTGATAGCCATCCTCGTCATCATCCCATGAGTGCTCCTGGCTGGCCTAGGTGAGGTTGGCTGGGGGCGCCTGGGTAAAAATGGGAATGACTCCCTGTCATTCCTGGCAGATGGTACAAAATGCTGGGTAACTGTCCTCATCATAGCAGCTGGAGTCTGAGCTCCATCAACCCCCCGCCCCCTTCATGTCTAAAGAAAAGATTCTGTACTCCCTGGACTATCATAGCAGTGGGAGGCTGCATTCCTCTCCCCCACACTCTTTAATGTCCTGCCTGGACTATCATAGCAGCTGGAGGCTGCCTCCCCCTCACTTTATCTCGCTCAAAAGTCAGTGTTTCTTATTCCTGAATTCTTTATTACTTCATCACACAAATGGCGGGGACACTGCCACAGTAGCTCAGGAGGGGTGTGGGAGGAGGGAAGCAATGGGTGGAGTTGTTGCAAGGACACCACCTAGAATGGCATACAGTTCATCATTTCTGTGGGATCTCTGGGGCTCTGACCCAGAGCAGCTGTGCTCTCTGGCTCTCTAGTAGACTTGCCCCATATTCTAGGCAGGACTGACTCTATTTTTAGACAAAACATAAAGAAGAGTCATTCTCATTTTTGTCCATGCGCCCCCGGCCGACTTCAGCAAGGCCAGCCAGGAGCATCCATGACAGCAGCAGACGGTACAAAATGATTGATAACCATCATCGCCACTTTCCAATTGCAAACGGTACAAAATGATTGATAACTGTCATCTCATCGCCAATTTACAATGGCAGACAGTGCAACAGGGATGGTAACCATCTCTGCTACCTTGCAAAGGCAAATGAATGCTGCTGTGTAGCACTGCAGTACCACCTCTGTCAGCAGCATTCAGTACACATATGGTGATAGTGACAAAAGGCAAAACAGGCTCCATGGTTGCCATGCTATGGCATCTGCCAGGGCAATCCAGGGAAAAAGGGCACGAAATGATTGTCTGCCATTGCTTTCATGGAGGAAGGTTTGAGTAACGACATTTACCCAGAATCACCTGCGACACTGTTTTTGCACCATCATGCATTGGGATCTCAACCCAGAATTCCAATGGGCAGGGGAGACTGCGGGAACTATGGGATAGCTATGGGATAGCTACCCACAATGCAATGCTCCAGAATTCGACGCTAGCCTCAGTACATGGACGCACACCACCAAATTAATGTGCTTAGTGTGGCTGCGTGCACTCGACTTTATATAATCTGTTTTACAAAACCGGTTTATGTAAAATCGGAATAATCCTGTAGTGTAGACATACCCTGAGGGTGAGATTTATATGTAATCAGTGTCTTAATGTATTGAGCTTAGACTTGCGTGGTTTTGCTTTATTTTGCTTGGTGACTTACTTTGTTCTATATGTTATTACTTGAAACCACTTAAATCCTACTTTTTATACTTAATAAAATCACTTTTGTTAATTAACCCAGAGTAAGTGATTAATACCTGAGGGAGCAAAGAGCTGTGCATCTCTCTCTATCACTGTTATAGAGGGTGGACAATTTATGATTTTACCCTCTATGAGCTTCATACAGAGTAAAATTGATTTATTTGGGGTTTGGATCTCATTGGGATCCTCCCCTTGGAACACTGCTATCCCCTGGTTTCTGTTCCCTGGTCCCCAACACATTCACAGTGACATGCTAATGAAAGCATTGAGTGGAGGCCTGGGAAGCAGTGGTGGTAGTGCCACAGCTCATCACAGGGAAGAGGGGGACACCCATCCCAGAGCCCTGACAGCTCAGCTCTGCATGACACGTCAGTGTTTATTGAGGGTGCTAGCCACAGTAGAAGTCTCATATGAAAAACCATTCTACACAAAAAGCAATGGCAGGGGGAGGGGGAGGGAATGGGAGAAAAAGAGGGCAGGAAACTCATCAGGCCAGTGGAGATATTTTGGACTGGAATGAAAGGTTGAATTTCAAGCTACCTTGAAGATGAAACCTAAAAAGGCCAAATATAGCTCTGTATGCACTTTCCACAGGGCACTGAAATCACTTTTCCATCAAATTCCCCTTGATGTTTCCAGCCAACGTACCATGCTGCATGCTGTTCCTTTTATAAGTTAACCCATGCTGCTGGCAGGTAAGGAAAGGATCTAGGGGATGGAGCAGAAAACTGTTGGGAGTCAGGAAATCTGTCACTGAATTATTATGTGACCTTGAGAAAGGCCAGATTGTGCCTCGTCCTGGCACAGGTATGCAAAGGAAGTGGGGAAAGGTGTAAAGACCATTCCCCATAAATACAGCTTACAACTCTGCGGTTAAACAGTTGCAGTCCCATTACACCCATATTTCTTTCTGGTTGGTGCATCTATTGTCATGGCCATTATAGGACTAACAAGGGTCAGAACTATTCTGTCCTTTAAATTACATGCAGCCATCAAATACTGCAAATGTTGAAAAGCAGAGACAGGCTAAATAAAGTCAGAAATATTTTTAGGGATTTAATAATGTGGAGGATTGTTAGGAGATTATAGACACTTTCATCTTGAGGTTACTGGTTCAAATCCATCCCCAAGGTGGTAGAGACCAAATGTTGCTCTCTAATGGATGACAGCCCAATTCAGTTTCTAATGAATAGGGTCCTCAGCACAAAAATAACAGCACAACTGGCCCTAAATGCCCCCCTTGCTGGAAGTCTGCAGGGAGAGAGTAAGACCACAGATTGAATGAGTCATGGAAACTGAACTACATCCCCATCCCTGGTTAAGACTGAGGCACACTGGGGTGGGAGTCGGGGGCAGTTTTGGGCACTGCTGCTGCCAGAGCTGTACTTGTCCTGTGGCTAAACACAGGACTTCAATCTGCAGTGTTGTCACTCCAGCACTGCATTCACTGTTAAAAGTATTAACAAAAGAAAAGATTCAGTGCTCTCCAGATACAGATGGTTAGAGAAGGGAAGCCCGAATCATTAAGGGAATAGGAAACTTCTCATATGAAGACAGGTTGAAAAGATTGGGATTGTTTAACTTAGAGAGGGGTTAAATAGGAAAGCCATGTAAAAAGTATATAAAATTATGACTGGTTTAGAAAAAGTAGATCATGAACTTCTGCTCTTTCTCTCTCACAAGGGACATGAGAAGGGGACATTGAATGACACTGTAAGGAGGTAATTTTAAAATGATGACTGGAAATACTTTTTCATTAAATGTACAACTAGACTGTAGAACTCATTGCCACAGGATGCCATTGTAGCAAAAAGCTTAGCAAAATTCAAACTGGGGAAGGACATTTACATGAATAACAATGATATCCAGAATATTGAATGCTTGTTAAAAAAATACGTAAGTAATATAAAACGTCATGTTTCAAGGCTTACACACTAATCTAACTCTGAGGGGTTACGATGAGACTTTCACAGGGGGCAGATTATCCCACATCTGCTCTTGCACCTTCCTCTAAAACATCTGGTGCTGTCACTAGGAGACAGGATCCTGGACCAGATGGACCATTGGTCTGATGCAATGTGGCATTTCCTAATGTTCCTAGCAGTATCATCTGGAAACCTGCAACAGGGTATGGAAAAAAGGTACTTTGACTATTCAATCTACACCTTTACCTGGATATAACGTGACCTGATATAACACGAATTCAGATATAACACGGTAAAGCAGTGCTCTGGGAGGTGGGGCTGCGCGCTCTGGTGGATCAAATCAAGTTCAATATAACGCAGTTTCACCTATAATGCGGTAAGATTTTTTGGCTCCCGAGGACAGTGTTATATTGAGGTAGAGGTGTACCTCTAAACTTGCAGCTCCTGCTATTATGACTGCTTTCCCAAAAGAAAAAATAATCTAGAAGTCTTAAGCCCTAGAAAATGGAGGGTTGACACATAGGAACATTAAAATATAGCATAAGATTTGCTGCATTGAACGAATGACCCATGTGGCCTATCTCTGATAGTAGCTAATTCTAGATAGCTCAGAGGAAGATGTAAACTTACCCATAATGTACTTAACTGTGTTATCTGTCCCAGGGGACAGATTTCTTCCTGACTCAAGTTGCTGATCAGTTCATGTCCTGAAGCCTGAGGATTCATAGCCCTGGTGATTTTTAATCCTAGCTAATGTAACTGCAGATGCTATTCTTATTCATAGAAATGTCTGGTCCTAATGTTCACAGCAAAAGAGAGCAAATGGCTTGTGCAGTGAAGGAGAAGCATTTACCAAATAAGGAGTCATAGCATGCCTGGCCTCCCCAGTAAGAGCCCCATCTGTCAGTGGTTCGCTGCCCTGCCTCTGTTACCTGCCACCCATTCACTTTATCAATTCATAAATTTTCCCCTTCTCATCCACTTGCACAATTCTATTCCTGCAGGGTGGCTCTGGATCACTGGTGTGGATCCCAGGACTGATCTGACCCCATGCAGTTTGGAAAACAAAATCTGTTCTCCCCTGACTCCTTGCCTAGCAGCATACACACACACCCTCTTTAAACTTCCACAGGCTGGTTCACTGTCTCTTGATCCAACTGATTGTTAATGCATTGCAATATCAGAGCTAGGCTTTGGGGTCGGCACAGCCCGCAGACAGATACCCCACACCTCACCACCTGACTTGGGTGACTTTGGGATATAAAAGAAATTCTCTAGCTGTGAGATTTAAGAAATTCTGGCCAAATTTTTCTAAAGCCTGTGTTGGCACAAGTGGCATGTTGCTTGCTCTAACTGGAACTCAGTGCAATTTGGGGCACTTGGGGATTTTCAGAAAGGGAGTTTGGTCATATCCCAAGGGCCCCAGGCACTCTGTGCATGGATCTATGAGGATGGGGCCAGGACCTGGTTAAGGGTCTGGGTGTCCAAAATGCATCTTCAAAAGTTCCCAGAGACCAGGGGCACAGTTAAGCCAGGAGACAAAAATTAAGCTACTAACACCTGAGACTCCTACTCCAAGCTCATTTAAAAAACTCCAAACACATAGAAGAGCATAGGTGAGATGCAGACAGAGACAGAATCAGAGCGAGCAAGCAGTTGCTAAGAGGATAGGGACTGGGGGCAAGGCCAAAGCTGTGGGGACTGGACAGGGTCAGGGAGACATGAGAATTGGGAGAGCAGGTATTGCACTTCAGGAAGGGTTTGCATTAGCTACTCACTGAAGCACAACCTCTGTCCATACTAGCGTGGTACAGTATGTTATGAAGCAACTGAGGAGGAGGAAAAGGGTAAAGCTGGCTCTGCCTCTGACATATCCAAACCCACCAAACAGGACCAACGAACCACAGAAGACCTTCCTCGACCTCACAGAGGTGCAAGCTATCAGAACTAGCGGTTCATACCAGAAGCCAACATGCATTTCTGTGATTAGCAAAGGGGGAACCTGGAGGAGATGACCAAAAGAAACTATGCCCTGTCAGTCCCCATCAAGGTCATCACTGGGCATGTTAGCCAGTGAACCTTTTCACAGAGGCCTAGGGAGCACCGTTGACATTAACCCATTTGCTGTCTCTCACCATCTTGAGAGCTTTGTAAATACCATGATAAGGAAGGTAACATAATACGCTCCTTTCCCCAGGTGACCACACGATATTTATGCTGGGGTGTAGCATGTCATGACAGAGCAAATCTCAGCACTGTTTTAATAGGAAGCTGGAGTCCAGATACTTCTTAGATGAGCTGGGAAACCAAGTAATATTCACGCCATACAGAGATGTACAAGACCACACTTGTGTCAGCAGTGGAGAACACACCCCAGCTAATAAGCTATCATCCTTCTTCCTTCAGGAGAAAGCCACCCGTCAGTAAATTTACCAAGAGGATTCTCATTGTCTTCTTGCCCCAGAGCATCAGACAACTGCAATTACTGCAGCAGTGGGGCCTGGGAAGGAAATCTATTCTCCTGCATAGCCACGTCCCAGTTAGAAAACAGGTTGGTGCCTAACGAGGGAAACAAACAAACAATATCCCCCATGCTGGGTCAGGCAGTGCTGGTGTCTGGGGTGGTGAACTATTGGAAGCTGCTGGTGCTCATTCAGGACCAACACCAGTGTAGTGGGGGAGGATATAGGATAAAACCTTATGATACAAAGCCCATGGAAGTTGATAAAAAAAAGATTCCTACTGTCAGTGTTGGCAATTCCATTCGGCTTGCCAATTCTCCCCCGCAATTTAATCAGATGCAGGAATCTTCTTCACTTCCTGTCCTGAAGGACTGTATATTGCTGGGCCTGGTTAAGGAGCCACTATGTTCCACCTTTTGTATTGCTACATTTTAGAGCTGGGAAGATTAGATTGATAAGCACTGTAAAATCCTTCTGTCTGAAAGGGGTTATAAAAATGTCATGCCAGTGGTTCTGTTGCAAACACCAGCTTGAAATGGAGAAGAGAAACTAGTAAGACTAAAAGCAAACATAGAAAAGAAAATGATGCCTGCTTTTGGGCTGGAGATGGAGTTTGGACCATACAGAAAATCTTATTAATTGGCCTAAATTAAGCAAAGGGCTAGAAACCCGGCACAAGCCACAGACATTTAGCTTCTCTTACTGGCACAGTTTAGAAGATTTCAGTGTAGATTTTCAGACAGTGAATTTACATAGGTCCCAGAATGATGGCAGATCTACAAAGGCACACTGACCTGCATCCTGGATAAGACTATCACCCATCCTCTCGGCTGGGCAAAGAATGTGAGCCACTCTTTTCTCAGAGTTTCCTCTACTAGCAGAGCTGTGGAGCAAAACCAGCCCAGTGTGGGACAAGCTTGTGTCCCACCCTCAGCTTCAGGAAGGCGTAAGTAGACCCGTTCTTGCAGTACACCCTGCTGGCAGATCTACAGAGCATTACTCAAAGTACTTGGATAAAGCCTACAAATTATGCCTTCAGCTGGTGGAAAGTTGTTGTGGTGACAGGTGATTTATATGCAGTGCTAATAAGGGAGGGAGATTTAAACATTGCATGTGCTGAAAAGAATGGGGGAAGCAACCAGAAATTTTTTTAAAAAAGGTAAAGTTAAGGTAACAATAGCTCACTTTCTGGTTCCGCAAGAGCCACTAGGAAAATAGAATGAAACCTTGAAACCTCTCATGGTGCTAGCGAGCAATTCCAATCTATCTTCACCTGCCACGGCAACAACACTTCGTGCTCTGCTCACCACTGCTGGATTCACCTGCTGCTTCAGATTTACTGCCACTTTGGACAGTCAATAAAACCCTGGAATGCACTAGACAGGAAATCTCCCCCTTCCCCCTCCTGGTACAGAGATTGTGTGGGATTTATTACAGCAATAAAAAGAAAGATGGGGAGGGGGAGGGGTGTCTCCTAACCAGGCTGTGCTTTAATAAAGCCTGTGCAGGCTTTCAGGGGCAGACCATACAAACAGCAGCCCCACTGGACGTGACTATAGTGACAGATGAATTCTATTCCTCTGAATGTATCTGCCTAGATCTACTCACGTGTAACAACGCCTTGCAGAAAAAAGGGAAGGGAAAATAAAATCAGGAGGGGAATTTCTTCTGTTTTTGAATTTGTAAAGCCTTGGGTAGAAGAACAATAGAACGGGGAAGGGAAATGATATGGGAAAGGGAAATGATATAGGGAACAGGGAAGCTGAGACACAGTTCTAGCACTCCAGTTCTAGGTCCTTACACCTGCCAGGGCTGAGGTGCATTGATTGACTACATCTGTTATGCCGTCCTGCAACCCCACCCACCCTTTGCCAATGCACCTTAATCCTCACCTACAATACTCTCTGCTTTTCCAGACCTGAATATCTCCTGTGAAGATACCTGGCACCATGTATGGGGGGGGGGGTACTGCACTGTTGGTAGATAGGGATTATGAGGATTCTTTTGTACAAATCTTTTATTTGTGTCTTAAATGAAACTGGAACTCATATCACAAGAGGTAAAGGGATCGTGAATAAAACCAAAACATCCTGCCTTCTCTAGTTTATGATTTTTAAGTAGCATTAGTTAATGAGGCATTGTGGAGGGCTGTGATGCCCAAATCACATTTTCTGGTTAGAAGGCAGCAGCCTAATGGGCACAATCTCCTCCACAGCATTAGTGTAGGCAAGGCAACATTCAGGGCCAGATTCCAGCAGCCTTGCTCACCCCAAACCACCATAAACACCAACACGCTCTGAATGGACTCTCTCTTGCGTGTGTGGAAAACCGACTCCTAGTTGCACGGGTGGTGATTCCAGCCAGCCAATCACTGATGCTACACAATCGGACTCTGAAATTCAGTATGGAACTCATACTTTCCCTGTTCAAGATCCTAGCCCCACAGCAGCCAGCAGGGTACCATTGTCACCCAGTAGCCTTCTTCCTGGGCAGACAGGTTATCAAATGTGATGCCTTTGTCACAGCTGGGGTTTTAGAAGGAAAAGAAATAGTTTATGGTGAAAAAAACAGGCCCTTTAAAAGGAAGAATGGATGGTCTTGTAGCAAGGCAAAGAACTGACAGTCTGGAGACTTGGATTCCAATCTGCACAGACTTGCTGTGTGATCTTGGGCAAGATACAAAACCACTGGTTCTCATCTCACCTGTGAAATGAGGTGCTGGGACGCTAAGTAAATGTTTGTAAAGGGGACTGAGAAGGTGTTATATAAGCACAAATTATATATTATAAAAGACTGGGAATCAGACCCCCCAGCTCACATAAATCACTGTACCCCAAAGAAGTCAAGGGGCTGTGCCAATTTACATGCGCTGAGGACGTGGCCCCCTGTGTTTCATCTGTTCCACTTTACTTTCCCATGTTCTGACTCATCCAGTTTTATTTCCCACAAGTCCCATCCCCAGGCAAACTACATTCCTTCACACATAGACCCTAGGGCTGCGATCGCCCCAACTCTAATCAAAGCAGGGTCAGGTCAGTTTGTGACTGTGATAAGTGACTTCTACAGAACACAGAAGTACTCCAAGCTTCAGTGCTGGCACTTCAGCAAAATGGTGTTCTTCTCTCTCAGTACCGAATCAATGCCTCACCATGGCACTAGGGAGCACTGTGGCTCTAGCGGTGCTGAGTGAAACTTAAAACCAAGATCCTGGCTTCATATATTAAAGTCCCCAGTAGCACTTTTTCCATGGGTAGGAGTGTTAAGTTGGATGTCCTGGCCAAATTCCAATGTGAGCAGTTACACTCCATCTTTTTAAAGTTCCTCAGCAATTTCAATGAGGAAAAAAAGATATTCTATACTTCCTCCCTATATAGTTGGGTATTAGGGCTGCCAGCCCTCCAGAATTGTCCTGGAGTCTCCAGGAATTCAAGATGAATCTTTAATTAAAGATTATGTTGTGTGATGAAACCTCCAGGAATACATCCAACCAAAGCTGGCAACCCAATTGAGTCTTGTATTAAAGCTGTAAGATTTCACCCCACAGGAAGATGCATCTCAAGAGCAGGGAAAGGAATCCCTATGTATAGAATGATGCGCTTTGAGACAAAAAGCACTAGAATGTAGCAATTACTCTTTATATTGATTTAGGTGGTAGCTATAGCTAGGGGATAGCAGAAACCTGAACTCAGGCATTGGTAGTGAAGAAGTAAAGGAGGAACTATGTTTCTATTCTGATTTTAAACGCATCTGTGTGTTTTAAGACAACAAATATTGTCTGGTGCCGATGTGAGCTCCTAAATAATTGGTTAATTTCTTTCCCTTTCTTTGAAAGCTATTCTGTTCACCTTTAAAAGCAAAAGAGGGATGACTTAGGATCCAGCATCTCAAAAGCAAACCTCTGCTCCCCACGCAACAGGCAATAATTCAAGCAGGGTCTGCTGCCATGAGTCATGAATGCATCTCATCCTTTCATTGCACCTTTCCTGTCACTCGCTGGCAAGGGGAAATAGACTGCAGATGGTCCCCAGGATGTCAGTTTGGGGAGGGGTAGGAAGAGTAGGACAAGGGCGACCTTGCAAATGCTACCAGTAAGGAGTGTTTTACTCCAAGAAGACTAGTGGTCTCTTGAATGACTGCTTGGTTTTGCAAATTGGATGCCTTGAATATTTGAGGAAAACAGATTTAGCTCTGTAAGGTGTGGTTATAGTCCGAAGAGGGGCTCTGTAATTTGTCTTCTCTCAATGGCTTCCGTATGAAATATGCTCAGTTTACAAGTCAAAAGATTTTTTTTTAAACTGCCAGCGCAGCAAACTGAGCCTGGGATGAGAGAGTCAAACAAGCCTCCTTCCGCTTCTTACCCTATCCCCACTAATAAAGATTCTGCAATCGGAAATTACAGGACAATTCTGTTGTTGATGCACATATCAGAAAAGACTCCAGCTCATTCTGCTGAAGCTGTACAGCTTGTGTAGAAGCTTACACATGTTGGTAAAGCGGGCAGAGAAGAACAGACACAAACCATGCACTGGAGATTTTATATGGCTCTCCCCTTCTCAATTCAGAAATTGGTGTGGAGTGGGGGAGAGAGATCAACTATCTCCATAGTATTGTATCCCCCCTCCCCTTGCCCGTGGTCTCTGAGCTCAGTATAGCTGGTGGAGGAGATGGGAGAGAAATGTGCATCATACTCACACCAACCTGACAGAGAATCAACACTGAAATTCACGCAGCTTCAAACTGTGTGAACAATTGCCTAGCCCCCTTTGCACTGTAGAGCCCTACCTGCCAATCCAAATGAGCTTTGCAACCAGCACAATAAAGGAGGCCAGGGAAACCTGGAAAAGGCAAGTATCAGAGGGGTAGCCGTGTTAGTCTGGATCTGCAAAAAGCGACAAAGAGTCCTGTGGCACCTTACAGACTAACAGATGTATTGGAGCATAAGCTTTCGTGGGTGAATACCCACTTTGTCAGAAGCAAGAGGCAGACAACTTCTGCGTGGATATTGAGGAAACCACTGAGATTACAGGGAAAGGCCAGATTATGATGGGTGAACCCTCCGCTTCTTCTCTGGGTATAGGACAGTGGGGTACCCCCACCTGCTGGTGGGAGAATTCACAAGGAACTACATGAGGGGATCCTCCAAGCATTTGTAGGTCCCTGCCTAGGCTCCTTTCCACATGAGATGATCAGGGCACCAGAGAGCAGAACTGTGGGATAAAATGGGATCCATGTGTACACCGGCACTCTCCTGACTATAACCATACTTTAAAGCAAAAGTGGGATCCCTGCTCCAGCAGGGACAAACGCCCACGGAAGAAGTCTCCACCCTGAAGAAAGCACAGGGGATTCTGCTCAAGTCAGTCTCTAGGGACAGCTCTTAATTGATCTTTAATTATCAAGAAAAAGATAAATGAACCATCACTTCCCCCAAGAACAGTTCTTGTAGGCCGTGCTCAGTAGGGTGTCTTCATCAGAAAGAGGGGAACCACAGGTCCTTCTCACAGTGCCACAAAGCCCTCCTAACAATCCCAGCAGTATAAATTCCCTTCTACACCCCCACCACCAATAAAGCTCTTAACATCTCCCTCTATCCAGGCAGCCCCCCTCCACAAGTTTCTGATCTCTGGTTTCTCCTCCCTCTCCCCAAAACACCCCGCCTTCTCCTCTCCCCAAGATTCCCCCAACCCTGTGCTCTCCTCCCACCCCACAAGGTTAATTATCTAAGGTGTAATTTATAATACAGGTAAGGATATTTGTCTAAACATTTCATGTAAAAAAATACACCATCTAGATTCATAACCTGATAGTGCCCTTTAAAAATTAAAAAGATCCCCAATGTGTACTAAAATACACAGGTACACTTAAAAAATTCCAGATATGCTACAATTTAGTACATGGAGAAAAATCTGTTCCATCTTTACTTACCCTCCGATCCTGCTGTAAATTCTGCTCAGGGAGATGCCTGTGTCTGAGTGGAGCATCACTGAAGTCAATGCCTCATTGCATGGGTGCAGGGGTCTGCGCTAGGGAATCCAAATACAAGACAGAGGCCTTAAACTCTACCATTACGTTATCACTGGGCAGCCTATTTTCATGCCAGATTCAATTTTTTTTCAGAATTGCTTTGGCTCTTCATACAAGTCATTGTTTAAAAATCAGTAAGCCATAGCAAATGGAAGGAGCCAAGTCACTGTGCCACCTTGGTAACATCACTCCTGCAGCAGCACTTCAGTTTAAAAATTAAAATCTGGGGCTATTTTTAAAAGGAAACAAGCATCAGAGATTGTGCGTTTCAGTCTCAGTTATGTAACCAGGTCTCTGCTGGGCTCTGCTGTTACCCAGGGTTCTTTCAACCCAAAGCTCTTGGTAACTTTTGCTCTTGGTGAAGTGGTGTCAGTAAATGAATTAGGGGAGACACGGCTGTCCGACCGATAGATGGCTGGCACAAACAGGACAACACAAGAGTGCTTTCACTTAAAGTTAAACTTTACTAGTCTCAAGCACTTTCACACGTGTGCAACAAGATTAATAACACACCCCCAACCCTCAATATTTATCAAAGTGCAGTGTGGCTCTCGAGTAGCACAGTGGCAGCCCATCTGCCGGTAGGGAACACAAGATGCATCCAGAGGGAGAGACCAGTCCTGAAGAGTCCCCCAAATGAATCCCCCTGTCTCAAGCTTTTTCCCCTTATTTATACATTAGTAATAGAATGACATGTCCCTTAAAGAAACCTTGCTAAGTAAGCATTTCAATGATCGAGCAAGAAGTTCCTTCTGATTACTGATTAACGAGGTTAACTGCCCTTTTTAAAATTCTGGAATGTTAAATCTCACTCTTCCTTTGGCTACTAGTGCTGACACCATGTTTTGCCCATGCCACCCAGAGCATCCAAAGCCCTGGTCACTGGCCCCTTTTCATCATGTACCCTCAGTGAGATAAATGGGAAAGAGAAACTCCCTCTTTGCTTCACTCCGCAACCCTACCCCCTCCCGTGAGCCTTATCTTCCAAAACAAAGGAAGCAATAGTGAGACTGGAGGCGTACACGTGCAGCTGAAGCAAGAAATGATGAGGTATCTAAGGACAACAGGAGGAAGGAGCCGTCCAAATGGGAGGGAACACAAAGAAGGCAGAGAGGAAAAGAAAAGAGAATTGGGGCAAATCAGTGTGGCCCCTTTTGAGCACCTGGAGACTTCAGGCATAGCCCCAGCTCACTGACAGATGTGTCCCCAGCTTAGTCACAAACACACAAGTCAACACTGTTCAGAGCACCCCAAATTAGAGAATTGCTATTTAGGGGAACATAATGCAGCCGCACACACTGTTCCACCGTCTCTTGCCCTCTGTCATCCCTCACTTGGTTGCTGCCAGCCTTAGATTGGACAGTTGGCGGTTCTGTCACATGAGGCCCCATTTTACACGGTGGTAATGCCAAGGGCACTAATTTCAAGTGTGATCACTTCTGGCATCCGAGCGTACAGCCACAATAATTCCCAGCACCCACACTGGCACCACTGGGATTTGCCTATTGCTATTAGCATGCACTGCACTTCCACATAGCTGATGAAAGAGCCTCAGCCTCTTCTGATTGCCAATCAATAGTCACTTCCCATATCTACCTTTCAGTTTCTGCAGTCCCAAGCCTCAGTAATAAAAGTAAAAGTGGCAGCCTGATAAGATCCCATTATCGGTGCAGCAGCAGAATGGGAACCCAGATCTAATCTCCCATGTCTCATCTCTGGGACTGATCACTGATGTTTAACTCTTTTGCTACTGAAGCATATAGCCAGGAGGTAGAAGTTTTCGAGTACAGCTTCTTGGTCCCCATATGGACCAGCAACGAAAGCCAATAAGATAGACCCTTTGAGTATAACCCTAATACCGCTGTCATTGAAATTACTTGAGTGCAAGAAAGGACCCTAAACATAGCTGATTGCTCAGTACACATTCCCTCTAGTTCCTTATGTGCTCCCCAAATTACTAGATGACAGCACATGTGTCCGATATCAAGCTCAGGGGGTCTAAAGCCCCCGGATGGTTCAAATTGATTTCATATTCTATTAAGAAAGATCACAAAAAGTGGTGTCCTCACAACGTATTCCACCTGCTCTCTTTTTGGGTCTGAACCAAAAAACGTCAATAGGCACAGCCGTGTGGAGAAAAGTAATTCTTTTTTGCAGAGGATTTCAATATTTCCAGACTGGTTTTGTTCTCATTCAGAGTGAAAACCAAAACATTTAAACCTCTCTGTGAAGAAATAAGGCCCTGGCTTTGGGGCTGTCCCAGAGCCAGGGATCCTGGAAACTCTGGTATCCCCAGTTCTCACACATCTCACCATGCCCTAGAGCTGCGGCGCCTGGAAGCCCGGGCAAGCTGGCGGGAAATCAAGCAGGTATCCAACAAGCCTTAGTCAAAATTGAGCAATCTCCATAGGACTTTTTTTTTTAAAAACAAATTAGCAAATACTGACAAAAAAAATGTTTCACTGGAATTTTTCCAACCAGCTGTATTTGTGGGAGTCTTTCCATTGAAGTCAATAGGCTTTGGCTCAGGCCCCTGGTTCAACCAAGCACTAAGTTGGGAGATCCACTTCAGATATTGCATGATCCCTGCCAAAGATTTGACCCAAATTTTACTGAGATCTGAGAAAGTGTGGCTTTTTTCATTATATATTGTCATTTATTATGATTACAATCATTTTGAATTTCTTTGCTGCCCTTCCTCCACTGCTGGCACTCTCCAGAGGTTGACGTGCATCAAGCTCTTGAACAACTAAAGAGGGAACCATTAAGAGATCCAGCCAATTGCAAACTGCCATATAACCCTTCAGTGCTCATGATCATCCCACGTACCTTAATGTCACCCACTTAAAAATTGCAAACAACATGCAAAGATCAAAGTAACAGGTTACTGGCACATTATAAAATACCATTCCCCAGTCAATGATCCATTTCCAATACACAATACTAACATAAAACCTCCTGCAATCAAACTTCGTAAACATCAAACCTATCAGTCATTCAAAAAAAATATTCCTTGATTCCATCAGCACTTTCGACAATGAGAAAACGTGCACAATTCTGACATAACTGCCCCTGGGGCTATATTCCCTTCAGAATCTTTACTACACATTCAATAAATAGTATATAAAATGAACGGTGTACATCAGAGACCATATTTCCATTACAGAATAAAAGAAAGGGACCAAATTAGCAAGAATTTTTAATGAATCAGTAAACTCAGGGGTTGTACCGTATGACTGGAGAATAGCTAACATAGCTCCTATTTTTAAGAAAGGGAAAAAAGGTGATTCGAGTAACTATAGGCCTGTTAGTTTGACATCTGTAGTATGTAAAGTCTTGGAAAAAAAATTGAAGGAGAAAGTAGTTAAGGACACTGAGGTCAATGGTAATTGGGACAAAATACAACATGGTTTTACAAAAGGTAGATCGTGCCAAACCAACCTGATCTTCTTTGAGAAGGTAACAGATTTTTTAGTCAAAGGAAATGCAGTGCATCTAATTTACCTCAATTTCAGTAAGGCATTTGATACGGTTCCACATGGGGAATTATTAGTTAAATTGGAAAAGATGGGGATCAATATGAAAATTGAAAGGTGGATAAGGAACTGGTTAAAGGGGAGACTACAACAGGTCGCACTGAAAGGTGAACTGTCAGGCTGGAAGGAAGTTACTAGTGGAGTTCCTCAGGGATCAGTTTTGGGACCAATCTTATTTAATCTTTTTATTACTGACCTTGGCACAAAAAGTGGGAATGTGCTAATAAAGTTTGCGGAGGACACAAAGCTGGGAGGTGTTGCTAACACAGAGAAGGACCGGGATATCCTACAGGAAGATCTGGATGACTTTGTAAACTGGAGTAGTAGTAATAGGATGAAATTTAATAGTGAAAAGTCATGCATTTAGGGATTAATAACAAGAATTTCAGTTATAAATTGGGGACATGTCAGTTGGAAATAACAAAGGAGGAGAAGGACCTCGGAGTTTTGGTTGATCACAGGATGACTATGAGCCGCCAATGTGATATGTCCATTAAAAAAGCTAATGCGGTTTTAGGATGCATCAGGCAAGGTATTTCCGGCAAAGAGAAGGAGGTGTTAGTACCATTATAGAAGGCATTGGTGAGACCTCATCTGAAATAATGTGTGCAATTCTGGTCTCCCACGTTTAAGAAGGATGAATTCAAACTGGAACAGGTACAGAGAATGGATGATCTGAGGAATGGAAAACCTGTCTTATGAAAGAAGACTCAAAGAGCTTGGCTTGTTTAGCCTAACCAAAAGAAGGTTGAGGGGGGATATGATTGCTCTTTATAAATATATCAGAGGGATAAATATTAGAGCGGGAGAGGAATTATTTAAGCTTAGTACCAATGTGGACACAAGAACAAATGGATATAAACTGGACACTAGGAAGTTTAGACTTGACGAAGGTTTCTAACCATTAGAGGAGTGAAGTTCTGGAACACGTTCCAAGGGGAGTAGTGGGGGCAAAAGACATATCTGGCTTCAAGACTAAACTTGATAAGTTTATGGAGGGCATGGTATGATGGGATAACCTAATTTTGGCAATTAATTTGGCAATTGACCTTTGATTATCAGCAGGTAAGTATGTCCAGTGGTCTGTGATGGGATGTTAGATGGGGTGGGATCTGAGTTACTATAGAGAATTCTTTCCTGGGTGCTGGCTAGTGAGTCTTGCCCACATGCTCAGGGTTTAACTGATCACCATATTTGGGGTCAGGAAGGAATTTTCCTCCAGGGCAGAGGCCCTGGAGGTTTTTTACCTTCCTCTGCAGCATGGGGCACGGGTCACTTGCTGGAGGATTCTCTGCAGCTTGAGGTCTTCAAACCACAATTTGAGGACTTCAACAACTCAGACATAGGTTAGGGGTTTGTTACAGGAGTGGGTGGGTGAGATTCTGTGGCCTGCATTGTGTAGGAGGTCAGACTAGATGATCATAATGGTCCCTTCTGACCTTAAAGTCTATGAGTCTACGAGTCTAAATTACAGTTGGGTGAGAGGTTTAAATTAAGTAGGGTGATAGTGAGTGAAGAATTAGAAGGCAATGGGAAAGTGGCAGGATCCTTTAACTGTTCGTTTCCAAAACTCAACAAATAAAAAAAAATCAGCAATTGCCAACATAACAAGTTCAAAAATCATGAGTCTAACCCAAAAAATTAATGAGATAGGCCCAAAAATCATGGGATTTTGCAAAGATTGCACTGGGGTTCTTTGGCCTGTCTTTGGCCTCTGCCCACACCCAGTGTGTATGTGGCAGTTATAGTGTTGCCAGCTCTCCCAAATGTACACAATGAGGTGATTTCGACCAGAGCTACAAGCAGCTCTCACTGAGAGCTCTCACCTTTCTCCCCAAAGCCCAACGTTCTAGTTAATTCATTGTGTGTCCGCACACCCAGCCCCACATCTGCCCATCTCCCAGCCCAGCAATTCACTAGGCACCTCCTCACACCCCACATCAGTTCTGCCCCATAGGCCTGATGGGACAGCTGCAACAGGGTTCCCGTCTGCCCTTTCCCAGGCCTGGGGAGGAGGTCAGCTCCAAGGGCTTTTTCATCCCCTTCCTTATTCACAGGCCTGGCGTTTTAGGGATGGAGACTGGACAATGGAGGAGCGGAGGGCCAACCTATTTTTCACAGGAGGGGAGGGAGAAGACAGGAGAAGAGTTGCCCTGAGCTGCTCAGCTCTTTTTGTTCCCTCATCATTCCCCTCCTCTCTTGTGGGAATGGTTGACGTCACCTGCTTCCTCTCCCCCTTCCCTACTTGAAAAATCCTGTTGTTATCTGAGGGGAAGGGAGAGACCTTTGCCTACCTCCTATCAGCTGCTGTTCCTCAAAAGGCAAAGCTGAAATTTGGGTGAAAGCTGGACCCTCTCATATCATTACAAGACTGGCTCTAGTAGGACCAAAAATCGGTTACTTGCAGTGAAATCATGAGACCTGGCAGCACCGAAACACTGTTTCAGAGTCATGATCATTTACAAAATATACATGGTGGCATAAAAATTCCAATTCAGTACCTTTTGAGATTGTGCCTGCCCCTCTAGGTTTCCAGGGTAAATTTAGTGCAAGTCCAGGTGACCAAAAGTTGTTACCATTGACAGGCTGTTCAGTGGCGTCTGGAAAATAAGTTGGGGGTCATAGCACCGTTCCTAAGAGACAGTTGTCAACGTCTCACAAAACCACCATCACAGGTGTCCCCTGAGCAAAAAAAGCCCAAGGGCTGAATGGGCCATATTGGCTGGAGTTCTCTCTCATCCCTAGAGAGGGTCCTCTCCCATCACAAAAATATTTGCAGGAAAAGATGCAAGAACAATAACTGGCAGGGCGCAGTGATGGTATTATCCTCCTTCTGGTGTACACAGCATACGGTCATGTGTTTGAGAGACAGTGCAAGAGAAGGAAAAGCTATGCCTGTTGTGGCAAACAGAGAAAGAAGAGGTGGATAAATATCTCCACAGCCGCAAAGGGGTTAGCAAGAGGTTAATGCTTTAAACAGCAGGGCTCTGGTACGTAACCACATCCCTGAAGCAGCCTTGAAGCAATAACTGACATTTAGATCTACATCATCTGCTCAGAGAGGGCGGGCCCCAGTGCACTGTGGGAACTCAGAGGTGGCATGAGGTAGCAGTGCTATACTAAAATGTTAAGCCTAGAAAAGATCCCTGCCTTCAAGAAGGATTTACATTGCTCCGTGTGTCTGCAATGACTGAAGACCGTCTGGGGTTGTTTTAGATTGGCCACCCCTGGAGATGCTTTGTCACAAATTTTTGATGTTAATCACAGGTTGCGTAAAAAGGTAAGTCTTGATTTCAACAACAGTTGCGCTTTTGCTGATGACACACGCTGGCATTTTCAAGCCCCTGAATCTTAGCTCTAGCCATATCCTGGCTATCCTGACTCAGTCTGATTTTTAAACAACATACTGCCCTGTTTCTCTCTCTAAACCACTCACATTATTGACACCTGTTGAGCTCCCAATTGGCCACCATGGGGATGAACTACAGGCTGCAGCCATACAGAGATTCAAATGAACAAGCTTGGATCTACGGGGACCTCCTAACAAGCAGAGCTTGAACTTGGCTGCTATAAGCTGATATAGCATCCCAGCAATGTTTATTGCACCCTGTCCACCAGGAGAACAGATTCTTACCCACTCTCCAGGGGTTTAGATCCAGGGAAATATATTCTCCTGGAAAAAGAACAGGAGTACTTGTGGCACCTTAGAGACTAACAAATGTATTTGAGCATAAGCTTTCGTGGGCTACAGCCCACTTAATCGGATGCATAGAATGGAACATATAAGAAGAGTATATCTATACATACAGAGAAGATGCCATACCAGCTCTACGAGGTTAATTCTCCTGGAGAGAGGAAATGATTTTCAGCCAAACACCAGCCACAAACTCCATTCACCTGCTGAGGCCTTAACCTCAAATCGTACTGGTGACTGTTTATATGCTCAGGCAATCAAGTACAGGCACCCTAATACTGAACAGGTATCTGGGTCCTTAAAAACACCATGGGATTTATGCTCACCATTCCTCTTATTCCAAGGCTGGGCCCTTTCCCTGGAGAATGAGTTGCTCTTTCCTAGCATGCTGACTCAGCTGGAGGGGGATTAGGAGATCTAGCTACTCCTTTATTCTTGCAATTTTAACCTTGTGGTTTCTCAAGCTCCCCTCCTTTGTGGCAACTCCAAATGGAAAATAAGCACACGGCTTCCCGTTTGTATTTGCAGTGGTACCAATGGCAGCTGCAATCCTCACTTGTCAAAGGCTCTACCTACTTAGCAACTATACAGGACATCCCAGGAGTCTGCAGGCAGTGGTGCCAGGGATTCAATGGGGGTCACTCTTCACTGTCAGTTGTGATTGAGACAGTGCTCCAGGGTGGCGTTAGGGGGCACTGTGTTGCCGCAGATGGCATCTTTCAGATGAGAAGTAAAACTGAGGTCCCGCTCATCTGCTGTCATTAAAGATCTTATTGCATTACTTGCATGGGTCAGAGTATTAATCCTTGTGTTCTGTCCAAATTTCAGTTCTGGCCTTACATCCAGCCTTCCTAAATTCCCCCAGAAATTTCAATTGGCATTCTCCTTCACCTCCTGTCCGAAAGTGATATTTGCTGTTAAACAGCTGATGCCTAGAGGCAGCTGCATTTGAGTGGTGAATTAAATGTTCCGTTTCTACAATTTGTAGAGTGCTTTGGGATTCTTCAGTATGAAAGGTGTTGTGCAAATACAAGATATTTTTTATTGCACGAAACTGCTTGGGGTAACTAAATAACAGACCCTCACTATTCCCGAGGTGTTCCCTACACATAATGTATGGAAAATTAGGCTACACTGGGACTGTCACTGTCCAATTACAAAGGAAAAATTCAGATGGCATCAGTTGCTCTTAGAATTAAAAATTGTAAGAGCAACCAATGGACAAGTCACTTGGTAAAGGGCTGTTTGGGGAGTGGCTGCCTGATGCAGCTTTTCAGAAACTCCTAGCTGCTGCTTTGTTGAACTTTTGGGGTCATTTTGTTGACAGTAAACCCACCGTGATATAGTGGGGGCAAATGTGAGTGACCCTTGCAACATGCTGCAAAAGTATATTGAAAAGGAAATCCCTCACACAAACAAGGAAAGCGCCTGCAATATTCACAAATAGTTTTACTCAAAAGACTCTCATGTGCCTTAGTAATGACATGACACTTGAGGGCTCACGGCATCTAGTTCAGTGGCGCTTACCCTTCATCCACACAGGAACTAATCTCCTGGGGATATTTTGCTGCAACCCAGATAATCCAGATATCCTTAGGACTTGTGGCATTTGGGTCATAGCAAATAAAAGAGCATGACTTGGTTTGGTTGCTGAGGGAGTGAACAGGGACTGCTGAGTACAGGAGGAGTGTCCTCCCTTCATGCCACCCCTTCGCTTCCTTTCTCTTCATACAATGCACAGCTCTGGGGCAGTGCTGGTTGAAGGACACAGTTTCCTGTCTGAACTGAGCTGTGTGTGGGCAGAGTTTGGGGGATAAAAGAAGGAGGTGGGTAGAGGGGTCTGAGAGCTGCCATAGAGTTGGTGGGGAGGGCTGTCATCAGAACAGAGGCACCAGCAGGAAATGGGAAGGCTGCCTAGGCTCCAGACAGAACCCAGCTCATGTCAAATTATATACGATTCCCTCCCCAAAACCAGTGGGGTGTGACCCTGCACCTCAATCGACTTTCAGGTCATGCCTGATCAAAGGTGTTAACTGTCTTCTAACCTTATCCTATCCTACTAACAGAGGCCAAAGAGGCTCCAGGCAAGTCGCTCTCATCCATGTCTTTTTGCATTACAATTTTCCTGATTCCCTTCCCTCATTCTTCAGCGTGCTTAGAAACACACCCAAGATCCCTCTTGAATAGCTACACATTTCAACCCAATGGCCCTGCTAGTTAGTGCTTCCTCATGTAATAATCTCTTGAGAAGAGCTTGCCTAAACGCACTTGCTCCCCATCCATCTCAATTGACTCAGCCCCCACTGTTCTTCCGGTAAAAGATTTACACAGGGATTCAGATCAGTTCCTCTGCCTTCCGGTGGGAACAGGCCTTGTTTTCTCAGTCTTTTCTCAGAGAGCTGCTCCTTATCTTCCTTGCTACTTTTATTTAGCATTCGAGAGGCATCCAACTCACTCAGAGCTAAGGGATTTGAGGCCGTAAAGGACAGTTTTAAGACTGACAGCCAGTAATGTTAAAGCATTAGCATTAACTACAAGCTGGTGACAAGTATTGGTTTCGTTATTCCTTTGGAGTGAAAGATCCTTTGGAGACAGGCATTTCAGACAGCATAGTTAAAAGAGAGAAAGGGGGCAATTCAGATGAGCAAATGCATCTTTCAAACTCATTCAGACTAAGGGGGATGATTTAATCCAGGCTCATTTTGACCACAATGCTGTCGGAAGTTGGTAAGACCATTTTCCCAATCGAGTTCCACTGTTGTGGGGGAAATTCCTCTCCTTCCAAGAGGATTTCTTTAGGAGGCAACGAGCACCTTCCCCTTTCACTCCGCCCCTGCTTTGCTTTTCACAATAATGAGTCTAATCAACTTATTACCAGTCAGCTTCAGTGTTGTCCGTCACTGGGAAGAGGGCAGTTCTTCTGACACGAGGTACCTCTTCCAATGAGATCTGACAGGCAACCCATTCATCTAATTTCTTGAACAACATTATTTGCTGGAGCAGATAAGGCCTAGAGGATGCAAGTTTGCCAATGCACGCTCATGCTCTCAGATTCAAACACACCCGACATTTCCTGCTGGATAATCATGTTCTAACTAAATGAAATTCTGATATCCAATTCAAACATCAGTACACTACAGTATCCTTCCGTTCCAGTCCTGAAGAGTTTATTATGTCACTGAGTGCTTGTTAAACAGATGCTGCATTTCACACCAGAAGTAGCTGCACATCCATGGGGATGAGAGCTATTACTTCTCTCTCATACAAAGTGTATGACCTGTCTAGAAACTTTATGACATACCATCCAAGAGGAGGGAAGAAGGGAATTTTGCCCATTATAAAATCCCATCCACCCAGCACACTGATTTTAGGTTAGTTATCCAACATAGTCTAAAGGGCTAAAGAGACGCTCAGCTGTCTCCTTTAAAATCCCAGCCTTTCAAGGGAGGCTCCAAATGACCAAGATGGTCAGGGAGGGCACTGAGGGCTGAGAAGATGGAGGTGCAGGCCCTGGTGTGTGGTAAATGTGTGCTTTTAACTGGTTTATTCTGCTGGCAGGGATTCCTTTCAGAAGCATTTGAGTAAATGCTGTACACCGCCAAGTTCAATCTGTGCTAAGCAGATTAGTTCTTACCGGTGAAAGGTTCTGGGCAGCAGTATAGAGTTGCTCACCATGTGATATGAGGGGGTTGTCATTACGTTTCACAGATATGATATAATTATATGCTCCCTGGAGGGTACTTCTAATTGAATTAGAGGGTGTCTCACAAGCATTCCGGGCAGCGGTTAAAGGAAGCTGAGCAGTTCTCTCGCTGCCTGGAACAAAACAGAGCCACCCTCTAATTCATTTAGAAGTACCCTCCAAGGAGCGTATTGCTACTTTATGAACTAGTTTGTTAAAACAAACCAAAAAAATAGTTTGAGGGCCTCTGTCTTTTTAAGAAGATTTTTGTTTTATTGTTCCAATTTCTTTAGTTGAACCCCACTGTGTCCCCACCTCTTGCAATCCCAAAGTCTGTACAATAGAGCAGCCTGTTGGGCAAAGGAGAGCTGGGTTCTCTCCTCTCTGAGTCAATACTGATCTGACTCCCCAGCATGGTGTCAGGAAGTTAAACAGTGTTGCTGCAGGGGCCTTCTTTCAGCTAGCTGTAGAACAGAGGTCCTAACCACCCATGGTAAAGACATCAAGACATCAATTCCAGTCTCTTGGCCAAATTCCAGTTTAGGTAATTACATTCCATCTACCTGATATTTCCCCTGTGGCTTCAACTGGATATGGTATTGGCCGGCACTTCCTATCCTGAAAAACCATGGAGTGCTGCTGTACATTACTAAACAGTTGCCATGTCATGGCCCAGAGGTGGTGGGAATGATCCTGTGGCAGATTAACTGAATATAAATGTATGTTCTGGGACCTGAATGTTCAAACCTGGCTACCCAAAGTTATATTCCTAAATGCGTATTTAGACTCCTAAATTTTGTCATCTCTCTTTGTACTAGATTTTGAGTCCATTTGCTCTCTCTTATCTATAAGTTATTCCAAGCAATTTACACTGTTGGTCCTGGGAAATCAGCTCTCCAAGCTTGCCTAGACGACAGGGCAGGGGGAGGACAATGGCCCCACCTCTTCCCCCACTATTTGGCCCCTTTGGGGCATTGTGCACTTCCAGGGGTTCATTTAAGTAGCAATCTCTGTTCTCTTCCTTGCATGAGCCGTTACTGTTGTGCACAACTTGCTGTCAACTGGGGCAAATGTTGCACCTGTTATGCCTTTTCCTGCTGCTGTGCGCCACACAAAAGATGGGATACGCAGGTTCTTAGCCTATGTATTAGTTTCCTTAGGGGAAAGACAGCACCAGCTGCATATCATGAAGTCTCATGACCTAGTAAAACCTCCCTCAGTTCTGAGATCCACTGACTGCATCCTCTTCCCCTTCTAACACCATTCCATCAGGCCACATGACGCCTTATAATTCTCATATGCATGGAATGAAATGAGATGCAGAACTCCTTACACATGTAGCACCTGTACAAAGTCACCTCTGAGACAAACACACACAACTGCATTGACTTCAATGGTGCTGCACCCATAATGTCAGAGGTAGCTAGGATCCTAACATACCCCACTCTGTTACATATTCAGACACTGTTCACTGACCCAACAATCCGAAGCTGATCAAATTCAGGGAGGTTTGCTCATGGGTAAGCAGTTATATCTTACAGGATATTTCATCCTCTGTTAGTCTGTAGGTTTGGAAAGAGTACATCCCCAACTTTATCCACTCCATTTTCAGCTGACAGCACATTATCCTTGAAAAATTGCAAGATGACTCATGCTCTACACCCCACACTCCAATGGAGAAAAAATATGAGTCCATAAGGCTCTCTAAGTTAATGCCCCAAAAGACACGGGGCATCTTAAAAATGCATTTTGAAGTCTTGGAAAACTACTCAGTACAAAACTGGCCTTGTAAGGTCAGTAAATTATTCCTGGTACACTGCATTCTGCCACTGCTCTCCAGGTGTGTCTTGACTACCGGAGGAGGAGATGGGAGCGTCAGAGCAACATGAGCAATTAGATGAGGCAGAGGAGAAAGACTTGCAGATTGACCCTAATCCTCTAATTCAGGAGGGAAGGCATATAAAGCACAGACTAATTTAGCAGAATCTCCAAGTTAAATATTTGCATATTTATCATACGGTAAAAGGGAATACAAATACAAGGCAAGGCATTTTTATGATTTGTATGGGCATGAGAATGTTTTTGTTTCTCTCATTGAAAGCAAAAAGGTAGAGGCAAAAAGATAAGCTCTACAGTGACTGGTTTCCATAACATACATTTACACACATGCACAAAGAAAATAAATCTCTGAATAAAGTGTCCAGGGAGGGGCTCGTTGGAAAGGATCCCAAGTGAAAGCACAGCAAGCTTCTGTCTTGGACACTGCACTTGGAGACGGGAGGGGAAAAGAGAGAGGGGATAAAAGCTGCTTCCTCCTGCATGTCTAACACTCATTGGATTGAGAAAATACTCAATGTAAGGTAGATATCAGGAGGCTGGATCCTCAGCCTTTACTTGCATAGGCTCCAGGCTCCCTCAGTAACCAGGAATGGCCCATCCTAAACTCACTAACATTCATAAGGAGCTATAGAAGTTAAAATTATTGCCAACACTTTGGTCACAACTTGAGTGGATAGTGTGAAATTATTTGTGATTGCAGGGACAAGCTGTGGGAGTGAGTGGTCAGAGGTTTTCGGTCCTGAGAGAGGATGACTTAATTTTGCTCTCTTTACTCGCTTCTTCCCCCCGCCTCCCGGGGAAACAGCTGGGCACAGAAGCAAAGCAGGTGGCCGAGGAACACAGGGAACACAGCTAGACCAAGGCAGCTGAATGCAAGACTAGACAAACGAAAGAGAAAATGTAGCAAGGGTGAAGTATCTGCAATATGACTTGAGATGGAGGAGATCAAGACGGGGTAGGTACAGATAGCCGGTAACTGGCAAGAGGGAAAGAGGAATGGGTACTTGGGCCTTGGCTACACTGGCGCTTTACAGCGCTGCAACTTTCTCGCTCAGGGGTGTGAAAAAAACACCCCCCTGAGTGCTGGAAGATACAGAGCTGCAAAGCGCCAGTGTAAACAGTGCCGCAGCACTGGGAGCGCGGCTCCCAGCGCCGCAAGCTAAACTCCATCAGGATGTGGAGTACGTGCAGCGCTGAGAGAGCTCTCTCCCAGCGCTGGTGCTGCGACCACACTCGCACTTCAAAGCGCTGCCGCGGCAGCGCTTTGAAGTTTCAAGTGTCGCCATACCCTTAGTCTAGGGAGAACAAGCCTATGAACCAAGGCAGGAAACAGGAAATCCTAGTGCCAAACTCCAATTCATGTTCCAGCCAGACCCAGCCATGGGGTCTAGAATCCAGAACAGCCAGCCAGGTCTGACTGCATTTGAGCCTCAGTTGCAAAAAACAGGCAATAAGCTCTGAGATCCAAGAAGTCAGACCATGGGGGAGGGTTCAGAATGGTCACATGAGTCAGGATCCATCTCTTAGACACCTATAAATCACTGGCCCAGGTTCTTCCTAGGTGTAAAACCGTTGACTTCGCTGGAGCTCAACAAAGGATGAATTTGGCCCATTGTGTTTCTCTTTCTCTACAGTCCTGCCATTGGCCATGTGTTTCTGTATGTTCTGAGGCTATGCCAATTATCAGTGCTATATAATAATGAATTCTTTCTGGTACAATGGTATCTTCCTGGCATCTCTTCACCTTCCTTCTATCTAGGGAGAGTCACAGAGTCTCTCCAGATCATATGGGTTGAGGAGGTGGGTTATTGGGGATTCTCTGTGCAAATCAAATTCTTTCAACTCCATGTTTCTTTCCCCAGGGATCCACAGCTATCTCAAGAAATCCAGAATCAAATTTGAATGTCAGGTCTTATTACAAATCACCCAAGCTAGCCAGTTCCTGACACTGGGACAGACTGAAAATACCTTGCAATATCCTGGACAAACGTTATGAAATTAAGATTAAGTTAATTCAATAAAGTTTAACGTTCATGAATTAGGTTTAATACCTTTGGGGTCTACTGTCTGAAAAATGCAAATGTTTATGTTCTGTTATGGATTTGTATGGAACTTCTTGAGCCAGAAGACAGGATTAATGCAATTCAGAAAGATTGGAAACACTTCAAAGGACTTTTTGGAACAATGCGCATAAAGTGGATTTCCTAGGAAATACCTGAGGGGTGAGGGGAATGTAAATGACCCACTTTAGGTCCATCCTTTAGAAGCTACACTCTGGGAAGAGAAAACCATTGTCTGCTCATTACCTGCTCTGAAAACGTCAGCTCAAAGACCCCTGAACTGCATAAAGGGTAGACTAAGCATGTCATGAGTGTGCTTGGTCTGAGCCGAAGCTTTGATGAACTTGAAACCACAAAGAAATCCCTTTCGTGGGGTTCTAAAGGACTGCTCCAGCCACAGCCCATGTTAGGGTTGGAGTGATTTTTAGGTAAGCTTATTAGAATGCGTGTAGGTTGTTTTATTGGTTTTCATATGTTTTCTCTGTAGTGCTTTTACCTTATGATGGGCTTGCATAGGAAGTATTGTGTGGTACCTTATAATAGTGGGTGATTACTCTGTTATTAGTCTCTGAAGGGAACATAAGCCAGCCTGTTTAAGGAGAGTCTCTTGCTGAGAACAACACAGTGAAATGAGGGGACTGTGCAGCCTGGAGATATCCCAGCCAGAAGGGAGAGAGACGTGGGTCTCCAGCCAAGAAAGGCCACGCTTGGGAAGCTGGAAGCCTGAGGGTGAGTGAGTGCCCTTGCTGGACCCTAGAGGGGAATACAGGTGCAGGTGCCCTAGACAGTGACAGGCACTACCAAATAATACAAATCTAGGAGCACATTCCCTTCCTCCTCGTAGAAGTGTGTGCAGGGAGAACAAAAGGACAGAGTCTGTAAATAAGCCTTTGAAGGCATGTGTGCAAAGCGCATGTCTGCCAACTTTTCAAAACTCACAGGGTCGGATTATATCACTAGCACTCACATTTCATTAAGACACTTCAGGTAATCAGATTGAATTGAACTGAACCCAACCCACAGTAAATTAGTTTTTGACCTGAATTGGGATTAACTTTATTAATCCACTTTGGGGCTGCAGTTCTTGGCATGGGCAAGTTCCCACTGCTCTCTCTAGAATTATGAATCCACATGCCCCTGTGAAACATTCTCATCTGTTCCCCATCTAAGGCCTGATCCTGCAGGGTGCTGCACACTTTGTACTCCCACTGACTTCACTGCTAGTCGAGAGAGTTTACCTCTCTCAGGATCAGGCCCACATTTATGCCTCCCTAATTTGAAATTGACTAAAGACTGACAAACTGGGGTTTGAAACGCCCCCTTGTTTGCTGCAGTCACATAATACAGCCAAATGCTTTTGATGGGCAACAAATCATAGCCCCAGACAGGATGTCATTTGTCCTCATGGACAGGTGGCATGTATCTCTACTCAATGCCTGTCACCAAAACTATGAGAGGATAAAGGTCAGCTCAGTGCTTCTCTTGTTCACATGATGGTCTCCATCTCACATTTCTGCTGGCTGATTTTATACACTCCTCGGACACCCCCCACCAATATCTCATCCTAATCCTCACCAGAAATCTCAGTGGAATGTAATAAATGTACACAGCTTGAGTTAAGGTAGGAATGAGCAGTCTTAACAGTACTACATGAGGGAATTTCAGAGTGAGAACTGGGCATAACATCTTTCACACTAGTGATACGCTGGGAGATCACCAACACAGATCACTAAATCCAGGCTTGGGAAAAAATGTATTGCATGGAGTGAGCAGGAATTTGGACAGGCAAGTGGGCTTACTAAAGCTAGGGAGCAGATGTGCTGGCGTCTTCCTCTTTCAGAAATGATCAAACTTGGCAACCTCTTCTTTAAGAGAATTATGTGGGAGCACAGTGTCCAGGGGGTGGAGCCAGAGAGCAGAGCTGGTACTACTGCTTCTTAATCAGGGTCAGAGACAGCACCAGGGATCAGCACCAATCAGATGTCACCTCTCTTTTACTAGAGGAGAAGGGTGAGAAGGCAGGACTGAGCTTGCATGCTGATGGGGGAGGGTAAGAGGAAGAGATTGGAGGGATAATAGGGTGACCATACATCCCATTTTGGCTGGGACAGTCCCTTTTTAAGCCCTATCCTGGCCATCCCGACTTTATTTTGGAAAAAGTGGGCATTTGTCCTGTTTGTTCTTGCCAACTGATCAAGTTGGCAAGAGCAAATGGAACAAATGCCCACCTTTGCTAAAAAAAATAGGGTGCAGAGTAATGTTCTGGGGGGCATGTAGCAATGCCCACCCCATGCGGGGGAGCGGGGGGGGGGGCAGGCAGGACTCAGACAAGCAGCGACACCAGCCCCAGCCCTGCATGGGGTAGGGGGCTTGGGAGAGCAGTTCGGCCAGCCCCGGGGGGGGGGCAGGTCAGGAGAGTGGCTCGGGGCATCCCTGAGCGAGGAGGGCGGTTTGGGAGAGCAGCTCGGCCAGCCCCACATGAAGGAGGGGGCCTTGGATTAGCCCAATCCTGTGTCCCATTTTTCCTTTGGGAAATATTGTCATCCTAAGGGATAAACTAGAAGTACATAATAGATAACGAGAGAGCTGTGCAAAGGAGAAGTACGAGTTCTAACAGGGAGAGCAACTAACCCTTGAACAAATTAACCAAGAGAGATGGTAAATTCTCCATCACTTGGAGTCACTAACAGATATCTCCACCTTTATTTGAAAAAGAGGCTCTACTTCAGCCACAAATTAAACCCACTCCAGGAATTATGGAGGGAGATTCTACGGCCTGGTATGCACAGTTCAGATAAGATCATAATGGTTCCTTCGGGTCTTGAAAAAAATCTATGCAATTAGTTTGAGATTGCCCCACCTGACAATTAGCCAACATAGGTCTCTGAATTAATATTGAGCATGTCACACCTCCAATTCACGTGATTAAAATTAAAATGGGGAGCATAAAACCCCAAACTGCAATGACTGTTGTAAAACTGGAGGTAATGACCACTACCCACAACCAATGATCTAACGGGCAGGAAGACGCCCATCAAGTCTCAACTGGCTCATCATGGTCTTGAGTTATGGAAGAGGAAGAGCCAGCATAGGAAGAGCCTCCCAACTAGACAACTGCTGAATCTCCAGATCATCAAACATTCTCATCTGGGTTGTCAAACTGAAAAAGGCACTGTTTCCTGCAACAGTGAAGTCTAGAAAAGACGCACAAGTGGCTACATCAAGCTTCACAATGGTCTTTTCCAAACAGCTAATAGCTGGTCACTTCCTTCCACCACCCACCCTGGGCCCCATCTTCTGAACTTTCCCCCGTATTCTGTGTAATTGCTTTAGCTGGCAAGGAGATGATTTTCAAAGCCCAAATAAAGGGGAATTTATTATTTGTATTGTGGCAGCACTTAGTGCTACCCAGCCACATAGTGCTGGATGCACACACCACGAGAACACAGTCCCCGCACCACAGAGCTTACATACCACACGTGTAGTGGTTCAACAGGGCAGCCACAGTCGCACGCACAGAAGCTGGGTGGCAGTGCAACTCATACTCAAAAATCTCTGCGGAGAAGTGGATGAGATGGGTCACATGTATCTTACAAATAGCCCCTGCTCCTTAGTAACTACACTTATTCAGTGCTTCAAAAATACATATCTCCAAAAATATTGAAGGAAGTGTTGTTTAGGCCACAGGCAATAAACATTTCCGAGAGCTCAGTCTTAATAAGTTTGTCTCTAGAAATGTTTTCATTAATGGAGGAACAGGAGGAAGTAGATCCTTTCAGGCTCTTCGCTACTTATGCCTTTATTGCAAGCTTTGCATAAAAGCCATCCATAGAAGTGGCCACATGTTACTACACACATTTCATCCAAAATCTCAGTGCTGCTTGTTTTGCCAAGAGGGTTAGCAAGCCATTTGCTACCAGTTTAACATTACAGCTTCTACTGATACCTAATACCCTTTCTGATTCATAAAACATTGCTTACAAAACTTTGGAATTGTGGCAAAAAGCTACGCTACTGGGTGGGGGAGACATAATCCTCCCTGTCCCCAACAAAAATGAATCTCCAACCATGCACCACTGTGGATCCCAAAAACATCTCTCATACCAGTGATGAGGACAAGCTCAAACAGATCTATTACTCTAGAATCATAGAACATTAGGGTTGGAGGAGACCTCAGGAAGTCATCTAGTCCAACCCCCTGCTCAAAGCAGGACCAACCCCAACTAAATCATCCCAGCCAAGCTTTGTCAAGCTGGGCCATAAAAACCTCTACGGATGGAGATTCCACCACCTCCCTAGGTAACCCATTCCAGTGCTTCTCCTCCCTCTCAGTGAAATAGTTTTTCCTAATATCCAACGTAGACCTCCCCCACTGCAACTTGAGATCATTGCTTCTTGCTCTTTCATCTGCCACCACTGAGAACACAGTCAATATAATTATAAATTAAGGTATTACTAGTAACTGAAAGCCTGTGCTGTCACATGGGTGTAATTCGTAGCCATATTTATAAAAAAAGCCAAATGCCCGAGTGATGCTTGGGGGTGTTGCGTGTCCTGGTTGTGTGGATTTGTGCAGTGCTGAGAGAGTTGTATGAATTTGCGCTGGTGGTAAATGAAAGGTGTGTGCTGTGTTTGGGATTATTGTGTGTGCTGGCTGTATTATCATGTGGGTGGTTGTGTTGATTTGTGTCAGTGGGGTTGTGTTGGGAGATGTGTGTCTGAGAGAAGGTCTGGGAGATTTGTGTTTATTTGTGCAGGTGGCAATTAGACCAAGTAATCCACTATCCATGCAGTCTCCCTCTCACAACAAAGGAAACTGTTGCATAAATATTAGCCGTAAAAGAAGGGTAGTGATTGGCTGAACTGCCTCTAATATCATAATTGTCTAGGACTCTTGGCATGGCACAGATACCTGCCTTCCTGCACATCGCACAGGGTGTAAGTCATAAATTCAAAATGCTGAGAACTTAAGAGTTGGATAGCAACAGACTACAAATCCCAGTGATGATTACACCTAGTGATCTGCTGAACAAAAAGCTCTCAGCCATGCTTCCAGCTGTTTCCTTTGCTCCACACTGACTCTGACATCCTAGGCTTCAGAGTGACGATCCTGGAATTGCATTATACAGATTCCTTCCCTGCGTTACTAATTAACACTATTATGCAAAGCGAAAATATTTTAAAAAACACCATTGTTCTTTACCACTGATTCTTAGGGCTTTTGTTTGTTTTTTAAAACCTTTTATAAAACCTAAGTTTTGGGCCTTATATAGTTGACAGTATCCTTTTAACAGATTAGAGCAGTGACACTCAGACCTCAGTGAGCCAAATTAGTGATCAACATTGCCCAAGAGCCAGAGTAGTGTGAATTCATTGTTTCATCTACTATATTATATTATTCTCACAGCAAAATGAACTGACCAAGTATTATTCTTTTATCCATTACAATTGGTTAATCATTAACTCACACAGTGTTTTAATACCACGTGCTGCAAAGAGCTGCAAGGGAGACATTAAAGAGCCACTTGCGGCTCACGTGCCTCAGTCTGAGTATCACTAGATTAGAGATGACCGTTCTCATTTCAGCTGTTTAAAATGTAAAATGGCAAGACACCCTCAGAAGTGTCTGTGTTCGAAGTTCGCATTTGGAAGTAACAAATGTATCATTTTATTTTTTAAAATGTTAAAACACCAGGAGTCTGAAGCTTGCGTGAGTATTCACTTTTCTCATTAGATAGTAAAGTACAGAGTTTTAAGTGCGCGCACACACACACACACACACACACACACACACACACACACACACGAAAAGGACTGGATAACAACAACAGCATTATTGAGGTTTCACACCTCAAGAGAAGTCAGCTTGCTCCCCGCTCCCACCCAATATACAGGCAAGGAAACTTTGACCATATCAGCCTTGAGAGAATCACAGAAGCAATAAGCAAGACCCTGTGGCAGGATCCATCTCCCTCTCACACTTTATTTTATGCATCAGCTCAGCTATTTTTAATCCCTCATTCCCTGGGGACATCCACTTTTTTTTTTTTTAAAGCAGAGATGGTTTATTTTATCTTTTTAAATTGAAGTGAAATTCCCTCAAAAAAAGTGGGACAAGGGAAAACATTTGGGGAATCATCTCCAGCCATTGGCTTTAAGAATTTTGTAGAAAATAGTGTTATTCAATACAGAGGTGATGTGGAATTTGGAGCCCCTCACATTAATGTAGACACTTTTACATGCAGTTAAACTCCCTTAGAACTGCTTACATCCACTCTGCCAACATATAATGGAGTCTAAAACAGGAACTAACCCACCAAGAGCCAGAAGAGGGCCTAAATTGAAGCTCTCACCCTCCTCCAGCTCCTTTGCTTGTAAGTTACATCAATCTACTTAGTCAGAGGGCCTGGAAATCTCTTTAACCCCACTTCCACAAACACTTACCCACATGCTTAACTTGGCTACCTTGCGTGGTCCCAATGGAACTACTCATGATAGTCAAGTTAAGCACATGCTTACAGATATGTCTACACTGCAATAAAACACCCTTGTCTGGCCTGTGTCAGCTGACTCAGGCTCGCGAGATTCAAGCTGTGGGGCTATAATATTGCAGTGTAGATTTTGGGGCTAGAGCCCGGATTCTGGGACCCTCTCCCCTCATGGGGTCCCAGAGCCTCGGCTCGAGCCTGCAATTTAACAGCCCCACAGTCCAAGCCCTGTGAGCCTGAGTCAGCTGACATGCGCCAGCCATGGGTGTTTTATTGCAGTGTACATATACTCTAAGTGTTTGCAGAAATGAGGCATGTGTGTGTTTTCGCTCTTCCCACCTATGAGCAAAAGACCCCTTTAACAAAGGTACTGCAAAGAGAATGAAGGGGTGACGAGAGAAGGTGAGGAATCAGGTAGTGAATCCATAGTGTGTGAAGGGAAATAATTTATTGACCCAGTGTTTTCATACAACTTTGTGGTGATAAAACACATCACCCCACCTCCACCGCACTTTAACATTTAGGATGAGTGAAGCGTTTCAGATAAAATAATCACACAACTCCCTAAACTAGAGATGAGCCCATACAAAAACCTGGGATCTGAGCAATGCTGATCTTTACAAAAGGTCAAACGTGGATCTGAATTCTCCACGTTGGCTGCTTTCTACCCCAAACATCTGCCCAAAATTATTTTTTCCCTTTAGGAAAGACACAACCATTCATGTTTCTGCACTTGCTATTTCCAGCTGAGTCTCTGAGCCAAATGCTTGCAGAATGGCAGCAAAAAGCTGTGCTCACTGCACTTCCTGGCCAGTGGGAAACAGGAATCTCAGTACCAAGTCTTCCCTCAGGGCTAAATGCAGCCATGGTGTATGCAAGTGCAGCTCCTTTGATTTCAGTGGCTTACAGCAGGTCAGAATTTGTCTAATGTCTGAACAAACATCTGGAATTACAGATGTTTGTTCAAACTCAAACATCAGATGTTTTGAGGTTCACCCGTGACTAGCTAATATCAGTTCTGAAGGGTAAAGTGGCTCAGTTACAATATATTTGTCCCGCAACACAATTCCATTTTAAAGCACAGATGGGAACCTAGTGTTGTTTGAGTGTGTTCTACCTACATTCCAAAAATGGAACTGTGATTTGACTGTGTCAGAGAGAAGAGTTGTAACTGGCAGCACTTACTATGTGCTAGTGCATTTGACTCCATCTTGGAGAACAGGCTCAAACATGGTTCTGCTGAACATGGTTTAGCTTAAAGCAGTTTAGTAGTAGCATGACCAGGACCTTAAAATGCTCCCCTACTTTGTAAATTAAAAAAGCGTCAGTAATAGAGGAGGGGCTGTTGGGAATATTACAGTGTTTAAATTAGTTCTGTCAATAATCCAGCCTGTTAGGCTCCAACTACCCCAGTAACATCTACCATATTGGAGAACCCATTTAAAACATCATTGTGCCCCACATAATTAGAATTAAACTATGTTGTAGGTGGGTCCCCCAGCACAACAGATTTTAACTGAGTAGATGAGACCTTGGTCTACTTTGTCCAGAAAGTGCAGCCTGCAGACCAGTTGTACTAACAGAATTTGGCATTGTGACCCATGGCCGCCTTCTCCCTGGAGCAGCAAGTTGAGGACAAAGCTGATCACCTTCAATCTTTTATTCAGGCTTGGCACAGTTCAATGTGTCTATTTTCATAATTTTGACATCTCATGTTGAGGCTTATTTTTAAGTATTTTTTCTATTGTTATCAATATAAATTTTCCACAGTTGCAGGAAATTATGCAGAGGGGGGACAATCAGACTATTTAATGACAATAGATGTTGAGATTTAAAAAAAAAGTTAAAGCTTGTTAACCATTGAAACACAAATCGTCAACATCATGTGTCAAGAAATTGACATTTACTACCACAAATCTAATCCTTCCAAGCCTACTTTTACTGTTAGTGATCTCAGCCAACCAGCAACTTCTGTTCATCTATCAAGGGAGAACATGCATGTGCAATCAAATACTAGGGTTGTGGACAACAATTGAATTAAAAAAAAAAACATGACAGGTAGGTGCAGACTATGGGAAGATGTCAGAATTCAGGCATCCCTACTCTGTAGTTCAGTGTACCAGCATCTACATGTGTATTATATATGACAGCTTGGTACAGTAATTTCCTTTCTCTGCTGCCAGTTGCAAGTCAGCACAATTCTTTTTTTGATTTCTCAAATGATTAGGTTTTAACAAGAGACACCTAACCACTCAGCATTAGGGAATGTTAGCATCATGTCCATAAACCACCTCCCTCTACTAAGCAATTTTTCCTCATCCTCCACTAATGTTAATGGAAGGTAGTTAAAGCAGTTAGACATTGTTATGTCTCTGGTCTTTATTACTCACTACTCTCGCATCAGTTATGTTTGTTCATAATGAAAGAGCTGAATTAACAGGGCTGGTTCACACCATTAGAGGCCATCAATCCTTTCCCTCCCTAGGCTGGAGGAGTGCTTGTGTCTTGTTTTGTATGAAAACACTAGGTCATGGAGCCGCAGGGAAGCACTGAGTTGCAGCGTTTTGGATCATTACTGTAGAATACTGCAGTATTTTTAAGGGGAAAACCACTAGTAAATAAACTCAAAGGAAAGAACAGCTTACTCAGAGATGATCACACAGAAGGCTACTCAAAAGCCAAAAATTTAGCCCACTCCCTAATGTCTATGCTAAGATCCATGGAAAGAAAGGCCTGGGGGTAGAGTATTGCCTAGCTCAAGCAGCTCTAGGCAGAGGCTGCAGGGGCACACAGACTGGAATTATTGCTTATTAAACGAGCCAGCAACAGGGTGTGCTTATCTGCCAATCCTGTGGATTCAACTACCACACGAAACACCTGGTTGTACAAGCAGCACAGGCAGACCATGTACATCTGTAGTTCGAGAGAGGGGAAGAGCCCTTGTTAGCTAAGTGGCTTATATTTACCTGGAGGCGACTGATTTGATTGAAAACCAAATCTACAGAAGGTCTTTTAATATCCCAAATTAGCATAGTCAAGAGTCAATTAAAAACCTATGTAGAGGATTTTTTTCCTCTCCCCTCTGTCTTTTCTCATAACTAACACTTCTATTGGATGGGGAAATTCAAATCTTAATTTGCTGTCTGCTGAGGGAAGAAAAAAAAAGATGGGAGAGGGGATTAAGGGAAGAAATATCTATATAAGAGAGGTTCAGTTTAGTGACCAAGGGCCTGATCCTGAAGCTATTACTCACATCACCTAGAACCTGATTTTCAAAAGAGCTCAGAGCTCCCAACAGTTCTCATTGTTCTCAATGTTCCCTTAGCTCTTCCGGGTGGGATTTTCAAAAGTGCTCGCAGCTGCTCTCGATCTCTCTCTCTCTGCTCCCCCTGAAGTCAACAGGAGCAGAGTTTGGCCAGTGCTGAGCCTTTCTGAAAATCCCACCCTATTTAGCAACCATTGAAAATCTGGCCATTTATGTTGGCAGTGAGTAAATGGGACTATTAATTTAACTAAGGTCTGAAAGACTGGGCCTCAACATGCCTTTTGTCTTCTACTCATGATCATACCTGCTACTCTCAAAATTAAAGGACTGTGAAAATGTCTAAGTACCATCTCCAAGTTCAATTCACTGGTTTGAGTCAATGATTCTGAGGACTATAGGTCTTCTAACTGATGAGATTTCTAAGCCCCATTTTGTAATTCCTCGGAGGAAAGGGACAAGAGGTTTTACCCTCTTAGATCCTGCTGTAGGGTTCTTGCCTGGAAGAGGTAAGTATGGAAATTGAAGGAGAGCTGGAGAAAGTAGCTCATTATCTGTTGTCTGCATTCACCTGTGATGGAGGCAAACTTGGAGTTAACCACATTAACTAGTACAGGTAAAAGAAATTAAGGGGTACTTACACCGTTTCATCATTCTTGAACTCCAGCTCCCCATAAGCATCTTCAAAATCCTCTCCACCTCCTTTTGCTGTCCCTTCTACTGTCCTAAATGGGACTATGACTGTACCTCGAGCACCTGATGTCCTAAGGACTTTGACTTCCATCACACCAATGCTCTCACTGACATGCATCACATCACACTCAAATGTGAAGATGCCTGCATGGTCATCATCCAAGATAGTCACTGTGGCCACGCAAGGAGAAGTCAGTATGGCCTTTGGGTATGGTAAATTGTTGAGCTCAGCAGGTTCCTCAGTCTCAACCACACGGAGGTTACTAAGCCGCACGAAGAAATGCTCGTCTTCCTCAAAGATGTCATCATCGATGATCCCCACAGAGAACTCCTTCTGGGTCTCCCCTGACTTCAAGACCACAGTTCCCTCTGTGAACTCGTAGTCAGCACCAGCATTGGCAGAGCCATCTTCCGTTTTGTAGTCCACATAGAGGGTCTTGGACATGTCGCCCCCTTTCCGCACCACCGTCAGGAGGACAGCGCCACAGTTCTCAAGACATTGGTAGGAGCAAGGATCAAAATAAACTTTGGAGATGAATTCCTCAGGTTCATCTGCCTGCACCTCATGCAAGCTGGTGCTTTTCTTGGCTTGTTCAGCCGCATGCTTTTTCAGAATGTTGCCAGCTCCAGTCATCATTCTGGTAGCTTGGATGCGGTAAAAGGCTCTGCTCTTTTGCTGGTGAGATAAAGCATAGTAGTTGGCCATTTCTACCAGCTGATCCAAGTCCTTTTCTGGGTGCTTTTGCTTCAGATCCTTGAGGATCCGGATCATTTCTTTGCGAGATTCATCCACCTCTTTCCCATCCATAGTTACTAAATTTCCATCCAGAAAGTGGGAGTTCATCATCTTGCCATCCATTTCTATTCCCTTAGGGTGTTCACCTTCTGTTTCAATGATAATGCCTCTGTTCTTGTCAGTACGATACTTTTTGTGCATGTACTTATAGAAAAGCAGCCTTCTATCTGCCACCCAAGCCAGGACGACACAAAGAGGGAAGAAGAACAGAGTGAGCAAGCCTTCCCAGACCTGCACCACGCCTGGAGAGAAGACGGCAAGGATCATGTACAACCAGATATAAGCAAAGATGCTCCATGCAGATGTGACAAAGAACACCCTCAGGTGTTTTATCTTTCTGGTTTCCCCATCTGGGATCACATAAACACAGATAGCTATGATGATAAACATGTTGAAAGCCGCACTGCCAACAATGGTAGAGGGCCCCAGGTCTCCGGCTATGAATCCATGGCCACATACCTCTATCAATGACAGAAGAATCTCAGGAGCAGAAGAACCTAGAGCCATCAGGGTCAGGTTGGAAACAGTTTCATTCCAAACCCGAATGGTAGTCGTGGTGGTCTCCCCATTTGGTTTCTTCACTGTAATCTCTTTTTCTTGTGATGTAATGACCTCAATCGATGCCATGAAACGATCTGCAATGATGGAGACTCCAAGGAACATGTAGATAAGTGCCACAAAATAAACAATAACCCTGGCAATTTTGTCTCCGAGGGATGGGTTTTCTGGATACCATATTGGCAAGATAACACCCTCTTTGCAATCGGAAGATCCTGAGCACGAGCTGTTTTGTGCTGTACTTAGAGACTCTCCCGTTATGCCAGCGTCCACCTGCAAACCATGCAAAAACAGCACAAAGGTAACCAGCAGAAAGTGGAGGAAGGCTGAGGTGAGAGGCTGCAACCTTAACCACGCCATACACAAAATTTGACTTCCACTGTGTAGATGCAACAGTCTTCTGAAAACGCCAAGTATCTGAAAGGAACAAAACAGAAATGGGGGGAAGCATGAGACAGAGGCAAACAAGATGTGATGTTCTCATATACGCACTTTAATACCTCACTGCTGAGGAGTTGTAGTAGAAATACGTGGGTTGTCTCTCCAACACTTAGAAAAAAGGTATTCACCAGTAGTAGAGACTCTTCAAATGTAAAATCACAAAGAGCAATGCTATCTTTGAAGGTCAGATGCTGAACAGACAGAAGAACTGATAAGCAAGTAACCGAGAGGGAAATTATTTATTTTAACCCAATTCTTGACCAACAATTTGTTTAATTTAGGGACCAAATACCCAGTTACAAGTCTCCCAATAGCTCAATGGAGGTCCATGTCAGATGAACTTATAATAAAATAAACTGGAGTTGGATCAGGGTGGTGCAAGGAACAAAGAAGTTACCTACTTCAGGTCTCCTTCCCCCCCCTTACTTAAATGGGATGAAGTGGCTCAGGGGATTAGTGGGGACACAATTCGCACTATTTAATGCTGTTGAGTAGCCTATATATGAAATCAGTAAGCGGGACTGAGGCCAGCAAACTAGGTGAGGTGTTCGCATGACCAAACTCCTACCACAATTAGCAATCTTGTTGAGAATTTCAGTAGACAGCCCCTGAGTGGGCCACTGAGATGAACATTCTCTCTTCCGCGAGAAGAGGTGCCTCTAAGTCAGGGGGTAGACGTTGTCAGGGGACTGTGGTACACAATTGTCACTACTACTACTACTGCCATGATGTACCTAAGCTGTGCATAGATGACTCCACTCTCCAGGGCCATCAGTGTGCCACTCTTCAGTACCACTAAATTCACACCAAAATTTAGAAAAACAAAACAAAAAACAAGAACTTGGTAATGCTCTGCTGAAAGGCTTGATAATACCAGAGCCGGAAAGAGCTACACTAATGAACCCATATACAGCAGCAAAATTCAAGTACACAGTGACATTCCAATCAATCGATTGATCGATAGGTGTGTGTGTATCTATTTTAAAGTTCTGTATAAAGTAAAAATTGCCTCCTCCCTAAACTAACCAGGAAACATAACCAGGCGCAAGAATTAGGTACATCACATACCAGGCCCACCTACAGTATTTTGCTACTCATTGCATTATATGCTAGTAGACTTTCTATTTGTTAACAACTCGGTTTAAACAGTACACACTGCCATAAAACAGGCTGTTCTCTTTCAGTCACAGTATGCTTTCTGAGGCATTTGGGTAACATGGTTAGTTTATCTACTACGGGCCCTGTGAATCTGAACACAGTTTCACATGGAATCTCAATCTTAACAGTAGGATTTTCAAAAGCACCTAAGAGTCTTAGAAACACATGTCCATTGGACTTTCAATCTCCACTGATTTTCAATGGGACTTGTATTCCCAAGTCACTCAAGGGCAGATTTTTAAAGGCATTAAAACCCAACCACAAGTTCCTCGAGCGGCTAGAGAACACTGTGTCTATTCCAGGCAGCACTTTAATGTTACTGGAGTGAACAAATGCATTGCAAATGGCTATTTTATCACCATCATCTTGTTGTGTCACTCACTTCTTTCCAAAAGCAGGCACAATCTCTCTGAATCTACAAAAATGTTTTTAACATCTAGATAAGAATCTAGAGCGACAAGCAAAATAGGAAGGAAAGAATGAACAAAGACTGCAAATGAACAAAGACATCCTTGACAAAGCTCAGCGGAGAGCAGAGAACTGATTATGCACAGAACCACAAATCCATATCACACCCCCTTAGTATGGAAAAAAGATGGAAAGAAATAAACACCTCTTTGATGCTACCCAGATTAATACAAAAGTGACAGATTCTCCCCAACTTGCTCTCTCTAAAGCCTTATCTTTGTTTCTCTTTTTAACATGTGGCTGGTATATGGTGCCTGATTGATAGACTCAGAGATGAAAGTATCCATTGAACAGGCACAGTACAGGCAGTAACCATGCCCGCTCCCCATGCTGCTTTGTCAAGATGTCTCAATGGGACCCTGTCTAATGAGATAGGAAGTGTCAGTATCTGCTAGGAATGGTCAGATTTACTTGGTCCTACCTCAGCCCAGGAAGCTGGACTAGATGCCCTTTCAAGGTCCATTCCAGCCATACCCCCCTATGGTTCTATTTATCTACCTTATGTAGCTCTAATGGCTTCTATTGCAGTTCATCCCTCATCCCATTTTCAGAAGAAGTCACAAGGTGGGTGAAGTAATACCTTTTACCGGTCCAACTTCTGATGGTGAGAGAGACAAGCCCTCTCTCACCAACAGAAGTTGATCCAATAAAATATATCACCTTACCCACCTCGTCTCTTTAATATGCTGAGACCAACACAGCTACAACTACACTGCATTTTCTAAAGTGACTTAGGTGCCTAAGTAAGTCAGAGTATCATACATACACTGTATTAGCAATGACACTTCCTTCCCTCGAATCAATCACTGCTACCCCCAGATTCCCCCTCTGTGGTCTGACCTTCTTCTGTAATTAACACCATTCTGAGACTTTGCCAACCAATATTTTAAAAAAATATTTAATAATGGATCAATATACTGATTCTTCCTCAAACTAACTGAATAAGATTTCTAAAGCAACCTCTTTTGTTGGTAGCTTCTATTTACACTTTTGGATGTCCAAACCTAGCCTCTGGTTCCAGAATAAAAACACAAGCTCGGCAACATATTTCTGCCCTTTTTTCACTAACTGTTGCAATGAGCCCTGTTCACATTAAGCAGAAGTCAAAATCATTTTCAAAGACAGTGTAACAAGTGACCCAGTCCTGCCATCCTGAAAAAGACAAAATTCCCCAGTGAGATCCAAAGGAATTTTGTCTGCATGGGGACTGCAAGATGAGATCTTAATACACTTTCAATAACATAACAGTTTTAAGTTAAACAGTCTTCAAACCACAATACAGCATTCTCCGTAGCCCTCTGGGAACCAGAGCAAAAGTGCTTTGCAACACGATACATTTACTATATTTTTAAAACCTTATATTAATAAAACATTAACATAAATATTAAACATTCATAAGTCAGGAAATACAAAAGTTAACATTCTCTCTGCAACCATAAGTCACCTGAGTTGCTTATGCAAGATCCAATTTTGCCCTCAGATACATCTAGGCAACTCAAATTGAAATCACTGAGTTGCCTGTGCTTCTCTGAGAGCAGAATTTGGCCAGTTGTATATTAAAGCAAATACAAATAACATTACATTGTCACAAATAGAACAGAATACTCTGTTACAAAGAAAACCTTCACTTGTAAACTGCAATCCTTATATATTACTCTCACAGTTCCTGGCCAAACTGCCTTGGCTGAGACCCTCTACCAGTCCCCCAAGTACATCGCTTTCATATGGCAGGCCCAGGCCTCCACTTCTTTATGGGGTGGAATTTCCTGATCCAACCACTGTCCGCCTGGGTCTCTGAGTTACAGCCCTCTGGGTACCAACTGTGACTAATTCACAGGGTCCAACTGGGCTAGACTTTGCCAGGGTTTCTCTAGGAGCCTGTGTCAGTACACATTTGCAATGAGTCAGATTTAGCTTCTTCAAAACCAAGCAGGATTTATTGTGCCCATAAGGCATGTTGTGCTTAGAGAAGTGAATTTAAACTAAAGAGACCTACAGGCACATTTCCTTACCTACACTTTGTCTCTCTATCAGTAGTTCAGGTGAGTCTGGCTTATTCCCCATCTCTGAGTTGGGAGAAGACTACATTGCTTGCAGCATTCTCCCTCTGTCTCTGAGGACACCTCTCCACAGTAGCTGGGAGCGTGCTTCCCAGCCCGGGCAGACAGACATGCACTAACTTTGCTCAAGCAGATGCACTAAAAATAGCTGTGTGGCCATGGCAGCATGAGTGGGAGCTGTTGTATTAAGACAGATGGAATAGATGCACCCAAAGAGTCAAAGGTGTTCTTAACAAAACCCTGGAACTATCCAATATTAAAACAGTTTTAAACAAGGTTTGGGATTTGGTATATGGCAGGGTTTCTCAAACAGGAGTTGTCGCTTCTGTAGGGAAAGCCCCTGGCAGGCCGGGCCAGTGTGTTTACCTGCCCTGTCCGCAGGTCCGGCCAATCGCGGCTCCCACTGGCCCAGAGTGCATTTAGCTGCCTTTCTTGTCACAAGCTTATAGCAGTTTTGCAAAATATGCAGTCTTGGCTGACTAATCCAGACACTACAGAAGGAAAAAGAAGAGAGCTAGGCAAGAGAAGAAATAGGAAATAAGGGAGGAAAGGGGGAAGAGACAGTCTCAAAGCCCAGGTGGTATTCGGGATTTAGCTGAAGCCAGTGTCATTTGGGTCCCAATCTCTCTGGCCCGATCTGGCAGGATGTCTCTCAGGATTAGGACAAAAAAGGCACAGGGAGGTCACGCTGGATTCTAGGATCCCAGGAGATCGTGGGGGTGGCAGCATGATGGTGAAACTCACTCCTTCCCTCTCTCATCTTTTAGTCAGCCAACATTATGGTAGCTAGTTTTTCCCCCTAAAGTTTCTTTTCGAGGATCCCAAAAGGGAGCGATGGGTGGAATAACCCATCCCCTCATTGTTTTGTCCACCAATTAGGGCTAATTTCCAACACACCTTCATTGATTTCCAGTCCCACACTTCTCTTGTTTACCAGGCATGATTTTCACGCAGTCCCTGAGTTACGTCAGTGGGCCTTTATTTGGACTAATTCAATCTGACTTCCTTTTTGCACGTTTCCCCTATCAACATTTGTTGTCACAATAACCTATAACATTTCATGAACTTTCATTCACTTTTTACATTGAGTTCACAATAAGGGTAAATGTATAGGCCCAATTATCACAACACAGCTCAGAATAGCCGTCTGTGTATGGGATCCAAAGGCTTGGGCAAGTTTGTACTTGGGTAGTTATCCTGAGCCACCAGCCATGTTGCTGCAGCCACACTGCTATTTTTAGCACGTGAACTTGAGCAGAGCCAGGGTCTCTCTTGATCCTAAGTTTGGGAAAAGTAAAACACACTAGTTTGGATGGATCTAACTAGGTAATGTTCTCCCCTGCCTTCCCCAGTTGATGACCCAGCCATTGCTATATTCACTCTCTTGAAGCTGGGTACTTGAAAGGCTCTCTGATCCTTGTCATTGTTTTACCTTTCCTGCTGGGTCCCCTAAGAGCCCCTTTACAGCCTCCTTTGATTTAACTCTGTGCATTCAGCCATGCACAACTGAACTGGGAAACCAAGCCATGCACAACATTAATAAGAAATAATACAGACACTTTCCCAGTTCATCACTGTTACAGTAACATAAATACTCCCTAGTATTTATTTTCCTTGGCTTTTTGCTGTTTAAGTAAAAGAAAAAAGAGTAAACACTACTCTATGATTTCACTATGTAGCATCATCCTGACATAGTAAAAAAAATTGACACAGCTACTGTTTTGAACTCCATGGTGAAACAGAAGTGCAAAACCACATCCGCTCTACAGTATCTCATAATGATTATCTGTATTTCTCAATTCCATTATCTCAGATAATACTGTAACTCTAAACTTTTGTACCAGACATATGGAAATCCAAAAAATTACAGTTCCATTATTTAAGAGTGTTTATTTAAGACCAGATTCTGATCCTCTCAATCACACCGAGTAATTACTCCTTGAGTAACCCTACTGATTTCAATAGGACTAATTGGAGAATACGATACTACTTGCTATGAGTAAGGGTATCAGAAACTGGCCTTTGTTTTGCTAAGTGCCCTGGAACATAAGCCTAAATCAGAGCTAGCCACTTGGGAAATTTCAGTGAGTCAGTTTCTGCCATTTCTAAATTATGCAGGAATGCACAAACACTCATTGGGCCAAATCGTCAGCAGGAATAAATCAATATAACTCCATTGAAATCACTGTTCAAGCGATATAAAGAGTAACAATCTGCATAAATGGTGAGTCCAAATGATTTAAAATTGAATTTTAAATCATCAAGAGGGTGACAAGTAACAGAGGCGAGCATTTGTAAAGAATATGATCTCTGAAGAACTGGGTGGCTTGGGGAACTGATAATGGACTATCAAGGCAGCTCTATGTATTTTGCCGCCCCAAGCACAGCAGTCAGGCAGCCTTCGGCGGCACGCCTGCGGGAGGTCCGCTGGTAATGCGGATTCGGTGACATGCCTGTGGGAGGTCCGCCGGTCCCGTGCCTTCGGCGTACCCGCCGCTGAATTGCCGTCGAAGTCGCGGGACCGGCAGACCTGACTGCCACCCTCACAGCAACCAACGGCGTGCGCACACACACACACACACACGCACACACACACAGCCCCGCAGCTTGCTGCCTCAGGCACATGCTTGGTGCGCAGGTGCCTGGAGCCGCCCCTGCGGACTATTAAAATCTTTTATCATGGCTAGTTTACATTCCATCTTGTTTGAAAGTAACCAAAAGTTGGTGCCATCTGACAGCTGCCCAGGTGACATGGAGTGTTTGTCTCAGACCAGTTCCTACTGCACAAAACCACAATTGGCCCATTGTGTGTGTGGTAAACCCAGGACAAACAGCTACAAGGGGTGGGGAGTAATTAGTCCGAGGGGGTTAAAAGGCCTCTCCCTATCCACTGAGGAGAGAGAACCACGGGAAAATAAGGTTCAACTGGAAAAGGGGTTGCCAGGGAACTAATTAGGTTCAGCTGGCTCCAACTGCTTGAGACCTTTTTAAACCCTCCCTTGTGTGGAAGGTGGGGGAGGGGGAGAGGGAGAGGAGGAGAGAGAAGTAAGGAAGCTGCCAGTAGACTAGGTGCAGCAAGACACCAAACCCTTCCAGGAAGGAAGGCTGCACTCCCTCCCCAGAAGAAAAGGAAAACAAGCACAAGGGACTGACTGAGGAAAGGAATAGACAGACCCTGTGCTACCTATAAGGATTTGCCTCGCCCAAGCCTGTGTCTCTGAGGCTAAAAAGGACTGAGCCTGCTGAAGAGAAGAAGGTACTTTGCCACATGTGGTACTCTTAACAGAAAGCTCAAGGACTGAATGGTTTGTGAAATCTGAACTCCTGCTTTCTCCTAGAGAGATGATTTCTGTGGGTCAGTGTTAGGGCATGTCAGGAGGACAGTGAGAGGAAGCTTGCACTGGTGGTGTTTCTGTTCTGTGGACAGAGGACTTCAGTCTAAGTCCTGCTCTACAATACGAGTTTAGGTCAAATTTAGCAGCATTAGATCGATTTAACCCTGCACCGTCCACACAACAAAGCCATTTTTGTTGACTTAAAGGGCTCTTAAAATCGATTTCTGTACTTCTCCCTGATGAGGGGATTCGAGCTGAAATTGACCCTCCTGGGTCGAATTTGGGGTAGTGTAGACACAATTCGACAGTATTGGCCTCCAGGAGCTATGCCAGAGTGCTCCACTGTGACTAATCTGGACAGCACTCTTAACTCAGATGCACTGGCCAGGTAGTCAGGAAAATTTCACTTCCTTTTTGGCCAGAGTGGCAAGCTGATCAGCACAGGTGATCATGCAGAGCTCATCTGCAGAGGTGACCATGGAGTCCCAGAATCACAAAACAGCTCCAGCTTGGACTGAACGGGAGGTACTGGATCTGATCGCTGTATGGGGAGATGAATCCATGCTAAAAGATGAAATGCCAAAACATTTGAAAAAAATCTCCAAGGGCATGAAGGACAGAGGCTATAACAGGGACCCGCAGCAGTGCCACGTGAAACTTAAGGAGCTGAGGCAAGCCTACCAAAAAACCAGAGAGGCAAATGGCCACTCCGAGTCAGAGCCCCAGACATGCTGCTTCTATGATGAGCTGTATGCCACTCTAGGGAGTGCCCATACAACTACCCCAGCCCCGTGCGTGGACTCTGTCAATGGATTCTCACACAACAGGGATGCGGATTTTGGGGACGAGGAAGATGAGGAGGAGGAGGCGGTTGAAGATAGTGCACAGCAAGCAAGCAGAGAAACCGTTTTCCCCAACAGACAGGAACTGTTTATCACCCTGGAGCCAGTACCCTCCCAACCCACCCAAGGTGGGCTCCTGGACCTGGAAGGCAGAGAAGGAACCTCTGGTGAGTGTACCTTTGTAAATATTGTACATGGTTTAAAAGCAAGCATGTTTAATGATTAATTTGCCCTGAAGACTTGGGATGCATTCATGACCAGTACAGCTACTGGAAAAGTCTATTAATATGTATGGGGATGCAGTGTAAATCTTACAGGGACATTGTGACAGTGCACCCTATAAGGCTTTATGTGGGGTGCTTATAGATGTATGTATGATATTACTGGAATAGGGTTTTGCTACATATGCCATGTAACATATCTATGTAAAGATCTACTGGTTATGTTCATCCTAGTTATATGCAGGTACCATTTGTGTGTTCAAAGTTATGAATGTTGGCTGTACACTTGCTTGATTTCTAACTAGCCTTAGGGCTTGTCTACATCAGAAAGTTGCAGCGCTGGTGAGGGAGTTACAGCGCTGCAACTTAGGAGGTGTACACATCTGCAGGGCACCACCAGCGCTGCAACTCCCTGTTTGCAGCGCTGGCCGTACTCCCGTTTTGTCTCGGGTGTAAAGGATCCAGCGCTGGTGATCCAGCGCTGGTAATCAAGTATAGACACTTACCAGCGCTTTTCTTGACCTCCGTGGAATAAGCAGGTATCCCAGCATACCTGAGGAAGCCTCTGGTAATCAAGCTGGTCTCCTTCCCTGGCTTGCTCTCGCGTTCCCCAAACCCCGAGCAAGCAGGTCTCCTTCCCTGCGGTTTTCAGGGTGGTTCGGGGAACGCGAGAGCAAACCGGGAAAGGAGACCAGCTTCGCCGCGGTTTGCTCTCGCGTTCCCCGAACCACCCTGAAAACCGCAGGGAAGGAGACCTGCTTGCTCGGGGGTTCGGGGAACGCGAGAGCAAACCGGGAAAGGAGACCAGCTTCGCCGCGGTTTGCTCTCGCGTTCCCCGAACAAGCAGGTCTCCTTCCCTGCGGTTTGCAGGGTGGTTCGGGGAACGCGAGAGCAAACCGCGGCGAAGCTGGTCTCCTTTCCCGGTTTGCTCTCGCGTTCCCCGAACCCCCGAGCAAGCAGGTCTCCTTCCCTGCGGTTTGCAGGGGGGTTCGGGGAACGCGAGAGCAAACCGCGGCGAAGCTGGTCTCCTTTCCCGGTTTGCTCTCTCGTTCCCCGAACCCCCGAGCAAGCAGGTCTCCTTCCCTGCGGTTTGCAGGGTGGTTCGGGGAACGCGAGAGCAAACCGCGGCGAAGCTGGTCTCCTTTCCCGGTTTGCTCTCGCGTTCCCCGAACCCCCCTTGAAGCCGCCCAACAGCGCTGCAGTGTGGCCACATCTAACACCACTTGCAGCGCTGGTTGCTGTAAGTGTGGCCACTCTGCAGCACTGGCCCTATACAGCTGTACTAATACAGCTGTAACAACCAGCGCTGCAAAATTTTAGATGTAGACATGGCCTTAGTTAGAACATTTGGTCACTTCTTGGGAAAGGAATGTGCAAGTTAAGTGCTTAATCAGGAAGCACTTAACAGACAAAAGAGCTTGGAAGACTCCAATCCACATAAGAAGTCTACTTGAGGACGTTCAAAGTAGCATGTGGGTAATGGCTGCTACATGCAAGTCCTGAGTCATGCATGGGCATGTGACTTGCCTATGTGATTCCGAATCTCCATTTTGTGACTAGATTCTACACAGGGGGAGGAAGGTATGTCTACCTAGAAGAGAAAGTCTATTTAAACCCTGGGGAGACCCCTCCACTTTGTCTTCAGCTGGCTAAGGAGGGAGCCTCTCCACCCCCAAGGATACTTGAACGAAACTGGAACAAAGGACAGTAACTACAGGGGGTAAGAGTGATTGCTGGACCCAGGCTAAAAGGAGATTAGCCTGCAAAAGGGAGCATTCTGGAACTGGTGAGAATCTTATCTATATTCAGTTTGATTAGACATAGATTTGCGCATTTTATTTTATTTTGCTTGGTGACTTACTTTGTTCTGTCTGTTACTGCTTACAACCACTTAAATCCTACTTTCTATATTTAATAAAATCACTTTTTACTTATTACTTAACTCAGAGTATACCTGGGGGAGCAAACAACTGTGCATCTCTCTCTATCAGTGTTATAGAGGGCGAACAATTTATGAGTTTACCCTGCATAAGCTTTATGCAGGGTAAAACGTATTTATTTGTGTTTAGAGCCCATTGGGAGTTGGCCAGCTGAGTGCCAAAGACAAGCACACTTCTGTGAGGTGCTTTCAGGTAAACCTGCAGTTTTGGGGCAAGTAATTCAGACTCGGGGGCTTTGTTGGAGCAGACAGGCGTGTCTGGCTCAGCAAAACAGGTACTGGAGTCCTGAGCTGGCAGGGAAAAGAGGAGCAGAGGTAGTCTTGGCACATCAGTTGGCAGCTCCCAGGGGGGTTTCTGTGATCTAACCCATCACAGACATCTCAATGAAGCTCTCCTGGATGTACTACCAAAGTCTTTGCAAAAGGTTTCTGGGGAAGGCAGACTTATTCTGCCCTCCATTACCACGCCAGGCCAGGAGCACGTAGTCTGAAATCATTGCATAACAAAGCATGGCAGCGTACGGTCCCGGTGTTTGCTGGCATTCAAGCAACATCTGTTCTTTATTTCTCTGTGATATCCTCAGGAGAGTGATATCATTCATGGTCACCTGGTTGAAATAGGGGAATTTTATTAAGGGAACATTCAGAGGTGGCCGTTCCTGCTGGGCTGTTTGCCTGTGGCTGAACAGAAATCATCCCCCCTGTGCACCACATGGTTGGGGGGGAGGGGTGAAGCGATCATCCCAGAGAATAGGGTGTGTGTGTCTGGCGGGGGGGAGGGGGGAGTTGGGTTTTTGCTGCACATCAACCTGAAAACCACAACCCCTCCTTCTAAATAGCCAATCCAATGGGTGCTTGGCATGGACATGAGGGTGCTGCTGTTTGAAACCATTCCCAGATGTTATGCAGATTAAAGAAGCGAAAAGACTGTGGCTTACCATGTCTGCCTGCAAGCCAAATTCTGTTGCTGGCTGGCCCTGCGTGTGTGATCTCTCACACCAAACCAGCAGGCCCTCAATATAAGAGGCAAAATGTGACCTTGCAAAGAAAGCACATGTGCTATGTAATGTTAACAGCTTGGTTCACCTTGAGTCTACCCCTTGTTCTCTAAAATGTGTCTTTTTAAATACTACTCTCCCTTTTTTTTCCTCCTGCAGCTGCAAATGTTTCAACACTCCCCACATCATCTCCATCCCAGAGGCTAGTGAAGATTAGAAGTCGAAATAAGCGCACTCGTGATGAAATATTCTCTGAGCTCATGCAGTCCTCCCACACTGAAAGAGCCCAGCAGAATGTGTGGAGGCAGATAATGTCAGAGTGCAAGAAAGCACAAAATGAACTCAAGGACAGGAGGGACGCTCAAGAGGACAGGTGGCGGGAGCAAGAGGAAAGGTGGTGGGATCATGATAGGTAGCATCAGCGTGATGAAAGGAGGCAGGAAGCAATGCTCAGGTTACTGGAGGATCAAACTGATATTCTCTGGCGTATTGTTGAGGTGCAGGACATGCAGCAGGAGCACAGACCACCACTGCAGCCCCTATGTAACCAACCGCCCTCCTCCCCAAGTTCCATAGCCTCCTCACCCAGACGCCCAAGAACACAGTCAGGGGACCTCCGGGCACCCAACCGCTCCACCCAAGAGGACTGCCCAAGCAACAGAAAGATGGCATTCAATAAATAAGTTTTGAAGTGCAGTGTGGCCTTGTCCTTCCCTCCTCCACCATCCCACCTGGTGCTTCCCTCCTCCCCCACCCTACCTGGGCTACCTTGGCAGTTATCCCCCCATTTATGTGACAAATTAAGAAACAGCAATGACTTTATTGCCTCTGCAAGCGGTGATCAAAGGGGGGAGGAAAGGGGAGGGCAATTGGCTTACAGGAAAGTAGAGTGAACCAAGGGGGTGAATTTTCATCAAGGAGAAACAAACAGAACTTTCAGGCCATAGCCTGGCCAGTCATGAAACTGGTTTTCAAAGCTTCTCTGATGCGCAGCATGCCCTGCTGCGCTCTTCTACTTGCCCTGCTGTCTGGCTGCGCCAATCTCCCACAATGCCATAAACCTCTCCCCCTTACTCTCACAGATATTGTGGAGCACACAGCAAGCAGTAATAACGATGGGAATATTGGTTTTACTGAGGTCTAATCCAGTCAGTAAACTGCGCCAGTGCGCTTTTAAACATCCAAAGGCACATTCTACCACCATTCTGCACTTGCTCAGCCTATAGTTGAACAGCTCCTGACAACTGTCCAGTGTGCATGTATATGGCTTCATGAGCCATGGCATTAAGCGGTAGGCTGGGTCCCCAAGGATAACTATAGGCATTTCAATATCCTCAGTGGTTATTTTCTGGTCTGGAAAGTAAGTCCTTTCTCCAGCTGTTCAAACAGACCAAAGTTCCTGATGATGTGAGCATCATGTATCTTTCCCAGCCATCCCACGTTGATGTTGGTGAAACGTCCCTTGTGACCCATCAGTGCTTGCAGCACCACTGAAAAGTACCCCTTTTGGTTTATGTACTGGCTGCCTTGGTCCGGTCCCATGATAGGGATATGCGTTCTGTCTATCGCCCCCCAAGAGTTAGGGAATCCCATTTCAGCAAAGCCATCCACTATGACCTGCACATTTTCCAAAGTCACTACCCTTGATAGCAGCAGCTCACTGATTGTGTTGGCTACTTGGGTCACAGCAGCCCCCACCACTAGATTTGCCCATTCCGAATTGATTCACGACTGACCGGTAGCTGTCTGGCGTTGCAAGCTTCCAGAGGGCTATCGCAACTCACTTGTGAACTGTGAGGGCTTAGTATTCTTGCGCTTCATGGCAGGGAAAAGCAAGTCACAAAGTTCCATGAAAGTGCCATTCCATATGCAAAAGTTTCGCAGTCACTGGGAATCGTCCCAGACCTCCAACACTATGCGGTCCCACCAGTCTGTGCTTGTTTCCCAGGCCCAGAACTGGCGTTCCATGGCATGAGCCTGCCTCATTGCCACCAGGATGGCCAAATTGCTCGGGCCTGTGCTTTGAGAGAAGTCTGTGTCTATGTCTTCATCTCTCTCGTCACCTCGCTGCCATCATCTCCTCGCCTGCTTTTACAGGTTCTGGAGCTGCATACACTGCAGGATAATGCATGTGGAGTTTACAGTGCTCGTAACTGCTGCGGCAATCTGAACAGGCTCCATGTTTGCCATGGTACGGCGTCTGCACAGAAAAAAGGCCCGAAACGATTCTCAGCCGTTGCTCTCACAGACAGCTGCAGCAGCACAGGAGCCAGCAAACAGAGCTGTAAACAGGGGAGTTCCAGTGGGAGTTCTGTTGGAGGAGCAGGTTTTTGTAGTTTGTAGATTGTATTGTGTAGTTTGTAGTTTGTAGATTGTATTGTGTTTCCAGGGGGAGGTTGCAGGGGAGACTAAGACAGAGGAACCGACAAGCAAGTCAAGGGATACGGTGGTGGTCTGGTGCCTGCTGGGGGCTTGTGTTGGGTTGACTACCAGGCGTCAGGTGTGAAGGCCATGACTGATACAGAGGCAGCAGTGAAAGACACAATGAAGATGACTGGATATGGAAGCTGCGGCATGTACATGATCCTGGAGGGGGCACCTGAAAAGAGCTTTGTCTGCATGAAGTGCCGCCTGATAGAGCTGATGGAAGAAAAGATCCGAGGACTGGAGATGCAGGTGGAAACTCTGGTTGAGTTCAGAAGGGGGTTTGAGCAGATGATGGAGCACAGACACAAGGGGGCTGAAGGGATAAGCTCAGATGTGCAGATGGAAGCAGGACCAAAGAATTCAGAGGAGAGACTGCTGGGGGAGGAAAGTGGACGGTGGAAGCATGTGACTAAGAGAACCAGGCAGAGGAAAAGACGGGCCAGTGAAGGAGAAATAGAACTCAGGAACAGGGTTGCAGAGTTGGAAAATGAAGAAGGGGCACAGCAGGTGGTCGCTGAAGGAGAGAGGGCAAGGAAAAAAGAGAAGAGCTGATAGTCCTGCGAGAGGAGGGGAGGAGTCAATGGAGGCAACACCAAATATGAGCCCCAGGAGGATTGCTAGGGGGAATAGGAATCGAGAGGACTTGCAGCCGGTGGGTGCGGGAGATAGACCGGAGAAGCGCACTGTCACCAGGAAAAGGCATGTCTACGTGATTGGAGACTCCTTATTGAGAAGAATAGACAGGTCTGTGACTAGAGCTGATCGGGAGAACAGAAAGGTGTGCTGTATGCCGGGTGCTAAGATACAGGATGTGGACCTGAGGCTGAAAAAGATACTAGCGGGAGTGGGGAAGAATCCGTTGATTGTCCTTCATGTGGGAACGAATGATACGGCTAGATACTCTCTGGAACGTATCAAGGAAGACTATGCCAGACTGGGGAAGACGCTTAAGGAAATCGAGGCTCAGGTGATCTTCAGTGGGATTCTGCCAGTTCCTAGAGAAGGGCGACAAAGGTGTGACAAGATTATGGTGATCAACAGATGGCTCAGGCAGTGGTGCTATAAGGAGGGCTTTGGGATGTACAGCCATTGGGCAGCATTTACGGAGAGAAGACCGTTCTCTCGGGATGGACTTCACCTGAGCAAGGAGGGAAATAGACTTCTAAGATGGAGGCTCGCCGACCTGATTAAGAGAGCTTTAAACTAGAAATTTGGGGGAGATGGTTGGGAGATGTTCGGGAGATCTCCACGCCGGAATTTAACCTTGAGAGGGAAGTAAACAAAGTAAGAGGGGATACAGCCGTGGACAGAAGAATTGGCATAAGGAGGAAGGGTAGTGTAGATAACAGACTAACAGGTGATGGTGGTGGTAGAATGTCTGTGCCTAACAGGGTACAGAATGTGAGTGAAGCCAAACGGCAAAAATTAAGATGTCTGTACACTAATGCAAGGAGCCTAGGGAACAAAATGGAGGAACTACAGCTACTGGTGCAGGAAGTGAAACCAGATATTATAGGGATAACGGAAACGTGGTGGAATAGTAGTCATGACTGGAGTCAGGTATTGAAGGCTATGTGCTGTTTAGGAAAGATAGAAATAAAGGCAAAGGTGGTAGAGTAGCATTGTACCTCAATGAGGAGGTTAACTGTAAAGAAATAAGAAGTGATGGAATGGACAAGACAGAGTCTGTCTGGGCAAAAATCACACTGGGAAAGAAAGCTACTAGAGCCTCCTCTGAGATACTGCTTGGGGTGTGCTACAGACCGCCGGGATCTGATTTGGATATGGATAGAGACCTCTTTAATGTTTTTAAGGAAGTAAACACTAATGGGAAATGTGTGATCATGGGAGACTTTAACTTCCCAGATATAGACTGGAGTACAAGTGCTAGCAAGAATAGTAGGGCTCAGATTTTTCTGGATGTGATAGCTGATGGATTCCTTCACCAAGTAGTTGAAGAATCGACAAGAAAGGATGCCATTTTAGATTTTGTTTTGGTGAGCAGTGAGGAGAAGAAATGGATGTAGGGGACAACCTTGGTTCGAGTGATCATGAGCTAATTCAGTTCAAACTAGATGGAAGGATAAACAAAAATAGATCTGGGACTAGGGTTTTTGATTTCAAAAGGGCTAACTTTAAAGAATTAAGGAAATTAGTTAGGGAAGTGGATTGGACTGAAGAACTTGTGGATCTAAATGCAGAAGAGGCCTGGAATTACTTTAAGTCGCAGCTGCAGAAACTATCGGAAGCCTGCATCCCAAGAAAGGGGAAAAAACCATAGGCAGGAGTTGTAGACCAAGCTGGATGAGCAAGCATCTCAGAGAGGTGATTAAGAAAAAGCAGAAAGCCTACAAGGAGTGGAAGAAGGGTGGGATTAGCAAGGAAAGCTATCTTAGTGAGGTCAGAACATGTAGGGATAAAGTGAGAAAGGCTAAAAGCCAAGTAGAGTTGAACCTTGCAAAGGGAATTAAAACTAATAGTAAAAAGTTCTATAGCCATATAAATAAGAAGAAAACGAAGAAAGAAGAAGTGGGACTGCTACACACTGAGGATGGAAAGGAGGTTAAGGATAACCTAGGCATGGCCCAATATCTAAATAAGTACTTTGCCTCAGTCTTTAATAAGGCTAATGGGGAGCTTGGGGGTAATGGAAGGATGACAAACGGGAATGGGGATATGGAGGTGGATATTACCACATCTGAGGTAGAAGCCATACTTGAACAGCTTAATGGACAAAATCAGAGGGCCCGGACAATCTTCATCCGAGAATATTAAAGGAACTGGCGCATGAAATTGCAAGCCCGTTAGCGAGAATTTTTAATCAATCAGTAAACTCAGAGTTTGTACCATACGACTGGAGAATTGCTAACGTAGTTCCTATCCTTAAGAAAGGGAGAAAGAGTGATCCGAGTAACTATAGGCCTGTTAGTTTGACATCTGTAGCATGCAAGGTCTTGGAAAAAAATTTGAAGGAGAAAGTAGTTAAGGATATTGAGGTCAATGGTAATTGGGACAAAGTACAACATGGTTTTACTAAAGGTAGATCGTGTCAAATCAACCTGATCTCCTTCTTTGAGAAGGTGACAGACTATTTAGACAAAGGAAATGCGGTAGACCTAATTTACCTCGATTTCAGTAAGGCATTTGACACAGTACCACATGCGGAATTATTAGTCAAATTGGAAAAGATGGGGATCAATATGAGAATTGAAAGGTGGATAAGGAACTGGTTAAAGGGGAGACTACAAGGGGTCGTACTGAAGGTGAACTGTCAGGCTGGAAGGAGGTTACTAGTGGAGTTCCTCAAGGATCGGTTCTGGGACGAATCTTATTTAACCTTTTTATTACTGACCTTGGCATAAAAAGCGGAAATGTGCTAATAAAGTTCGCGGATGACACAAAGCTGAGGGGTATTGCTAACACGGAGAAGGACCAGGATATCATACAGGAAGTTCTGGACGACCTTGTAAACTGGAGTAATAGTAATAGGATGAAATTTAATAGTAAAAGTGCAAGGTCATGCATTTAGGGATTAATAATAAGAACTTTAGATATAGATTGGGAACGCATCAGTTGGAAGCAACAGAGGAGGAGAAGGACCTTGGGGTATTGGTAGATCGCAGGATGACTATGAGCCGCCAATGTGATATGGCCGTTAAAAAAGCTAATGCGGTTTTAGGATGCATCAGGCGAGGTATTTCCAGCAAAGATAAGGAGGTGTTAGTACTGTTATATAAGGAGCTGGTGAGACCCCACCTGGAATACTGTGTGTAGTTCTGGTCTCCCATGTTTAAGAAGGATGAATTCAAACTGGAACAGGTTCAGAGACGGGCTACTAGGATGATCCGAGGAATGGAAAACCTGTCATATGAAAGGAGACTCAAAGAGCTTGGCTTGTTTAGTCTAGCCAAAAGAAGGCTGAAGGGGGATATGCTTGCTCTTTATAAATATATCAGAGAGATTAATATTAGGGAGGGAGAGGAATTATTTAAGCTTAGTACCAATGTAGACACAAGAACGAATGGGTATAAACTGGACACTAGGAAGTTTAGACTTGAAATTAGACGAAGGTTTCTAACCTTTAGAGGAGTGAAGTTCTGGAACAGCCTTCCAAAGGGGAGTAGTGGGGGCAAAAGACATATCTGACTTTAAGATTAAGCTTGATAAGTTTATGGAAGGGATGGTATGATGGGAGAGCCTAATTTTGGCAATTGATCTTTGATTATCGCCAGATAGGTATGCCCAGTGGTTGGTGATGGGATGTTGGATGGGATGGGATTTGAGTTACTGCAGAGAATTCTTTTCTGAGTGCTGGCTGGTGAGTCTTGCCCACATGCTCAGGGCTTAGCTGATCGCCATATTTGGGGTCGGGAGGGAATTTTCCTCCAGGGCAGATTGGCAGAGGCGCTGGCGGTTTTTCGCTTTCCCCTGCAGCGTGGGGCATGGGTCACTTGCTGGTGGATTCTCTGCAGCTTGAGGTCTTCAAACCACAATTTGAAGACTTCAATAACTCAGGCATAGGTTAGGGGTTTGTTATAGAAGTGGATGGGTAGGGTTCTGTGGCCTGCTGTGTGCAGGGGGTCGGACTAGATGATCACATTGGTCCCTTCTGACCCTAGAATCTATGAATCTATAAACTGATGACATGGCTTACAGGTTGGCTTACTGTACTTTTCCCACAGTCTCCGCCACCCACTGGAATTCTGGGTTGCACTTCCAATGCCTGATGGTGCAAAAACATTGTTGCGGGGGGTTCTGGTTACATGCCATCAGCCCCCTCCCTGTGAAAGCAACAGCAAAAAATCGTTTCTCGCCTTTTTTCCTGAGCTACCCATGCAAACAACATACCACGGCAAGCATGGAGCCCACTCATCTCACTATCATTGTATCTCTCCTGGGTGCTGCTAGCTGATGCAGTACTGCAGTGCTACACAGCAGCATCCCCTTGCCTTGCCCTGTGGATGGCAGACGGTACAATATGACTGCTAGCCATCATCATCGTCCCATAAGTGTTCCTCGCCAACCTTGGTGAGGTCAGTCAGGGGCTCCTGGGCAGACATGGGTGCCCCCTGACTAGCCTCAGTGAGGTCGGTCGGTAGCGCCTGGAAAAAAATGGGAATGACTCCAGGGGCTGGTCTACACTATGGGGGAAAAATCGATCTGAGATATGCAACTTCAACTACGTGAATAATGTAGCTGAAGTCGAAGTATCTAAGATCGAATTACTCACCATCCTCACGGGGCGGGATCGATGTCCGCGGCTCACCATGTCGACTCCGCAACTCCGTCCGGGTTGGTGGAGTTCCAGAATCAATATAAACGCGTTCGGGGATCGATATATCACGTCTAAATGAGACGTGATATATTGATCCTCGAGCAATCGATTGCTACCCGCCAATACGGCGGGTAGTGAAGACGTAGCCCAAGTCATTCTCTTCTTTAAGTTTCATCTCATGGAGATTCAGTCCTGCCTGGAATATCATGCCAGCTGGAGGCTTCTGCCTCAGGCGGCTCTCCCAGTTGGCAGCACCGTGCGGTCACACCTATCCCAGCCTACCCCTTGCTCCCATGGCTCATGATGCCTGGACAGTAGTAAGGAGCAGTTCAACTATAGGCTGAGCAAGTGCAGAATGGTGGTTCACTCTATTTCCCTGTAAGCCAACCGCCCTCCCCTCCCCGCTTTGATCTCCGCTTGTAGAGGCGATAAAGTCATTGTTGTTTCAAATTCATGCATTCTTTATTAATTCATCACACAAATGGGGGGATAACTGCCAAGATAGCCCAGGAGGGGTGGGGGGAAAACGAAAGCAAAGAGGTGGGGTAGTTGTAGCGGCACTCCCTAGACTGGCATGCAGCTCATCATAGAAGCGGCATGTCTGGGGCTCTGACCCAGAGCACTCGTTTGCCTCTCTGGTTCTTTGGTAGGCTTGCCTGATATGCCAGGCAGGACTGAATCTCCATTAGAGGAAACTTAAGGAAGGGAATGACCTAGAGTCACTCCCATTTAGGTCCAGGCACCCCCAACTGACCTCATCAAGGCCAGCCAGGAGCACCCACGTCTGTCCAAGAGCCCCCGACTGACCTCACCGAGGCCGGCCAATAGGAACCAGGAGACAGCAGCAGACGGTACAATACGCTGCTAATGGTCTTCGCTAAGTTGCAAAGGCAAGGAGCTGCTGCTGCATAGCACTGCAGTACTGCGTCTGCCAGCAGCACCCAGGAGACGTTTGGTGATAGTGAGCTGAGCGGGCTCTATGCTTGCCATGGTATGTTGTCTGCATGGGTAACCCAGGAAAAAAAGGCGAGAAACAATTTTTTGCCATTGCTTTCATGGGGGAGGGGCCTGACGACATGTACCCAGAACCACCCGCAACAATGTTTTTGCCCCATCAGGCATTGGGAGCTCAACCCAGAATTCCAATGGGCAGCGGAAACGGCAGGGACTGTGGGATAGCTACCACAGTGCAACGCTCCGGAAGCTGATGCTAGCCTTGGTACTGTGGACGCACGCCGCCAACTTAATGGTTGTAAGTGGGGACACACACAATCGACTGTATCAAATCAATTTCTAAAAAAAAAAAAATCGACATATTAAATCAACCTAATTTCATAGTGTAGATATACCCAAAGTCTGTCAGTTCATCCACCCCTAAAAGTCACTGTTGTGACTGTATCCCTTTAAACTCAATCCCTGATAAGAGATCGTTCTCCAGGCCCCCAGAGAAAGACAATGGAAAACAGATTTGTGACTGCAACTTCTCAGCAGTAGCATAAGGTGGAGTTCATCCTCTGAATCTGTCTCAGGTTCTGAACTGGGGATTAGAGGCAGCAAAGCAGTTGAATTTTCCTAGTCATTGTTAAATAGCAGAATGAAAAGGAAAGATGAGCTGCATGGACGCTGTGCAGAGCCAGACTCTCCAACAGGAGCGGCTCCAGGCCCCAGCACGTCAAGCGCGTGCTTGGGGCGGCATGCCACGGAGGGCACTCTGCCAGTCGCCGGGAGGGTGGCAGGCAGGGAGCCTTCGGCAGCATGCCTGTGGAGGTTCCGCTGGTCCCGCGGCTCCGGTGGACCTCCCGCAGGCGTGCCTGCGGAGGGTCCACTGGTCCCGCAGCTTCGGTGGAGCAGCGGGACCAGCGGACCATCCGCAGGGAAGCCTGCGGGAAGGAGGTCCACCAAAGCCACAGGACCAGCGGACCCTCCGCAGGCACGCCTGCAGGAGGTCCATCAGAGCCGCGGGACCAGCGACTGGCAGAGCACCCCTCGCGGCATGCCGCCATGCTTGGGGCAGCGAAACGTCTAGAGCCGCCCCTGCTCTCCAAACAGCCATGTTTTCAATGAAATGCAGGTTGTAAATGCACTGAGAACAGCTGAAAATAAGGGAGTACACTAAGTAAGAGGGACACTTTCACACAGATCAGCTCTCTTGCTAAAAGTATGTGGACATTATACATAAAAGTAACTCTGATACGTGAGCTTTAATTTACATGTGCAATTACCATGATTGTACTGCAAATTACATGATTACACACATAGATTTTCACATGTAGTTTGAAAATCTGGGTCTGAAGTGTTAATAGCACTAACTGCACTGCTCAGAACACGTAATTGTTTAAGAATTGATTTATTGTATAGTATCAAATGCCAGTGTAACAACGGATTGTTAATATCTCCCTGTTGATATCCTTTACCTTTATAACATCAGACATAACATGCACACAACTCAACGGCTGTAGGGAAAGAGATACCAGGTTAAGTGTCCACCACAGAGCAGAATAAAAAAAAATCATAGAGGAAAGAAAGCCGGAAGCTGCAATATAAATGGATGAGCTCAATGGCTAGCATTCAATATCAAGACTCTAGAATGGTTTTCAGCTATTATGGTCGGGGTAAGGGGAGAATGTGGGGGAAAATTCCCCATTCTGCAGTAGCTGACAACTCTTACCAACAAATGTTTTCAAGACCAGTTCTTGGAAAATATTTTTGGACAAAAGCCCAAACTATAGCAGGGATAGTGCCTCAAAGATCTTGTCACTTTAAACCTGGGACAGGAAATTAACTAGGGGGACTAAACAGTAGGTATTTCTGTTATTACAGTAGTGAAATTTGAGAAGACTCAGGGCTTGTCTACCTTAGGTTTTTTCTCCCACTGGTGTAGCAAAACTCATGCAGCTATGCCCAGAAAAATATACTCCTGGCACAGATGCCCTACCCGAGTGTAAAAAAATTACTTGCATGAGAGCTTTTTCTCCCGCACTATCTAACTTGCTTCACACTTGTTTCCCTGTGAAAGACTGCCAACCACTAACTAGATCCATGCAGGCATCTGCCAAACAAAAAAAGCAAATCAGCTTTTTCTGCCTGAAGACAGCAGGTAAAGGGCTGGTTGCTCTCCACATGCTAACACAGCCACAGCCAGGTTGCTCTACTCAAACGAAAGATAAAGTCATTCTCTCTCATTCATGCTGTGGGACAGCTCTGCTAACAAAAGCAAGTGTAAATTTGAAGGGACTCTACAGGGCCCTTTGCTGAATGGAGCTGGGGGTGGGGAAAGAAGGAATCTCCTGAAGCTAGTACACCCAGATAACATGTACTCCAGCAGGGAACTGTGGTGCCCTTCACCTCCTGCTTAGATAATGCACTTTCAACGCCGAACTATTGCTTTTCACAAGGAGGCTGCATGTTCACTTTACCTCCTTGAACAGGAGAGCTACAAATAACGAGTCGTCCTAGAGTCCTTACTCACTCATCACAATGAACTTCACAGTGGGAGTTTTGTCTGGGCTTAGAACCTAAATCACAGCAAGATGAATGTGACACCTCCTCCCCCACAAAAAACAAAGCAACTGAGAACATTCAGATCCATATGAATCCACACTCACATGCCAGATTTGCAAGGAGGCCCTTTCTATTGTACATACATGTTGGGATATTTCAATTATGTTCAGAATTTCGCATTGGTGACAGATGCCAGACTGAAGTCCCATGTTTAGCAACAGAACAGCTACAGTACAGGCTGCTGCAGTGCAAGTTTCCGCCACATTACCCCACCTCTCGCCCCTTCAGGGCAGGAGTAAGTTTGGTCTCAGTAACAGAGCCGGTCAAATTTGTTATCAAATCTTTTTGTCCTCATGAAAAAAAAAATGGATTTTTGACTAACCAGAAATTTTCCAGAGAAAATCTGGTTTTACTTAAGTTTTTCAGATTTTCATCAAAAAACAAACTAAATAATTCAATTTTCAACACCCCAAATCTTCAATTTTTTCCACAAACCCCTCAAAATTCTACAAAAAAAAAGTGTAGAAAGAAACAAAATATCCAAAGTTTTTCATTCAAAATAAAATACATTTTCAACCAGCTCTACCCAAAGGCTATTTGATCCTAGGCCTCACCACTAGAGCAATCAACAAGAGTGCCAGCTAAGGCTTGTCCAGGTTAGAAAAGTTGGACCAGAGTAAGTACATATTGTTGCACCAGTGCCAATTTTTTAAACATAGACCAGGTCTTAATGACAAAGGTGGTGGTGGACACAGGTCTACTGGGAACTAGACTGAGATCTACCAGCGCATTTCAAATAGGCCACCCAGCCATGAAATGTCATGGATTTTGCTCCCTACCTTCCTAGGCTGTATTTGAATCAGCAACCTACAGCAAGAAAACCTTCAAATTTCATTATTAGTCCCCCACCATATCCCCCCTTAGTTTGGCTCCTGAGGAAAGTCACAGCGGGAAACAGTAGGTGGCCGTTGCTTGTCATTGCTTTGTGTTCCACAGTAAATGTGCCAGAAACCAGGGCTTTATATAGCAACACCTTTAGTCGTCTACAAAAATAACCCTCCCGAATGTGTGTTAATACCACCTCCCTTTCCTTCAAAAGTAAGATCATGCACAAAAATTATGACATGAGGGGTTGTTCTGTTTTTATGACTGTGGCCAATTCTTTAATGTTCATGGGCCTGAATCTTGTTTCCACTATGACCCCTTACCATTGCTCCAGTACTATAAGGGATCTTAGTGAACGTGAGAACTGGGGCCTAATACTTGTCAAGAAAAATGCTGCGAAGTGTTAGGAGTATATTCTATGCTCAGACACTTTACACACCCGGAGAGGATGAACTGGCACAGAGTCCAAGCCCACATGCAGCCTGAAGCACTCCCAGAATACCCCTGGGCACTCAGACCCACAGCCATTTCTTCTGTGTTGTGATGTCCATGTACTCTGCATTCCATGTACTTGACGTTCCATCCCCCACACCCCATGATAGGGGATTGTAGTTCATTGCTTTCCAAGCTGAAAAGGGAGCAGCAGCAGCCCAGTATTTCCTGATCCTCCTCCAGGCTGTGGTAGAGAGAACAGCCTTCCTGGGCTTTCTCCCCCCTGGGCACAAAGCACGGCAGTGGAACAAAGAGAAGCGGTTGCTGGAGGAGGCCACCATCAGGCTTCATGATGGCCCAAGCCAAGAGAGAATGTTAGACTCTTCGCTGATATTAGGTCCCCTTAGACCTTGGCGAGGGAAGAATTCCGGACGATCCTGCTGGCTACCAGAGCAGGTCCAGCTTCCAAGAGAGCAGCAGGAAGATGTGGGGGTGGGGAGAAATTGTCCAGCCCCTATAAAACCAGGGAACAAACAGAGCAGCTTCCAAAGTGGGCTATGGGTAAGATGCTCACTGGAGAGAAGAAAACTGTCAAGTTGGAGTGAGCCCATCCCGCAACAACACAGGAGGCCACCTGAAAAAATGCAGGCACACCCTCTCCCCCCTTACAGGGAAGATCCATTAATAGGAATTGCACATCTGAGGGAGGAATGGTTTATATGACCTGTATAAATATTTAAAGAACAAGGATGCAGGAATTAGAGGAACATCTGTGATTCTGTGGTTGCAGGGCTCAGCCATGTCCTTTAGAAGAGTAATATTTACATTACAACCCATACTATGCCAAGAAAGTGTGTGTGCTCTCTTTAGAGACTTCTGCATGTCTGTATTTTAACTCTTGCAGATACTTCAGAATGCTTTTGATAGTGCTCAGTAGAAGAGATAGCAGAAATGCTACTCTCCTCATTGTATTGCTTCACAAATATATTGTTTTAAGTGTTGAAACAACAAAACTTTATATTTAGATTTATAAATTATTTAGGGTCACTCTAACCCCTGAAAAGCAACATTATTTGGGTCCAATATGCATTTATTGTTTCTGGATTTATTTATTTTTTTGGTTATATTATACTTACAAAGTGTGTTTTGCATCCCCTTTTAAGGGCTATTTCACATAGGGGATAACAACTTACTATTACCACCAGCAAACAGATTTACTCTCTTGGCTCAAGTGGGACAGCTCTATGTGGGGGTGATGGATGCCCTAGGTTCAAAGCCTGTGTAAAATGGGCAGCCACCTCCCAAGCACCCCTTGTAGCCAGAGGTCACTCTACAGCATCCTGCCTTTGTTCTCCCCTCCTGAGGGCCCTTTAAGATCTTACACTTCAAAGGTGGTTCAAACAGCCCCCAAAAGGGGCCTATTCAGTTAGTCTTCAGGTACATACTGGCCTTCTAGGCCTCAAAACCAATGTTGCTCTCTTGATTCATCCAAAACACAAACTTGCAGTCTTCATCCTACTTGATCTTTATAGTCTCTCTCCTGCTCAGACAGACTCTCCCTCAGGCCTCCCTGCCTGAGGAGCTTTCTCCCACTCTCTCCTGCTTCTTCAGTCCCCTACCCCCGCATTGACTCAGGGCCCTGCAGGAGCCACTTTGCTCCCTACAGTGTTTACAGACATTGCTGCAATCTCCTGAGCTTCCCTCCTTCAGTGCAACTTCCTGCTCCTTTCATATGTAAGCAGAGTCAGGATAAGCTCTACCCTGACATCTGGTGGAAAGAATGTGAGAGAGTGTATTTGCATAGGCACGCCCACCCTATCCCAGACTGCCAAGCTGTGGGACTGCTTGGTGACAAATTGCTCACCCTCAGTTGGGTGGTACTGGCTAGACATGGGACATGGGTTCCAAAACCCAGTGAAGTAGAGAGGCTGGGGACAGGTATCTGTGCCTGGTGGTGCAGTCTCCTTGTGGAGCCAGAAGCACCAGTTGCACCCCCTCCTCTCTCCACTGTGGAATGTCAGAGTTGATTCTTTTTATTCCCTCAAGAATCTAAATACAGGTTACTGAGCTGAACGCACTTTGGGCTAATGGTGCACTAGCACTGGGGCTCCCCCACTAAGAGCTGAGATCACTAAGAGTTGAAATCACAAAAAAGCTGAAATGACTGAGCTGAGAGCACTGAGTACTGTGCTAACTAGTGGGGGAGCCTGAAGATATGCTGTGGAACAGAGCAGCTGGCGGAGTGGAGCAGTTGCGGGGACGGCTGGAGCGGATCACGGGACAGCTGGTGGCAGCAGAGCGGCTGGCAGAGCGGAGTAGCTGTGGGACGGGTGGAGCGGCCCACAGAGTGAGTGGAGCCGAGCAGTTTTGCAGAGCAGCTGGTGGAGCGGAGCAGTTCCTGAGGACGGCTGGAGGAGCAGAGTGGAGCAGCTGGTAAAGCGGAGCAGTTCGTGGAGAAGGCGGAAGCAGAACCCACGGAGAGGCAGGGCAGTTGGCCCTGGACCACGTAAGGTGCCCCTTTCTACCCAGGCTGGGGGGAGGGACCTCTACAGATAGACACTCGAACTCTGGGGTGGCATTGACCAGAGACTTTTGGGTTGTTGGACTTTGGGGTGATTGGACTTAAAACCCTAAGCGGAAAAAGGACAGTGCCAAACGTACTTGGAGGTGGGTTTTTGTTTATGGTTTGTGTTATAACCCTGTTTGTGGTGTTTCTCCAATGGGATGCCGCATTGATTCCTTCCTTTATTAAAAAAGATTTTGCTACACTCAGACTCCGTGCTTGCGAGAGGGGAAGTATTGCCTCCTAGAGGCGCCCAGGGAGGTGTGGTATGTGAGTGTCCCAGGTCACTGGGTGGGGGCTCGTCCGGGATCCCTGGGTCAGTACCCCTCGCAAGCACTTGTTGAGTGTTCCACTGTATTGGGAAATAATTATGTTTATATTTTGAGGAAACTACTGTTTGTATAATGGCTAATATGTCGGGTTTGTTGGGCCCCAGTCCTGCAGCCTCTAGCTCAGGGGTGGCAGACTCAGCCTATGATTGGGCAAAAGCACTGGGGCATATATTGGAAAAGATTGTGTTGGCCTATGCTACGTCAAACTCTTGTCGTAAGTTAAGGTTATTTGATGGGGAAGAGGAGTTTGAACTCTGGTCGGAGCATACTACTGAAATGCTGCGGGAGTGGGCCGTACCCGATGTAGAAAAGCGACGATGTCTAATAGAGAGCCTTAGTGGCCCAGCATTAGATGTAATTCGCACCCTGAAGCTCACTGACCCTGAGGTCAGTGTGAAGGACTGCCTAGAGGCTCTTGATAATACCTTTGGGAGCGTAGAGGGCCCTGAGGACAGTTACTGTAAATTCATTAATTCCCGACAGCAAAGGGGTGAGAAAATTTCAGCCTATATACAGAGGCTGGAGAGACTACTTCAGAGAGCTGTTATGAGGGGAGCAGTGACTGCTGAGCAGATGGATCAGACCAGATTGGCTCAAGTTGTAAGAGGGACTCAGTATCGGAACCCAATCCTACTTCATCTCCGACTAAGAGAACGGCAGGAACATCCCCCAAGTTACTCCCAGCTGATAAAGGAGGTCAGGGAAGAAGAAGAAAGGCAGGAAACCAGCGAGTGTTGGGAAGCCCAAACATTGGAACCAGCCAGTACGACGCCACCGCCAATGGCCAGTGTACTGATGGTGAGCACCACAGAGGAACTTGCCCAACAAATGCAGGTCCTGACAGAACGGATAGCTGAGCTGCAAAGCATCATTGACCGAGCTAAGACTTCCAGAAATAAGGAGCCTCAGACTGTGATGTTAGAGAAGTCAGTATCTAGAGTCACCGTCCCACCTCGCCGAATGGAGAAAGGACACTTCTTTTGCTACCGGTGTGGTCAGGATGGGCACAGTGCTGCTAACTGCCATAAGGAAGAGAACCCCTCTTTAGTGTATGAAAAGCTGAGGATCAGTTGGGAGAGATCCAGTAGCTGCCAGAAGGTCCGGGGACGGAGACCCCCTAGGCCTAGAGGATTTGAAGATTCCCCCAGAAGAGACCAACCAGCTGGGATCCCTGCAGGACTGATAGGGCCTCGAGCAGAGGTCATGGTGAGGATTGAAGGGGCGGAATGTAAAGCCGTGCTTGACACTGGATCTCAAGTGACTATTATATTTCAGTCATTCTACCAACAGATGCTTAGGCACCTGCCCATACAGCCACTGACTGGCATTGGTCTGTGTGGCCTCAGCATGGATGAATACCCTTATCAGGGCTATGTCATAGTACACCTGGAATTCCCAGAAGAGATTGCTGGGGTAAGACAGGAGGTGGACACTGCTGCTTTAATATGCCCTGACCCCAAAGGAGCCTCTGATGTGTCTGTGCTAATAGGGACCAACTCCAGCCTCTTTAGGATACTGGCCGATTACTGCAGACAGCAAGCAGGAGACCAATATCTGAATACCTTGGTGATACACACACACTGTGCCGAGGCTTACAGAAAAATTGAGGACACGAGAAAAGTGATGCCTGATTTGCCAGTCGGAGCACTGAGGTATGCGGGCCCGGTCCCTTTAGTGGTGCCTGCCATGTCAGAAAAGGAGGTGATTGTCAGGAGTACCTGCCTAAAAGGCAGTAAGGGAACATTAGCTGTGGTAGAGCAGCCAACCAAGGGAGGGCTCCCAGAAGGAGTGCTGGTTCTCAGCGGAGTCATAACCCTACCTGCTGAAGCCCAGGAGGAGGTGACGATACTGGTTGCTAATGAAACACGCCGTGATGTGTTTGTAAAACCAGGGCAGAAGATTGCAGACATTTTTGAGCCTGAAAGCGTTGTGAGACCCCAGTATGAAGCTGAAGTTCCAATGATAGATCCTGCGAAGTTTGACTTCGGGGACTCACCGCTGTCTGAGGAGTGGAAGGATCGCCTGAGGAAGAAGCTTTGCGAGAGATCCAAGGTGTTCTCACTACATGAGTGGGATGTGGGATGTGCAAAGGGAGTGGAACACCATATCAGGCTACAAGATCCCCGACCCTTCAGGGAGAGGTCTAGGAGGATTGCCCTCTCTGAGATGGAAGACGTGCGCAATCATCTTCAAGAGCTGATCGCGAATGGTATCATCACAGAGTCACGAAGCCCCTATGCCTCACCCATTGTGGTTGTTCGTAAGAAGAGTGGAAAAATCCGGATGTGTATTGACTACCGCACCCTAAACAGGCGCACTACAGTTGATCAGTACACCATGCCTCGAGTACAAGATGCCTTGGACTGTTTGCTGGGTAGTCAGTGGTTCTCTGTGTTGGATCTTCGGAGTGGATACTACCAGATCCCTCTGGGTGAAGAAGATAAGGAGAAGACAGCCTTCATCTGCCCATTAGGGTTTTATCAGTTCGAACGCATGCCCCAAGGGATTTCTGGAGCACCTGCCACATTTCAACGTCTTATGGAAAAAGTCGTGGGAGACATGAATTTACTGCAGGTGTTAGTTTACTTGGATGACCTGATTGTGTTTGGAAGAACCCTGGAGGAACATGAAGAAAGACTTCTTAAAGTGCTCGATAGGCTGGAGGCATACGGTTTGAAGCTTTCAATTGATAAATGCCATGTTCTGCCAAACCTCAGTGAAGTATGTAGGTCACATCGTGTCCCAAGAGGGTGTGAGTACTGACCCCGATAAAATAGAAGCACTCACTACCTGGCCACGTCCCATTAACTACAGAGAACTCAAGACGTTTCTTGGATTTAGTGGCTACTACCGCAGATTTGTGAAGAACTAGGCTACGATTGTAAAACCTCTGAATGATCTTACCAGGGGATACCAGTCCAACAAGAACAAATCTAAGACCCAGAATAAGCGAAGGCCTCCAAAGACTCCTTTGCAGAGACACTATGGCCCCTTCGAACCATTTGGGCAGCGGTGGGATGAAAGATGTGAGAGAGCTTTTCGGGAAATCATTACTCGCTTAACTCATGCTCCCATCCTAGTCTTTGCTGACCCAAGCAAACCGTTTATCCTGCATACTGATGCCAGTTTGGAGGGTCTGGGAGCAGTACTGTATCAGGAAGTGGAAGGCAAACGCAAACCGGTAGCCTTTGCCAGCCGAGGACTGTCTGACAGTGAAACTCGCTACCCCATCCACAAGCTGGAGTTCTTGGCCTTGAAATGGGCCATCACTGAGAAATTTCGAGACTACTTGTACGGTGCTCAGTTCCAGGTGTGGACAGACAACAACCCACTGACCTATGTGTTAACAAGTGCTAAATTGGATGCTACAGGCCAGAGATGGGTGGCTGCCTTGGCTAGCTATGAGTTCAGCATTCAATACCGATCAGGGAGGAGCAATGTAGATGCAGATGCCTTGTCCAGACGTCCGCAGGCACCTGACGTTGCTGTGATACCCACGGATGGCGTGAGAGCTATCTGCAGTGTGAGTCGCCGAGAGCCAGAGGCCCCTGAGAGCCTTCATGGATGTGTTGCTGAAGCTTTGGGCCTGCCCCCTGAATGCGTGCCTTCTGCTTCAGTGAACTATATTGCTTTGGACCAATCTCCCTTGCCCATGCTCAATGCGACTGACTGGCAGGAAGCCCAGCTGCAAGATATTGACATTTGTGATACACTACTTGCCAAAAGAGAGGGGCGAGGCCCAGCTGAGGTTGTCCCACCTACCCCAGAGGGTAAACTACTATTGAGAGAATGGACCAAACAAACTGATTCAGGGAGTGCTACACCGCGTGACCACAGACCCTCTACAAAGCAACGGAATCAACTAGTGCTGCCAAAAGAGTACAGAGCCCTGGCCATGAGGGCCCTGCATGATGATTTTGGACATTTAGGGATGGAGAGGACCCTGGAGCTTATCCGTAGTAGGTTCTATTGGCCTCGGATGGCCGAAGATGTTCGCAGAAAATGTGATACCTGTGCTCGACGTGTTCAAAGGAAAACTCTGCCCATAAGGGCCGCATATCTGAAGAACATCACCAGCAACAAACCTCTGGAGCTGGTTTGCATTGATTTCTTGTCCTTAGAAGTGGACAAGAGGAATATTGGGAACATTCTAGTAGTGACCGACCATTATACGCGATATGCGCAGGCATACCCCACACGTGATCAGAAGGCCACTACCGTCGCTCGAGTACTGTGGGAAAAATATTTCTCAGTTTATGGATTCCCAGCCCGGATACACTCGGATCAGGGACGAGACTTTGAGAGTCACCTTCTGAAGGAGGTGCTGAGGATAGCAGGAATTAAAAAGTCAAGGACAACGCCTTATCACCCACAGGGTGATCCGCAGCCAGAGAGGTTCAACCGAACCCTGTTAGATATGTTAGGGACTTTGCGGCCAGAGCAGAAGGCAACCTGGAGCCAACATGTCGCATTTCTAGTGCACGCCTACAACGCCACAAAGAACGACGCTACGGGAGTCACCCCATATCTCTTAATGTTTGGGCGAGAACCAAGATTACCCATAGACCTGTGCTTTGGTGTATCCGAGGATGGAGATAGCTATGACACTCACCAGCAATATCTATCCCGACTACGAGAAAAGCTGCGGGATGCTTATCACTTAGCTACATCTGCAGCTCAGAAGAATGCAGGCCGCAACAAACATCGATATGATGCTAGGGTACGTCTGCAAGAGCTCCAGCCAGGGGACAGAGTCCTACTGCGAAATTTGGGTATTGCTGGCAAACACAAGATAGCTGACAGGTGGAAGGCAATACCTTACCTAGTGATGGAAAAGCTAGGAGACCTGCCGGTTTATAAGATCAAACCTGAAGAGGGTACAGGGCAGACCAAGACCGTGCACAGAAACCTTTTGCTCCCTGTGGGGGAATTGGTAGGCAGCCCTTATGAGATTGGCCACAACCGGGCAACTGGGCAGAACAAAGGTGCTGTGCCAAAGCCGCCTTCCAACGTGGACAGCCGGCTCCCTGCAGCTAACCTACCCCTACTCAGCACATCTGAGAGTGAGTCTGAGGAGGAAGACACAACCATGGTGTATCCTGGGATGAAGACAAGATGTCAGTCTCGATCCGCTGAATCAGAAGAGAGCACATCCTCTTCCGCCCTAAACCCTATGGCAGAAGTATTTAGGCCCATTCCTGACATCCCTGAGCCACTGGTGGGACCCCCGTGTAATGACTTACACAGACTATTGGACAGTGGTGACATACAGATGGAGGATGTCCAGAGCACCTGCGACCCTCCACTGTTAGAACTAGAAATGCAGGGGCCTATGCCAGTACCCGAGGGGAACTCACAGGAAACCTCCCCATCCATCACTCAAGAGGATGTCCCCTCTACCATAGCAACAGAGATTCTCAATAGGCGAGACAGGGTAATAAGACCAGTGAAACGGTTAACTTACGATGCACCTGGGGTGATTAGTGAGGAGCCTATACATTTAGCACACAGGTTTGTGAAAGCTAAAGTGGGCTATCTAATGCCTTTTGGAGGGGACCAATAAGTTGGTGTAGTAGGGAATGTGATTTGTCGGGACGACAAATTCTTGGCTGGGGGGAGGATGTAAGCAGAGTCAGGATAAGGTCTACCCTGACATCTGGTGGAAAGAATGTGAGAGAGTGTATTTGCATAGGCACGCCCACCCTATCCCAGACTGCCAAGCTGTGGGACTGCTTGGTGACAAATTGCTCACCCTCAGTTGGGTGGTACTGGCTAGACATGGGACATGGGTTCCAAAACCCAGTGAAGTAGAGAGGTTGGGGACAGGTATCTGTGCCTGGTGGTGCAGTCTCCTTGTGGAGCCAGAAGCACCAGTTGCACCCCCTCCTCTCTCCACTGTGGAATGTCAGAGTTGATTCTTTTTATTCCCTCAAGAATCTAAATACAGGTTACTGAGCTGAACGCACTTTGGGCTAATGGTGCACTAGCACTGGGGCTCCCCCACTAAGAGCTGAGATCACTAAGAGTTGAAATCACAAAAAAGCTGAAATGACTGAGCTGAGAGCACTGAGTACTGTGCTAACTAGTGGGGGAGCCTGAAGATATGCTGTGGAACAGAGCAGCTGGCGGAGTGGAGCAGTTGCGGGGACGGCTGGAGCGGATCACGGGACAGCTGGTGGCAGCAGAGCGGCTGGCAGAGCGGAGTAGCTGTGGGACGGGTGGAGCGGCCCACAGAGTGAGTGGAGCCGAGCAGTTTTGCAGAGCAGCTGGTGGAGCGGAGCAGTTCCTGAGGACGGCTGGAGGAGCAGAGTGGAGCAGCTGGTAAAGCGGAGCAGTTCGTGGAGAAGGCGGAAGCAGAACCCACGGAGAGGCAGGGCAGTTGGCCCTGGACCACGTAAGGTGCCCCTTTCTACCCAGGCGGGGGGGAGGGACCTCTACAGATAGACACTCGAACTCTGGGGTGGCATTGACCAGAGACTTTTGGGTTGTTGGACTTTGGGGTGATTGGACTTAAAACCCTAAGCGGAAAAAGGACAGTGCCAAACGTACTTGGAGGTGGGTTTTTGTTTATGGTTTGTGTTATAACCCTGTTTGTGGTGTTTCTCCAATGGGATGCCGCATTGATTCCTTCATTAAAAAAGATTTTGCTACACTCAGACTCCGTGCTTGCGAGAGGGGAAGTATTGCCTCCTAGAGGCGCCCAGGGAGGTGTGGTATGTGAGTGTCCCAGGTCACTGGGTGGGGGCTCGGGCCGGTTATGCATTGTGTTACTGAAACGGAACCCCTGGATACTGAACCCGGCCCTTGTTGCTGCCAACTAGAGGGGCAGAAGGGTTACACATACAGGAATGGCAGATTCCTCTCAGGTGCGATTTATCCAGTAATCAGGGTAGACTTAACCCCAGGCTTCTCAGCCCATGGGGCAAGCCACTCTGCCACTGAGCCATGGTAGGTGGTGTTAGAATATGAAAACTACAATACTCACAGCTGAGTAGGCAGGTTGAATATACTTATTGAGTTAAGGAAATTAAAGCTTGATGTTCATTTTTAGTGGTTTAACTACAATAGCACATATGGGTGACAAAGTGATTGCTATGAATTTCCAGCCTTTGTTACAAGTTTGGAAGGCTCCATTACAGGAGTCAGATTCTCAAACACTTGTCCTTGTTACCGCACCTACAGTTATTTGTAAGCACAAATGAAGCCTTTTTCATGTCTACGTACCTGACTGTGCCTGCAAACACTACTTTGACAGTCTAAATTGCCAGGATTGAGGGGACAAGTGCATTCTTTTTAGAATTCTAGAAGTGCATCTCAATTTTAGAAGTGCAGGACTGGAAGGGACCTCGAGAGGTCATATAGCCCAGTCCCCGGACTGAGGCAGGACTATGTAATAACTAGATCATCCCTGACAGGTGTTTGTCCAACCTGTTCTTAAAAATCTCTAATGTTGGAGATTCCACAACCTCCCTAGGCAATTTATTCCAATGCTTAATCACCCTGACAGTTAGGAATTTTTTCCTAATGTCCCAACTAAACCACTCTTGCTGCAATTTAAGTCCATTGCTTCTTGTCCTATCTTCAGGAGGTTGAGGAGAACAATTTTGCTCCCTCTTCCTTGTAACAACCTTTTATGTACTTGAAAACTGTTATGTTGCCCCAGTCTTCTCTTCTCCAGACTAAACAAACACAGTTTTTTCAATCTTTCCTCAGAGGTCATGTTTTCTGGACCTTTAATCATGTTTGTCCCTCTTCTCTGGACTCTCTCCAATTTGTTCACATCCTTCCTGAAATGTAGCGCCCAGAACTGGACACAATACTCCAGCTGAGGCCATATCAGCATAGAGTGAAAGGAAGAATTACTTCACATGTCTTCCTTACAACACTCCAGAATTTGACTTGTGTGGGTCAAATTCTCAGTGGTGTAAATCAGAGTAGTCCATTGTCTTGGCTTCAGTGAAGATAGGGTCATATCCAGGGCCACCTCTAGGCACTAGCGCTCCAGGCATGTGCTTGGGGCAGCACTTTCCAAGGAACAACCCTGAGCGGAGGTGAGCTGCCGTGGTGGGGGGTGCAGGGAGGGCCGCAGGAAGGAACCCTGGGGGGGCAGAGGAACCACTCCCCCCCAGCTCACCTCCGCTCCACTGCTGCCTGCTTCCCCGAGCACACCGTCGCTCCGCTTCTCCTCCCTCCCTCTCAGGCTTGCTGCGCGAATCAGCTGTTTTGCGGCAAGCCTGGGAGGGAGCGGGGAGAAGCAGAGCGGCGGCGGTGCGCTCAGGGGAGCAGAGTCGAGCTGCACCAATGGGGGGTGAAGGGAGGGCCACAGGAAGTAACCCGAGGGGGGCCAGAGGAGCTGCTCCCTCCCAGCTCAATTCCACCTCCTCCCCCGCGCGCGCCACCGCTCCGCTTCTCCCTATCCCTCCCAGACTTGCCTGGGAGGGAGGGAGAAGTAAGAGGGGAGATGCAGTGAGCCCCGGGGAGGAGGCAGAGCCGGGGATTTGGGGAGAGGCTGGAATGGGGGGGGCGGGGGGGGGCCAAGGGAAAATTTTTCTGCTTGCGGCAGCAAAAAACTTGGAGCCACTATAAACTGGTCTCTTGTCTCTTCCTCTCCCCTAACCTTCATTCCCATCTGTTGCGGTCACTCTCTCTTTACAACCATTGACAGTGGATATTGTAATTGCACTCAGAGTTTTGTTGTTTTAATCTATAAATCATCAGGCCTCCTGGACCAAACCCTACTCTGGATCTTGCTAAAAACTGATGCTCTCTGAAAGTCCACCTAGTCCTATTCCACCCAGACAAGAGACATGAGCCCCAGTTGGAAACACACTCTGTAGGGTGCAAGAAGATCATCACCCTTCTTCAGATGCAGATCATGTCAAATGTCTTCTACCAGAACAATCTTCCATTAGAAAATGCTGATTCTATGGAACTTAAACATTCTATGCAAACATGAAACCTGGCTGGCTTGTCAGCTTGGTTTCATACCACCCTGCCTGGCTCTCCAGGCTTCCTGATTGCCTGCACCCACCCTCACCCCAAGATCCACAACACCTCTGCTGCCCACCTGCCAGGCTCCCACACTTCCCCCATTTTCCTCAGCTCCCTGGCTGCCTGGCGAGCAATCTGCCTAGCGACACCAGTTATCTGGGCAGACAGCTTCCTGGGTGGGCTGGCTCCCTGCCAGCCCAAATCATGGGTGGACAAGCTGCCAACCTCCCCAGACTGGCCACGTAGCCAAGAAGCTGTCTGGGCTGGCAGGGAGCAGCTAGGAAATTCCATTTTGGTTCTTCAAAAAAAAATTTTTTTTGAAAAATTCTGCATCATGGCAAATTTTGACTTTTCATTCCCATTCAAAACAATTTTTTTCTCCAGAAATGTGAAATTTTCCTCAGGACAGAAATTCCACTTCTCATACTGCTCTATTTTCCTGGATTGTGGGGAGAGAGAAGTGGCACCTCAATGGTAGGAAGAATAGGGTGATGGAAAGAGACTGAAAACAGGAAATGGAAGAGTGAGAAGGTTGATCTTTGGAAATATTCTACTGCTGCCAACAAAAAAGGATAGCATTTTAGTCTTACTGTAAATTGAAGAGCTTTAAGAATTGTCTAAACAAGAAGTCACTGAAATGGTTAACAAAGGTTCTGGCTAAGCCCAATTAGCAGGGATTTCTGAAGTACTGAAATCAGAGATGGAAGAAGTCTCTTCAATCATCATTCCCTAAACATAAGGTATTTTCAAGTACTTTGTCCAGTCCAATTTTAAGTTACTCAAGGAATGGAACTTGCACTACTTCCTTGGGTCCCTATCACATGATTTAATTAACTCACAGGTTTGGGACCCTTTCCTTATATTTAGGAAGAAATTAAGAAAATTCATGCTACTAGGTCTCATACATGTCTTGGTACACTCAACAGTCCTCCCTTCTTGAAATTTACATATTTCATCTACTTGTAAACAGCTGTTTCCTCCACAGTTATCCTTTGGCAAGACCACACCTATTTTCATTTTTCCTTCATAAATTACCCCAGTCGGCCATTTAATCATTTGTCTTGATCTCTCATTTCTAATTGGTCATAACCTTACTATTATTCAAGTGCCCAGCATCTCAGATCCTGTTCCCTATGACATCAGCGACAAATCTCCCTCAATGTTAGTAGTGCAGAACCAGATCCTCAAAAAGGGAGCATCATTTCCCAGTTCCATGACAATGATGTCACCTATACGTTGGCTTTTTTTGGAGCCATACCATTCTGAAGCTCAGGTCAAAATTGCTATTCACTGTTATCCCACAGTCTATTTTGCCATTATTGCTTTCCTGCTTCCTCCTCCTCTCTGTCCTGTATATTTGGGTTTGGTGGTGATTTGGTGGTTATGATGATGTCCCAAACACACTGAACTGCAATTTTCCAGACAATCTCATTTTATTGTTGATATTTAAGAGATTTTTGTCCCCACTGCATGCCTATCTTCTCTGGTGCTTGGGTGATGGAAGACTGTCATCTTGGCCAACATGCCAGGGACTGAATGAGGGAACGCCCTAGCTAAAAACATGGGTCTCTACAGCTTAAACTGGAGAGTCACACTCTCAAACTGAGAATTGTAACACACTCACATCCTCCCAAAAATACAGATCCAGGTCAAATGAAACATTTTGTGAATCTGTATCAAATTCGCTGAATTGTTTCCTCAAGAAAGAAAAAAAAAACAAAACACACTCCCAAAATTCTGAAGAAGTCCAAACATTTCATTTGGACATTTTCAAAATGAAACATTTCAACTTTTCTACCCAAATGACTTTTTATTCAATTTTATTAAATTTTTAAGGGAGGAAAACCCCTCAAAAATTAAAAGATTCATTTCAGGTCAAAGAAAACATCTCATTTGACATGAAATGACTTTTCCACGTTTTCGGTATACCAAAATTAATGTATTAATGAATAAAATAAAATAAAAAATGGTTTCAGATCAACCCCCAATTATTATTACTTTATTTTTCGGTTTGGCCACCAAACCGAAAGATCAGTTATCCACATAGCTCCACCGCCTAGTTTACTATTATCTGCAAATTTAATTAGCTGGTTTAGCCCCTCTTCCAGATCATTAAAACAGATGTTAAAACTGGTTTTTCTCACACCAATCCATAAACTCCACCACACCAGCACCTCCAAGCTCAATACGCAGCCTTTATCATTACCCTTTGCATACAGTACTTTACTGAGGTTCAGATGTCACAGCTACTGAATTTTATTCAGCTGCTAATTTTGCAATTCAGGTTTTTTTAAATTGAGCATGATTAATTCTTCACAAGGCCAGGCTGCTTACTGTTCTTTGTTCATTTATGTACTAGTTGTTTGCAGACTCTCTCTTAACATAAGCTCTATTATCTACTAGAGATTGAAGTCAGATTTATCATACGGTAATTGCAGCAATCACATGGACTACAATAAGTGGAAGCTCAGCTGTTACAGTGATTACAGTAAGTGGAAGCATTGTTCAGGCCTTTGATTCCCCTCCCCCCCAACCCTCCTATTTTTTTGGTCACATCTCTCATAGGATGCAAAAAGCAGTGCCATTCTGTTCTCTTTGGCTGTGTTATAGATAGGCTAGGATTTGTTTTTCAATAGGGTCTCATCAGACAGGATCACTTGCTTCTTTCTTTTGATGTTTGTCTTTAGACTGCAGGTCTGGGTTATTGTCTGTCCTTGGTTTCTTCCCGGTCAGCTGTCCCTCTGTCTTGTCAAGGGCAAACAACCTACACTATGGTTGGCAACCAGGGTAAATATCTCCATACATGTTTTTCCTTCTGCTTTTCCCTTTGCAGCATTACTATTACTTCCTTCATCCTCCAGATAATTCACAACCTCAATCTGTCTCTCAACTCACCAAGGGAAGCACTATAGGCCAGATTTTCAAAGGTCTTTAGAAACCTGAAGATACAGTTAGGCATCTAGCGGAATTTTCAAAAGCACCTAACCTGCCATTGAAATAATTTCCCATTAGTTGCCTACATCCATCTATAGGTATATAAGTACCTTTGAAAATCAGGCTCTATCTGACATGATTTCCCCCAGCAACTTCAGCCTTCTGGTGAAATCCTACTACCTCCTTCTCCAGAAGAAAGGAAATCTGTGAAACCTTGGGTAAGTCGCTTAGGCCAAAGATTTCAAACTCAGCTGCCTAAAAAAAGACCTGATTTTCAAAGGATTCCAAAATCAGACCTCCTATTCACATCCCCAACTATGGATCCAAGTTTCTAAAATTAGCTCACCCACCCCTGCACTTTGAAAATGTACACCTTAACTTCTGTGCCTCAATTCTTCCATCTGCAACTCAGGGATAATACTGACCTATCTCACAGGGGGCTGTGAAGTTTAACTCAAAATGTTTGTAAAGCATGTGGAGAGCCTCAGGAGCAAGGTGTTCTATATCGTATTTCTAAGTCACCTAACAAAGTCCATCATAAAAATGGTGTTCTCGCTCTCCTACAGAGGTGTAAAGAATTATTAGTATATTCAAAAACACCACTCAGTCTCTTCCCCCTCCTTCCTCTGCCAAAATGCCTCCTTGTGCGGAGGCCATACAATAAGAAACCTCTTTCGGGCCTGGAGAGGCACGAGAGCCTAGCTGTCTCCTCAAGTTCGGCTGCAGAATGCAATGGGAAATAGGGGTGACTCTTAGGGCCAATAAAGTTACAGCAAGTTATATTAGCGGAAGATCAGGCTCTAAGTCTTGACAACGTTTAATTTCATCTATTGCTCAATAGGAAACCTCCATCCACCTCCCCTTCATAATTCATTCTCTCTCTCTCACACACACACACACACACACACACACACACACACTTCTTCCATCCTTACCATTCCTTTCCCTACCCCAGCCAATTTCCCTATCACATGCCACTCCATACTGGCAAGGGCAAGGGGATCTCAATTCAATAGCCCCAGATTTGCTTGGATATGTGAAGTGGCTGAATCATGAGAGAAGACTGCACTGAACGGGACAAATACAGAAAACCCTCAATCATCCACAACAGCAGCCCCATCTCCCAGTACAAAAGGCCTGGACGCTTCCTTGCCGTTACCCCAGGACCCGTTGATGCTCACTGACAGAGGGCACAGGACTACATACGGTTCCCGTAAGTTCACCAAAAGGGGTCATGTAAGGTCTCTCAAAGCATGCCTCACACTAGTCACTACATTCATTGCAAAATGTCTGGGCAGATAATGTGTAAGGAGTTACGTATAACTACGTTCCTAAGGCCCAGTAGTCAAAGGCAGGTCACACAAAGGTTGCGTGCATTGAGGCAGATGTGTCCAGATAGGAAGTGGAAGCTACTTATCTCTCTGGTTGCGTATTGTACAATAGATGTCTATTTGCATATTGAATCAAATGCTAATGAGTAGATTGCAAGTGCTGCAAGAAAACACAAAAACAGGAGAGGTTATCACGTTTATGAGTAAAAACAATGAACTTCTGGGGTATAACTAGGGGCATGGAGGTACTCCAGGCATCCTTCAATCTAGGAAAACAGGCTGCCTGTAGGCTTGATCTTATGAAAGGAGGGTGTCAGCTATCCTGGTTGAAAATGCTGGGGAAAGGAAGTGGGGTAAGATACGTTGTAGGAAACAGGGGAACGTCTTGTTAGTTTAGACTCTAGGAAGCATGGGATGATTTTGTTTTAATATATATATAACCATTTGTTTCCAATATTCATTCTTGCTATCATTTAAATCTCTGTTCTTTGATAATAAACACTCTTGTTTTCACTATAAACACATCTAAATGCTGTGTAATAAGCAGAGCAGTGATTCTGATGTGAAACTAGTAAGCTGGTGTGTACTATGCTTTTGGGAGTAGAGACCCAGAGAGTTCTGTGAGTGTTCAGTGAAGCAGGGCCTGGGCACTCCAGGAGGGACACTCGTAGGACTCGGGGGTTGGGGTGTGCCTATCGCTAACCTGCATGGAGACAGCAGATGGAAGGCCTGTAGGCAGATGTCGTGGGCTATATAAAAATCCCCCAGTCTGAGGGCTTCACAGCGAAGGATCGGACCCCGCCTTGCCTGTTGATGTACAACATCAAGACCATGTTGTGCGTGAGGACCCTGACCACCCGGCCCTCCAGGTGCGAACAGAAGGCCATGGACGCCAGCTGTACTGCCCTGAGCTCCTTGACGTTTATGTAGAGGGTCGGATCCTGAGACGACCACAGACCTTGGGTCTGAACGATCCCCACATAGGCCCCCCATCCCAGGTCCGACGTAGTGGACACCAGCTCCAGCAACGGGACCCTGCCCCTGAACTTGGAGCATGTTTCTCCGGGAGCACCACCATCATAGGGAGGTGATTCTGTCCCTGGCCTGGAAGAACTCTGAGGCCAACCAGAGCTGGTGGGGCCTCATCCTGAGTCTGGCATGACAGACCACATACTTGCACGCCACCATGTGACCCAAGAGCTGGAGGCACGCTCTGGCTGTTGTCACCAGAAACTTTATGACCGTGTCAATAAGCCCTTTCAGGGTCTCGAATCTGTCCAGTGGAAGGGAAGCTCTGGCCGACAAGGCATCCAAGACTGCCCCAATAAACTCTATCCACTGAACCAGAACTAATGTGGACTTGGTGTTGTTTACCAACAGGCCCAGAGTGGTGCACATGGACAGACTGGCTAACCTAGTAAGGAGGGCTTTAAACTAGGTTCGACGGGGACAGGTGAGCAAAGCCCACAGGTAAGTGGGGAACAAGACCTGGGAGATGGGTTGGAAACAGGAGGGAGCACGGGCTATAATGGCAGAGAGGAAGGAGGGTCAGGGCAAAGCTGGGAGGCAAGATCAAACCAGTATCTTAGATGCCTTTATACAAATGCAAGAAGTATGGGTAATAAGCAGGAAGAACTGGAAGTGCTAATAAATAAATACAACTATGACATTATTGGCATTACGGAAACTTGGTGGGATAATACACATGACTGGAATGTTGGTGTGGATGGGTATAGTTTGCTCAGGAAGGATAGACAGGGGAAAAAGGGAGGAGGTGTTGCCTTATATATTAAAAATGAACACACTTGGACTGAGGTGGAGATGGATATAGGAGACGGAAGGGTGGAGAGTCTCTGGGTTAGGCTAAAAGGGGTAAAAACACAGGTGATGTCGTGCTGGGAGTCTACTACAGGCCACCTAATCAGGCGGAAGAGGTGGATGAGGCTTTTTTCAAACAACTAACAAAATCATCCAAAGCCCAAGATTTGGTGGCGATGGGGGACTTCAACTATCCAGATATATGTTGGGAAAATAACACTGCAGGGCACAGACTATCCAATAAGTTCCTGGACTGCATTGCAGACAACTTTCTATTTCAGAAAGTTGAAAAAGCTACTAGGGGGGAAGCTGTTCTAGACTTGATTTTAACAAATAGGGAGGAACTTGTTGGGAATTTGAAAGTAGAAGGAAGCTTGGGTGAAAGTGATCATGAAATCATAGAATTTGCAATTCTAAGGAAGGGTAGAAGGGAGTATAGCAGAATAGAGACAATGGATTTCAGGAAGGCGGATTTTGGTAAGCTCAGAGAGCTGATAGGCAAGGTCCCATGGGAATTAAGACTGAGGGGAAAAACAACTGAGGAAATCTGGCAGTTTTTCAAAGGGACGCTATTAAGGGCCCAAAAGCAAGTTATTCCAATGGTTAGGAAAGATAGAAAATGTGGCAAAAGACCACCTTGGCTTACCCTTGAGATCTTGCGTGACCTACAAAAGAAAAAGGCATCATATAAAAAATGGAAACTAGGTCAGATCACGAAGGATGAATATAGGCAAATAACACAGGAATGCAGAGGCAAGATTAGAAAAGCAAAGGCACAAAATGAACTCAAACTAGCTATGGGAATAAAGGGAAACAAGAAGACTTTTTATCAATACATTAGAAGCAAGGGGAAGACTAAGGACAGGGTAGGCCCACTGCTCAATGAGGAGGGGGAAACAGTAACGGGAGACTTGGAAATGGCAGAGATGCTTAATGACTTCTTTGTTTCGGTCTTCACTGAGAAGTCCGAAGGAATGTCTAGTATAGTGAATGCTTACGGGAAGAGGGTAGGTTTAGAAGAGAAAATAAGGAAAGAGCAAGTAAAAAATCACTTAGAAAAGTTAGATGCCTGCAAGTCACCAGGGCCTGATGAAATGCATCCTAGAATACTCAAGGAGTTAATAGAAGAGGTATCTGAGCCTCTAGCTATTATCTTTGGGAAATCATGGGAAACGGGGGAGATTCGAGAAGACTGGAAGGGGGCAAATATAGTGCCCATCTATAAAAAGGGAAATAAAAACAACCCAGGAAACTACAGACCAGTTAGTTTAACTTCTGTGCCAGGGAAGATAATGGAGCAGGTAATCAAAGAAATCATCTGCAAACACTTGGAAGGTGGTAAGGTGATAGGGAATAGCCAGCATGGATTTGTAAAGAACAAATCGTGTCAAACTAATCTGATAGCGTTCTTTGATAGGATAACGAGCCTTGTGGATAAGGGAGAAGCGGTGGATGTGATATATCTAGACTTTAGTAAGGCATTTGATACAGTCTTGCATGATATTCTTATAGATAAGCTAGGAAAGTACAATTTAGATGGGGTTACTATAAGGTGGGTGCATAACTGGCTGGATAACCGTACTCAGAGAGTAGTTGTTAATGGCTCCCAATCCTGCTGGAAAGGTATAACAAGTGGGGTTCTGCAGGGGTCTGTTTTGGGACCAGTTCTGTCCAATATCTTCATCAACGATTTAGATGTTGGCATAGAAAGTACGCTTATTAAGTTTGCGGACGATACCAAACTGGGAGGGATTGCAACTGCTTTGGAGGACAGGGTCAAAATTCAAAATGATCTGGACAAATTGGAGAAATGGTCTGAGGTAAACAGGATGAAGTTCAATAAAGATAAATGCAAAGTGCTTCACCTAGGAAGGAACAATCAGTTTCACACATACAGAATAGGAAGAGACTGTCTAGGAAGGAGTATGGCAGAAAGAGATCTAGGGGTCATAGTGGACCACAAGCTTAATATGAGTCAACAGTGTGATACTGTTGCAAAAAAAGCAAACATGATTCTGGGATGCATTAACAGGTGTGTTGTAAACAAGACACGAGAAGTCATTCTTCCGCTTTACTCTGCGCTGGTTAGGCCTCAACTGGAGTATTGTGTCCAGTTCTGGGCACCGCATTTCAAGAAAGATGTGGAGAAATTGGAGAGGGTCCAGAGAAGAGCAACAAGAATGATTAAAGGTCTTGAAAACATGACCTATGAAGGAAGGCTGAAGGAATTGGGATTGTTTAGTTTGGAAAAGAGAAGACTGAGAGGGGACATGATAGCAGTTTTCAGGTATCTAAAAGGGTGTCATCAGGAGGAGGGAGAAAACTTGTTCACCTTAGCCTCCAATGATAGAACAAGAAGCAATGGGCTTAAACTGCAGCAAGGGAGATTTAGATTGGACATTAGGAAAAAGTTCCTAACTGTCAGGGTAGTTAAACACTGGAATAGATTGCCTAGGGAAGTTGTGGAATCTCCACCTCTGGAGATATTTAAGAGTAGGTTAGATAAATGTCTATTAGGGATGGTCTAGACAGTATTTGGTCCTGCCATGAGGGCAGGGGACTGGACTCGATGATCTCTTGAGGTCCCTTCCAGTCCTAGAGTCTATGAGTCTATGAGAAGGAGCGCCATGTGATCCCGCACCTGCAACTGGGAGCTGCCCTTGACCAACCAGTCGTCCAGATAGGGGAAGATAAGGCCGCCACCACCAACATACATTCGTGAATACCCTGGGGGCAGTGGACAGGCCAAACGGGAGAACCATAAATTGGTAGTGTTCCTGCCCCTCCAATATATGAACGTGGAAGTACACGTCCTGCAGATCAAGGGCGGTGTACCAGTCCCCAGGGAGGGGATGATGGAGGCCAGGGAGACCATGCGGAACTTGAGCTTCACCATGTACTGGTTCAGGACTCGCAGGTCCAAGATGGGCCTGAGCCCCCCTTTGGCCTTCAGGATAAGGAAATAGGGGGAGTAGTACCCCTTGCCCTTGAACTCCCTGGGTACTGCTTCCACTACTCCTAGGCCCAGGAGCCGCCCCACCTCCTGTTCGAGCAGAGCCTCGTGCGAGGAGTCCCCCAGGAGGGATGGGAGTGGAGGAAGTAAACTGGAGGGTGTAGCCCTGGGAGTTGGTGTTGAGGACTCATCCGTCCTCGGTCAGCCACGACCACTCCGGGAGGAAAGCATACAATTGATTGGGGAAGGGAAGCTTTATTGAGGGTGGATCCCTGATGAGAACTGGCAGGGTGCCCCTGGGCATTCCGTCAAAACCGTCTTTTCCCCCCACTTGCTTGCCCTTGGAGGACCCAGGCTGGGGGGCAGGTGGAGACTGCCTCTGTGGGTGCCTCTTATAATCCTGCAACTTCTTATAAGTGGTCTCATATTTTGGGTGGGTGGCCTGAGTGGGAGTCTGCTGCAGCTTGAACTTGGGTTTAGACGGAGCCAGAACATGGAGACCCAAAGTCTGGAGAGTCGTGCGGGAGTCTTTCAGGCCATGCAGCTTTGTATCCGTTTGTTCCGCAAACAGAGCTTTGCCATCAAATGAAAGGTCCAGCGAGGTGCAGACCTCCCTGCAGAACAGCCCAGAGGGCAGGAGCCATGATGACCTTCTCATGGACACCACAGAGGCCATGGACCATGCAACCGAGTCCGCTGCATCTGAGGCTGCCTGCAGAGTTGCCCTGGCAGCCACTGTACCCTGTTCCACCATCGCTTTGAACTCCTTCCTGTCACACAGCTGGAGGGAGTCCTCAAACTTGGGCAGGGAGCCCAACTGATTGAACTCATACTGGCCCAGGAGAGCCTGGTGGTTCACCATCCATAATTGGAAGCTCGAGAACAAATACATTTTCCTTCCAAAAGAGTCCAGCCTCCTTGAATTTTTATTTTTCGGGGTAGAGGCTGGCTGGCCCTGCCATTCCCTGTGGTTGACCCACTCGACCACCAGGGAGTTAGGAGCAGGGTGGGTGTATAAGTATTCATGCCCCTTGGTGGGTACAAAATACTTGCATTCCACTCTCTTAGAGATGGGGGCCAATGAGGCCAGGGTTTGCCACAGGGCATTTGAAAGTTTCGCCACCCCTTCGTGGAGAGGCAAGGCCACTCTACCTGGTGCCAAAGAAAACAGCACATTAAACAGGGAGTCCAAGGGCTCCTCCATATCCTCTGCTTGGAGGTGGAGGTTTGATGCCACCCTTTTTAAGAGTTCTTGGTGGGCCCTAAAGTCCTCCTGCAGGAGGAAGGGGCTGTAATCACCTCATCCGGGGAGGGTGAGGAGGCCAGCGTGGTACTTTGGGTGTGCCCTGCACGAGAGAGTCCACCACCTGGTCGGTTTCCGGGCACAGTGCTGAGGATGTACATCTCACTAACTCCTTCCTCAGAGGTCTGCAGAGGGAGGCGAAAGGTCCTTCTGAGGCTCTGGCCACCAAGCAAGCCCCCACTCGGGACTGCGTCGGTGGCCACAGTGCCCATTGGTACCACTGGGCCAGCCATGGGGCCCAGTGCCACTGCACCTGCTGTAGCACCAGTGGAGCCGGCTGTTCGGCCTGGCTGGCCTGACCCATTGATGGACAACTACGAAGGGAGGCTAGGCTGACATACGACCTGCTGCTGTCCCTGGACCGGGAGGAGTGGCGGCACCAGGAGTGATGCCAACCATGGGACCACAATCCTAATGTGGAGGACCAGTACCGTCAGTAATAGCTGCTCCTCAATCGGCTCCGGAAGGCAGACCCACGACAGCGAGACACCGGTGATCGACGCCCAGGGCTGCGGAAGTGGTGCTGTGGTGGGGTCCTGAAGCAGGACACTGAACGAGAACGATGTAGACGTTTGTGCCATGACTGGCTGCAATAGCCCTTCTGAGACAAGAACATTTGGCGACATCTGCCTCAGTCCTTGAGGCAGAGTGGTGCCGAGAGTCTCAGTCAGACAGAACCCAACCAGACAGCTTGGTTGGCGCCAAGGGCAATCAATGTGGACATCGCCCTGAACGGTTGCTGGGTGGCGAATGGCGTCGGGAATGTTCCCTCGACCGAGACCGTACCGAGCCGAAGGCGACTGTGGAGATCCCAGCAGTGACTTGCCTCTGGAGCACGGGGCTGACATCAGCGATGCTCCTGGTACCAGCATGGACATAATATCCCAGGCCGCCTGCAGTGCCTCCAGTGTGGAGGGCATCCAGACATTCGGGGAGGCCTGCTCCAAATGGGACAGGCTACTCCATCAAGTTGAGCCAGAGGCCTCGAGGCCAGTGGGGAATCGAGGACTGCCCGACGTGGGTCTAGCCTCTGTCCCAGGTTTACTCAAAGAAGAATTCAGAGACTCCCCTAGCTTCATTGCAGTGGTGTGGCTAGGAGTGGAAATTTGGATGGGCCCTGACTTTTGGGTGGACGGGCAATGACAGACTGTGCTAGCTCAGCTTCTCCCCCAAACGTCATGCCCTCTTCGTAGCTGTGGTGCCCCCAGACACAGGGCTTCACCTGCTGAACTGGGCATGCAAATGGGGTGGCTCAGAAAATAGCAAGGCAGAGCTGCTGGAGCGTACCTTTCTGAAGGGTCGCCACATAGCCCATTTTGTTAGGGATGTTTTTAGTAAAAGTCAGGGACAGGTCACGGCTTCTGTGAGTTTTTGTTTGTTTGTTTGTTTGTTTTTTGCCCGTGACCTGTCCCTGATTTTTACTAAAAATACTCATGATAAAATCATAGCCTTATTCATAATTCACTTTAAGCCTAAATTACAGCATAATATCCAGGTGGAGGACTCCTGAAAAGGTAGGATTTGTAGATGGAGGTGCTGAGAGTTGGGACTGGTATCAAGATTTGTCCAAGGGAAACAGAATGGAGAAGCACGTAGGCTCTGGGCTTTTTATCTGGGATCCTGGAAGTGGCTGAATTAAAAACAAAATAGCATAAAGCCTGTGTAATTCATTGCCACAATATAAATGAAGACAAAGAGCTTGGTGGGATTCAAAAAAGGGTTCAATATGTATCTGAATATTAAAACTATCCACAGTTTCCCTAGCTAGGATAATACAAATATGATGTATCAACCCCCACTCTCCAGAACATAAGCCAACCACTAGCTTCCTTGGGTTATGAACAAATATCTGCAGCTATAGGAATTTTACTGCAGCTTAGAGGAAGATGTAAAGGCTCCTATAATGAAGCATCTAGTTCTGAACAGTGTCCAGCCATTGGTGTGATCTAGCATAGCAATATCTATTTTCCTTTGAGAGGGACAGCTAACCAGCAGCCGAGAGGGGCACTGATTTGGAACGCTGTGTGGAGGCTGTTAAAGGGAGGAGGCAGCTGGCAGAAGGTTGAGTTGCTTGTTGAGGCAACAATCAAGGGTACCATGAGGTTTATGTAACTGGGAAGATAGAGCTGGATGAAGGAGTATCGAGGAGGCTGGGTGGTTAGAGAAACACAGATGTATGCTGCACAAAGGCTACGAAATGCAGAACATTACCTATCATGTAACTGGGCGATCTGGCAGTTTTTAGGGAGCAACTGAGGTGCACCTGCTGCAGATGAACATCCTCACCCTCATTACCGCAGTGCAGCTTCCCAAAGATGAGCCAGCTCCCAGCATTCTCAGAAGTTAAGCCCTGCGGTGAGACTGGCTACCTATTAAAAGCAACCCCAATACTGCTAGAAGGGAAGAGTTTTATTTTTAGCAGGGATGCTAGGAGGGTCACTGCTCAAACTGCATTCACCCACAAAGCCAGATTTTCATGCAGCATGTTGTGTGCTCAGTGTCACAGTGAGGGCAGCATCAGTCAGGTTGGGTTTGGCTAGATGGATTATTTAAGATAGAAAAAAGAGAACATAATGAGAAATAGCGAGCCTGAAACTATCCTTCACGTTTAACGCAAGGAAAAAAGATGCCTGGAGAGTGAGAGTAATTTACAAGAGAACAAGAAGACTCATCTTCCAGTTTCTAATGCGCCCATCGCCATAGCACTCAGGTGCCAACTGCAAGCATTAGTACAAGCATCTGTGCTGTCTGACTAGGGCTATAGTCTCTGCCCTTGTCTGTCAGAACCCAAGTTTCTGAAGGATCATTCTTGCATGAAGATTATCAAAGTAAAAATAAAAGCACTATCAACAGGCCACTGGACATTTCCCTTTTGGGCACAATATCACCAGCCTCCTTCCTTGAGAGAGGAGCATTGCCCGGAGAGCCACAACTTGCATTGTGCTCTGAAGATGGCTAGACTTGAATTCAGCCTGATCCCTGGTAGCAAGGCCCCGATCCAACACCCCAACCCCTACCAAAAACACACAACTCCCAGCCGTACAGTGCTTCGTCCTGGACTCTGACAGCTGTGACATCCCTGTTGATCGTGGTGTTCTCAGCAAGTGTGAAGAGAAATAGGTGAGGTCCAGAGGTCACTCGATATTCATCCTACATGCCAGCATTTGAGTTATGAGTAGGAGCCAAATTTTCCACTGGCATAAATGGGTACAACTCCATTTAAATCAGTGGTGTTACATTTACACCTGCAGGGTACTTGACCCTAAGTCTTTAAAGCAGATCAATAATTGTAAGAGGGGCGGAGCACAAATGTGAAACATTCTCCTCAGTTACCTACTGTCAGATATTCGCCGCTGTGTGTTGTACCAGTTGATGCTTCTGCACAGCCTTCAGGGTCACCGCAAGTGGAATGGTTTGAAGCAGTCTAACTGCAGTGTAGACATTCCCCTCCAAACACCTACAGCTGGCCTGTGTTAGCTGGCAGGTTTGCGGGTCTCGGGCTGCAAAATTGTGGTGTTGAAAGCTCTGGGTCCTCGCAAGGGGAGAGGGTCCCAGAGCTCAGGCTCCAGCCCAAGCCTGAATGTCTACACCACAATTTTACAGCTTCACAGGCCAGCCCCGGGTATTTAACTGCAGTGTATACATACCCAAGGTGACCAAGCACACTGAGTTATGGTGGGCAACAGGGCAAGTCAAGAGTGAACCATTTGAAGCACTTGAGATACACATGTAAGGAGCAATCCCGTGCTGTTGGAAGGTGTGGGAGAGACTAGATATGAACAAGGTTCATGTTGAGCCTCATTTGAGGTGAGTCAGACAAGGAATTTCAGACCTATGACAGTAAGATTAAAATGTGATTTTTTTTTCACCCCATTTTGGAAAATCTAAGTCTTTTTGGCATATCATATCTCAAAGATGGCTTGGCCTAGAAACTCTGCATTTGTTTTATTCTCCTATCCTTCACAAAGATCAATCCCTTCGTGTGTTTTGGGGAAGGCATTATATTTAAAATGTTGAAGTTATTTGCTACAAACCTTTGAAGCCCTTAATAATCCAGGAGCTGCCCTGCACCCTTGTAATCTGCTTGCACCCTTGAGCTAGTCACCTACCGCAGAACTAACTTAGCAGTTGTCATAAGGAGGACTTTAAAGTCTATCTACTATAGGAAACTGACCTCCCACTGGCACCATTAACTCAGTGTCCAAGATTAGATGAGGCCTTAAACTCACCCATATTCAAGGGTGCAGATTACGGGGAGGATAGGAAGGGAGCGTTAAAGTTATTTGGGATACCTTAACTGCATTTTCACACTTTCCAATATTTCTCAGAGGTTTGGGGAAGTTTTTGTTTAAGTCTTACCTTACCTTAACATATCTTGCCCTTTCAATGTTCCTTTTAAATCTTCAGTAATCCTCTAAATTTCCCCCCATTCAATTTTTTTTTTATAAACACAATTTTAAGGACAGTGACTAAATTTGTCTGGGAACGTACCTTCCCCATTTGCAGTGGGACAGTACAAGGAGTATGTTCCCCTTACATTCCACTTCAGCCTTGTTTTTAAGATTTAGCACTCCTTGTGCTGATCTGCTGCATCGGGGTACATTTTACCCATACCCTATAAATCTACTCTACATAGGCAAGTGGCAATTCTCCAAAAAGGGACATATTTTGGGAGTTTAATGTACCCCCAAATCATATATCATTCAAAAGCTTACCTCATCTAAATGTACCTAAAAGTATGATGTGCAGCTGTCAACTGGTGCCATAAGCCTGTAGGTGAGGGGAAACAATGGTACTCATAATAAGAAAGTGTCCTTTTTTGCAATTTCACTGTATAAGTGTCATATTGGTCAAAGCTACCAGATGACAATGCATTAAAAGATTTGTATGGGTTTTGCATGGGGAACTATTTTTTTCCAGAACTGATGAAGCTATTTAGCTCATGACAAAAATGGTAAATATCAACATCTTTAAATAATACTAAGATGAAATGTTTTCACATTGTTGCTTTTGACAACTAAGAATATGCAAAGAGTCCTGTGGCACCTTATAGACTAACAGATGTATTGGTATTAGTCTATAAGGTGCCACAGGACTCTTTGTTGCTTTTTACAGATCCAGACTAACACGGCTACCCCTCTCAACTGTTAGTTGTCAAAGTATCTCAAGGGATTATAACAGTTTTCTATATTTTCAGTTGAGAGTTGTGGGCCAGATCAGTCTCTCCCAGAAGGTTGTACAGCTGTAGATTGCATACCCATAGTTTTGCACAGCGGATAGATATAAATATACAGGAATTCCTAATACTGTATAATGCGTCTCAGTTTAAAAGGTTTTGTACATATAACGTAGTTTGTAGTCTGCCTGGTAGAAGGTTTTAATTTGTAATTGCCTATGCATGCCATACTAGCCTTTGAAATATTCTAGCAATTAGATTTTTAAATTCAGTAACCCTTATGCATAGATTAGTGTTAGAGATTACAATACACAGCTTCATATTATGAATATGCAAAAGCTAAGAGAAAGAAATGGCCTTACAAGAAGTATTGAAGACAAAGTTCACGCCTTTCAGTTCAGAGGCAAGAAGAGCACATTACATGCAGTCCAGCAGCCAGGGGACCGGGGGTTGGATGGAGTATGGGAGTCCCGGGGGCCTGTCAGGGGGCAGGGGTGTGGATAGGGGTCGGGGCAGTCAGGGGACAGGGAGAAGGGGGGTTGGATAAGGTGAGAGGTCTGGAGGAGTCCTGGGATGGGGCAGTCTGGGGACAGGGAGAAGGGGGGTTGGATAAGGTGAGAGGTCCGGGGGAGTCCTGGGATGGGGCAGTCTGGGGACAGGGAGAAGGGGGGTTGGATAAGGTGAGAGGTCCGGGGGAGTCCTGGGATGGGGCAGTCTGGGGACAAGGAGCAGGAGGGATTGGATGGGTTGGGTATTCTGAGGGGGGCAGTGAGGGGATGGGAAGTGGGAGGGGGCAAGGACCAGGCTGTTTGGGGAGGCACAGTCTTCCCTACCCAGCCCTCCATACAGTTTTGCAACCCCGATGTGGCCCTCAGGTCAAAAAGTTTGCCCACCACTGTTGTAGCTACAGACAGCATCAGGCTTACAGCCAGCAGGGGAGCGTGGCCTTTAACTCCCTTTCCCCTCCCCCTGGCTTCCTTCCTGCCAACCTTTATGTAGCTCCTGGCTAACAAGGCCAGCAGCTGTTCCATTTGCCACTTAGGGCTGGGCTTACTCAGCCAGCTCCAATTCCCCTTTCCTGATTGAAGCTGGCATGACAGAGGTGTGGCTCAGGGTTTCCTAGCCAGCACTCGGTCACACTATGCAACACAGTAAGCACAGTGTACATCAGAGATGCCATGGTTGTCATACAAATGATGGCTGGAGACAAACTCCACACATTCAATGAACTGGCTGCTGAGAATTTGAGGAAGGTCCTAAAGGAATTTGGCAAAAGTAATTCTGTAATCAAACAAACAGTACCTCTGAAAACTGCAGAATGACAACACCAAACAGGATCTAAGGTTGAAAGCAAGAAATATCAGATGATTGGTGAACACCCTGTGCCTCCAAGAAAAAAAGTTTCCAAATGTGGCATTTAACAAGCCACCACGTGTAAAATTCCTCTGTGAATACATGGTCCAAACTGCTCTTGAGAGTAGGCACACACCCAAAACAAAAACACTCCTTGCTGGATGCTTTTCCAACAGTGAAGTAGCAAAGCCCACTACCACTACAGGTGGTTGAAGAAGCCTAAACTTGTATAGTACTCAAGAGGAAGGGGACACAAGCATAGTTGCCAACTCCATGGGTGTTCCAGGACCGGAGAACCCATGGAAAAAAATTAGTGAGTGCTAAGCACCCACTGGCAGCCAAGCTCCTCCCCCCCACCCCAAGCATCTCCCACCCACAGGTGGCCCCACTGATCAACTCCTCCCCCTCCCTCCCAGCTGTTCCCCTGCATGCAGGAGGCACTGGGAGGGAGGGGGAGAAGTGGGGATAGGGTGTGCTCAGGGTGAGTGGTGGAAAGAGGCGGGGCCTTGGGGGAAGGGGTGGAGTGGGGGCAACCCTGGGGCAGAGTGTGGGGGTGTCAAGCATTCCCCTAGTAGAGAGGCACCTATGGAAACAAGGATGCTTCTGCATGCTGTACGTGCCAATATAGCTTTTGGGCCTCTGGGTGTCAAAATAACCCTAGTAATTAGGTCTCCTGATACAGCTGTTTTAGTCCTTGCTGTTCAAAACTTTCCAAAAATAGAATCCATAGATAAAATGTAGACAGAAATGGGCACCATAACCAGCCCAACTGACAAGTATCGCTTCATACCTGTGCATGCAATTTGTGATGCACTCACTCCTGACTTCTGCAACATACTTCCTGCTGTACATGCATTAACAGAATGTGACTCTGAGCCACCCCTATTTGGTTTTGGGGGGAAAAAATGTGTGTTTAATGTTGTCAAAACAAAGGGAATTTATCACTTCAGAGATTTTGCCAATTTGGGAGAGACGGATGGAGAAGCCACAATTTCTGCAGAAAGGAAGTTGGTAGAAGTGCTGTATGACCAGAGCGAGACAGAAAAGATGACCCACAGATGCTGGGGTTGCTTGAACCTCAATCTAGCCATCAAAAAGGACAAGTCACTGGCCAAACTTCCACCATGTGAGGGCAGTTTTGAAGAGCATGCCAAAAGAACATTTTGACAAAGCTTTGGATTTCTTCGCACATAGCTTAACTAAATATTGGATCACCTTTGCAAGCAACATGGATGGAAAAATGGGGATGATGAGCTATTTTCTGTATTTTTCAAGAGCCCAATGGCACTTGAGCTTCTACAAGACCGTATTTGTGCCTACACCTTTAGGGATCACTGGAGAATCAACTTAGTCTGAAGTGAGAACAATCTTCCCTGCATAGAACTGAGTATATGCCAAGGCAATGAAGACTGTGGTATCCCACGCACTCTCGACAGAAATCAGAGTGGTGAACAAGATGATGAGAATGATATTGACTAGAAATGTCACCTGTGCTATTACATTTCAATGATACATGCACAAATTTATTATTAGATTTTGTTTTACCCTTTAGATTGTTGCTTCTTTTGAGGTCACAAAGAAATCCAATTTGATGTCTTAAAATAATACAGAGTCATTAAACTAACAAATGAATGCAAATATTTCAAAGAAGTCATTTTAACATATTGATGGTGTAAGTGTTTATCACTGTTTCTATGGTACCACTTGAAAGATCCTCATCTTAAAGTAGACATAATAGGCTTTCAAATGATATATGATGTGTGTGTATGTACGGAGAATACATTAAGTTGACCAAATTGGTGGTTTCTGCTGCTCACCTCACAGGCATACAACCACAGACTGTGATTTTATTAGATCTCAAACATGGAAGGAAGATCAGCATGGAAATACAGAGTGCTTACGGAGTGGTGCTGGTAATTTAGTAGGTGGCACATTTCCCCCTGGATAAATACTTATCCAGTGTGGAATTGGTACAATGTTATGGGATACTGTGCTACTGGAGGGTCTCTCCTTTCCAAAAAGGGGAAAGACCTAATGGTTTCTGGTTTTTAGGAGACCCCCCATAATAATTTTAGTAATAATAGGGGCTGTTCATCTCAGCATTATAGCCAAAGTTCCCGACTGAGATTATTACAATCTGTCTCATTAAGTTCTCTCTGTAGCTTGTGTTTAATGAAGTTGTCACAGTTCAGGGCAACTGCACCTGGATTTCCCTCCTCCCCAGTGGTCTGTAAGGCCACCACTCTTGGCTTTCAGTTCCCCGGCTGTGGCCTCTCTTGGGTGAAGACACCAGTCTCTCTCCCTTCTGACTGGGGTGTTTCCAGGTTGGATAGTTCCCTGCCTTCACTGTGTCATTCCCAGCACAAAGAGGTTACCTTAGGACTCCTGCTTGTTTTCTCTTCAGAGACAGATATCAGTGTAATTGCTACATATGCAAGTTGCCACACTTACAGCCTATTGTATTCTTAAGGTAAAAAGCATTACAGAGAAAAAACATTTAAAACAATAAAAGAAACTACAAACTTCTTAGCATGTGTCTCAGTAGGGCCCTACCAAATTCATGGTCCATTTTGGTTAATTTCACGGTCATAGGATTTTAAAAATCATACATTTCATTATTTCAGATATTTAAAACTGAAATTTCATAGTGGAGTAATTGTACGGGTCCTGACCCAAAATGGAGTGAGTGTGTGTGTGTGGGGGGGGTCACAAGGTTATTGCAGGGAGGTCGCAGTATTGCCACCCTTACTTCACTGTTGCTGGTGGCGGCGCTGCCTTCAGATCTGAGCTCCCAGTCAGCAGCCGCCGCTCTCCAACCACTCACTTCTGAAGGCAGCACCTCTGCCAGCAACAGCGCAGAAGTAAGGATGCCATGGTATGGTATGCAATTGTCACTCTTAGTTCTATGCTGCTACCTTCAGAGCTAGGCCCTCAGCCAGCAGCCGCCACTGTCTGGCTGCCCCTAAGGATTCAAGGCACTCTGTGGAGCAAGAGCCCTGTTCATATGCTGGGTCAGGAAGAAAACCCAGAAGTCTTTGTTTGTATGTCTCTGGTGTATGAATATCTTCCCGCGGGGGATGTCTTCAAACAGTTGAGAACAGAAGTAGTATATTAGCATCCCCCCTCCCTACTAGAAAAGGTACCAGAATTACACAATAACAAATACACAACTGTGTTTTTAATACAATGTACCCCAAAGGTGTTAACCCTAATTCAACAGGGGTAAACTGAACTCAGTAAAGCTTATCTAAATTCCGTAAGGTTTCTTCGGTATATCACAAGATATTGTCAGTCTGTCACAGCAGTATTCTACATTACTACCTAAACAGCTGTAGAGCATTGCTTTGTGCTGTTAAACAGCTGCCAAGTCATGCTCCAGAGGTGGCTGCTTATCAATGTGGAAACTGAAGGGATTCCTAAGAGTATATTCTTTCCAAGGGCTTGATCCACAAAAGGGACTTAGGCAATGCAACAGCTAACACCCTATACAATGCATTAGGAAAGTTAGGTGCCTAAGACGTTTGGGATCCACAAAAGGCAGCATGCCAAGTGGGGGACTTGCCTAAGCTAGCTAGTAGGAAATGCCAAGAAAAAGGGGTAGGTTGTAAAGCCCTCCCGCCCACCACCCAGGGAGTCAGGCACCTAAATCTGGGCTGGAGGGAGGCATCTATCTTTGCTTGGGTTGAGTCAGGCAGTATTTTGCATGGAAGAGAGTTAGAGCACTCACCCAGGATTTGGGAGACCCAGGTCCAATTCTCCCCTCTGCCTGATGTGGAGCAGGGATTGGAACCCATTCAGTTCTCATGTGAGTGTTTTAGTAACAGGACTATGCGATATTCTGGACTATGAGATCTCCATCTTTCCCACCAAAGCTGTTCCACCGTGTATAAATAAATAAATATGCATTGGGCCAAGGAGTGAGCTCTACAGCCCAGCAATTAGGGCACTCACCTGAGAGGTGGAAGACCCGCATTCAGATCTCTGCTCCACACATCCAGAGGAGAGAGAGCGAGCATTGATGTGGGAGACGCGGCTACAATGCTCTCTCTCTCGCTACATGCATGGAACAGAGATCTGAAAGCAGGTCTTCCACCTCTCAGTTGAGTGCCCTAACCACTGGGCTAAAGGAGGTTGTTACTGCCTCCACCCTCTCATCCCACCACAGCCAGGCCATTTTGTGTGGGTTTAGGCATACTCTAAGACTGCCTACTGGATCAGGCCTCATGGGTTGGGGGTTGCCTAGTTTGAGGATCCTGCTGGGGTTTAGGTACGAGATGGGTACCCAAGTGCCACGACTGAGGTGGCTGTACTCATGCTCACTGTTAGAAACTCGGATGCCAAGGGATTTTAGGAACCTAGAGTGTTAGGTGGCAACTGATTAGGGGTTTTGAGGATCTCAGTGGCACCTAAACGTTGGACATAGAGCCTAAATCCTTTTGTGGATCTAGCCTTAAAGCTCTTTAAAACCTTTCTGGATAAAAAGCCCTTCAGATGTACAAGATATTAATCTTGTTAACTGCTGTTTGACCACCATGTCTCTGCCTGTACTTGTAGCTGGGTGGCTCAGATGAAAGGAGGCTGGGTACTCCTCCACTTAGCACATGCGCAATGTGCCTCAGGTGGCACGTGACCAGGGTTCATCACCAAATTTGGTCCACTGGCCGGATCATTGGCTTTCCTGGCCCGGCACTGACAGAGAGTGTGATGTGAATGCTGATCTATGCCTCCTGGCAGGGTACTAGTGCCACAGTAACAAATGGAACGAGATCATTGTGCTATCTTAAAATAACCTGCCAGTAAATGAAAATGGAAGCTCTAGAAAAAGCTATCTTTATCATTAGTATGGCAAGTGCTAGTTGGTGGGTTTAGGGGTTTTTTTGTTAGCAAAAACTATTGTAAGGAAGCTCTAAAGGGTCAAATACCTCCCTTAATAACGTAGCTGGAGTCGACGTACCTTAGGTCAAGTTACCGCGGGGTCTACACTGCGTGGGGGTCGACAGGAGAAACTCTCCGATCAACTTACCTTACTCTTCTTGTCGGACGTAGAGTACAGGGGTCGACTGGAGAACGATCTGCTGTCAATTTGCAGGTCTTCACTAGACCCACTAAACCGACCGCTGGTGGATCGATCTCAGAGCATTGATCCCGGCCACTAAATTCCAACCACCTGCCCCGCCCCCTGCCCAACATCCAGAATTAAATACAGAAGCTCTTCAGGATGCACATTGTCATTGACTACATGTTTGTATAGCACTTAGCAACATGGGCACCCAACCTGGCTAATGCCTCTAGCAGTTACTGTAATATAAATGATATACAAACAGTAACAACTGTGAAGTTACCTGGACACAGAGGGGTGATTGGATGCCGGAGTATCTCAACTATGAATTTCCTGGCTTCAGAGGTTTTTCCACTTTAACATCTGAGATTTCCCCTCCCCCTCTTTGTGTAATTTAATTTCCTTTATTTATTTTTAATACAGAATTAGATCATATTACCACCTGATTGAAAAAACAAATTAAATTTGGCAGGCAAAGCCATTTTTGATTGTACAAACATGCAAAAATGTTTTTAAAAAGGCTCCTTGGTTATTCAGGATGTTTTGGGATGGAGGGGATTGCTGTATTTTGACTGAACAACAGATAATCCATTTATATTTATAAACCTTGGTTTTAAAATATTGTTATGGAGGAAGAATTCATTTTAATGTGGTTTCCCTAAAAAGTGCTGACACACTCAATTATAACACTTCCTATCCTTGGAAAGGGAGAATGTCTTATTCAGCCAGGACTTTCTGAAGCTGTCCAATTGTATGGATACACAGGAAATCAAAACACAAGAGAAGTCAATGGCCTAGTCAAATCCCTTAGCAAACCACCTTTTAACCAGCAGTAGGATTTGCCATAGACTCTCAGACCATCTCCATCCAGCTTCAATACCTGTGTTTCAGAGAAAAAAAAAATAGAAACATACTCAGCCAAATCCATCCCTGTCATATACTTACAGTTTTTTTCCACAACCTTTGAAATACAAAGATAAGAAAATTCAGGAGCAGCATTTCAAACGATTCACTTGTCTGCAAGGGACACGTATAGCATTCCTCAACAAGTCAAGTCTATTATTTTGACTACAGATTGTACTGGGCAACTCACACTCTTGCACATGCTCAGTGCACCAACAGAAAAGCATCTGGGATATGGTATACTGTTCACATGACCCAAGGATTCCACAATACTTAGAATACAAGTGTAATATCCTAGTGGCGTAATTCTGAAGATTGGTGTTTGGAACAGTGGAGAGTGTTTGCATGATCCAAAACATAATGGACTATCCAGTCTGGATAGGAGTATTGGGACCACTACTTGTCATAATCTAAGTTGTCGCTTTACATATAAGTGGGCTATTTATTCTGAATATTGAATAGTGCAAGTGCTGCTGTGCATGCCCATTTCTTGATAGATATGTGGCCCCCTTAATCCTAGTATCTGAGAACCTTACCAGCTTTAAATGAATTTATCCTTGCAAACTTGATGGGAGGTAGGGAAATGTCATTATCTCTGTTTTGCAGATAGGGAACTGAGCTGCAGAGAGATTAAGTGACTTGCACAAGATCCAACATTAAACCTATGGCAGAGGCAAGGAGTTAACCCATGTCTTCCAAGTTCTACTGCAGCACCTTAACCACAAGCCCTTGGTGATGCATGCTGGTGCCAAGTCTGGGACAGCATGTTTGGGTGTTTTTGATTTTGAAACTATGTTAATTGGGGTTATGGGTTATTAGACTAAGATATTTCTGTTTGGATAGATTTCACCTTTTATCTGAGGAGCAGAAGTGCTTTATAAATATCAGGTAACTAAGCCTCAACTCCCATCTCCATGCAGTAGATATTATACCCATTTATTATACCCAGATAGGTAAACTAAGAAAAAAGGAGGTTGAGGGACTTGCCCCAGCTCATACTACAAGTTAGTGGCAGAGTGGAGAAGAGAAATCAGGAGTCCCAGCTCCCATGTCACAGCTCTAATAAGATAAACACCTCCTCTTTCCTGAGCCATATATTCTTTAATAGAGGGTTTATGCCCTCTCTCCTTCTAACTCATTACTTCTACCCAGGGAACAAAAATTATTGCCACAGACAACCACCAAGCTTACATGCAAGCACATGAGTTACCAAACACGAATTACCTTCATTACTAAAATTGCACGAAAGGCAAATAAAATGCCTGTAAACCAGCTGCAGATGGGGAAAAGTTAGAAACTTGCTCTGATTGTTAACATCACATTTGAAAGCTGCCTCTCCTTTCCCCATTGCACCAAGCCTACAAATTATCTACAAGGCCTGTGAGGTGTAATGATCCCCTACAGCTAGCTCCTGCTCTCCCTTGGCTTCAACAGCAGGCAGCAAGAGCTGAACAGATGAAAGCTTTTGAATGGGGAGATGTTGGCTAGAGGTTGCCCACAGTCTCCCATTGCTCTGTCTTTTAGGACCTCCTCTTAGAATCAAAAATGGCTCAGCAAAATTGTCCTTTCCCCTAATAGATATCAGGAGAGGATGATGTGAATAGAAATGTATCTTCTCACACTCCCAACAAAAAGGCCATTATAGGATACACACACACACGCCACCTCCCCTTAATTTTTTAAGTACATTTGGGGAGGTTAACCCTAAAAACAAGCCCCCAGGATATCCCAAGCAAGCCAAGAACCCCATTACTACACTGCAGTTCAGCTTGAGAAAAATGTGCATGTCACTTTTTTTGATGTACAGGTGTTTGATTTCAGATCCAGGGGGAGACTTATTGGTGGGGAAAAAAATAAAATAAAAAAGGAAGGGAGGGGGAGTATAATATTATTAAACATTTAGGTCAAATTGTGTGTGTGTGTTCAGAGGATTGTGGGGGCTGGAAGAAACCATTGTTAAAAAGGGTACAGAAAAAAGTCCTATGTCTTCCTATGCTTGGCAGTATTTGGCTGGTCCCCGCTCCCTGTTGGGGAAGGGAGATCAAGGCATAAGAAACCATGAGGGCAGCAGGGTAACCCCCTTCCGAAGAGCAGAAATCCCAGCTTGTCTCCTACTACAAAGTAAACTGCCCTTGCCCTATTTAGGGAAGAGCATGGCGCAGTAGCTATATTTGAAAACCGAGGTAAACAAGATCTCAGCACAAGTGGATGGAGCACAACAGCTGTGCGAGATTAATCGCACACGCCGAGAGCCAGCCAGGCAGACACACCGGGGGCTTCCAGGGCTTCCTTTCCCTTCGAAGGAATCATAACAATCCTGCTCCCGATTCTTGTGGGGGCTTTTCGTGTGCCACCCCGCCTCCCAGGAATAAACTAAAATAAAACGCTCTCGCCTGCAGCCAGAGAGATTCACCGACGCTGTTGCAAGCTTTTTTATGTCCTAGGGGAAATTGCACCTGGCCGATTTCAGCCGCTGTGCAAACTGCCCGCTGCCCCTTCGCATTGCTTCCCTAGCCCGAGTCGGGCGCTGAAAAGCAAGACATTTATAGCACTGCATTAGAGGCATTTACTCCGGCTAACGTGCCCGCTCCGCTCCTCTCCCCACCCCAACCCGGGGAGGGGACACTGGAAACTGCCTCTTCTGCCCTACAGCCTCCGCCGCTCGCTTTTGCATAGGAGCTGCCGGGCTCTCCGCACGTTCGCCTTGAAGCCCGGGATTGGGTCTGCAACTGCTCCTCGGGCTGAGCGTTTTCCCTCTCAGCTGCCGCCGGCTTGTTGTTATTGTAGATTGGACCCATCCCCCCTCCCCCGGAAAGCTCCTGGTCCCCGAAACATATTATTACAGAGGGGAGGGAAACAGAGCCACGTTATCCGAGCACCCCGGAGCATGGAAACAGCAGCTCCCCTGCCTTGCAAAACGCCCCCCGCTTCTTCGCATGGCCCAAGCGCAGAGAGAGGCTGCTCGCGCCGGGATGCGAAGCTGCAGCAGGCGGCTTATCTCCAGCTGTACGTGTACACACAGACAGGGGGGCAGGAAAACGGCACGATTGTGACAAATCTGTCCGGGTTTACAGTGTTAAAACCCCTTCTCTGCTGGATGCTCTTACAGCGAGACCCCTGTCCCCCGCACCACCCCACTACACCTCAGTGGGAATTCGCATGCAATAAATCAGGACCCGCTTCATAGCAGGAAACTTAACCACACGCCCTGCATTTCCTACAGTGCGGGGATAGAGCCCCCTTACTTACCCCTCCTGGTTGCCTTTCTGACTTCCGGGGGGGAGCAGGTTGCTCCCCAGTACAGATCCTGCTGGTTCTTAAAGAGAGCTCATTGCATCTGCTGGTTAATCACTGACTGGGGAGGGGCGCGGGGTCCTCCTTTGCATGTCAGTCCAACTTGCCTCGCTTGCTAAAAAACCTCTGCTCTCTTTTGCAGCTGTCAGGGTGAGTGGGGAAGTACATCGGGAAATCGGGGGCGGGGGGCAGGGAGGGGTGGTTGAATGTTGATAAATCCACCAGCCTTGATCTCCTGGGATGTGCAATATAGTTTGGGGCGGGGAGATGTGGGCAGGGGAAGAATGAAGAGGAGGATGAATGGAGATTGAAGAGGAAAAATTGGATTGTGCCCCAATTGCAATCGAATCTGCCGGGCTTCCCCCTTCTCTCTCACACCATCGGGGCTCAGCTGAGGCTTTCCAGCATCACAGCACCAGGCAAGCCGCTGAGCCTGACTTCTGAGAGACAACGAGGTTTGCACAACTGCAGTAAGAAGCCAAATCAAAAAGCCAATCTCCAAGCCTCCAAACTGCACGTCACCCTATCAGCTGGGCGCAAGAACTGCAACAGAATTACAAGGCATGCATATTTATTCTTCTGAATTGGGGGCGGGGGAGGTTTCCAGATTGTTTAAAGAAAAAAAATCACAATAAACCCACAGACAAACCCTGTCCAAAATAAATACAGACAGACCAGCTTTATTAATTTCACACAGGCTGATTGAACAGAGATCACCACTGGAGCCTCTAAGTTTATTGACTTGACTTTGTACCTTGTATATTTCAGTCAGAAGACTGAGGGATACCAGGAGCTCATCTTCAGATCAAAAGATATTGATTGTAAATCTTAAATTTAAAGTATCTGCCAAACACATCTGAGAGATTAAATATAGCCAAGAAAATTATATAGGCAGAGTCAGTCCTAGCTTTGTGTCATTTGAAACTGCATGCTTTGTTTTGTGGTTGCGGAATCCACCCAGTCATCTTTTTAACCAAAGTCAAACAACTCGTGAGGGGTGGCAAATAATTTTTAGGCTAAAAATATGTGCTGCCTCACATGTTGGTATTTGACTTTGGCCAAAGCAGACTGGGCTAGGCATGTTTCACAACCACAGAACAGAATGATGGCTTTGCATTTTGTGTAAGACACAAAATTATGTACAGACACAATGTTTTTCACAGCCTAAAATTGCCTCTATATTTGTGAGGCACAGCCGCAGCAGGGAAGGGTGAATGTATCTCCCCGAAGATTAACCTGTTGGCATAGGCTACCTCTGAAAGAATTATGAAGAATTGTAGAGCAAAGTCCTCAAACTCTACAGTGTAAAAAAAGAGTAACAAGCATTACTGTGGAATGAGGTACTGTTTTATAAAGGGAAGCTGTCTTTACTCGGTTGTAAACTCATCACCCTGGTATATTCTTTCATCATTCGACTTGTACTGTGTTTTGAAGCAGTAGCTTTTAGTTTGAAGACTTAAGCACTTACACAAGCGCAAATTGCCCATGTCAAAAGTGACTATGCAGACTAGCAACACAAAGTAGAACAGGGAACATTCTTAATCTGTTCCAGAACCATGTCACTGCTCTGACCCCAGGCCTGTCAGAGCAGCAGATATATACATGGAGAAAGTTAAGACAGGAAAGGGATGCGGAGAGGTGAGAAGCTAGGCAAGGAAGGAGAGGCAAGTCAGGAAAAAAGGTACCTACAGAAAGAATGAATGAATAGCAGAGGGCTGCCTAGCCAAACAAGGAGAATGCAAAGTATCACACATGTACAGTGCTTGTGAAGCACACGCAGCTCCCAAAGTCAGCCACCACTGCTCTCCACAAATAACCCAACCCCTGCTGCAGAGTCAGCAGTACAGATGTGGCCTGTAGCCTCTATGGGGCAGAGAGAGGGGGTTGCTAGAGGCTATCATTAAAGCATGTAGAGAAAATATTGCCCTTAGAAAATCAGACAAGCACCAAGTTTATCCCGAGAAAGGAAACCCACCACAAACTAGCCATCTGGTTCACCCCAGAACAAGTAACAACCACCTGTGCAACAGATAAGCTGGGCCATTCCTGACACAGGCAAGGCAGCTCATCTGAGTAACTGGAGCAGACCTGACAATAAGAGGGAGAGAGGGATCTGGGAGCAGCTCTCATTTACACAACACCAGGCACACATACAACAGAGAAGGTGCACAGGATTGTAGCCCACATACAAACATAGGCCCCCCCAGTAATACAAAAGCCAGCGCCCCCGCCTCCCCCCGCACTATTGGCTAACATCAGGCTTTCACCATTCTACCGTTCTTTATGCCTGACAGAGGGAAAACGATTATTAACAATATCTGTGCATAAAACCAGCAGCATGGCATTACTCCCTGAGATCTATGAATGTCAGGGAAGGCTAGAATGCTTTGCCTAAGCCACAGGCAGCTATGTGCATGGTCATGTTTCATTCAGTTTCTTCTGATACGTGGTGCCTGGGCGGTGGCCATTATCAGTCATGTGACAGTCATTACACCTATTCCTGCATTGTGTAAGAACAGAATTGGTACCAGTGTTGCTATTAATCCTGAGCCCTGACACCAAGTAAGGTATGATGGAGGAGGAGAACAGCTTTTGTGGTTAAGACACAGAACCAGGAGTCAACAAGTATTGATTTCTGATCCCAACTGTGCCCATGTGTGTGTCCTTGGCCTACTCACTCCATTTCTCATGTCTCAGTTCCCCATCTGTAACATAAGGACAAAAATATCTCCTATTTCCTACCCTGTGTCTGACTTGTCCATGAAGAGGGTAAACTCAGTGGGACAGAGACTATGTGTTTGTATGATTCTTAGCTGAATGGGGCCCCGATCCTTTAGCACTATTGCCATACAAACAATCATCCACCGTTTATACAGGGGTGGTGTGAGGCTTCATTAGTTATATTATACTCTACCTGTGAATTGTTGCTTGTTATTAGGGCTGTTGATTAATTGCAGTTAACTCACATAATTAACTTCAAAAAATTAATTGCAATTAATCGCACTGTTAAGCAATAGAATACCAATTGAAATTTATTCAATATTTTTGGATGTTTTTCTACATTTTCAAATATATTGATTTTATTGCAAAACAGAATACAAAGTATACAGTGCTCACATTATATTATTTTTATTACAAATATTTGCACTGTAAAAATGATAAACAAAATAAATAGTATTTTTCAATTCACCTCATACAAGTACCGAAGTGTAGTCTCTTTACCGTGAAAGTGTAACTTACAAATGTAGATTTTTTGTTATATAACTGCATTCAAAAACAAAAACAATGTGAAACTTTAGAGCCTACAAGTCCACTCAGTCCTACTTCCTGTTCAGCCAATTGCTAAGACAAACAAGTCTATTTACATTCATGGGAGATACTGCTAACTGCTTCTTATTTACAGTGTCACCTGGAAGTGAGGACAGGCATTTGCATGGCACTTTTGTAGCTGGCATTGCAAGGTATTTACATGCCAGATATGCTAAACACCTGTATGTCCCTTCATGCTTCGGCCACCATTCCAGAGGATAGGCTTCCATGCTGATGATGCTTGTTAAAAAAATAATGCATTAATTAAATTTGTAACTGAACGCCTTGGGGGAGAATTGCATGTCTCCTGTTCTGTTTTACCCATATTCTGCCATATATTTCATGTTATAGCAGTGTCAGATGATGACCCAGCACATGTCTGTTTTAAGAACACTTTCACAAAATGCAAGAAAGGTACCAATATGAGATTTCTAAGGACAGATACAGCACTCGATCCAAGCTTAAAGAATCTGAAGTGGCTTCCAAAATCTGAGAGAGACGAGGCATGGAGAATGCTTTCATATGTCTTAAAAGAGCAACATTCCAATGCAGAAACTACAGAACCCAAACCACCAAAAAGAAAATCAACCTTCTGCTGGTGGCATCTGATTCATGATGATGAAAATGAACATGCATCAGTCCGCTCTGCTTTGGATTGTTCTCAAGCAGAACCTGTCATTAGCATGGACGCATGTCTTCTGGAATGGTGGTTGAAGCAGAAGGGACGTATGAATCTTCAGTGCATCTGGCACATAAATATCTTGAGATGCTGGCTACAAAAGTGCCATGCAAACACCCATTATCACTTTCAGGTGACATTGTAAACAAGAAGTGGGCAGCATTATTTCCTGCAAATTATATCCAAACTTGTTTGTCTGAGGAGAACAAAAGATCAGGATCAGCTTATGAAGAATTCATTAACAAAAAGGGGACTAAATTTTGTAATGTGTTAATTCACCATGTAATAATTTGGATGAATAATTTTTAGTTCCTGGGTTGTCTGTGAGCTGTTTACTCTTAACGGTGTGTAGGTCATCACCATGTCACATGGCATTGTTTCAGCTCCCTTGATTGGACAGCAAATATTTAAACAAGAGACCAACCAATAATGAGCTTCAGGTATAAATCTTCTTCCAAATAACCATTCCTGCTCAGATCAATGAATATTCAGAATTCAAATATTTTTACAGCTAGGCAGCAACTGTCCAAACATTTGATCACAAATCATCACACACCTCAAACTGCACTTTTATTTGTGGGAAAGTGTTAACAGATCTTTGTTTTTACTATTTGACCAGCTCTAGGGGTCTAGCTATAGCCAGGAGATGGTGGTGGTATTCAGCACAACATTTTTCTCATGGTGCTGGTTTCTACTGCCTCTTGACTTGTGCCTGACTTATGAGGTTTACTCTGGTGCCAGTAGGGTGACCAGATGTCTCAATTTTATAGGGACAGTTCCAATTTTTGGGTCTTTTTCTTACATAGGTTCCTATTACCTCCCACCCCCTGTCCCAGTTTTTCATATTTTCTGTCTGGTCACCCTAGGTGCCAGCTACTTCATCTTACCAGACCAAACCCTTTCCTCAAACACACCTTTCCTCAGATTGCCCTTAGTGCTGGCTCATGGGCTGATGCTCGTACTTCCATTGGGGTTGAAGGACTTACTCTGGAATTTTACCACACTAACTCAGGGCAGGATTTAATCCAATATCTTCAGTTCCTGGGGCTAAGAGGCTACATCCCTTAACGGCAGGTGCAGAAGCTCTTCCAATCCACAATTTTTTTTTATTTGTTTTTGGTTTTTTGTGGTGGTTTGAAACAATTATTTTTTGTTTAATTCTCAGTGAGAGCTGGTCCAGAGTTGAGGCGTGATAGTACAAACTGCTTGGTGATAGGAACAAGGCCTGGGAGCAAGACCCAAATTTATGGTTGATAATAATTTAAGACAGACAACTCTTTAATATACACACATGTTTTGTTTCACCTCATCTCTACAACCCAATACACAAAATTGTGCCTAATACATGTAAGAAATGCTCCCAGGCATTTCCCTCTTTTTTCCCCATTTTGTATGTGCATGAACTCATGTCCCTCAGTCAGGAAGAAATAAATTAGTACAACATGAGTGCATTAAATATTTTATTTCTCAATAATCTTAAGATGTTTTTGGTAGGTACCAACCCAGGCAAGCAATATCCAAACCTGCCAGTGAAAAATGTACCTTACTGTAGGTTAGTTTCAGGTATATTAAAGACACTGGACTGCAGTTTACATTCCCACAGTACTGACCTGAATTTCACTTTTTCATACTGGACTTCAGCACAGGGGATTTTTCTAGTGTTACCTGACAGACCTAGTAGAAGACAATTGAATACCAATGCTGGACTACTTCTAACATACATTTATCTTCATGTTCATAGACGGATCACACACATATTGGACCATGACAACTGAGGCCGATAATCATTTGTTTTTATTGTGTGTGTGGTAAAACAAAAGCCTTTGTAAAATATTCTCTTTCAGACCCTCAATGTGGGGTAATAGTATTAACAGGACCCTGGGTGATCCCATCTTCAGTTCTCTGTCAGTGCTTCCACATCAAGGACCCACCCACTCATCAGTTCTTTGCGTACTCAAAAACTGAAGCCACCTCCAAAACTCCCGTTGATTTTACTGGTAATATGTGGTGTGCAAGCCCTGCAGGGCTGGCACTCAGTTTTTCATATAAAGAGATCTTTTTTTCTACCTGCCAATGCAACAAACAATCCATGATCTTAAAATCCAGATGAGTTCTTCCTTCCTTTAACTTCATCACAAGTTCGAGATTCTGGAACTAGGACTTGGCTGAAAATGGTGTTGTCAAAGATATCTCTCTCTTTCACACACACACGCACACGCTCGCTTTCCCAAAGCATTGCCAGGGCACTGTAACGGCAATGTCACCTACTGACACACAAATCCATTAGCGCCATGGTTTGGGAGAATCACTGGGACCAGATAGAAACTGGCCCTTTCCTACGCCGTCTCTCTCTGTACCCATACAAGCCTGCACTTCTACTGTGTTTTGTTTTGTTTTTTAAAGAATTTCATGCGATTTCCATCTCAAATCTTAAAATGACCCAGGTGTTGTAGCAGACGTTGGCTGAAGTAGCCAAGCTGGCAGCAGGATTAAACTGGATTCTCTCATTAAGCACACTCACAGAAATGTACCAGCTCCCAGGCCTTTGCTTTTCTCTTCTGGTGCCAGTTGCTCCCCTATCTGCCTCAGAGCGGTTTCAAAGATGCATTGCTTTTACTCACTTCTTTCCCATTCATTCAGCACTCAGCACAAAACGGAAGACCTTATTGTCCCCATACAGGCCACAAGTAACAGAAGTCAATGAGAGTTACTTGTGTCCAATGGAGTTAGATGAGTGAGCCATTTTCGTTCAAACCTGGCCTGGGATCACCTGGATTTGGGTTTCATTATCTACGTGTTTCTTATAGCTCTGCTTTTCTTAATCATTCAGCTTTCATCAGGCATCTCTTCATTTCAGCATCCGAAGAGGTTGGATAATGTGGCATTTATTAGTAGGATTTCAGCTGGAGAACCCTAAAAGTGCAGTTTGACTTTGCAAAACAAAACAAAAATGTGACTCCAGAGCAAATGAGCTCAGTTTACAAGGAAAATGCTGGTTTCTCTACCAGCTAGCTCTGCAAACACAGCCAAGGCTCAGAGCATGACTGGGCTCTTCACACAGACCACCACTAGCAATAAAAGTGCTGCAGGGCAAATTGTATCTGGTGTCCCCTGCGCAATCCCACTGGCGTTTGCTAATGATCCCAGTGATAGCTGGGCAGCCCCATTAGCCTCATTCACAGGTTTGGCCTGTAACTGGAGTTCTGTGGATGATTCAGAAGGCAGAAGAGAATGCAGTCCCCCCACTCTGAGCTGGGCTGGCTCTGCAAGGCTAGCAGGAGTAAAATCTTTGAACTACTAAAGCCAGCAAGTCTGGCTATGACACACAGGGGGGCAGACCTGTTGAAGAAAACATCAGTATCTAGTCAGAGTGGAGCTGCACTTTTAGCATTTAATTTAGGGGTCAATATCTACATTGCTAAGTTCTACCGTGGGGGGGGGGCGTTCATGTCACATGTATTTAATGATTTTTGAAGGCTCTACACACTGGCCCCTGAGAACATAACATAAAAGTGAGCAACATGTTAATTTAAACAATTGATGCCCCAAACTTCATCTTCTCTGTGCTATCCCAAGCTGCCACAGGAAAACTCTCTGTACAAGTGATCTCCAGGAGAACTTCTGGACCAAAAGTCAAACTCAGGGTCTGGTAGGGAGCTATATGGAGCATATTCCATAGTCAGAGACTCGTCATTGAACATGTGTTTCATCCACCCTTCAAGACGGCATATCTAGGGACTGAAAACAAGACTGCCTCCGCTGATCTTAGCTGTTGTGATGGTGCACAGTGGACTAGGTGGTCTTTAAGGTAGCTAGGTCCCATACCATAGGAGGGGCTGTATAGATTATAGATACCTTACATTGCCCTTCGAAGCACATAGGAACTCAGGCAGTTCACAAAGCACAGGAATAACGTGCTCACATCAACTTACTCCACTAAGCAGACAGACCACCTTTTGTATTAGTTGTATGGTAGCTTCAGAGTAGTCTTCAAGTAACTTGGCAGCCCCAACTAGAGTGCATGGCAGTAACCCAGCCTGGATGTGGCAAAGGCATGAATGTCTGTGGCTAGGTCAGATGCATGTACTGCTGAAAAAAGCTGCCACTTACACAGTACCCAATGCCAGAGTTTCTGATGCCAGCCTAAGTATTAAGGTTTATTAAAATGACCGAATAGAGGATCCACTTGTGAGCTTTTGGGAGCCCAAAACAGGCAGAGACAGGGTACTGCTTCCTTCTTCTTCCCCACTCACTCTGGAGATCCCACCAGTGGGGTTGCAGTGAGCCCAGAGGAGAGGCTGCTTTTGTCTACCATTCCCCCACCTCAACCCGTTTCTCTCTCTTCTGTCTGATCAGTTTCATAACTCACTTTGTTCCAAATACTCAGGGCGTGGGGATACATGCAGAGTGGCCATGGCAGCCCCAGGCTGTTAGAGACACAAGGTGGGTAAGGGAATATCTTTTATTGGACAAACTTCAGCTGATGAAAGGGGGGGGCGCAAAAAGGACTGCTCTTTACTGGAACTCTGCTGTACTTTACACATGCCATTTTAAAAACATGAGACCCTGAAACATATGCTTGTGAAGAGGGCCTCTCTCTCCAAACAGCCTTTGTGTACAAGTCACCGAGGAGGCCCAACGTGCCCCTCATAAATGAAGTACAATTGGGGAAGACAAGGAGTGTGGTGCCACAAAGGCAGACAGACAATTAATGTCTGAATCAAGATCAATGGGATCTGAGATGCAAACCTGCTCAGGGGAATTAATGAGAAATACAGAAGAACTTGCTAATCGAGTGCCTGAAGTCAAGGCAGGCAGAAACAAATATATGCAGATGCACTAACTGATATACATAAGAACTTGAAAGGTAAAGAGCTTGATTTGGAGCTAAAAAATGGATGATCTGGAGAATAAGGAAAGAAAAAATAATAGAAGGGTGGGAACACGCTAACAGAGGAATATAAAAGGGAACCCTAAAAATGTAAGGAAACACTACTAAGAGAACCCTTGGTGAAGGAGAAAGGAGCTCCTGTGTATATAACCAGAGCATATTTCCACAGGCAGCTGCCAGGTCCTGCCCTAGGGATAAGGCTGTACAACTGCACTACCATGAGGGCAAGAATCACTTAGGTCTCAGTCCTGCAGAGAGTTAAATTTATGTGAGATCAGGTCCTCAATGAGACTCATTGGAGCACCAAGTTTCCCACTGGAGGCATATGGATAAAGTGTGGTTATGTTTCCAAGAGGTCTTCACTTACATTAAGAATGAAAGGAAAGCTCATCAGGATCCCTGAAATGCTGTTCCAGGCCAATATAAAATCCCATCTGGGCATCCAATTGACATTGCTGTACTACAGTACAGTAGCGGAGCATGAACAGTTCCTAGAGGAGCTGGAATTGTGCTTCAAGGAGGAAAGAAACAGGACTAGCAGAAGGTCTCTGTTGAAGCAGCAACAAGTCACGACCCAGAGGACCAGTAAATGGAACAGATGTCTTTCAAAGAGCACATATGGTGACAGATAGAAGTGAGGGTAGAGACAGGAAGTAGAAAAGACAAGATGCTGGCTGTTGGGGAGAAAGTGTCTAGGACAGTGACATTCTATTTGTTCCAAACTTTCCATTTTCGCTTTGATTATTAGGAGCTGTATTGGCACACACATTGCTATAGCAAACAAAGGGCAGAAAGAGCACTAGGAATGGGATGACAGGAGTAAGGAGTTGGAGTGTACTGCCTGTCAGCTGGTCTGAGATAGGGCAGATAAGGCAACACACTGGAATGGGGTGGAATAGGATTTTATTTTTTAATTTATTTCCATATAAAAGGATTTTCCCCAACATATTGGTTGCCAACTAGGGAGGGTAGCAAGGAAAACCTCTCTGGGAGAAGAGAAGACTCCTTTAACTAATCCTTTGATGACATTTTAGAGTGATTGCTAAACAACATACCTCAGCTACAACCCCAAAATGTAAATTGTGAGTTTTTATGCCTCCAGTGAAATCCAGATACATGAAAACCAGATTATGATAGTATATTGCAACTACTCATTTACCTATTCTCACTAAGGACCAAAAGCAGGTTTCAAAAGAGCCATCAGTGTAGAAGAGATTTATATTGTCAATAAGAAAATAATACAATAGACTAAGAGCCTGTAGGGAAGTCTCCAGGGTCTGATGGGTTCTCATGTACATATTACCAAGATCCAGGAAAGAATCTCACTCCTAAGCTTTTAATTTTCTTAAATAATTTCCCAGACTTTTATCTCAAAGTCAACAAATAAATAAATAAATGAAAACACACACACCACACCACAGCACAATGAAATATGACCTTCTCCCATTGATTTTGAAACCCAGCCAAGGCAAAACTGATTATGCCTCTAACAGAGGTATTTTCTTTTTAAACACTGATTCCAAGATATTGTCTGTTTCATGTACCATATGCTGAGCAATACGTTGAGAGGACTCCATGTTTCTAAAACTAAACTGGCTTTTCATTAAGAGCACTATTTACAGAAGTGCTGCAACAGCAGCTAGCATTGAAGCCACATGCACACAGACTGGTTTCCTGATGCCTACTCCAAAAACTCTTCCCTCCAGCATCCTAGATTTCTCCTTCCAGCTTCCATGAAGGTAGCAAGTACTTGCCAAGGTGCTTGCTAATAGGCTAGATTCTGCTACAACTATTAATTAAGAGAGACCCAAATATTATTGTTGACTGCAGATTACCTTTTGACACTTGCAGATGTCATCTATTTGTCCCAGGCAAATACTACACAGGTCATGTTGCTGTCACACGATCAAGAGAAGGCATTTGAAAGGGTTGGATGGAATTATTTTTCAAACTTGCTGGATGGCATGGGGATGGAAACCACATTTAGGAAATGGATGGAATCCCCATATGGCCCAATCCAGTTCTTAAGCACATGCTTAACTTTAAACAGGTGAGTAGTCACAACTTCAAGCATGTGAGATTTCAAAATGGAAGCCCCAGACCTTACAGAATATTATGGGGTAGAACAATTATAGGCCTTGCTGGTGTGGGCATCACAAACGCTGGATAAATATGGAACAAGATTTCACTGCTCCCTTAAAGTCAACATAATACTTTTCAGCAGACACCTGTTCAAAGGAGCTCCTATCCAACAGGATATCTTACGTTAGAAATCTGGGACAAAACCTGACAGCTAGACATGCCTCTTTCCCTTGAACAATTAGATACAATCTAAGCTTCCCTCCCAGAGACACTGATTCCATTTTATTAACAATGGGGTGGAGAAAATGGGCCTACAAAGAGTAGGTCAGTTAATTAGGGGGAAAGAGGTGAATAATGCACCTGTAGACATAACAGAGAACATTCAATACAGGCAAAATGCTAATTTAATTATATGCAGTTAGAACAATATAGGCTTTTAGATGGGTGCCGTGCCTCTTGCCGTCAGGCTGCAAGCGTGCCTCACTTTCCACATTGGGAGATAGTCTGTCTCTTACTGTTGGAGTAGTTTACCTCTCTCTAGCCCTGATTCAGTAAAGCAATGAAGCACAGTCCCAATGGGATTTAAGCAGATGCTTTGTTTTGAAGCCTGTTCTTAAGTGTTTTGCTGAATCAAAGTCTCTCCATAGAGTTACTCTCCTATTGCGGATATTTTAGTCCTTCAGTCACACTTAGAAGTCTACCCTTCCAGGGTAATAAAAGTAACAAAACCACAATCCTAAACTCTCCCCAGGCCACAGCGCCTTCCCTAGGATTCATGTGACCTTCTTGACTGTCTGGGTTCACATAGTACTTAAAGGGACTGTACTCTCTGTTATTGGGTCTGATTCTCACTCTGATGGCATCGAATGGCCTTCAGGATAGCAGAAGCAGCCCTAAGAGGATGTCTGGTCAGCATACAGCCCTTATATTAGCTGTACATCAGCTCTGCTCCTAGCCCCTAGGACAGAGGGCTAGTTCTTAGCTCTCCCATCTCTCTATGATTAGACTGTCCTTTTTATATGTGAAATGTTTTGGATCAAATAGTTTACAGCGTATGCAAAAGAGTGATAAGAGCAAGGCTAATGATAATGTAAGTAAATAGATTGTAATAAGTGATTCTGAATGCATGATCTGATTCCAGTGAACAAGGGTAGTGAACTGTGGTTTATTAAATAAAACATTGGCTCTCCACTAAAGAGTGTTCTCCCATTTAGTCACCTCTCCTAATAGCCTGCCTCTCCTAGAGCAGCATTTAGATTATGACCCTGAGAACAAGCAATTCACTACTTGCATACAACAGATCAATGACTGCTACACACAAACCATTTGGCCTAGACACAGTTGCATGGCAGGTGCGCAGAGTGCTTTTTTTTTTTTAATTGCGAAAGGATCGACTAGAGTTAAAAAAAATAGCAGCTGTTGTCTATCACTTCAATGAGTACTTTTGTATCGTGACTAAATTTGCCCACTTTAAATAAAATGAGAAACTACATCCATTCATCTCACCAATATTGTCCCATCTTCTGAATAGTCAAGACTTCTTGGGCAGGATAATTCCTTATAGAGAAGAAAGAGACATACACCCTAGGTGGCCTTTCCTCATCTATTTATCTAGAACAGCTACATCATTTCTTGCATCTGAGGAAGTGGGTATTCACCCACGAAAGCTCATGCTCCAAAACGTCTGTTAGTCTATAAGGTGCCACAGGATTCTTTGCTACATCATTTCTGTTAATGCTTTGAATAAGAACGAACAAAATAAAAAACAGATACCCAGCCCCATGTTCAGACTGTCCAGCCAAAACACTTCTCCCTCCTCTGCTTCCTTTCCTGCGCCCTCACTTCCAGAACCAATGTTTATCTCATTCTGTATCAAACACCCTCAAATCTGTTTTGCAAGTACTTGTGCTTGGCTATCACTCACTGGGAAGGTGTCACTTAAAAGCAATGGGCTTGGAGGGGCTCTGTTACACTCTGAACAGGAGCGCTGCTTTGGAGCCAATAGGGGAGTTAACCTAGGAACAGCTAAAATACTTCACTTAGCTGCCTTAAACCTTGGGTTAACAAGCCTATCCTGTTCAGATATTGGGAGGGTCCCCTGCAATGGCACGTACATTTAACCCTTGCATGGCTTCCAGGTATTTATTTCAATGTTAGATGGGGCTGTGCGGCAGCAGATCATTTTGCAGATTTGCTCTGCTAGGTCGTTTTCCCCACTCCCCAGTGCTCACCAGTCTGCCACTGAAAAGGGCACATGTCACTTTTGTGACTAGTCCACAACAAGCAATTTAGAACTCCCAGAGGGTCATGAACACAAACTCCAGAGGGAAAAATTCCCCATTTTCACCTATGTGTTGTATGTTTCATAAGACATACGGTTCATGGTGTTGAAGTTATAGCAAAAAGAACAGGAGTACTTGTGGCACCTTAGAGACTAACAAATTTATTTCAGCATGAGCTTTCGTGAGCTACAGTACCCAGAAGCCACCTACTACAGGACAGGCCCAACAAAGAAAATAACAGAACGCCACTAGCCATCACCTACAGCCCCCAACTAAAACATCTCCAGCGCATCATCAAAGATCTACAACCTGTCCTTAAAGGTGATCCCTCACTCTCACAGATCTTGGGAGACAGGCCAGTCCTCGCTTATAGACAGCCTTCCAACCTGAAGCAAATATTCACCAGCAACCGCACACCATACAACATAAACACTAACCCAGGAACCTATCCTTGCAACAAAGCCCGATGCCAGCTCTGTCCACATATCTATTCAAGTGACACCTTCATAGGACCTAATCACATCAGCCACGCCATCAGGGGCTCTTTCACCTGCACATCTACCAACATGATATGTGCCATCATGTGCCAGCAATGCCCATCTGCAATGTACATTGGCCAAACTGGACAGTCTCTATGCAAGAGAATAAATGGACACAAATCTGACATCAGGAATCATAATATTCAAAAACCAGTGGGAGAACACTTCAACCTCTCTAACCACTCAGTGACAGACTTGAAGGTGGCAATTTTGCAACAAAAAAACTTCAAAAACAGACTCCAAAATTAGATACAATTAACTCAGGCTTAAACAGAGACTGGGAATGGTTGGGTCATTACACTAATTTAATCTATTTCCCTATGTTAAGTTCTCCTCACACCTTCTATGGGTCATCTTAATTATCACTTCTAAAGTTTTTTTTTTCTCCTGCTGATGATAGCTCATCTCAATTGATTGGTCTCTTACAGTTGCTATGGCTACTACCACGTTTTCATGTTCTCTGTATGTATAAATATCTCCTGTCTGTGTGTTCCATTCTATGCATCTGAAGAAGTGAGCTGTAGCTCACGAAAGCTCATGCTGAAATAAATTTGTTAGTCTCTAAGGTGCCACAATTACTTCTGTTCTTTTTGCGGATACAGACTAACACGGCTGCTACTCTGAAACCTGAAGTTATAGCAGTGACTTGAGCCAAGGAAGAAGCACTGCTGTGACCGTCTTGACAGATGTAAACTTGGGGCATGATCTTCAAAACCTTCAGCTCCTGGGAACCCAATGGAGGTACCACCCAAGGAGGGCTTGATGCAGAAATGACGGGTTTCCTCCTAGGGCGATGCAATACTCCAATCAGAGGCAGCTCAGGAAACCCCTCTTCATTTGTACAAACCCCAAACCTCTATGCAATACTGAGGTGAAGCTAAAAAGAGTTCAAGATACATTTGATTAAAATCAGGGAGTTCTGTCAGTCTCATCAGACCCCTACAAATAAAATCCAGTGGTACTTCCCTCCCCCAACATATTCACTATTGTCACACACAATCATAAAGTGCCATCTCCACAGGATCTGCATGCCCTTTGCAAGGGTTGGAATTAAAGCAAATAACAAACTTAATATAGGGAGCACCATGACCATGCAATGCGAAACTTGATGTTCTTAAAAGAAAGGGATGGGAAACCCTAGTCAAGTCAGTTAAATGCCAGTGGATTTAAGAACCTGTGTGGTTAGCGGAAAGCTTGGTCAGAGAGGTTTTATTCCATCCAGCACACTCTTAGACAGAGCACTGAGCCTGAACAAACACGCAGCGTTTGCTGGTGAGGTCTTTGCAGAGGGGACAGAACCCTCCTGTGCTCATGGCTGAAGGCTCAATAGCCCATCTGGTTATGTAATGGGGCGGGACTCCGCACCGCAACACCTCCCGCTGGCCGTGCTGGGAATTAGGTCTTGGTTGCCAATGTGCCTTCCTCTAGGGGTGTCTCACTGCCATCACTTCTGTTCCACCTCTAAGACCTGCATCACTCCCCTGCATCCTCTTCTAGGCACGGCTTTCCGGCAGTGCCCCACTCCACTTTCTGCTTTCTGGGGAACCAGCTATCTCTAGTCCATCCACTTACTGCTGTGGCCTACTGCAGCCTTTGGTATAGCTCCTCACCTCATGGGGCAAACTGCAGTTTGAATTCTGGCCAACCCCCTCTGTGGCAAGTAGAGGAAGGAGGAGGAGGGGCCCGGGCCCACCTGCTACTCTGGGCCCTGACCCAGGGACCCTATAGCAAGTGGCCACTCCTCCATTTTCCTGAGCCACTTCCCCGCAGCCTCAGCATCTTCCCAGCTCTTTGTATCAGGGGCTTCAGTCTGACATTCCTCATGCTGGAGCTCCCTATTGCTCCATTGACCCTGCCCAGCACTGCTTTATCTAAGGTACTTCTCTAAGGCAGCCAGTCCTTCTCCCTTGCACTCCAGGGAGAGACTGCCCCTGCTCTGTTGAGCAGCCCTTCTTATATGGCCCTGATTGACTCTTTACAGGCCCTCCTCCCATTGGTTGGGTTTTGTGCAGCCCCCCTGAGGGCTGCTTAACCCTCCATCTATCTGTGTGGCTGGCTACCCCGCCACCAAAGCCACCCCTAAGTGAGGTACAAGGAACATCTGTGGAGCTGTGTGGACCCCATTGGTGCTGTTTCCCATATCCCATTGCCATGCCCCACCCCCACCCCGGGCCAAGTCTTTCGAATCCTCCCCTAAGGACTGGGACTCTCCAGGGACCAGGAGTCCTGTCCATTTCCTGGATCAGGAAGAAGGCCCGGAGTCAGTTTAAAACACAAGCTTTTATACAAAAGTCTGTCTGTTGGTCTCTGGAAAATCCAGTTTGAACTAGTGTATGCATCTCTTCCCGGGGGACTTCAAAGGGCTTGAGTAAGTTCACTAGCATCCCCGCTCCCTACGAGAGACGGTACATATAATGCCATCACCACATACACAATTACATTTTTAATCTGATGTACCCACCCCAGAAGTATTACCCTCTTTCAATAATTCCATAAAGTTGATCTTAATTCCATAAGGTCTGTTCAGAATATAACAGGATATTGTCAGGGTATTATCACAACTGGTTTGGGGCTCAGTCCTGCATCTTAATTCACCCAGCATTGCCCCTGTGGTCATCTGACTGAGGATACAAGATTTCAGTAGGAGTTTGATTTGTGAATTGAATGCAGGGTTGGACCCCTATGTATACATCCATTTTTCTGCCTCTTTGTTTTATATTTTCCCTTTTTGTGCCATCTTCCCACTGGGAGAGAAAGAAGGTAAAGGGAACCTCCTTCCCTCTACCCATGCCTAGCTTTCCTTTCCCGCAGATCCAGGCAGAAAAGTGCTACTGTCACTCCACAAATGCACGGGAGACTAATGGCTAACAGCCATCAGCTCTCCACAACGTCCATTGCCAGTCAGCCTCTGCGGGGCAAAGCCAAGGACCCATCCCCAGGTACCTGCTAGCATCTGGCAGAAGGCACTGCGTGAAGTGCATATTATATTTTTCTCCAGCAACTATAAGTGCTACACAGCGTGCACCCCCAGTGCTTCCAGGGGCATTCTGCCTGCCCTGCTCTGCACAGAGTCCCTCAGGCTTCTTCCACTCAGCTTGCTACAATTCAGATGTCACTGATGAGCACAATATGAAACCCACAGACAGATCCACACCCAGCATTCTTCCCTGGTTATCCCTCTTGGCATAACCAAGACACTGAACAGGTCTTTTGTGGAAGGAGCAAAGCATACTCTGGGGCACTGAGTCCAATTTCCACAGTAGTTTGCATGCATGCAGATCTTGGCATAAAGTGAAGATATTTCAGCAACATTTGAACCTTTTCTTGTTCACTTTTCAAGTAATTCCATGAAAAGGAATACCTCTGCATCTGAAAGGGACGGCCCAGTGGCTGGGCAGCAGGGAAACCTGCACTGCCATGTCCTTGCGGTTCCTGTTCCACAGATGAATCGAGACATCAGGCTCCTGGCAACTTTCATGAGCAGTGAATACACTTTAAAAAAAATAAATAAAATAAAATAAAAACCCACTACACATGATTAGAAGGAACTAAATCTCAGCAAGATCCTTCCCGTCCCCCAGACACGGCATCAAATCATTTTCACAGAGTATCAGGATGTGTGAAATCGCGGTTTAATTTTATAAGTGTTGTTTTCACCATGAAACGTGGAGGTCTCAAACCTCTGCCTCTATGCAATCGCAACTGCAGCAAGCTCATTCTCACATTGTCAAGTCCCTCTGTAGGCCCCAGTTACAGGAGAGGTGCAAAGAGAGGGGTTAAGAACAAAACATCTTAAAAGGTTTTGTTCGTTTGGTTTGATGTATAACAGAAAAAAAAAAGTTTGAAGGGTTACAAGAGAAATCTATGAGCTGCTGAGCTGGTGGGGTTTCCTTCACAGGTGTTGATTTGTAAATACCACCACTGCAGCATCTTCTTAACACTTAGTAAATACATAGGCACTTAGGGTGTGTCTAAACTGCAGCTGGAAGAGTGCCTACCAGCAGCAATGGCTCCAGGCACCAAAGCTCCAAGCGGATTCGGCAGCAATTCGGTGGCGGGTATGGTGAAGCTGCGGGACTGGCGGACCTCCCGCAGGCAAGCCGCCGAAGGCAGCCTACCTGCCGTGCTTTGGGCGGCAAAATTCCTAGAGCCACCTCTGCCTACCAGTGTGGGAAGACAGACTTGTACTAGGGAGGTTTCAGCTAGTATGCTCGAAAGAGCAATGTGGACGTTCTGCCTTGGCCTCTCAAGCCCACCCAACCTCTTACACTGCAGATCCCAAGGGAGAATGTCCATGTGGCTATTTTTAGTACATTAGCTTGAGCCCCTCTAGTGCAAGTCTGGTTACTTGGGCTTGGAGGCTTGTTCCCAGCCACAGGGTAGACATACCCTTTGGGCTTCCCATTTATCACTATGCTGCATGGCATTGGCATGTGGAAATTCACAGCACCAGCAAGGACAGAATTCTGATCAGTCTTCAAGCGCATGTTCCTGCAAGGACTCTGGTGCTGACCCAGCAAAGCACGTGCCTAGCTTTAAGCACAAGGGGTCTCACTGATTTCAGTGGGACCACTCCCGTGCTTTGCTAATTGGGGCGAGAGTCCTCAGCATCTTGCAGGATTGAGTCCCAAAAGCACACCTGCCTACCTCTTGCACAAAAGGAGAATTTCCTACAGCTGCTAGGACATAAGACAATTGCAAATCTGGTTCTGTCCAGAAGAGGAGGGGAAACACTAGATTTCTCATTACGTAATTGTGAACTCTTTGGGGCAGGGTCTGTCCTTTACTAGATGTTCATACAGCGATTAGCACAGCGAAGCCCTGACCTGTTGAAGCATCTCTTTTATGTAGAGCGATTTAGACAGCGCTTATCCCAAGTCTCCAGGAGCTTTATCCTTCTCCTATTGAAGTTAGTGGGAGATCCAGCATGGATAGTAACTCACTCTGTGCTACACTGCAGCAACTGCTTAACAGCAAAAAATAAACAAGACCGTGGGTTCAGGCTACAAGCGAAGCGTGCTCAGTCCAACAAATTGCAGGGAAAAGTTTAGGAAGCAGAATGTAACTTGGCATTTCGTCAGAACTCCATCGCTGAACACATGCTGTGTGCAAAGTGTCACAAGAGCATAAGGACACATATCTCAGTTTTAAGTCTTGTCCTAAAGACAGCAACTCCAACAGCATCATTCCCTTAACAGCAACTGGCACATCAGTTCATTACTGGCTCAAAGACTCGCATTAACTTTGGGCCAGTCTCTCAAAGCTAAGAGCATAGTGCAGCGGTGGGCAAACTTTTTGGCCTGAGGGCCACATCTGGGTGGGGAAATTGCATGCAGGGCCATGAATGTAGGGCTGGGGCAGGGGTGTGGGAGGGAGTGCGATGTGTAGCAGGGGGCTCAGGGCAGGGGGTTGGGGTGCAGGGCACAAGAGGAGTGTGGGCTCCAGCCTGGCACCGCTTACCTTGAGTGGCTCCAGGGCGGCAGCGGTGAGCAGCAGGGCTAAGACAGGCTCCCTGCCTGCCCTGACCCCCAAGCTGCTCCCGGAAACAGCCGGCACCACATCCATGCAGCCTCGGGATGGGGAGAGGCCTGCACGCACTGCCCTTGCCTGCAGGTACCTCCCCCAAAGCTCCCATAGGCTGCAGTTCCCCATTCCCAGCCAATGGGAGCTGCGGGGGGTGCAGGCAAGGGCAGTGCATCGAGCCCTCTGTGCCCTCACCCTACCCCTTCAGGGGCCACAGGGACATAGTGCTGGCTGCTTCCAGGAGCAGTGCAGACCAAAGCAGGCAGGGAGTCTGCCTTAGCCCTCCTGCACCACGAGGGTGGCAATCCCACAGGCCAGATCCAAAGTCCTGACAGGCCAGAGTTTGCCCACTCCTGGCATAGTGCTTGCTCTGAGTGATGAGTCGTACTTTCTGCATCACCCTTATTATTTCTTGGGAGGCTCCCATCCTACTGCCAACAGGGCACAGCCCTGTGGAGGCTGTGAAGTCAGACAAAAGCACACCTGGAGGGGGCAAGTCTATTGCTTAATAATGGGCATGAAGGAGGAGAAAAGATACTTTCCTATTACAGAGCCTGGACTCTTCCCTCCTTCAACCCTAACCTCCTAGGGCAGACTAGAACGAAAGGTGTGATGCTAGGCGTCAGGCAACATATGCTAACTAACATTTGAAAAGGCTAGTGTAGGCAGACACCCTCCTTTCATACATGCTAAACTAGTAAGATTAAAGCCTAGATCGGAGTGGGCCGGATCTGGCATGTCAGGGCTTTGGATTTGGCCCGCGGGATTGCTATCCCCATGGCACAGCGGGACTAAGGCAGGCTCCCTGCCTGCCCTGGCCTCGCGCTGCTCCCAGAAGTAGCTGGTACCACGTCCCTGCAGCTCCTGAGGGAGGGGAAGGGAGGGAAAGGGAAGAGGGCAGAGGGCTCTGTGCGCTGCCCTTGCCTGCAGGCACCACCTCCCACAGCTCCCATTGGTTGGAATGGGGAACCTCAGCCAGTGGGAACTTTTGGGGAGGTACTTGCAAGCGAAGGCAGCACGCGGAGCCCTCTGCCCTGCCCCTCCCGCCCCCAGGGGCTGCAGGGACGTGGTGCCAGCTGCTTCTGGGAGTGGCACATGGCCAGGGCCATGGCCAGGGCCAGGGCACCAGCTTTAGCCCTGCTGTGTGCTGCTGCCACCCCGGAGCCACTCAAGGTAAGCAGCACTGGGCCAGAGCCTGCACCCCAGCCCCCTGTCACTCCCCAAGTCCCACCTTGAGCCCCCACAACCCATTGTCACACCCCAACCCGCTGCCCTGAGCCCCTTGTACACCCTGCACCATTCCTATACCCCAACCCCTTGCCCTGAGCCCCTTCCTGCACACTGTACCCTCTCCCACACCCCAACTCCTGCCCCAGCCCTACGTTCGTGGCTCTGCATGCAATTTCCCCACCCTGATGTGGCCCTCAGGCCAAAAAGTTTGCCCACCCCTGGCCTAGAGGGAATATTAGGCTTGGACTTGACAATTTAAACACATGTTGAGGTATATGCTGCTTTGTCTGCACTAGTCCAGTGGTTCTAAACCAGGGGTCCGATGCCCCTGGGGGGCTGCGAGCAGTTTTCAGGGAGTCCGTCAAGCAGGACTTACTGGAGCCCAGGACAGAAAGCCAACACTCCTCTGCACAGGGCTGAAGCCTAAGCCTGAGCAGCTTAGCTTCATGAGGGTCTGTGTGGTATGCCCCCCCCCCCCAAGTAATTTCTCTCTTTGCTGCCCCTGAACGCCAGCCCTGGCTTTTCTTTGGCATGCAGAAAATCAGTTGTGACACAGGTGGGCCATGGAGTTTTTACAGCATGGGCCGGGGGGGTGGGGGGGGGAAGGCTGCAGAAAGAATAAGGTTGAGAACCCCTGCACTAGCCCCAACCTCAGTCTCTTGTTGCGAGTACAGTGAAGTGCTGGGCTATGGGCAGAATCTTTTGGGAGGGTACAAGACTAAATGAAAGTTTCAGAGGCCAAGACTAAACGAGATGTGCTTCAAAGGCTACAAAGCATTACTTTTCCCTTCCACGGTGGTTTTCCTTCCCCCATGTTTTAATGTGATAGATCGTCAGATAATGACACACAGTAGTTCTGACTGACGCACACATACAGAATTACAGAGCATGGGAAATTGGATACTAGGCTTTATACTGTATTTCAGGGGATTCTGGAGTCACCACCAGAAAGAGACACTCTGTCAATGCTGTCACATTCCCCATGGCAGCAGGCATGCTGCTGTGTGATCAAATTCCTGCCAGCAGTTGTGTCTATTGCACAGCCACAGAACAGAAATATGAAGTGTAACTGACAAAGATTTACATGAATGAAACTCCAGCTCCGTCCACCCTAGGAAACTGCACTGTTGAAGAGGTTTCAGCACGCATAGTCTTGAACCAATACTGACAGTGGTTTAAGTGTGTGTAGACTAGACACATCCATTTTCAATATTGGCTGGGTGAGGGGGGAAGAGAAGAGACACCATTTTCAGTAACAGTTTGATTTCTTTGTGTAGACAAGGCTTCTAAGTACGTAGTACGTGGGGGGGGGAGCAAGGGGGATTGGACTGAGTGTGTGAAAAATCTAGACAGAAAAAAAAAAATCTGCCTTTCCACTTGCTCGTTCTCCCACAACAAAAGATCCCCCTCAGCAAAAAATCGAGTGTCTTGAAATCTCTCCTTTCCCATTCCTACAGCTGCTCTCTGTTTTGTGCTCACATGGAGGCAGCACAGTGATCACACCAGCCTAGTTATCTTCATTCTGCTGCCTTCAACACCCTTCAGGGTAGGCTGCTTCACCTACTAGAGAGACGAGGGTGGTGTGGCTCTTTCACAGCTGAAGAGGGGGAAAGCCTTTGAAGAACAGGCACAGACCAAGTGCTATTTGGTCGTTCACCAGCAATCTTGTTCCAAGTGTGCCAGTGGATAAGGTATTACAGACTTCACCCACCCGACCTGAAGAACTCCGTGTAGCTCAAAAGCTCGTCTCTTTCACATACAGACGTCGGTCCAATAAGAACTATTACTTCACCCTCCCTGTCTTTCTTGCATACCACATTGGCACTCTGGAGACATAGGTTCTATTCCTGGCTCTTCCACTCACTTGTGGTGTTACCAAAAGATAAATTATATCACTTCTCAGCATGGAGATAAATGGATGGAAAGCACTATACAAGCGTGAAATATTTTTCACCATTGCTTTGGTTTTGTTTATTACCGGGTTGAACGAAAGTCCTGGATCCAAACACCTTCTGATATTCCAGGAAGTGAAGGTTCAGAATTCAAATCTGCAGATCTTCCTGCTAGTGCCTCTCTCTCTCTCTCTCTCTCATAGGTCAAACAAAAATCCCAAATCTAAACCCCCTCAAGCTCTGAAGTACTTGAAATCCAGCTCTCTCGATTTCACAGCACACATGCTGGTACAAACTAAAAACTACATTAGGCCCTTATATACAGTGTTGGTGCTACCATTAAGGCGAACTAGGTGGTTGCCTAAGGCACCAAGATTTGGGGGCGCCAAAAAGTGGTGCCCCCAATTTTTTTTTTTTAAACGGAGTTCCTCCTCGAGTGCACAGTCGCTGCTCCACTTCTCCCTCCTCCCAGGCTTGCAGTACCAATCAGCTGTTTTGCGCCGCAAGCCTGGGAGGAGAATTAGAGCAGGGGCCGAGTCCTCGGGGAGGAGGCGGAGCAGAGGTGAGCTGGGGTGGGGAGGTGCCGCATGGCTCCAGGGAGGGGGAGCTGCCGTGGGAGGGGTGCCTCAGGGCGGAAAGTGGGGCGGGGAGCTGCTGCAGGGCTTGGTGGGGGGCACAAGGTGGAAGTTTTGCCTAGGCCGCAAAACTTCCTTGCACCAGTCCTGCTTATATAGCAATTTCACCTTCGTTCATATTGCATGAACACTGCGGGGACCAACCTCCCTGCTTTTCATTGATGGGGAAACGGAGGCACAGGGTAACTAAAGAACAGAATTTCAGAGACAAGCACGCGTGATTCCCATCAACTGATAGGGAGTTCTCAGCGCCACTAAAGATCAGGCCTCATGTTTCTCCAGTTGAACACTGAAAAATAGAGGCACTCAACATTAATGGAGAATTTTGAACAGCTCAGTGGATTTGCCCAAAGCTATACAAGTCAGTAGCAAAAATGGGGAAGAACCCAAGGACTATCTTCTAATCTCATGCAATTACTCTTGACTACCTGTCTGTAACAATGAAGGTTGGGTGAGCTGGTTTAGCTACAATGAGAATTTCTCCCTCCAAAACCTCAGACTTTAGAGTTTTTAAAACAAACTGGTTCTTTTTTGGAGGAGAGGTGTGTTTTACTCGTGGTGTATGTGTAGTTTTTTTTTTGGGGGGGGGGGGGGCATGGGGGCGAGGTTGACATGTATTTGCACTTCCTGATTGAAGTGTGGATCAGAAGCACTGGGATATTAAGGGAAAGGCTGTTCCCACCAAACAATCAGCCCAGCCATAAGCAGGAAGACCTGATGTCTTATGACAGAATGCATGCCAATTTCCTGCTCCATTCTGCAGACTCAAGAGGGTGGATAAGCAGCTGAACTTGTAGGTACCAAAGCTTTTGAGGTCTGCATGAAATTCTCCCTCTAAACTGCAATTTAGTTGTCCTCCCTCCCCCAGTTGTAAAGGACACAGTGAAGACATCCTTTGCATATGCCAGGACATCAGCTGGAATGAAACAGACAAGATATTGTTGTACCAAACTGATGCAAATCAAGGGTTATAAGAAGCAACGCAGTAGATCACTTGGACATAACAGCCTGTGCACTTATATACATTTTCAAAAAAAACAAAAGAGTTCAAACAAAATTCCATTTAACTACTAATATTTACACATTAATTTTTCTTTAAAAATATCTACCTCCCTCCAGACAACACCTGGGTAGAAAGAACATGGCTTGGAAGAGACCAAAGAAGGTGACAAGGGAAATTAAGATCTGCTTTTCTTTTCTTTCCTTCCTGTGGATGACACAAACTTGCCTCATTATGGAGCACAGCTCCCAGGGAAGTTTGCACTGACAGCACCCAGAGCAAACCGGTCAACACACCAACCTATGGTACTGTAGATTAGAACACTGAGCTACCTTTCTGGTGCTGTTTTGTCTAGCAAGTTAGTAGCACAACTACAAGATCAGAACACAAAGGACAAAACTCAGCCCTGGTTAAGCATGTGCAATTCCCATTGGAAACAGATTTACATTGTTTGTTTCAGGGCTGAGTTTAGACCATAAGGTGAAATCCTGCCCTTCCGTGAAGAAACCATCCTGCCAGAATTAGAAGCACAAGTGGCAGCTCATCCTCTCACCAGCAAGGAGTCTGGCATGGTGTAGCATGCTACCTGCCTCCCGGCCTTCAGAACATTTTCTGCACTTGTTCTGTTAGGCAGTAGGGAGGAAGACGGATGCATGTGCCGGAGGAAAGAGGGTTTAGGGAACAAGAAAGGACAGGATGCAGACTACAGATTAATGGATGGGGCACAGTAATTTACAAGCCAGTGACCTAGCAGGGGGCAGCAATCCCATGAAAGTATGAAGCCACTTTCAGAGAATACAGGTCAGACCCATAGGTCATTTTTGTATCAGACCATGGGAAGAGCTGCGCCTTAATTCTGCATCTGGACACTCCTGTTTTTAAATGCAGAATCAGTCAAAACGCTTGGAGTGTAAATGGGATCAATAATTCCCATCAGCTTTCAAAATGACTCAGGAGAGGCAGCCTGAGAAGTGTCAAGAATTTAATATCGCAGAAACAGAGGCTCTTTATAGAGCTTGCTGCCCTCCCAGAATTCCTGAGACTCCAGCTGGGGCAGATCCTTTCTTTGCTTCCCCAGACTTAACACCTTAGAATTAAGCCAAAGTGAACGGAGACACTGATGGATCAAAAGGAATCAAGTATTGGAGCTTTAGGCCAGATTCTGATCCTCTTGACTCAGTGGAGAGTTATACCAGTGTGTTTAAATACAAACCCAAGTGCAAATTACAGATAAGTGGGGGCAAACTTTCTGGTGTAGGTGGTGAAGACTATGAAATTGCACCTGCTCACAGAATAGCTGAATTAGGCACATGTTGGGCCAGATCCCCAGCTGGTGTAAATAAGTGCGGCTATATCACCTGATGATTTGGACTATTTTAGTTTAAGAGCATAAATTCAAGGTAGAGATGTGTGTGTGGATGGAGGAGTCAGGTTGGGGCAACACTCGAGTTACTCTGCAAGCTAACACTGCAGTGAAGAAAGTCCTCAGTTACGTTGATGTAAATCAGGAGCAACTCCACTAACATCAGTAGTGTTTTTCCAGTGCAAGAGAGAAGAAAGAAAATCAGGCCCTAGAGTTCTTCATACCACTTGTCAGGTAACATATCCCCAACATCCCTGGTCTTTGTTTCCTGTTTACTCTGTTCATCTCATCCTTCAGTTCACACATTTTAACCATGTACGTTTAGCCATGTTAAACAGAGGATAAGGCATAGATGCAAATAAAGTGTCACCAGCAGTGACATCAAATCAGTGACATCCCTGCAGTCGCCAAAGATTAGAATCATGAGAGGCAAGTAGTCCTATGGGAGTTGGAGAGTGCAGGTCTGACCAGTACGTAGCAGCTCACCCAGGCGCCTGAAGACTGGAATGAGTCCATGTGTTGCAGACAGACTTTACTACTATATAGAAATCTCACGCGCACAGGGCGCTGGCTTTAGAACCCTCTCTGGTTCAAAAGGAGATCTGAATTGCTTGAGCTAAAAGTGCTTTCCACCAGAGGGCAGCATCCATCACTCACACATACAGAGCCAGTACATTACAAGACCTCAGTCCAAAGGTACTATTATTCCCCTGAGAATAAATTAGATACAATAACAATCACCAGGATAATCAAGCCTCATGCTTTCGAATAAGTTGATCACCGGTGGGGATCATACTTTCTCCCAAGTTTCCCTTTGGAAGGAACTCCCATAAACATCCCCAAAGCCCCTTCATTGTTCCCTATCAAAGACCTCCTTAAAACTCTGCTTTGCTGGGAGTCTGGGACACCTAAAAAAGGCTTAACAGCAAGGCTGCTGGCATGCAGAGACCACTTTCCATCATGCTCACAATACTATCGCATTGTTTCCTTGCACTCTCCCGTCCAGCTGTATCCATTTATTGTCTCTTGTCTTATACCTAGAATGTAAGCTGCTCGCAGCAGGAACCATCTTTTTGTTCTGTTTGCACAGTGCCTAGCACAGTGGGGTTCTGGTCCATGACAGAGGATGCTAGGTACTACAATAATATAAACAAACAAACAATGAAAGTTTTCCTGCTGTAGTGCTGCACAACACTAAGATGCTTTATTGGGAGGTGTTTATGCATTCTGAATCAGCTAGCACCGGCCATTGTTGAGCCCAGATTATGTATTATTGACAGTCATTAACTTGCGCGGTGCAGTATTGAAAAAAGGCAGACGAGTTCGATAAGCGGAATATTAGGCCAACGTGGCAGCTCTTATACAGGACACAAAAGGAAACGTTTGACAATAGAAGATCAGAAAAGGAGGGAAATGCCACTCTAAAAAACTAATTACTGCATGGCCAGGCATTATTTAGATGCCGACCAACTATCTGCCAGACCTAATCTTTAGAAACAGTTATTTGGTTGTCTCTCTCTCACACATACATCCCCACACACATATACCTCACCATTTTAATACACTAAAGGAAGATACCTTGGGAGAAGAGCTGGGATGATGCTGTGTTCGTACTGTGGCGACAACGCTGCTAAATTCTGTGGAAAATTGAAATTCCTTTCTATTACACAGGGCAAATTGAACAATAAGGAGAATACAGAAGTGACAAAGTCCATTATTGAGATCTTTGGTGTGAAGAAAAAAAGTGAATTACTCAGTGTGGGCAAACAATCAAGCGTTTAGAGAAAAGAATTGGCATTTTTAGAGATATTTTTACAGCTAGTGTGGCAGCTAGGACAGGGCCGCTGCTGGCTTTTCTGGGGAATAGTGCACCAGATCGATGCCCCTTCCTGAAGCTCCATGCTGTCTCGCTGCCTCTCTCCCCGGGTCTGCAGCCCCTCTCCTGCTCTTCAAGCTACTGCTGCCTCTCCGTGACTCAATCCTCTGACCAGTTCACTATACACATTTTCTCTTTCAGGAATATCAAAGTCTTTCCTCACCAGCACTCCTGGGTAGTCTTCCCATTCACCGCCTTGTAATGCCACTCCCCTAGTGGCTTGCAGGGAAACCTGGGCTCAGTCTCTACTTTGGGTTCTAGTTCAGGGACCCTCTAGTCAGCAGTCAAGGTCTGTTCCCTTCTAGACCTTACTGTCTTTCCCCAAGCCCTGTCCTACCTTCCTGGCAGCGCCCCCCCCCAGTTTGCCAGGCCAAGTACATCTCCCTTCTCCAAGGAAATAACTATCAATTTTCCTAGCAGCTCCCTTCTGCTGCCTATTTTCTGCCTTTATACTCCCAGCCTAGCTCATTCCTCCTCAGCTGGGCTTCCTCATTCAATCAGGGGATTGCTGAGCCACCTGATTCCTCTCAGCTGCAGCCTGTTGGGTTAATTAGCCCCCCTTTGTCTTGGTTAACCTTTTCAGGGCACGTGTGGGGTCAACATCCCATTGCAGTGAGATTAGCACAAAGAGAATCATTTTAATTACTGATTTTGTTGGCCAGGGATCTCACAGTCTCTTATTGCTAAAAATCAATTCCTGCTCAAAACCTTCCATTACCAGAGGTGATTTGGTCTTTCTTAATTACAAGACACTGTAGCTGAGCTAAATTAAGCTATAGCCTCTGGCAGTACATGCTCTACCAACCACAGAATGGACTGCAGGTGGACAGAAAGAACTCTACACTCCTTCTGAGCACAACAGTGAACGTGTACATTAATGTATCTCTTTTCATCCAAAAGGATCAAAGAAACCCTTACAAACTATATAGACACACAAATGGCTGCTTCACCCACCACGAAAATGCAATAATCACTGGGGTGGAACACAGCAGATTTCTGTCTACCCACAGCAACACTACACAGCTATTTAGGTTAGGAGACGAAGAACGCTATATCCAAATCAAACTACAGGACATATTTTATGTAGCCAAAATGGAATTTGGCTAGGACACCAGAGCCCTGGCTCTAAAAGTACCTACATAGGCAGAGGACATTTGATACTTCAGGGATCATGTTGCTAGCAACACAGGCATAACAAGATCCAACAGCTGGCAGTTGAAGCTAAAATAATTCATATGGGAAGTAAGGCACAAATGTTTAGTAGCGAGAATAATTAACCACTGGAACAGCTTACCTAGGGATGTGGTTGTTTTTTCCATTACTTGCAGAGCCTTTAAATAATACTGGATGTCCTTCTAAAAGACATGCTCTCATTTAACCGTAATTTATGAGCTTAATGCAAGAGTTAGCAGATGAGATCCTATGGCCTGCAGGAGGGATGAATCTTTGATTAACCGGATCACCTCATTTTCACATCTCATCCAAAATCAACACCTCCAACACCCTTCTGATGCAGCAATAGAGCCTAGGGTGACCAGATAGCAAGTATGAAAAATCGGGACAAGGGGTGGGGGGTAATAGAAGCCTATGTAAGAAAAAGCCCCAAATATCGGGATTGTCCCTATAAAATCGGGACATCTGGTCACCCTAATTGAGCCCCAACCCCAAAAGAAAAACACAATGAGTGAGTTTTACAAAACTTCTTAGAGCACACTGGCTTTTCTATGAAGATCTCCCCTTCAAAGACACCCCAGGCCTAAACAGAGAAAATTAGAACTTAAGTGATTAGAGGAGCCTCTGTAGTGTAATAGTTTTGCTCATCAGAGGGATGGTATGAGATTTAACTAGCTATCTCTTCATATATCTTACCCTAGAACACAGCGAAGCCAACAAGATATTCAGGTTCTAAGGACCTTATTCTCCATTGCCTTGTACCTGGTGGTGTCATTTGCACCTGTGCAAAGTGGGTGTAAAATGTTCCCACCAGTATGAGTGGAGTTCTGGTTTGGTAACACTTCCCATCCACTTTGTGCTCACTGTACACAGGTGTAAATGAGGACACCAGGTGCACCGCAGGGAGGGATCAGGCTCAAAAGCTGGCTGAAGAAAAGTGGGTTGGTGGAAGGAAAAGTACCCACCAAAATACATTATAACAAATAAAAGAGTGGCCATGGGGGGAAATTAAATTGTCTTCCCTGAACTTTGGCAAATTGGCATTGAAAAGAGAAGTGTGAGTCAGACGAAAAAAGGAGCAGCCCCAGAACCTGTCTCTTAGGTTTTAAATCACACAAACACTGAATGGCTTATAGCTCTTTAACCTGGATTACCTGTCTTTATAAATATAGGTCACAGAGACATAATGAGAGAGACAAGAAGTGTGACCACAAAAAATGGCCCCAGGGGAAGTTTCCAAAAGGTTATTATACAGGATTTGTTTCTTGACAAGAGAATACATTTTTATCTTGCTCGCTATCATTTCTTGACTAAGCACATCTGGTGCAGCATGGCCAAAGCCACAGAGAGGCAAGGGTGAATGGGCAACATCTCCCTTGGAAATAGAATAGATCATTTGGGGATTGGCTAATTCAGAGAATTATTAATGGATGCAGGGCCCTTCATTACTATGTTATCAGTTCAGATTTGACCCTGGTCAGGAAAGGCTTGCTCCTAATTCCCATCCTGTTGCTGTTTGGGTGCTCCTGTGAAATGGTTGTTTAGCAGACAGAGCCCTGGCAGGGAGGTATCTAGAGCAAAATAACATAACAACAATTGGTGCGAATCATTTTTGCAATCCACAAAGCAGGTAGCCCGTGAGTGAGATGACACAAGATTCCCCCATGCTGTCCCACCTGTGTGTCAGTACTGACTTGGGGGAACTACCAGCAGGAGTATGAACGGAGTTTGGTCTCCAAGGGCCATTCAGCCTTTGGACTTCCTGCTGATCTTGCCAACCAGACATCTAATATTTCCAGTGATGGTGGTGATTTCTGTGATATGGACACACTAACAGCTGGACTGAGAAATATGCAAACTCTTCTAGAATTGGAGAGAAATGTAGCACAACCTTTGTACTTGATGAAAGGTCTGGGAGCGAAGGGCATCCAGAAGTTATGCCTTGTACTCATGCAACATTTTAATAAGCTATTTCCACTATGATTGGATCTCTGAAATGTTACCAGATTCTGTGGTGCCTTCTCAAATGAGTAACATATTCCTACAGGCCTGCCTCTCATGCCACCCTCCAATCCATGCACACAATGAAGGCTGAATATTTTATTCAGTCAGAGTTCAGAGCACTTAATTAACAAGGTAGCATAAGTAGCTTTCACTAGCTGATAGAGGAGATGTCATTGTCATAAACAGATAGCTAAGGGTTAATGTCTCTTTCACCTGAAGCACCTGACCAGAGGACCAATCAGGAAACCGGATTTTTTCAACTCTGGGTGGAGGGAAGTTGGTGTCTGAGTCTTTGTTTTCTGTCTGCCTGCTTTCTCTGAGCTTTGGAGAAGTAGTTTTCTGCTTTCTACTCTTCTGTTTCTAAGTGTAAGGACAAAGAGATCAGATAGTAAGTTATATGGTTTCTTTTCTTTGGTATTTGCATGAATATAAGTGCTGGAGTGCTTTGATTTGTATTCTTTTTGAATAAGGCTGTTTATTCAATATTCTTTTAAGCAATTGACCCTGTATTTTGTCACCTTAATACAGAGAGACCATTTGTATGTATTTTTTCTTTCTTTTTTATATAAAGCTTTCTTTTAAGACCTGTTGGAGTTTTCTTTACTGGGAAATTTCAGGGAAATTGAGTCTGTACTCACCAGGGAATTGGTGGGAGGAAGAAATCAGGGGGAGATCTGTGTGTGTTGGATTTGCTAGCCTGATTTTGCATTCCCTCTGGGTGAAGAGGAAAGTGCTTTTGGTTTCCAGGACTGGGAACGGAGAGGGGGAGTCACTCTGTTTGGATTCACAGAGCTTGTGTCTGTGTATCTCTCCAGGAGCACCTGGAGGGGGGAAGGGAAAAAGGATTATTTCCCTTTGTTGTGAGACTCAAGGGATTTGGGTCTTGGGGTCCCCAGGGAAGGTTTTTCAGGGGGACCAGAGTGCCCCAAAACACTCTAATTTTTTGGGTGGTGGCAGCAAGTACCAGGTCCAAGCTGGTAACTAAGCTTGGAGGTTTTCATGCTAACCCCCATATTTTGGACGCTAAGGTCCAAATCTGGGACTAAGTTATTACAGTCATAAACAGACAGTTAAGGGTTAATGTCTCTTTTACCTGTAAAGGGTTAACAAACAGGGAACCAAACACCTGACCAGAGGACCCATCAGGAAACAAGATACTTTCAAATCTCGATGGAGGGAAGCCTGTGTTTGTGTTTTTTGGGTTTTGCTTTGTTCTCTCTGGGTCCTGGAAGGGACTAGACGTGCAACCAGGTTTCTTGCCAATCTCTCTGCTACAGTCTCTTATATATTCAGAATAGTGAGTATTAAAGAACAAGCAGTTATAGTCTTTTTAATTGGTTTTCTTTATTTGCAAATGTGTATCTGGCTGGTAGAGTTTTAATGTGTATTTGGCTGGAAGTATTTTAAATTGTATTTCTGCTGGAGGAGGCTTTTTTCTCCAGTTTTTATAAGCTGACAGACCCTGTAACTTTTACCATCTAAATTGCAGAGATAACTTTTACTCTCTTTCTTTTTATTAAAAGTTTTGTGTTTAAGACCTGTTTGATTTTTTCCCCTTGTTGAGGCTCAAGGGAATTGAGTCTGTACTTAACAGGGAAGGGAAAGGGAGGGGAAAGGGAGAATCCCTTTGTTTTAGATTCACGAAGCTTGAATCTGTATTGCCTCTGGGTGAGGGAGAAGTAGGGGGGGAAGGGACATTCCTCCCTGTTTTAAGATTCAAGGAGTTTGAATCACGGTAATCTTCCAGGGTAACCCAGGGAGGGAAATCCTAGGAGAGGCAACGGTGAGGAAAGGGGTTTACTTTCCTTGTGTCAAGATCCAGGGGGTCTAGGTCTTGGGGGTCCCCAGGGAAGGTTTTGGGGGGACCAGAGTGTACCAGGCACTGGAATTCCTGGTTGGTGGCAGCGCTACAAGTACTAAGCTGGTAATTAAGCTTAGAGGAATTCATGCTGGTACCCCAACTTTTGGACTCTAAGGTTCAGAGTGGGGAAAGATACTATGACAGGATAGGACTGGGAAATGGCAGACTGAGCCCCCAAGCTTTAACTGCATGAGTAGTCCCATTCAGCTCATACATAAGTATTTTCGGGATCAGGGCTCAACTCTGCCAAACTCCTGCTGTGTCCATGTGGGGAAATTATTTAATGTGTCTTGGGCTCAGATTCTCCATCTGGAAGATTAGGTTAATAATAGTTACCCACCTTTGTAATGTGCCTTCAGATTGGGGAAATCAAAAGGACAGGTCTGCGCCTCCCCTCCTGAAAGGCTCTTGTCGGTGCTGCTTTCTGCCTGCACACAGGCCTCCCTGGTGGATGTCAGTCAGAGCACCCAGGCTTTCCACCTCCAGTCTTCTCCCCCTCCCCCCACTGGACAGACAACTAGGCTGTAGCCAAGTGTGAGCCAGGGCCCACTGTGGCTCTCCCACCGCCTGCCTGGAAGGCTCTTGTCAGAATTGCTTTCTCCTGGCAGCAGCAAATGGAATTGACGGGAGCGTTCGGGTGGGTGGCCATGGCACAGTCCCAATGGAAAACTGAAATTCTTCTGCAAAAATGAAATTTTCCTGTGAACGTTTCTAATTTTGAAAAAAGGGCATTTTCCTTTGGAAAGTTATTCTGTTGGAAGAGTCCTGGCCAGCTGTACTGCACACACAGGTAGCAGTGCCATGGACTTCCACGGGACTACTCGCAGTGTGTAAAGGTAAGCACATGTGTAAGTCTTAGCAGGATCCTGACCATTGTAAGAGAGAGTCCTTGACCTGACGAGCTAGCAATTTAAATAACAATGACAGAGAAAAGATGGGCTTGAACATGGAAGCACATGGAAGTGAAGTGACTTGCCCAAGGTCACACAGTAGGTCAGTGGCAGAGGCAAGAACAGGACACACATGTCTTGTAATTCCCAGTTCAAGCCCCTAGATGCTGTATCAAACTGCATCCCAAACTAATCTAGCTTTCCCCAAGGAGTGCAGTTTGTTTTCTTTCTGCATTTCCCTGGGTTCAGCTGGGGTCAACATAGACCAATTAACATGCAACACATTCGCCTGCTTTAGAAATCACAACCCCGTAGAGCATATTAGCCCACCCTGTTGACAAGCCTTAAGTGCTAGCAGCTTGTTTTTTAGGACCCCAAGTTCTTGTTTACTAGCATTGTTGCTGGGGGGAGGGTTAGCTGGGGACCGAGGGGCTACAGCATAACCGATATTCTGCATAGCAGACTTTGGGGAACTCTCCAGTGCAAGAGTCACTGAATGAAATATATGCTTCTTTTTCCCCTTTTTATCAGGGGCATCTCAGCGCTGTCTCGCTAGTGGGCATGGAAGGAATATTGGTTCGTCAGTGTTTCTGGGAAAGGAAAAAACATGAAGAGCCAGCTCTATAGCTTAATTAGTCTTATAGATGGGAGTCGTGCAGCAGGAGGCAGAATGAATAGGAAACTGAAAGCTTGGCACATGGAGGAAACCTCCCATCTCTGCTTGTACCAGTACGGCAGAGCAGGGATTTGATACTGCTCAGGGGAAGAACGAAGCTGAGGGAAGGACAGGGTAAGACAAAATTTGCCCAATCAATTGGCTGTCTGCTTGTCACAGACACAGAAACAGAGGAATATGAATAACTAAGCCTGTTTAATTGGTTAGGGCATTAGTTGCGCATCCATCAGTCAGGCACTGTCTGTGCCCTGTAAGGAAACAAATCCTGATCCACAGTGAAGGCGTTGACATCTACAAGGGGAGAGAATGGCTGCGATAAATGGTCCTGTTAGCAACCAAGGCCCCATCCTATCAAACCCTGGTTAGTCAATTGTATCCCACAGAGAGATGAGAACAGCTCATACAGCAGGCTGTTAGGAATACCAAGGTGATGAGAAGTAAGTGAAAAATAGTTCATTTAATTCTGCAGTGGCCCTGCCAGAGCCATTTCAGCTGGTGTTTGGGTCTGAACAGGGCTCTAACAGGCGCTTTGTCCTGCTTTCACAGGCTGTAGTAGAATGCATTTGCTTGGGAATCTAACATTCGTGCGGGTTAAATGAAGGAGACAAAGCCTAGCTCACAGTAGCCTCTTCTGTCTTCTTTGCTCCACGTCCCTTTTGCTCACACTGGTACCTACCCACCTTCTGTAACACTGCTGAGGAAGATCACAGCATTTTCTGTGCCTTTAATATTAATCAATTTATATTACAGTAGCACCAAGGGGCTGTAACAGTAGACGCCCATTGTGCTAGGCATTGTGCAAAACATAGAGAAAGAGACAGACCCTGTACTGAAGAGCTTCCGAGCTGACAAGCCAGCTAAGGACAGATATATCCCAGTTTTACAGATGAGAGGAAGCCAGTAAGTGACTTGGCCGTGCTCACACAGAGGCTCAGATCCTCAAAGGTAGTTAGGTACCTAATGCTCATTGAAATCAATGACCTTTTAGGAGCCAGGCCAGAGAACCGATGGCAAAGCCAAGACCCTTTCCCTGCGTCCCTAGAAAACAGGTTCCTATTTCCTACAAGAACACGAGTCAGTAATTTCTCCAAATGAAAGAGCCACTTTAGATTACAGAGACCACAGAGAAGAATAGCCAATAAATGTTAATTATTAAACAGATGAGACTGGATACTGAGAAAAGTTCTCTCAAGCTGCCTTAGATTTAAATTACTTTGAAAAGAAATCAAATGAATTAAAAGTTATTTAATAGTTCAATTATGGTTTGGTCAGTAGTTCCTGTCTGACTCTCTCCTGCAAGGCTGTCTAAGCGTTGGACATAACCAGGTATGCTCTAGCCCAGGGAGACCCAATGATGAAAGAACCCCAAGCCGCCTTGTACATGGTCTATATTTTTGTCTGGTTGGACAGTTTTTAAATTGTTTCCAGTCAGGTAGATACAGCTGATTTCACAGGTATGTAAAGAGTCTGATGGGAGATTAGAACCAGGGAAGAGGCCGGCTGGGGGTCTGGAGCTGAGATGAGGAAGTAAATCTGCAGATGGGAGGAGACAAGTCTGCTGAGGCCTGCGCTTGTAACATCACTCCCTGGCTTGCATGTCTCAGCCAATCCACCTGAGGCATGGCATTTCCCTTGAGAGAATGTGTCCTGCCCCAAGTTCCTCAGCCCTAGTGCACTGATGCTTTGATTTTGAAAGGTGACACACTTACAAGAGAGGCTAAAAATACACGTTGACTTTTGTTCCAATCACTCTCTCTTGTGAATACACAAATAAAATTTCCAGCTTTCCTGTTACCCAACAAACATTGATTTTCTTTAAGATGCACCTTTTAGGATAGAATCTTTTCCTTTTAGTGTCCCCTTCCTTTATCTAACAGCAGGGAAACGTCTAAACTTGCAATAGAGTGGAAAAAATCTTTTTGACTAGCTGCTCGGTTCAAATAGGGGCAACACAAGTGTTAGCAGCAGGATCCAGTTTCCAAGGAGAGTAACTGAGCTGGTATTCCTGTTGAACCAAGACGGAACAAACAACGGAGGTATTTGTAGAAATCAGAAACAGCCAGCAGGAATAAAGACAAGAGCTGAAACAAGAGCTGGAGGTTTCCCAGAAAGGACTCAGAGGGACTTGTAGGCTGAGGTGAGATCCCCGCTAGAGCAGCGACTACAGAGCGAGAAGACAGATCTGCGGGCACCTCAATTAATCAGTTTTACCATCCCAGCGGGAGTGTGTTGCAGTGGGCCTTCCCATCTGACTGCCACAGAACAGAAGTTCTGCCCTAAAATAGTGGAGATTGTTGCAGCAAGGACTAAAGGCACTGAAAATTCAGCTCCAGAAGGAAATCAAAGGGTCACTGGCCACAGTGGAATGAAGCTGCCTGGATGAGTAATTGATCCAGACAGAGGACTTGGGTAAGACCAGACATTTAAAACTGTTTGCTATCCCGCTTGTAAACTACACAGGCCCAGAGAGGAGAGGCTGGCCTATCCCAGATCAAATGATGCAAAAGCATCATTTTATTTGAGGGAAAATCTTCCTGGGAAGCTTATTTGGATGAATTCAACATGATAAGCCAAATGAATGGGTGGGAGAAGGGACAGGAAGGAGGTTTAACTGCAGCCCAACACTGACAATGCTGCAGAACGTACTCCCAGAGAACACTGAGTTACCCAGACCTGGTACAAGCCCTTGACAAGCCATCAATCTGAACTGGCCAGGACACAGCTAAGAGCAAGGAGGAGAGGAAAGAAGAAACCTCACCTGAACTGGCAGAGGTCCTACGCAGGCCTGTGTTGTGGGCATACCCAGATACCAGTGACACCTTCCAGCGTGAACTGGTGATGAGCTAGTTTATAGATGCTCAGCTGTTCTTCTGTTTCCCATTTAAGTGCTGGAACAAATCCAGTACAAACTCTGGGAGCTCACCTTCATTCCCTTCCCTTGTAGTTTCCTTCTATACCAGTATTTATCAGATTGACCAGTTCACATTTAGCAACCACACTTCCCTTTGTACAATTCCTGTGTCCCTTTTGTATTGGACACAGCTGCTAGTGCTTACAGTTTGGGGACAATATTCAAATAACATAACGAAGGGCTTGAACGAGTGGTATCTTATTAAAGTTTAAGTTCTCCTGAGAGAAATTACTGCACTTCCCAAAAGGAACTCCTAGCCGTGGTTAAGTCCATAGAACATGTTTATCGCTATCTGCATGTGAGGAAGTTTGTGGTCAGGACAGACCATGCTTCCCTGCAATAGCTCTTTAGACAGGAATCCTGAGGGACAGCCTGCTAGGTGGTTGGAAAAAGCTGCAGTACTATGATTTTGCAATCACACACAGGCCTGACCACAAGCATAGTAATGCTGATACCTTGTTGGAAGGCTAATTGCAAACCCTGCCCCAAGCAGGAGAACAATGACTTAATTTATCAGGGGATGGGTGTTCCTCTCTTCCTCTGATTCGCAGAAGTGTCCATGTTCTTGGTTCATCCACTGGAACAATGGGAATGCAGGAATGGACCCAGAGCATCTAAAAACTTCCCAGCGAGAGGATCTTGACATCAGGATAGTGTGTGATTGAAAAATCAACTGGCAATTGCAGCCACCCTAGGATGTCGTCCCCTCATAACACCACAGTAAAAGCTTTCCGATCACAGCGGGAAGACTTGGCCTTTAAAGATGAAATATTGTGTAGGGGATGGGAGAAATCAGCATGTGATAGATACAGGCATCAAATGGTTGTACCAGATATATTGAAAAAAAGAGGCTCTGAGGTTGTCATGATCTTAAAACTGCTGGACATTTGGGGGTTGCAAAAATTTTCTCTTGGGTAAAATGCAGAGAGGGCATAGAAATGATGCACAAAATGTGATGCTTGCATTGCAAACAAAAGCAGTGGAATGTAAGCCTGGCTTGACATGAGTAATTGAACAAAAGTGAGGCCTCTCTTTCTGGGAGACAGGATTAGGGAAGTCTGACTCAGCAGGGAGATTAGAGAGGCTATCAAAATAAAGAACTCAGTAATAGTGGGGGATTTCAATTACTCCCATATTGACTGGGTACATGTTACCTCAGGACGAAATGCAGAGACAAAATTTCTCAATACTTTAAATGACTGCTTCTTGGAGCAACTGGTATGGGAACCCACAAGGGGAGAGGCAATTCTCGATTTAGTCCTGAGTGGAGCGCAGGATCTGGTCTAAGAGGTAACTATAGCAGGACCACTTGGAAATAGTGACCATAATATAATGACATTTAACATTCCTGTGGTGTGAAGAACACCTCAATAGCCCAACACTGTGGCATTTAATTTCAGAAAGGGGAACTATGCAAAAATGAGGAGGTTAGTTAAACAGAAATTAAAAGACACAGTGACTAGAGTGAAATTCCTGCAAGCTGCATGGACACTTTTTAAAGACACCATAATAGAGGCCCAACTTAAATGTAGACCCCAAATTAGAAAATACAGTAAAAGAACTAAAAAAAGAGCTGCCCTGGCTTAACAACCATGTAAAAGAAGCAGTAAGAGATAAAAAGGCATCTTTTAAAAAGTAGAAGATAAATCCTAGTGAGGTAAATAGAAAGGAGCATAAACACTGCCAAATTAAGTGTATAAATGTAATAAGAAATGCCAAAAAGGAGTTTGAAGAACAGCTAGCTAAAAAACTCAAAAAACGTTTTGTTATTACCTTTCACGTACATCAGAAGCAGGAAACCTGCTAAACAACCAGTGGGGTCCCTGGACGATCAACATACAAAAGGAGCATTTAAAGATGATAAAGTCATTGCGGAAAAACTAAATGAATTCTTTGCTTCAATTTTTATAGCTGAGGATGTTAGGGAGATTCCCAAACCTGAGCCGTCTTTTGTAGGTGACAAATCTGAGGAATTGTCACAGATTGAAGTGTCACTAGAGGAGGTTTTGGAATTAATTGATAAACTTAACAGTAACAAGTCACCGGGACCAGATGGCATTCACCCAAGAGTTCTGAAAGAACTCAAATGTGAAATTGTGGAACTATTAACTATGGTTTGTAACCTGTCCTTTAAATCGGCTTCTGTACCCAATGACTGGACGATAGCTAATGTAACGCCAATATTTAAAAAGGGCTCTAGAGTGATCCCGGCAATTACAGACCAGTAAGTCTAATGCCAGTACCGGGCAAATTAGTTGAAACAATAGTAAAGAATAAAATTCAGACACATAGAAGAACATAAATTGTTGCGCAAAAGTCAACATGGTTTCTGTAATGAGAAATCATGTTTTACTAATCTATTAGAGTTCTTTGATAGGGTCAACAAACATGTGGACAAGGGGGTCCAGTGGACATAGTGTACTTAGATTTCCAGAAAGCCTTTGACAAGGTCCCTCACCAAAGACTCTTTTGTAAATTAAGTTGTCATGGGATAAGAGGAAAGATCCTTTCATGGATTGAGAACTGATTAAAATACAGGGAACAAAGGGTAGGAATAAATGATAAATCTTCAGACTGGACAGAGGCAACTAGTAGTGTTCCCCTCTAGTTCTAGGATTGGTCCTAAGGTTCTAGGACCAATCCTATTCAACTTATTCATAAATGATCTGGAGAAAGGGGTAAACAGTGAGGTGGCAAAGTTTGCAGACGATACTAAACTGCTCAAGATAATTAAGTCCAAAGCAGACTGTGAAGAACTTCAAAAAGATCTCACAAAAGTAAGTGATTGAGCAACAAAATGGCAAAAGAAATTTAATGTGGATAAATGTAAATTAATGCACATTGGAAGAAATAACCCCAACTATACATACAATATGATAGGGGCTAATTTAGCTACAACTAGTCAGGAAAGAGATCTTGGAGTCATCGTGGATAGTTCTCTGAAGACATCCACGCAGTGTGCAGAGGCGGTCAAAAAAGCAAACCGGATGTTAGGAATCATTACAAAGGGGACAGAGAATAAGATGAGGAATATATTATTGCCCTTACATAAATCCATGGTACGCCCACATCTTGAATACTGCATACAGATGTGGTCTCCTCATCTCAAAAAATATATATTAGCATTAGAAAAAGTTCAGAAAAGGGCAACTAAAATGATTAGGGGTTCGGAATGGGTTCCATATGAGGAGAGATTAAAGAGGTTAAGACTTTTCAGCTTGGAAGAGAGGAGACTAAGGGAGGATATGATAGAGGTATATAAAATTATGACTGGTGTGGAGAAAGTGAATAAGGAAAAGTTATTTATTTGTTCCCATAATATAAGAACTAGGGGCCACCAAATGAAATTAATGGACAGCAGGTTTAAAACAAATAAAAGGAAGATCTTCTTCACACAGCGCAGAGTCAACTTGTGGAACTCCTTGCCTGAGGAGGCTGTGAAGGCTAGGACTATAACAGGGTTTAAAAGAGAACTAGATAAATTCATGGAGGTTAAGTCCAATAATGGCTATTAGCCAGGATAGATAAGGAATGGTGTCCCTACCCTCTGTTTGTCAGAGGCTGGAGATGGATGGCAGGAGAGAGATCACTTGATCATTTCCTGTTGGGTTCACTCCCTCTGGGGCACCTGGCATTGGCCACTATTGGTAGACAGGATACTGGGCTGGATGGACCTTTGGTCTGACCCAGTATGGCCGTTCTTATGTTCTTATACTGAGGTAAAGACTAAGCTATGCATGGGCAGTGTGCACTGTTCAGGGGTTGGTTCCTACAAAGCGACCAAGCCGATCCCAAAACGTGTGATGCAATGCATAGTAAATGCAATATAATGTGTAAATGTATATAAAGGAAGAGGCTTGCTGTGTAACTCTGGATGTGATATGCCATATACCCACCCCCTATGCTTGAGTCTGATCAACTCAGCATAGCTCTGCTGTGTGCCAAGTAAAGGAACCTGAGTGATGAGACTGGAGTTGAACTGAACTGTTGGAAAAGTGAGTGGATGAGGTCTTGGGGGAACCCCACGAGTGCTTTGTACAGTCTTACCCTTAATGGTGTAAGACCTCTCAGTGTTATTCATTCTGTTGAGTTGGATGAGAATTTTAAGCCTATGGCTCTGACCTTGTTGCGCATGCAACATGTGATCGCACTGAAGGGATGCTCTTGAGGCAAAACTCACCATTTTAGGTCAGAAAAGATCTGCTGGGAAAAAAATCATTTTACCCAGAGATCGGTATTTCAGTTAGTCCTGTCTATGCAATCCGACAGCATTTCCACTCCCCAGGCTCTTTTGTGGTTCCCCTCCCAGAGCAGAGAGCTTTGGCAGACTACCCAAGGATGGACAAAGCTGGGATTGCATGTTACATCTTAATAATGGATGACAGGGCTGGATCTTCCTCCACCTTTGTAACGATTATTTACTGCCAACATGAAATCATCATTGATTTGGATGTCTCCAAATATAAACCTCATCACAGAGCAGAGCCAAAAAAATGAAATAAATACCACCACCCAGATCTAGGGTTGCCAATTTCCTAATTGCACAAAACCAAACACCCTAGCCCCGCCCCTTCCCCAAGTCCTTACCTCCCGCTCACTACATTCCCCCTCCCTTGGTGGCTCGCTCTCCCCTACCCTCACTCACTGTCACTGGACTGGGGCAGGGGTTTGGGGTGCGCAGGGTGAGGGCTCCGATTGGGGGTGCAGGCTCTGGAGTGGGGCTGGGGACAAAGGGTTTAGGGTGCAGGAGGGGACTGTGGGTTGAGGGAAGGGGTTGGGGTGCAGGCTCTGAGATGGAGCCATGGATGAGAGGTTTGGGGTGCAGGAGGGGGCTCCAGGGTGGGTGGGTGGGGCAGAGGGATTCAGGGTGTGGGAGGGGGCTCTGGGATGGGGCAGAAGGTTGAGGTTCAGGGGGGTGAGGGCTCTGTTTGGGGGTACAGGCTCTGGGGTGGGGCCAGGGAGGAAGGGTTTGAGATGCAGGACAGGGCTCCAGGATGGGGCAGAGGGGTTCAGGGTGTAGGAGGAGGCTCTGGGCTGGGGTGCAAGGGGTGTGAGGGCTCCATCTGGGGATACAGGCTCTGGGGTTGGGCCAGGGATGAGGAGTTTGGGGTGCAATAGGGGGCTCTGGGTTTGAGGGCACTCAGGGCTGGGACAAGGATTTGGGGCTAGGGCTTGGGGCAGGGGCTTACCCCCAGCGGCTCCTGGTCAGCGGCAGGATAAGACAGGCTTCCTTCCCATCCTGACTCTGCACTGTGCCCCAGAAGTGAACAGCAGTCCAGCTCCTAGGCGGAGGCATGGCAGGTTGCTCTGCACACTGCTCTCGCCTGCAGGCACCACCCCCTCAGCTCCCATTGGCCACAGTTCCCAGCCAATGAGAGTGTGGAGGGGCATAACGCCGGCCATGTCTGGCGTGCAGCGCAGAGTCAGGACAGGTAGGGACTAGCCTGCCTTAGCTCCGCAGCACTGCTGACTGGACTTTTAGTGGCCCAGTTGACGGCACTGAGTGGAGCCGCCAGGGTACCTTTTTAACTGGGTGTTCTGGTCGAAAGCCGGACACCTGGTCACCATGCCCAGATCCTGACCCACAGTCTATGGCAGTGCGTTAGAGGACCTGGGAGAAGAGGCTCAGAGAACTAGCAATAGAATATAGAGCCTTCCACTGTTTTTGCATCAAACAGAAGCAAGCTAGGCCTTAAAATGGTTTCCATCACATTGGCAGTTTTTTGGCGTTGTCACAGGGTGGCCACCCACTCCTGCCATGAAGGGCTGAGAACAGCCCTGGGAGAAGGCGATGGTAGGGGAAAATCTGGGCTGATTGGGGAAGTAGTCACAGCTGGGCCACACCCCAATCAGGCTGCAGCTGGCCCTATAAAGAGGCTGGTGGGCTGGGCACATAGGCAGTCTCTCTCTCTAGGTGCCAATGATGAGTGATATGGACTGCAGTCTGCCCCCAGAGTGTGGGGGCTAGATGAGGACTGGCAGTGAACACTGAGGAAAAGTGGGAATAGAGGGTGGGAATTCCCCTGGGAGGGGAGCCCAGAGAGAGATGGGTACTGCCAGGGGGAAGCACCCAAGGGAGAGGGATACCAGGGTCCAGGAAGGACATGGGGCCAGCAACAGCAGGACAGTGACCTTCAGAGGGTGCTCCAGCTGCTAGAACACTAATTCCTCAGAAGACTAGCAGGGGGTGCCGCAGGAGTGAGTCCCGCATCACTACAGACCCACTCATCATTAGGGTTCCTCCTCCTGGCTGCTCTGGAGATTAGCTTTTTCCAGATCTGCTGCTTGCTCATGTGCCCTGCTGCCTCTCTTTCTCTCTGTGGCATGGCCCTTCCGCCAGGTCATTATAGTCCTTTCACTCTTCTGGAGTATCAAAGTCTTTCCATAGCAACTGCCTGGGTGCTGGCGGTGCTTCCACATCCCCTGGCTTGAAGTGATTTCCATTATATGCAGGGTTCACAGACTGGTTCAATGGCTCTCAGCACCCTCACTATACAAATTGTTCCAGCACCCTTGAGCAACTGTCTTTGTCAGTCTTCTCATTCACTGACCAAATGGTGCCATTTCCCCTGTAGCTGGTACGGGAATCCAGACCCAGTCTGTAGGCCAGGTTCCAGATCAGGGGATCCTCCAAGCAGCAGCCAAGGTCTGTATGATCTTAAACCTTGCTGCCATATTCCTGAGCCTTTTCCTACACCCTCTCCCCTAGGTTTTCCTCCTTTCCTCTCTAATGTCCAGAGAGTGGATGCAGGCTCCTTCACTGCAGCCCCTTTCTGCTACCAACTTCTTGGTTTTATCATAGCCCTGTCTGTTACTTCTTAGCTGGGCTCTATTTCCAATCAGGGGCTGCTTATCCAGCCTAATTCCCCTCAGGTGTGGCCTATCAAGTTAACTGGCCCCTTCTCATCATTAATCCTTTCAAGACTAATGTGGTGTGAACATCCCAACACACACTATCCTCCTTAAGACTGCATCCCTCGGAGGTATGGATGCCTTCCCCCCTAGCATTGCCAGAGCTGGGTCTGCAGGTCTTCCCACTCCTGCTCCAAGTCGCCAACCATGAGAAGCAGTTTACCTTTCTCCTCCATGGTCTCTCCAAATGTTTCCTTCTAGAATTGAATGTCCTCTATAGCTTCATGTAAAGCCTTCTCAGTTGCCACCAATTTCTGTTGTAGCACCTTTCCTTGTTCTGTAGGCTTTCCCAGCACCCTGTCTCTCATGGGCTGGATTCCTACTGTCTTTAGTCTATTCTCTGTATTTGTCTCTGCGTCCCTCACTTTTATCTTTGAAGGACCCTTTCTCATCTCTGGTTCTTCATTACCGCATTGGCTTTCTCTACCACTCCACTAATGTTTTGTTCTGGTTTCTAATCAGGACCCTCCCCTTCCCTGAGCCACAGTTGGGTTACCTGTGAGGGCAAAGCCTCCTCACATGTCCTTAGGGCCAGCCTTAGGGAAAATGGTCCTCTAGGCGAACTTGTATTTTGATGCCTTGGCCCCTGTGGCCACAGCATATACACACACACACACCATTGAACAGATCAGAGAGAAGGCAGCACCTATCTTCACACAGATCTCATGATCATTGAATGGGCAGAAAAGGTAAGGCCAAGAGTGCACTGAATGCATAAAGGTTAAATAGGGTTTTGTTTGTCAGCAGTGGCTGTCTTTTAAAAGTGATGAAGGAAAGCATCCATTTAGGGAGGGAAAATGACGACATTTTAAATGTTAGACAGCTGCAGAGAATCCTATGTGCATCCTACTGCTAGCGAAGAGGGGAAACAGCAGCAGGCTTAGAGATAAATAGATGGGAGCCTGATTTATGATATGTAGAGAAAGTATCACCAGGTTAGCTGGCTCTCTAGAGGGAGTGGAGAAACAGGTTAGTTTGAGGCACTAATGTGTATGTCATGCTGTCTGGAGCGGCTTACAGCTGTGAGTCCCAACCTCAGGGCAGAAACTTCAAACTGGTTGTATGTTCTGTAATTGGATTTCATCAACCCAGTAACAAGTGTGAACTCCTAAAGCGCTATAAATACATCAGAGGGATAAATAACTTCTTTCCCTCCCTGGTATTTAAGTTAAGTGCAATGTGGACACAAGAACAAATGGATATAAACTGGCCATCAACAAGTTTAGACTCAAAATTAGGCAAAGGTTTCTAACCGTCAGAGGAGTGAAGTTCTGGAACAGCCTTCCAAGAGGAGCACTGGGTGCAAAAACCTAACTAGCTTCAAGACTGAGCTTGATAACTTTCTGGAGGGGATGGTATGATGGGACTGCCTACAATGGCACATGCCTATTGGCAACTGCCTGTAGAAAAATCCCCAATGCCCAGAGACGGGATACTAGATTGGGAGGTCTCTGAGTTACTAGGGAGAATTCTTTCCCTAGTATCTGCCCGGAGGGTCCTGCCCACATGCTCAGAGTCAAACTGCTTACCATGTTTGGGACTAGGAAGGAATTTCTCCCTGAGTCAGCTTGTCAGAGACCCTTGGGGCTTTTCACCTTCCTCTGCAGCATGGGTCACAGATCACTTGCAGGTTTAAACTAGCCTAAGTGGTGGATTCTCTGTAACTTGAAGTCTTTAAACCATGATTTGAGGACTTCAGCAACTCAGCCAGAGGTTGTGGGTCTATTTCAGGAGTGGCTGGGTGAGGTTCTGTGGCTTGCAATGTGCAGGAGGTCAGACTAGATGATCAAATTGGTCTCTTCTGACCTTAAAGTCTATGAGTCTATAACAGTCTTACCATGGAATCACAGATAGACTGGAATGCCCAGGGGGACTATGCTGCCACCCAGGTAAGTTGGACTATGCGATAGACGGTCACTTTACACCAAAAATCATTACAATATTCAGGTTACTCCCAGTCCTAGTCACTTGCCACAGGTCATTTGTACTCAGACCTGAAATCAAAGACAATGCCTGTAGCCAATCCTGTAATAAAGTTAATTTAAGATTTATTAACTAAGAAAAGAGTTATTTATAAGGTGAAAACAGAAAACATACAAGAGTTTACAGTCTTAGATGTAAAAAGGTAATATAAGCTTCTATAATAAGCATTGTTATATGTCCTTTAGGGCTGACCCGTGCCAAGCAACGTTGGGATCTCTTGCTTATGTTTGGAAGTCTTTGGTCCTCAGAGTCCAGACACTAGAAAAGATCCAGTTTCTCCTTGTCAGGGATTTTTAACCCCCCCTACCTCAGAATCCAAGCTGATGGGATGAGTGACCCTGCATGCAACTACTTCACTGGGGGGAGGGGAGGGAAGCAAGCAATCAACAAAGTCTTTGTTCCACAATGGCCCATTTGGATTCAGTAGTCCTTCCTGATGGGCACCTCTTGTAGTAAACTAATATTTCACACTTGGTAATTCTTCTCCTCTGACTGTGGGGAATTTACAGTCTTAAACATTTTTATATTTAAACACTATCTTATAACATGGGATACGAAAATATTATAACTAGGATTAATACATGCAGCATCCTACAAGCATTCCATAAAGTCTAAACACATCGTTCCAACTCTAATATCTATTTTGATACTGCTAACCCACAGGTAAACCAGATTGGTTTCCAGCTATACATTTGTAAAAGTTCAATGAGGCCTAGGGACCTTAGAACGAGTTGGCACCTAGTGTGCCAGTGTCACATTGTAAACCTGGCTTCTCTGGGAATTCACACCCTCGATTTGCCAGATCAAGTGTCGTATGTGTTAGAAAATTATATTAAATTGCTCTCAGGAGACTGCATCTTGTATGCGCATGTAATGGATTAGAGGATATAATAAATCTTTTCCATTTCTAATTGCTGTCATGAATGATTCCTCCCAGGGAGAAAGGGGAGAGATGTGGAAGAAAGGAATCTATTTGAATAGATGAAAGATAAGAGCTGAAATTATTTAAGATAAAATTCAATAAGAAAGATGATGCTTACATGTATGAGCCACTATTACAGCAGTTCCTGGGAGTGACCTCTGTAGTTCAAATAGCAAAGCACCCTGTGTAATAATTAACTGTTTAAACATTCCCACAACATTCCAATTCCATTCATCTCAGCTTCAAAGTAAACTTTTTGAAAAATCTGAGCAACTTTCATTCAGCCATCTTGAGGTATTATATTATTTATTATTTTATAGATGCTATAAGTATGATAAATGCATCATAGGGAACACACAGAAGACAGTCCTGAGAAATTTACAAACTCAGCTCTCAAATCTGCAAACATTTATGCACATTCTTAACTTTATGCAAGTCCTATTTATTTAAACGTTTGCAGGATTAGGGACTACATGGGGATCTTGGCAGCCAAGTGAGGATAAAATATACTTCAAAAAGGGAAGGGATGAGAGTTATTCCAGAGATGCATTAGTGCAAATGAGACCAGAAACGTACCCACTATTTCCCAGTCTGATCACAAATTCATCTAGTCTGAGCCTGTAGAAAAGTGGGTTTTGAGGGAGGGTACATGATACACAGGATGAGGGAGGACATTCCAGGTGCATTAGACACATTATCTGAGGAAGGGATTTAAAGAGAACATGTCTCTGTGAGTTTTGAGGAGATTTACATGTACTTGTCTCTGGACTGCTCCCAAAGTAGCATCTTCTGTTGACCCGCATTTAACTCCCCAGCTCTCCAGGAGAGGAGTTTTACATGTCTTTTGCAATACCTTAGACACAGATTCATTGTGGCTGAAAGGAACCACCTAGAAGCATCTACAAAGACATTCTTTGCAAGAAGGTTCCAAACTTTACCATAACTACTTGCTAAGCAGCTTCTACATATTAGTGCATGAAGGCACAGATTCACACAAAGAAGATAACCTGTAATTGGCTTTCTCTATAAACAATCTCCCTACACCTATATGTATGTGCACATACATGTATATTATAATAGTCCTAGGGAGATTTTGCACTCCTCATATTGGGTCAAGAAGATTCTACCACTCTGTTCAGCTAGCTCACACAAAAAACATCAAGACTCTTAAAGAGGAAGAGCTCTTATTTAAACTGAAATGTTCCATAGGGAAAGTTGCTGCCCGCAACAGCACATCAATAAAGTGATTACTGAAATCTGACCACAGCTGAACGAATGTTATTAAAACCATTACCTGCTGGAACTGATTAGTGTATGAGTGAGGTGCTGAAAATAAAACACAAGAGCATTATCCAAAAACGTGCATGCTGTTCCTTAACAGCTCTTAAACCTGTAGAGTACCTCCCATGTTTAAAAGCTTTGAGTCTGAGATCACACACGAGCTCTCTGCACCAACATGTATCTGGTCACACACATCTAGAACCATCGGCAGAACTACCGCTCTCATTAGGGTGACAACTTGTGCTACTGACAGGCTGAATTCCTGGATGTCAGCCCTCACTGAAGCCCACACAAGACTTTGACCAGTAGCTATGAAAAATGCTGAAGGAAAACACTGACATCCTCAATGAAAGAATGGACTGATCTTTATTAAGAATTAATATACACAGTCTATGGGCTTCCATGCAAATGGCTGCAGTTGAACAAAGATCTTTATTTAACATTTCATCTCAGACTGATCTCAAGTAAACCACCTGTCAGCTTGGTTTTTCCCCCACCCATGTCTCTCCCTGGACACAAGATTAGAAGGCAAGAAAGCCCAGTCACTGGCATAGCAGTGATTCTACAAAGACACCGGAGTGAGCGCACATAGTCAAGATGGCTTGGAATGAAGAACTTGCTGCTGCTGCTCTTGAAGAGACTTGGAATCCTCCCATGGACGGGGCCCTCTGATGTTCTTCCAGTCATCAAAGTTAGAGTTTTTCAGTTTCTATAGATAAACAAACATAAAGCTATGTTAGGGCATGAGTGCAGTGCTTTAAACAGAGTTCTTCCAAATATGCTTGTTTCCTATATCACAAATGTAACAGCAGCCACTGGCTGATTAACTTTCACCCAGGACCAAATGATATTCTATAGGAGAAAGAAGTCTACAGACAGGAGAAAGAACAGAGAAATATCATATTACTTGCGATGACTGTAGCTGTAACTGCTACTCTATATCTAGGGAAGAGCGAGCCATTGGACAGGGCAGAAAGGTTCTCTTCTTTACCTTTTCTTTTTTTTAAACTACCCTATTTTTCAGGTCAGCCCTTTGACTGCAGGAATTTCTGGTGTCGAGGTGTAGAAAGTTGCCAAAGCACAACCAAAACCTGGCTTTTGCAGAAGGAACTACTCTTGAGGGAGATAGGGGAAGGAAGACAATGTCTGCTCATTGGTGCCCAGAGGTATTCTGCCTGTGCAGGGCAGATGGCCTCAGGGGAGTCTGAAACAGCATGATCCCCTTCACTCCATACTACTTCCATACAAAAGAGAGGAATGCACAGCTTTCCAGAATGTGCTTCCTAATTCCAGAAGCCACAAATGGGAGATGAGGCTATAACCATGTTCCCAACCCACCTACCCATGTCCCCCTTTAGGGTGAGGAATACACTGGGGTACTTGTCTATATGGGGTGTTAGTCCACACTGAGGGGTGTCCACTAGCATGTTGCACACTAATTGGCCCATGTGGACCCTGTTGGCATGCACTAAAAGCTTCTTAGTGCACGTTAATTTAGTACTGTTTGAAATGAGAACTTTTAGTGCATGTTAGCAGGGTCCATGTGGGCCAGTTAGTGCGCAACACACTAGTGTACACTAGAATTTACACCCCTCTAATACAAACAAATACATTTTGTGGAGACAGGCCCTGGGAGTGTTAAGTGGCCAAACAGCCTAGCACTTAAACAATGTCTAGATTTCCCACACAGGTGGTCTGGGGAGTAGACTGGATCTTTCTCCACCCCCCTCTAGCACCCCTGTTCAAGGGCATCCACAATAGGACTCTTCATGCATTTCTGTGACTGAGTAAAAAGAAGAAACACTCTCCTGCCCACCCCTGCAATGTGCTGCTGCTGCAGAAGGCAAAGGGATGCTGAGATTCCCCCAGCAGTAGGGTTGTACTACCACACAAGACAGCATTTTGGCACAGGACGTTGCAGTTCTTGCTATAGAGAAGCTAGAGAACCTTTGCAGACTATTTTTCAAAGCCTCTCCAGTTCCTACGTCAAAGAACTACAATAGTAAAAGACAGATGCCAAGAGAGTTTCTGTATCCAGTGCATTTTAGTGCAAAGTTTAATTTCAATGCAGTTACTGAAAACAAGCTGGAAGCAAACTCTGCTGACTCTTCCTTTAGTTTAATGCACACAGATAGTGGAGAAGTAGCTGCTTATCCCAAGTCTTCTCCCTGACCATTTACTTTAGTTTGCTACTTCCCCTGCTCTCCACCTCCCATTCTCCACACTTTATCCTTGAAATCGCACATTCTGAACCAAGTCCCACAGTGGTATAAGCAGGTGCCTTTCCTACTGAAGACAATGTGAGTTCTGCTTGTTTACACCAGGCCAAAATTTGACCCACCTCTTCACAGTGCAGCTAGTTAAGAAATGGAAGTCCCATTTCCCACTAGGCACAGACTCTCTATAGTCAGTAAGTTCCTAAATAAGGAGCTTCGCATCGGCTAACAGCAGACCTGTGAGGGAGTTTGCAACATCATCCCAAAGGTTCACACTGACGAGACAAGGGGGCATTCCGAGTGTTACCAAAGTGAAGAAGATTGTACATTATTAATGATTAAGGCTAAGATTTTGTCATGGTTATTTTTAGTAAAAATTATGGACTGGTCACGGGCAATAAACAAAAATTCATGGAAGCCAGGACCTGTCTGTGACTTTTGCTGCTGCAGCTCCATGGTTTCCCCCACCACTGTGGGTGGCTGGGAGCTGTGGGGTGACCATATTTCCCAAAGAGAAAACGGAACACCCCAGCTGCTTGCCCGAGGCGTCCCCCTCCTGCCGCATGAGGCTGCTGCCTGTTGCTGGAACCCTGAGGCCGGCCCCCTCGGGAGTGTGTCACTGGAACTTTGGCAGGGGCCTCCTATGGCTTGTCGCCAGAACCCTGCCTAGGGCCCCACTGGCTGTCAGCTCCGGAGTCCTGCAGCCCCTGGGGCTGAAGCAGAGAATGTCACAGAGGTCTCTGGGAGTCACGGATTCTGTGATTTCCATGACCTCCGTGACATAAACATAGCCTTATTAATGATACATATTGCAGTGGGACCCAACCCCTTCCTCAGGATCCGGGCCTCACTGCAATAGGCACTTTACAAATACACCAGAAGACACTACCCTTGCCCTACAGAGCTTGCATTCTAATTTGCCTACTGTCAACAGGGATGACAAACAATGAGGGACTTGAAAAAGGGTCACAGAAAATTTTGACAGCTGTAACAGGACAGGCCTGCTGTTATTAGTTCATGTTATGCAAAACCTTCATAACACTTCTACAGCTTGAAGAAATCTCAATGAGATTAGTCAGATTTCAAAATAAATTAAGCGATATCCCACAGAAAACACTTGTGCAGGCATATACATTCGCCAGACTTTTGATATGAGGTAGCAGCAGCTGAATTTTTCATACAGTGGAGTGAGTTAGCATAAGCACTTCCTGAAAACTGTCCTTGCTACTTTATTCAAATTGAGATTAACCAGCCTTTCATTTCCATTGGAAAAAATCTGAACTGACTAAGGAGGAGAGGGAGAGGGAGTTTAGGGAAGGTGTCCCATCATCCCATGCGTCTGCAACCATCACTCGGATTACAAGAGAGTTTAACACCTGACTCAAATGGAAGATTGCAAAGAACCTTTGCTTTACAAAGGGAAAGCATTCTGACTTTATAAAACACATATACAGTGCAGCTGTAAGTTTAGACTCTCTACCCACAATGCCTACTCTAGAAATGTTCAGAGATATTTTCAATAAGCAGTTACTGAAAATGAAATATATTCAGTGAAGCTTACGGAATCTGAAGAGACTACCTAAGGGACCAACACAAGCAGAATACCTAATAGAGGATAGTCTTTAACTAAAGGTCATACTCAATTGTATCGGAAGCCTGAGGAAGGCTTTGAAGGGGTCACTCTCAAGACAAAGGGTTACTTACAGCACAGGGTGTTTCAAATATGTACAGTATCTAAGAAAATGAAAACAAGAAAACATTTCAGTAGTCTTTGTTCCAAATTTAGTGGTATCAGGGTTCCTGAAAAAGACATTATGAATTACATAATGAAGGATTTAACATTCAAAGGATGGGTATAGTCAGTGTAAATAAGTAGATTAAACTATACAATTGATGAGGTCTACTAACTGAGTTTATCCTTGTTAGTTAAAATTAAGGAGTTACAAATCTAATCAGTGCACAGAGAAACTATACATTTGTTTGTTCAGGTGTTACATTCATGAAGACCATTAATAGCTTGTGACATTCACAATAAAGATTTCATTTGATGCCTTACTGCAAGTCTAGGGAGAGTAGCTTCCTAAGGACACATGGCAGAATCTGCAACTATTATTAAGGCTGCCATTTAGTCATGGAGATCACGGAATTCAGGACTTCCAAAGACATGCGTGACTTCAGCCAGTGCAGCTGGGAGCTACAGGGAGCTACGGGGTACCCCCACAGCTCCCGGCCACCACAGGTGGCAGGGGGGACCTAGCGGCAGGGCAGATCTACCGCTTCTGGCCACCATGGGCAGCAAGAGGGACCCCTGCTGCTCTCAGCCCCCGTGGGCGGCAGTGGGGACCCGGTGGCAGGGGGAATCCCCACTGTTCCCATGGAGCGTGGGTGGCAGAGGGCATCCACAGAGCTTCTGGCCACCACCGGTAGCAAAAGGGACCCCCGCCGCTCCCAGCAGCTGCTAGTGGCAGGCAGGATTTCCGCTGTCATGGATGGCAAAAGGGACCCAGGCAGCTCCCAGCCGCAGGCGGCGGGGGGGGGGGGGGAAGAGGGCCTGGATCTCCCAGCCCCTCCCCTCCAAGCTGCCCAGGCTACCCATTTTCTCATGGGTATTTTTAGTACAAGTCAGAGACAGGTCATGGGCTTCCACGAATTTTTCATTATTGCCCGTGACCTGTCCGTGACTTTTACTAAAAATATCCGTGACAATAACTTAGCCTTAACTGTTATCGGTCTAGAAGGGACATGTATCCAATCAGTGATACTTTCAGAACAGCCAGGCTATACTATTTCCCAAATCTGATTATGTCATAAAAGTTTTAAAAAGAAAAGGGGTCCTTTTTTATTCAGGTAAAGGTAAGAAGGAACATCAGCTATGAAAGTGGACCTGAAAAAAGTCCCGATTCTCTATGGCTTAGCACCTGTAGTTATTTACATCTGTGCAAAGTATGGGTACAACTCTACTCAACCAGAACTCTCCACACACTCACACACTGTGATGGGAGCCTTTCGCACCCAGTTTGTACAGAGGTAAATGACTGCCCCAGTGCTGGGCAATGGAGAATTTGGCCTTCAACTGTTACTGTGCTATTTTTATTTTTCTTAAATAAGCCTGACAACCCTGAAGAGTTAAGTCCTCTTTCTGTCCACTGAATAGGAAAAGCACACGCAGCGGTGTTACAAGCGTCCCTCAGACTGGCATACAGCCATGTAGCAGGACCACATCTTTAGATGAGAGGGTAGCTCAACCCCAAGTTCACTCTGTCTTTGGCTTTTCTGCTGAGAATGTCAATTAGTGCTAGCTGTGATGTGGACACCTGTCCATTAGGACCAGGACTGAGACCACCTAATTTCACAGAAGTACCACATACAAATGGCAAACTGCTTTCAGACACTCCCAACTTGAGAGCTATACAAACTGGCTGTCTAGAGGTGAAAGGCTCTCTGCTCTGCTACCAATCCCCTGCACTATTCAATCCACTAAACAGTCAGTCACTGAAGGAGATGTAACCAGATCAGATTGACATTCCTTTTGCTACTTGTCTCAAATAGCCCAAAGGATACTGGAAATTAATTGTTTAAAGTTAGAGCAATGTAGTACATCAAACCTACTGCTTCACTTTCTAAATCAGCTAAAAATGCCTCTTAAAAGTCTTTGGCTGACAAGCTGAAACTAGAAGACAACTGCAGCTCTGTGAGTAGGTGGTGTGGCTAAACAAGCATTCAGCTGCTCACTGCACATTTGGCTTTTATAAGACTCCTGTTAAGCAGGTTTCAATATTAGGGATACTGGATGGTATAAGGGACAGGAAGTGGCCTAGGGAGTCATTCACTCCCAGCTCCCTGGTTCAAATCTGGTCCATACTGATGGTGTTTGAAAATCATTACCCTATGAGTTTGGGTATACGTTGTCCGTAGAGGGCAAGCCTCCACACCACAAAGAGCAAACTGAAATCAATCAAAATTAATTTAGGCCTGGGAGCGCTCAGCACCTCTGAAAAATCAGGCCAAGTTATTTCAAGTTGGTCACCAAAATCAGTGGTCATTTACAACAACTGTGACTGTAGTGTCTCTGTGCTGCACTATCTCACCTGTAAAAACGAGACAATAAAAACATGCCTCTCTGAGAAGGGTGTTAGGAGGGTTACTTCCTTAGGCTTGTGAGATGCTCAGATACTTTGGTGATGAGCACCCCAGAAATGCCTATACATAACAAATCAAAAGGGGGCAATTACTGCCTGTCACTATGGTAACTGGCATGTAAAATTTCAGATAAAGATGGAAAGATTACAAAGGGCAGAGCATCTTCACAGTTGAAAGGAGCAGGGAAGAGAACCGCATCAAATCAGCTTGGTACGTGTCAGATCAACAAATTACTTCCGGGGCTATAGCGCGTGTAATGAAAGACCCTATTGTAACGTACAGATGTAGGGGGACAGAGTTAAAATGGGTGTTTAAAATCTTCACCTTATTGCACTAATGAAGCTCTGTTTTCGCATGAAGTCTTTCACAATGCAATCTCTTCGCTCTTTTCATTTTCCTTACAAAAGTCTGCTGCCACATTTGTTTAGTGATTTATGGGTTATCACTTTGTATTTAATTATTATCTGTGATTAATCCTGCTCAGACTGGAAAGCTGCATGGAGTAATTCTATTTAACCAGAGGGTGTTTCTTTGTAGTTTTATGTTATTCATGTATAACGCAAGTTGACAAGGGCGGAAGATGTTGAGAGGAAAGAGAATGCAAAGTCTGAAGTAGTATTTAGGGAAGGAAAGAATGGTTGTGGGATTACAGCACAGGATTTAGACCCGGATCCACAAAGAACTTAGGCAGCGTGGCGCTAAGCGTTACAGCATTTCTAGGTGAGGCACCTAGACAATTACTGGAACAACACTGCAATCCACAGAGCCTGAGTTAGGTGCTTATGCTCCCTATACAACGAATGAGAAGAGGTAGGTGCCTAAGAATGCGATCCACAAAAGACAGCACACTAGGCAGAGAGCCAGCTCAGATAGCCAGTGAAAAATGCTGATGGGAGATAATTAAAGAGTTATCGGAGCAGGTGGACTGGACCTCTGGGTCACCCACCTCCCAAATGGGTGCCCTGTCCACCAGGTTACAAAGTCATTCTTGCACTCTCCGGCTGAGCGTTACAGCATTGTGACTAATTATATGCAACACAGAACAGCTTCGCCAGGGACTGAGGGAGCCCTACATAAGAATATCCCCCAGCTCAGTGGTTAGAGCACTTGCCTGTTCAAATCCTTTCTTCCTCACATTCTGGGTGAGTGCTCTAACTACTGAGCTAAAAGTTATAAGGTGGGCACCACGACCACTTCTTTCCCTGACCTCCAATTCTGAATGGAACCCAAGCCAGTGGGCAGCCTCTTGGCGTGCTTACCAGATCAGGCCCATGAGTGCATTAGGTGCTTCTCTGCCTATTTTCCCATGGTTCATGGATTGCAGTGGGTCTTAGATAGGAGATAGGCAACTGGGCACCTAGAAGGAAGCAGCAGTGCACATACCCAGTGGCACAAACTTATGGGAACTTTTACCTTGAACATTTAGATACTAAGTGAGTTTAGGCACCTACAAGGTTCAGTGGGACTTTTGTGGATTGTGATGGAGCCTAATACTGGGACTTAGGTGCCTAAGTCTGGGGTTTAAGCACCTAACTAACTTAGCATCCAAGAGATCTGGGTTCTCTTCTCAGCTCTACTGAAGACTTGTAGTGAAATCCTGATGATACTGAGGGCAATGGGAGTTTTGCCATTAACTTCAATGGGACAAGATCTCACTCTCGGCACATGAGCTTGGGTAAGTCACTTAGGCCCAGATCCTCAAAAGTATTTAGGCTCCTAACTTCTACTGAAATCAGTGGAAATTAAGAGTCTGAATACCTTTGACAATCTGTGCCTTATTATCTCTGTGCATCGATTTCTCCATTTTTCAAATAGAGGCAGTACATCCCTCCTTCACAAGAGTGCGTAAAGCTTAATTAATATTTGTAAATTGCTCTGAGTGCCTTGGATGGATGGGAGTATGGAGATCCAAATTATTTAATAGCCAGAGTATTTATTGCACTCAGTAATCGGTAGGGTTACATAGCCTTTCCATTTTTAAACTAACCCCACGCTGTATTGGCCAGAGGTTTCACCTCTTAAACCCCAGAACCCACGAACATGGCAGGAGATCAGCAGAGACAGAAGGCCATTCCTACATTGCTTCTGTATGCACAGCTGGTTAAGTGTGCATTTATTGGTTCAAAGAATTCACAAGCTCCAGTAATAAAGCCGACAGAACTTGGCCATTTACTTCTACATTATCTTCTTTACTTAAACAAAAAATCTGGAAAATTAAAAGCAAAATAGTAGTAATAACACAATGTTAAGTCTGTGAGAACAAGCACTGAAACTTCAGTGAGTTCCAAGCTTAACTAGGCCAGGATGCACATATTTTCTGTTCCTCTTTCCCTTGTTTATGGAAGGTTAGCATATTAAGATACAAGACCTTAGAAATGCTCAGAAAGAGACAGAAGTATTGCTCTTTGTCACTGAGATGTGCCATAAAATTTACAGCATGTGCACCAGGGCTAAGGAATTTCTTTACTTCTGAGTGCTTAATCTTGCCATCTTAATACTGTATTAAAACTTTTAGAAGTAAATCCTAGCCAGTATTTTACCACTTTAAAGGGCCCCCTTCCAGCAAAGCAGACGTTTGAGAAGTGTTCTCCTTCTGCCTGGAATCCACCTCCATGGGTACTCTCTATGCAGCTATGTGCTGTGAGATCTGGGGTGTGGGTCAGCCAAAGCGTGAGGCTCCCCTGCTGTGCAGCTTCTCTGGTCTTTCCCCATCCCCCATACACTGCAGGATGAGCATGGTAGGAGAATGGGGGCTAGGGACATAGTTCAATTGTATGGATGGAGTAACATCTGCAGAGCACCTCAGGTCCTACTCCTGGACCTAGATGGGGAGAGGAATACAGATTGCTCCAGCACTTCCCTCTATGGACGTCCCCTGCAGGCAGCTGAATTTGTCAGGATGGGTAACAGGGAGAAGACCTGCTCCTTTGTCTTGCTTTGACTGTAAGCTCTTTGAGGCAGGGACCATCTTTTCATTGTGTGTGTACAATGCCTAGCACAACGGGTCCCAATCCCTGATCTGCAGGCACTGACGCAATACAAATAATTAACTAAGATACACTCTTTCAAATGTATATACTAAAAACAGAAGTTGTACTACAAGGGAGGAAGGAGAAAGGGAAACATTTCATATTTGAGTGCTACCAGGAGGTTTAACCTCTGAAAAATTTTGTAATATAAATGATTCCAGGAGCTTCTGGCAAGTGAAGAGAAGGGCTGAGATGCATGTCAAGGAGTGAGCCAAGGAGCCACCATAGCAAGAGGTGATTACCTGCCAAACTAATACATGATGGTGGCATCCCTAAAAACTGTCATGTGAGAATACAGGTTCCCATAAGAAAGGCTCAAGGAGCAGATCTCAAATATAGCTAGGGCCCTTCATTTTCAGTTTTTATTTTAATTTTTCCCAGGAATTTATCAGTGTTCATTACCACAACAACAAAAGCAGGTGAAAAATCAGTACCAAAACCTATTATTTTTTTTGGGTAAATATCAGGGTTTATTTTGATGGACGGAAAGATAGGGAAAAAAGTATTCAGTAGATTAATGTTTTGAATTCCATTCGCTCGATGTGGTTTGCTGCAGAACTAAAACAAAACTCAAAACACAATGCCCCCGCTGAGTTTATGAAAATAATACATCTCTAATCCCCGAATAAAAAACTTTTCATTTCAATAAACAGGTTACTGTTGTAGACTTAGAACTTTTAGTCTATAAATATTTACATTTTATAATTGGGCCACACCATTTGCAGCACATACACTCAAGTCCATCCTTGTCTCCTGTTTGTTTTATAAAAACTTTCAAATACTTCCAGTATTCTGAAATGTACTCTGATACAGATTGTTTTCTTCCCATTTTAGTGTGTCAAATCTTTAAACCGTTATCAGATAACAGCTTGAAATGTGTACATGGTGGGCATGGATTCATTAGTATACTCAGATGTGCACGCACTTCAGACCTTGCGTGCGTTCCTGCTTGTTTATTGTATGTATCTTCTAGACCAGGGGCTGGCAACCTTTCAGAAGTGGTGTGCTGAGTCTTCATTTATTCACTTTGATTTAAGGTTTCGTGTACCATTAACACATTTTAATGTTTTTAGAAGGTCTCTTTCTATAAGTCTATAATATATAACTAAACTACTGTTGTACGTAAAGTAAATAAGGTTTTTAAATGTTTAAGAAGCTTAATTTAAAATTAAATTAAACTGCAGAGCCCCCCCAGACCAGTGGCCAGCACCCAGGCAGTGTGAGTGCCACTGAAAATCAGCTGGCATGCCATCTTGGGCACGCATACCATAGGTTGCCTACCTGTTCTAGACTAATACATAGCCTTACTTCAACAGGCAGCTTTGTATATAAACACAGACTAATTATTATCATACTATATCTACCTCATGCAATGTATTGCATTTTCCTCATAAAACAAGTTATTTTTTATATATTTGAATAATACAAAAGTAGGGTGAAAATCAGAAAAAAATGAATACTACTTTTTTGTAAAATTCCAGACTTTTTTTGGTAAAAATTGGTTTAAATGGAAAACGAAGGGGTTTAAATATAGCCTACATCTAGGCCATTAAGAGCTTTAAAAAGAAAAAAAATTAAAAAAACCCACATAGCAGATATAACTTAAACAAATCCACCCCTCTACATTTGTAAACTGCATTTTCTGTTTCTCAGCTGTTACTGTTTATAGACCAGCTGTCGGTTTAGGCAGTGCTAACACTGGAGTCTTTTTAGTTAGCTCTCTGTCTCTTATCCACACTCTCCTGCAGATTTTCCACTCTCATCTCTATCAGGAGCTTGCTAGACAATTTATAGTCCCAAAACAGAAAGGTTTTGTCTCTGTTAGTAATTCTGATTTTGGCCGGATGCAACACAGCAGCTTCAATTCCTTCAGCTATCAATTATTTCTTCCGTGACACCAATGCCCACACTTTGCTTTGTGTTTCTGAGCAAATGCCTGGGAAAAAAATATAAAATAAATTTGAACCATTTCATGCCACCTCTTGTTTCTTCATTTTGGCTAAAATTCTGTTTTTTTATTTGATAAGGCTGGTAACACTGCTCCCTTTCCCCTATGACTTTCTTTTTGCAGGCAGATTTCTGGGTGGCACCCTCAAGCTGTACAGGATGTTGAATAAGTAAGTAAGTAAGTAAGTAAGTAAGTAAATAAATAAATACTGCTTGCAAGTAAATTGTACCTTTCTGGAATTATAACTGAAGTGTGTGTGAACCAGGTATGTCAGGGTGAATTGTTAATCAGGTCTATCTTAAACAAAGGAATTTGCATTTACCTCAGTTTACATACAAGCAGTAAACAGACTGTGACTATTGGTGCCTTGGAGGGGCCAATGAGATTGCTGAATCAGGGTTAAGTGCAAAGAACAGGACAGACAATCCCTCAAACTGGTGGTTATTCTAATAATGAGATTCACCAAGACAGCAACAAAACAGCTTCTACAATACCTTATTAGTTACCCAGAAGCCAAAATCACAGCTTCCTTAAAGCTTCCTGGGCTTCTACCCAGACAGCCAAATCAAATACGATGATGATTACTGAAAATCTTGTTTATCAGATATAAAGTTCTACCAATTCCAAGGATCAGACACATTACCCACCAGATCAATGAATATTTCAGATCTTGTCCTAGTACATGCTTACAGACAATGCTTATTATCTAAACTAAGATGTATAAAAAAAAAGAAACGCAAGAAAGAGTATTGTTTATAACAGATATGAATAAAGTTCTTGGGTCAGTTTCATTGTAGAGGTTGCAAGCTGCCAAGCTGCAAAAAGTTATTGCCAGAATCACTTCATCAGGTTATAGTCCAAATAGGTAGTCCATATATAGAGTTTGTTCAAATTCTTCCATGAAAATTAGTTGGATAATCCAGATTGGAGCTGGAGACCGCAGTCTTGCGACTCAAGCTTAAGCAGATCTGAGATAACAGGATCAGGGCCCTAGAGTTCTTTTATAGATCTCTGGCAGGCTATTGATAGCCTCTTCACAGCAGGTGTTCCTTGGGTGAAGCTTTATGGCTTTTAAATAAAACCTCCTATTTCCTATGTATACACAGGTAATTAGTTGCATTCATCAGCATAAGGTAATTATCCATTAATCGGTTCACAGACCGTTTACTACAAACTTCAAAGAAAAATAAAGACAATGATATTATTACACCCAAGTTTCAACTAAATGTTAATGTTCCCTTTTGATCTCTGACTATATAGACTATAGTAACAGACAGGAACCATCTGGTTACACTGTTAACCTCTAACAAGATATAGGTAAACAGATAAATACAAATCACACTCACTCTATTTCTCTAACAATACAAGTCTACATTTCAAAGCTTTAGTCTATCTAGCATGGCTGTGTTAGGCGTTTATAAGGAATGGCCCTAATTGTCATTTATATACTTTTCTAATATTTCTTTAAAGGTTGAATTTGGGTCACAGTTGCTTAACCCTTTTTGGCTCAGTGTCACAGACCCATCAAGCTAACAAGGACTGGAGGCAAACCTCACACTAACAAGCGGGAGAGAAGACACATGGTGTCTATATCCAGCAGAAGAGAACCTTAGTCTGGGTTTTACTTTTCAGAAGAATCCATTTCAAAGGTTTACTGGGCTGAACTTCAAGTGATAAGCAACTGAATCAACGGATTGTATACAACATTACTGTATCACAAAAGCATAGAGAATGAGGTATTTTCTAAAAGCTAATGACACACTGGCAATATCATTGTGAAACATATGTATTAACATTATAGGAGAAATTATGAATACTCATTGATATTATATTTTAAAGTGTGTGGCCAAAGGAAGTTCCCGCCCAGACAGGGAGTGGGGGCAGACATTTACTTGTCTCCTGTGTAAATTAAGGATAATAGAATCAAAACAACAGAAGTCCCATTTGCATAGAAATCAGAAGGGGGAAGGGAAGAATAGGATGAGGTCAGCTTCTTAGTGGATACAGCAAGCTCAGCACACAGAAGGGCTTCCTGTCTCTTGAACCAAGGCCATTGAACTTTGGGAGATATAAGCAAGGGCAAAAAGTCATTTTTGGTATCCATTGCTAGACAGACACAAGGGAACAGAGCTCCTGCAAGCTGAGAATGATGGGTCTTTCAAACAAGGGGGGGCTGAAGTTTCTGAAACTGAATAGAGGTGAGAAGTCTGTCTAAGCAAAGATCTTTCACCTAAGATGATAAGGGAAGCCAGCGCCTTGTACCTTTTGGGGAAGGTCCTGACTGAAGGAAAGTTAGCCATGGCTGGGAAGAAGCATGATTGGTGATGGAAACCATCTTGAACAAAGGCTGTATCTTGCTAGATTAATTTTTAGACTCTTATATGCGTGTTTTCACTTTTATTTGCTTGTAACCCTTTCTAACCTTATTCTTTTTACTTAGCAACACTTAAGCTATGTCCTACTGTTAATAAATTTGTTTTATTTTACTATAAACCAACTTACTGCGGTGTTTAAAGAGAAGGAAGTATTAACCCCAGTTGAGTCAATAAGCTATGATGTGTGTTGTGTCTTTAGAGAAACAAGTGAACCATATTATTTCTCTGAATTGCCCAGGGCTGGACACTGCAGAGCACATGGTTTTGGGAAAATTCAAGACAGGGAGCTTGCTGGGGTCACCCTGCAAGTAGTAACCAAAGCTGGTGGAAGCCAGAGTGGGGCTGTAGATGGGCTGCTGGGGTAAGAACTGCTGAACCAGGGCTGTCTAGCGCACACACACACACACACACAGTGTGACCTGCTTGCTGGTAGGGAGCAGCCCATGTTGGAGCTATAACAGCAAAGCATTGCAAGACACCCAAGGTTCCACGGCAGGCATGACAACACCCTGCACTGGTCTGGATTTCATCCCAGAAGGTGATGGCATATGAACTAGGAAAAGTTTGGCAAGATGGCACTTAGAGCAGGCAGGCTTCAGGACAGAAACTAAACAGTCTCTGGACCATTCTAATCTCACTGTGGAACATTTTTACATTATTGTAAATATGACACTCTTGGTCACTGCCAAATCTGGACAAATTAGATCCAATCATGCTCTAAAACAGTCATCATGCACTGTTTAATTGTGTGGTTCTATGTATCTTGCATTGCTGGGTAAACATTATTATTCCCCATATTAATTATTACTACTACTACTACTACTGCTTTTGTTTTGTTATAGAAGGGTGATATGAGGCAGACAGAAGTTAAGTAATTTGCACAAGATCACAAAGCAAGAGAGTGACAGAGGTGATAATGGATCTCGGCCCATATTTTTGAAGGTATTTAAGCGTTACTGTGCTCAGTATTGTAACACCTAACTGATTTAGGAGCAAAAGTCTCATTTTCAAAAGGGATTTAGGCACTTAGTAGCCTAAAACACTTAAATATGTTTTAAAATTTGGGCTCTCTTGTCTCCTGCCTCTCACTGCCCAGCACTTATGCAGTGCTGTTGTAGCTGTGTTCGTCCCAGGATATTAGAGAGACAAGGTGGGTGAGGTAAGTATGTTTTGTTGGAACAACTGTCTCTCTCACCAACAGAAGTTGGCTCAATAAAAGATATTACCTCATCCACCTGGTTTCCTATCTCTTTACTCAAACAACCCTTCTAATTGTAGTTAGCACCCAGTGTGAACAGGGATTTTTTTTAAAGTCATCTCTTTAGTGGAAAGTATGATATTGTCTACTCCACGAGCATGTCTACAGAATAGTTTAACAAGTTAGTTTTTATTTCCCCACTACTCTGACCTTGTCCTTCTCCATTCATGAATCCCTGCATTAGCTTCCATTCTCTTCTGCATCAAACTTCAAGCTTCTCCTCAACTCTGCCCTTGTATACAACTCCCACTTGCCTCATTTTCTCCTGCATCTACTCCTGATTTCAATTTAAGTTTTCCTCTTCACCATCCTATGTGTTATCTTAGCCCCTCCCAACTCCACACCATCTTCCATGCTGTCCTAATGTTTGGAATAAACCCCCTACGGCTATATGCTAAAAACTTATTCAGTCTCCTTGGTGAAGCAATCATGCTCTAATGGCCAATCCCCACTATTGTCTTGTACATTTGGTTTCCCTTTTGCTCTTAGACAGTACGTTTTTCAGAGCAGGGGCTGGTTCACTGTTTGACCCCCACCTAATACTGTGCCATGTACGCTTAAGAGTATTATATAAACATTTAGTAACCACCCCTTGATGTGCAGATTACAGACTATGTTATAACAGCGTTCTTCTGGAATCACACTTGAAAAGCATTTCAAACACAGATACTGTTACTTAGGGTTTTCAGAACCCCCAACAGGGGTAACTTAACTATTTCCCTCCAGGCACTGTCAGGAATAAATCAATGGGAGCACAGCAATTCCATCTGATAAAGATGAATGCAAGTAAGCGTGCTCTATCAAAAATTGCAGCTTATTAGATTTAAGCAGACACGGACATAAGCAATAGGTTTAGAACATCCCAGATATTTACCTAACATCTGGAACCAGATTGCTGGCACTTAAAATTAAAAAGGTTGTAGATCAGTTTTTAAACTAAGGGCTGGGGGAAAGCCAACAGGTGCAGAGGAGCACATGGTTCGGACAGAGACATCCCTTAGTGGAGGATCTACTAATGGAGACTCTCTATGTCCTAGTAAGGAGGAGAGTATGGAAGATGATAAAATACAGGTAGGATCAGATGAGAAACAGTCAAATGAAAAAAAAAAGTTTCATTCAATTACATCATGTAATGGGAGATAGCTAAAAAGTGACACGTTTTTAAAGTGCTTACATACCAATGCTAGAAGTCTAAATAATAAGATGGATGAACTAGAGTGCCTCACATTAAATGAGGATATTGATATAAAAGGCATCCCAGCAATTTGGTGGAATGAGGATAACCAATGGGACACAGTAATACAGGATACAAAATATATCAGAAGGACAGAACAGGTCATGCTGGTGGGGGAGTGGCACTATATGTGAAAGAAAGTGTAGAATCAAATGAAGTAAAAATCTTAAATGAACTAAACTGTACCATAGAATCTCAATGGATAGTAATTCCATACTCGAATAATAAGAATATAGCAGTAGGAATATCTTACCAGCTAGATGACCAAGATGCCGATAGTGACTGTAAAATGCTCAGGGAGATTAGAGAGGCTATGAAAATAAAAAGCTCAATAATAATGGGGGATTTCAACTATCCTCATATTGACTGGGTACATGTCACCTCAGAACGGGATGCAGAGATAAAGTTTCTTGACACTTTAAATGGCTGCTTCTTGGAGCAGCTACTCCTGGAGCCCACAAGAGGAGACAATTCTTGATTTAGTCCTAAGTGGAGCATAGAATCAGATACAAGAGGTGAATATAGCTGGACTGCTTGGTAATAGTGACCATAATATAATTAACTTAAACATCCTTGTGGTGGGAAAAAGACCCTAGTGGTTGAACATTGCAGCATTTAATTTCAGTATTAAGTTCTTTCTAGCATGCCCTGTTCTTAATACACTGAGTTGCTCTCTCCACTAGTTGAAGTTCTGGGTGGCGTACCCTAGCCTAACGGAAACAAAGGCTTGGATAAGCCAACATTTTCAACAGAGAGAAAATGTCTTGTTGGGAGACTAAGAACCTTCCTCCCTGTACTAAAGCTCTATTGCCAGAATTTATTTAAGGAGCCTGTGCCATAATTGCTGCCCAGCTTCACCTTCCTGTAATACTTCGACCTTTCCTACATCTTGAACCACAGGTTTATGAGATTTTTGAAAGAGGAAGAAGGGAGAACAAGATAACTTATGTATATATTGTACATTCACTCAACAAATACAGTACTTAAACACAAAAACTGCCCTAACTATAATCCACTTGCTGTCATACCTACTGCTAGTCTTGGTATGTGAAAGTCTAATAATTAAGGCTATGTTTTAGTCATGGGTATTTTTAGTAAAAGTCATGGACAGGTCGCAGGCCATAAAAAAAAATTCACGAGCCAGTGACCTGTCCATGACTTTTACTAAAAATACTCATCATGACTAAAACTTGGGCGAGTGTGTGTGCGTGCACTTGGGGGTGCAGGGGCCAGGCCCAAATTCAATTAATAAGAGATGTAAATGGCATGAACCAGCTCAGCAGAGATAATATGTATATTATTTCCTTTCACTCACAAGGCATCTTGTGTAGGAAGCAGCCTTCCCAAACCACATCCCCAAACCTCTTGCTCTGCTGTTTGAAGACTGAGATGCCATTTAATAATTTTGCAATATTTGCCAGCAATCTCACACGATAAGTAAACAGTTACACATTCCTCACTCAGGGAGGAATGTTGCCCCCTCCTCCATGGATGCCTGGGTCACTCCATGCAGTGGAACTGATACAGTTCTATTGTACAAAGTATGAGGCATGATTTGGGTGGGCCATTGGACAGGGGATGTGAACCCATTGCACGTGGTGGAGTTCAGTCATATTTCCTCACGCAAACTTCTTATCTAATCTAATGAACTATGCAAGGTGGAAGTGCATCAGTATCTGGTTTCATATATCATAAGAGTTTAACGCCAGAAAGTACCATTTATCACCTTATCGGACTTTCTGTATATCACAGGCTATTAAGTTTCACCCAGTTATCTCTGTACTGAGCCCAATAAAGCATGCCTTCCAGAAGGGCATCCAGTCTTGATTTGAGGACATCAGGAGATGGAAAATCCACCCTTCCCTTTGGATGTTTGTTCCTGTGGTTGATTACTCTCACTGTTAAAAATTTATGCCTAATTTCTAATTTAAATTTGGTCTGGCTTCAGCTTCCAGCTACTGGTTCTTGATATGCCTTTCTCTGCTAGACTGAAGAGCCCTTTAGTACCTGGTTTGTTATCCTGGGTATCTTTGCTAAATTCCAATGCAGGTAATTACATTTTGTCTTGAAAAATTCTTACTGCAACTATGTATTTGCAGTCAGTTAGTTAAAAGGAAAACTGTAAACTTGAAACCTAGTCAGTTAAAGAAAAGAGAGGGGGAGGGGGGATGCTAAAAGTAGTTTCAGGTTCTTCACATGCTCCTGAGTCCCTCTTCCTGACATTTTTTTGGGGTTTTACAATCATATTTTCCAATTTAAAAATATTTTTACTCTTCTCTTCTGCTGTTGGAAAGACTCACACCAATAATAGAGGAAACTAAGTAAGGCCCCAATCCTGCAAAATTTATGTATGTGCTTAATTTTAGGCTTTGACTTCAATGGGAGTACTCCTGTAAGTTAACTTAAAGCCTGTGCTTAACTTAAGTGCTATGCTGGATCCAGGCCTCAATGTAGGAGCATTGAAAGTGATTGCCCACAAAGTACAAAATTGAGGGTAGGAGGGGGATTCCCTCTAATCTCTTTCAGCTATAGTAATCCTCAGGGTAACATATAATTTAGTGAATAAACAATTTCAAATATACTTGCGATTAAAAGTTGACTGTGACCCTTTACATTTGCAAACCACTTTAGATCTGGAAGGATAAAAGATACTGTAGAAAAAAAATTATGATTAGAAAGAATTTTTTGGGGGGTATTCAAAATAAATTGATAGGGAACAATGTGCCAATCGGGAAAATAATTCCCCTCCTTGCTTTAATTTTTTAAGTGCCACTTTAGCACTTTAAAAAAAAATACTCTAGACCTCTGTCTTAGCACAAGTTATATACTACTTTGCATTTTTTATAGTTTGTTTAAGAAGGCTCAAGCATGGAACTACATTCACATTAGTACCAATTTCAGCTATGGAAAGGACAATGATTTATTAGGCAAATGGGAGCAGCAAGGACTAGCTGGCTGTGTGAGAACACAAGTGTGTGTGTGATGAATGCATGAGCAAAAGGGAACGTGTGTAAAGGCAGTTTGCTCCTTTGGCACATCCCAAAGCACAAGATGGATGGAACCAATGATAGACCCAAGAGATTAACACTTCAGTATAAATTACACACACAAATGGTCGCCTCTACTGCAGTCCTTGAAATAACATCAATACCAACTGTGCTCCTACGTGGGATAAACTGAACTTCGCACAACTACTGCTATAGTGAAAAAAATGTCTTCACATAAAATTTGTCACTTTAAATCATGACTTGATGATATCTTAACTCACAAAATTCATATTGAGTCAGGATATAATGTTATAGTACATTGGAAATATCCTTGCCCTGTGAGCCAGGACTCAAAAGGTGGTAGGTAAGCTTTACGCAGTAATCTCAGCATACCAAAAGAATTCAACACATATATTCCCATAAGAAGAAGAAGAAGAAGAAGAAACAGAAGTCAATGGAAGGTTTTTATACATCAGACAGCCAAATTTCAAAAAGGACAGTTGTCTTCAACAGCAGCTGGGTAAAATAATGCTGTTAGTATGGCAAGATTGTAAAATAATGCCCTTCTCCTTTGAGTATTACATAATAATTATGCAGCCTTCTTAGGGTCCTTAGCATTTTACTATTACTGTCCTTAATAAGAAGCACTATTATAACCCTCCACGTAGTTCTATATATAAAATTCCAAGATGTTCTTAAGCAGCCATATTTTGGGTAGCCTAGGGAACAGTGTAGGAAAAAGGTAGACTATAGGGTCCACAGAGCAAAAAGTTCACTGTACTCAAGGAGAGAGATGACAAAGGATTTGTCCAGGAATTTTTTCAGTAGGAATGAAGAGGAAACAATGAATTAAATAGTCAAACACTCTGATACAGCCCAGTCCTGCAATGTGATATACAACCCTGCTGGGGCACAGAGGTCCTTTAACTTGCACTGTAGTGAGAATTTAGGATGCTCAGCACTTAGCAGGTTTGGGCCCATAGCAAAGTTATTATAATTATACACTTTTATATATTTGTATTTTGACATTAGAGATGGGCCCCGAACTGATCTGAATCCAACTTAATTATGAGGAATTTCAAATCCTGATACAATCCAAACAACATATATTGGTCCTCTCTCTATAATCAACCACACTGGAATGCAAGATCTGAATGCTGTGTTGTTTGGTAAAGTTTGGATCTAGATCTGAACTCTGTGGCATGGGGTTCTTCTGCAGTTTAGATTAAAAAACAAAAATTAAGAATGTTTCAGTCACTTCTGCTAACAGGAATGAGCCTCACAAGAATTATCGGAATATGTGTTTAAGATTTTGTTATGCCATCTTCATTTTATGAACACTGATGTCTCCTACAAGAGTCAGTGCAATTATGGCCGTTTAAATATTGTCCTTCAACCATGTACTTAATTATGGTTGGGAGAAAGCGCGGCTTATCCAATCACATGTACAGTTCCATTCTGAGCTTAGGAGTTATCATGTTAAAAGGACAGAGACTGTTCTTTTCATTGCACTGTAGCTCTTTCACGTTAATAAATCAAACCAGAGTTAGAATGCATATAAGGGACCGCACAAGACTAAAGGCTCCCAAAGGACAAACGAAACTGTCATTAGTGGATTGTAAATTATGAATTTCAGGCTGGGATTTTCCATTCATACTCAGTATGAAGCTTTCTGCCCCCTAAACACTACAAAACAAAGTTATTTATAAAAAGTGCAATGCCCCAAATTTGTTTCCAGTCAACTTAATTTAATACCTTTTCCATACTAGAGAAGGAAAAATCTGTGTGCTTATGTTAGAAAAGCAAAAAGAGTACATATTATTATTCTGATATAGATAATTCATGATGGATGGGATAGTGTGATATAATGGTTTTATTAGCAAGTCCAGTTACTATTAAGGATGTAAATATCAGTTAAAAAAGTTAACTGGTTAAATGACTAAAATTATATCGTTTAATTAACCGGTTAACCGAGATAGCTCTGGCATGGCGAGGGCTAGGCCCGCTCTGCATGGCCGGCCTGGCGCAGCTGAGTCCCACCGGCCAGCCTGGCATGACCAGGGCTGAGGTCCCTCTGGCCAGCTGACCAGACCAGGTCCCTCTGGCCAGCTTACCAGTTAACCTTTTACATCCCTAGTTTCTATCATTTGAATATTTAAGTATGGTGCAATCAAGTACATGACACCCATGTGTCAGGAATTTCACCTGCAAATAACTGTAGGCAAAAAACTGTACCCCAAATTATTTGTGCCCTTTTATCCCTCTCCTCCCACTCAATAACAAAACAAACCAAGTGTAGAAACAACGAGCAGATAATTTGTTCCATTTAATTTTATAAAACTCTACAATTACCAAAAAAACCCCCAACCTTTTCTATATATCCGTGTCATAATTTTAAGGTCTAATATCTTGGAAGGGACTGAGCCTGAAACAAACACCTTTTATGTCTAGAAAGGGATAACAGCTTTCCTCAGGGATAACAAACCCATTTCCAGCCTTGAAGACTTATGAGATACTGGACATTAAACCTGTAGCTAGCTCAGGCCTCCATCTTAGAGCAGTATAATTGTGGGAAGGAATACATTTGGGGGAAGGAGGAAATATTTCTCCATGATGTATATATTTTTTGATGGACAAAAGGGGAATGGCAGCTGTGTGAAAACTGCACACGTTTGGAATATAAGTAGTAGTTATGGAGACAGATAGATTAGTGGGTAGTGTCAGCTAGGCGGTCACATGGTCCTGCAATTTCTCAAGGATCTCATCACATCATATGTAGCATAAATGCTGACATGCACATATTCTATCCAAGTCCAGCGTAAGCTTTTCTTTTATAGACTAGGCTAGCCACAGAAACTGTTAGCTTCATTTTAGTGCTGTACTTGGCAACTGGACATCAAAGCAGGGTTGTGTTTAGAAAGAAGCATTGCATGTTCAATATCTTTTACCAAAAACCCTAGTTTTACTGGACAGTAGTGAACTAAAGGCAAATAGTTTAATTTTAACTATGGGCAGGCACACCTGACCAACAGCTAGGGTAGGCAAGAGAAGGCTACAAGCCCTCAGCAAAAAGCCTACAATACCTCATATTCAGATTCCAATGATATCTTATTCTTTCTGATTCTTTCTTCCAAAGCTGGATCCATCTGTAAGGCAAATGGAAAAAAGACATCCAAAATGTTTATTTATAAAATATACCCAAATTTTAAAGGAAAAAAAAAAACACATTTCTCAATCTTCTTTTAAAAATAAACTAAATGCATTGCCCAGATACCACGGTGATGGGTGCAATATATGAACCCGAATACAACAAAGGTCAACAGATTCTAGCTCGGTCAGACTAGAAGGGAGGAAAAAATCTGCCTTTCCCCTCTCCTTCGTTGCTCTCCAAGTACAATAAAGTAACCTTTGTGTCACTTAATTTTATATTATCTGAATTTTATTTTACTCTGCCCATAAATTTTCAATGTACCACTGCTGTTTATATTGCAATACATAGCAGTGGGTTTTCACAGCTGGATGCTAAGAGTATTGGTACTCAGGAAGCAGTTTAAGTTTTGATACTGGAGAGGTAAATTCCTCATTTCCCACTCCAGCAACACTGTATTAGCTGTCCCATTGCCAATCCCCTCATTCCAATATCTTCTCTTGTGTCAAACAAATGTGGAAATGATAATAATAGTCAAAATACATTAGACTAATGTTTTTGCTCAAATGAACAGCACAGGTCCATGGAAATGTCCTAAAATGGTTCGAGTTCTTTCAGAACTAACCCAGAGAGGTGTAATGGGCAACTATTCCTCTGCCCTGAAAGCGCTCTCTTGCCTTGCTGCAAGGCTCTCTCTATCCTTTCCCCAATATTATTCAATATCTATATGAAGACACTGGGGGAGCTGGTTACACACTGAAAAATGTCAGCAATATACAGATAATACCCCACTGTATGTCTCCTTTACCCCACTGATATACAGATAATACCCCACTGTATGTCCAGATGTAAACAGGAACAACTCATTGCATTCCTAATGCTTAGCAAGATCAACACCTGAATGAAGAGCAACTGGCTAAAACTGAACCCAGGCATGACAGAATTGGTACAGGTAGGAAGAGGCAGGTACTCAGAGCACATATCCCCTCCATAATATTCCCCTTGATCTAAGGCACCTGACTGATGACTATAAAGTCAATATATAGCTTTGGGGTCCTCTTGCGTATCTAAGTTCCTAAAGATGCTCAGACAGCTGCGGCTGTGAAAAATTATCATTACCATCTGTGAATGGCTAGAAGACTTAGGACACGTCTACACTACAGATGCTGCAGCGGCACAGCTATGGAACTGCAGCTCTGTCACAGTAGTGCTGTAATGTAGAAGCTTTCTGCATCAACGGAAGGAGTTTTTCTGCGACACAATAAATCCACCTCTCCAAGAGGCAGTAATGAGGTCAACAGAAGAATTCTTCCATCTACTTAGCTGCATCTACACCAGGAATTAGGTCAATCTAACTCCAGTGCTCAGAATTTTTCACAGCAATGTGGGATGCAGCTAGGTTGAGCTAATTTTTAAATGTACACCAGGCCTTAGTCTCCTTGCATGAGTCACAGATCTAGCTACAGTAATACACGTATTTGTGACTTCCAGACTCTACTGCAGCTCATTACATCTGGGAATTAAGCCAGACAGACTAAAAAAGTTAACCTGGTACAAAAAGCAAAAGCCTGTCCAGTGAGCAAAACAGGCTTTTGTGAAAAGGCTCCGCTCTCTAAACTGCTTCTCACCAACATTGGGTCAAATTCAATGTCTCGGTCCTGATGATATTAAAAGCGCTCCACGGAAATGGCCTAGTGATTGGAAAAACTGACTGACTGTCTCTCTATAACCATGACCTCCAATAACAGCAATGTTCCACCACAGCAATGAACATATTGGTTATGAGTGTGGGAGAGAGAACTTTCTCTGGAGCAAGAGGAAAATACCCCTGGACCTCACATCATTCAGAACTAAATGCAAACTTCTCCTTAGTGTCCTCACAATAGCTCTTCACATAGTCCACACACAGACAGGGAAGGTGGAAATTAATTCTTATGCTTTTCAAGCTACTTCTCCAGATGGAGAAGGGAGCAGGGGGGTGGGGGGCACTCAGATGTCATGGTGGTGAGTCCCATAAAAGTACCTAGGTAGTTAAATCTGTGTTTTTATTCCAACTACAACAGGCAAAATGTACCTGATTATTTTTGTTTTGACTGTTACCATAAACATCTCAATATCCCCTCTTTATCTGATTTAGTTTATTTATGTGTAGTGATTCTATTTCTATTTCTATTTCAAATGGCTACATTTGTGAAAACTCAGGGGAGCACTGCTGCTGCTCCACTCCAGGCCCCTTCTGCTCTCAGCCCACTTCCTTGTGCATTAATTCCCCTCTACCTGAGGAAGGAGAGGGGAACATCTAAGTCTAAGACATAGAAAGCCTGCAAATTTGTAACTAGCTTGACTCAGTAACGGCAATGTTGCCCCAAATAAACCTGGTCAGCCGAAGAAGCCACCTGAAATTGCTCAAGCAGATGTGCGACAGGTTGCCCCCCCTAGAATGCCACCTGATGTGCTGAGATACCACTGAGCCTATTATACCAGCCTGGGTACCCTTTTTACCTGTCTTGCTTAAGCCAAGCTATTCTACTAAGCCTCCTCCAGCACACACACAGGCAGGGCCACACCAAACTGCAGGATGAAACAGACACTGAGATCAGTTCTGTGAAGGCTCAGCTTAAGGGACTTGCCGCAGCACTCAGGTGTCCACCTCCTTTGGGGTGCAGACCCAAAGATAGGTTATGAAATCCACCTCCTCCCTCAATGTGGAGGAAGGTATGCACAGCCAAGAAATAAGTTTATTAACTACAAAAGGTGAATTTTAAGTGAATATAAGAGATAAACAGAACAAAGCAGATTACTGAGCAAATAAAATGAAATATGCACGTTAAACTCAATATATTTAAGAAACAGTAATTTCTCACCCTAGATATTGTCACAGGTAGATTACGGAAAGTCTTGAAAGGCAGCTGCACTGGCCTGCAGCTGGAGATTTCAGGAATTTCCACTCTCAGACTGGACGCCCTCCCAGCTTGGGTTCAACCCTTCTCCCCTCAATTCAGTTCTTGCTTTCAGGTGTTTTTCACTGTCTCTTTGGGTGGGGAGGCAGAGGAGAACCGTGATGTCGTCACTCCCCTGCTTTATATAGCTCCTGTGTATGGCAGGAACCCTTTGTATCCCAGTGGAAGAACAAGTGTTCAGATACAGAAATGACAAAGGCATACAAATTGGATAATCACATTCAATAAATCATAACCTTTCCAATGATATCTTACATGAGCCATATTGCATATCTCAGTTATGCCATTCATATAATAAGCATATTTTCATAAATATGGAGTGAAACATCACAAGATGTTATTCTGTTAACGCTCACTGGCAAGTACACAGAAAATGCTTCTTCATTATAAATAAGAATTTTATTCCGTACCTTAATTACAGAGAGACTGGCTAGACCCTATTCTGAGCACACACTCTGTGTGTGGCTCCTGTGGAGCCCATGATGACCCACTAAAATTATAAAAGTGGTTCTGTAGGAAGATTCGCAGCAATGACAATAAAATAAGTATTCCCTCTTACCTTTTCCATTTTTTTGTTTCCCACACATTTACCCAATCCAGCAAAGTTGAATGATCCTAGACTTCAAGGATTTTGCCCTACTTTCTCAACACCTGCTTTCAAGACCCCACATTTCAGTCATCAGGTCTAATCAGAAGAGTTAAACAAGAATACATGTCTTCGGAACCAATGCAATGATCCTGATGGCTGACCATGGAGAAAAAGTCTCTTACAAAGTGCCACTTTCCATGACTCCAAGTCTCAGTGAACCACATCTGCAACATTACGGAAAGGAAAGACAGACAGAATGGGCAGATCTTCCCTCTAATAAAGCATTCATTAGTACATGTTACAATTATGAACAGCATGTCAGCCATTATCAAGCACCATCACAGAACATTTAGAGTACAGCTATGACCAGGAAAGTAACTATGTCAGAATGACAATGGCAACTCCTTAGTCTATAGATCTCCTCCCTGCAAGTAGTCAGACCTCCCCATTTCACAGACAACAACACAGTTGTGTTTCCATTACCCCTGCCTAGCCAATACAATACAGTGAGCTGGAATCTATTCTACTGCACACATCAGCAAAAGAATCCTCAGCTGAATTTTGAGTGCAGAATCTTGATGCAGACAAAACCCTGCTGAATTCTCAGAGCCCAGATGGAGTTTGCAGCACTGGCCTGGCAGCTTGAAAATGTTCTTTGGTTTATAAAATGGACTCATTTGAAATGGAATCACTGAGAGAAACTAAAAATTAAACCCAGGAGTCCATCCTTCCATACTTGGATAAGGAAGGGGGCGTGCACAAAGGTAGCTATGCAACATTTTTGCTTTCTTGACCTCGGAGGCTGCTGTGCATTACACCAGCTGACCAGAAGCCCCTAAGGGCCATTCTAGTGGCCAGAGATTGTCAAGGTGCAGGAAGAAAAAAACTGTGTCCCATGCACCATGGGTTAGGAGGCACAGTGTCCCTATGTCACTGGAGAATTCCTTCAAATCCTCAGGGAGTTCTTTAAGATGGGTTTAAGGTAGAAAGCAGGCTTTGTATTTTATTTTTCTGGGAAGTACTTTTTTCAAAATGTCTACTTACAGATAAGACCCATTCAAATTAACATTATTTGTCAGAGTATTTTGCACTGCATAGGCTCACTGGAACTATTTAAATGAAAAAAATCCTAAAATATTGATCATCGAAGACCAAGTTATTTCCCCAGAAACCTGCCCCAATTTACCCTTCCATTTCTTTCTGAATTTTATCCTTCCCAACACTCAACTGCAGTGATCCCGACAGGAATCCAGGATTTTCAGAAGTGCCCAGGCACCTAAAATCAGTTGGAAGATCAATACCTGCCTAGATACATTGGAAATCCTACTAGGTGCATGTCTACATCTTTCTGTATCTACATACCTTTAAAAATCTGTACCCCATTCTTTAGCTAAAGGCTGCCGTTATCCAACAGGAGCCAGCTGATAAATGCCCTTCCAAGCACTGGCCAGATTTTGGGGGCGGAGAAAGGGTGTCACTTGGGAGCAATGTGAAGCACATCATTGCTTGCAGCCCGTCAGCCCAGAGACTCCTGCAATATGCTGCTACTAGAGTGTTGGCCTCTTCATGTACTTTTGAGCCAAAGAAAATTTTTGTTTGTGACAAGAAGCTGTTTAGCACAAGTATAAATCTAACTGTGCTGCCACTAAGAACACTCTCAATCTAAACACCTTACGCTGATCCTGAGTGACCATCATGACTCGTTTTAGTCTAGTAAAAAAAAATACAGTCTCTGAGAGATGACTGTGGAATCTGTGCATGCAACTGCCTACCTCAAGGCAGAGCTGACCCTAGGGGATAGCGAATTGGAGCAAATGCTCTGGGCCCCATCGGCCGGCGCCATATGGGCAGCGGGTGAACCACTGGTTGGGGCAGGCTACCCCTAGCCCACCCCTTCCACCTGAGAGAGAGTGCAGCAGGAGGGAGAGTGCATGGCGGCACCGTCGCAGCCTCCCCAACCCCAGGAAGGTGGGTGGCGTGGCCGCAGCCCCCTGGAGCCCAGTGGTGCTGCTGAAGCAGGGCCCTGTGAGGGCTAGAATGTGGTCACACCTGGCTGTTTGTGAGGGGACCAGCTCATCCAGCCTCCCCTACCTGCCCCCAGCACGGTTGGTCCTGGAAGTGATGTCACTTCCGCCCTGGGCCCCAAAGCCCCATAGGGATGGCCCTGCCTTAAGGGCTAGGGAAAAGGTAGCTTTCCAAAAAATACTTTTGACACTGAGTGGAGGAATCCAAAGCAGATTGGCAGCATCGGTTCCATTTATCATCCAGAAAGGATGAAAAGGAAGTTCTTTTTCCTAATGTTCAGAGTAGCATCACAGTCACCAATTATAAACGTGAGCCTAGAACTGGGGTTTTTAAAATGAATTTTCGCATCAGCAACTCACACTCTTCTAGTTGTAATTGTAACATTTATTTGTGTACACACATGTACTGTTTCTGGTCAGGGGCTCTGGTGCAGATCTAGGCTTTAGGACAGTTTTGGGACCAATGTTAAAGGCCCACCTACACTATAAAATGAAACTCCATAAGGGTACAACTGTGCTGGAACCAGCTCCCTTTAGCATCAGTAGCTGTAATGCTGACTAGATCTTAATCTGGTAAACTGGTACAGTTACATCCAAAGATTGGCAAGCACTGACCAAACATTAGTACTTCAGAACTTCGTGGGCTATACAACCTTTCCAGGTAGTCAGATGTTTCTGTGTTAAAACTAAATGTTTAAGACTCTTACTACTAAACCAGGGGTCGGCAACCTATGGAACGCGTGCCATAGCCAATTTTTAATGACACGCTGGGGCCTGCCGGGACCTCAGTGTGCCATTAAAAATCCTGCCAACGTAGCAAGCTGCAGGGTCCACATTCCCAGGCTGGAGCACCAGGCTGAATGCAGCAAGCCGCCAGCCCCTCCCCCGCCTTCCCCATGAGCCATGCTGCCGCGTACAGTGCTCTGGGGGTTGGGGCTGTGCGCGCTCCCGCGGGGCAGCATTTGGCTCCATGGGGAGGGAAAGATGCTCCCCGCTCATCCGGAGCCCCGCTGGCTCGCGAAGCCCCGCCCCGCCCCTCAGAGCACTGCGCGCGAGGTGGCAGGGCTCCGGATCACGTTAAGGGGTCTGGGTCCGGGGGGTTGGATAAGGGGTGGGGGCAGTCAGGGGACAGGGTGGGTTGGATGGGGGGGGTGGATCCCGGGGGGGGTGGTTAGGGGTGGGAGTCTCTGGAAAGGGCAGTCAGGGAGCAGGGGGGGTTGGATGGGGCATGGGAGTCCCGAGGTCTGTTAGGGGGTGGGGGGTGGATAGAGGTCAAGGCAATCAGGGGACAAGGAGCAAGGAGGGTCCTGGGGAGGCAGTTGGGGGGGGGTCTCTGGAGGGGATGGTCAAGGGACAATGAGCTGGGGGGGTGGGAGTTCAGGGGGGCTGTCAGGAGGTAGCGGTGAGGAGAGGGGTTGGGCGAGCAGGGGGGTGTTGTATGGGTCCAGAGTTCTGGGGGGTCCTGTCAGGGGGCGGGGAGCGGTTAGATAGGCATGGGAGTCCAGGGGGTTCTGTCTGGGTGCGGGGGTGTGGATAAGGGTTGGGGCAGTCAGGGGACAGATAGCAGGGAGAGTCCTAGGGGGGCAGTCAGGGGACAAGGGGCAGGGAGGCTTAGATAGAGGATGGGATCCCAGGAGGGGGTAGTCGGGACAAGGAGTGAGGGGGACTGGGGGTTGTGGGGGGGGCAGTCTCCCAGCCCTCTGTCCTGACCCCCCCAACACACACCCAGCCCTCTGCCCTGAGCCCTGCATTCCCGCACACATCCCAGGCTCCTGCCCTGAGCCCTGTACCACTCAGCCCTCTGCTGACGCCTTCACCCCTCCGCATGACCCCAGCCCTGACTCTGGCACCCCCACACATACCCAGCCTTCCTACCCTGACACCTGCACCCCCTCACATCTGCCGAGCCCTCTGCCCTGACTCTTGCACCCTCCACATCTCCAGCCCCCACCACATCCCATGCACCCCACACATCCCCATCCCCACCCTGAGCACCAAACAGGAGCTTCTGCACCCCCACTCACATTCCCACCTGCACCCCTCACACCAAATGGGAGCTGCTCAGGTAAGTGTCCCCATACCCAAACCTCCTGCCCCAACCCTGAGCCCCCTCCCTCATTCTAGCTCCTGGCAAGACCCTTCACCCCCAGCCCTGCGCTCGGTCCACTCCCACCCTCAGCTCAGTGCAGAGAGAGGAAGAGAATGGGCCAGAACCAGGGAGAAGGTAGGTACCCACTGTATGTGGGCAGGGCCAGGACCCCAGACTAGCAGCGGGCTGAGCAGGTCCGGCAGCTGGGATCCCGGCTGGCAGGAGCCGGAGGATGGAACCCCTGAGCGGCAGTGGGCTGAGCTGCTCAGCCCACGGCCAGTCTGAGGTCCCGGCTGCTAGCTCCACACAGCCCGCTGCCAGACCCTTCCCAGCTGGGGTCTCAGCCGCAGCCCCCACTCAGCCCACTGCCAGCCTAGATGAACAGAACCCCAGACCAGCAGTGGGCAGGCGGCGTAAGATCAACATTTTAATTTAATTTTAAATGAAACTACTTAAACATTTTGAAAACCTTGTTTATTTTACAGTACAACACTAGTTTAGTTATATAATATATAGACTTGTAGAGAGAGATCTTCTAAAAAACGTTAAAATGTACGACCGGCACGTGAAACCTTAAATTAGAGTGAACAATTGAAGACTCGGCACAGCACTGCTGAAAGGCCCCTGTACTAAACTATGAGTTTCTTGCCTCCCATCCCCCACTTACCAATACTAAGTTAAAAGGGATTTCAACTTTCATTCTGTAAACAGAGAAAGTCTAGTGGTTGGATTTACTGAACAATGTTTAAACCAAGTTTTTTTTAACCTGATCACTCCAGTACAAACAGACTGGACACAATCTTTTGGAGCATGAATAACACTAAGGCAAGGCCGAGAGAGTGACCATGTACACTGGAACCAGACGAATTCTGTTCCCCCCAAAGTACTTTATTATCTGAAAGAATCCAGAGTAGCAACAATGGAAGCCTTACATGTGGGGAAACAGCTTCCTGAGCTCACACATTATACTTCTACTCCTATAAAAGGCAAAACAGCAATTAATTTCAGAGATTCAGCCAGGTTGGATCTTTCTTGAGAAAGGAGAGGGGGGAAAATACACTCTAACCTCTTCACAAGGATCTCCGACATCAGGCTACTGAACTGTGGTTTATGAGCAGATTTAAAAGCTACAGGCAAGAAGGGATAAATCCCAGAGTTTAAAAGTGCAATGTATAATTATACTCAAGCAACTAAATTAGATGCTAATTTTACTTCCCAGGAGGCCAGGGAACAGCAGCTAAGGGTGTAAGTAATATAGTGAAAAGACAGAGAAGGTATTTACAAAATACATTTTGTAAAATACATTTACCTGCAGTTCTTTGTAATACGGTTTAGTTTTATTATTTATATTAATCATTTCAGCTGTATAAAATACAGAGATGGGCCCATCTCATCACCCTAGATCTGATCACCTCCAACCACCAGAGACTTCTGAATTCAGATTTGAACTTTATGGTTTGGGCCCATCTCTTATTAGAAAAAAAGTGGGTCTATGTAGGAACACCAAAATTGCCACACAAGGAAGGACCAGTAATCCAACTGATAGCTGACAACAGCCAAGCTCATGATTCAGAAAATTGCATATAAAAACCCTGTAAGGCAGCAGTTCTCAAAACGTGAGCCATAGAGCACTGGTGATCTGACAAGAGCTGCTGGTCAAGTGGTGTCAGCACTCCTCCTTATTTCCAGCTGTCAAATTGCATTGAGAGAGGCTAAAAATACATTACGTTCTTCCCTACTATTATTTTTCCATGTGAATATCTGCTATAATTGCAGGGGTGTTATGTGGTCAGGAATGGGAAGGGGGGTGGTCTCTGCAATCAGAAATGGGAAAGGAATTGTGCACGAGACAATTTATTAAATTTCAGTCCATATAATGAAAAAAAATTGAGAATCCCTGCCATAAGCATCCAAATTAGCAATAACATAGATGGGGAGGGATCAACTCGTGCCCTAAGGTATGAAGACTTATGACCCTTCCAACTGTGACCTGATCAGTTTACTAGTGGGTGCTATTTTTCTTATTTCTCCCAATGTTTAAAAATATACTAAGCTGAAGATCACAAATGAGAGTGTTTAATTGCCCCCTACTTAGTTTATTGCTCGATTTGCCCTAAGAGCCTGAAATAGGGGATGGATGGAGGGTGCTCTGGCTGCTACCTGAGCACCCTCTATCTGTTTGGCATAATATTTAAATGTTGCTATATTTTCTCACATACATGGGCCATCGGGAAATGGCAGAGGTTGTCAGCCCTCATCTCAAAAAACAATGTTCTCATGCAATTAATCAATTATTCCTATGCCCTCACATTTTCCTTAATTTCTAGGTGCACATTGATATATTTGATTTATATAAACAAAACTAGAGGCCCCCCTTCCCAAGCTCTGGGCACCCAGCCAATAAATTTAATTTCACAGTAACATTTTAAAACAATGGACTGTTCTTTCCCGTGTATAATAAATATGTTCCAATACATAAAATAACCCCCACTACTAACGACAAGACCTGCAACCCTCCCCAAATGCCTTGGGGAAAAGGTGGGCCTTGCAGCATGCCTTGAAGGTTAACAGATTCCAAGCACTGTCCATGCACCTTTCCTAGATCAGACTCAGCAGGACATAGCTCTCTAAAAGGAGCTTTCAAAACCAAGTCTCCTGAGCTTTGCTACATCTTGATTTTTCTGTAGCTCCAATGGTCTGAAGGAGAGAATTTGCTGTGCCTTTTTGTGCACTTTTTCATGGCTTTCTGGCCCCTCAGTGATCCCCCTTCTAAATATGTAAGCAAGTGTAGATCTCTCTAAGGAGTTAGGCAGACCTGATCATGAATGCCACAACTTCCCAACACTCCAGCACAAGGCATTTTGAGAAAGGCAAGAGTTGTTCAGCCTGCCTTTTTCATCAAGGGACTTGGTGCTCTTAGCCCTCATTTCAGTCTAGAGGAAATGAAAAGCAGGCACGTATGCTTTCCTTTGAGGCCAAAAAGTGGACTGTTGTGTTGTTCACAAATAGCACAACTCACAGTAGAATTTTACTCTGGAGCTCTGCTGCAGCAGAATTTGATGACTCAGCTAAAATAAAATGGTGATGGGTGGAGGGAAGGGAGCGAGAAAAGTAAGACTCTCATCTTTAAAATATTAAAAGACAATTCCTCAAGGTGCCTTTGTAAAGGCTCTTTAATATGCTGTACCTGTCCTGTTACAAAACACTTTAAATCCTGCACTTCAGGCTGTTTAACTAAATGCCCTTAGGGTATCAGCTGAGAGAAAGGAAATCTTATATAAGGCAGAGCTTCAAAAATGCTCTCTCCTTTTTGTCTCCTCAAAGTGGGTATAATGTATGAAAAATCCATTCATATTTCCTTCAAAAAGAACTGAAATCTTTAAATGTTGATTGTACCATATGCTATCTTATCTGCAAGTACTCTTTGTTAATCTAACAAACCTCTCTACAAAATTCCTTTTGCTGCTAATTTTTGTCTGACATTTTATATTTTCAAAATCTGTTTTTATGCATTTCTAATTTTCCCATCATTGGTATCTGGCTACTACTGTTAAAACGTTTGATCTTTTTTGGGGTATACAAAGGTACCTAACGTTCCGCTCTGAAAAATGACTGTAAAAATGTGTTTTCCAAGACATATCTGCTCATTAGTGACCAAAAAAAACCCCAAAACCAAAAAAAGTAGTTTGCACTCCCTCTATCCCTGCAGAGCTAACACAGGTAAGAGAGAGTGATGTGAAATTCCATTCCCTTTTGTGCATCAACAGAATTATTTCCTAAGCACTAATTATAGGGTTAAACAGATACACTTGCACAAGCCTTGTGACGGCAATGGAGCCACACGTCTCACGGAAGACAATCTTTATTACTAGTATCAGGGGATAGCCGTGTTAGTCTGTATCCACAAAAACAAAAGGAGTCTGGTGGCACCTTAAAGACTAACAGATTTATTTGGGCATAAGCTTTAGTGGGTAAAAAACTTCACTTCTTCAGACGCATAGAGTGAAAATTACAGATGCAGGCATTATATAATGACACATGAAGAGAAGGGAGTTACCTCACAAGTGGAGAACCGGTGTGACACCTCCCCATCTATTATTGGGAGTGGACTACATCCAGTGATGAGCTCCCAAAATCCTAATAACCGGTTTCGGCAGCATTTTGGAGGCAGGTCGTTCACCCGGAGTGAGTGAAGATCCCCTCGCACTGCCGAAGATCTGATAGGGAACCGTACGGTTAGTACAAGCCCCATGTGCCTGTCTCCCTCCCCCATCTGACCCCAACCCACTTCCTGCCTCTGACTGCCCCCCTCAGAACCCGCAACCCATCAACCCCCCCACTCCCTGTCCCCTGACTGCCCCGACCCCATCCACCACCACCCCAACAGACCCCCGGGACTCCCACGCCTACCCAACCCCGCCCTCATTCCCCGTCCCCTGACTGCCCCCATCCCCCTGAACCTCCGTCCCCTCCAACCACTCCCTGCCCCTTATCCAACCCCTCTTCCCAGCCACGGCCTGGCCCCCTTACCATGCTGCTCAAGGCAGCAGGAGCTGCAGAGCTGCCCAAAGCGCTGGCATGGCACACTGGGACTCTACGAGAGGGGAAGGAAGCGAGGGAGGGGCCGGGGGAGCCTCCCCAGCTGGGAGCTCAGGTGGGCCAGACAGGACGGTCCCGATGTGACCCGCAGACCGGAGTTTGCCCACCTGCCAGTCCCTTTACAACCAGTTCTACATCGGCTTCTAAATTTAACAACCGATTCTTGCGAACCGGCTCCAGCGCACCACTGACTACATCCACCCTGATTGAACACCGTCAACACCGGTTCTTCACTTGTGAGGTAACGCTCCTCTCGTCATGTGTCATTATATAATGCCTGCATCTGTAACTTTCACTCCATGCATCTAAAGAAGTGAAGTTTTTTACCCACTAAAGCTTATGCCCAAATAAATCTGTTAGTCTTTAAGGTGCTGCCGGACTCCTTGTTTATTACTAGTGAATATATGCAAGAAAGAAAGCATCCCCAGATCCCAGCACGGATTTGCAGGACTAGCAATTTGAAAAAACATCTTTTAGCCTGGATGCTGTTCTCCCAGAGTCACTTTTCATAATACTTATTAAAAGGTTGCTTTTTAATGTATGTGTCAGATTCAGAGCTACAGCCTAAGTGCACACAGTACAAGTCAGCAATGGGGAGAAGGTGCAAATATGGCATAAACTTCACCTTTACACTCTCTTAATCATGCTAATGTTCTATATAGCACCAGTTCCCTTCTGCCAAGTTAGAGCGGCCCTTAGGTTGCCCTAATTTTCTTTGACAGCAAAACAACCTCAGGAGATAAAAATGCAGACAGAGATAAGCACGGTGCAGGAGCACCCTGGCTACGTCCCTATGCCTCCAACAACACCCCTTTGCACTGCCACACCAGCTGCAAAGAAGGGGAGTGGTATAAGAGGCTTTTACATTGGCTCTATGCTTCTGGAAGACCACCTTTGCACTGATGGGTTCCCCTAGGAGTCAGTTAACTGAAGTTGGGTCCAGTTTATACTGACAATGCAGCGAAAGTAATGACACCACGTACTAGAAGTTCTGGCCCATTATCTGTGGTGCAGCTAGCCAATGCAGATATGCAAAGAAACTCGTTTAAAAGAAATACTTGACAACGGAGTATGCTCATTAGAAGAATTAACTTCAAGGGCTCCAGAGTCCCAATTCAGGAAATAATTAAGCATGTGCTTAAATTTAAAGCACATACTTAATTCTCATTGACTTCAGTAGGACATAAGAACCCTTCTTGATCAAGGATGCTTGATCAGGGTCTAAAAAGGGAAAAAAAGTTGATTTTTTTAAAAGAACAGATGTGTTAAGAAAGTAATGTTTTTGCCATCCTAAAACATACTTCATGAAAATGGTAATGCCTTCCTGCAGTAGTAAATGTTAAAGGAATTAGACCTTTTATTAAACCGGCTCACTTTCCTGCTATACTGTGGGGGAGAAAAATCCACACTCTCTACAAAACTCACTGCACAATATAAGTAAATTGTTTCTATACTGACATCTAGTGAAGTTCTACAGTAACAAAAATAAACTCAACATTGTCCTAACACTAAACACTCAGATTTTCATATTCACAGTGATTTATTAACTAATTAGTCCTCACAACACCCTTGGAAAGTAGTTGCTACATATTTGTAGAATTTTGCGCTTCTTAGAATTAAACTATAATCCCCTTGAAAATATATCTTTGCATTTTGAATACTATTTTTTGTTAAATAAAAAACAGTGTACATGTTGGCAGTGTCTCAGGCACTGTGATGGATACATTAAAATACCTAGAAAGATTAGAGTAGGTAGATTAGATCTACTTACATTTAAACATGACTGGTAAAATTGCCAGTTTTCTCAAATATTGCCAGCAGGTGTTCTCATTAATTGGATCATTTGACTCAATTTTTTTTAAATGCAATTTATTTATTTATAGCAAAATGAAAGAGAAAAATAAATAGCACAAGGAAGACAATGCCATACTTACAGTTTTGTATAATTAATATCAACAGTAGAGCCAAGCAAGGAGCAGATTCTCTCCACTCTGGCCATTATGCTGTTTCTTGAGCAGTAGAGGCCCAATACAGTAATCACAGCTAAGTCAATACGTCCATTAAAGTCAATGCAAGTTTTGACTGACTAAGGACTTTAGTCATAGGTAAGGCTATAAGTTTGTCATGGAGGTCATGGATTCCGTGACCTTCCGTGACTTCTGCAGCGGCTGCTGTGCCTGGCTCAGGGCAGCTCAGAAAGCCCCTGAGCCAGGCGCACCGACCACTGCTGGGGCAGTCTGCCCTTGCGCCTCCACCAGGAGCAGAGTTTGGGCATGGGAGGAGGCGGGCTCCGGGTGGCACTAACCTGGGGGTCTCCTCGGAAGCGGCAACATCTCCCTCACTCAGCTGCTAGGTGGAGGCAAAACCAGGCAGCTCTGCAGACTGCCTCTGGCCAGAGTGCTGGCTTCGCAGCTCCAACTGGCCAGGAACAGAGGTGACAGGGCACCACACCCAGGGAGGTGTGTGGGTCACACCAGGCCACTACCACTTCCCCACTGGAGGAGAGAATGCAAGTTCACTTTTCTCCTGCTCTTATCAGGCAGCTTCCTAGAGAGGTGAAACATGACATCACATCAGACTCCAGACTCTTCATCATTCTAAAAGCTAAGCTGTATTTTTGCACCTTATCAAAAAGATGCAGTTTACAACTGTCTAACATCACTCACAGTGGTACTGATTCAGCACTGACTCCAGGGGAAATACGTCACCTCCTGAATCACCAGTGAAGCTATAAATGCCAAGTGCAGGGACAACTACTGGAAGAGAGTGACAGATTCTCTTTTTCCCTCTCAATTGCCATTGTATTTCCAAAGGGTTTGGGTTCTGCTACTTCAGAATTCTGCAGAACTTTAGTCAACAGAAAAACCCAAATCAAAACCACAAAGAAACATAAAATTAAGGTAATCTAGACACAGCTCACTCTTAAAACTGTTAGAGAGACAAGGTGGATGAGGTACTCTCTTCAGAAGAGTTCTGTGTAAGCTCAAATGCTTGCCTCTTTCTCCAACAGAAGTTGGTCCAATAAAAGATATTACCTCACCCATCCTGTTTCTCTGAAATCCTGGGACCAACATGGCTACAACTCTTAAAACAATTCACAGTCTAGGGACTGATATATCAGCTCTACATTTAAAGTGCTTCTGTTCTTGAGTTTTGAGCTACTTTCTGGTATCTAATGCTGTTGTCACTTGCTTTGTAATAACAGTCTGCCAAGTAAGATGGGTCTAGGGCTGTGTTCCCTCTAGCTGCATAGTTGGACGGCCACACAGGAGCGATTCAAGTGCCGCCCAGTTGATTAGCAGTGCGAACACATCTGGCAGCATGTGTTCAGGTACCCCTTCCCCCGTTGCTTTGCAGCCAAGTTGCTCCATCCTGCTGCTGCTCTCAGGACTCTATTAGTTGTGCAAAGCTGAGGGTACCGATGTCAGTGTGTCCCCATCCCTTCACCCCTGTGCCCGTCATAAACAGATAGCTAAGGGTTAATGTCTCTTTCACCTGGAAAGGAGTAACCTGAAACACCTGACCAGAGGACCAATCAGGAAACAAGACTTTTTCAAATCTGGGTGGAGGAAAGTTTGGGGTCTGAGTTCTTTGTTCTTTGTCCTGTGTTTGTGCCCTCTCGGCTCTGAGAGTGATTTCTCTATCTCCAGCTTTCTAATCTTCTGTTTCCAAGTTGTAAGTACAAAGATAGTAAGACAATAGGTTTATATTGTTTTTTTGTATTTACATGTGTGTAGTTGCTGGAGTGTTTTGAATTGTATTCTTTTTGGATAAGGCTGTTTATTTACTTTTTTTTCTTAAGCAATTGACCCTGTATATTTTCACCTTATACAGAGACTATTTTTAATGTATTTTTCTTTCTTTTTATAAAGCTTTCTTTTTAAGACCTGTTGGAGTTTTTCTTTAATGGGGACTCCAGGGAATTGAGTCTGCAGCTCACCAGGGAATTGGTGGGAGGAAGACGTTAGGGGGAAAATCTCTTTGTGTTAGATTTACTAAGGCCTTGTCTACACTACAAAGTTGCAGCGCTGGTGAGGGGGTTACAGCGCTGCAACTTAGGATGTGTACACACCTGCAGGGCATTACCAGCGCTGCAACTCCCTGTTTGCAGCGCTGGCCGTACACCCGGTCGTGCCTCGGGTGTAGAGGATCCAGTGCTGGATCACCAGCGCTGGTCATCAGGTGTAGACACTCACCAGCGTTTTTGTTGACCTCCGTAGAATAAGCAGGTATCCCAGCATACCTGAGGAAGCCTCTCTGGTAATCAAGCAAACTCCACTGCCCTCCAAGCAGGTCTCCTTCCCCGCGGTTTGCTCTGGCGTTCCCCGACCCCCTCTCCAAGCAGGTATCCTTCCCCGCGGTGTGCTCTGGCGTTCCCCGACCCCCCCTCCAAGCAGGTATCCAGCCCCGCGGTGTGCTCTGGCGTTCCCCGACCCCCCCTCCAAGCAGGTCTCCTTCCCCGCGGTGTGCAACAGCGCTGCAGCGTGGCCACATCTAACACCACTTGCAGTGCTGGTTGCTGTAAGTGTGGCCACTCTGCAGCGCTGGCCCTATACAGCTGTACTAATACAGCTGTAACAACCAGCGCTGCAAAATTGTAGATGTAGACATACCCTAAGCCTGACTTTGCATACCCTCTGGGTGAGGGGGGAAGAGAGATTAGCTCTCTCGGTACTTGTGTTTCCAGGACTGGAAACAGGGAGGGTGGAGTCCCTCTGTTTAGATTCACGGAGCTTACTTCTGTATATCTCTCCAGGAACCCAGGGAGGGAACACCTGGAGGGGAGGAGGGGGAAGGGAAATGGTTTATTCCCCTTTGTTGTGAGACTCAAGGAATCTGAGTCTGGGGGTCCCCCAGGGAAGGGTTTGGGGAGACCACAGTGAGCTAGGCACTGTATAAATCCCTGGCTGGTGGCAGCGTTATCAGGTCCAAGCTGGTAACTAACATTGGAGGTTTTCATGCTAACACCCATATTTTGGACGCTAAGGTCCAGATCTGGGAAAAAATGTTATGACAGCCTCATCTCCACACACCAGGGGATAGGGGACAGCCTGGCTCAGGACTTGGAGCTGCAGCATCTGAGGTCTGATCAGTGCGCAAGTGCCTTTCTTAAAGAGATAGTGGATGGTTTCTGAGACTTCCCCAGCAGCCAGCTCTGTGTCTCTGACACACACACTCTCTCTCTCCCACATGCTCATGTACCCCAAATCCACATAGCCGGGGAGGGAAGACGGGGCTCAGGACAGAGCAGGAGAGTTTTCAGTGCGTCCGTCCAGTTTGAGAGTGGAAATACCTGAAATCTCCAGCAGCCAGCGCATGCAGCCTCTGAGTCTCTTTCTCTCTCTCTCACACGCACACACACAGTCTTTGGGTTGGAGTCTCTCTCTCTCATACACGCACACACACAGTCTTTGGGTTGGGGTCTCTCTCTCTCATACACGCACACACACAGTCTCTGGGTTGGGGTGTCACACACACACACACACACACACACACACACACACACACACACACACACAGAGTCTCTTTCACATTCACCTCCCAACACATATTGGTATAATTGTTGTTGTTACTTCTTGGTACTTCCTGCAATGCACATATATTATTTGTACATTTATTCTCTCAAGTGTGTTATTTTACTGTTTTTACTGGTCTATGCATTTCATAATGTTTATTTCTCTTACACTTAAATTTAATTCTTTGAGTAGTGAGTTCTAAAATGCCTATCCTGTCCTGGCTGGAATAATTAACCCTATGGTAACTTTTAAAATATATATTATATCTAGGTTTTTTTGTTTCTGCTGGTGGCTCACATCCGCACATACTGCGGTGCACATGACAAACTTTATTCCGCACATGGATGGGAAAAATTAGAGGGAACATTGGTCCAGGGCCCTGCTTCAGGCTACCAAGCAAGACGAATAGTGGAGATACAGTATGTGAAAGGCCGCTAAGCATCATAAGTGCTTGAAAAAGACCAAGGGAAACACTGCTGAATATTAAATTATGCTTTGGCAAAAATGTGTTTTGAGATAAATTATATGCTACAGGTTCATTTCAACTGCAATGGAAAACGATTACTAATTAATTATGGAAGTGTAGTAGAACTCAAGGCAAACAACTAGAATTGTTGGTATTGCAGAAAATTTAACCACCTCAAAACTAACAGCATTACGTATGCTGAAGTTATTTCCAGCTAGCATGATATCGAACTCAATTTCTACAAGGTAATTTGATATGAATCTATTTTTGATAAAGAAAAAAAAAAAGCAAAATAATAAGGGAAAGATGTTTTGTGTTTAAGCACAAGGCTGGGAGACCTGTTTCTATTCCCAGCTTTGTCAAAGAAGAGCTTGGTGACCTTGGGCAAGTCACGTGAGGCCCAATCTTTAAAAGTGCACACTCATTTTATGTAAGTGCACAAGCAAATTCCATGTTGTGTGTCTGTGCATCAAGGCATTTTATGTATAAGTCAGGTCTGAGCAGCAATGTCCACATACTTTTGTGTGCATATGTCTGAAGAGGTAGACCTTTGATGCGGAAGACTATTATCTAGGATCTTTGGTCACATTCAGAAAAATTACGCTAGTGCAGCACTAAAAGGTTGAAATTTTATAACCACAAAAGCCAGATAATTCAAAGTTAAGGCTCACATGGCAACCTTAACTCTACCCCATTGAGCATATGTATTATAATCAAGGTTTCTTGGTATTATTACACAACTAGGGTTACCACATGTCCTGGTTTAACAAGATTGTTGTCCGGGAAGCTTATATCTATTTTAGGAATTTGTAAGGGGCATACGGCCTTGTCATTTATGTATCAACTTTTTATCACAATTTCACTAGGGTGGTTCTGGTCTAGTTTTTCCTCTCCCCATCTACATTCTATTGGTGTCAGATCCAGCCATGCTTGTAAGACAAATCCTCCTGCTGCATTAACTACAAGTAGTCAAGCTTGGTGTAAGGAGATAACACGGGATCAGGGAGGAAGCAAACTACTCCCTCCAGATCGCCCTGTTGGAAGATCTCCCACTGTGATGCAGAGTGAAGTTGTAATCCTAAAGTGTAGCATCAGGGTAATCCCCTTATCCTGAATAGGATTTGTTTTACCTCTTGTTTGTTTGTTTTTCCAGTGCAACCAACACTGTTGCTGAGCTAAGGAGAAGCCAGATCAGAGTGAGGGCTTTCACTCCACAATAGCGTATTAGGAGGAGTTACAGTGGAGCTCCTGACCTTTACAGGGGCAATAACCAGTGGAACCACATAGACCTGGCCCCAGAACTCCCTCCTGTGGCACACAGATGATGTTGATCTCTACAGAGTCCAAAATCTTACCATCTCCACCACAGCTGAGAGGAGGGGCAACAGTATTAGTCCCTTTCTGAATTGAGGGAAAATGATGCACAATCTCATCTGACCCATAATCCAGTGCATTGTATCATAAATTCAGCAAGAAAGCATCCAGCAAAGAGAGAGGGAGTGGCCCATTTAAGCCCAGGAAAGTGAAAAAAAGATTCCTGCTGCCACCATAACCTATGTGAAAGTCCAGGAGTTCAACATTAGTAGCTGGGCTCCAAACTGTGTAATGGGAGAGGGAAAATAAACAGACTTCCCCATCCAGACACTCCTTTTGGACTGGACTGAATCATTTGGAAGAGCTAATGCTTGAACACCTGGTATTACTAACATATGGAGTATGAAAAACTCCTTTCATTCCTCTGTCACGTTGCAGGTCAGAAATTACTAACTTGGATTATTCAGAACTGTGAACTAAAATGAGGTAATGGGATCCAAGATCCCTTTGCTAATAGAAGGAAAGCTATTATAACAGTACCATGTTCCCCACTAATCAGGAGCAAGGCTACTGTACTAAATATCAAACTACCTCAAATCCTCCACCAAATAGATAATGCATTGCTTGAAAACAGAAGTATGTTTTAATTCAGTAAAATGCCTCTATTAAATGCAGACAAATGGCTGACACAGCTTTGAGTTTTGTAATAAGAACTCAAAAATTTGTGCCTCTCACAAGTCCTTTAAACCACCAAACAACAACAACAACAACATTTTAATGTGGTTGGTCTTTTTTTTTTTATGACTTACAGCCAAGCTCATTAATGAATTTAGTCTCTGAAAAATCAACTTACACCAAGAAATTAGCTGATGTTTGTCTTCATTAGACTTGAGAGTCAGGCCAACCTGACCTGCTTGAGAAAGAAAAAAATATGAACAGCATCAATCCGCTGCCACACAGTGTTAGTGCGATTAGCTTACTGAAAACAAATTAAAAACAAGATGAGAAGACTTAATTATTCTTCAAAGTTCAGGGACAGACAATGCAATGACTCTGTTCCCTAGCTGACAAACTGAAGTTATTTTCCTATCCCTCAAACCCCCTACCAAATAAGGAGTGTTCAGACAAAAATACACAGATCTTTTTAAACAACCTGCTATGAAATTAAGGGACAGACAGGCCGAGAAAAGCTCTTTCCAGAATCTCACTGTGCCTCAGGGAAAAAACAACATATAGTGGATTAATTCAAAGAGATCCTCCACTTCTCTCCCACTGCCTATTCCAAAATACCAGTTTGCTGACAGAGCATCCTGGTAACAATATTTAGTGTACAGTAATTCTGCATATATAAAAAAAAATTAGATTTAGTTAGGCAGTGAATAAAATAACTACTTTATATCAATGGATTGCTAAGAACATTTTTTTAGTTATAATAGTTATTCAAGTTTTATTATATTATTATTTTTAATTTTAAGTAAACGATGTTGGTGAAGGGTGTTGGCTTACTTGAATTCCAGAACGTGAGTCCAAACCTACATGGGACAAAAGGCTCATCTCCTCCACAGAACTCAGAAGAAAACTGATTGCATGGAACGAAAAAAAAAATGAAAAAGCAAAACTGGAGATGAAGTGTGTTGGGCTGACTTCGCTAAAGAATAAAGTCCTCTGTTTATCTTGAGGACAAGCTGTAGTTGCATGATCTTCCCCCACTTCACCACATTCACCTGCCTAAACTCTAGATAGATGCTTCTAAAGGTGAGAGAGACATTCAGACTTAGCCACACTGCTGAGACTTGCCTGCAAGAAGGTATGTTGTGATGGTAGCTTTTAAGATGTGGATATCTATCTATTAGGAACTGAACTGACACAAAACTTATAATGGCCTTCAGTCAGTCTCCTGAGCTGGATCTGTACCAGTGACAGAGATGAAAGGCACCATATCCTACTAATGAGTTATTTCAATCCCATAGATTTATAATAACCCATTGACTTACTACCATAATTAACTGATTTCCTATGAACAAAATGCATTGCTGAGATGCAAAAATAGAGGGCCAGAGTCTCAGATGGTTTAAATCTACATAGCTTCATTGATTTCAATTCCCTTCCCTGCCAGCTAAATCCTAATAGCAAGCCTCTAAAGAGAGGTTTCTTGTGTAGTTTCATTATACACAAAATGTGTGCAAAGTGCATTTTCTAACACATTTGGAAATCTTCAAAAGAAGAAAAAAAGGGCAGTTCACAGAAAGAAGGCAACAACTATCATAGCAGCTAGAAATATGCCTGCTGGCAGAAGAAAATCTGGAAACTTGCAAAACATTGTTGCTATCAGATGTATTTTGCATTGTAATAAAATATTGACATTCCAAACTTCATGATTAGAAAACAAAATTGGTTTCATCCATGTATTATTGATGCTGCTGAGTTACAATTAAAGATTTGGTTTTAGCTTCATTTCACCTGCTGCACTTGTTTTACAGGAAGAACGCACATGAAACACACACTTTCCAAAAAAAGTAAAAGTGACGCACAGATCATCGTATATTAAGTACATTTCTGGGAATATTTATTTTCCAGTAAGAGAAACAGGAACTTCCTGCTTCAAGGACATTGCCAGAATCTGTGGTGCACAAAAATCCAGATTAGAATTTACATATGACTATCTCAGGAAAAAACAGTAACCACTAGATATAAAGCTTACAAATAGTATCTAACAGGCAGTTCTTATTACATTCTGATGATTCATTTGGGATAAGGAGAAACTCCCAGACCAGATTTCTGGTCCCTACTGAGATGCATGCTGGATTATACCTGTTGAGATTCCCTCCGAGACCTTTTCCACTCAGCTTACTCAGAACACCTCATCTGGTTCTGAGAGAACACTTTATCCAATATTCTGGAATCCAAAAACTTGGTTTGAATCAGGACTTGTCACTGAGGTGTCTTTATTGACATTTCATAAAGCTACACGAGGTGACCATGCCCAAATACCAGGAGGTGGGTTAGGGTGCCCCACAATTCCAAAAGCACATAATACATGAGATTACAGATGCAGACTAAACACACATACATTACATAAACAAATCCTAAACTGTCCACAAGATACAAAACATGCTAGTAAATAAAGCTGCAGCTGCAAACTTATCACACATTACTCTTCTTACTATTTCTTTATCTACTAACTACAAGGTCACTTGTGAATTAATATTTTGTCCACTGTTAACCTCTGTTTCCTTACTTCTATTTTCTTTCACTGTTCATGCAAGGCCTACAATGCCCTGGCCCTGATCTAATCCCAAAGGGACTGGTCAACTTTGTGCTCCCATTTCATCCTTATCTGTCTCATCCTGACCCAAATCACTGAATGGAGATTACTTGAGCAATTTCTACCTGAAATAATAATTTACGCTCAAACGGTGCCTTCTATATGAAGATCTGAAAGTACTTTAAAAAAATGTGAATTAACTCTGAAACCTCACTGTGAGGTACAGCAGCATCATCATCTCCATTTTACAGATGGGGAATTGAGACTCATTGAAATTAAATGACTTGTCCAAGTTCATAAAGGGATTCTGCTGCAGATTGGGAATAGAATCCAGGAGCCCAACTCTTTCTGAACAGGATATTGGTAAAATGCCTATTAAGGTCAGTAGGGGTTACTTAAACCTTGCCTGGATGGGGACAGAGAGGGATAACGGGGCCTACCTGTGGTATCTTGACTCCCATTCCTGTGCCTTAACCACCAGGTTGAATGCCAACAACAGGGACCCCAAAATAGGCTGAGGCCCTAAAAATGAATGGGACTAACCTGAATATAGGCACATTGCAGTATTGCCTGCCCAAAGGGTTCAAAAATAATGAGTTAGCCCCCCAAAATCATGTTGCTGCTTAAAATTTTAAAATATAGTAAATATTTGGGTGTTTGTCTTTGCCTTTGGACCGTGGTTCTCAAACTTTTGTATTGGTGACCCCTTTCACACAGCAAGCCTCTGAGTGCGATCTCCCTTATAAATTAAAACACTCTTTTTACATTTAACACTATTATAAACGCTGGATGCGAAGCAGAGTTTGGAGGTGGATGTTGCCAGCTCGCAACCCCCCATGTAATAACCTCACAACCCCCAGTTTGAGAACCCCTGCCTTTGAATTTCTGAGCCTGTAGGGGTCATGTTTTCTAGTTTTTTGCCACAACCATGAGGGCTAGAATTGTACTTTTGTAAAATGAAAGCTGAAATTCTCATGTAATCACTGGACTCCAGGAGCTGGGGCTTTAACAACAACAAGTATTGTGAGACTCACAATAAAGTCCTAAGAGTTGTCAATAGCACAATAACTCATTGGAACAGCCTACAAGTCATCTCTAATCAACTGCTAAATGCAACTCATTTGGTCAGAGGGGTTAGCTGATGGGCTTAAAGCACTGTCATTCTCCCGGGAGCTGAATGCACTCCTTCTGCACTTGTACCGCTGATCACTGCCTCCCTTCTTGGTTGCCTGCCTAGGAATATGGCTTTTCCCTCTGGGGAGAAGATGACAGAACACACGTGACAGATGAGGAGAAACACTGTTTAATGCACTGTTAGAAGGCACTCAGATACAGTGGTGATGTACATGGTATAAAAACCTATATAGAATAGAATGGGGCATTTGGAATCAAAGCTGGATCTCCCGCAGCACAGTGCAGTAACTAAATGGCCAACAGGACAGCTTTGAAAAGACATTCCTATGTCTCCTGTTTCGATGGTCCAAAATTTGATCTTCAGAGAAGGTATGTCATGGCTTGGATGGCTACAGTACCTGTCTATTAAAAGTCATTTGGGTTCAAATTCCTGTCCTTACAGAAGTTTCCTGGAATTTAATAGAGAAGAATAACTTTTTTCTATAAAAGTTTTTGAAGGATTCAATGGAATTCTATAGCAGGAATAAATTTCACTATTAAATTGAATAAATTGGTTGGAATAAAAATGATATAAAAAGGATCTCATTTTCTATTAAAGTCTATATGGTTTTTAGAGTAATTTCTATACAAAGCTATTGCTTTTGCTCCATTAAATTATATAGGACTTCTGCATAAAGATATTTATTTTTCTATAAACAATTTTGCTTTGCATCTAATCTTCCCAGAAGTGGGAATAATTAGGTAACCTAACAGGAGTTCAATTTAAATACTATCTGGGTTTTTATTGCAAAAATTACTTGTGTCAATGGAAGTTTTCTTTTCTGAAGGCCAAATCCTCAAGTCCCTACTCAGGCATTACTCCCATTGGTTTCAGTAGGAGTCTGCAGGATTATGGACCTCAACATATGGCCCATGGTAAATAAACAAATCGGAATGTTCAGTGTACTGACATAATGTGGGTAATCTAGTTATCTGGCTCCTGGGTAATTTAAATGGCTCAGCTCACTCTAAAACATGTTTTTGCTGAGGAAAAGGATGGGCTTTTACCACTCTCTGAAACCCAAAGAAGTTACTCTAAATAGCTATAACATCTGTCGTTGGGACACTGTCAGTTCAATGGCTGTTACACACTGACATTACTGTTCAGACCATCATTTTAGCTAGCATGGCAATACTTTATCAAATGCAAAAATGTCACAAACTAACTTTCTTCCCAACTCCTGGTATTGGACAACTAGCTAGAAAGGTATTAATAATTTAGGAATGCCTTTAATGGGGTCTTCTGTTCATTAAACCACAACAGTGAGAAAAGGAAGTGGTGCTTAGTTGCATTATTCTTGGAACAAGGCCAGCTACGCTACTGCAGGCTCCTCTCAAATACTGTTGTGGAGTGAAAGCCTTCACTCTGATCTGGCTGTCAGTTAGCTCTGCAACAGTGGTGGTCACACTGAAGACAAAAACCCAGGTAGACAAATTCTATTCAGGGTAAGGGGATTACCCTGGTGCTACAGTTTAGGATTAAAAATTTACTGTGCATCACAGAGGGAGACCCTCCAATAGGGGTGCCCAAACCATGCCTAACCAAAGGCTGCATTAGAAAATTGCCAAGAGACCAAGTTACAATATCAATTGTCACAAAATGGAGACGATTGTAGCTGCTTCATTGTGAATACAATCAGAAGTGGAAACAACTGAGACTACAGCTCTTAGTATGCAATGCTCCCATTCACAGTATCCTGGCTATATGCACTTCCACTTTGAGATAAAGGTGGGAAGAAATGAGCTCCTGGATTCTATTCCCTGCTCTGCCACAAAGTTCCTATATGAATGCAGCCAAGTTACCGTATATACTCGTTCATAAGCCGAATTTTTTTAGTAAAAAAGGGAAGCACCAGAGAAGGGGGGTCGGCTTATGAACGGGTATAGAGAGGAGAGGTGGGACACGGCCCCTCCCCCCAACAGAGGGAGCAAGAAGAGGCAGCGCAGCCAGCAGACCCAGAAGGGAAGAGGCATGGCCAGAGTCTCTCCACTTCTGGCCACGCTGCTCTCCGCCCAGCCTCCGCAGCAGCTGCAGCTCCAGGGCTGGCACGCTGCAGCTGCACCGCCTGGCCAGCCAGAGCACACTGTGGCCACGTCACCCGTCCCGTCCCGCCGGAGCACGTTGCAGTCGTGCCGCACAGCCTGCCGGAGCAGCTCCAGCCAGGCCAGAGACATCCTCCCCATAAGGTGGGAAGGGACGAGACAGGGAGAGTGGGGGGGTCCCAGGCTAGGGGTGGGGTCATGTGGGGAGTGGTCACAGGGGTTATTCCCCTGATCCCCAGCTTCTCCCCCCAAAAAATTTCCCCACCAATTGCTGTCCCCCAATGCAGGCACAGCTGTAAGGCTGTCCTTCAAGAACCCCTTGCAAAACCTGATACAGGAGGCATGTTGGAGGTGGACTGTACCATACAGGCTTCAGAGACTCTGGGCAGTGCTGCCTCCCAAAGGGCAGCCCAGGGAGATGATGTTTGACCCCAGGGTCATCTAAGTTATAAGGGCTTTTCCAGGGCCTAGAGCAGCCAAGGATCGGAGTGGAGCCAAGGTGCTGCATAGCTACATTAAATCAGCCAAGTTCTGTTCTTCACCTCTTAAAATAATCCAATGATTTTTACAAAAAGTGCCATGGAAAATGATTACAAAGGGTTAAAAGCTCATTTCTACATAACATTGGAAAGTCAGCAGCAGAATGACTCTGTGCACTGCTATGACACTCTTTACCTCAAAGTAGCACCCTGGAACCACCATATTCACCATGGTGATACGAGTATGATAAGTATATATTGTGAATATCAGAGGGGTAGCCGTGTTAGTCTGGATCTGTAAAAGCAGCATAGAATCCTGTGGCACCTTATAGACTAACAGACGTTTTGGAGCATGAGCTTTCGTGGGTGAATACCCACTTCGTCAGATGCAAGTGCATCTGACGAAGTGGGTATTCACCCACGAAAGCTCATGCTCCAAAACGTCTGTTAGTCTATAAGGTGCCACAGGATTCTTTGCTGCTTTTACATATATTGTGAGGTATCATTTTAAAAGTCTTGATCTGTTGAATATTAATATCCTGTTGGATTGTATATACTATCATTGTATGTGAAGTTATGAAGCATTACTGTGTGTGTTACTGAAATAAGTTGTGAGGTTGGGAACACCCATAAACATCCTTTCAGTTACAAAGGAGTAGGCATCAATAGTCAGACAGTGTTAATGGCTCATCAACACCCATCAAGAAAAGAATCCACTATCCTAGAGACTTCTCAGAGAGTAACTCACATCACAGCAAAGATCTTTCCAGTAAGCTGAAAGGAAATATAAGAGAGACAGTGACATCACCACTTGGCCACTCCCCACCCCCAACACACCACCTAGAAGACAAAGACTTTGAACTGCAGAAGAGTGGTCCCAGTATGTGTATTGAGGATTTATAATCTGCTTGTACCATCTGTCGGGGTGAAACTCTGCTTGATTCAAGTCTTGCTTAGTTTGTAGAACTTAGACTGTGAATTTATTTTTGTTTCTTAAGTAGCCAACTCTAATCTGTATGCCTACTACTTATAATCACTTAAAATCTATCTTTCTGTAGTTAATAAAGCTGTTTCATATTTTACCTAAAATAGTGTGTTTTGGTTGAAGTGCTTGGGAAATCTCAACTCAGTTTACAAACGCTAGTGCGAGTCCACCACACATTGAGTGAGTGGCAAACTACTTAATTAACTTACACTGGCCAGGCTTTTGACCAGTGCAAGACAATACAATTCTGGGGTGCAAAACTGGGGGGAATTGGCTGGAGCCTCACTATTGATGGTTCATGAGTGGCTGGAAGATCATTCATGTAACAGTTGGGTGTGTCCCTGCTCATGGATGTCTATGTAAGTGCAATGCTTACCAGAGGTTTGTAGCTTGACATCAGCATCACAGTGTGAGAGGCAGCCCAGGCTGGTGGATTTGAAGGGCTCAACAGTCACACAGTCCAGGTGGTACACTGGGGACCCAGTCACAGCCACACAACAAGGCATTGATTCAGTAATGATTCAGAAATGAGAGTACCACTCAGTGAATCACCAGCACCACTTGTTGCAGTACTCAGTGAAAGGTTCCATATCTAATATACTTACTTCCCCCAGTTATGGGCTTTCAGTTACATTACAAGAAAGATTCTTTTCCCCCATCCCTTTAGTACAAGTTTCATATATGCGGGAAGATTGGGAGGGGAAGAAGAGTCCTCTACCTCCCTCGGGGACCCTGGAGCAACCCTCAGTCGGTACATCTAAACTGGGAAAATGTGACATTTTAAAATGTGCGAACTAATACATGTTGATTAATACAAAATTTTAAATACCACTGATAACATGAGAGATATGGTTTAACACTTTTAAAAAGTGTGTTAGCTGGTCTTGGCCAACCCTAGGCTCCTCCTACCCCACCTCACTGCCACCTTGGGTTGACCAGGACCATTTAACATCATTTTTTAAGGAGTAACACGCTGTCTACCCTAGGCACTAAGTGGTGTTTAAAAACATTGGTTAAAACATGTTAGCTAGCAACTTTTAAAACATCACCTATTTTTTCTGGTCTAAACAGGGCTATTATAACCACCATCCTTCTGGCAAAATCACCCTCCTTCACTGTAACTCATCATTGCTCCTCTTTAATCAGTCAGAGGGGCTTCTGCTAAGCCATGCAAGATGTAGCAGCACTCATCTTACTCTTGCACTAAAACCTGCCATCCAGGAAAAGTTGTAACGTTTCGTTATCATCATTGTTTGTTTTGTGGCGTGTCTCCCATGGAGCCCCAACCATGGATGAGGGCCACACTATGTTAGGCACGCTACAAATACCAAATCATACTATTTTCCCAGTCCTCACTATTTTTTGGTGCTCTCTAGATTTGAAAAACCAACAAACCACTTAACTTACCTTGCTGTGGAGTTTTTGAGCATCATAACGGATTTGAGTGAACTCACGGAGACCAAAGGACCCACCAATAATCAGGAGCTGAAATATTAAAGAAAAAGCACTCCCTAAAAAGACAGCACAGTACAACATACACTGGACTGCAACAAGAGAACACTGACCTGCACCCATTGCAAGTGTCAGGAGGCCTCACATTCTTCCAAGCAGAAAAAAAGACAGGAGGTGCATCACCAGATAAGCAGGGGGCATCAGAGCTTCCATCCATGATAATCTGTGTATGGGTGTCACCAAGTTTCTAGTTTATGCAGAAAGGCCTGTAGGGAGACTCAGATTTTCTTAGTGCCTGTTCCCTCCCCATCTTTCACCCTTACAATCTTCATATATAAATTGTTTTTCAAATGGCTCCTTGATTTGTCATTAGCAGAGGACACTACTACTGGATTTGTTCTCACTATTTTCATAGCAACAACAGGGAAGTAACAATGCCCAGTAGGCTTATTCTCATGCCTGGGCATAAAAGGACCCAATTAAGTTTCTGGAACAAGAAAGCAAGATTGGAACAATGGTCCTACTGTCCTTTATGATGTCACTAAAGAAATCAAACCCACTGCACCTGTATCTTCATTACTGCCCCATTTATTTTGTTGGAGCTCTCTCCACACCACTGAAGCTTATGAGAAGGAATAATAAAGGAAGAAATAGACAAGGCAGAGTCTCATGTTAGCATGAAGAAAATCATGAAATGATTTGTTCTTATGACAGGCAGAGACACATCACAAAGCCTAAACATCTATTTTAACCTTTAGAGAGCCCTGCCATGCTCAGACAAACCTAAAGATCAAGTACACCATTAAGGGCTGGCTAAGTAATCTAGTTCCACATGGAAGATCAGAGTTCTGACTCTTGCTCTGGCCTGACACTCTCCTTCTGCTGTTCTCTGGCAAGGCCCATTGCCTGACATACAGAATAGGAGGGTAACAGGCTTCAAAGAGAGGCATGTCTGAGGAAGGCAATAGGAGGGGGATGTTCTGAGGACCTCAGAAGAAAAACTATCCTGTATCTTCTCTCTCTCTCCTCACTGCTAGTTAACTTCTTTTCTGCAGGCTGCTGCAATTCACATGGTAGCAGTTCTCCATACAATGCTGGCTGTTCAAATGAAATGCATCAGGCTCATAACACAGCACAACAACATGCCGAGTCTCATACTTGTTAAATCATGCTGCACAGACATGTTTAAAATGTGTGCCCTTCCTAACTAGCACATTACCCAACAGATTACTTCAGTGATGCAGTATTTGTTCTGCTTGGTTTTTTTTAAAGTGACTTTTCTTCTCAGTTTATTCCTCCTGAAAGGTGCTGGCCAAATTGATTTTCCACTGGAAGAGGTCGGGCTGCCCCACAACAGAAACAGCAATAGGTATAACCTCCCCTCAGAAGCTGACAGATTGGTAGCACTGGAAACTGAATCCTTCTAGATAGCCATAGAAATAGGCACCCTATGACAAGTGGCAATGAGTTCTAGAAGGAGTTAAGTCTATAGTCTCATTCCGTCTTGATCTTTGGATGCACATGGCAATTAGAGTCAAATGTAGCAGTAGCTTTTGTGATACGGACACCTACCTGATAGGAACTGGACCCAGAACTACATTTCACATAGCCAAAGAACCATCAAGTGGTAGCAAATAACTTTCAGTAGCTAACAACCTGGACCGTTATGAACCAAACTGTGTCAGATTTCTTCCTCCACCATTCAAGAAAGTGATGATATTATCATAGATACTGGATCAACAAAAACACATACTGCAGAAAGCAGGGATTTATATGGGAAAAGCTTCTGCTCACTAACAAATATTTTGGTAACAAGATATGAGAAGAAAAAAAACAAAAAAATAAAAAAACCCAACATGCTGATTAAAAGTGGTTTTAAGATTTGCCTAAATATGGCATGGGTGATTAACAAGAAGAATGTATTTGCTGATTAAAGTTTGATTGCATGAAGCACTGAGCATCTCATAGGATCAGGCAATAACTCTAACCAAATGTGGTTTGAGTCACAGCATTTATTCTCATTAAAACAAGAATCTCCTCTGAAACTGGTCCTCTTTCACAGCTAATGACTAGTGTGTTAATTAACAGCCCAGTGATTTACCTCACATTCTTAAAGCTCTAATGAACAGACCGCAAGATTGGTTTCAAGAAGTTTATTGCTATCACACACAATAGTTTACCAGCTGGAATCATGCTAACATACAGCATGAAGAATGCAGGGCCGAAGTAGCTGCACTAGAAAAGTATCTGGTACCCAGTTGTCAAACGTCAATAATTAGTCTTGTTAGATCCATTAAGCAATAGTTTGCCCAGCAATGAGCACTCATAAAATTATTCTATACAACTTGTGTCTTATTCACATTAACAAAGACTTACAGCTAGCCTGTTCCTCATAAGCCACATCCTACTAAATTGAGAATGGTCAATATACTGCGGTTTGTGAAGCCACTCTAACCAAAAGGAAATGACAACACACATTCTTACTTTGCTGCATCTAAAACATGGTATATAATATGATTTAATAATCACCCTTTTGTCTGTGCCATAACTATGGAAAAACACTCACAATTTCATGAAACAATAGTCATACCATGCTGTATATGTTCTGTCTTGTCTTGTCTTGATTTTGACCTGTTAATTGTTTGGCAGAGACCATTTACTATATATTACCCAGCACACTTTCAGCTATATACAGTACATGATAAATAAAAATGCTACATACACAGACATACAAAAGGGGACCGGTGATTAGATTATCTGTTTTTCTTTAAATTACATATCTGAACTGTACTACCTAATTTAGATTGTAACACCAAGACGCTGTCTTCCTCCAAATACAGTAAAGCACTGAGCACTACAGTATTAAATACATAAAATATAAATCATCATCATAGGCCTAATTTGAGGCTCTAAGCAAAATAGATTGGTGGTTTCAGACTTGTACATATTACTTGTTTCTTCATATCACAAAACCACCACCAGCCTCTGCGGTGGAGAGAGGCACAATGACTCAGCTAGTGTGACTAATTTACTCTGTTCCTTAGACTACAGTTCCAAACCTTTACCTGCCCTACTTTTACTGACATCACCGTTATATTATGAAATCTAAAGAATGTTTAAATTCTGTTTTACTTTTTGCCCTTCACATTGTTTGGGCAGTGAAACCAGACGGGTTGGTTCCATTTTCTGATTTCCAAATCAGAAATAGTCACCTTCCCTAACAGGGACCATTGGGTGTGCCATAATATAAATATTTCCTACCACCACTGACCACAATAATTCTTACCAATATTACAATTATGTATATAATGCTGGGCAACTGAAGGATGAGCAGTAATTAAGTACATACTAAAAATTAAAACCAGGGTGGATTTGAATCACTAGTGAGGAAGACTCAATTTAACCACAGATTTCTACAAAAAAGTGCATTCTTGTTGGTTGTTATAACCTTAATACATATTCTTCACAACTCAGAGATGTAGGTTACATTTTTAGAAGCTACACACTATACATTTTTAAGTGATTTATTTTGAAAACTTTTCAGAACAATTTTACAGCTATATCAGAAAATGAATGATTGTTCGGTTATTTCATTTACCAAAAGGTAATTGAAGCAGATATTTATAAGTCATTGGGAGGTGAACTATCATTAATATTTGGAGGATTTTCTTGCCATGCTGTATTAGGAGGAGAACATCACCAGACAGACATTTAAATTGTTTTATTAGACTAAAACAACCAAGTTATGTATTTGGATTTTTTCTTCAACAATATACATAATATTTTAACAAAACAAGCATATGAATTTTTGAAAAATCAAGTTTGTTTTTGTTAAAATTGTTTTTGACTAAAATAGTTAAATTAAATATTTAAAAAAAAATTAAATTGGCTATGTCAGACAGGTCAACATGAGAAACTTAAAATATTGGTTTCCGCAGCTAAATCAGTCATCTTCACCTTCATTTTCCTGTTTGTTCATAATCCGGAAAAGAAAAAACAAGCTCTCTTGCTTTTTCAGGTCCCAAACTATTTCTCAGTTTGGAATGAATTAGTCCAAAGGAAGAAAATATTATTTCTGTGTTGGCAGAAGAAGCTACTGCTGTTAAAAGTGAGATTGTCACTTCAACAGTCTCTGAATCCAAGTGCTTAAGTGACTTCCACCAGTTCAATAGTGTGACTTTCTTTAAATCATTATCATCAGACATATTTCTTGAATGGTTCCCCCTTAGCTCTGAAGTTTATTATAGTTGACATTATGGAGGGATGATTGCTGGATGTCCATGTCACAGCCAACTTCTCTTCTTCAGCAGTTAAGGTTTGACCTTGGTACCAAGTATTAAGAATATTTGCAAGAAAATGAGCTGGAGGTAGTGCTTGTCCCATTCGTTTTTTTAATGCTTGTAATTTAACTATCATTGCATATTTCTCTTTTTAAGATCTCACTCAGTTCCTTCCAAATTTCAACAGTGTCAGCAGTAAAACAGGTATTTCCCTGCATTTTCTTCAAGGCTACAGAAATATGCTTCAGGATACTCAGCATGTGTTCAACATTTCTCTTAAGCCCAACTTTGAGAATTTTGGCCGTGAAAGTGCCATCTATTTTTTCACGATTTTGTTCACAAACAGTTATCAGATTTGGCCAGTTCTTGATATAGTGCTCAAAACAGTCCACTACTGAGTTCCATCACACGTCTTGTGGGAGAGTTAGCTTCGTTCCTCCCATTTTTTTCAGAGCAGCTGCTGCAAAGTGGTTGTTATGGAAGTATTTTGCAATTTCAACATTAGCCTTTATTTCTGGAACACTGAAGTCTTAGGCTAGGAGGTGCATCAAATGAGCACTGCAACTGCATGTTATTAGCTTGGGACTCTCTTCTAAATAATTTCTTCTCATCTTGGATACATTTGCAGCATTGTCTGTGACCAAACTGCATATTAGATATTTGAATTTTTTTTCAGTTTGTTATAACTTTTATTGCTACTTCTTGTAAGTATTCTGCTGTGTGTGCATTTCCTGATGTATCAATTGTTTTTGTAAGGAAAACATTCCCTTCTTCTGTTGTCACATAAGCACATACAACAGGATCATTGTGGACATTGCTCCAAATAGCAAGACTCAACTTAACAATTTCACCCTCTAGACCTTTTGCACACTGCTGATAAAGTGTATGAAAGAGAAGTTCAGCAATTTGCCTGCAACATCTGCTTTGTTGCGTGGACTGTATCCTGGTCTTAATGACTGAACCATGTTAATGAAGTGTGGGTTCTCAATAATACAGAAAGGAGAGTTTGTTGCATAAACAAACTGGGCAATTTTTTCATCAATTATCTCTTTTTGTAATCTGCTAGTTCTTATCACAAACTTATCTATGGTTGTTTCTGGATGATGGAGATTTTTTTTTTCTTTTTGCTATAGGTGATATACTGTGGCTATATGACATACATGATATGACTGAAACACTATCATTGGCAGATAACTCTGAAACTATAGAAAAATGATGATCTTGAAGGTGGATAGTTTTCAGAATCCTGTACGTTGAGGATGGATTCTCCTAAAGAAAATAAGCCAATGCAGTTATTTAATTATTGTCACCATACTGCTCATTTAGTATTACTCATTGCATTCACTGACGCTTAGTACTACTTTAAAAGGTGAAATTGTAAAAGGAAGATCTGCCTACTTCAGCTATTAATTTTTTATCGCAACTGCATCTAAAATGATAGTACCATAGAGTAACAACTATATTTTTTGCTCAAACGTGAGAAGCCAAGACTAGTCCAGAAGGAGGACAGGCAGTCCTTAGGAAAGAAGTATGAAATAAAAAAGTTTACCAACCTGAAGATCCTACATGTTCAGTGTGACGGGATCTGCTCACCCCATACTAGCCTGTGTTATTGACAAAGGAAGTCCTGAGTCCCTGGCAAGACTGGGCATGCTTCAAGTGCTCCAGCAGTAAAAAGGGAGGGAGCCCAGCTCATTCTAGGCTGAAGGCCGTAGGCGAAGGACCTGCCTGGGAAGATCCTGCGGAGGACCAGCCACAGCCCAATCGCACCGGGAATTGAAACCGTCCACGGCCTGCCTGCACCCAGGTGACTGGAGGAACCCTTGGAGACAACTGGCCTTGCTGAACACAGAGGACCCAACATCTCCTGGGAAACCCCAACACAGACTCTGGTAGGAAGTGACTCAGGGAGGGTGACGGAGTGGTACCTCCCCCCCAAGGAAACTCAGCGTGTTTCATTAGGACCCCCCGCTGAGTCAGTGGCAAGGCGCTACACCACTGTTAGGGCCCTGGGTCGGGCCCCAGTGGAGTCGGGTGGACTTGGGTCTCTCTACTGGGGCTGCCACACCCCATAAGGGGCGCCCCAAAGCTAGAGACACTGGCCACTAGGCCACGCTGCCCTGCACCAAAGGGCTGCTTTATGGACTCTGGCCGCTAGGCCACGCTGTTCTGGGGGGCTGCTTTATAAACTGTGACCAACAGGCCATGCTGCCCTGACCCTAGGGGGATGGACCATCACATTAAGGCCTGGTCTACACTACGCGTTTAAACTGATTTTAGCAGCATTAAACCAATTTAACGCTGTACCCGTCTACACTACGAGGCCCTTTATATCAATATAAAGGGCTCTTTATATCGGTTTCTGTACTCCTCCCCAACGAGAGGAGTAGCGCTAAAAATCGGTATTACCATATCGGATTAGGGTTAGTGTGGCAGCAAACCGACGGTATTGGCCTCCGGGCGGTATCCCACAGTGCACCACTGTGACCACTCTGGACAGCAATCTCAGCTCGGATGCAGTGGCCAGGTAAACAGGAAAAGCCCCATGAAATTTTGATTTTCATTTCCTGTTTGCCCAGCGTGGAGCTCTGATCAGCACGGGTGGCAATGCAGTCCCAAATCCAAAAAGAGCTCCAGCATGGACCGTACGGGAGATACTGGATCTGATCGCTGTATGGGGAAACAAATCTGTTCTATCAGAGCTCCATTACAGAAGACGAAATGCCAAAGCATTTGAAAAAAAAATCTACAGGCTACACAGTGCTGCGTGACAAGCGTAACGGGAAGCCAGAGACTCAAACGGACACTCATGGAGGGAGGGAGGGGGTACTGAGGACTCCAGCTATCCCACAGTCCACAGCAGTCTCCGAAAAGTATTTGCATTCTTGGCTGAGCTCCCAATGCCTGTAGGGTCAAACACATTGTCCGGCATGGTTCAGGGAATAGCTTGTCAATTTACTCCCTCCCCCTCCCCATGTGAAAGAAAAGGGAAAGAAATCGTTTCTTGACTTTTTTCAATGTCACTCTATGTCTACTGAATGCTGCTGGTAGATGCGATGCTGAAGCAGTGAAGAGCAGTATCCGCTCCTCTCCCCTCCGTGGTGGCAGACGGTGCAGTAGGACTGGTAACCGTCCTTCTTATCAACCCGTGAGTGCTCCTGGCTGGCTTCAGGTGAGGCTGGCCGGGGCCGCCTGGGTGAAAATAGGAATGACTCTCGGTCATTCCCAGTAGATGGTACAGAACGGCTGGTAACCGTCTTCATCATAGCAACTGGGGGCTGAGCTTCAATCAGCCCCCTCCCTTTCATGTGAAAAGAAAAGATTCTGTACTGCCTGGACTATCATAGCAGTGGGATGCTGGGCTCCTCTCCCCCACACTGCTTAATGTCCTGCCTGGACTATCATAGCACCAGGAGGCTGCTTCCCCCTCATTTTATGTCACTAAAAACTCAGTGTTTCTTATTCCGGCATTCTTTATTTCTTCATGACACAAATGGGGGGGACACTGCCACGGTAGCCCAGGAAGGTTGGGGGAGGAGGGAAGCAACGGGTGGGGTTGTTGCAGGGGCATCCCCCGTGAATGGCATGTAGCTCATCATTTCTGTGGGATCTGACACAGAGCAGCTGTACCCTCTGATACACTGCTTCTCTAGTACATTTGCCCCACATTCTAGGCAGGACTGACTATTTTTAGAAACCATAAAGGAGGGATTGACTCGGGGAGTCATTCCCAGTTTTGCTTTTGCGCCCCTGGCTGATCTCAGCCAGGGGCACCCATGATAGCAGCAGACAGCACAGAAGGACAGATAACCATCATCTCATTGCCAAATTACACTGGCAGCAGACGGTACAGAACGACTGGTAACTATCTCTGCTATCATGCAAAAGCAAATGAATGCTGCTGTGTAGCGCTGGAGTATTGCCTCTGCCCACGGCATCCAGTACACATACAGTGATTGTAAAAAAAAAAGCTGAACGGGCTCCATAGTTGCCATGCTATGGCGTCTGCCAGGGCAATCCAGGGAAAAAGGGCGCGAAATGATTGTCTGCTGTTGCTTTCCCGGAGGAAGGAATGACTGACGACATTTACCCAGAACCTCCTGCGACAATGATTTTTGCCCCATCAGCCACTGGGCTCTCAACCCAGAATTCTAAGGGGGGGGGGAGACTGCAGGAACTATGGGATAGCTACAGAATAGCTACCCACAGTGCAACGCTCCGGAAATCGACGCTAGCCTCGGACCATGGACGCACACCGCCGAATTAATGTGCTTAGTGTGGCCGCGTGCACTCGACTTTATACAATCTGTTTTATAAAACCGGTTTATGTAAAATCGGAATAATCCCGTAGTGTAGACATACCCCAAGATATGTTCCTTTCATTACCTTCACCACAGCTTCCTCCTGAGAAGGAGCACTTCTCATGATGTTGTTTCATTCCGGCAGCCAAGGCCTTGCATTTCTTTGTTGCACTGTTTGCATTCTGCAAACATGTCTGTTTTACCCACAGGTAGAGGTACTTAATTAAAATATTCCCAAACGGGGTCTCTTTTATGGCTTGCAGCCATTACAGGTTTCCCCTTCTAGTGAGAGAGTGGTATGGTAGATCTCAAATCAGTAAAGGCTTCACTCAGAAAGACCTCAAGACTTCTGGAATATGCTGCTCAAACAGTTCCACTTTTGTTTCTACTGCCTGTCCCTCCCTTCTCATATTTATCTCCAGACTTCTTCTCCTCATCCAGATCCATTCCGCCCCCACCAATCTTCTATTCACTGAACTTTTTGAAACTTTGCACTTTTAGAGAGCGGTAATGGATTGACCCTGTGTATACAAATTTGCAGAGGGACAATAGGATTGAGGCCAGTTATTTCTTACCTCTATATATTTAAATGAATGAATAAATAAAACATTTTTGCTGTTAACAAGCATGTTATCTCTGGAGACACAAATCCACAGTTTGAGAACTGCAAAACTAATCATCTCTGATATCTTCTAGACTGAGCACTGAGTTCTATTGGGTGGATAGAAAGATTAACCTAAATAATCTATACAGAAGCCCCTGGAGCCCCATAAGATTGGGTCCTTAATCCATGAACTATTGGAACTAATTTACAAAACTCTTCTTAAACATTACATGAATATATTGTCTCATGCTACAGAATTAGAATTTATAATCCCTAATCCATGATGAGATCTTTGAGCTATAATGTATCCTAATTAAAACTCTTTAAATAGGCTTTTTCCTCAAAAAGCATTTTATCAAAAAATCTGATTTTAAAAAAAAACCATTGATTTTTATCCACCCTGATTAAAACATACTTTGACTCACCTCAATTCTAGTAACCTGCAAATTGCTGCCACACATTTAATCAGATGACCTAGCATACCCTATGCTGTAGACAACCCAACTGGAGAACAGAATCAACTTGAAAAGCTCAGATAAACCTGTATTTTTTTAAATGTGAGAAAGCTGTTAATATTTTACACTTTACAGAATGTGCAAGGGAAGAAATAAAACAAGTTCTGAATTCATTACATGCTAAAATGTCCCTCTGACTAGATATTTTGAAGCACTTAACATATGGATCTAATGGTGGTATTTTTTTGACATCAAAAGGTCAGCTTTAAAAATAAAAACTAATACTTAATATTTAATACAGTACTTTGCATACTAGTAGCACTGCTACCATAAATACCCTCTTAAATGTTCCAATCTGGATTATTCCTGTATGCATCAATGATTATATATAAAAGCCCAACATTTTACCGTACTCATGCATGCACAGAAGACTAACATGTTGCAAAGTAGAATAAAAGAATGTGACATAAGAATACCATCTGTCACAAACTCAGCAACCTCAGTAATTGTTTTATGCAAAAACAATAGACATTAAATTCTCCTTAACTTTATTTTTAAATCTACCCACTCTCTTCTCCGTTGGGAAGTGTGTTATGCAAACAGTTATGGATGGCATGGGGCTGATTATTAAGGCTGCATTTCAGATGGAGGATGCTAGCGCTTGTCACCAACTAAAATTGAGTTGTTCACTGATGGCCTGAGAACTCCCTGACTTACTGCACTTCCCTGAGTTATCCTGAACAATCTAAAGCAGCCACCCATAGTCTCTTGGGTTAGTAAAACAACAAGAGGCAATTTCTCTGACATTGCCTAGCAATTTGCTATATTATAGAATCCCCGTTGCTAAAGAAACTCATTCCTGCTGCAGTACCGATTGTGAAAGCCAACTTACAAAATTACATTTCCTTTGTCATAAATCCCTAAATTAATCACATCACAATATTCAATACTGGCAACTCAGATCATGCACTGGTGAAAAGAAAGCAGGAAAATGTTATGAAATATATTACTAGAGTGGTAATAGGATAATTTTCAAGCCAATCTTCTCCAAGACAGCTGCTGCCAAAGCCTCAAGCTATGCACTGGGCCAGCTGCAAAACTGGAAGTCATATGAAATATTTTTTTTTTTGGTTTGCAGTGATCAGAGTTAAAAGGTTTTGGGGGTTTCCTTTTTTAAAAACTGTTGTGTGCAGTTCAGTGCTGGTGAGAAGGGCCGGTTGGACAGCCCTGGAGAATGAAGTCCTTAATTTATTCACTAAACAGGTGCAGCTTGGGCAGCAGCACTGCAAGCTTTCATCCCACTAAAACAGCTATCTGGTTCAACTCTGACCTGGGGGGACACACGAACCCCTAGGGCAAGTCTCCATGGACATTTCAAATCATTGGTCCCTATGCTGTGACTGCTAATAAGGGAGACCATTAGTGCCAGCTGTAGTGGTGGTTTTGTACCATGAACATTTGTCTAAATGGCAAATTTACTGAGACTCCCAACTCATTTCATATGAACAGCCTCCAGATGGTAACGTATAGTCCAGGGGCAGGCAAACTTTTTAGCCTGAGGGCCACATTGGGGTTCCGAAACTGTATGGTGGGCTGGGTAGGGAAGGCTGTGCCTCCCCATATAGCCTGGCCCCTGCCCCCTATCTGCCCCTTCCCACTCCCCGCCCCCCTCAGAATCCCCAATCCATCCAACCCCCCCTGCTCCCTGTCCCGACTGCCCTGACCCCTATCCACACCTCCTCCAACAGGCTCTCCAGGACTCCGCCTATCCAACCCCCCCCCACCCCAGTCCACTTATCACCACCCCCAGAATCTCCACCCCATCTAACCACCCCTGCTACCTTGACTGCCCCCTGGAACTCCCCACCCCCTTACCATGCTGCTCAGAGCAGCAGGACTGTCAGCTGTGCTGCATGGCCAGAGCCAGCCACGCCACTGCACTGCCCGGCAGGAGCTCACAGCCCTGCCATCCAGAGCACTGGTAGCATGGCAAGCTGAGGCTGCAGCGCAGGGGGAACAGCAGGGGAGGGGCTGGGGGCAAGCCTCCCTGGCTGGGAGCTCAAGGGCCAGGCAGGAAGTCCCACGGGCCAGCTGTGGCCCGCGGGCTGTAGTTTGCCCACCTCTGATTTAGTCACTATAGATTAAAACATGCCACACCACTAATGCAGGCAAGTAGCAGTAGTAAAGGAAATACAACGTATAATTTGACAAGATTATATATATGAGGTGACCCAGTCAACCTTTGTGTGCTAAATCCAAGTGTGAAGAGAAATGGGACAGAGAAGTGGATTGGGGGTGAAAAATCACCTCACACAAGCCTCATTTTTCCCATCCCACCTTATCCCTTCTCCCTTCTCATTTAAGCAGAAATCTGGGTGGGATCATTCAGGTTGGTTCTCCTTCCCACAGAAGGGGGAGGGTCTCTAACTCAGGACCCTTCTTTCTCCTCTTTGTGGCAAAAAGATTAACTTGGTTTTCATTACAGGTCATGCGAGCACCTTTCAAAAGGAAGCTCTGTGCCTTAAAATATATATATATATATTTGATCCAAAGGACAAATTAAGAAAAAAATGTTGAGGAATTGTGTGTTAGCAGATGACGACAAACAGAGAAAGGAGTGACCATCATTACAGTGCATAATACTTCTAGCTTAGAGATCAGCAATAGCCTCTCTTCTGCTGCCACCTACCCAAGCTGAAAACAAGGGCCAGCCATGCTGGGAAACCTACTCCTTAGCAAACATTGCAACCTGTTGTCCTCCGACTGTTCTGCCTCCTGCAGCCACTGCCAGCAGAATTCTTCTGCACTGTTCATACACAACTAGAGAAATACAGGAGGGTGTGTATGTGTATTTCATGAGCAGATAAAATATACCAAGTAAAGGGCCATACTGAGAAAATGCTGACAACCCTAGGGCAGCAATTTGATTTAAGAAAAAAGGAGCAGATTGTTCTATTCAAGATTGGAGGCAATGGCATTTAGGCCTCAGAGATTGCAGGTCTCAGCACACAGTACTCCATCTTGATCCAAGCAACCAGATCACCTGGATCAGTATGGAGCACTGCATATGGGACCTGACCTATGCAGGCCGCCCCACCATATTCAATGTAGTAAGATGAGGCCCTGAAACATAAACCCTTGTATCAGAGGCCCGGAATGAGACCTAAGGCCTGAACTAAAGTAATGGTCAAGCCTTTGTTAATACACACACACAAAAAAAAAGTTAAAATGTGAGTCAGAGGCAGGCCCTGCTCACAGAAGCTGGCAAGAATGTGGCTGATAGTTCCTTTTAGGTATGTGTATATGTGCACTAAGCACTAGTAAGATAAACATATGCCAGGATGGTACCAGAACATTCCGGTACTAACACATTCCACATAGATAATAAGGAACAGGCTGACCCATTCTAAAGACAGGGTCAAAAGGATAATATGATGGACAGAGTTGTTTTATTCGAACCAACATGCACCAGGAGAGAGGCAGCACCCTAACATGCAGAGGGGTTGCACCTCAATACGTCAGGAGTGATGTGTAACTTGTTTGTACCTGTGTATAAGAATGCACCCGAGTGGTTGTCTTTTGTCTGTACCTAGTGAAGAATCCCACCACTGACTGAACTAGTCCATTGTCAGGGAGCACATATATACTAGCAGAACTGTAGACATCTGATCCAGGGAGTTAGAGACTGTGTTTCGTTTGACAATAAACCTTATCGGAGTCTGTGGTCCTTGCGGTTTCTCTCGGGGTTTGCTGTGCCACCTATCTGCGCAGAGCCGGGGCAGCACACAGAGGAAACACACACGCAGCCGACTGTTATCATCACTGAACACAGCGGAGCATCATACCGGTGACACCTGATGACATTCAAGATGCGAATGGCTGGGGGCCACATTGTAAAGCTCTGTTTTGTCACACGCTGTAGACACTGCGGTCTATTTTTTGGCAAAAAATCTTGTTTACTAAAATGTCCATTTCTTAACGTATGGGAGAATGCACAAAAGGCATTTAGTAGAAACCAATTTCAGAACAACGGATGAAACAGCAACCCATATGTTCCTTTGTGTGAGCATTAGCAAAAGTGGGCTTTTTCAACCAGACTGTTGTCATTTTGCATTATACACGGTGCTTGGACTGGTCAGGTGACAAAGGAATTTCACTTAGCAGCTGCAGCTGTTTGGAGAACAAACAGGCTGTGGTGGTCAAGCGAAGCTTACTGTCACAAACAACACTGCCCCTTTCCTGAAAAAAAATGAATAAATAAAAAGGAAATCCTAGTACCATTTTAAAAACTAAGTTTACTGCCACCCATAGATCATAGGTGCAAATCCAGCTACGGTTTACTGTGACCAAGGCTCTTTCCATCTAATCGCTCGTTAGTGGTTTCTGAGCATGAAAAGATGTTGGTATAAGTTCAGTTACCATTAGACTAATAGCTACATTACAAAAACACAAAAAGAAACCATCACCACTGTTGCCATTAACTGTCCCCCTAGTTGTCAGTATTAGGACAGGGCTAAAAACTCAATGCGCCATGGGAACAGAACTAACCTCCTGCTCCTCTCTGTGGTTCCACCTGATGAGGACCGAGACATATTGCAGGGCTATACAGAGGAAATAGGGCGGAGGAGGAGAAGGAAGCCAACATCGCCACTGCTCATGTGTATCTTTTCTGAGGATAAACAGAGGATTTCAGTCTACATGACTCTCAGGCTGGCCCATTCTACCAGTACTAAATTCACACACGCATAGTCTAGTCAAAATGAAGCTGAGGTCTTATTCACAGAATAAAACACCACCCCTTTGTTTTGGGAAGACATTCATTCAGAAACTCACACACATGCTCTAGACCTAAATCAACGCACTGAAGGACTAAGGAAAGACACTGTAGGTGAGCTAATTCAGGGAGCCGTACTAGTTTACCAAACTAAGACCAGAGACGAACCAGCCACAGCAGACCATTCAGCTTCCAGCATACTATAGGCCGTTTCAAAGGATGGTCTCACATGAAGCAGTGCCATGCTCCAGAAAGGATGCAGGTGAATAAGAGTTTAGAAGCAGTGGTGCAGAAGGGACCCAGTACACAAACTCAACTCATCATTAGATTAGAGGAGCAGTGCTTGGAATAACAGCCACAGACCCATAACAGTGACAGCATATGAATCAGTGGTTGGGAGAAATTGTTTTAAAGACTAAAATAGCAACAACAAAAGATTTTTATCCTCTATGTGCAGCACTAGTAGGTATTTGTTTACATATACATCAGTTTATCTACAAGACTCAGAAGCCTGTTTGAGTCTCAAGTGTAAGCATTAAGGGCCATTTGTTCTTCATCTACACATTCTAGGCATATGAAGGTTTCAATTCACTGTTTCATACAGTAAATTATATTTTGAACAGAAAACTCACGAGGCAATAAATATAAATTCCCTGAAGATTCTGAGATTCCCATTCTGTGAATTTTTACTGGAACGCTGTATGTGAGCTTAAGGGTGCCATGATGCTGGCAGAGCATCAAGAAACAGAGGAAATGCTCCTTGCGTGTTTGTAATGGGAGTTTTGGCACTTGATGCAATAATAGAAGGCGATGTAGTCACGATCTGTGTACACAGAAATTAACATCAGCAATGTCCCTTAGAATCTTTATTCACAGCAAGAATCTTCCTCAGTTGTAGGAGGTGCCATGTTCACTCAGATCCTACAAGGTAATGGAAGTGAAGTGTGCTCAGCCTATTACAGGACCAGGCATTCAGAAATTCACCTACTTTTTGGAGTCTGAATTCACTTCATTAAGTGATCCTCAGATAGCCATTTATTTAAGTACATTATAAAACAAGGAGGCTTCATAAACAGATAGCTAAGGGTTAATGTTCTTTTACCTGTAAAGGGTTAACAAAGGGAACCAAACACCTGACCAGAGGACCAATCAGGAAACAAGACTTTTTCAAATCTGGGTGGAGGGAAGTTTTGGGTGTGAGTTCTTTGTCTTGGTTCGGTGACCCTCTCAGCTCTGAGAGTGATCTTTCTATCTCCAGGCTTTCTAATCTTCTGTTTCCAAGTTGTAAGTACAAGGATAGTAAGACAATAGGTTTATATTGTTTTTTTGTATTTACATGTCTGTAGTTGCTGGAATGTGTTAAATTGTATTCTTTTTGGATAAGGCTGTTTATTCATTTTTTCTTTTAAGCAATTGACCCTGTATATTGTCACCTTGATACAGAGACTATTTTATGTCTTTTTCTTTCTTTTTGAGACCTGTGGATTTTTTTTTAGTGGGGGCTCAAGGCGATTGAGTCTGCAGCACACCAGGGAATTGGTGGGGGGAAGAGAGAATCTCTTTGTGTTAGATTTACTAAGCCTGACTTTGCATACCCTCTGAGTGAGGGGAGAGAGAGATTGATCTCTCCGTACTTGTGTTTCAAGGACTTGAAGCAGAGAATCTCCTAGTGTACCCAGGGCAGGGAAATCTGGGAGGAGGTAAAGAGGGAGAAGGGAAGTGGGTTATTTCCCTTTGTGGTGAGACTCAGGGCATCTGAGTCTTGGGGGTTCCCCAGGGAAGGTTTTGGGGAGACCAGAGTGAGCCAGACACTGGAATTCTGGCTGGTGGCAGCGATATCAGATCCAAGCTGGTAATTAAGTTTGGAGGTTTCATGCTAGCTTCTCATGTTCTGAACTCTAAGGTTCAGATCTGAGCAGGACAGTTATGACACCAGGCATTCAGAAATTCACCTACTTTTTGGAGTCTGAATTCAATTCATTAAGAGATCCTCAGATAGCCATTTATTTAAGTACATTATAAAACAGGGAGGCTTCACCAGACCATTAGGCCTGCAAGAGACTGCCCACCCAAAAACACACTGCATGGTAAAAAGGCAGGCTCCAGAATGCAGACAAAAATCTTTCTGAACACTAGTCAGAGCTTCCAGAAGACCCACATTTCAATTGGAAATAAAAATAACCCCAGTAAATCCAAACTGTCCTGCCAGCAGGATGTTTATTACATTTAAACAGACAAATAAAGTCTTTAGTAGGAGCCCTGCAGACCACTGACATTCCCCTGACGGTGCTTAGAAGCACTGACCACTTATCCCAATGTTGCTGGTGTGTTCCTTCCTTGCTGAACTCTGTTCCCTGCTCTGTATGTGACATAGACAAAGAGCAAAGTGCTGATCTACAGAAACGCACAAAATGACAATGCAACAATATGCACAGCACTTTCAATGCAAGAGGCAGAATTCAGAGGAAGAATGGGAAACACACGCAAGGTATTGCCAAAAGGCATTTTTATTATACCTCTACCCCGATATAACGCAACCCGATACAACACGAATTCAGATATAACGTGGTAAAGCAGCACTCCGGGGGTGTGGGGCTGCACACTCCGGCAGATCAAAGAAAGTTCAATATAATGCGGTTTTACTTATAATGTGTAAGATTTTTTGGCTCCCGAGGACAACGTTATAGTGAGATAGAGGTGTACAGCAGAGGGAGAAACTTATAAGTGTAAAGAAGACAGAATAATCTACCTTTATCAGGCTGGAAAGTGCAATAGTTCAAGATGCTACAGTTGAGACTATATCTCTGTATGCAATAAAGTTAGAATTCAAGATGTATTTTAAAAAAGTCTACCTGCTATGACAAGTTCAGAGCCTCAAGTTTCTGCTTTTCCTCTTACAGTATCTGATGGCAGAGCAAGAAGAAACATAAGAAGCTCCACATTTATATTCCTTATACAGCTTTAGGTGCTTAGAAAGTCATTGGCTGTAGCAGACAAATGAAGAACCATTAACTTGACTCTTGGCTACTACTGTGAGTGTAGGAGGTGATTTGCAACATTCATTTTAAAACGTTATTTGTAATTTTTAAGTTGGAGTATGTATTTTCTTAATCATTTGGAAAAACAATCTGTATTTGTCTGAAGGAAATGCATTTCCAGTCACCTTTAAATGTGTTAATTGCACTGGAGAAGTAATCTTACATGCTCAGTGTCTCAGAAGACTGTATGGTGCCAGCTCCATTGGCAGTGGTGCCAAAGAGCCTTGCTGGCACAGTATCATCTGAAAGTGTCACAGGAGGAATGGGACACTGACAGACATATTCCTCCTATTCAGGCAGACAGAGTTGTCTGTGGAATAAGAAACACTGACTGAAAGCTAGGACCCTTCCTCTGTAATGGAGAACCAAGTGTCATACCAGCCTACATGATAACCGGCAGGTGGTAATGAAAGAGTTAAACCCCCTGTACCTTTCTGCAATAGGAAAGGGAGAGATATGGATACAGCAGGAAATAAAGATAAGTAAACTAAGTGGATACACAGGCAACACAGCCTCCTTCCTCACAATAGCAAGTACAAGTTACATCTGCAAGGTCAGTGGAGTTCATTCCAGCATCTACACAGATGTTACCATCTAAGTGCTTCAGGACTCTACACCCTCTAGCATTCAAGCTGCTAAATGCCGTTCCATGCCAGGTTACATCACTTTCCTAGGCACATGTTGCCTTATGCCAGGCACTGGTATTACCACATGTCAAGTTTGTAGAATTGAAGAAAATGAGATTCACTGATTTATCTTGGGGGGGGGAGATCTGTCCCTGTTCATTCCATTGATTTGTTAATTTGCACTCTCTACAGTCCAGCTGGTGTTGGGAAGAAAACACTCTTTCCTGCTAGGATAACGTGACTGAGGAACTCTGATTATCATGTTACTCTCAGGGGCTGATAATTTGAGGCTTTAAAGATCACTTAAATAAGAAAACCTCTTTGACTCAAAACAGATCAAAATTATAAATTCACCCTGAAAATGGGTAAATATACAAATGTCTTTATTCAAAGTTATATATATATAAACAGACCAACTGTCTTTAAGATATTATCTTTTTCACTCAGATCTGCAGAAAGAATGGCAGATTAGACTTCAAGTTGTAAAATGAAAGACAATGAGGTTCATTTCAAGGCAGTTTGAATGTATTTTTAAATGAATTTAGTGCTGATAGCCCTCATGACTAAAGACCTCTCTTTATCAACAAAGCAAGTATGGCACAGGAAGCAACATTCCAAGTTTTCATCACAGTAGACCAATGCTATGCAACAACAACTTCTCAAGAAATTAAGCATCTATTCTTTTTGCTTGCAAAGACAATGTTGCTTCAGTTTACAGTTGGTATCTTCCTGACTATGCACACAGATCCAGTGCCACTGCTGCTGCTCCTACCTTCCCAGACAGTATAAGAGTGAAGTTAATAAAAGATTCTGTTTAGCTTCACTGATGCTATTCAGAACTCCTTGAGCAGCTGTGAAACTAACAAGAATTATATTCTCACCACCCTCTTCCTGCACTGGAAAGCAAGAGAGGAGCTCTGAAGTATGAACAGGGGAGAAAAACTTTAAAGGGGAGAGGCTAGGAAAGAGATATAGTACGAGACCCCCACTCCCCAACCAACAGTAAGGCATCCCCAGGGATAAGAGCTATGGTTATTAAGTGTTAAATTTGTTAACAGCCTTTTATTTGAAATTTCACCTTGTCGTTACATTAAGGAAAAAGGGATAATTAGGAGCCCCTGATTTACCTTCTTTACATCACTGTTTTACATATCTCTATAGAGTCACCTCTCTGTCTCCACTGTAAAAGGATTAAATTGTATACTTTAATATCTCCTCAGACAGAAGCCCTGCTGTGGGGCTAAGAATTGCTGTTGCCTTTCTCTGATCCCCTTCCATTTATACTTTATCTTAGCTTTTTTGAGATGTGTTGACCAAAACTGAACGAAGTTTTCAAGTTAAGAGTATATATTTATATAATGGGATAATATCAGGATTATTTTCCATCCTATCCTTCACTCACCTTAAAAACCTTGTTTGCTTTTCTTGACCATCACAATGCATGTGTGGATCTTTTCATTCAGCTGTCCACATTACTGGCTAGGTCTTCTTTTTTGAGTGAAAAGAACGAGAGGTACTTGTGGCACCTTACAGATTAACAAATGTATTTGGGCATAAGATTTCATGGGCTAAAATCCACAAGTACTCTTCGTTCTTCTTGCTGATACAGACTAGCACAGCTACCACTCTGAAACCTTTTTGAGTGGTTACACTTAAAACTCATTGGCACGTTTGAGCACTTGAATTATTTCTGCCAATATACATTCTCTTATACTTACTGAATTTTATTTGACATTACCCTGCCCAATTGCACCATTGTTTGGTTACTCTTGAGTTTAAAGTCCTTTTCTAATCTTAGTTATCCTAAATAATTGTGCATCATCTACAGTTTTGCCACATACCTCATCTACCTGTTCCTTCATTTAAAAGTACAGGCAGCACAAAAAGCCATTGCAGAGCTATGGCTCAGCAGCAGCTAAACCCAGGTCTCACACACACGCTTGGCCTGTACACCAGCTGTTCTCAAACTTTAGAAACTGAGAACCACCGTTTTGATTTAAACTTTTGCCACAGACCCCCAAGCCCCCCACCCCTCAAACCCCCCCTTTCCTTGCCCTCCCCTCCCAGCAAAAATGTTGCAGCACAAACGCTGCCTTCATCCAGGGAAGGGCACTGGAGCTCAACCTCTCATTCATAAACCTAGCGGCGCCTATAGCGGGAGTAGGGCTGGCCCATGTGCCTAACCAGCCTGAGCGCTGCAGGCAAGACCCAGTTCCAGCAGCGCAGCCATTGAACAGCGCTCGGAAAATCTTTCACAAACAAATCGCGGTTTGCCCTCCCCGGTTAACGTCTCCCAGGGTCCGGGGCCGCACAGGAGCCCGCCACGGGCCTGTCCGCTCTCAGCGCCAGGGGCTGGCAGCTGCCGCTCGGCCCGGGGGCAGGGCCCCGCCAGCAGGGCCCCGCCAGCAGCGACCCGGTTCCGCACCGAGCACCAGCCAGCGGAGAAGGGGCCCCCGGCGCTCTGCTCACAGCGGGGCGAGGAGGCGAGGAGCACGGGGACGGCGCCCCCTGAGCCGGGCTCACCGAGACCAGAGCGGCGGGGACGGGAACCGAACCGGTAACTCCCCACCCCCGACACTGCCTGGGCGCGGCGGAGCCTCCCAGCGGCGGGGTCTCGGGCAGCCTCGCGCACAGCAGCTGCCAGCTCCGCAGAGCGCCCACGGCCCCGCCCCCTGCCGGCCACGAAGAGCGCCACTGGCCCCGCCCCATCCACCAGGCCCCACCCCCTGCCACTCACCATCATGGGGACCCCATATCGCAGCGTCTTATTCTTCGCGAGGGGTCGCAGCCTCTCCAAGCCCCGCCGCAGGCTCCGCGCCGCCGCCTCCTGCATCAGGTCCCGCCCCCAGTACTTCCGGGAGGCGCGGTCCTTTCAAAACCAGCTCCCCGCAGACACCGCGCTCTGAGCAACTTGGTTCCGCCCCGCTGCGGGAAGAGGCCTCGCTCAGCGCAGGCGCAGTCACGGCATGACGTGAGCTTCGGGAACGCGGCTGGACAGATTTGCATCCAACCCTCGGCTCACGCTGCGGGGCGCCCTTCTCGGGGGCGGGGGCGGTGTAACATTAAACTGCTTCCGGGGTAATTTGCGGGAGGGAGCGGATTCTGCAGGGAGATTCCCCCGGTCGCAGCGAGCAACTTCCGCCGGCCTCGGCCTCGCTCCGGGGGCGGGCGGAGGTGGAAGGGGGATTGTGAAGCAAGAACTTCACAGCTTGAGTGTGGCCATGTAGACAAGCCCTTCTTAACCAAAGGGGAGGGAATAAGGGAAAGTGAATGGGGCTGGAGGACTCTGTTAATTTATTTAGTTGAAAAGGTTAACGTTGGTTCGCTGTGTCATCTACACACCCTGCAGGCCTCAGCCCCTGGGATGCACATACCTCTGATAGCAAAGGAGCAGCATTACCAGTGTGGGAGTTGTCAGGACATGGGCAGGAATAAGTGCACTTAACACCTGAGTCACCATTATAATCTGTGGCCTCACTGCTGACAAGGTGTGTTTTTAATTGCCGGTATCTAGTATGCATTAGCCATTCCACTAAAAACAATGGGGGAGACAAAGCACTTCAGTTTCACTACAGGGTAAACTAGGTGAGGTGAACATTATGCCTCTACCCAACCAATGCAAAGAAGTAACAGAATACTTCATGTAAAAATATCTTTGATTTTGGCAAAACGTAAACTTGTCAACAGGACTTTATTTTTAAAGTTGAAACCTCCTTACCAAGCTGCTGCTGCACCCTCTGCAACTCTCACTCTGCCTCTCAACTCCTCCCCTCTCCTTCCTGTTTCCTGTCCTTTCAGACTCCCAACAGCCAGTGCTCCCAGTTTTAATAATCACAAGCAACATCTAAACACCACAAGACCACCACCAAAATGTATCAGAACAAAATAGGCAGCAAACCTAAAGGCTGTAAAACTAAATCTTCAACTAGACATGTAAACAATTCAGTAGAAAAATCAACATGTATGCAGCAAATGAAATAATAGAAGAGTAGCGTCTGTTTTTTGCAGGATGGGAATTACTTACAGAAATAAGAATTTTTAATACATTTTAAATTTAAAAAAGTGTGTGTGGCAGGGGAACCATATGTTACTTTGGAACTCCAAAGTGGCATTGAATGTTATAGTGGGATTCTCAAAAGCTTCTAGGTCCTTTTGTCCCTCAGAGAATATTTGGGAACCAAGTTCTACAAACAAGTGGTGATATGAAAAAGCACTAGGGTACAGGATAGAGAAGCAAAACAACAGCAACAAATATCAGAGGGGTAGCCATGTTAGTCTGGATCTGTAAAAAGCAACAAAGAGTCCTGTGGCACCTTAGACTAACAGATGTATTGGAGCATAAGCTTTCATGGGTGAATGCCCACTTTGTCAGATGCATGTAATGGACATTTCCAGAGGCAGGTATAAATATGCAGGCAAGAATCAGTCTGGAGATAATGAGGTTAGTTCAGTCAGGGAGGGTGAGGCCCTCTTCTAGCAGTTGAGGTGTGAACACCAAGGGAGGAGCTAAGGACTGTAGATGATGGCCCGTGGAGTTCCGCTGGTTTCTTTCTTGGGCTTGTCTTGTAGCAGGAGGCTTCTGGGTACTCATCTGGCTCTGTTGATTTGTTTCCTGATCTGCCAACAGTGACAAAGGTGATCCCCATTGGCAGATCAAAAGAAACTGAAGAAGTTTTGATATCAACTCAGGCAATCAGTCAGCCTTTGTATGTATATGAGCCTGAAGAATAAATTTATGTCATAAAATAAAGAAAAAAATAGAATTAAAAATGTAAATTACAAAAGTGTGTGAGATGTGATTGCTGACGCTACTGGCAACTATTTAAATATGAATTACTATTTGCTAATAAAAAGCACAATGACATCTGCACAATGATAATGAAGGAACATGATGACATGCCAAGAGTAATAAAAATAGCATTTTAAAAACTAAATAATTTAAAGGAATGAAACTACATTTACAGTGCATTGCCTGAACTGGACTGCCTTTTTCTTGTAATCTGAACAGCAGCCAAGACAAATTTGTGAACTGCCATGAGGGTTCATATAAACAGATTAGGGCAGGAGCACCAGAAGCTTCCTAGAAGTGGGAGGGCAACTGTCACCCTGACCCCTGCTCTGCCCCTTCCCCTGAGGCTCTACCTCCACTCGCTCCTCTCCTCACCCCGTTGCTCGACCTTAAGGCAGATAAAAAGTGATGGGGTCATGGCCCCCTGGCCCATCCTGTTCCAGTTGTTTTGTTTTTTTTTAAGAAAAAACACTAACACCATGTATGACAATTATGATTTTTAGGGGTGGTGTTCCTGTAAAATATTTCACTGAGTCCAGTCTCTTTTAGCACCTCAATACGTCATTTCAGATAAAGAAGTGCAGTTTTATCTAGGCATTGGGATGCACTGTGCCCTTGAGAACCCATCCCTGGGAAGCAAGTGCTGAGATGTATCTTCCTGAAAGGGAGGAAAAAGCCCCTCTTTCCCCCAACATCCTATTTTTGCAACCACTGCAAAGGGCTCACTTCATTTGAGGTAACTTTTATCCCTTCTACCCTTCTCTATCCCTGGAGTTTTCCCTTCTGCCATTGTCTGGCAGGGCGATGACTAACCGTCATGGCACCTCCTTCTGGCCATCTCGGGAATTAGCTCTTTCCAACCCAGCACGCCCTCCACAGGCCGGTGTCTCATCTGCCACTAGCCCCGTGTCCCTCCCACACCCCAGTGCCCTTTGCCCAGGAATTTTGCCTACCACAGTACCCCCTCTCTCTGGGTCTCCCCTCCCAGGGGAACCCCCAACCCTCTAAACCCACCTTGCCTACTGTTTAAAAGAAAAAGGAAAGCCCTCTGTGAAAATATCTTGTTTTTCCCAGTTTACAGAAGATATCCAGAATGTCACATCACAAATACCAGTAGTCTTACTAATTATAAATCAGAAGTCTTAGTAATTAATTGAAACCACAATATGTGTAATGTCATAGAATTATGCCTTCTGGAATATTGTCAGTGAAGCTAGAAATACCAAATGCAGGGTTAGTTGAAATTTGCTTTGGTGCTGACTTCTCTTTCATAGCCAATTTGGTGAGGACATGTAGTACACCAATTTGAGCTAGATTATGGTGCTAGGCACAGCATTGTGTAAACGGGAAGGAGTTTTCCTCCAGGGCAGATTGGCAGAAGCCCTGGGGGGTTTTTTTGCCTTCCTTTGCAGCATGGGGCACGGGTCACTTGCTGGAAGATTCTCTGAACCTTGAAGTCTTTAAACTATGATTTGAGGACTTCAGTGGCTCAGACACAGGTTTAATACAGGAGTGGGTGGGTGAAATTCTGTGGCCTGCATTGTGCAGGAGGTCAGACTAGATGATCAAAATGGTCCCTTCTGACCTTAAAGTCTATGAATCTATTAGGAAAACTTTCTAACTGTCAGGGTGGTTAAGCCTAGGGAGGTTGTGGAATCTCCACCATTGGAGGTTGTTAAGAGCAGGTTAGACAATCATCTGTCAGAGATGATCTAGATAATACTTAGTCCTTCCATGAGTGCAGGGAACTGGACTAGATGACCTCTCAAGGTCCCTTCCAGTCCTATGATTATCTCTATTTGAAGATTATGTCATGTGATGAAACCTCCAGGAATATGGCCAACCAAAATTGGCAACCCTACCTGTGATGGGGGGATCCACTCACCACACTGGCACCTCCTGATGGCTGTCTTGGGGATTAATACTGCAGGTCGGTACATCTTCTCCCAATGGTGTCTCGCCCACCATCATGTCTGCTCCCAAACCCACATCACTCCAAGGACCACAGCATCCTCTTCATGACAGCCCTCCAGCCATGTCACAATCTCTGCTCCCCACCTTCCAGGGGCCTTGCAGTCAACTCTCCAGCCACTTCCCCAGTGGCGAGTGGGGTGGACCCAGGCCTGCCCGCTACTCTGGCTCCCAGCCTAGGGATCCTGTAGATGGCAGACACATATTGCATCCTCTTCAACTCCTCAATACATTTTCCTGGGCCACTTCCCCATGGTCCCAGCACCTTCTTCACCCTTGCATCAGGATGCCAGTCCTAGCAGCGAGCCAGGAGCTCCCTCTACTCCCCATTCCTGCCCAGCACGGCTCTTCCCAGGGAACTAGCTTCTCTCTATCTGCAAGGCACTTAGTCCACCCTTCTTAAGCTCCAAGGAGTAACTGGCCTTGTCCTGCCTGGGTCTCTTTTTATATGGCCTGTTGGGCCCTGATTGGCTGCTTCTCATAGCCCCTCTCTTATTGGCTGCTTCCTGCGCAGGCTCTTTAGGGTTCTATAAACCCATTGCATGTCAGTATGGGGCAGACACCCCATCACACTACCCATCCCTGATTTTGCACCTCTTCTTCCCCTGCCTCTAACTGCTTGACCCTCCTGTGTATTCAGGTTTTCCCTACACACAGATTCTGCCCATTTCTTGCTTCTGATTTGCCCCCAGTGAACAGCATGGAATACATTGTCATCCCAAGTGAGGATGCTGCAGAAGATATTTGCATGCTCAGTAACAGCAAATCAGCAAATTATTATGCTGGGGAGCAGACTGTGAAGCAGGGCCCTCTACAGGCCCGGTTCACTCACATTAGTGGAAATGCCCTGATGGAGAAGCTGGTTGCACAGAGAATGAACTTCAGCAATCTTCATCAAACTTCTGAGGGTGTGTGGAGCTGCCCCATTGTCTCTTGGGTTCATGCTGCACCTTCACCAACACAGGAGCAGGCTCCCCTATGAATCATTACAGACCTAACTTCCCAGCAACTCCAATGATGGGATTCACTCATAATAATAACAAAAGAATGTGGTGCCACCATGCATCCAGCTCCACCATATGGCCATGCAGAGCTTTGAGTGTTTTGTTTGCTTTCCTTCTTACTTTATTACTATTTGGGGAGCCAGAGAACATTTCTCCTGTGCTCTGTACCATGCTAATTGCACTGATGGTGTTCAGGTAGATACTAACAATACTAAAGGGGTATGAGCATGTTAAAAATGGTATTGTAAACAGCCTTTACCTTCGTTACAAGTATTGCCCTATTACAACTAAACAGATTTTGTAAATTCTGCTTTGCTTTTCAATGCTAATGCTATTTTGTTGATGTGTTTTCATTTCAGTTAATGGATATGAGTGATTCCAATAGCTTTTTAAGTACACAGTCTGAAAAGCCTGTGTGCCTCAAACTGGCAAAGAATTCACTGTCTTAACTCCACAACCCTGGGCCTCCTTCCCTATCGCAGCTCTCTAGGATGGGCACTCAGGTAGCTCAGGGTGGGAGCCATGAGGGAACATATTCTTAGATAACACCACCACATCTGGACATTTCATGTAGCTTAGGACTCACAAGAGTGGATGTGCATGGTTCACTCCGCTGCAATGGAGCATTTCAGTAGCTAAATTTGGGACTTTAGGAACAGAACAAATTAGACTGTTTATTGTACTAGTATACTTCCTGTTTCTCCACTAGATGGCATCAAACATCTGAACATAAGAATGGCCATACTGGGCCAGCCCAATGGCTCATCTAACCCAATAGCCTGTCTTCCAACAATGGCCAGTGCCAGATGCTTCAAACAGAATGAACAGAACAGGGCAATTATCGAGTGATCCATCCCCTGGCATACAGTCTCAGTTTCTGGCAGGCAAATGTTTAGGGATACTGTGAGCGTGGTGTTGCATCCCTGACATCTTGGTTAATACCCATGGGTGGACCTATCCTCCAGTAGCAAAATTTGGGACTTTAGGAACTGGGCAAAGTAACCTGTTGATTGTACTAGTATACTTCCTGTTTCGCCACTAGATGGTCTCAAACATTAGTGTAGTCACTTCACATTGTCTCCTTAGAAAGCTGCAGAAAATTTCTGCCAACTGTGGCAAGGGAGTACCAGAGAGTAAATAAGTCCCTGTCCACACAAATCTTTAATTAAGTTTGTAGCCACTTACTGGCATGGTCAGCTTTTAAACGTGGGTTGTGTCTGGACACCAGGAGGTTAAATCTCAGTGGCTGTAACAGCTAACACTGGGTCTCTGCATCCCTGCCTGGTCTGGCACAGGGGTGCCTTTCTGTAACCAAATTAGCACACTTGGTTGTTTAGGGCTTTTTGTTTGTTTGTTTTGCAATGCAGATAAGGACACCCCCCCCCCCAACTGTATAACAGTATTGGCCAGTCCTCCTTTCTCCCAGCAATCTTGGCTGGTGGACAGCCTAGAATGCATTGCCCTATGCACTTCTGCTTCTGCTCTGTAGTCAAGTTTTCTGGACCTGGAATATCCTACTGAGATCCCATGGGATAACTGCCTGGATTTTCCCAGAATGCACTAATACAAACATTGTTAGGCAGCACAGAAAATTTGTCAGCGTTGCTTATCACCTGTTAAAATGCCTGTTGCCTCCAACCAGCTGCAAAATCACAACTACAGTTATGGTATGGAGGGATTCAGTGATGCAGCAATTTGCAGCCACTTTCTGATCTTCCCCTCTGCCTCCAACTGAGAGAGACTGAAGATGGTCCCAAACCAAAATCCTCAATCCAAATACCCCCAAACCATTTGGATTGCATTATGGTCCTGAGCTCCAAATTCCCAGCTCGACTCCCCATAGTGTGCAAAACTCTGAGGCCACTTTAGTGCTGCTAAATACTGGTGGGACGGAGGGCATACAGGCTGATACTCTTTCACTTAGGGCCTCGCCTTTTTGTGCTTCTGTAGGAAATATGTGATAGTGAGACTTGGGTAGGACGAAGTGAGGTTCAAACACAAAGTCAGCGTCTTCTGGAGGGCTGAGTTCAAATGCCTACCAGGTCACAGATTAAATGCATTTAATCTCATCCTAATTCTCAGTGATTTTTTTCCACTTCCCCAGACCCACCCTGCACTTCAGTTTGATTTACAGTCTGAGTCAAACTGGGCCAAGAGGACTGAGACTCCTGACAAAGCTAGAAGAGGGCAACATGATGGGATTAGGAGGTGCTGTAGCTCAGGAGGAAGGTGATGCACTGGCAGAGCTGTGATGGAGAACAGGACTGGAATAGCAGAGCGTGTTCCAGTTCAGGATTGATGTGCACTGGGATACCCAAGGAGGAGAAACGTACAGCACCTGCCTGCACTATTTATAACTGAAATCAACACTATTAGTCCCTCATTTGATGTTCAAAACAGCAGCTTTTTCAATCAGATAAGGACAAGTTACAGGTGTGTTGTCAATTGGCCAAACATTGCTTTAAACTGTGCATGTGCAGTCCCAGCTGGCTTTCATGGGCGGATCTTCTTGCCTCTGAGGGCAGAATTTCTCCCATAATGTTTAACTGTCTATTAAAGCTCATTGACTAATCCAGTCCTCAGACTCCAGCTGCCACCAGTTTTTCATTTTAGCCACGCGAATCAACACAGCCTTGAGTAATAAAACAAGAGGTGCGTAACTTTCTGTAGGCTCTACAAAAATGAAAGTGTAGAGCTTGAACCATCTGTTATCATGGCACGAGTGTGCATTTTAGTTTAGATTAAGAACCACAGTGAATTTCTACTAGTAACTACTTGTGTGCGCCACACAGCACCAGGCAGTTGGTGCAAAATGTGTCAGGTGCTGCCACCCATGGAGTTGTATCACCATAAGGTGTTCACAAAATGTCAGCATTTCCCAGGAACACGATTGTGTTGTGCATGCTACTGCAGCAAAGGGGTTCAGTATACGCCAATGGATTTGAAAAGGGAATGAGTGGAAGTGGGAGATTAAAAGCTTCCTTAGTAATCAAATGAGACCTGCACAGCCTGAACATCTGGACAGCATCACAGCAAATCTAGATCACTGGTTCCCTGCATCATTTAATGAATTAATTACAAAGAATTGCTAAGTGCTTCAAACACAGGGCCAGCTCTAGCCACACGTAGCAGACATGAGTACAGTTGACAGTAAGAAGAGATGGTGGGATGGCATAGGGAAGAAGCTGCTGAAGGGGAGAGGCTGCAACCAGGAGGTGCATAGGGAAAAAGCAGAGGAGCTGCTGCATGGGGGTTGTTGAAGGGGTGCGGTGTGCACAAAAGGAACAGCTGCCTTTGAAGTTCTACATCAGGTCATGGCAGCGAGGAAGATGATGTGTCAACCCCCATTGACACTTAAGAACCTACTAAAATGCTAATCTAAATTTCAAGCGGATAGTTCAAGGAATTTAATGTCTCATATGAAGGGTCCCGGACAGCTTGGAGACCTGACTAAATACAGAGTGAAGAAGAAGAGAATACTATTGGGTGGAATCATAGCAGGGAGATGGACAGATCTATTGTAACCACTGAGTCCATCCCCAGGCTTGAAGTCAGGACTCTGGAATTCGACTCCCCCTTCTCTCACTTGTGTGACCTCAGGCCACTGACTTAGGCCAACATTTTCAGAAGTCGATATCTAAAATCAGGCATCTCAGTCCATGTTTTGGTGCCTAATTTGCCTGATTATCAGAGGTGTTGAGGACCCTCAGTTCTCCTGGCAGTCTGTCACTATTTATATTAGTAGGATTTTTACAACAACATAGGTGAGAATGGGGCTTTCTAGACAGATAAAAGTCACATTCCCTGTCCCAAGCAGGTGATAAGCTATGGGTTGCAGGATGAAGCCCTTATGACCCAGTCTTGTTCCCAAGGAACTCATGGTACAGCCCCCAAGGACTGCTAACGTGCATGACTGGACCCTTAGATTGTTAATGCCACAGGGCAAAGATTTTGGACCAAATTCGACACTGTTAAAGGAGAAGAGTGGGAGCAGCTATGCCAGAATTGAATTTGGCCCCTTGTCTACCTATGTGCTCACTAAGTACCATACACATCAATGGTACTATCTAAATAATAATTGTAAGAAGGATCCTGATTCATTGAAGCAACACTGAGCTGTAATAACAGTTCTGCACTTCAGTGGTGATTCCCCTTTTATTAAAGCCCTGATTGCTTTTCCATGTTAGACAGGCCAGGAGGCGGAGCATAAACAAACAATGCATGATGATCAAATATACAATCATAAGTAAACTGTAGCACATCTGGTGAAGATGTTCTATGCCGGGGTGGCCAGCCTGTGGCTCTGGAGCCACATGCGGCTCTTCAGAAGTTAATATGCGGCTCCTTGTATAGGCACCGACTCCGGGGATGGAGCTACAGGCGCCCACTTTCCAATGTGCTGGGGGTGCTCACTGCTCAATCCCTGACTCTGCCACAGGTCCTGCCCCCACTCTACCCCTTCCTGCCCCCTCCATTGAGCCTGCCATGCCCTCGCTCCTCCCTCTCCACCCCCCCGCCCAGAGCCTCCTGCACACTACAAAACAGCTGATCAGAAGGTGCAGGAGGGAGGGATAAGTTTATGGAGGGATACGTTTATGGAAGGGATGGTATGATGGGATAGCTTAATTTTGGCAATTGATCTTTGATTATCAGCAGATAAGTATGCCCAGTGGTCTGTGATGGGATGTTGAATGGGATGGGATCTGAGTTACTGCAGAGAATTGTTTCCTGAGTGCCGGCTGGTGAGTCTTGCCCACATGCTCAGGGTTTAGCTGATCGCCATATTTGGGGTCGGGAAGGAATTTTACTCCGGGGCAGATTGGCAGAGGCTCTGGAGGTTTTTCGCCTTCCTCTGCAGCGTGGGGCATGGGTCACTTGCTGGTGGATTCTCTGCAGCTTGAGGTCTTCAAACCACAATTTGAAGACTTCAATAACTCGGACATAGGTTAGGGGTTTGTTATAGAAGTGGATGGGTAGGGTTCTGTGGCCTGCTTTGCCCCCACTACTCCCCTTGGAAGGCTGTTCCAGAAGTTATTACGGCAAATAACTAGATGTGATGGGATGAAATTAAGAAAAGGAAAGAATTTAGGCTGAATACTAAAAAAAACTTCCTGACAACGAGACAGATGGAATCATGTCCTATGGGAAATGATGGAAGTCACATAACTTGGGTCTTTTAAACCAGACAAAGCCTTGGAAAGTATACTGTAGGGAACAATGCTGCCCTAAGCTGGATGGCCTATGAGATATTTCCAACTCTAGTATCAGGGATGCTGTTCTTTTTTAGCAGGCTAAAATCTTGAAAATTAAAGGTCATCAAGTCACTTACCATAAATGCCACATGTACCCCATTTCTCAACTGCAGAAGATGCAGGGCTGCTTAGCTGGGACTGATATCTTCACAAATGCTATTGCTTCTTGAAGTTACTGGCTATGCAAGAGAAATATGGGCCTGATTTTCAGAGGTCTTGAACGCTTACAACTCCAACTGAAAGTATGCTGGGGGAGAGAAAGGAGCCCCTCTGCAGCCAGGCCCTATGTGGTGCTGGGACTGGCACTTTGCACTGTGTTGTCCCAGTGCAGTGGTACAAAATTCAGGGAATTAACTGACAAAGACTCTAAAAGCAGAGCTACTGTTTTCTATGACCTTTAAGCATTTCAGAGCTGGGGGTCCCGAAATCCTGGATCAGGAGAGGGAAGTAGCCAAGTGACAAGGGCCTTCTGAAAGAAATGTGTCCCCAAATCAGGAGAGCTGGCATTATTGAAATATAGATTCTGAGAGCAGATTCTGTTTATTGCTTACCTCTCTTTCTCTTGTCCTACACTTTCCTAGAGGAGAAGTGTCCTCTTGGATGAAGCTAGTGTTCCAGCATTAGTATAACCATGCCTGAACTCTTATCACCTCATCTTTGCAAGGCCAGGCCCTCTATAAGAAAAATCATTCTCAGCTGTTAGTCTCAAGGTGCCAAGATGGCTCCTCTGAGTCTCCTTTTAAAAGGACATTGTCAAGTATTTTTGGCCCCAACTTTAGGTTTTGTAATTAAGTGAAAAAAGAGGTTGGAAGCAACAAAACATTATGAATTAAAATATTTTCCAAATGTACACAAACATATATTTTTTCTAGTGGAAAATGTTTGTATTTGCAACTTCCCTGGCAGTGTTAGGAGCCCAAAGAACAGCACAGAGCAGTGCGGGAGAAATAGGAAGTAAGAGTGACTAGAACCAGAAAGTGAAATCAACCAATCTAATTTCACTCTCTGAAGGGTAAGCAAAATGCCCAAAATAAACAAACTGCACCAGTAGGGTCCAATACATTAGATTTTAAAAACTCCATTTTAATCATTAAAATGTGGTTAATTACACAGGTAACAATATTGTTACTATACTTTTTGATTTCCACAGTGTTGTTTTTCTTTATTCTGGTCACCGTTGGTCAGGTAGCTTGGCCAGCGTGGAGAGGTAAGCAGCAGTCTTGAGGACTAGAACACATTTTGAGCTATGAATTAGCCATAATGATGGTTTGATTCTCTTTCACCTCCTTGTCCCCACTGCAAAAAAAATTTATCTTTTTATAGTGCTAAGAAGCTTGCACCAAAGGAGTGTCCTGCAACCTCAAGAATGTCTCCTCTCCCCAAAGGCTTGAATGGAGGAAGAATGCAGCTTGCCTGGATTAAAATAAAGCTGGTTATGTATGCTGTTTAGTAAAACATTTCGAGGAAGCATTTTCCTTAGGAAAGGTATGTCACTGGAGCCTTGATTCCACCTGGGACTTCCAATGTGATGCTTCATATGAGATCAGATGCAAGATGGCAGGCTGGGGTGATGGATGGATGGCAGTCGATCAGGGACTATTTGCTGTTACCGCTTAACCTGACTGCAATGTTCCCTCGCCAAATGAAAGCTCTGGGAGACCTCCACTCAGTTCCTTCCAGTCACTGCACATACCTGTGGTCACAATGCTGGTTTTTGGCAGCGACCTTGGGAACTTCAAAAAAATGGAGATTGCATGGCTGGTTTAGGCAGTGACACAAGTCACTGCAGGGCAACTTGAGTGTGCAGTACTGTATTGTGTAATGTTGTGTTTGGGTGGCAGCATCTCTGGCAACTTCATAATAATGGAGACAGGCCTGGCTCCAGCTTTTTTGCTACCTCAAGCAGGGAAGAAAAGGAAAAAAAGCTGGAATCGGTGGCACTTCGGCGGCAGCTGTACCGCACCACTTCATTCTTTCCTATTGGCTGCCCCAAGCACCTGCTTCCTGCGCTGGTGCCTGGAGCCGGCCCTGAATGGAGAATATGATGCTGATACTAGTATATCATCGTGGAACAAACCAGGGTAATAGAGAATGTGATGCTGACTCTGTACCAACTACACCAGGAACCCAGGATAATAGAGTGTGGTGCTGGTTCTGGTAGCTATGCCAAGAGCAGTGGAATAATTGACAAGGCGGTACTGATTGTGGGTACCAGCCAGGGGTAGCCAATGTTAACAGAGAATGTGACTTTGGATCTGGGCAGGGATACTAGGAACTACAGCTCTTTAATATTCATTGTAGAGATTATGAAACATTAGAAGCATGTTGTAAAAGTTTCATTGTACACATGTGCATCATTGTAGAGGGATGCGGTTAGACCACACTGTAAGGATTGAATTTCTGGCCATCAAAAGCCCCTAGAGTCTGCTACCATGCCAAGAATGCAGCAGTTGTCCCAACCTCTTCACAGGGTTCTAATTATTCCTTCATCTCTCTGGGCATATAGATACACACACGTACCAAACTGAGGCCATGTATGTACAGACACTAAGCATATCAGTGGGGATCAAACCCAGGACTTTCAATACCAAGCCCACAATTTCTATAAACTTGAGATAATGGAGTAGCTTGCATAGCAGGTTGAAATTAGCAGGCTGTTATTCTCACTGTGGCTGACCACCAGCAGGAGACAGTATTATCCACATTAACAGCCTGATTTTCAAAGGCACTGAGCACCCAGAGCTCCTCCTGTCTTCAACTGGGGCAGCTGGTGCGCAGCACTTCCAAGAATCAGGCCCTAAGTCAATACATTACACATGCATCTTCAGGCTATTTTGTCTTCCTCTTCTGCACAGTTGGTAGGGGAAGAGGGACCTGGATTTTCCTTTTCCATGCTGGTGTAGCCTCTGAACATAATTCCTGGTCAGGTGATTGAATAATGGAATTGGCGTACCTGCTCCCTTTTCCACCTTCCCTCCACCACAGAAACCATCACTGTGGGCATAATACATCTATGAACCAATGCTGGGGTGGTTGGTCAACCAGCTTTGCCCTTTTCTGTCTGAAACGACTGAAATAAAGAGAGTGTTACGTAACAAAAGATTCCATGGGGATGTACATGGTGCAGCATCCTCTACTTCCTGACAGAATTCCAAGCTGCCCTCTCCCTCTCAAAACAGCCTCTGAGGCAGGGGAACAAATGTCAATTCTTCTGATTTATTCTCCATCTAGATAGTTTTTGCCTTCCTGGCTTGGCTTTAAATTTAGACTGGGTGGATGGCTGCCAAGGGACCCATATGTTGGGTTCTGTGGTTCTGGGAAGAAAGACTGCAGGAAATAGCAATCTGCCCAAGGGATTCCCTCTCACCACCCTCTCACTCCAAAAGTCCCTCCCCAAAACACATGGTGCCAGAGGCAGCTGGCTAGCCAGCCAGAAGACAGATTTAACACCCCACTGAAAAGGAAGGGAAACAGCAAACAAGGGATGCAAAACTGGTGACTTGAGTAGGGGAACTAAGAGAACCAATCCACCAGAGGCCACCCCTGCATCTACTTAGTAGCTACCCCCAAGCATTAGCCCCCACCTCCTGTTGTAACCAAATAAAAATCACCATTACACATTTGTTTTCTAGGTAAATTTGGTATTGTTGTTGGGGGGAGGGCAGTCCTCTGATCTCTTAAATTCTAACACAGAAAACTGGTGGTCGTAGAACAGCAGTACCTTTCACTTGTCCTTTGAATGATTTAGAAACCTGGTAATTACAAAAAAGATCAGTAGGACCTTGTTGCTGGTCTTAGAGATGAGAAAGTCAAGCTGAGGTTCTGCTTCCTTCATTTGGTACGTCCAGGAGGAACGCTGTAGGTGGGGGGCAGCCTTGACAGAACTGGAGAGGAGAGAGAGGGGGAGATAAAAGAATAAAAACAGTTCCAGCCAAGGAACTTCACAGTATGGTTCCCCTCCAGTCCCATGCTCTTGTGCCCAGAAAGTTAACAGTTCTCTGTGTATCAAGGAGCACAGGGGGCCTTGGGAGGAGAATCCAGGTTAGCCACCACACTCGTCAGCACAATGCTGTAGTTCAGCATCATTTTGCCAAGCAACAGTAGTGACAACCCTTCAAGAAGGATCAGGAGCTCGTCTTCTCATTAAAGTGGGTTTCCCCCAATGTTCTTGGGCGAAGAAAAGGAGAAAGAAAGGTGCTGTAAGAGAGGAAATTAGGAAGAAATAGAAGAAACCCAGAGAGTGAGAGAAGGGAGCATGTTGGGCACAACTTAGACCCGGGTATGCCTACAGGTTCGCGAGGTGCCTGAGGCTGAGGCAGCCGCAGAAGTGGATGGGGACTCTTCATCTGTCGTGTCTCCCTGCTCTTCCTTGTGGAGGCCGAGGTTGATGTGGCTCTGCAAGGCTGCTGGGGTCAGCCACTTCTTGGGGAGGCAACTTTGGAGGAAAGGGATGCACGAGCTGAAGTAGGCTAGGCGATTCACCCAACGGGGGATCTCCTTCCCACACAGGATCTGCAGAGCAAACAGAAAAGGAACATGGTTACCAGCACCAAGGCATATGTATCACGAGGCTGCTACAAAGACCACCACCTCCTCCTCCCCAGTCAGTCAATGGCCTGGATTCCTCAGTGCTCAGAAGATTCCTGTTTGATTACAAGGGCTATCTTTTGAGGTCACAGCCCGCCTTAAACTCAAACAATGTAAGCTTCTTCTTGGGGTGCCTTAGGCAAACTCCCAAGTGACTGGCCAACCCAACCTGTCCCTCAATCAGCAGGTTTGGGGAAGGTGTGGAAAACTACTCCTGTCCTCTCTCTCTCCTCTGGCTTTTTGAGACCTTGTTCTTATTTGGGGCTCATAGATCAGTCCTGCAGGTAGCTCTCAGAATACAGTTGATGTCATTTTCACTCTGTAATGCCAAAAGATTTGGACTGACATTGCCCTGAGCTTCATTACGCTGACGGTTGGCCATAACCAGGTGAATGGATGATTGTGAGGAACTATTTTGTCTGCTCTCCACTTTCTGTAACATTGATGCAGTCAGGTTGATTAATCTACAAAGTAGATTTATGCCACAGCACCTTAAGTCCTTTTCTTATTGTAACTCTTAACCCCTCCTTTCTTCCCTATTCCTACTGAAATAGGAAAAAGAAAGCACCAAGAACAAATCTCAGTATCTTGGGGGTCCTACACATACCACATGCATTGTTTTGTGTATGCTCTCATGGCATGTATACTGCCATGTTTTGCTTTGCTTTGCTAAGAACCACACAAAATCTGACGTGATGGCATGGGATGGTTCAGGGGATTGTTTTTGTGACATAGACCCTTTCTCCCTTAGGCCATAAGTCCAAATACATTTTTACTGAACCACAGTAGCATGTGGAACTACTTTAAAGTTTAGAGATAAGTGTATGAAACCCAGGGCATTGGTACTGAGCATCAGAGAAGTGAATAGAACCATGTCCCTTGAGTAGCTCTTTTGCTGCCAAAATTACTTGTAAACATCCAAGTTATGTAGGAATCAGTAATGTTCTACATTTTCATTTTGGGAACAAATTCCTACATCAGTGACTTTCTGATGGAGTCACTACTCCTCCCAAATTTCTAAACACCACTGCCAGATCTTCTCATGGACCATACCCCTACTATATGGGTTTAAGAATAGTTAACAGGAAAGGATCTGTAGCCCAGACTGATCCACAAATCACAGTTTGAGAACCACTGAATAAGACTTTGTCAGCAGTCATTTTAGTTCCATCCAGGATCTTAAGAAAATTCATTTTTTTAATTATATTGTATAAATTTAGCCCAACATTCACCTTTGAAAAGCAAATATTTTACACATCTATCTCCTTGAAGCCTGACCAGTACCTCCAAACCTAGTACCATTGCCTCCATTTTTGGTTGCATTTCCCCTCAATCCCTTTTCCAGCCCCAGTAGCTCTGGTAACAGACCGCCTCCTTGGAAAATGAATATATAAAATAAGGTGCCGTTTTTTAAAGTATGCATTTAATTCTGGGGGAAGGCACTGGATCAAAGCTACAAAGGAATCATAAAAATACCATTAGAACAATGAACATGGTAGTGGAGCTTTTGGAGAATTAGTGCTAGGAAAAGAGCTGCAGAAGGAAGGAGTGGTTGGAGTGGCTGAATTGTTTGATTCCTTTCACTAAGCAGCTCAGAAAACTGTGATAATTGCTCCTGCCATTCTCTATGTGGAAATGATGCTGAGGGATTTGCTTTTATTACCTTTTTCACAGGGCAAATCAATTAAGCCAGGAGGATCTGTAAAACGTACTTCAGGACATGTGAGCATCAGGCCATCACTCACCAATTAGGACAGTTTATGGAGCTCGAGGGCAATGATGATACCTAAGATCACGTCTATACTAGAGGTGCTACAGTGGTACAGCTACAGCAGCTCTGTAGTGTAGATGCTTCCTACAATGACAGGAAAGTGTCACGGGGCAATCCACTGAGAGACCTTTCAAGCTTTAATCACAAACCAAAACCACTCTAGATCTCCTTTGCCCCCACCATATTGTACAGTACTGTGTTTTTCCAGCAGGCCACAGCCTGCAGGGTTATTTACATACATTTACAGTCCAGAGCCAGCTTCCCCACTTGCTTCAAGGGCAGGGACTAGTACTAGCAGCAGCCAGTCTTGCCTGTCTCTGCGTTCCTTCAGCTCCCTGCTCTTCCCCAGCACTGCCTTTCTGTCTGCTTATCTTATCCCAGGAGTAGGAGTTGCTTCCCCCTCAATCAGACCCTCAGCTGTAGCTCTCCTCAATGAAGTGGCACCCTCAGTCAACTACCCGCCTTCCAGTGAGGTCTCCATTAGTATATACTGGTGGGGACTTGAGTGACAGGGAGCCAAGTTAGCTCCTGACTCAGCACACCCTGTTACCAAGGGGTTTTTCCATAGCCGTAGGTAATCCACCTTCCCAAGTGATGGTCGCCAGGGCAGTGGAAGAATCCTTTCATCAACCTAGCCTTGTCTACACCGGGGGCTAGGCCTGTCTAACTACAGCACTCAGGGATGTGAAATTTTCATACCCTGAGTGCTTTACCTATGTCAACCTAGCTTTTAAGTGTAGACCAGGCCTGAGTAGTTCCCTTCCCTCAGACACACGTCTGTCTGAGTCTTCTCCATCACCAAAGCCACCTTGTTACTACTCCACAGTGGAATAGAAATCTCAACAAGGTAGCAAAAATGAACTTCAGGAAATCCTAACAGTAGTACAACCTTTTCCTTAGGTTTGAGCTGTCTGCTTTGCAATGTATTGTTGCGGAAGTAGTACACACCAGTCCAGAGGTAATAGAGAAAACCAGATTTTAATGAGATTAGACCAAGGGAACTTAATTAAAGCCATACAAGGAAAATGAAGAGGGAGAATTCCAATAATATCGGAATCCCTGGAAGCTCTGCCCATTGTAGCTCCCCAGGCAGAAAAATCAGTTAGAAACATTACATCAGGAGAACAACTCACCTACCCTGATGGCCAGACACTGTTTCCAGCAGTGTAACCTTTTCATGGGTGTCACGCATGCCAGACAATGAGGCATACTTTCCCACTCCCCCAACCCTGAGAGGGGCATTCCCTTCTGTGGAGAGATGTGTACATGTCCTTTTGAGACACAACAGGTAAACTGTCTTGGATCAGAAACACTGGTCTTGATTTCTAGATCAAAATAAACACCCATCATGCTTTCAAAAGGTACCTACTGGCTGCCCTAGGAAACTTTAAAGAGCTGTAGTGAATCCTCATCTGGATTGCTGTCAGGCTTTGCAGAGTCCCTGGGAGCAGGACAACTGTACTGAAATGTAGATGGAATAAGGAATGCTGTCTTCTCCCAGTTTGTCTGAGACTTTGAGAAGGCAGTTGAGGCTCCTAGCTGATTCTGCTAATTGGGACAGGGAGCCTTTTGCACTAAACAAGCCCTTTAAGTTGACTGTAAAGATGCTTATCCCCCCTTTGAAAATGAAGACAGGGAGCTATGAGGGCTGGACTAGGCTGCATCACACTGAACTCTGACAAGGAGCATGAGGATGCTTAGGCATCTATTTGAGGAAGATTACAGCTTGCATAATACAAATGTACCTCTCAAATGTGCCTCGATTTAAGGAATATTACACGAAGGCTTTGTCTACACTACCAAGTTTTGTCACTAAAACTGCCATTTGTCAACCCAAACAGTGAGTGCATACACATTGTGAGGCAACTTTTGCCTGGGAAAATGTCTGGTTTTGGTGACCTAATACATTCATACTCATGATAGATTTATGTCTTTTTCCTCTACATTTTTTTTGACAAAGTGCAAGTGTAGACACCATGCTTCATTGGGCCTCCAGGAGATGTCCCACAATGCCCATCCTGATTGCTTTGGGCAGCAGTTTGCACTCCACTGCCCTGCAGCCAGGTAAACAACCATCATAGAATATCAGGGTTGGAAGGGACCTCAGGAGGTCATCTAGTCCAACCCCCTGCTCAAAGCTAGACCAATTCCCAGACAGATTTTTGCCCCAGATCCCTAAATGGCCCCCTCAAGGATTGAACTCACAACCCTGGGTTTAGCAGGCTAATGCTCAAACCACTGAGCTATCCCTCTCTCCCCAATCCACCCTTCCCTCATAGATGCCTTGGGAATTTTTGAAATTCCATTTCCTGTTAGGGCTCAGCATGGAGAGGTCTCATCACATCTTCCCCAGTGACCATGCAAATGCTCTCCCGCCTGGACCACTGTGGAGCTGTTGGATCTGCTCAGTATATGGGGACAGGAGGCTGTGCAGTCCCAGCTGTGCTTGAGCCATAGGAACTGGGATACCTACGGGCAGATTTATCGAGGCGTCTGCGAAAAGGGCCATGATCAGGACATGCTGCAGTGCAGAGCGAAGATTAAGGAGCTGAGGCAGATGTACCATAAGGTGAGGGAGACAACCGTTGCTCTGCTGCTTCACCTAAGACCTGCAGGTTCTATAAGGAGCTGGATGCTATCCTCAGTGGTGACCCCATCTCCACTGCCAAGAGCCCCGTGGATACTTTGGAGGGCACGGAGATGGCGGAAAGACGACCTAACCCAGAGGACAAAGTTACTGATGAAGAAGTGGAGTTAGATGAGGATATGCAGCTCCCGGCGGGGTTGTCTCATGGGGCAGGGAGCCAGGAATTGTACTCCACTCCAGAGGTACCTAGTCAGCCTCAGCAGTTGCTGTCAGCAGTGAGCATGAAGCAGGAGATGAGACTCCTGGCAAGTGGCTGTGGCTTGTGTAGTGCAGAGGTGGATTCAGGGCAAAGAAATGTGGGAGGCTGGCTGTGTTTCTGTGAGCTGGACATTTCCCTGTGAGCTAATCAATACAGCAGAACAGGGTGTTGATGCATGCCACGATTTCATGGGAATCCTCTAGAGAGATCTCCAAGGAAGTTTCCTGAAGGTACTCAGTAATCCTCTGCTGAAGGTTCCCTGGCAGAGCAACTTTGTTCCTTCCCTCATTGTAGGAAATTTTCTCCATGCCATATGGAAATCACTTGTGTGAGGACCAAAGTTACACATAGATGAGCAGCATAGGGAGCAGGGCAGAAGCCACAAGCATGTAGTAGATGTACCCTCATTTCCCTGCTTACCTTTAGCAGTGAGATGTCTGCTAGAATTACCCCACGTGTGGAAAAGTGTTGGAGAATTTTAGAATTTGTTCCCTAGAATGCTGCACCATGACCCTTGCAAAGAGTGTGTGCTCTTTTCCCCATGTGGAGCTCCCCTTCCTCCCCACGCCAACACTCACCATGCTTTGGGTGTTCGCAGAGATGTGTGTCTGACTAGGGTCAGTGAGAAAGTGATAACAATGTTGCAAAAGGTGTATTTAATTAAAATGTTTCAATGCTGTGCATAAATTTAACAATCTCGCTTCTGTGCATTGTCCCCTGTGCTTTACCAGATGTGGCCTTCTGGAACACCCCATATACCCCTGCCAAGTGTCTGCACAAGAAAGTGCCCAAAACTCAGCAGAGAAAAGACAAGTTCCAGGACATCCTGCAATGCTCCAATGCAGAAAAAAGAGAATGAAAGGAGTGCTGGGAAGCAGGGCTGGTGCAACCATTTAGGCTACCTAGGCAGTCGCCTAGGGCACTGGGATTTGGGGGGCACCATTTTCTTCGGCAGCGACTGTGGTGGCCAGATCTTTGGCCGCCCCGGTCGCCACCGGCATTTAGGTGGAGGGAGCTGGGGCAGGGGAGCGCGGGGAGGACCACCTGCAGCAAGTAAGGGGGGAGAGGCGACACACAGGGGAACTCCCCGGCCCAGCTCACCCCTGCCCTGCCTCCACCCCGAGCATGCTGTGGCTGCTTCACTTCTCCCACCTCCCAGGCTTGCGGCGCCTAAGCTGATTGGCGCTGCAAGCCTGAGACGTGGGAAAAGTGAGGCAGCGATAGCGTGCTTGGGGAGGAGGCAGGGCAGGGGTGAACTGCTTCACTTCTCCTGCCTCTCAGGCTTGCGGCGCCAATCAGCTTAGGCGCCACAAGCCTGGGAGGTGGGAGAAGTGAAGCAGCCACGGTGTGCTTGGGGTGCTCGTGCTCCGAGCAGGGGTGAGCTGGGGCGGGGGGGGTGCCTCAGGGCGGAGGGGGGTAGCTGTCATGCGGAGGGCGGCGCAAGGTGGAAGTTTCGCCTAGGGCACAAAACATCCTTACACCGACGCTGCTGGGAAGCCAAATAGCATGACAGAAAAGAGAATCACGTGTTTGTTAAGGACACTACTGAGCAGATGATTAAAGTAATGGAGGAGCAAATGCAGATGCTGAAGTCCTTAATAATGCAGCAGACTGAGCAGATCAGTGCTTGACCTTCACTGCAGCACATTCAGAACTCTTTTCTGTGCCCCTCAAACTCCTCCCGCACATTTCTTTCCACCTTCCAGGACTTCTTGGTTTCCTCTTTACTCCACCCCCTTGGACAACTTCCACAATGATAGCTGAACCTATACACAGTTGTGAAAGTCTGCCCTTCCCTGGTTCCTCCTTTCCCACTAAGCATCTGTGTGTTTGTGTGTGCTTTTTCTTGTGCAATAAAAGCAAACTTTTATAACGGTAAATCATCTCTTTTTTTAATACAAGGTGAGATTATAGGCACTGCCAATACATGCATATGCCTTTTAATCACTTTATTACAGGAATATAATGCCCCAAATGTCACCATTGCCCCCTAGGAAAACTACATGTAATGTAACATTAAACCAACTCACACAGAGATATACGTTACTGGTGGTCATTGTCAAAGTGCTGCCTCAAAGCCTCCTTGATTCAAATAGCTCCCCTCTGGGCTCCTCTGTCAGCCCTGGTATCTGGCTGCTCAAAATCAGTGGCCAAGAAGTCTGCCTCAGCACTCCACCCTGAGCAAACCTTTCACCTTTAGCTTCACAGAGATTACGCAATGTATGACACGTGGCTATGACCATGGGAATATTATCCTCAGTGAGGTCCAATCTGCCATAAAGGCATCACCAGTGCACCTTTAATCTGCCAAAGGCACATTCAACTGTCATCTGGCACCTACTGAGCCTGTTATTGAACTGCTCCTTATTGCTGTCCAGGTGTCCCATGTAAGGTTTCATGAACCACAGTTGTAAGGGGTACACAGGGTCTCCAAGGATCACTATGGGCATTTCGACCCTCCACCCTCCCCGTAATCTTCTGGTTAGGAAAGGAAGTCCCCACTTGCACTTTCTGTACAAGCTGGTGATTCTGAAGATGCGTGCGTCACACGCTTTCCCAGACCATCCCATGTCGATGTCAGTAAAATGCCCACGGTGATCCACAAGCGCCTGCAACACCATGGAGAAGTACCCCTTCCTATTGATGTATTCCATCTCAAGGTGGTCTGGTGCCAAAATTGGAATGTGTGTGCCATCTATCGCCCCTCCACAGTTAGGGAAACCCATTTCTGCAAAGCCATCCACTATTTCACACACATTTCCCAGAGTCATGGTCCTTCATAGCAGGATGTGATTTATTGCCCTGCATACTTGCATCAACACAGCCCCAACGGTCGACTTCCCCATTCCAAATTGATTTGCGACTGACCAGTAGCAGTCTGGAGTTGCCAGCTTCCACACAGCGATTGCTACACGCTTCTCTACTGAGAAGGCAGCTCTCATTCTGATGTCCTTGTGCCACAGGTCTGGGGCCAGCTCCGCGCACAGTTCCAGGAGGATGCTTTCCGCATCTGAAAGTTCTGTAGCCACTGCTCGTCATCCCACACCTGCATGACGATGTGACCCCACCATTCAGTGCTTGTTTCATGAGCCCAAAAGTGACGATCTATCCTATGCACTTGCTCTGTGAATGCCAAAAGCTATCTAAAGTTGCTCCTATTTATATCGTGCAGAATGTCAAGCACCTGCGAGTCTTCCTCAGTTAGGGACTTCACAATTAACTGCACTGGCCTCTGCAATGTCTTCATGACAGTTAACAGAGCATAGGAGAGCAGTGCAGGATCCATCCCTTCTCACCAAGATGCCGGGGTGCACAGCAAAGAAGGGCCGCTGAAAAAATGCCACAAAAGAAAGCCGGAAGCCCATGGAGTTCTGGGACAGAAAGCAGTGCATCATGGGACATATAGCACTGTCCCAAGATGCGCCGCAATCCACTCCATCATCCCACAAGACCTAGCGACAGAAGGACTGTGGGATAGGTACCCACAGTGCATTGCTCACATTGTCAATGACAGTGCCCCCACTGTGAAAGCAATCTGCCGACAGAGGGAACGAGTGTGAACACGAAATTGCTATTTTTATTAAGTCAAATTTTGGGTGTTGACATCACTTTTGTTGACACAAACTGGCAGTGTAGACAGTGGCCATCAGAGAAGTACAGCTGCTAGAGAAAAAGTCCGAAATACACATCCCAGGAACAGTTTTTCTTGTTCATACAAACCCCCTGTGACTTGTATCCATTCACTGCTGTTGGTCCTAGACCTTCCACAGCTTCTGTATTCAAGTCTGAGCTATTCGTCTTGCCCCACTACATTTTGGTGCCATGGGGGTTGTCACTGCTCCTACAGACAGAGATTCAACACTTTGGGCTAGCAAGAGTGGGGATTGAGAGTCACTGCTTATCCCCATGTACATCCATGATATTCCTGCATCTTCCCCCAGCTCCCTTCTGGGAGAACGGCTCACACTAAAACCTGCATGTTTCATGCATTGCCCCCATTTGAGGCAGAAAACTTCTGCAGCAGCTATGCGTACTTACTGCCACCACTAGGGGGCATTTTACAGCCGAGAAGTTGGCTTTCCTTTACTAGAAGTTCTTCTGGGAGGGTTGGCTAAGAGCTGCAAATGCCCCCGCTGCTGTCTGGGGAGCCAAGTGGAAACACAGTTCAGACATATAGAGCAGAAGCCAAAAGTGAAGGAGAGATGGGAACTGACAGTCTGGGATCTAGTTCTGGAGAGCTGTCAAGTCCACACCAGTGCTTCAGCTCACCAATTTACAAGTGACGCAGAAAACAGAGAAAGCCTCAGAGCCCCTGAAGTCAGACCCATTTCCCATTCCCATCCTCCAATGTATCTGAGAGTTGAATTCATTTAAATGAAGGAAAATAGCAGAAATTTATAACATCCACCATATGCTTAAAGCACATGTTATTGCTGGCAACCGCATCCTTTACTACTGCTGAAACTGACAGCTGGGTAATCTGACCCACATATGCCAGAAATGCTACTTCACAGGCAATAGGAGAGTGACAAAAGGTGTGATAAAAAAATTTGGAATAATGCAACAGGAAACTATTGTCCCTAACTGGTGCTATGCAGCCACCTGAATAGTTCCCTAAATATCACTGGTATTTAGGTTTAGCCCAATATCCCCAAATACCCCTGTGATATTTGGGATACCTAGAAATGTATTGGAGACTTAAACATGAGAATGGGGATGAGGAAGTACCTCAGTTAGCAGGAAGGTGAGAGAAGAGCCACACGAATGATTAAAGGATTAGAAAACCTGCCTTTTAGAGATAGACTCAAGATACTCAATCTATTTAGCTTAACAAAGAGAAGGTTAAGCGGTGAGTCTATTACAGTCCATAAGTGCCTACATGAGAAACAAATATTTAATAAAGGGATCTTCAGTCTAGCAAAGAAGGTATAATATGATCCAATGGCTGGAAGCTGAAGCCAGACAAATTAAGCCTGGAAGTACATTTTGAACAGTGAGGGTGATTAACTATTGGAACAACTTATCGAGGTTCCTGGTGGATTCTCCATCACTGGCAATTTTTAAATCAAGACTGGTAGTGTTTCTAAAAGCTTGGCTCTAGGAATTATTGTAGAGAAGCTCTATGGCCTGTGTTATACAGGAGGGCAGACTAGATGATCACAATGCTCCATTCTGGCCTTGGAATCTATGAATCAGTGGCAAATAACAGACCACAGGATCTTCTGCTAAATTACTGATCAAAGCTTCATAGACTGAGAGAACATAGTAGAGGAATAAAGCTGACTTCACTGGAGTCACCTAGCTGAGATCTAGTGCCATGGACCACATTTTTGAACAATAATCTCACCTACCTAAAGTTAAGTTCTCTTTTAGTGACTACAGGGAACATCAGCCTCAGCAAGATTACTATAGCATGTCAATGAACCCTTCAATGGAAAAAATAAGTCTCTGGTCCTTTCCTCTGCAGCGATACCACTTAAAGTGAAACCTCATGGTTAGAGAGGCTTGTTAATGAAAAAAAGAACTTCACCAGTGCAAGGAGGTTCTATCCTGCAAATCCCAGGAGGAATGTCTCCCTCATCTACTCTCCTCCCATCCTATCCCCTCTCACCTTACACCCCCCCCTCCAATTTTCATATGCTCCTCCCTCTGCAGACCTTCAAGGTCTGCAGGAAGGGAGTCCTTGTCCTGCAAACCTTAGGACACCTGCAGGGGGATGGGACTGCAGACAACAGGAGGCCTGAGCCTTTTCAGAACCTGACAGACTTACGTTGGGGTTGTTGGAGGCCCAACAAACTCTCTAGACTCACTTGAGGCAGGCACTTCTTAGCAGTTTGGGTGTGTATTACCTTTCAAGAATGAGAGCTTTTAAGAACAACACTGTACAATCCCCACACATTATAAAATGCAGAGTGAAGGTTACACTTCTCAAACACGACCCCCAAACCATCTTAACTCTGTCTCCATACGTGGGCCCTGCAAAATCAGAAACTTCTACTTCTTAATCCAAGCACTACAGAATTTCCTTTTATCAGTGACCACAAAGACTAGAAAGCCTCAACATTAAGTATATAAGTGTTGTGCTGCTTCACAACCTTCTTAAGGATCATACTTAGAATGCACACAGAATTTTACAAATTTCTGATTAGACAAATAACACAGTGAAGGCAATCATTTCCCACACCTCATTAAGGGCCTGATCCAAAGCCTCATGAAGTCAATGTGAGTCTTCCCAAGGGCTTTGGCTCTGACGCTAAGGGCAGAATCCTGCAAAGAGTTGAAGGTATTCAGTACATTGTAGATGGTGTTCATCAAGCCCTCAGAACCAGGCTCTGTGATTCAATGTGGCAACCAGTTCTACAGATGCCAGGAAACACAGGCTAGCAGGTCTCCTTTTACAAACATATGCCCAGATTATGCTATTGTGCAAATGTCATGTGAAAAGAGAAAGATTTACTGTGTTGACAATGCAGCACAATTAGCAGTAGGGCATTCATAGTTTAAATTTTAGAATCTATGCTCTGTGGTGCGTGCTTTTAACGGTCTGCATGCAAAGGAGGGAAGATGGCAGCCTGGCATCTCTACGAAGGCAGAGTTACAGGAGCCTGGGTACCTTGTGGAGAAGTGCAACTTGAATTCCTCATTTCCTGGTTGTCTAATCTGAGGTTTGTTTGTTTCAAATAACATTCCTGAAAGGTAATGTACTCAAGCATGAAACCATAATTTGAGATGTAGTGAAAAATAATTTCACATAAGAGCAGCCATAATGGGTCAGCCTAATGTCCATCTAGCCCAGTATCCTGTCTCTGACAGCGGCCAAACCTAGAGCTTCAGAGGAAGTGTATAAAACAGGGCAATTTTTGAGAGATCAATCCCATCTTCCCCAGAGCTTCTGGCAGAGGTTTAGGGTTACCCCAAGCACGGAGTTACATCCCTGATTATCTTAGCTAATACTCATTGATGGACCTATCCTCCATGAACTTACCTACCTCCTTTTTGAACTCAGTTATACTTTTGGCCTTCACAACATCCCCTGGCAATGAGTTCTATAGGTCAATTGTGCACTATGTGGAAAAAATATTTCCTTTTGTTTCTACAGTAGTACCTCAGAGTTATGAATACCTTGGGAACAGGGCCGACTGGCTTTTTTGTCACCCCAAGCAAAAAACCACTGGGCTGGCCAGAGCAGCGAAGGGGAGGGAGGGACAAACAAACCTGCGAGCCAGCCAGAGCCGCAAAAGGTGAAAACAAACAAACCTGCAGAGCTGCAAAGGGAGGAAAAAAAACAAAAACAAAACCTGCGAGGCGGACGGAGCACAGGTGCAGGGGGACTCCCGGCCCTGCAGACGTGCCCTGGGCAGTGGGGGCGAGAGAGAGAAGGGGGGCAGCCAGGGCTTTCTTCAGTGGGGGGCTCGCCACACCGCCTGCCAGGAGGGCTCCACACCGCTCCAGTCGGCGGGCAGGGAAGGACACAGGCTGCCCTGCTGGGCTTGTTACAGACCTGGCACTACTCCCAAAAGGGCGCTCCCCTCCTCTGTGCTGCTGCCCCCTACAGAGCGGCCAAAGCAGCAAACCAAAAAGAAAAAACAAAAAAACCTGCAGGGGCGGCAGAAGCAGCAAAGCAAAAAAAAAAAAAAAGTGATTGGGTGGAATGCCGCCCCTTGGAATCTGCCGCTCCAAGCACGAGCTTGCTTGGCTGGTGCCTGGAGCCAGCCCTGCTTGGGAATGGAAGTTGTTTGTAACTCTGAAATGTTTGTTACTGAACAAAACATTTTGGTTGTTGTTTCAAAAGTTTACAATTGAACATTGACTTAATACAGCTTTGAAACTTTACAATGCAGAAGAAAAATGCTGCTTTTGTCCCTCTTAATTTAAATGAAACAAGCACAGAAACAGTTTCCTTGCCTTGTCAAATCGTTTTTTAAAACTTCCCCTTTTATTTTTTAGTAGTTTACATTTAACACAGTACTGGACTGTATTTGCTTTTTTTTTCGGTCTCTGCTGCTGCCTGATTGCATTCTTCCAGTTCCAAATGAGGTGTGTGGTTGACCAGTCAGTTTGTAACTCTGATGTTTGTAATCTGAGGTTCTACTGTATTAAACTTGCTGATTATTAATTTTTTGTTTGTGGAGAAAGCAAATAAAACTTCTCTATTCACTTTTTCCATCTCATTTATGACTTTATCTCTATCAATTTCTTCTTTTGTCTCTTTTCTAAACTGAACAGCCCTAGCCTTTTGAGTCTCTCAACATATGGAAGCCGTTCCGTACCCTGGATCATCCTTGTTGCCCTCCTCTGAACCTTTTCCAGTTCCATTATATCCTTTTAGATATGGTGTGTCTGGTTCTGGTCACCCTACACCATGGATTTATATTGTGGCGCATGAGATTTTTGGTCTTATTTTCTATCTCTTTCCATTTAGTTCCTAACATTTTGTTAGTCTTTTTGACCACTGCTGCACATTGAACTGATGTTTTCAGAGAAGTATTCATGACATCTCCAAGATCTCTTTCCTGAGTGATAACAGCTAATTTAGAGCCCTTCGTTATATATTGTATTTTTTCCAAAGTGCATAACTTTGCACTTATCAGTGTTGAATTTCATCTGCCATTTTGTTGCCCAGTCACCCAGTTTTGTGATATCCCTCTGCAACTCTTCACAGTCAGCTTTGGACTTAACTATCTTGAATAATTTTGAATACGCAAGCGTTGCCATTTCACTTTTCCAGATCATTAAATAATACGTTGAACAGTACAGGTCCCAGTACAGACCATTGGAGAATCTTGCTGTTTACCTCCTTCCATTGTGAAAACTGACCATTTACTTCTGCCCTTTGCTTTCTATCTTTTAACTAGTTACTGGTCCATGAGAAGACCTCCCCCGTTATCCCATGACTGCTTAGTTTCCTTAAAAGCCTTACTAAAGTTTTCATGTTGGAATTAATTGTAGTTGTTTTATAGTTACTGTGTGAACTTTCACCCCAGGGAGCGTAACTAGCCTGCAGAGATCAACAAAATAGACTGAGTGGCAACATGCTATAAAGTTCGGGCCAGACAACATTCAGTGTGCATGCACTAAAGGAGCAGTACTGTGAATGGCCTTCATCTCACAGCGTAGAGAACAGCTGAGACTAGTAAATGAGGATGAATGGACTCAGGAGTTAGGTTGTTTTCAGGGAATTGGTATCCTAAGGCCAGTGGAGAAAGGGTGAGAAGCTTTAAAATTAGTTCAAGCAGAGCTGTCCAGGATGTACAGATTCCCTCATGCAATCACTTTCTGGTCCACCCTAGGTATGAGATGGTCACTCATGGAGATTCTCTCTGGAATCCCAGTATCAGAGGGGTTGCCGTGTTAGTCTGGATCTGTAAAAAGTGACAAAGAGTCCTGTGGCACCTTATAGGCCTTGGCTACATTGGCGCTTTAGGCATTTCTCACTTTTCCCCTACACTTTCTGACCTCCAAGAGGTAGCTTTCCTTGCTGATGCATCCTTTCTTCTATTCCTTAGAGGCTTTCTACTTTCTTTTGATAACCTATTTGAGATACTTCTTCATCCAGTTTGGTCTGGAACCATTCCCTACAATTTTTCCTCCTTGCTTTGGATGCAGGGTTCTGATAGTTTCTTCAACTTTGACTTAAAGTAATTCCAAGTCTCCTCCACATTCAGATCCTTGAGTTCTTCAGTCTAGTCCACTTCCCTAACTAATTCCTTTAATTTTTTTTAATTTGGTCTTTTGAAATCAAGGATCCTAGTAGCAGACCTCTTACAAAAGAGATGATTAAGGGGGGAAGGGATATGACAGAGGTATATAAAATCGTGACAGATATATAAAAAATGACAGAGGTATATAAAATCGTGAATGATGTGGAAAATGTGAATAGAGAAGTAACTTCAGTAACTCAGCCAGAGGTTATGGGCCTATTACAGGAGTGGGTGGGTGAGGTTGTGTGGCCTGTGATGTGCAGGTCTGGCCAGGTGACCATCATAGTCCATTCTGGCCTTCATGTCTATGACTAAATTGAACAGCTCTAATATTTTTAGTCTTTCCTTATATGTCAGCTGATCCATACCCTTAATCATCTTTGTTGCCCTCTCTGAACCATTTATCTGTTAATCATTTTCATTGAGCTGAGAGAATCACTCAGTGCAGCCAAGAGTGGAAAGGTTAGTGATGAAAGAATAATCTCTTAGACTTTTATATAGCATCTTTCATCCCAAGAATCCTAAAATGCTTTATAAACTTAAACTGATGTAGAAGCTATTCCTAGAAATCTGCTCATTTCACTGCCTTAATGTAGCCAAACCTGAAATAAAACAGCTGCTGTATTCAACAGCAAAACTACACAACCTTATGGCAGGAAATAAAGAAAAATCACTTCCAATTGAAACTGCAGGAGGATTTGTGGATACAGAATGTCGTTATTAATGAGCTTCTGTGGAATGCTGTAAATCATCATGGTACTTAAACTGAGAAAAAATATACAGCCCCTGCCCCCAGCTAGCCACATTCAAAGCCCCCTGAAGTCAGTTGGAGTTTTTCCATTCACTTCAGGGATATTGGACCAGGAACAAAACAAGCAAACACTTGCTGATGATCTTTGTTTCCCTGTTATTTCTTCCTGCTGCCCATCCTGTCTCCTACCTGTCTCTGCCCCCTGCCAACCATTAACCAAAATAGCTCATATGTGTTTGCTGAACAAAATGCCATTCCCACAAACACATCCCATGGGCCTCATCTTTGGAGAACAAACCAACAGTAATCACCAGCTGAAGAAACCTTGGATACTATTTGACTAGGATATGCTCAAGTTCAGCTTCCAAAAGCAGCTGCATCTTCAAAATCGGACACCAGTGCATTCAGCTTTGGAGCTGAATTATTCACTGATAGCTAAAAAGCAGCTTTCTTGTTTGACCATTCCTTGATGCAGCAGACCTGCCTTGCTGACAATCAAACATTTTTAAAGAAAAATCAGAACACTGGGGTGAGTTTGTTGCACACATCAGCAGGTTTGCCTTGATTTAGAAAGGAAATACAGATTGCAAGAGGCCAATTAGTATGCTCCAGCCAGCAGCTCCTCAGCACAGCTCTACCCTCCACCTGACAATAGAACAAATTGTCCCATCTCGACATGGCTCCAACTGCCCTTATGAAGGATGACCCATTTACCCACCACATTGAAAGCAAAAAACATAACTCCGCCTGTCCACATAACAGGCATCTTAAGACTCCTTAAGCCCCACTCCACCATGACTTCAATTACACAGGACACAAACCTGTCCAGCATGATTCTATCAACCAGTGACAGACCTACACCCCCCTCCCTGCCACACACCACCACCGATCAATAGGGAGACCTTTGCCCAGAATGATAGGTGTGGGGTGGGGGACAAAATCTTGTATCCTGTCTGGATATGGCTCCACCTGCAAATCTTGTAGCATCAGGAATCACCAGATACTTCTCAGAGACAAGGTAATTGAGGAAATATCTTTTATTTACCCAATCTCTGTTGGGGAGAGAGACATGCTTTCCAGCTACACAGATGAAACCTGCACAACACTTTGAAAAGATGACCCTGGGAGCTTAAATTCATAACTTAGCTAGACACTAAAAATCATGATCTTAATACAGACACAATGTATGGTTTATTATAACAATCTGTAACCCCTTTCTGTGCTATGATTCCACGGGCGTTAACAGGCCGCTTCACCTTGAATGGTCCCTTAGAACAGAGGCGGGCAAACTTTTTGGCGTGAGGGCCACACTAGGTTTCTGAAATTGTATGGAGGGCCAGTTAGGGGAGGCTGTGCCTCCCCAAACAGCTAGGCGTGGTCCGGCCCCTGCTCCCTATCCGATCCCCCCTGCTTCTCACACCCTGACGGCTCCCACCGGGACTCCTGCCCCATCCACCCCTCCCTGTTCCCTGACGGCCCCCCCGGAACTCCTGCCCCATCCACCCATCCCCCGTTCACTGTCCCCTGACCAACCCTGGAATCCCCACCCCTGACTGACCCCCGCCACCCCATCCAATCCCTCCTCTCCTTCCTGACCACTCCCCCGGGATCCCTGTCCCCATTCAACCCCCCTTTTCTCTGCCCTCTGACTGCCCCGACCCCTCGCCCCCTGACCACACCCCTGAACTCCCCTGCCCTCTATCCAACTCCCCGCCCTGCTCCCTGCACCCTTACTGTGCTGTCTGGAGTACCAGTGGCTGGTGGCGCTGTCTGGAGCACCAGTGGCTGGTGCGCCGCCCAGAGCACCAGAACAGACAGCCGTGCTGCCCGGCTGGAGCCAGCCATGCCACCGCGCAGCACAGAGCACCAGGTCATGCTGTGGCTCTGCAGCTGCACTGCCCCAGGAGCTCACAGCCCCGCCACCCAGAGCATTGCGCCAGCAGCTCAGTAAGCTGAGGCTGCATGGGAGGGGGAACAGCAGGGGAGGAGCCAGGTGCTAGCCTCCCGGGCCAGGAGCTCAGGGACTGGGCAGGAGGGTCCCGTGGGCCGGATGTGGCCCGCGGGCCGTAGTTTGCCCACCTCTGCCTTAGAATATGTGATAACTACTTATGCTAAACTATCTGTCCAACCTTGTACTTAGCTATGATGCTCTGAGTACCTTTCCCAGACCTGAAGAAGAGCTCTGTGTAGCTCAAAAGCTTGTTTCTCTCATCAACAGAAGTTGGTCCAATAAAAGATATTACCTCATCCACCCTGTCTCTCTCATATCCCGGGACTGACTTGGCTACAACATACAGATACAACTGCATAGAGATACCTCCCACTAGATTCTATTTGCATGGTTTCATCAGGTGTGCCTGCCCAAGCCAGCTCCATCCGCCCCCATAATCTTGATAATCTTAACATGGTGCCAGCCACCAGCACCCTGTCTACTAGACTGCTAATTTAGCTCCTGCATGCTAACACTCACACTAGCCCTCAGGTTGCAATACCCTGCATAATCCCTCACTCAGACTCCATCTGACGCAATCTTAGCAATTTCAAAATAAGTGTTACTGAGGATGACAACCCCAAAGAATCTGGGGTTTGGATGTTTATCAAAGTTCAGAGAACCCAACTGCCTTTGAGAGTTTCTGGGCTAACCCTCATAGCAGGATGCTCTGAGTGAAGTGATGCTCAATCTTTTGAACCAGAACTCACAAAAGATTTCCAGCTACAAAGCTCAGTGGTAACTGGTTCTGACAAGCTTGGAATCTCACAGTTCAGCCCTAGTAAGGACATTTAAGTATTTTACTGCAGATTGAACTAAACCAGCTCAGGGGTTTAGGAGCCTCTCTCTTTTTCTTCTGGCAGCCAACTGAGGCCATCTAATAAAAAATATATATACTTTGCCCCTTAAAGCACCTGTCCTCAGAGGATCTGATGCACTTTGCAGATGTTAATTAGGCCTCACACTATGCCCAGGAAAGAGGGAAGTATTATTATCACCATTTTACAGACGGGAAAACGGAGACAGAAGTTTAGCAAATCTGTCCATTGTCACACAGTGAATCAGTGGCAGAGGCAATGGAACACAGGAATCCTAGCTCATAATCTCACGTTCTAACTGCTGACCTCATACGCACTCGCCTTCCATTCCTGTTGGTGTTGGTAGCTGCCAGCAAAGCATGTCTTTGATCTGTGGGCAATCACAGACCTAGCTGGGGCTGATAAATGTGCTAGCCTCCCCTCGTTCTGACTAAATAGGAGAAGCAATTAAGTTCCTTTATGGAGTAAGACAGATAAAACAAAAGAAGCTACCACCCAAAGGCTGGCAGATAAGCAGCCAAGCTTTTGAATGCTTCTCTAAATCAGACCTCTGAACTCTAGGTATTGGCTCATTACCAATTAATAGTGAGAATCCAGAGTCTGTATGAGCCAGTAGCTATGGCCCCAAGCATGTCTGAGCAGCATTGGTCTTGTGAAATTATGAGAACTGCCTAGTAGGACACAAGTTTCTTCAGTCACCTTCCTTTTATTCTCCCCAAGGAGACACTCCTCACCCTTTTTTTCCCTTAAGTAACTATTGCCACTACTCTTAGTCCCAGAGCTTTGGTCACCAAAGTGGGCACCATGTTCACCATCCCTAGAACCAGCTCCATATATGTACCCATGACCCACCAGCCAAAGTATCTTTCTAAATTCCCTCTCCATGATCCCGTCCAACTCCAGAGGCATCAGCAGAGAACTAATTCCTCAATACCATTCCCCACTGCCCATTTAGGAAACTGCTCTTTGGCTCCACTTCCTGACCCAATTTGGGTGTGAGGAAGGTGTGATCACATGATGAAGAATTTCAGATAGGGAGGGGAGGATTAACACTGCCCATAGACTGGCGAGAGGTGGCCAAGGGGGGGTGTGTGTGTGTGTGTGTGTGTGTGTGTGTGTGTGTGTGTGTGTGTGTGTGTGTGTGTGTGTGTGTGTGTGTGTGTGTGTGTGTGTGTCAGTCATAGATATGCATAGGTGGGAAGATCTTTCCACATCCCCACTCTACTTTTCCATTTGGCCAATTTTGGAACAAAGCAAAGCAGCTCTTTGGTCTGCTGGTTCCTAGATTTCCAAAGAAATCCAGCAGAGACAGAAGGAAGAGCATTTGGAAATTTTCAGTGGAGCATACTGGAATTTTTGCTAAGGATAGAATCAGGAAGTGCAACATCACTGAAGTCTGTGAAGGTGCATGAATTTGTCCCAACATGTTTAGATAATCAGTTCAGACTCAAGGTGCTAATCCAAACCAAACTTCTGAACCTTGCCAGGTTCCACTTGATCATTCCTCTAGCCCACACAGTGATGATGCTGGACAGATGGGGAAACTACTGGCTTGTGAGTGGAGGAATAAATGAGGAAAAAGGCAGCAGCAGGTGCAAAAGGAAGAGAAAAACTAGCCTGGTAAGAAGGGAATCGGTCACTGGGATGATTCTGCTTCCCACAAGTGATTTTTACCAATCAAATCTAAAGAGATAGTCTTAGAAATATAATTGCATAGGCGTTTGAACCTAATGTGCTAACTTCAGGATCAGTTTCAGTCTATTTAAATAGTCTCTCTAGGTTTAAAAAAATATGATGTGATAATTTAGGAGGCAATTTGGGATGCTTAACTCTCACCTCAGCATCCCAGAGATCTCTTTCAGAACAAAAACAACAAGGAGTCCTTGAGGCACCTTAAGACAAACAAATTTGTTAGTCTCTAAGGTGCCACAAGGACTCCTCATTGTGTTTGCTGATACAGACTAACACAGCTATCACTCGGAAACCTTTCAGAACAAGTTTCTCAATCACGCAGCTGAATTCTGCTATCATTGATGTAAGCAGAATTATTGCCCATTCACACAGGCATATGTGAGCATTGTTTGGCCCAATAGCTGTCAGGGATTCTCTGTCTGTGCCCCAGGAGATCTGACCTGGTTGGATTGACTGATTCAGCCTTTTTCCACTTGCCCCCATTATATAAAAAAAGCAGCAGCAGGAGGGTTTCACAGCAACTATAAGACAGATAAATAACTACAGGCTGGGAGGCTGCTACAAGATGCAGAAGGTTGTGACCTTTTCTGTGGCGCTTCAGATAAATTATGCATATAAATCTGAAAGAAAATCATTCTCCTTTCAAGAGCAAGGAGCAAAGAACCAATAAATGAACCAACTACTGGCCTTTCTGTCACTGCAGCCCTGCAGTGTATTTCCAACATGAATGTCCTTTAAGATTAAAACCAGTTTGTGGTTCTCAATCCAGTACCTAATTATAGGGACATCAGCTTGAGGATGCATCATCAAAAGAGACAGTTTGGAGCAATCATGCATGATCTATCATAAGGATCACAGAACACACTTTTCTACAGTTTAAGACTTGCCTCTGCCTGAGAAGAATTTGAAAGGACACCAGGTTATTCTTGCACATTCACATCTGAAAATCCCTGCTGGAGGCTGCCACATTCACTAATTTCCCACTCCCTTCCCAGATGAACCATTAAGGTACCACTAGGGGCAGCTAGGAGGGATCTGGGTTGCAGCTAGAATCATTTAGATGCCTAATATGTGGGTGCAGTCCAGCAGTTAGACATCTAAATGACATCAACTGCAACCACAGTTATTTGCATCCACAAACAATGGTGGGCATGAAAAGGCAAGGCAAGCCAAGCTGAGGCCTTGTTAAAAATAAATCTGTCCTACTGTAATAAGAGAGAGGTTGAAATCAACGCCTTTATACCCAACTTTACCCCTCAACTATCAAGTGTTCAGAAACTGGATCCAAATCTGAATGTTGTAGCTCAAATTCCTGTCTCAGATTGTAACTGGGCTTCTGTCTGAGGGAGCTCAATCAATCAGCTGAGCCCGAACAATGGGAAAAGTGGGTGTTTTATTAAGATTGGACTCAGAACCTAACCCATTCCCCATGGGGAGAACAGAGCTCCTACGCCTTTCTGTCCTCTTTCTGTGGCAACATGATCTCTGTCTGCTTAACATGCCACAGAGTCTGCCTTCAGACCATGTGACCAGATGGTAGCCTCCAAACTTCCAGCCAATCAGCCAATTGAGTAACATCTGTATTGACACTAATTAACAGGGCCACAGCCAAATGAGAAATTAAGAAGGCCAAACACAGTCAGCTAGCACACAGCTGTCCATCTAACTCTTGAGGCCCACCAGCCATATTTGTGAAAACTAAATGTTAACTCTTACATTGCCAGCTGGCTTTTGGGCTGTCTCAGCTCAGTCTTTCTGGCTGAGATAGTTCTTTCCCTAGCTTCATAGTGCCACCCCTGATTTTATCTGCACTGAGAGCACTACAGGCTGTGATCTCAAATATCCCAAGTAGTATTGGCCTGACAGATAGTAATAATAATAGTAGTAGAAGCAGGAGTAATACCTAGTTCTTATCTAGCACTTCTAATAAGTAGATCTCAAAGTGCCAGTATCATTATTCCCATTTTATACATGTGGAAACTGAGGCATACAGCAGTGAAGAGACTCCTCTAAGGTCACCCAACAAGTCAGCAGCAGCACCAGGAATAGAACCCAGGTCTCTAGAATCCGAGTCCAATGCACTATCCACTAGGCCACACTACCTCCAAGGAATGCTAGAGTGCTGTAGGAAGTGGCATTGATGATTCAGTAGGTAGCACTCTTGCTTCCATGTCAGAAGTGAGTCAAAGCCAAGCATGGTATAAGGGCACAGTAGTCTTGAAAGTGACATCTCTTGGATGAGAGGTAGCAAGACAGGTCCTGACCACATGTACCCACTTGAGCTCCCTGGGGATTTTTTGCATGGGGCTGTGTGTTCAACCTGGTGTCCCTAATCAAATCCCAGTCTGAACCAGTAATTACATTCTGCTGATCTAAATTCCCACCTCGATTTTTTTCTTGGATATTCTTCTTTACTTCCAGTTCTTCACTTTTGCATAATGTAGCTATGCATTATTAAAGAGATGCTGTGATCTGCCTCAGATGAAGAGGAGCCTCTGTGGGGGTGAGGTTGGATAAGAACAGAAGGGGAGAGGGATGGATAGAAGCAAAAGGGATGAATAAATTGGAGGGTACATAGTCTCAGAGGAGTGGGGGGACAGAAGTCAGGGGATAGGGGCTTGAATAAGGGGAGGAGAGCTGGAGGCAAAGTGCAGTAGGAGCATGGAAGGAAGGTGGGTGGAGAATTGGGGGTGGATAAGAGCAGAAGGATGAGAGCTGGGCTGTGATGGATAGGAGTACGGTGGAAAGAGACAGGCTGGGGGCATAAAGGTTTATAACAACTAGATTACATACCCCTTCAGAACCTGAAATTGAACTGAGGAGTCCTGAGTCTCTAAATGGTCTGCTCCCAGCCAATATCTGTGAAGCCTGACAGCAAAGCGTGTTTCTCTGCCACCCTCCACTAACTCTCTCTATAGAGAAGATAACAGCCTACTGTTGCTACTAGTTACAGCACTTTACTGTGAATGCAAAGATCCAAACCCTGCTGATGACTCCGGTGGGTGGTCAATATGGTTCCACGTGATAGAATTTGTTTTTTCAGTTTGTTTGTTTGTTTAATAGGAAGTAACATTAAAACCCACATGAAAAGAATATTACATCAAGCAGTCAAGCAAAGTTAAGCAGTCAAAAATTAGGAAATGCCAAAATTAAAGTTGCCTGCACAACCTTAATTTGGCCCCCTTGTGTGGGTGTGATTTGAGAGAGAAAGAACATATATGAAAATACAGACTTTATATAAACTTTGATTATTTTTAGTTTAAATTGGATTTATAATAAGAAGCTTTAAAGTCTTTCCCCTAGACAACTGAAATTTCCAAAGAGATAAGCGGCATGACCTGTCACCCATTTAAAAATAGGAAGATTGCCAAATTATCATGTTTACCAAAAAAGTCAGAGACATCTGTCAGAAGATGTTCACATGTAATTTTAATGTTGCTGATGGATGTTGAGAGGCTGGCATTTTTGCTAGGGTCTTTGCAACCAGCTATTTTTACTGAATTTTGAGCCCTCATTTTTGGTAAGTTGGTGCAAGATATCAGCGAAGGCTTTCTCCCCCAAAGGGACGGGGAAGAGAGAGAGAGAGGTTAACTTCCTCAAAAGGGGTCTTGCGCCTCTTTCATTTTGGATATTTTTGGGGGTGACAAACTAACCCCCACAGTGCTTGTAGTATGCAACAATAAATATTTTTAAAACTGCTCGCTTAAGCAGTGCTTTTTCAAACTGATGCTGACCTAAAAATTATCTAACCTCTGATCGAGGTGTACTTCAGCCTGATTTGCCCAAAGACCTCAGGGGAAGGTGCTGTAAGGTGGAGTGAACAAGAATAACAAACTATAAAAAAGGAGGTTAAAGCCATGGGCCTTTGTTCATCTGCTCAACGAACCAGCCGAGGGAAGATTGACACTCCTGGTATACAAAGCAGGCCACCTTTGGGGAAAGGAAGTGAAGACAACAAAAAACAGATGACACCAACTTTTGCCCAGTCTCCCAGCACCAAGCACTGTACCAGCTACACCATCATCTGGTTCCTTGACTGCAGCTCCAGCTCCTATTCCACGTTATCTTATGTATTTTATTTTTTCCTTTTTCTTTTTTTGTCTTATTTTATTAATTGGAAGATGTCCCAGCCTTTTAGCAGCATTTTAGAAGACAAAAGCGTGGCTGTGTGTGTGCATATGAGTGCCTAGAAAGTTCACATGGAGAAGGAACTGGAAAGAAAGTTTAAACAACCCTGAACTCAATCTCTTGAAAGCTACTGATTGAATGCACGTTCCATGTTCTGTGTAGAGAACTAAAACACTTTAAAACTGTCAGCTGTAAATTGGCAAATACGAGTTGTCAAATTTCGTCTTTTGCACTGCCTTGGATGAAGTTCTTTAGTTGGAACTTATAACCAGACAGCCACCTCCTGAGATGCCTTTTTATGATTTATAAGATTATCTGTTGTATAAAATAAATCTGATGATTTGACTCCCATCCAATATTGCTGTTAACTTGTTGATTTGGAAATTGTATTTCTTAATTCAGTGTTAAAAGAAGATTCCTTTTAGCGATATGCTTTCTTGATTTTATTTTTGTTTAATAACACTAATAAAATTTATATAACGGATACTGAATCTTCTTTCTTTCAATAGGCAACATGGACCAGAACCATTGAAAATCTGGGTGTATGTCAGCCAGTCATCAGCTCCTTCCTAAATTACCCTTTGGTTCTCACAATTATGACACTGCTTTTAATTACATGAGCACATACCATTTTCCCACAAGACCTCTGCCTCATTCGGTGCACAGGATGGACCTGCTGTGGGGATCAATCAAGACTGTGTAGTGACAGAGGCTTTTGTCTATAGGACTTCTGCTTCGTCTGTTTCAAAAGTTGGAAAGTGTATAGTGAATCAGGCAGGGGATTGCAGGAAGAGAAAGAGCATTCTCACGGTTAAGGCAATTGACTGGAGAACTGGAGTCTATCTCTGCCACAGCGATCCTGTGTGGCATTGGGCAAGTCAGTTAAACCAAACTTTACACAGATGGGCACTCACTGTGTGTTTCTCATTTTCTGGGTACCTGACTTGGACCCTGGGTCCGATTTGCAGAAGTGCTGAGTACTCACAGCCGTAACTGAAGCTGTGCTTTGAATGTATGAAGCACTCTATAATGCTAAGCACTCTGAAAAATCAAGTCCTGGGTGTCTCAAAGTGGGCATCCAAAATTAGGGGAAGCTTTTTTACCTTAATCTCTCTGTGCCTCAGCTCCCCACCTGTAAAATGGAGATAAAGGTGTTGTGAACATAAATTAATTAATATGCGTGAAGCACTCAGATACTACATGTTGTGCACCATAGAAAAGTCCGTAAGAAATTAGTAAGTCAGTCTTCAGTGCAGGGTACGATGGTGTGTGGGAAATAAGACCTGGGGTCACATACAGAATGCGGAGGATAAAAAGAGGTATCGAATAACTACCCATTCACTGAATGAGACTTGGGTCCTGTGGTAAAAAACAGGCTTTAATTGCATGATCACATACTATCATGAAGCATATGCACAAGGGGGCTGAATTAAGGTTGCATGAGCAGTTTAAGATTGCTTTAAAAAATTATGTACATTTTACATGCTACTTAAATATAGCCTTCCAGTTCCTGTTGAATGGCCAGGTACCCCTGCCCTACAGCACTATTCAGGTCCCTTCTCTTTACCACAGATACATAAGTTATAGGTGAGAAATACAGAAAATACCTACTTGCGATTAACCTGCTATATTGGAGCTCACTACCATCCTGATTGCATGCTTTGGAAAGCTTAAGAACATCAAAGGACTTTTGCAATATCACAAGGAAGATTAAAGCCAGAGATCAGAGGTTTGGTTATGGCTGTGCTGGCCCCAGTTCCCACATGAGCATTGTTGTGGGTCTTGAAGCAGTAAAGATAAGTAGAAAATAGCAATGCCAACCTCTGCTAGAGCGGTGGAGAAGTGATTGCAGTTCTTGTGCATAAGATGGTATGCATTGCCCTTGTACTCCTTGCCCAGCTCCTCCATAATCTTATCCACATCCTCTTCTGTGAAGTCAGTGGTGCCCAAGGCAACGGACTCTCTAGTTTAAAAACAAAACAGGAAACATGGGAAGACAGTGAAAAAGACTGAACGAACACAGGCTAAAGAGAGAGAAAACAAGACACTGGCAAATCATTTAGGCTTTACATTTGGCAGGATTGGTTTACATGTGCATAGTGCTGGTGAAAAGTTCCTACATGACAACACTGCAGGCTAATGTCCTTTATTTATCCACAAAAACAGATACAGTGCAAGCAGTGGCACTGAGACCTTGCCTACACACTACCCTGTAAAACTGCCTTAACTGTGAGTTGCAGAGACCACTTCTCCATCCATTAAGTCCTGGGTCCATCAGCTGAGACTGCCAAGAAGTGTACCCGTTATGGTGGTGGTTTCTATGATGTGGACTTCTGACAGTAGGAATTTGATTTAAAATTCTCCGCCCCCACCAAGCTCATTTGACATAGGCCATGGATCTCAGGGGGTAAAATCCTCTAGTCAGCCACTTTCTTCTGAGCCAAATTTGAATCAGTGATCTAGGGAAGACAGGCTCCATCTTCCATTAACTAAGCCACAGTCCCAGAATCTGATCACCTTGAATATTTTATAACGGGGCATCTAAAATCCTCCCACTTCTGCTCTAGAAAGTAATGTATTCCCACTCTGTCAATAGGGAACAGATAAAAGAGAAAACTTCCAATAGCCCCTGGTTTTTTGGAAAGCATAAAAAGCAACGTGTGATGTTCTTGTGCTCCTTCTACTGGCTCTGCAGCAGCTACCAAGGTACTAGTCTCAGAATTTTGCTGTATGGCAAAACTGGAGCACAAAAAGAAAACAACCAAGTTACAAAAAAAAAAAACTGTGTTCACATCAAACTGTACTTGACAACAGAGGAGGAAAACGCTCTGAGCACTCTCTCAGATATACTGCCCCACATCCTCGTGCACAACCTTCACCCACTTCAAGAGTCCTGTTGAACTGCTTTTGAGTCAGGAGCAGGTGGAAACATGGTGGGGGTAGGAGCAGGTAATGGGAATATGAGTCAAAATGGCAAGACAGGACTGATTTGTTGACCCTAAATAGGCTCACTGATAACTGCAAGATGAAGGGTCTGTGGAGAAGGGCCCTTACTTGAACTTAAAGGTCTCGCCAAGTTCTACCGCACTGCCAGGTGTGATCTCGAAAATCCCACTGAAAGGATAAGGATGCCCTCCATAGGCAAATTCTGACAAGGAAAGAAAGAGACTGTGAGTAATCAAATGAAGGCTGTATCGGGGAAAGTCCACAGCAGCTGTCTGTATGGCTTAACATCAGCAAGGGTGTTAGGGCCATTGCTAGAGTCAGTTTCAGTCAGGCACTAAAATTCATCCTCCTAGTCCAGTTACATATCAGCCCCAGGATACCCTCACAACCCCAATTCCCAATCATGCTCCATCTCTGCTAATGCTATTAGTTGGCCATAGTCCTAAACAATCTCTGTGTGGGGCTCTCTGAGCCTGCCTGAATGGACTTGGTCAGCAAGCCAAGGTGGCAGCAAAGCTTATTACTAAGGTGAAGAAATCCAAGTCTGCACCTGATTTTTAGAAAACTGAGCTAATTGCAGCTGCACTCATCTTTATGCAGGTCAGACATATGGAAACTATAGGACCCATCATGTCATGCTCCATCTTGAGTCAACTGTAAAAGCTTCTTGGTTCAAGGTGGACCATTGTATACTGGAACATGTAATCTGTCATGTGGCAATGGTAAAAGAAAAAAAATCACAGAAAGACAGACATTCTCTTCTAACACTGAACAAGGAGCTTTATTCATAGAAGAAAAAACAAAATTACCCCTAAAGCTATTCTCTCTCTCTCTCTCTGCTTCACTGAAGAGCTCCAGTCTAGAACCTTCCTTCCAACCAGCTAAAGGTGCTGCCTCTTTCTTCTGTACTGAGTACTTTTATCAGTTTCAGTCATGTAGGATCTCAGGCTACGGCTACGTCCAGTGACAACAGTTGGTGTTGTTCAACATTCTTCCTCATGTGGTTTTACCAGGATTGGGTCTCCTGGTTTAAGACTGGATAAGCTTTGGGCTGCATTCTAACAATTAGAGAAGAAAGCCTCTTAGATTTGGCACCTCTCAGCCACCACAAAGGATTTCTGTGGTACATATTCTACAATAGGTTTAATTCTCAAACAATGCATGAGAAAACTCTAGCATGTAAGGGGCACCTTTCCTAGATCTTTGCTGTTTATTAAAGGTCTCAGTGGTTTGTGGTTCATCTCGAGCATGAAACTGCCAAGACCCTACATGTACCATTTGATCTTCTCACATGCCCATATGCTTGCCAAATGTTCTCTCTCTGTTTTGGTTTTAGGATCTGAAAGCCATCTGGAACAATATGCTAAAGGCTCCTATCAGCACCCCACAGTAGCAGCTGAAATCTGTGGAGTCTGTAAACTTGGAAACATCATACCATATCAGTACCTGAGATGTGGTCAATAGATTCTTTAGATCCTCAAAAGCTTGTTTTTATGCTTGGTTCCAGATTCACTTAGAGATGGTTGTTTTAAGGAGTTCATAAAGAGCTTAGCCTTTTGAGAGTGGGTTAGATCTGAATTTTCTCCAGTTTGTTTTCCAAAATTTTCTCAGACCAAGAAACCACATCACTTTTGGTATATTTTAGGTGGCAACCTTTCAATTATAGCTTTAGCTTTTTCTGGATCTGCTCTCCCCTCTCTTCTAGCAATCAGAACTGTTGCTGGGTTTGTTGTAACATTGCCATCAGAAATTGTTGCAATACTGTATTATGCTATGTTCTTTCTCTGATTTCCTAGGAGTTCTAGTATCATCCAGAAAAGCCTCCACTCTCTTCAGGCCTTGCAGTATCCCAGTCCTTTTCCATGGGAAGATTTCTGGGTACTTGTGACCTTGACTGGGAAGCAGCAAAGAGCAATTCCTTCTCGTTAGTTTTGCAGAAAAGTTGGAACTGTTGGGGTAGAGAAGAACTTGTCTGAAACCTAGTGAAGAAAGCATTGTTGCACCCATTAACTTGGGGGTAGTATCTTCTGGGGTGAGACAAATATCCCTTTCACTCCTTACTGTTCCATTGAGCCACTTCAGATCTGTGCTAATAGTTTTCCCCCTTGCCTCATGACACTACTGGGGCACATCACTCCCGTGGTTCATTACTGCTCTTTATTGTGCCATTTCTCTCCTTCCTATCCAGTTCTTCATTCACTTTCAGGAGCAGTGGGATGGGCACTCTCCAGGTGGTACTGTGCACATAGGGTACATCCCCTCTTCCAGTAGGATCTGGAATGGTTCTGTTTTAAGCAGGCTCTCTGTTGAATACCATGCCAATGTCCAGTTTTAAGAGGGCCATCTTAATGATTGTGGTTTGGTCTAGTTTACTTGCAGTAGTCTCATTAACACCACATGCTCCTTGCCTCTGTAGGTAAATCTGAATTGACTGAGACAATGGATCTGTTCCCCAAGGCTATTGAACATTGTCCTGGGCTACTCCAAGTTAGGACTAAGGAGTATCTTCTTAAGTCTCTTTACAAGATAGTCATCTCTACCCCTGAAATCAATTTTAAATTTAACAAATGTTGCAAATCTTGAGATTAGATCTAAATCTATTCATAAATGATGCCTTTGGACACAGACCTGAGAAACATGAATTATTCACTCTTGCTTGTACTCCTTCCTTCCTTTGCTTTGATAGCTGCTCTGCTAATATCCCTGTTTCTTGCACTACCTGTATGTATCTCCATCAGTGGCTCCTAAGCATTACAATAATAAATAATAAAATAAATAATAATAAATAATAATAATAATAATAATAATCTGTCCTGTGCTCTCCCGGGACACACCTGCCACAGTTCTGTCCAGGAACTCAGCATTCTTAAGAGCCATTGCTATGAGGCTTCTTTCCCCCTCTCCCCGATGGGACCTTTTTCATTGCTACTTCTTGCACATTGCTCTACTGTTATCTTGCTGGGTGACTTGCATTTTCACTAGTTCAGATGGCCACATCTGTTGTACCACCTTGTTCCAGAGGACCTCAGGCCTGACTTTTTTGAAAGCTCCTTGTTTAAAATCCCATCTACTAGATATTCTCTTACGTGCTCTCCCTGACAGATACCAAAGTCATGATGCTCTGCTTGTTCATAAAAGACCTTTAGAAATGCCATAAAAGCATAGCCGTTCATATGGTACTTTCCTTTTTGGAATTAAATTACCACCCTTTTAAAAGGCAATGTAATAGTTATTCTTATTGATTCCTCATTGAAGGCAAGTCATTTCTAAACATTTTTAGCCTCATTTCCCACTGCATAAAATAATGAGCTCACTTGTATTTTACCACAAACTGTGTGGTAAGCTTCAATATCTAGTAAAGTACTCCTTCCCCTTAGGCCATTCCAGGGGCTTATGAAACTGAAAGTCTTGGGCAGGGTTGAATTTTGACATTTTATTTTTCTCACTGATGCAAAATGACTGAATTTCTGAGACCATGGCATTGGACAGTGAGAATGCCACTTTTCTGGGATTCTTTCTTCTAACACTGAACTAGGAAATGTATTAAAATAAGGGAACTGTATTATCCTTAAAGCTACTCTCTTTGTGTCTCTCGCTTTGCTTCACTTTGCCTATAATGTTCCCCAGCCCCTTCTTGCCTAACTTCCTGCTACAGCTTTGAAGAAACAGTACTCTAGCTTTGCAGACAGCACATCTATTTTGAAGAGGAGATTATTTGCAAGGTCCATGATAGAACTGCATGAGCTGCATACCATACTTTGGACATCCCGGTCTAAAAATAATTGACTGAATTTCTACTCCTCAGAGCCCCCTCACCCCAAAAGGAACAAACCTGGGCACCCCTTTCTTATAAAAGATCATAAGATCAGTAGGATTGTCCCTCCAGACTCAGATGTAACTAAAAAGAAAGCTTCATACCTCTGCCGTAGATCTCGATGCCGGAATGGAAGACCCCAATCCCCAAGGTAGAGGTGTATTCATTTATCCAGTACTACAGTAGGAAGAAAGGTAGATTTGGAAGCATTAGTGGAGCATAAACTAAACACAGGACCTTGGTCTATTATATATCTGGGTGTTAGGGCCAGCTCTGGCTTTTTTGCCGCCCCAAGCAAAAAAACTCAAAACCTGCAGCACGGGCGGAGCAGCAAAGTAGGGAAAAAAAACAAACAAAAAAACCTGCGGCAAGGCCAGAGCAGCAAAGCAGGAAAAAAAAAAAAACCTGCAGGGCGGCCAGAGCCAGGCTGCAGGGTGACTCCCTGCACTGCAGATGCGCCCCGGCTAGTAGGGGGGAAGAGGGCAGGGGAGAGAGCGGGGGGAGAGAGAGAAGGTGAGCAGCCAGGGCTTCAGCAGGGCGCTCGACATGTGGCCCTGCCCGCCACGCTGCCTGCTGGGCAGGCTCCACGCCGCTCCAGTCGGCAGGGAGGGAAGGACGTGGGCTACCAGGCTTGCTGCAGACCTGGCACCAACTGGGGCAGACGGAGCACGCAGCCCGCTCCCAGCAGCACGCAGCCCGCTCCCCTTCCTCCATGCCGCTGCCCCCTACAGGGCGACCAGATCAGTGAACCAAAAACAAAAAACAAAAACCACACGGATTGGGCAGAATGCCGACCCATAGAATCTACCACCCCAAGCACGAGCTTGCTTGGCTGGTGCCTGGAGCCGACCCTGCCTGCTGTCTTTTCCTCAAGGCTATTTCTCTGGAGCCTGGCAAGGACCAAAACAAACAAACTCTCCAACCGCTTTGGATGTGGGAGCTGTGCTTGCCCAACTGACGGGGTGATGTCCAAGCAAACTGTTCATCTGGACTTCATAGTGTGCGACTTTCCCCTGCATTTAGATGTAAATATACCCTCTGTACTATGAACCCACCAAGAACAGCTGCTGCAGTAGGGGATATGGAGTGGAGGAATGCATATTTATCTGTCTCTGCATTTTAATAACATTAGTTAACATAGAGTTAAGTTTGTTAACAACAATTTTTAAACCATCCATCCATCTGAAGATTTCAAAGCACTTTACAAACACCAATTTATTTAAGCTCACAACACCCATGTGAGTTAGGTAAATACTCTCCCCATTTCAGATTTTTTGTATTAAGGCATTTTGTGTGTGTTTACTTAGGTAGCAAGCTTTTTGGAGCAGGGAACATCTCTTCTCACATGTCTATAAAACACCATTCCCCACTATCTGTGCTACATAGGTAATAATTTTGCAGAACAGATGAGGAAACAAAAACACAGTGAGATGGCAAACTGCGGCCAGCGGAAGCTGTGATCAGCCGAACCTGCCGAAGCGGCAGGTAAACAAACTAGCCTGGCCCGCCACGGTGCTTACCCTTGCGAGCCGCGTTCCAGAGGTTGCCGACCCCTGATGTGACTATATTGAAAGTTATTTCCTTACGGTCTTGGAGTAACAGTGAGTCATCAGGGAATCATATATTTAAGATGGGCCATTCGGGTGAGAGGCAGTTGTCACCCCTGCCTGGTAAGTCAATTACATAATGTATTGCTCAGTTATCCACTATTACAACAACCAGTGCTTAATTTGTAATGAAAGAGGTGCCAGGGCTCAAGCAATTTTTTTACATTCATAACTGATGCAGCAAGCCTAGAGGTGCTGGGCCAGCTCAGTCCTGGCAAGTCTTAGCACAAATTAAGCACTGATAACAACCCAGAAAAGTCAATGGAGAACCATCAAAGATGAACTAAACCTCAAAACCACTTGGGAATGAAAAGGAAAAATATGACAGCAAGGGGATGGCCTTGCCTGAGAATAAAGATAAAAGACTGATTTAGCATATAACAGAGTGGAGAAAGACTCTCTGGATCCATTCACTGAGGAGGCACCTTGAATGAGCAGGGGTTGCTTCATGAAAGGTCCTAGCTACTTGGGGCCAGTAAATGCTGCGAAAGGCTGAACTTTGGAGTGAGAATGTACTTCATTAGCCAGAAAAGGTAATTTAGTAAGTGTAGGCCCCAGTTTGTGTTTTATGATTTGTTTTGTATGTAACCTCTTGTTTCCATCACTCACACTTTTTTCTATTTGAATCTCTGTTTTTTTAAAATAAATTTCCTTTTGTTTTATAATTGAACTCAAGGGCTTGGTGTAAAGCAGGAGTACTGGTCTAAGGTAAGACTGAGTCACTCTGTTCCTTTGGGCATGGATTTCTGTGGATCCAGTGATCAGGAGCTGGATACCACAAGTGGACACTGTGAAGGGATTCAGAGGCTGGGGTACCTCTATTGTCACCAGCAGGGTTGGTATAGCCCAGAGAAGAGTGCTTGAGTGGCTGACAGGCTGGTTGTTTAGGGAACTAATACTGGAGGAAGGTGACATCAAGGTGACTAAGAGCCCTGAGTGTCCAGAGAAGCATCACAGTAACCTCACCCCAGGTCAAGGAATAATGTTCATTGGTCTCTGACTAGCACATTGCTGTCTCATAGTTCTATTACATGGTGTCTGCAAAATTGGGCAGTAAATCCCAAGCAAATGGATTTAGGCAGTTCTGTCTCAGTCTCATCTGGAACTAAGACACACAGAAAAACCTGAAAATGAACAACTGAGGCAGTGGAGAAAGCTAACCAAACTCTAAATTTAGTCTATGGATCCAGATTCAGATTCCAAAAACTGTCCAAATTCAGGGATTTTTTGGGTTCCAGAGACTGGGTTTGAGACCAGTTCTAGCCAAAAACCTTGTAGTGTGGTTTGGTTTAGTAAGATAAATTTGGGGAGAAAGTTCAGACTGGTTCTTATTCTGATCCTATCCTCGTACCCATCTCTAGTCTTGCAGATACAGAAGTGAAGTGGAAATCTGAACAAGACATGATTTGAACTACGTTAGGCATCTCAGAAAAGTACAAGACTGAGAAACACCAACATTTTGATCGCTGCAGACAAGACTGGTCTGGAGAAGTAGAGGAGAATGCGAGTACAGATTACCTCATTTTGCAAGGTGTCAGGAAATGCGAGCACCCATGGGCTCCTATCAAAGATAAAGGTCCCAAGAGTAATTGCCCATTAACACCATTGCTCACATCTGCCAGCAATTCAATTTTCCATCACTGACTCTAACCCCGCTTTTTTAACTCAGACCACTATTCCCATCTGGCATCGAATGTTCAACAACGAGTCACAGAAATATTTCCTCCCCTCCTATGCTGGATGGTCTGGCTAGCTAACCTTTAGGGCAGGGATGCGGCCCATCAGGGTAATATGCTGATGGGCCACAAGACATTTTGTTTACATTGACCGTCCGCAGGCACGCTCCCCCGCAGCTCCCAGTGGCTGCAGTCCACCATTCCCAGCCAATGGGAGCTGCGAGAAGCAGCAGCCAGCACGTCTCTGTGGCCTGCGGCTTCCCACAGTTCCCGCAGCTGGGAACAGCAAACCACGGCCACTGGGAGCTGCAGGGGGCTGTGCCTGCAGATGGTCAACATAAACAAAATGTCTCACGGCCCGCCAGCAGGTTATCCTGATGGGCCACGTGCTGAAGGTTGCCGACCCCTTCTTTAGGGTATGTCTATACTGCAATATAAACCAAGGGTTCAAACTCAGGCTGAAGTCTAATCCCCCTTCTGTCTACATTCAAATTGTGCTAACCCAGGGCTCGGTCCCAGGTTGCCCTGGGGGTGGAGGGTGCAAACCTGAGTCAAATTGGGACCCAGGGTTCAAGCTCTATTGCTTTACAGCGTAGATGCAGCCCCAGTAGACTCATGCTCTGGGAGTCCACCAAAAATATCCCACAATCCCATGTGCTGAATTTCTCTGTCCTCTGGAGAGTCACGTTTGGTGGACAGTCAAATTATCCCACACTGCATCACAAATAAATGGTTAGAGCAGCCACATTTGGGAAGGGAGCTAGGAAGTCTGAGTTATGGGTGTGTCATAAACAGATAAGTAAGAGTTAATAGAACAAAACTGCTTCATATCTCTTTTGCCTGGAAACGGTTAACAAGAACAGTGAGCCTGGCTGTCACCTGACCCGAGGACCCATCAGAGGACAGGATACTTTCAAATCTTGAGGGAAGGAAGTTTTTGTGCTGTGCTGTTAGTTTTGGTTGTTGTTCACTCTGGGGGCTCAGAGGGACCAAACGTGCAACCAGGTTTCTCTCCAATCTCCCTGCTACAGGTTCTTATAAGTTCAGAATAGTGAGTACTAGGTAGATAAAGCGAGTTAGGCTTATGTTTGTTTTCTTTATTTGCAAATGTGTATTTGGTTGGAAGAAGTTCAAATGTGTATTTGGCTGAAAGGAGTTCAAATTGGTATTTTGCTGAAAAGATTTTAATTTGTATTTATATACTTAGGCTGGGAGGGTGTTCCCAGTGTCTACAGCTGAAAGACCCTGTATCTATTCCATTTTAAATTTACAAAGATAATTTTTACTGTTTTTTTCTTTCTTTAATTAAAAGCTTTTCTTGTTTAACAACCTGATTGTTTTTTTATTCTGGTGAGACCCCAGGGGACTGGGTCTGGATTCACCAGGGAATTGGTGGGGAGAAAGGAGGGAAGAGGGAGAGAGAGGCTGATTTCTCTCTGTGCCAGGATTACTTTCTCTCTCAGGAAGAGTCTGGGAGGGGGAAAGAGAAGGAGGGAGAAAGGTGAATTGTCCTCTCTGTTTTGTGATTCAAGGAGTTTGAATCACAGTAATCTTCCAGGGTAACCCAGGGAGGGGAAGCCTGGGAGAGGCAACGGTGAGGGAAAGGGTTTACTTTCCTTGTGCTAAGATCCAGAGGGTCTGGGTCTTGGGGGTCCCCGGGCAAGGTTTTGTGGGGACCAGAGTGTACCAGGCACTGGAATTCCTGGTTGGTGGCAGCGCTACAGGTTCTAAGCTGGTAATTGAGCTTAGAGGAATTCATGCTGGTACCCCATCTTTTGGACGCTAAGGTTCAGAGTGGGGAATTGTACCATGACAGGGTGGGTGGACTCAGGCCCATATAGTGCAGTGTAGACACTGGAGCCCCAAGTTGGGATCAGGGTTCAGACCCAGGGTTCAACAATTCCTAACCTGGGGTTACAAATGAATGTAGATGCTCAAGGCCTAGGATAACAAACCCGGGGACTGCTAATTCAAGTTTACTAACCCTGGTCTTACATTGCAACGTAGACAAACCCTTAGAGGCTGCAGTCCACACTGTGGACACGCATTGTGACTATACTTCACATATTTGCTCCTCTAAGTGGTCCATATACTAAACCCTATTCCCATCCAATACCCCACCATAGCTTGGATACCCCACTTTACCACATTCATCCTCCCATTATTGGTCAGCAACCCTACCTCTGCCCTTCCCCAGATCCATCTGAACATGCAGGCCACAAACCTGTTGCATGATATAAATGAGACCCTTTGCTTGATATAGGTTGGAAGAGGAGTGCATATTAGTGTAAACCCACTGAAGTCAAGATGAAGTCAATGAAGTGGAGGATCCATCTGGCCCTATATCACACTAAAGAGACAATACAAATGTAATTCAGCAAGGTTGCCTTTACTTTCTTTCATGTGGCAAGTGGAGAATAAGAAAGGGCAAAGGGGAGCAGAGCTAAGGCTGAGATCTGGATGTTGGAGGGGAGTAGGGAGCATGTAGAGGTACAAGGGGCCTGGCCAGACCACCTTGCACTCCAGTGATCCTCAGCCTCTGGAGTCTTCCTGCTAAGTGTCACAAGCTTCTAAAATGGATTGCACCTGTGCAACTGTTTGTGGTTTGTTTTAGAGCCATTTTTATTGGGAGCCAAATCACACAGAGCCAAATGCTGAGCCTTCCTCCTTTGCAGGCATAGATAGTCTAATACAATTCCACAGTGCATTGGCAGCACAGAGAGGGTCAGGCTGAGAAGAATGGGGGAGTCAGTGGCATAATAAAGGCAAACTGAGAAAGGACCTATCAATATGTGATACAAAGGTTCAACCTCTCCCCCATAGGGACCACACAAGGGTCCCTAGCTGCTATCACAGTTCATCGGCTTCACAGATGTTCCACAAAAGGTACCAGGTTGACAGGGAGATTTTCTCCCCACACCAGACCCTCTTAGATCCTCCATGCAAAGCTCACTTGCTTAGGCTTTGTGCAGGGATGGGAGGACATTTAGCGCACGCTGTGATATACACGGGGAGAAGTGTGTATATACACACTTGCATGTCTGATTGCATGTATGTAGTCACAAACACACCACAAGCATGGGGAAATCCATTAATGACATGAAGGAGAAAACCAGAAGCCATTATGAGAGGCAGCACCAGTTTGATTTAGCAGGCCAGTCAAGGGAGTGCTAAAGTAATGTCTTGACATTCAGTTCTTAGGCTGTATTGATCCAGATGTGAAATGTGATAGCATGAAAAAGGAAGACAGAGGGGAAACCAGGGAATACCACTTCAGGAATTCACTGAGTGAAATCCTGGCCCCATTGACATTGATGGCAAAACTCCCATTGATTTCAGCAGAGCCACGATTTCACCCAGTGTGTTTTTCCAGCATAGGTTAATGGCTTCCAGAACCTTTGCTTAGATCTGTGAAGGAGGAAACAGAGAGAGAAAAGCAAAGAAAATATTTTACTTCTTTGATATAAATGGAATGCTTCCGAAGAAGAGGCAAGATTACCCTGATTATAAGTAGGCATGACACACACTACCTCACAAACTTCTGCCAAAACACCTCAGCCCTGATGTGCTTCATCCACTAATTGTCCAGTCCTGGGCTTGCACATAGTTCTGTCAATATGCCTCAATCCTACTATTATTTCTATTCCAGTCCTGAAGCCCTAGGAGCAGAAATGTACCATCATGTGAAATGACATCAAATTACATAGCAGGTCTGATGTTAGCAAGTTCTCTCTAGCCATTGGATGAGATCCACGGCTTATTTCATCTGTGACTTATATCATTTTATACTCAGATTTCCAACGGTACAAAGCTTGTGAAATAACCATGTATAAAACCTTGCTTTTCCTAATGGTTTGGAAAACAGGAACAGATTGTAAGACACTATTAATAGCTGCTGTCAAAAAAGGATATTTCAGGAGGGAGTAGACAACTGAGATCTCCTTTTGGTATTTTTACCTGGGAAAAAAATATTTATGTTTTCACAATGCAACAGCTACATGTGATTTGCCTGGGTGGAGGATAGCTTCCAACATTAGGTCTTCAACATGGTTCCCAGTGTGTACTCTACAGTGCCTTTGCTTCATGGCATAGACATGTCATCCCTCAGTGGAGCATTCCAACTGGGGATTATTTAATCTCCTGAAATCCCATAAGTGAATTATACTTTTTTAAATCTGTTACAATGACTTTCATTGGATCAGAACATCAAACCACAACAAATAAATAAATATGTGGGTCCTTATTTACAAGTTACATCCACAGCTGTGTTCTTGAGTTCAGCTTCCAAAACAACTGCAGTCATAACAGCTACCAGTAAACAGGTCTTTAGAACTCTGCTACACAGAATGCACCACACAAACAGGCACCATCTCTGCTCTTAAAACTTCATACGCTACAGGAATTCACCAAAATGGTCTTTCACACGAGAACAGAAATGCCTGTCCTACTATACTAGAAGCCATGGGGAGTTCCAGTGTTAAGTCAGGTGACAAGTCAGGAAAGTTCATTGTTCCATATCAAGACCCCATTTTCAGGATCTCTACTATTATATGATCTCTTTCTCTGTAAACAAAAGGTGAACGCATGAAATCTGGTTGCCGGTGGCCAGAAACATTGTTTCTCTACTGCTGTCCTTGGGAACCACACTTTCAGAATGTCAGAAGTTGAAGTCAACAGGCAACTGGGGCAGCATTGTTAATGGGCTGCAGAGCCTTTCATCTCAGGTTCAAGTGGTGAATCAAAGTCAATGACATCTGATAGGTAGTTGGTGGCATATGCAGTATAGCTGATGGCTTCAGTCCAGTCTTCTAGTGGAGACAATTCCACCTCATAAAAACCACCACAGTTCACACTAATTTGGCTCTGACTGTTGGCCCAATTAGTCCTTGGCCTCTCTGCTGAGAATCCCATGGATGCTGAATTCCCTTTGCAGCCCTGGAAGGCGGACTTCTCAAGTTTGGGTTGAAGCATATTGGTAGGCTTTGTGGATAAATCGATAAGACTTCAGTCTGAAGGGCTCTCAATCCTGTACCTTTCACTCAATTCACTTTAGAAATATAATAAAAGAGGCTACTCATAACATTTTAATGCAAAAAAACTGGTTTAATATAGCAGTAACAGGTTTAACATAAGTAAAGGTTTTAATCCTACTAGGAGACAAGGTACAGAAAAGGAAAAGCTGCAAGAGGGTCAGTAGTTATAAACAAAGAATCAGATTCTCTAACTCATTTATGAGAAGGTTTTGTAGATATCAATGAGGGAAGAGAAATAATGCAAAGGGACCTGAAAAGTTTAGAAACCTAGGCAGAAAATTTAAAATGGCCTCGTCTACACTTAACTTCCACAGTACAGGAAATAAGATGGAATTTTGCATTGTAACAAAAAGCAATGCAGTTTTGGGCTACATATGCAAAGGAATCACAATCTAGATCTGAAATGATAGAGCAAAAATTAGTCAACTGGATTTGAGAATTATATGAAAGGAGAAATATATGCGCTTTTGTGGTTTGTAAAAAAAAAAACATTTGCAACTTGTTTGGGAATAGCTTTAGCGCCTGTGCAGGTGGTAGCACAAACTTGGCATTAGGCACAGCTATTATGGAGTCTCCAACAGCAGCAAGCATTTGGTCTTTAGTGAGATATTCACAACTCTGTGCCACTCAGCACTGGGGAGCTCTCAGGATACCTTGGATTTTTGAGGGTATTTGGAGCACTGAGTAATGCTCCTAGAACAGACTATAACACCTCACAAATCAACTTTTTCAAAAATTTAACTTAAGGTGTCATCTTTTTTCAGCATCATAGAGTCAACCAACCAACCAACTCCTCTCCTTACACTCATTCCCCATGCGGAAAAACTTTTAAAAAATTAAGGACTTGAAGTAAGGCAAAAATTCTGATTAACTCAATCAGTGCAAAGCTGCACATGGGCATTTAGGGGTCAGTATCAGCACCAATGCATTTACACTCACTGATGAATCAGAGCTATTGACAGCTAGAGACAAGGCCTTGGTCTACAAGAAACTTGGATGGGGCAATGGAGGTGGCAGTAGACAAGGAAGAGATTGGGGAAAACAAGAGGTCCCTCCTTAAGGTTTAGAGCAGAGGATAAAGACTTTTCATGGTTACCAGTTGGGGGTGTCAAGAATGGAGCTAATGAGATACAAAGGACAGGGATAGTGGTGAAACAGTCATATTGGCTCTACTTAAAACTTTACATTCCTGATGAAAGATGCTTTAATTCCTCAGCTTGCCTTTCTGTCCACGCTCTCAACCAGTCGCCAACCCAGATTCCTCAACCCTTATGTTCACATAGAGGGCTGGGGGGCGTGTTCTTTAAATAAACTGGGAAATTCCCAGACAAAATTCTTTGTTAACTTACAGTTAGGGCTGCACAAGAACATTCCCCTCACAAAACCACAACCACTAAAAAGACATAATAAGGCAAGACAATATTAACAAACGAGGGTTGCCAACTTTCTAAGCACACAAAACTGAACACTCTTCCCCACCGTGGCCCCACCCCTTCTCCAGGGCCCTGCTCCCCACTCATTCCATCTCTTCTCCCTCTGTTGATCGCTCTCCCCCACCCTCACTCACTTTCACCTGGCTGGGGCAGGGGGTTCAGGTGCAGCAGTGAGTGAGGGTTCCAGCTGAGGGTGCGGGCTCTGGGGTGGGGCCAGAAATGAGGGGTTTGGGTGCAGGAAGGGGCACAGAGCTTGGGCAGAGGGTTGGGGTGTGGGCTCTAGGACGATGCTTGGGTGCAGGAGAGGGCTCAGGGTTGGGGCAGGGGATTAGGGTGCGGGCTTTGGGAGGGAGTTATGGTGCGGGAGGGGGTTCTGACCTGGGGTAGGGGGTTGAGATGTGGGAGATGGTTTGGGATGCAGGCTCCAGCCAGGCAGCACTTACCTCAGACATGTCCTGGTTGGCAGCACAGTGGGGCTAAGGCAGGCTCCCTGCCTGCCCTGGCTCCATGTGGCTCCCAGAAGCTGCAACATGTCCAGCTTCTAGTCAGAGGGGCCGGGGGGCTCTGCGTACTGCCTGCAGCTGTAGGCACCTCCCCTGCAGCTCCCATTGACCGTGATTCCTGGCCAATGGGAGATGCGGAGCAGGCACTCAGGGCAGGGGCAGCACACAGAGCCCCCATGGCCACCTCTGCACCTAGGAGCCGGCCATGCCAGCCGCTTCCAGGAGCGGTGCGGAACCAGGGCAAGCAGGGAGCCTGCCTTAGAACCTGCTGCGCTGCCAACTGGACTTTTACCTGCCCAGTCAGAGTGCTGGCCAGAGCCACCAGTGTCTCTTTTCAACTGAGCAGTCTGGTAAAAAACTGAATGTCTAGCAACCATATTAACAATCCCGATGAAGCCAGTTCACCGCCATGGTACTCAACCATTCCAAACTAAGGGAGGCCCATAACCATGAGGTCTGCATGATTATAAAGGCCAGCTCTGACTACTTTGTTTTCCATCTATTAGCTGGTTTCTGATCTACACCAGCTCTTTTACACTCACTCGATAGTGACTCAGATTCCTTAATTGCCTCTTATGAGGGACTTTGTCTCAGGCTTTTGACATTCCTCATTTTATTATTCCTATATACTTGAGAACTCACAGTTGGATGATCCTATGTCAAAATAAAGGGCTTATTACCATGGCATATAAACTTTGTACATGGATTAAAAAACAGCAAGGCTGCCTGCAGGCAGCAAGAAATCTACTTATGTTTTGAATGTTGTGATGTGAATATTTTATTGGGCTGAAAAGGGGTCACAAAGAAACATTAAACACTTCACCCAAAGGGGACATTTGTGTGTTTTAATATCAAAATGACTGATTCCGTTGATTCAGAAATTTTCAGAATACATTCTAGATGTGAAGGAAACTTGACCCTAAAAATGTGAAAGCATGAGATTTTGGTTTGTTTTAACTTACAAGGGGGTAGGGTCAAAAATCAGCCTCATAATGAGATAGTGTTTGCACCCTTATCTGTGACGAGCTGACCATTCACAATAAGAATTTTGTTCTACCAGTTTAGGAGGTGCATATTAGCATAGCACCTCTCCTGTGGATCACCTCAGGTGTGCAAGTGGAGCAGTTCTCCAGTCTTTGCCTCAGGCCACATGTGCCATTAGCCTACCATTCAGAATGTAGTTAACTAGCTACACTCTGTGACTGCATGGGACACTCTGGCTGAATGGGTCTCCCCTGCTTGTTGCTGGATCACACAGAGGATATGGGCATGCTATTACTCACAGCTAAAGGAGCTACTCTTTAGCTCAGAAGTTTTGGGTTCTGAAGGTCTTTGTTTCTATGCTTACTGATGAACCATCTTGGGTTATTACACATGCAACACCTACCATTGTGGTAACTGCAGGATATTATTTGGGCATTATGAGAAGTGATAAGCCAGACTGTCAGCCCTATCTTCTTCGTCAGTCAGAACCAGGGCATAATGGCCAAGCCTACTGGTTAGCACAGAGCAGGGGGCCAGGTCCCCACACCAGCTGGGGTTCAGAATTAGGAGGTCAGTAACCAAGAGTCTGACACCTGGAATCAGGATGAGTCAAGAAACCAGGGGATCAGACAGAGATGGGTAAGCATTACAAAGCAGGGTGAAAGCCACTTGTACAGACAACTTCCTGTTCCTCCTTCCTGTTGTAATAGGGGAAGCAGGCCAATCAGAAGCTCAGGTGTTCAACCAAGTGGGGCCCTGGGGTGGAGTCTGCTATCTAAGATGGGCTTCAAAGAGTCCAGGTAATGCCAGTAAGCTACTGGGTGGAGGCCTGGAGTGTGATGACTTCCCAGGAACACCTGGAGACATGGGTTTGAGACCCAAGGTTCGTGACAACATTGCCTTGGCCATAATGCCACCCTAAATAGGCAGCTGATGATTCCCTCTATAAATCTTTTTCATCTGTGAGTATAGGGCTGTAAGATGCTTCCTGAGCTGTAGGACAAAGTACTAACAAGAAGCAACAAATCACTCTAGCTCCTGCTCCCTGTTCCCCACAGCTAGCACAGGAGTTTATAACATTCCCTCCCATTCTGTTAAGGGTCTTTGCTGGCTTGGATAAACCCTACCTATGCTTTTCACCTAGGCTGCAATTATCCAGTGTAATAGGACAGCATAAAGAATAGTGGCACAAATGTATTTTGCTTTATATTAATTAGCACGATATTTGGCTCACCTTTTACCCAAATTGCAACTCGTTTGACTAACTGCTCGTTAACATATATTAAAGGTGGAAGTAAAATAAAAGGAGTGATTACTATAGGGTAGATTTTTGCAGGCACTCAGATCCCTCATGCAGAATGGGACACAGACAGAGTCTCCTAGTGATCAGCCCCTGGCCACTCACCTCTTATTTGGGGCATGTTAGCAAAGAGAAAGGTGTCAGACTACTTCCCTGGAACCTGACATAATAAACACGGAAACTCCTTGGAGAGAACAGGGATGACAGATGCAAGATGAGAAAAGCTTTCCTCTGCCTTTGCTTAGATAGACTGCACTTGCTGGCCTAATATAGTGGTGGATTTGACACAGGTTAGGTGTCCTAGCAGGTTATTCAGTAACACTTTCAGAACCTTAACCCAAGGTAAAGATAAATTAATCCTTTCCAAGCCAACAGATTCATAGATTTTTAAGGCTGGAAGGGATCTCGAGAGGTCATCAAGTCCAGTCCCCTGCCCTCATGGCAGGACCAAATACTGTATAGACCATCCCTGATAGACATTTATCTAACCTACTCTTAAGTATCTCCAGAGATGGAGATTCCACAACCTCCCTAGACAGTTTATTCCAGTGTTTAACCACCCTGACAGTTAGGAACTTTTTCCTAATGTCCAACCTAAACTGCCCTTGCTGCAGTTTGAGCCCATTGCTTCTGGTTCTATACTTAGAGGCTAAGATGAACACATTTCCTCCCTCCTCCTTATGACACCCTTTTAGATACCCAAAATCTGCTATCATGTCCCCTCTCAGTCTTCTCTTTTCCAAACTAAACAAACCCAGTTCTTTCAGCCTTCCTTCATAGGTCATGTTCTCTAGACCTTTAATCATTCTTGTTGCTCTTCTCTGGACCCTCTCCAATTTCTCCACATCTTTCTTGAAATGCGGTGTCCAGAACTGGACACAATACTCCAGTTGAGGCCTAACCAGCGCAGAGTAGAGCGGAAGAATGACTTCTCGTGTTTTGCTCACAACACACCTGTTAATGCATTCCAGAATCATGTTTGCTTTTTTGCAACAGCATCACACTGTTGACTCATTTAGCTTGTGGTCCACTTTAACCCCTAGATCCCTTTCTGCTATACACCTTTCTAGACAGTCTCCTCCCATTCTGTATGTGTGAAATTGATTGTTCCTTCCTAAGTGGAGCACTTTGCATTTGTCTTTATTAAACTTCATCCTGTTTACCTCAGACCATTTCTCCAATTTGTCCAGATCATTTTGAATTATGACCCTATTCTCCAAAGCAGTTGCGATCCCTCCCAGTTTGGTATCATCTGCAAACTTAATAAGCGTACTTTCTATGCCAATATCTAAATCGTTGATGAAGATATTGAACAGAGCCGGTCCCAAAACAGACCCCTGCAGAACCCCACTTGTTATACCTTTCCAGCAGGATTGGGAACCATTAATAACTACTCTCTAAGTATGGTTATCCAGCCAGTTATGTACCCACCTTATAGTAGCCCCATCTAAGTTGTATTTGCCTAGTTTATTGATAAGAATATCACACAATACTGTATCAAACCCCTTACTAAAGTCTAGGTATACCACATCCACCACTTCTCCCTTATCCACAAGGCTCATTATCCTATCAAAGAAAGTTATCAGATTGGTTTGACATGATTTGTTCTTTACAAATCCATTCTGGCTATTCCCTATCACCTTACCACCTTCCAAGTGTTTGCAGATGATTTCCTTAATTACTTGCTCCATTATCTTCCCTTGCACAGAAGTTAAACTAACTGGTCTGTAGTTCCCTGGGTTGTTTTTATTTCCTTTTTAATAGATGGGCATTATATTTGCCCTTTTCCAGTCTTCTGGAATCTCTCCTGTCTCCCATGATTTTCCAAAGATAATAACTAGAGGCTCAGATACCTCTTCTATTAGCTCCTTGAGTATTCTAGGATGCATTTCATCAGGCCCTGGTGACTTGCAGGCATCTAACTTTTCTAAGTGATTTTTAACTTGTTCTTTTTTTATTTTATCTCCAAACCTACCGCCTTCCCATTAGCATTCACTATGTTAGGCATTCCTTCAGACTTCTTGGTGAAGACGGAAACAAAGAAGTCATTGAGCATCTCTGCCATTTCCAAGTTTCCTGTTACTGTTTCTCCCTCCGCACTGAGCAGTGGGCCTACCCTGTCCTTGGTCTTCCTCTTGCTTCTAATATATTGGTAAAAAGTTTTCTTGTTTCCCTTTATTCCTGTAGCTAGTTTGAACTCATTTTGTGCCTTTGTCTTTCTAATCTTGCCCCTGCATTCCTGTGTTGTTTGCCTATATTTATCCTTTGTAATTTGTTCTAGTTTCCATTTTTTATATGACTCCTCTTTATTTTTTAGATCATGCAAGATCTCGTGGTTAAGCCAAGCTGGTCTTTTGCCACATTTTCTATCTTTCCTACCCAGCGGAATAGTTTGCTTTTGGGCCCTTAATAGTGTCCCTTTGAAATACTGCCAATTCTCCTCAGTTGTTTTTCCCCTCAGTCTTGATTCCCATGGGACCTTACCTATAAGCTCTTTGAGCTTACCAAAATCCACCTTCCTGAAATCCATTGTCTTTATTTTGCTGTACTCCCTTCTACCCTTCCTTAGAATTGTGAACTCTATGATTTCATGATCACTTTCACTCAAGCTGCCTTCTACTTCCAAATTCTCAACGAGTTCCTCCCTATTCGTTAAAACCAAATCTAGAACAACTTCCCCCCAGTAGCTTTTTCAGCCTTCTGAAATAAAAAGTCTGCAATGCAGTCCAAGAACTTATTGGATAGTCTGTGCCCCGGTGTGTTATTTTCCTGACATATATCTGGATAGTTGAAGTCCCCCATCACCACCAAATCTTGGGCTTTGGATGATTTTGTTAGTTTAAAAAAAGCCTCATCCACCTCGTTAGGTGGCCTGTAGTAGACTCCTAGCATGACATCACCCTTGGTTTTTACCCCTTTTAGCCTAACCCAGAGTCTCTCAACACTTCCATCTCCTATGTCCATCTTCACCTCAGTCCAAGTGTGTACATTATTAATATATAAGGCAACACCTCCTCCCTGTTTCCCCTGTCTATCCTTCCTGAGCAAGCTGTACCCATCCATACCAACATTCCAATCAAGTGTATTATCCCACCAAGTTTCGGTGATGACAACAATGTCATAGTTGTATTTATTTATTAGCACTTCCAGTTCTTCCTGCTTATTACCCATACTTCTCGCATTTGTATATAGGCATTTAAGATACTGATTTGATCTTGCCTCCCAGTTTTTCCCTGACCCTCCTTTCTCTCTGCCATTATAGCCCACGTTCCCTCCTATTTCCGACCCATCTCCTAAGTCTCCATGTTCTCCACTTACCTGTGGGCTTTGCTCACCTGTCCCTGGCGAACCTAGTTTAAAGCCCTCCTCACTGGGTTAAACAGTCTGCGTCCAAATAGCAAGAAGCATTTAGTGATGATGCAGGTTTGGCCACCTTGACACTAGTTTGGTATCACATTAGTTTAAGATCTCATTCTGTTACAACAAAACACACCCAGCACCTTCCTACACCCCAAACCCCTCATCCCCAACCCCACTCCAGAGTCTGCATCCCCAGCCAGAGCCCTCACCCCACCAACACACACACACCAGAACCCACTACCCCGGTCCTGAGCCTCTCATCCCTGGCCTCACCCCAGAGCCTGTACCCCCAGCCGAAGTCCTCACACCCCAACCCTCTGCCCCAGCCCTGAGCCTCCTCCCACACTCAGAACCCCCTCTGTCCCACCCCCCCACATGAATTTTGTTGTGTGTCACACATCACTTCCATATTGGTGTATATAACAAAATTAATTCTGCACATGTGTGGGAAAAATTAGAGGGAACACTGGTCAGCAATGGTCTACTTATCACATAGCCCTGCCTTGAGTGCAGGGGACTGAACTAGATGGCCTACTGAGGTCCCTTCCAGTCTTACAGTTCTATGATTCTACCAGAAGTACTGCTTAACAGGGCCATTGTGTGCACCCTGAACAGTCTCTGTGATAGAAGGGGCAATGTCCCAAGGCTCAGGGACACTGGGACTCAGGCTTAATGCCTCTTGTTGTACACCACGGTTATCAATCTCAGTCGCTCCAAAAGGGAGTGTTTACCACTGTGCAGAGCAGCAGTATTTTTAAAAACATGGGATACCTGGGTGCTTTAAAAATGAGATAGAAAATAACACAATACCCTCAGCCCTGACTTTGCCTGGGTCCTGGCCCCATTTGCTGTGAAACTGAGCTATGCTCTGCACAGAGTCTAAATCCCCTGCATGAAAGGTGCCCTCCTCCCTGAAGAACACAACTGTACTTATTCTGCTGCCAAGGGAGAATCCATAACCGCAGAGTCCAGGGCAGAATTACCTCCTATTGAATAAAATGCTATTTTTGCCTTCATTTGGAGCCCTGTGTCCAGGACTCATGGTCACTTCATCTTAAGAAAGATACAGCAAAGACTGAAAAGGTCCAGAGAAGAACAACAACGAGTAGCACTAGGATGAGATTTACATGGGAAGAGAGATTTCAAACCCCCAGGACTGAAGAAGAGGAGAGTTAGAGGGGACTTGATAAAGGTATTCAAGGGCAGAGTGAAAACTACCTTGAACCCTCCTTTTTATGCTCCCCTAAAAAGGGACAAAAAAAGAGTCACCTAAAGAAATTTAAGGTCAGTAAACTTAGACCAAGTGAAAGGAAATACCCCTGTTTTGTACAGAAATGGAATCAACCTCTGGAACTGTAGGCCACAGAAGTGGGCTTGGGTTTTAAAAGAATTAGCATATTTCATGACTGCCACCACCACCATTTGTGGTTATGCATTATAACGAGGGTAATCAAATACCATGCTTCAGGGTGTAGGCTGATCAACAATGGGGGTCAGGACTGAATTTTCCCTGTCACTCACCATGCATTTACATAGGTACATGATAGGGCCTTCTGGTCTTCCTCTGGAGCATCAGTCAAAAATAGGATGCTGAACTAAATGGCACCAATGGTCTGATTCAATGACAAAGCAGGCCCACCTGAGACATTAGCTATTCAGAGGGTAGCTCTCTCCTTCAAAGCTATGGACACTGAACAGGTCCAGCTGAGGGAAGCCAGGAACTCTGCACAGTCATGGTGGTGGGTGGAGGTGAAAACTTCCCTCTCAACCTCAGGTTGTTCACTCAGGAGCCCTTGAGCAATAGCATTTGTTGCAATTATGAGCAGTTTCTCATTCCCCTGACCAGGATGAGCAGTGCCAGCAGATGATGGGTCCTGCCTACCATTATTAGATGCCACTACATTACCTTTGCAGTTCGAGGAAGACAGGAGAATAATGTGACCAGCCAAAGAGGGAATTTATAGCTGGCATAGGCTGATTATCCATCATGTAATTGCCACACAGCACCCCCATCTTTACACAGCACAGAGATACTGGACTCAAGGGACTGAATTATTCACAGTTACTGTCAGCTAAGCTGTCATCTGATCAGCATTTTACAATTAATGTAACTTCTTATCAGTAGGGCCTATCTCATGGGCAGGCAAACTTTTTTGGGTTTCTGAAATTGTATGGAGGGCTGGTTAGCGGAGGCTGTGTCTCCCCAAACAGCCAAGCGTGGCCCAGCCCTGCTCCCTCTTCAACCCCTCCTATTTCTCACCCCATGATGGCCCACTGGGACTCCTGCACCCCGCCCTTCCCTGTCCCCTGGCTGCCCCCCCTCCTTCCTTACTGCCCCCTAGGGACCTCTGCCCCCATTCAACCACCCTGTTCCCCACCCTGTGACTGCCCCAACCCCTATCCACGCCCCTGCCCCCTGACCACCACCTCGAACTCCCCTGCCCTCTATCCAACTCCCCCACTCCCTGCCCCTTACCATACTGCCTGGAGCAGTCGTGCCGCCCGGCTGGAGCCAGCCACACCACTGTGCAGCACAGAGCACCGGGTCAGGCCCTGGTTCTGCAGCTGCGCTGCCTCAGGAACTCACAGCCCCGCTGCCCAAAGCATTGCACCAGTGGTGGAGTGAGGGAGCTGAGGCTGCAGGGGAGCGGGGAAAGCAGGGAAGGGGCTGGTGGCAAGCTTCCTGGGCAGGAGGATCCCGTGGGCTGGATGTGGCCTACGGGCCGTAGTTTGCCCACCTCTGGCCTATCTATTTTTAAAGCAAGTTGAAATCTCCCTCTAAGAGAAGATTTCTTCACCTTCCTCCTCAGCTATTTCTTATGACAGCAGCCTGTTCCTCTGCAGTCCCATTGACATCTAGATTTAGTTTCATGGCTTGGAGTAATTGAAAACCTGCTCAGCTTCCTGCTTCTTTCAGTCACACTCTGACCTCTGTTTACTCTGTACTAAGGGAAGTGTAATCAAATTTCACACTTCAGAGCATCAGCCACTCACCTGCCAGGATCAGAAGGGAATGTCCCCCAAAACATCCACAAAAACAGTTATGTAATTAGTCAAGTGTTTGTGGTGGAGGGAGGAAGGCAGCACTTTCATGCATCAGGCCGTGACCAGTGCTAGGGGATGGGACTTGGCAGACATATGGTGTGATCTGCTACAGCAAAGTCTGTCTTTCTGAGGAGTGAGTGGGTAAAAGCAGATTCACTGTGGACAAGTCCCTGTCAGCATTATTTTGCAGAGACGCTGTCTGAAGAGCCTCACTCTGAAGAACCGCTGCACTGGGCCTGTGAGAGGATTAGGAGAGAATTTCTGAAAGTGAGGTGAGTCACAAAAAAGAGACCAGCTAAACTGAGGGAATTCAGCAACAAGTGACTCAGAGCTACAAATACCTAAAAAAGAAAAACAGATAAAAAGATAAAGAGTGCGCTAAGGACAGGAGGTGCAGGTTCATCCTCATCTGGATTGTTGCCTCTCTCTAGAGGAGGAGCAGAGCTCTCTGATTCAGTCCCTCAGGAGAAAGACACTAAAGAAAGGCTACTCCAGGGTAGATACTGAGAAATCATAAAGAGGAGGAGAATTCCCAGCCTGGACAGAAAAGAGGAATGTTGAGGTAAATGCTCCTTTATAAATTCTGAGAGAGAGAGTCAGTGGTTCCTTTCGTTCAGAATAGGGGATTAAATAACACTTTGCATCTTTATTTGGCAGTCCATCTGTGGGTTTTAAAGCACTTTGCAAGCATTAAACTGTTAAGCCTTGCAACATTCACATAAGGCAAGAAAACATTATAATCTCCATTTTAAAAACAAGAAAATGCTGGCACAGAGAGACTGCAACTTGATCAAGGTCTCCTAGTGAGTCAGGAGCAGATCTGGGGACAGAATGCAGACATCCTGACTCAAAGGCCTGTGTTTACCTACACATTCATACTATCTGTCAAAAGGGAACTTGCCTCAGCAAGGGAAAGTGTTTACATGGACACATGATGAGGTTCTATAAAGTTCAAAAGAATGAAGTCCTTCTACTGCAGTTACCCTTTCAAAAAGGGACGCCATACTGGCCTCCTTTGCCAAGAATAACATGATCCCATTGAAAGGGGACTTGCCTCCCTCAAATGGCAAGAGTAAAAGAGTGTAGGAGTAAAAAGCAAAAAACTCAATTTCATCAACTGTGTTGAGATTGTCAATTACATCAGTGGAATACTAGCCTTAAAAGAGCTAGTCAAGAAGAAAAGAAAGATTCATGCCTCTCACCAACAAGACTGCATTAGCCTCAGCATTCCTCTTGCATGCCTTACTAGATTCACTGAGATTTTCATCGGGGACAATAGTCTCTCAAAGTCTCAAAAAGGCAGCACCTGTCAACACCATGGAAAGAAGATAACCTGATAAAGCAACTCCCTAAGGACTCAGCAGAAGTCAGGAGTGACTACTTGGAAAAAGTTTAGATAGCAACCAAAAGGTATAGATAGCAACTATACTCATCACAAAAGGATAAGAAATCCCTTCCTTCATCATATGAGTCAAAGAAAGGGATAAAAATTGCACAGGCAATTGAATAAATAGTGTGTCTTTAGGGAAGTCACTTAATCTCTGTGTCTCAGTTCCCCATCTGTAAAATGGGGATAGCACTTCCCTACTCCACAGTGTTGCAAGGATATGTACATTTGAGATTGCCTGGTGTTCAGATACTTCAGTAATGGGGCCAGATAAGTACCTCAGATAGACAGAGGTCAAGAAAATGGGAGCAATTCCAGTGTGTGGCTACCCCAAGGAGATTTCTGCACCCTATGAAAGGCCAAAGGTTATCCACAGGAGTCTGCCATTTTAAAATGAGATGCATTCAACAAATGGTAGCTGAGAGTGAAAGGACTAGATGGAGCAGTCAAAGTGGACATGGTTCCAAATCTTCACTTCACACTTACAATCTCTTAAAAGAAGATGGAAAAATGGAATCTATTAGAACAGTTGTTTTCAATCTTTTTTTATTTGCGGACCCCTAAAAATTTTCAAATGGAGGTCAGACCCTTCTAGGAATCTTAGACAGAATCCCCCAAAGGTCCATGGACCACAGGCTGAAAAACCACTGTATTAAAAATCAACCATCAGACACAGGCAGGAGATGCACTCAGTAATCTCGGAGTGCTTGACCAGCTTTGATTACATTCTGCTTTGATCTTTTAGACATAGAAACAATGGGATCAGTCCCAAAACAAGAGCAATTTGGTGGTGTATACTCCAGGTTTCTTGTAGTACCAAAAGAGAAAGGAGGATTAATGGCAGTGCACTCTCTGCCTGAAGTCCCTGGGAGAAGGATGTCCAAGGCACCAAATTGCTTTTTAGGACTTTGGAAATCTCTCCCAGTGTTATCAGTCTCAGCAATCTTTGAAAGAGCTAAAACAAGCTTATTTACCTAGATAAGGCCCAGCCATCAGAGATTCCTGACAGGTTTCAGAGTAGCAGCCGTGTTAGTCTGTATCCACAAAAAGAACAGGAGTACTTGTGGCACCTTAGAGACTAACAAATTTATTTGAGCATAAGCTTTTGTGGGCTACAGCCCACTTCATCGGATGCATAGAATGGAACATATGTGAGAAGATATATATACACATACAGAGAACATGAAAAGGTGGGAGTTGTCCTAGCAACTCTAACAGGCTAATTAATTAAGAGAAAAAAAAATTCCTCAGAGTCACATACCAGACCTATCACTTGTATTCGAGATTCCATGCCATCATACTGATGCACAGAGATCATAACAGCAGAGATAGATAGAGCCAGGTCCCCAAGGCCTACACATTTTTGTTATTGAATGACATTTTGATAAAAGCCAGATCCCTACAGTCAGCACAGGACACAATAAAAAAGGGCCCAATTCTCCTCTCACATTGGTTTTACACCAGCATTACTCAGCAAGCCCAAATGCTTAAATTTCACAGAGACATCTCATCCTCTTTAGTTTTCTAGGTCCACTTTCTCTTGGCATGAGCATGTGCACCTGTGCAGATGGTGTTGAGGGCAACAGTCTTGGGGAAAGCCGAGAGTGGAAATGTACTCAGAAAGAATTCTGAAGGTCTGTCTTCTGTCCTGGACTCATGCCTGAGAAAGATATTCTCCATGCTGGCTTGGGTGGCTCACATTCAAAATGCCTCAGCAGTGACTCTGAAGGGGTTGGATGGGCGCCATTGTATGGAGTACACTACTGCAAAATCAGTATCCATCGCTAAGCTTCCAAAGAGGGAATCATTTTTCAGAATGGAAGGGGAAACCCAGCTCCAGTGTGAATTGTGATTCTTACTAGGAAGCATCTAAAAGCTGTGTTGATTTGCAGTGTCTGATCAGTTTAGCTTAGAAAGATATATGGGCATATAGATTTCCTCAAATACTAGTTTCTCCTTCATCTCCGTTTTCTGTCTTGTGTAAAGCTCCCCCCAACGCAGTCCCCATTGCTGCCAGCCTTGAATCTCCTTCTATTGTACTATATTTCCTATGAAGTTAAGTGAATACATTTTGTCATGACCACACATTCTCTCCTTCCCATATCACCCAATTACTGCATGACTGATTACAGCTAGACTGCTAAAATTCCAAACTGGATGACATTGGTTGGAAGGTGGCAACGATAAAATATTTCTGTGACATGGGAATGTAGATCCACCATGAGTGTTTTCCCAATTCTACACACACAAGCCACCTGAGTTGGCTGTTGGCAGTCTCAAAATGAAACTGCAAATTAAGCAAGAACACAAGTCACAGAATGTGGTTTTACTGGGTACAGTAACATTTGGTTAACTGGGAACAGGTTTGGTTTTTGTTTTTTGTTTTTTAATAAATGCTCCTTTGCAGCATTTGTGACCCTAACATTTCAGCACTGGGCTGGTGCATGAAAGCTGACACAAGAATGCCTCACAGGGGAGTAGTCGCATGTGGGGGAGAACTGAGCAGCAACTCTTCAAAAGGTGTGGCATGCGCTCCCCCAGCACAAAAGTAACAAGAAAGCAATCAGGGTGGGACTCTGGCCACACTGTGAAAATGGATTGGTCATACCTCCTTATGGCCTTGGAGTGCTACCGAGTCCATTAGGCCATGGCTACACTTGCAGATGTAGAGCACTTTAGGTTAAACCAGCCTTCGGAGAGCGCACCAGGGAAAGCGCTGCAATCTGTCCACACTGACAGCTGCAAGTGCACTGGCGAGGCCACATTTGCAGCACTTGAAGCGGCATTTGGAGTGGTGCTTTACGGGCAGCTATCTTACAGAGCACCTCTTCCCATTCTGGCGCCGTGGGTTGTGGGAAGGGAGCATGGGGTGCGGGGCATTCTGGATCCTGTCCCAACGCCCCATGATGCATTGCTTCACATCCCAGTAATCCGTGTTTCCATCCACATTTGGCACCATCTTTCAACGGTTTCTGTGCAAAGCGCACTTTGTCTTCTCTTTCGGGCTGTGGGAAATGGAGCCTGAACTGCTGCGGAACATGCTGACGAGTCTCGCCAACACGTCTCATTTGGCAGTTGAGTTACTGCTTAAGATCCAAAGTGACAGTGAGGAGTCCGACGATGATATCGAGTCATGTAATGCATACGACATGAAATTGCTTGTCTCATTACAGACATGCTTTCCACTGTGGAATGCCGCTTTTGGGCTTGGGAAACAAGCACTGAGTGGTGGAATCACACCATCCTGCAAGTCTGGGATGACGATCAGTGGCTGCAGAATTTTCAGATGAGAAAAGCCACTTTCATGGGACTGTGTGCTGAGCTCGCCTCCACCCTGCGGCGCAAGGACACGAGATTGAGAGCTGCCCTGCTGGTGGAGAAGCAGGTGGCTAGTGCAATCTGGAAGCTGGCAACTCCAGACAGCTTCCAATCGGTCACTAACCAGTTTGGAGTGGAAAAGTCAATGATTGGAATTGCACTGATGCAAGTTTGCAGGGCCATTAATTGCATCCAGCTCAGAAGAACCGTGACTCCAGGTAACGTGCATGACGACGTGGCTGGCTTTGAACAAATGGGTTTCCCAAACTGCGAAGGATCAATAGATGGGATGCATATTCCTATTCTGGCACCAGCCCACCTAGCCTCCGAATATGTTAACCAAAAGAGGTATTTCTCCATGGTGCTCCAGGCGCTTGCAGATCACCGTGGTCATTTCATTGACATTGATGCAGGCCGGCCCAGACACAAGCATCTTTCGGAACACTGGCCTGTTCAAGAAGTGGCAAGCTGGGACTTTTTTCCCCAGACCAGAGGATCACCGAAGGGGAAGTCAAAATGCCCATTGTGATCCTTGGAGACCCCACTTACCCTTTAATGCCATGGCTCACGAAAACCTACACAGGGAGCCTGGACAGCAGCCAGGAACAGTTCAACTACAGGCTGAGCCGGTGCCAAATGACTGTGGAGTGTGCTTTTGGCCGTTTGAAGGGCCACTGGTGCTCTCTTTAGGGGAAGCTGGACTTGGCCAAAGACTGTCTCCCCACGGTTATAGCCGCATGCTGTACCTTCCATAATATTTGTGAAGGGAAGGGTGAAAGTTTCACTCAGGCATGGGCCTTGGAGGTTCAACACCTGGAGGCTGAATTTGCACAGCCAGAGAGCAGGGCTATTAGAGGGGCCCAGTGTGCGGCTGCAAGGATTAGGGATGCCTTGAGGGAGCAATGTGAGACTGAAAGCCACCAGTAATGTCTGGTGCTCTGCACAGGAACTAAGTGCAGTGGCTGTGCTTGGTACACTGACTTGCAGTGCTTGTTGCTTTCCTGGGCTTTGGTATATTTTGCTTTATGCACTAAAAGTATATTTTCAAAGTAAAAAACTCCGTTTATTGAAAAGAAAATTCGTTTATTGAAAAAAACCAAAGTAACACAGAAATACCAAAAGAGCAAGTGGGTGGGGTGGGGACTGGTACACTCAGGCTTGAGTATGTCCTGATTTCATACTCTTGAATCCTGTCTGGAGTGCTGTGCACTGAGTGCTGCACTTCAGGATGGCTATAAGGCATGTTGAGAGGGGCTGAGTGCAGTGGATAAGGGTCGTAGTTTTCATGGGTGGGTGGGTGTAGGAGGCAGATGGGAGTGTAGGAGCTACGGGTGTAGGAGGCAGATGGGAGTGATAAGAATCCAGATGCTGGGGAAAGTGGGTTGGAGGGGACATGGGGCACAAGGTGAAGAGTTTTGGGACAAGTACTGCGGGGGGCGGGGAGGGCGGGTGAGCACAGTAGTGCTCCACCTGCATGGCGACGAGTGCCTGGATAGAGTCCGCTTGGCACTCCATTATGCTAATCAGCAGTTCCAGTGCTTTGCTGCTGGTGCATCGTGTTTTCCTGGCGGATCCTCCTTTCGCTCGCCTCCACTTCTGTGCCTTTCGATTCTCATTTACAAACTGCTGTGAGACTTCTTGCAACATGCCTTCTTCGCTTTTACGCGGCCTCTTCTGGAGTCTTCTCAGTCTGTCGGCCCATGAGAAGAATGATAGCTGAGATCTCAAGGTTCCACCTAGACAGGCAAAATGCAATACTTAACAGAGGCAGCATTGTACACACCAGACAGCAATGATTCCCCTGTACTTAAGGAGGGCAATCATAAAAACTATACTTTGCCTGTCCCAAAGGAAGAGCACATAACCCACAGGAGCACCAGAAATGGTGAGTAAGCACAGGGTCCATGGAGACAGATTGTTTCATGGCTGTACTGTCCTCTGGGTTTCTGTGCCTTGGGGAAAACCAACAGCTGCAGGGGGCACCTACACTGAACACTGTCCCAACATTCTCCACAGGAGTTCGTCCTGGAAGATCTCTCGCTGCCAAGGGTGACCAGAGAAGCAAGTGAGGGTCTTCTCCTACAATGCAGCTTCTGCCCTGGCCCATACACAGCTTGCCTGTGTGCAGCAATGGTCCCCCTGCCTTTCACAGCACAGTGGCACGGACATGTTGGCCTGACTGGGACAAGAACCACACTGGCTCTCCCAATAAACCTGCACAGGCACATTGCCCACATTCTGAGACTTTTGAAGAGATCACCGATGCCGATTACCAGAATGTGATAGACCACATCAATGCACTATTCCGCATCTAGGCATGCATGCAGCCCTTACCCTCCTCGCCCAGAAAGCCTGTACCTAAAAACTTCCTTCCCAAAAAGAAAGCCAGCCACTTACCAGGAACCTCCTCTGTTCGTCCTTCCCCAAGCACCGGATGCCATGATTGGCTGCCTTCCTCCTGGCTCAAGAAGAGGTCTTGGCTGCATGCATCTAGGGATTCCGGGGTGTCTCCCCCCACCTCTGCACCATCACTCGGCGCTTTCCTCCTCCCCCCCCCAACCCTTGCTGTGCTGGGCTCCAAAGTGTCCATGTTGGTTGTTGCAGTGGAGGTGGGATCGCCCCCAAGTATCACGTTCAGCTCTTTGCAGAATTTGCAGGTCGTGAGGTTAGCACCGGAGCAGCCATTTGCCTTGCGGGCTCTGCGGTAGGCATTCTGTAGCTCCTTCACTTTAACCCGACACTGCACCGCATCCTGGTCATGGCCTCTGTCCATCATGGCCCTTGATGTGTGCCCGAAGGTATCATAATTCCTATGGCTGGAGCACAGCTGGGACTGCACAGCTTCCTCCCCACAAGCACTGATGAGGTCAAGCACCTCGCCATTGCTCTATACTGGGGCTCATGGAGGCATGGCCACCTGGAAAGATACACTGAGAGCACTCCATGCCTGGCTGAGCAAACAGGAAGGGGATTTTGAAAATTCCCAGGGAATTTAAAGGGCGGGTCTGACACTTGGTCACCTGAGGACAGGGCAGCAGAGTTCAAAAGTGATGACCAGAGTGGCTAGAACAGGCATTGTGGGACACTTCTGGAGGCCAATCAGAGCCACTCAGAGCACATTAGGTGTCCACACTAGCACCGTAGAGCTCCAGAGAGAGTACAAACATTATTCTTCTCAGGGAGGTGGAGTACCAGGAGCACGGAGTCAGAGCACTCTACGTGCCTTGCCAGTATGGACGGGGAGTGAGGTAGAGCACTCTTGGCGGCTTTATTGCACTATAATGCACAAGTGTAGCCAAGGCCTTAGTCTGTCCTTCTAGTGCCCAGGAAGTGCTCTGGGCAACATTCTGCCTGGGACCAGAGTGAATATGCAAGAGGGAATGAGGGAGATGCTCCCTGCTACCCATGGTGCACTGGTCTCTCACACTGCTCTTCATTCCCCTGCACAGGACTAACCAGAATTTAAACTGTCCTCTTTCCTTTGTGACTATGGCTCTTTTTGGAGAGAGAGAGAAAGTGATGGGAAGAGGCCAGAGACTATTTCCTTTTTATTTAAAAGTGCACATTGGACTAAAAACCAACTAAAACCGTATCCTGCAAGTTCAACTGTTGACCAGATAGCAAGTGTCAAAGATTGGGACGAGTGGTGAGTGTGTGTGGGGGGTGTAAATAGGTGTCTGTGTGTGAAAAAGACCCAAAAATCAGGACTGTCCCTATAAAATCAGGACATTTGGTCACCCTAAACCATTGTAAGTGCCATTAAAGCCAATGACATTATGCCAGGGGGGATTTTGGTCCCCGGTACGTGTATGTCTCTCTTCTCTGTAGGAAGATTTCATAATATGGCACACTACGATCCACTTCAAGATGTCACTTTGTAATATGTAATTACTTGGCAATATGTAATTCCACGCTTATTGTCTCAATTTGTATAAATTTAGATGTCGGTAAAGCTGTTACTGGATCAAACTTATGCAGATGGAAATTTTAAAAGTTCGTGTAAAGAATAATTTCATAGCCTCTAACATGCCTCTAACAGGGACTCCACCCCTTCCCCCAAGCCCCCACCCTGCCTCTTCCTGCCCCCATGCCACCCCTTCCTGCCTCCATTCCACCACTTCCTCCAAGGCCCCACTCCACCTCTTTCCACCCGCTCTCCCAAGCGCATCCCATCCCTGCTCATCCCCCTCTCTCCCTCCCTCGCTGATCTGCAGTGGGCAGGAGGCACTGGGAGGGAGGGAGCTTGGCTACCGGTGGGTACAAAGCACCTGCTAATTTTTCTCTGTTCAATCGTCACTATACAAGCAGCTTTCCCCCATCCCTCCCTCATTCACACCATTTTTGCTAAAACCAGCGCTGGACATCACCAACATTCAGAGTTGGGTAGCCGGAGAGCAGCGGCTACTGGTCAGGTGCCCAGCACTGGAGGCAGCACCAACAGCAGAGAAGTAAGGATGGCAATACCATACCATGCCATGCCACTCTTACTTCTGCATCATGTTTGACCTTTGCACTGGCAGGGCTGGCTATAGAGGGGGCTAAGGCAAATTTTGGGGTGACTATAGTCCCCAAGTCCCCCTGCCAGGTGCCTTTGGCAGCAATGCTGTCTCCAGCACTGGACCATTCCATTATAACTAGAGATGGGCCCAAGCCAGAAACTTCAGATCCAGATATGGATCTAAAAAGTTCCTGGAGTTCAGATTCAGGTTCTGGTTGAGCCCACTATAGAGACAGGGATTCAGCAGAGGTGGGCAATTTAGTAAACTCTAAAATAAAGAATAACCACAATGTTTGCACTGAGATCTAAACTTCCTCAAACTTTGGGTGTTCTTTGATGCAGTGGTTTGGTTTTGGTTCAGGCTCAGCTCTAATTAGGATGATTCTGAAGGAGTGGAGAAAGAGGGAAAGAAGATACACCACCATGGTGTATGGAAGCATATATAAAAACAGACTAAAATCCTATGCTTTTATCCCTGGGGCAAGCCATCCTAGGGATGAATTTGTTCTCCTGGTCTGTCTCTGTAGGATCATTTCATAACATGGTACATTTTTAAGCACTCTAAAATGGGAAGGTATACCATACTCCTAGATCGGGGTTGGCAACCTCTGGAATGCAGCTCACTAGGGTAAGCACCCTGGTGGGCCAGGCCAGTTTGTTTACCAGCCACATCGGCAGGTTCGGCCAATCACGGCTCCCACTGGCCGCGGTTCACCATCCCAGGCTAATGGGGACAGCAGGAAGCGGCGTGGGCCGAGGGATATGCTGGATGCAGCTTCCCGCCACCCCCATTGGCCTGGAGCAGCGAACCGCAGCCAGTGAGAGCCTTGATCAGCTGAACCTGCCAACGCGGCAGGTAAACAAACTGGCCCAGCCCGCCAAGGTTGTGTGCCAGAGGTTGCCGACCCCTGTCCTAGATGATACAGAAGGACAGAACTACTCACCTTTATTATTCAAACAGTCTTAATCTGAAGTCTGCACTTGTCACAGCAGAAACGCCAATTAAACAAATTTATCCTCTGACCCATTTATAAAAGTTTGCCAGAACACCTCAAAAGGCGGTCTCTGTTAAGAGCCAGATTTTAAGTGAGAGTAAAAAGATTCTCCTTGTTAACTACTTGAGTGATCCATCAAGTACTGTACATAAAATGATCACACTGCATATAAGGCTGTGCACAGAATTTAGGTTTCACTCTATTGTTCCCATGGCGTTATTAGGATCCCAAGATGTAGTCTCCAGTTAGCTGTATGCTACACCGTATGTATCATCATGTATAAAAAAAAAACATGATAGATGATGTCTGATAGGACATTTATCTTTGTGAGTGAGGAGATGACAGATATCCAATGACTGGCATAGTCATAAATGAGCACTCATATTTCCTCTCCAGTCAAGATGAATGTCATAATCAGAGATCTGCCTTCATTTGTGTGTAATGACAGACAGAGCCATATACACAAGCTATATATGTTTTTCCTCCCACCATTTCAAATACAAAATTGTCTTTAATGGCTGTTGGAGAAAAATACAAGTACTTGGATTGTGTGTGAATCAATGGCTCTGAATACCACTAATCTTTATTAGATTGTGTCAGCCCACTGATGAAACTCATACTTGGGCCTTAATCTAAAATAAATGAAACCTGGGGCCCTACAAACTCCTGAGTTTTAATCCAGGCTGGCTTCAACTTAGTCTATGCCTTTAGCAAAACAAGTAAAGTTCTCTGCCTCAGTTTCCCCACCTGTAAAATTGGAAGGAAAACACTTTCCTCCCTTATGGTATGGGCATTCGTAAAATGCTTTAAAGATTAAAAGTGCTACCTGAATACTAGCTATTATTACATATAAAATATACACCTGCATAAATCCATGTAATTCTCATAAGAGTCAGGTGTTACAGCTGCCTGCCACGCAAGGTAGTGGCTCTTCTCCTCCCTCTTTTTTCAGAGATTCTGCGAATGCAAAGCATGTTAGTTTTCCAGTGCATACCACCAGTTCTTACCAGACTGGAGAATAGATGTGTTCTTAATTAAACCTCATTCTGAGGGCCAGTCCTGCTCCAGCTGAATTTAATGAGAGCAGAATCAGGCCCTTAAAACTCTACTCCAACTCTGTGACATGGGAGCAAGCTCTCTAATTAGCAATTACCACTCATTCTTTGGCTAGAGCTCACCACCCCACCCTCAGTTTTGCTGAGAGGTAGAAAGATTGGCAGGGGTCGGCCACCTCTGGCACATGGCTCACCAGGGTAAGCACCCTGGTGGGTCAGGCCAGTTTGTTTACCTACTGCGTCAGCAGGTTTGGCCGATCGCGGCTCCCACTGGCCATGATTCACTACTCCAGGCCAATAGGGGCGGCGGGAAGCCATGGCCAGCACATCACTCGGCCCACGCCACTTCCCACAGCCCCCATTGGCCTGGGATGGCAAACTATGGCCAGTGGGAACCACAATTGGCCAAACCTGCCAATGCAGCAGGTAAACAAACCAGCCCCGCCCACCAGGGTGCTTACTCTGGTGAGCCACATACCAAAGGTTGCCAACCCCTGATATATCGCCACTTGCTAAAGTGCAGCGTGGGATTCTCATTTCCTTTGGCATTGCCACTTTGATCTCTTTCACTAGAGCTTCCTTTTATCACTATCAAATAAGCTTTTCTGAGAGGCAACCCACACACCTGCTCCTGGCCCTTGTTTTCATTAGCCTTTGGCCACATATGTCAGATGAAGCATTTAGCTGCAGCCTCTATTTCTTTCACTAGCAGAGAGATTCACTGGGGCATGGGGATGGCTGGCTTTGTGACAGCTGAAGTTTGATTTCAGGGGGAGCTTTTTACTTCATTACACCAAGATGAGATGGGGTAGAGGAAGTGGGAGGAAACAGCTTCACCTCACTGCATATTTCATTTCATTAGCAAAGCCCAAGTAACTATAGATGGCTACTTGCAAATTTTAAATATATTTATGTTTTACATACATACACACACACACACACACTCACTCTCTAAAATACTCATTCATATGGTGATGAATTTCAAAGCTCTGTGGTCAGGAAATATCCTGACTATGGAGATAAATCATTGAAGAAAACAACACAGAGTTCTAGCTATCCCTGTACACCACAGGGCTTGAGCACCTCACAGTCGTCAATATATTTGTCTTCACAACATCCCTGTGAGATAGGAAAATGCTACTATCCCCATTGTACAGATGGGGAACTAACACCCAGAGATACTAAGATCCACAGATGGGACTAGACTTGCATTGCAACACCTAACTTTCATATTAGGTCTAGGCTGTTACTGGAAGATATGAATGTAACACGTGTAGACATACCCGTAGGCACCTACGACCTGGTGGAACCTGCAGCCGTGAGTTAGGTTCCCAGGTTCCCTATATAACACATCAGGAGAGTTAAGTGCCTAAGAATGGGATTTTAAAAGGCCAGCACACTGAGCCAGGAGCCACCTAAGCCAGCCAATAGAAAATACTGAGGAGAGGAGTAAGGCCTATGCCCCATTCCTCAAAGGGACTTAGGCACTTCAAGAGAGGTATCTTCCTCTGCCAAGGGCAGTGAAGAGGGGGATCCAGGCCCCACATTGTCCAGCTCTGAGCAGAAACTCAGCTGCCATTCCCTGCCCTCTTGGCTGTGCCCAAGACAGCAATGTGGGACAACCCCACATCCAGGGAGCTGCAACCCCCCACAGGAGGTAATGGGCTGGGGTGCCTGCATCCCCATCCAACAGAGGAGCTCCTGCCAGAGTCCTGGCCCTGAAGGCTGTGAGGGGAGGCCCCAATGCTTCCCTGAGCCCTCTGCCCCAGGCAGGGCAGTAGCAGGGAGGGGAGCTGCAACCCAGATGCTGGGACTTTCCACAGGGACAGAAGCACTTCGGGCTGTGCCCTGCCCTGGCAACAGAGGCCCAGACTTGGCATATCTGAGCATTTCTTCCCTAGCTGCAGCCTCTCAAATCTACCTGTGGCTGGCTCTGCTCTCTGTAAGCTGTGCACTGAGCCAAGCCTGTTGGGACTGGAGTGGGGTTCTCTCTTTGGGCACCCTCCTTAAAAATATTCTAGTTGTGTCCCCTGCCCAGTGAACTCTGTCCTCAAATCAGCATACATGCCAAACCCATGAAAAGACACAGAAACTAGGCTTGGTTTTGGCTTAATTGGCTTGTGAGTAGTTTTCAGGGGGAAGGCAGGGCCAGAGAGACTCAACATGTTCAGTGGCGGGGGGGGGGGGCAATAAGGAGACCCTCTGGAAGATGTTTGGAGGGGTGCTGCGTGCTGTCGTGCACTAAAAGTTCCCTAAGGTACTTTGATCTACCCCACTTTCAAATGGGAGTAGATCAAAATGGACTAGTGAACTTTCAGTATGCAGCAGCAGCATCCATATGGACAGTTAGTGCGCTGTCGGTTGGCACGGGACAGATTTACCTGGCAGTCTGCTGGGAACCAAGATGTTTGTATAGACAAGCCCTTACATAGTGGCATTACAGGGTGGGACTTACTGGAGGTGTCCAATGGCCAAGGCTACATGCAGACACATGCTCTGGAAACAGCAACCCGAGTGCACCCTTTGGGAAGGAAGTACTATAATGAAAAAAATTGAACTGTCAGTACACAGTGATATGGATAAAGATGCTTCTGCACTGCCACTAGGAAGCACCAATCATCTTTATAACCTTAGCATGTGGCAACAGGGAAAAATTGGTCCTGAGAATTATGTGGGTGGTGGAAAAAAAATATAATCCTAACAAACTGGAAGAGCAAATCCACAGCAGGCAAAGAGATTTGGATTTCCGCTCTGCTGGATGTGGATAATTGCAAGAAAATCCCTTTTGCAAGCAAGAGCTAATTGGTCAATTATGATTTCATCTAGAAACCTTTGCTTAAAATGTATCCTGGCTACTTGATGACAGGGACAGCTTCCTTCCCAACCACCCACAGAACACACATTGTCTACCAGATGGGAGCTTGAAATTAATGCTTTTCTTGCCCATTCCTTTCTGGGGGGGAATCCTCCTGCCATTTTCTCCACAGGTGTAGATGGTCCAAGATCAGGGAATTCATTTGCCTAAAATTATATATTTTTGCATGGGTTACACATAATACTTGAATGACAGCAAGCCCCCTTTTTAATGTTTTCACTGAACATCTCAACTCTCTAACTATAAGAAATGCCAGAGAGGCCATTCTTACTTTGTCTCTTGTATGCCTTCTGATCACTGCAGAGATAGTGTCCTCAGGAGATTCCCAGGCTTCTTGCCCAGTTTTGTAGACCCAAACACTTGGGCGAGGTCAGACAAATATCCCAGACATGCACTGTCTCTCTGAATTGAACCTTCAAACACGTGGAGGTTTGCCCATCCTTATTTTTTAGGTCACACTATTTAACACATCTCTTAACCTTTTTTGGCCTTATGCTCAAGTGGAGGCCTGCTGTCATGGCAAACTTGCTCACAATCCAAAATGTACAGAAGTGCTTCAGCATCCCCAAAAGGCCTGAGGTATAGAAACCTTTACACTCTCTCCAAAGGGTTCCCCTCAACACCCTCCAAACATCTTCCAAAGGGTCTCCTTATTGACTCCCCTCCACTGAAGATGTTGAGTCTCCCTGGCCCTTCCTTTCCCTGAAAACAAGCATTTTTTTTTAATGAATTAGCACCACAATTGTATAGAACACACATGCCTTCCCCAACCAGTTAATTCAGATTTGGCCTCCTTGCACTTATTTCACATTAGCTTTCTTCCCTCCCATCTTGCAAAGAGGAAGCCTCTGAACATACTATATCTTCAGTAAGAAAGGAGGAAAGAGGGGAGTGAGTTGAAGAGGCAGCAAGACAATGTCCACATAACACATGCCCACAAATTGCAGTGCAGATCAGTACCTCCCTTGAACACTAACGTAACGATGAGATAAGCACGTTAAAAAGGAAGATGAGATCATCATTTGCCAAAGAGAGAAATGCAACTTGGTAGGCGGCTGGTATTTATATATTCAGCAATCTCTCTTCATGTCTAGTTACAAGGAGATTTGTGCTGATGCAGGGGCAGGTCCTGCTGCTGCACCTGTTCTCACTGGCTCACATCTTACAAACAAGGAGGAAAGGAAAGATAATACAAAGCAAAGGAGATGAACCAAGAGGAGGATGGGAAATTCGCTTCCCTTTTGCATTCACTTCTCCTAACGACACTGCCTTCCACAGAAGCTATTGAGAGAGACAGGCTTGATGATTCCAATGTATTTCCATTGTTGCTGTGCAGATGAGTGGCTACGCTGGGAGGAAGGGAAGGGTTGTGGGAAAGTTGTTTCCATAAAGATATTTGCAGAGTTAAAAAAAGTGGCATTGCACCTTTCTAAACCTCTTTCACTCACAGCTTTGGGCCTGATTCTGGAGTCAGTTACACCAGTGTAATTCAGGAACAACTTCACTAATGTCCAGGGAGCTACTCCAGAAGTGTGGGGAGGGGAGGAGTGGGGGGGGACAAACAGGTGTATGAGATCAGACCTGTTGTCCAAGTCATTCTTGCCCATATAGCCTCAACACCCTGCTTATCATTAGTTGGACACCATGTTATACAATAGAAAGCTATGAAAACAGATATTGTCCAAAGCTAAATTATACAATCACATGATATATATATATATATATGCACACACAAATATTATGTACAATCTTCGTCTAAGTGTATCTGCTCCCAGAGGACAAGATACCTCACTCCTACTCACAGCATGCAAGAAATGCTGTACTCTGATACCTCTCTTATGTAACTTTCACTATCTCTATTACCATAGCATCTGGAATCCCCAAGGTATTGCCTAGGGCCCCATTGTGCTAGGTGCTGTACAAACCAGAACTAAAAGATGGTCCTTGCCCCAAAAAGCTTACAGTCTAATTTCTTTCAACCAATGGCTAAGCCTGTTGAATTGTCAGAAGAATGCAAAGAGGGAGAAGCTCATGTAACAACATTTTCTACCAACTTCCACTTTTCACAAGAAGGATGTGCCTCACAGATGCAGAGATAGGAGTTTGTCCTGAACGTATTATCCCGTATATAGTCTATTCTCTCTGAAGAGACAGATAAATTGATTTTACATGTCAGTGGCTGTGTACACTAGTGTTTATCTTTCACTGGAAGAGAGGCTGAGCAGGGCTGTGAGGTATTAATAGGTAGTACAATCAGAGAAATTTCACAAAGTACCAAATGCAAAATTGGTAGCACAAGAAAAAGTGTCTAGAAAGATGCAATCCAGTAATCAGGGGAGCTGATCTTATTTGTATGATAAATTGTTTATCTCCAGCAAACATTCATCTAACTCAGACTGAGACAGAAACATAGTGTGGGTAGAGAGACCAATCACAGATCTATCCATCTCACTAGGTACTTACATGGCTCCCACTGCTGCTTTGTCACCTCTCAACTATATAAAAATAGAAATACTCTCTCTCTTTCTTCCCTCCCACTCTGTAGGTTAAGTAGTTTAATTAGTTTATAGATTGTGTTTGTCTCTCACGCACAAATAAGCAAGTATACACAAACAGAGAGTGGGTGGGTGTGAACTCCCTGAGGGAAAGCTTAGTGGAAGAAATTAGAAATAACTGCAAAACTATGGCCATTCTTATCTCTTCTAGGGGTGAATTCCATAGTTTATGTCCAGCCCTTATATTATTACATGAAAGTTTTGTCTCCCATGCTCAGGACCTTCTCCTACTGGTTGACAAATTCATAGTGCCCATGAAGACCATGATTATGGAAAGAGATTGGTGATCTCTCAGGGAGCTAGGGCCAGCCCACAGAGGCCTTTGAACATCATGGCAGAGACCATTCAACAGGGAACCAGCATCAAGAGCAGAGCACTGGGCTTATGTGTGCCTGGTAACCTGTTCCTAAGCAAATGGGCTACTGTGTTTTGTATCAACAAGAGTGGGATCTTTTTCAGGGTGTGCAGCACCATCCCTAGACCTGAGTTGCAGTAATCATGTCTGGGAGCGGCGGTCACATATTCATGGATCACTGTGGGTCGGTCTGCCCCGGCTCATAAGATGAGGTGCCGTTGCCTGGCCAGATACAGTCGAGGTGGGCATCCATTTCCTGACATGGCCATTTGGGAATTCAGAAGCACTAAGAAGGCCAAAAAGACTCCAAGGCAGTGGACTGACTTTGAGGGTAGATGTCTTCAATAATGGGGAATGGTCTAGAGGAGACAAGGTTTCCCAAGGCCTTCTCGCTTCCTACTGCCACCACTGAAGTCTCCCTAGGGTTCAATTTAGCCATTTACTCTGCACACACATGCTGGTTTTGGCCAGGCATTTAGAGTGCTGGCAGATGGGGCAATTTACATATCATAATGAATATAAGGCCAACCCCTTTACACTAATATAAACAGGAGCTAAGATATATCTACAGTATGTAACGTAACAGTTTATATATATAAAATCATGTTACACTGTGAAACAAAATGATGAGAGAGGAAGAGAAAGTCACAGTGAAATTTATACAAAGGTACCACATTTATTAAGCAACCTCCTGTCTTCTGAAGTCACACCAAAGTATCCCCCAAAATAATGAGTATGTTCTGCTGTATCTTTATTAGATGAACCCGTTCTTGAAGAAACTGATTGACCACTCCTAGGGGAGTCATTTCAGACATGTTTCTAAGTATTTACACTTAGAGAATATACAGCGGTTTGCACGGCCAGTGCAAGGATGTTTTGTGCCCTAGGCAAAACTTTCACCTTGCGCCCCCACCCCCCGATACCAGCTCTGAGGCATCCCCCCTGCGACAGCTCCCCCCTGCAGCAGCTCCCCACGCCTCACTCTCTGCCCTGAGGCACCCCCCACCCCAGCTCACCCTGTCCCACCTCCTCCCTGAACATGCCGTGGCTGCTTCCCTTCCCCCGCCTCCCAGGCTTGCAGCACCTAAGCTGATTGGCGCTGCAAGCCTAGGAGGTGGGAGAAGTGAAGTGGCCACAGCATGCTCAGGGAGGAGGCGGGGCAGGGGTGAGCTGGGGCTGGGAGTTCCCCTGCATGTCCCCCCCTTACTTGCTGCAGGTGGCCCTCCCTGCGCTCCCCTGCAACAGCTCCCTCCGCCTAAATGCCGGCAGCGACCAGGGTGGCTGAAGATCCAGCCGCCGTGGTCGCTGCTGAAAAAAATGGTGCCCCTCCCAATGCCAACGCCCTAGGCGACCGACCAGGTCGCCTATATGGTTGCACCGGCCCTGGTGGTTTGGTTTGGAAGCTGTATTAGTATGAGTTTGGAATAGCTGCATTACTCAAGATAAATTGCTAATCCAGCAGGGAGTTGCATAGGTCAGCCCAAATGATGATCAAATATCTGTTTCACTCACACACACTTAAAAAAAAAGTCTCTACGTCTGCCTTATGGAAATTACACACACATCATTTGTTTGTGCACAACTTATTTTTACACATGTGGTACATGGCTTGTGCAATTTTGCGAGAGCCAGTACATAGGCTGTATATTTGAAAGAGTCCTCCCCATTTGATTTTAAATATCAAATTATTTTAAGCAGAAGTGACATTTCCATAGTACACAATGCTGCTAATTTGTTGCCAAGCAATGTTGCTAAGCATAATCTCTCTTTCAGTGATGGACGGGACACTGAATGGCATTGCAGTGTCACCCACGCCATAACACTCATTCAAGAAAGACTGAGAATTCTTTAAGTAAAGGAGGAAAAACCCACTTCTACACAATAAATTACAGCAAACTGCGTCACAATCACAAAGACTCTCCCACAGTTTTTAAGTTTTCCCAACCATCATGACATACTGTGCATATTAGTCACTCTATTGCAACTTCACATGATTAAGCACCCGTAAGGCAGCTCGTCATCATCCAACAGTCATATGGCAACTTATGCAACCAAGTAGAAAGGATGATTTAGGTTTGGCATTGGCTTCATTAATCTTAAACTGAGCAAGTATATATACACACACACAAGGCCAGCTTCTTGGCTGGGGTAAATTGGAGTTGCTCCATTTTGCATCCCAAGTGGCTACCAAAAGGAAAACTGCCAACTGTCTTGGCTAATGGATATCCATCAAAATTAAAATGAACAGCATAGCGGATGACGTTACAGCCAAGAACATTGAGCATTAAAACCAAAACTAAACTCAGCAAGCATGCTGGCGGGGGGGGGGAGGGTGAAGAGCAGGGGAGCGGGGAGGGATTATCTGGGATATAAACTATGTAGCTCTTTGCCTTTACAATTCCACTTGCATTGGCTTAAAAAGGCAGGGAAAAAACATTATTTGCCCATGTCCAGAGAGTTTCTCAGAGCTGGGATTGGAACTCAGAAGTGCCTAGCTCCCAGGCCTGTTCTCATACCACTAGAATATGTAGGAACTATATCCCAGGGCATGAACTGTACAAGGTCACACAGGGTCAGAAGACAGAACTTCTTGGCTTCCTGTCCCATCTCTCTCAGGAAGCCATCAAATTCAATGTTCTAATGCGTGGGGGAGGAAATAAGTACAGAGAAATGAAAATGGAGGGTCTTAAGTGTTTGCCCCATCCAAGAACTACCAGAAGTTCCTAAAAACAGACCAGGTTCAAACTCTCTGGCCTTGGGCAAATAACTGAGTCTGGTAGTATACAACTAGGAGTTATTTTCTCTCACAAATCCCAAGGAAATTCTCTTTATTGATCTATTGAGCTGCAGGTCATGCTATATTCTAAGAAGAGTTTCTGGCCAATTGTTCATACACTCAAAATCCTATGGCGATGATTAGTACTAGTAATGAAATCTTTTTTCTTAGAACACCAATATCTTATAAAAACTGCATGCAGAAGGTGTTGAGGAGAGAAACAAAGGAAATCTTATATCCCAGGGGAGCTGCTGATAAGACTGCAGAGAAAGAAGAGTGGCAGATCTGGGGTTAAAGGCCAGGAAGCCATGTTACACACAGTTCACAGCATGCTCTCGTTACTTTGCAGATCTGCTCCAGCCTACTCCCAATGACAGATTTGTCATAGCTATCTGGTAAGTGCCCTGTATTTTGGACTGAGGGAGTGGGCCACTTAAAAGCATTGCAGCCTGTCTGGTGTCATTCTGAGCACCCTGAACCTTGCTTTTCTCCAGAATGAAATGGGGCTCTAGGAAAACATTTTAACATGGCACTTTGCCCTTCCCTAATACTGCTTTCCCTTGTTCAATCTATACATCAATGAACCTGCCACCAACCCAGTAATGGAAGTTTATCTATACAGACAACATCTGCTGTGGGCTACAGACTCCAACTTCCTCTGGGCTGGAGAAGACCCTGAGTGATGATGCTGCAAAGCTAACTGACTACTGCAAGACATGGCATCTTCAACCTAGCACCAGCAAGACAGTCTCTAGCACATTTCACCTTCACCATGCCAATTCTAAGAGAGAACTAAGCATCATAATGAATGGCCAGAGGCTAAAGCGTGAAGCCTGTCCAGTTTACTTAAGCGTAACTCCCAACTGAACACTGACGTACAAAAGCCACCTGAGCAAGATAGCAGCAAAGATCAAGACTCGCCACAACCTTCTCAGCAAACTGGCAGGTTTTTCATGGGGAGCAAATGCTCTAACCCTAAGGACATCAGCCCTTGCCATCTTATACTCAATAGCAGAGTACTGTGTGCCAGTATGGAGTCAGTCGGCACACACCAAAACTTGTTGATATGTAATTCAACTCAGTGTGTATCATCACAGGAACTGTCCAACCGACTCATCTTTCAGGGCTTCCAGTTCTGAGCCACATTGCTCCCCCTTACATCAGGAAGGAGATTGCAACAGGCAAGCTGCTTGAGAAGACATGCTGACCCAAATCTGCCTTTTTCAAAGACCTTTTAAACCCACCAGCTACACATCTTTCATCACAACACTCATTGTGGTTGAGGTTGCCATGCCAGAACGTGATAGCGGAGTCTCTCTGGCCGGAAGACTGGTGTTTATCACCAACCACCAATCAGTTCCTTGTCATAGACCCTACTGCTAACCCGCCCAGTTTCGACCTGCCATGTCTTCAGTGGACCGTTCTTAACCCATTCCAAATTGGGCGAGGCCTCCGTGCAGCCAACTAGCACTGTTGGGATCTTTGAGCAGCTGTGGCGCAGATCAAACAAACAATGACACGTTGTCAAGGAACCAAATTCAGTAGTGGGCTCCAAGAGTTCCACTTGGCCACTAAGAACGCTATTGCTTGGCTCGGTGAAACGCAAAATGTTAAATAAATAAATATTGCTTTCCCAGCAGTGAACCCTAGATTACCAGCTAACAGTTTTCCACTCTTAGAAAAAAGCCCATGCTGTGTACACCTATAGAGTTTGCTGTGGCATAAGGAATGCCATTGATTCACAGACTTGCTATGTGAACCCACAAAAGGGAGTGTCTGCCTTCACTCCGCTAATAGTTTATCAGCCTCATGAACACGTGATTTGCATAGGATACGTCAATCTTTTTTCCAGCAATATAGGCTAGCTCAGTAATAAAATGATACAAAAACACAGGAACTTTACTTCTCTCTTTCCCCTTCCTAAACAGACAAATAAGTCCATTTTGGTGGCTGATTCTCCCCCTTGGCCCCCAAACCATCTCTCAAGATTCAGACATTTGCATCATCCTGATGAGCGCAAGAAGGTCAAAAAATCCAACCTTGATCAAACAAGAGAAAATTGGATGATTGAGGGCTAGCTAATCACAATTGGATGATTGAGGGCTAGGACACCAGTTTAAATTCAGCCCAGGTCACTTGTGACCCAATGTAGTTATCTGATAATATGGTGATGTGTGGTAACCTGAGGATTAACAGATACACCTGATGGATTGTTCAGAGACCCGGGGCAATGAGTTGGTGGCTTCATTTCAGTTGCTAGTGGGCAGGTAACCATTCTGCAGAATACTACAAGTTGCTGAATAGCACAGAAGCTAAGGACTGAATGGAGTATGAGCAAGTCTGTCTTGCTTTCATGGATTTGTCTCATATGTTCAGAGAATCTCTGCCTTCCCAGATGCTGATATAAATGAAAGTAACTATTGTAGGGTGATCCAAACCATAACCCCAGGCTGAATATTTCATCTGGAGCTGAACTTTGTGGGCCAGATGCTCAGGTTGTGTATGTTTAATACAAGCTCTATGTTATACATGGGGCCCAAATCAAACCCCTGGATCTGGATCCCCACCTGAACCCCACCCTCTCTAACATGCCAAATCCAAACACCCCAAACTTTGTGAAAGTTCAGAGCTGAGTTCTCTTCTTCCCATCAAAGAGATATGGGATCAGATCTTCAGCTGGGGTAAACTAATATAACTCCTTTATGGAGCTATGCTGATTTACACAACCTATGGCCCAGGGTTAGGGTGCTCTCCTAAGGTGTGGGAGACTTGGGATCAAGTCCCAGTTCCACATCAGGCAGAGTGAGGATTGGAACCTGGCTCGCCTACATCCTGGGTGAATGCTCTAACCACTGTTTAGTGCAAGTCCTGGTGATATAGGTAGAGGTAACACTTAGTTTGAGTATTCTGCCAGGAATTAGGTGCTGGGCATCAGCACTGAGATGGCTTTGCACATGCCCACTAGAAGATATTTAAGCACTTACAGGGTTAGGTGGTGGGAGCAGGGTGGTATGAGGATCTAACTTTTGGATTTAGGCCTGATGTGGTAGTTAGATGCCTAAATCCCTTTGTGGATCTAGCTTGTGTGTGTCCAAACAAGCTGAATGGTTGAAAGAAATTAAACAGCTGGTGTAAAAGCTTAGGGCAGTCAGCTAGAAGATATGGGCATAACTGGATATACCATGTACAGGTAGTTAACTTGTCACTCTGACGACAAAGCAGATTGTTACATTGATAATTGGCACATTTTCTGGCAGTTGCTAAGACAACAAAAATCCATTTATTATGCACAAAGGGACACATTTTGCTGTTGGACTCATTAACACAGACCATGACACTTACTCTTTTAGCCTTCTAACTGGTTTATTATTGTGCAGTTTAGATCAGATACTCAGCATGCTAATGGACTCAGTTTAACTGCTTTCTCTTTACTTTCCTTGATTGATTTCCTCTCTCAAATATACAAGAGATGAGGGATGTCTAGTTCCATTTCATCATTTTATCCAATGCCAAACCATGAAGAATATCTGGCTGAAATTGAATGGTGGAAAGACTAAAATGGTAAGCATAGCATGGAAAGAACTTACCACCTCTAGAATATCACCCTCCACTGGAGGCATCTGCCTTCAGATCATTAAGACAGTCTCCACCCTCAGTCTCCACCTGCACTCTTCAGGGCTTCTGAAGACACAAATAGCCATAGCTGTGAAAAATGCCTTTTTCCACCTACAGCTGGCCAGAAGACTGCACCCCATGCTGTCAGCTTCAGATTATAGAATCTAGCCAGAGTAGTTGATGCATTTGTGGCCTCTAGGATTGATTGCTGCAGTTTTCTGTGCCTACATATGAAACCAACAGCCTTAAAAAAGTGGCAACTGATATAGAACAGCAGCTCCTTACTCAGTAACAGGACACAGAGACTACATCAACCCAGAGTTAATCTCTTAACTATATTTCCTTTGAATACCACATCACTCAAAGTTTTGGCTCTCATCTGCAAGTCTAACCTGACAAACTGCCTCCCCCTGCACAATCATAACTTCCTACAACAGCTATGTTTCATGGGAGCAATGGAACGTAAGAGTGAGATTCATATGTACAGAAGACAGATTTCTTGGCAACCAACCTGTGCTTCTGGAACGGACTCCTGGAAAGGAGGATGATGACCACAAACCTCAGCACTTTCAGAGCAATATGCAATCCCTTCTTCAGCGTTGGCTTCCCACAATAATACCACGTTATATAAACAGACACACACACACACACACCCCTATCTAGGCCTGATTGACTGCAGTGGAGAGAAAAAATGTGTGTGTTCGCTTTGCGATTTCATGAGCCACTCAAATAGAGTGATGGGTGCCATATAAGAATCTAGATAAAAGACTCTGAAATTCTAGAATCAGCTAAGCAAATGAGAGACTTATGCATGGATTTTCAGAGTCAGCCCCTTGTTATCAATTATTGACTATCAGCCACTTGGATTACAATTGATTAAAGGATACCTGGAAAATGCAGAGAAGCCAATGGCTCCCCAAAGTGAAATAATTACATTCTGGCTATCATTTTGAATGTTGTGATCATGGGGAAAATGTAAGATCAAGTTTGCCTAGAACACACTAGATTCACATTTACTTCCATGAAAATCAGGAATAAATCCATTGAAAAAAGAGGAATGACACTAGTGTAACTGAGAGGAAACTCAGGCCCATACTTTCAGGAAATATAGAGATCAAGCATTACAGCTCTACATTTACTGCAGCCATCACACTGCACTTGGTGTAATCATTGGCACCAGGGCACAGTGGGTACCAAATGCCATCAGGCCAGTTGGTAGCACTTTTCTGCTAGACACAAGGTGCAAGGCAGTGGAGAATCATGACAATTTTAAAGATAAAGTAAGAGAGCAATGATATACATAGACAGCTGTTAATTTAACAGCAGACATGTGCCATGTAACTGACTGAAAACATTAAGGTCATCAGACAATCTCAATCTGTGCAAAACTGACTATTCTTTAGAGAAATGTTTTGGCATGTCAATGTAGTTAGCCTGTCAGAGTTAAATACTTTCAAATATTTGCAATCTTACAGCTTTGATTTAGTATCTTGATCGTTATTAAAAGTTAATTATGTTGATTTAGCTGATCATCCCAAAATAAGCCACAAATACTTAAAAGGAAATTCCCAGACATTCAATAGACCCAGAGATGGACTGGTTGAAGCAAGTTATCTTACAATCTCACTAATGTTTGGGCTGCACCAAGTAGTTTAATTTCCCCCTCCATCTTAATCTGAAAGGTGCCCTGATTTACCCTTTTAAAGGAGCAGTACTGTCCAGGCAGCAGCCATCCCCTTCAGAACTTGCAGAACTCATTTCATGTATCCATCAACTACACTCTCGAACAGATTCAAACTGGGCATGTGGCAGTTAAACGATTCTGAACCCCATGACCAGCTGCTGAGCCATGCAACCACTTCAGATTCACGTTTTGAAATCAGTAGGTTAACAGCCCATCTATTCTATTTTTAAAGTTTTCTGTCTCAATAGGTAAATTCTCCATCCTCCTATTTTTTTGTGCTCTTTAGAGTCATAGACTTTAGGCAGAAACAATATACAATACAATCCCCATCTATATTGTAGGTGGGTAGAATTTCTTTTACTGATAGTAAGTTGAGTACTTGGAAACACTGAACAATTCTTGCTCAATTATTTTGTGCTGGAAAAAAATAAGGCTTCTAAGTGTAGCTACCCACCACAGCTATTTGCCAAAGCACCTCATTAAATACCAGCATTACTTTCAAAAGAAACCCTGTATATATCCAATGGGTAAAAGATAAATGGCCATAATCGTTCAATACTCAAGACTGCACAAAGTGGATATTTCGTATCTGCGCAGAGGGTTCTTAACTGAACTTTTGCCCCAAAGCTAAGCTTTCTTGTAGCTAAAGTGCTCTCCGATGCCATGCTGGGGTCATGTTCTTTGTCAAGAAAGCAGAGCTTTAAATTCTAGTAAATTGTTATCCCCAGCTGCTTTTCGCCCCCTTTTATTAATGTCACTTTTAAAACAGTTATTTATGTGTGCAATTGTTTTCCTGCTGCCCCATAACTCCCCACCACAATGTAATGAACTGCATGGCTATATCCCATGCTGTGTGGCATTACAATCATAGCACCAGTTAAAAGAATGTAGCTCCAGCAGTTATAATATAGAAACTGAATTGTATGTGACTCGGTAATAAGGCAAACAGTCGGAACATGAAACCAGAATGGTTTCTATGTACAGTCATTAAGTTAGGGGTAATCCGGGGGTTAATAATGAGGTATGGAGACTTTCACAGTTTGGTGAAGATCAAAAATGTGTTTAGTCTAAATTAAATTTGTGGCCTCAGTGCAGTTCCCTGTTGACAGGCATACACATCACAACACAAAACTGGCAGAGAGAAAAAAGCTCTTAATAGGCATCTTTGGTGACAATCACAGAAGAATAGTCAAGGACTGAATGGGCCATGGAAACTGGGTTCCCCCCACCTTTGGAGGGGATTCTTTTAGCTCAGGTTTGAGGCATATTGAGAATGGGGCACCAAAGGAAAGCTTACACAGCTGCCCAAGCTATAACATTGGGAAGGAGAATCAGCAGAATTTACCCTGCAGGGCTGTCAAGCTGACACGCTTCTCAGGGAATTCACTTACTAAAAAATGAAGGAACCAAATGGAGGTGGTGTTGGTCTGAATCGAACCATCCTCTGAGACTTCACCATTCCAAGGCATTAGATAGAATGATTCTTACTACAGTCTCACAAATAAGGCACTGTTTTGGGCTGCCAACCAATTAAACATGGACTACAGCAGAGTGCATTCCAAAAGAAATGAATTTATGTCAGCGTGGTTCATAAAACAGAGAGAGCCTTCAGGTGACGCTCAGTATTGTATATGCCAAGTTAGTCTAGCTGGATTCCTCTGTGTCCTTAGATCTAGGTGTTACAGTTTAAATAGCACTTTTCTCCTCCAACAGGAGTCCTTTAAGTGATTCTCTGTCAGCTGGGAAGTCTTAATCTTTGCTGTAAATGCCAACACTTCATTTAAAGTGTCCCATTATTACTATTTTTGGCATTCATTATGAACCTCATCATAATTCATTTGGCATGTGAGTGTTATGTGTTCCATGGACTGTGTTAAAAGTTAGTATTAATTACCACTGTATGGAGTTAAAATGAAGTGTCACACCATAAATTCTTAAAGTGTGGGATTGGATAGTTATGATCAAGTCAGATGCTGGCCCTAATAAAGTGGTATATTCCACAGAAAAGTTAATTATAATAAATAATAATAAGAGATACCAATCTCCTAGAACTGGAAGGGACCTTGAAAGGTCATCAAGTCCAGTCCCCTGCCTTCATTAGCAGGACCAGTTTTTTTTGCCCTGATCCCTAAGTGGCCCCCTCAAGGACTGAACTCACAACCCTGGGTTTAGCAGGCCAATGCTCAAACCACTGAGCTATCCCTCCCCCCCCCCAATTAAAAATTGTGGGACTGATGGAATTTCATGTTCTTGGCTTATAAAGGACAAATGGGGTGAAATGCTGTCATAAACAGATAGTTAAGAGTTAATGTCTCTCTTACCTGTAAAGGGTTAACAAACAGGGACCCCAAACATCTGACCAGAGGACCAATCAGAAGACAAGATACTTTCAAATCTCATGGGAGGGAAGCCTTTGTTTGTGGGTTTGGCTTTGTTCTCTCTGGGTCCTGGACAGGACTAGAGGTGCAACCAGGTTTCTGCCAATCTCCCTGCTACAGTCTCTTATCTATTTAGAATTGTGAGTAAGAACAAAGGTGGTTATAGTCTTTTAATTTGCTTTTTTTTTCCCATTTGCATATGTGTACTTGCTGGAAGTAGCTTAAATTGTGTTTCTGCTGGAGAAAGTATCTTTCTATTGTTTATAGTTGAAAGACCCTGTAACTTTTACCATCTAAAGTGCAGAGAAACTTTTTACTTTTTCTTTCTTTCTTATTAAAAGTTTTGCTTTTAAGACCTGTTTAATTTTTTTTCTCCTAGTTAAGGTTCAAGGGAATTGGTGGGGAGAAGGGAAGGATAAATCTTCTCTTTGTGTTATATTCACGCAGCTTGTATTGCCTCTGGGTGAGGGGGAAGGTAACACTCCCCTGGGTGTGGTGATTCAAAAAGTTGAATCAGGCGATCTCCTAGTGTTCCCAGAGCGGGAAGGAGCTGGGAGGAAGAAGGGAGGGGGGAGGGAATGGCTTATTTCCCTTTGTTGTGAGACTCAAGGAATCTGGGTCTTGGGGTCCCCTGGGAAGGTTTTGGGGGGACCAGAGGGTATCAGGCCCTAAAAATTCCTGATTGGTGGCAGCCTATCAGATCTAAGCTGGTAATTAAGCTTAGGGGAATTCATGCTAGTACCCATATTTTGGACACTAAGGTCCAGAATTGGGAATTATACTTGACAAATGCTTCCCCATCAAAATGTCCCCACTCTGAATGCTACTCAATGCCTATCGTTTAAGAGGGAGCTGGGTACAACTCTCATGAGTGTATGGGGGAACCATAAATAAAATGGTTTGTTCAAAGCCCTCTTATGGTTTTGAGTTGTAGCATGAGTTTTGAGATTTCTGCTTTGTTTATTGATGTTAACGCAAATAATTCCTCCCCCCTCCTCCCCCCTCCAAAGGAATGGTAAGGGGAGCTGTTAAATATGCTGTGAACTTTAAGAGAACATTCACAGGTATGATCATGGAGTGCAGAATACTTCACTTCCCATGCCCCTTGCAGAAGCTTTATCAGTTAAGATTGCTTATTACTCAAGCAATTACTATTCACCTTAAAAAAAATTACCCAGGTCATTTCGTCAAGCCTTTCCCTAATGACAGCCTCTGTTCAACTGTTCCAAACATGTGAGATTCGGATTTGGGTTGTTAGTTTTAACAACATTAAAGGGATATTTTGGAAACTGTTTTTCCTCCCCCCAGGGCTCACTCTCCAGCCTGATGCTTGATAGCCTTGAAAGTCAAGGGCATCTAGCTCTAGGAATAGGAGAGGCAATCGCCTCTTTCTCTCTCTCTAGCTGCGACTTCATAAATTGAAAAGTCAATTTCACTAATCTACAGAAAATCCAGCAGAGTTTTACCTTTAATCCGCTGTGATGTGCTACAAAAAAGCCAGAGCCAGCACCACCCCCGTCAGCCAGAACAAGAAAAGCTTGGAAAATTCAGCCTCTCCGGGACTAGATGCCAGGTTCTGCTGTCACCCACACACCCCCCCCCATCATATTGTTTCATACTCACCATATCATACACATTCAGAATCACCGCTTCATTTGCCATTGTTGATTGCGGCGGACACTGGATTTAAACCCCCAGATCCTTGTCAGATGTGGCGCTGCCCCCAGGTACGCTTTTACCCTCAGCTACATAGGATGGGAAATTTCTTTCTGTGGTCGCCGACGAAAGCAGCTTGGCTGGGGTAGGGTAGGGGGCACACGCTTTTCCTGGATGCCAAAGTTGGGGGGTGTTTTTTCACCCCCCAACAGCGAAGTCAATCCTGGGGTTCCTTCTAACGCTGTCGCTCATCGGGGTTGCTGCATTGGTACAATACACTGCCCAGGCACCCTCCAGCCTTGTAACTGCCAATCCAGCCGACAGCCGGAGCGGGCTCTTCGCACAGAAAACATGCGTGGGGGGGTGACTCACTGGGCGAGGGGAAGCCTCCCAGGCAAAGCAGGCTTTCAAATGGAGCATCCGAATAGGTGGCAGCACCGCCGAGGGAGGCAGGTCAGCTGCCCATCGCTGGGCTGGCGCGGGTAGAATCAGGTCCAGATCGCTGCCCTCATCCTCCCGGGGTCACCGCTCCCGCCTGGGCCGGGCGCGGCGCGGCTTGACACGCCCGCGGGGCGGGGGAGCAGAGCCCGCGGCGGTGCTGCCGGCCCCGCGGCTCCAGGGGAGCTGTCCGGGTGCTGAAGTTCCTCTCCGGGGAACCCTACGGAGCCGAAAGGGCATCGGAAGCCGCACCGGGGAGCTGCGGCGGGACTCCGGCTGCCGCCTGGCTCGACTCTCCGGAGGGGAGAGGGACGCGCCGCAGGCCAGGCCAGCCACCGGGCTGCTCAGCGAGCCCTGGAGTTACTCTGCCATCGCACCCGGCCGGCGGGGAGCTGCCCGAGCGCTGCAGGACGGGCTGGAGCGCGCCCAGCGCGGGAAGCCTTTGCTCTTCCCGCCACTCGGAGCAAGCTGCAAACCCTACTTCGGGCTCCGCTTGTCCCGCAGGAGCCAGTCTGCAGGGACCGAGAGCTGCTGGAGCCCGCGCCGCTCTCTGCGGGGCCGCTGCATCCCCGCCCCGGGGGCGGGGGTACGAATTGGGGAGCGGGCTGAGCGAGCAGTGTCACTGCTGGCAGCGGCCAGCTGAGTCGGGAGTTGCCTCAGCCCTGGCCCTAGTTAGGCGGGCGCCGGGCACTGGCAGCTCCGCAATGCCTTGCGAGCGACTTGCAAACAGCGTTCAAATCCGAGCAAACGAGAACATCCATTGCGGTCAATCCCCCCTGCTCCTCCTTTCGCTTTAAGGGAGTCGCCAGGTCTGGGCTGGGGGGATGGGCGGCGGGGGGCTTCCTAGAGGCATCCGTTTCTCCGGGGAAGCAGCGAGCTGACCTTAATGCTGAGGCAGCGCAGATCTTGCCTGTAGTAGCCAAAAAGGGGAGCTGAGATGACCTCATCGGAGTTGGAGGCGTCGCTCAGGCTCTCTGCCAGCTTGCAGCCAACCAGATCTGAATGAAAAGTGCAGGGAGCCTGTTAATCAGCAAAGCCCAGCATTCCCCGGCCCTCCACCGGCAACAGCTGAATGCTTTCCTCCGCCGCATGGGAAACAGTAGACGAGAAGGTCTCTTGGGGGCGACAATATCCCCAGTGCTGATGACCTGGGAGTCAAAGGACTGCACCTGCCGGCCTAGATGGTTCATTATGCCATTAATTAGTAAGCCAGTGTGTGTTGGGGGAAGAGGGGTGAAAAAATAATTTGCTTTTACAATCTTTTAACCACCCTTCATTGTTCTCTTTGGAGGTGAACCTTTCACAAATTCTGTGTTAAACGGGGTTCAGTAGAGGTGCCTAATGTTTAACACCTTTTCCAGCCTGTAGTTTAAAGGGGAAGTGTTGTATTTTCAGTGTGTGTATATAAGGACTGCTGAGCTAATCAATTTCACACAAGTGCCCCCCTGCTTGCAGGGAAATCAGCAACGTTCCAGCTTGCCAAGAGAGGACTGAACACGTCAGATAGTTTGAAGTACTGGCCTGTTCATTTCTAGCAACACCAGCAGCCTTGTTTTTAACGGCCCCACCCTTTGCCCTCTGGGTAGGATACTTTACAGAGAAGCTAGTATTTTTGGTGGTTTTTTCCTGCTCCTGTTATTGCTGCAGTAAAGACTTTTTAAAAATATAATCAGCATTACTATATCACAAGACCTCAGAGTGCAGCCTAAGAGGCAGTGTCCCAAAATAACCCCTGGCTGTGACAGTAGGGGTGAGGCCAGAGTTGATCAGCTGTAAACTCTCAGCCAACAAGCAATTTCTAGTCATCCCTCTAGAAAGATACAAGTACAAACAAATAGAATTGTGTGCCTTTAGGGACAAACCCTGGCCCTGACTCTCTACCCTTCAGAGAGAGTCCTAGCAGAAGAATCCACTCATCTCTGCTGTGCAAGAAAGGGCAGGGGAGATGGAGGGCACATACACAGGAAGTTTTTATGGATTAAAAGGTATCAGAGCCAGGCAGACCCAGGGTCAGATGACCTGCTGCTCTAAGGAAGTCTTCACTCTATTCAGAAAGAAGAGAGTCCAGATTGATTTCAATGGGAGTCTAGGCACTTTTGAAAATCCCAATATGAATTTATCTGTATCCTTGGGCACCCAAACACCTTTAAATACTGGTCCCAGAGGCATACTGAATCTTCTGGATTGCAGTAGCAGCTGCTCCATGTGGGTAGGCGAGGAAGAGTCCTTCCCCCATTCATATCTTCCTCAAGTTCAGATTCTTGGTTTGAGAACTGAGAAATGGATTTGACCTGCAAGTTATTGCATGCTATTTAAAAAAAAAAAAAAAAAAAAAAAAAAAAAAGAAAGGGTAAAGATTCTATACTGCTAGTTACTGAGCATCCTAAGCTCCTAATGGATGCATTTACTCAACCTCACAAGGAATAGGGCCCAAAAAAGCAGCCATCACACTCCTGCTAAACTGGCAACAAGCCCTTGGGCTCACACAACATGAGTGTTCCAGTTTAACAGGGCACCTGCTACTCAAGCACCCCTCCACAAGCTGCAGGCACCTTACCTTAGGAAGCCTCTTCTTCAGGGCTTTTTAATAAACTCCATACAAAGACCAGTGCTAAACATGTGTCTTAGCCCTCCACCTACATCAAACAAACTTAACCCTTAGTAGGGATTGCAAGATTCCACTAAGAAGGTCCCAAAAAACAAAACCCTTCTTAAAAACAGCCTGTTCTCAGCCCCTTTCTAGGTTACCTTTGAGTAGTTCCCCTTCTTCTGGTATCAAACACTTGGCACCAGACTAGCTCACCTGGAATACCATTCAACTACAGACCCCCCCCCCCCCCAAAGCCAAGCAAGCCTGCCTGCCTACTGTCTTTCTGTTCCCTGAGTCCTTTTTTAAGGACCAGGTGCCTATGAAAGTATCAGCTGATCCCTCTTAGCCCCCACCTCCACCAGGTTGGGAAGGAGCTAATTAATTATGGCACAGAAGGGACCGGTCCCATTTCCTCTTAAACGGGCTCATCACTGTGTAACATATCTTATCTACAAACCATACTATGTTACTTGATAAAATAATTTGATGCACAATATCTGCTGCTCAGACGGACCCTGAATCAAAGTCCATTGAACTCAGTTAAAAGACTTTGGAGCAGGCCATATTACAAAGATGGATTCTTAGATATACTAAAATAGATTTAAAGTAAATTGATCACGGTTTGCAATCTTTTATACACTTTTATCCTGAAGACATTTCTAAAGATAACAATCATTTAGATTAAAAAAAATCTTGTAATAAATTAAATTAAGCCAATGGTTCTATGTATTTTTAAAGTAGATTAGGGGTCAGAAAAACAAGGTTGGGGAAATCAGATTTAAAGCTAAAAGTCTATCCTTACCCTCATGTGGTTACCTTTAGTGAATAAATATAATTGAAAGGTTATTTGCTATTTAGAGACTTTTGTAGTACTGAGATACAATGAATGTTAGTCTCAGAACTGAATTTCCTTGCATTTGTAAGTTGAGATCAGTTCCGTAAAATGACTTCAAACAGTTAGTTTCATTTCCTTGTGTTTTTGTCAGTTGTACTAAAACATCTTACTAACAAACAGAAGGTGTTTGCAACTTTAATTGGAATCAATGTGAGCTAATTTCAGCCTTGATTTAAATTAGAACATAAGAATGGGCATGCTGGGTCAGATCAATGGTCCATTTAGCCCAGTATTCTGTCTTACGACAGTGGTCAGTGCCAGATGCTTCAAGAGGGAATGATGCTTCGAGAGGGAATGAACAGAATAGGGCAATTTATCAAATGACCCACATCCCCTGGCATCCACTTCCAGCTTCTGGCAGGCAGAGGCTTAGGGACACCCAGAGCATGGGTTGCATCCCTGACCATCCCTGACCATCTTATCTAATTCTTTTTTAAATCCAGTTATACTTTTGACCTTTACAACATCCCCTGGCAATGAGTTCTACAAATTGACTGTGCACTGTGCAGAAGTGCTCCCTTAGGTTTGTTTTAAACCTGCTGCCTAATAATTTCATCAGGTGACTTCTGGTTCTTGTCTATGTGAAGGAATAAATAACACTTCCTCATTCACTTTCTCCACACCATTCATGATTTTTTAGACCACTATCATATCCCCCCGTTAGTCAGCCCTTTTTCAAGCTGAACAGTCCCAGTCTTTCTACTCTCTCCTCATATGGAAGCTGTTCCATGCCCCTGCTCATAGTTGTTGCCCTTCTCTGTACTTTTTCTAATTCTAATATACCTTTTTTAAGATGGGGTGACCAGAACTGCATACAGTGTTCAAAGTGTGGGTGTACCATGAATATATACAGTGACATGATCTTTTCCCTCTTATTATCTATCCCTTTTCTAATGATTCCTAACATTATTAGCGTTTTGATGGCTGCTGCACATTGAGCAAATGTTTTCAGAGAACTATCCCCATTGACACCAAGAGCTCTTTCTTGAGTGCTAATAGCTCATTTAGATCCCATCATTTTGTATGCATAGTTGAGATAATGTTTTCCAATGTACTCTACTTCACATTTATCGACACTGAATTTCGCCTGCCATTTTGTTGCCCAGTCACCAAGTTTTGTGAGATCCCTTTGTAACTCTTCACACTCTCTTGAATAATTTTTTACCATCTGCAAACTCTGCCACCTCACTTTCTCCCCCTTTTTCTAGATCATTTATGAATATGCTGAATAGGACTTGTCCCAGTACAGACCCCAGGGGGACACCTCTCTCCACTGTAAAAAATGACCATTATTTCTACCCTTTGTTTCCTATCTTTTAACCAGTTATTGATCCACAAGAGGACCTTCCCTCTTATCCCATGTCTGCCTACTTTGCTTAAGAGCCTTTGGTGAGTGACCTTGTCAAATGCTTTCTGAATATCCAAGTACACTACATCCACTGGATCACCCTTGTTCCCATGTTTGCTGATCCCCCTGCAAAGAATTAAAATAGATTGCTTTTGTAAAGGGAAATCATGCCTCACCAATGTCTTTTCCAACTAATTATGTTCATCTCTGTGTCTGATAATTCTATTCTTTACTATAGTTTCATCCAATTTGTCTGGTACTGAAGTTAGGCTTACTGGCCTGTAAATTGCCAGGATTGCTTCTGAAGCCTTTTTAAAAAAAATCAGTGTTGCATTAGCTATCCACTAGTCATCTAGTACAGATGCTGATTTACGCGATAGGTTACAAACCACAGTTAGTAGTTCTGCAATTTCATATTTGAGTTCATTCAGAACTCTTAAGTGAATACCAGCTGGTCCTGGTGATGTGTTACTGTTTAATTTATCAATTCGCTACAAAACCTCTTCTACTGACCCCTCGGTCTGGGACGGTTCCTCAGAGTTGTCACCTAAAAAGAATGGCTCGAGTATGGGAATCTCCTTCACATCCTATACAGCAGGGGTCGGCAACCTCTGGTATACAGCTCGCCAGGGTAAACACCCTGGTGGGCCGGGCCAGTTTGTTTATCTGCTGCGTCAGCAGGTTTGGCCGATTGTGGCTCCCACTGGCCATGGTTCGCCATCCCAGGCCAATGGGGGCTGCGGGAAGCAGCGTGGGCCGAGGGATGTGCTGACGGCAGCTTCCTGCTGCCTCTATTGGCCTGGAGCAGCGAACCGCAGCTAGTGGGAGCCGCGATTGGCTGAACCTGCTGACGCAGCAGCTAAACAAACTGGCCCAGCCCACCAGAGTGCTTACCCTGGTGAGCCGTGTGCCAGAGGTGGCCAACCCCTGCTCTACAATGATTTTATTTCGCTTCTCCACTATGTCCTTGTCTTTCTTGAGTATCCTTTAGCACCTGGAGCATCCAGTATCCCCACTGCTTGTTTGGCTGGTTTCCTGCCTCTGAGGTACTTAAAAATAATGTACTGTGTAGTTCCCTTTTTTGAAGTTAAATGCTACTGGGGTGGGTGTCTTTGGTATTTTCCCCTTCACAAAGAAGATACATTTAATTTAATTATTGTTATCACCAAGCAGTTCAGCTATAGTCACCTGTTGGACCTGATCCTATGTGCCACTTAGAACTAAATCAAGAATTGCCTCTCCACTTGTGGGTTCCAGGACTAGCTGCTCCAAGAAGCAGTCATTAATGGATGCAAGTCCGTTGACTTCATCAAGAATTGCCTCTCCACTTGTGGGTTCCAGGACTAGCTGCTCCAAGAAGCAGTCATTAATGGATGCAAGTCCGTTGACTTCAAGTAGAATTCAAATTAACACTGAAATCAATGGAATTGTGCTCACTAAAACCAGAGTCTGATTTTGGCCCATTGATTTAGATGAATTGTGTGTATTACATGAAAAGGTAGTAAAACTCGTGGTTAGGACCTTTGGGACTGGGGCTCAAGAGATCTGGGTTTGTGCTTGGTTGACCTCTAGTGTGACCTTAAGCAAATAATTTATACCAGAATTTTCAAACACGTGCCTAAAGTTAGATACCTAAATTCATAGTTAGGCACCTAAGCAAATAAAGACTACCAGAGTTTCAGAGTTGCTGAGCAGCCAGAGTTCCCATATTACATGAAGGGTATGTCTACACTGCAGTAGAAGACCCATGGTTGGGTCCAGGTCAGGTGATTCGGGCTCAAGGGGCTTGGGCTTTCGGGCTATAAAATTGCATTGTGTACTCTTGCAGGGAATTCTCTGCCAAAACATTAAATTCTGTACACAATATTTTAAAATTCTGCATATTTTATTGGTCAAAATAACACAATATAATCACACGATTTTCAATTATGTTAGTAATTTATTTCAAAATGCCTGTAAGCAAGTATGTCTGTAACAATACAGACAACAAAAAAGATTCAGGATTTTTTTTTTGACAAATAAATTCCTTCTTAGGCATATTAATACAGAACTAATAATTCATTTAAACTACAATACAGAAACATATTTCTTGCATTCCTCAGAAGTAGTGCAAAGGCTTGGGGGCATCAGGGGTAACAGAGAAGCTGAGGGAAGAGATGTAATTGCTGGGAAGGAGCCTGGGAGTGAACCTGGAGGTTGTTGGGTGTGGGAGAGGTATGGAATAGTTTTTTTGGGGGTAGGGATTGTTAGGGAATTGGGGATCCTTCCCCATGCAGACTCTGGCCTCTCCCATTCAGTCAGGCACATGTGTTCCTATCACCATTTCCCCCTGTACCCACATTCAGCCATTCCTGTGTGTCCCTGCACCCCCACTCAGCCACCTCTCCTCTCCTCGTCCTCATGTGTCTCTGCACCCCCACTTCCATTCAGCCTCTGGCTCAATACTGTCACCCCACTGGCTCCTGTGCTCCTGCCCTAGTCTGTCCCCTCACTAGCCCTTCTGAAACCCAGTTTAGGTGACTTAGCAGCAGACCCAGGTGCTCTGCTCTGTCCATCCCCCCACTCCATATCCTGTACCAGGGCACTGTAAGAAGGCAGCTACTGCCCCCTTCCCCTCCTGGCTGCCCTCTGTTCTGGTGCCACAGCAACCCCTGGTAGGTGAAGGTGTAATTGCAGTGCCTCCCTCTCAGAATCTATTTTCTGCAGGAAAAAAAATCTGCGAGGAACATGAATTCTGCATGTGTGCAGTAGCACAGAATTCTCCCAGTAGTAAGTGTAGACTTCCAGGCTCAGGTTGTAACCTAGGCTCCAGCCCAAACCCAAATATCTACACTGAAATTTTATAGCCTTGCAGCTCGAGTCAAGTGAGCCTAGCAGTTTAGCTGTGCCACAGCTCTATTATTGCAGTGTAGATATACCCCAACAGGAAAATTGTATTTATGTGTTTAACTTTACACAGCCAAGTTTGCCAGTTATGACTTTAGACTCTGTGGTTCAATTTCTGTATCTTGAAGCTGAAATAGTATTTATAAACTGCTATAGCACTACCCATTCATGAATATCAAAGAAGTTCAAGGTGTTAAACAATATTTAATGTCTACATTTAACAAATTATTTAAAAAAAAACAAGAATCAGACACTGAACTTCAGTAATTACCGGTACCTATTAATCTGATTAATAGTGTAGATGAGAGAAGAGGAACAACAATATTTCTCTCACTTGAAGTCATCCTCAGGTTCCTTCCAGATGACACTGCAGTGTACTAGCACACAAGTTTTTATATTTCATTTGGAACTAAAGGGACAACATAAGCGGGAGACTTTATGCATAGATCAGAGAAGATAATCACGTCTCTGTTACCAGTAGCAGAAGGTGCCTTGAAAAAATTTCTACATCTGTTCCACCAACCCACCATTAATGTGTCTTATAATCATGTCAGGTGGACTTCTCAGTTGTCCATTACTATTTTTGACAACTTGTCATTTTGGGATTCCACACAATACTCTTGCCTACATACAGCTGTCATTATTATCCCATTCTAAGTACATTAACCAGGATTCTATTTTTTTTAAAGCAGCATGAAATAGAGTTAAACACTGGAGGCAACATTTCATCAGATTCCCGAGGAAGGCTGCAGCGTTTGTGAAGGAGCAATATGTTGTGTTTCACTTATTCCATCTTCAGTAGTAAACCACCTGGTAGATCAGTACTTGAGCTCTGTAGACTGGCCCTTCGAGTGTTACAGGCTTCACTGTGATTATTTAAGAGATGTTTATATTCACCTTCCATTGTGCAACCATATATCTGTTACGGAGCTAGTTGATCTCTGACCTGAATCTTGAGTATGGGGTTTCTGACCAATATTGGGAAAGTGAATGGGAGTGGGATATCCAGCCAAGGACTGGGATGGTTTGTCTAGACCATTGTGAAAAGCAATATGTAAAATGTTGTGGCCTTTGGTCTGTACCAAAAAGGTCCCCAGCCTTTTATTATTGGATGGTTTCACAGTTTATGGGTCAGTTTGCAGGATTTTATCCAGGATACATTTTGTGGCTTAAAGTTAAATGAAGGACAGTGGTTGGGGATAAGAGGGCAGAATTAATGTTTGTATTGAAACCAGTGCTTAATTTGTGCCAGGACTTTGCAGGGCTGAGCCGAGCACCTCTAAGCTTCGCAGCTCATAGCCCAGGCAGCTCTGGGCTTGCTGCCTCAGTTATCAATGTAAAAAAATTGCTTGAGCCCCAGCACCTCTTTCATTACACATTAAGTACTGGTTGAAACCTGCACTGAGTAGTTCCAAACTTCAGTGTTTGAGTTTTGGTTTGTAATTCCAGCTACAGGTTCCTGATTGTCAAGAATTTGAAGGTTTGGGCTTTTATCTTTTTGTTTGCATCACAAGATTGTAATAAGGTTGCTGTAAATCAATAGATATATATCTCCAAATGAAAGTGGATCTCAATGATATTTTTAAATCTGGAAATAGACATATAAATGCTGAACCTTTGTATTAACACCCACTCCTGAACACCAGAAGTACATACTTCTTGATAATATTAATACGAATTCACAGCACAGACTGTAATGGTTTCAAAGGAGCCATCACAATTCATGGAAAGAGAAATTGCATGGTAACAATAATTCACACTACATATCACAGAGGCTGAGCAGATATATATTTTAGTATTTCTAGAGGTTCTTTCACCACTTGCTTCTTTGGATAAGCACAAAGAGGGTCCAGACAAGATCAGATCCTCATTGCAAAGGGCCCTGCACAAATACACAGGAAGAGACAGTTCCTGCTAGTAAAAGTTAGTAGTCTAAATATACAAGACAAACAAAGGCTGAGAGAAAGGAAGTATTATTACGGTTTTTCAAATGTGGAACTGAGGGGTTAAGTGATCTGCTCAAGGTCATACAGAAAGCCTGTGGCACAGTCAGCAAATGAACAGAGATCTCTTCAGTCCTAGCCCAGTGCCAGAACCACAAAAACATCCTTTCCTTGCTTCAGAGATTTTCTGTTTGAAGCTTCTCAGATTGACACTGTCCCTTTGAACTCTGCAGATTTACCAGTCTCCCAACTGCTTAGCTGGCATCTGCTCTATTTGACTCTCTCTCTGTTTCCCACTTTCTTCTCCTGAGCATAAAATCAGGCCAAGATAAACTTTCTTTTGTTATCAAATTCCTCCTTCTCCTCCTTCCCTATAATCTTGAAAGACCAGCATTTTCTCCAGAAAACAGGACACTTAATTTATCAATATCATAGCGGTACAGAAACAAAATCATACACTGTTGCTACTGTCTAGTAGCTTCTAGAAAAAATACAAGTCTTGAGTCAAGAAATATAAGTTTATGAGTTCAGGTAATAGAATTTCATTATTCCAAATACTACATCTAAAGTCTCTTTTGCAGTCTCTGCATAAAACATGAGTGCAGATGATAACATTTTAGTGGTATTAAATTCTGTTTTGTATTCTCATGACCATTCCTAATTTTCATTCTTTACCTATGAGAAAGAGATTTTACCAGCACAGGCAAGCATAAGATTATTTTTAATTTAGCATTTTGCAAGGAAATCCTGCAGTCCAGTAGATAGCATGCTAGCTCCATTTTTTCTCCTTCACTGTATATGTTTCTTGACAATCACGTTGGTGTCCAAATGTTAGTTTTTTCAGGATAATACAGTTTACTTCACTTTTCTTAGCAGGGCACTATTAGCAGCACCCTGACATTGCTGCAGCCTGAAAACGTCTGCAGGCCCAGCTGGAGACAGTTAACCTTTCCCTTGGGGGATTATGAGCAGCTGGGTGGTAATCATTAGACTAACCAGGAAATTGGGAGACTATACATGGAAGGAACAGGCAGCAAAGGAGATAGTCTGAAGGAAGCTGAGAGGGCAAGTTTGGGCTGAGTAGTAAAGGCCGCAAGGAAGCCCCTTGCCCTAAACCTGCATTATACTTTTTTCTTTTTTGTGAAAAACTGATCTTTATTTTCCAGAAATCTACACATTTATTCTCTCATTTCTCCATCTTCTTCTACTCCTCTGATGTACAGGACGTTGTTACATCTCATCAAAACTTCACCAAGGTGTCCTGACAATGCACCATCTATGTATTCTTCTGTGTTTGCAAGCTGAGTGTTCATGTAGCCGTGGACAGACACCAGGTAGCCCTTGTACTCCATCCCCCACTTCAGCTTCACCATCACCAGCTTCCCTGTCAGCCCATTCAGGAAGGGCTTGTTACTTTGTAAGAAAAGAATACACATCTTGGTGAAAGATAACAAGCTGGTGTGTGTTTGTGACCATGCAGCCACATGAACTGGGCAGGCAGTGAAGTACACTGGGTAATGACAGAGAAGCCCTATGACACCATTCCATAGCCTAGTCTGAATGATTATTATCCAATTTACACAATTACCTTTCCATGGATTTCTCCAAAGCTATTATATCACTCAGATAACATGAGAAATCTTTGAGCTGCTGCAGTCTCTGGTCAATAACGTATTGAAAAAATCCTGTTGGTGCACTAGTGACTCTACAGTTTCTTTGTAGAAAAGTCTTTCAATGTACTAAAGCAGGGGAAGGCAACCTATGGCACGCGTGCCAAAGGGGGCACATGAGCTGTTTTTCAGTGGCACTCACACTGCCCAGGTCCTGGCCACTGGTCCAGGGGGCTCTGCATTTTAATTTTAAATGAAGCTTCTTAAACATTTTAAAAACCTTATTTACTTATATATAACAATAGTTTAGTTATATATTATAGACTTATAGAAAGAGACAGTCTAAAAACATTAAAATGTATTACTGGCATGCAAAACCTTAAATCAGAGTGAATAAATGAAGACTCAGCACACCACTTCTGAAAGGTTGCCAACCCCTGTACTAAAAACTGCTAAGATATCCTATCCAACACCACCTGCTGCTAAATCTGTGTCAAAGCCAATTGGCGCATATATTTTCTCCCAAATTTTCCCCCCTCCCCAAAAAATCTTTAATTTTAGGGAATGAGATATTGATCTATATTTTCAAAGTGGCAGCCCTTGTTTAATCTCCCCCAAAACAAATACCTCACTTTCTGATTAGTTGGCCACAGAAAGCATGCAGCTCATTCCCTAGGGGCAACAAAAGAGATTATGCTTTCATCTTCTAGCTCCTTGAATTGATTCACAGCATCTCTTAGGGCATACAGCACTAGTCTGGCTTTAAAAGAATTTTGAAGGGCTTTTGTATTAACCTAGTGAGCCATCTAGGGTTATAATGGAAATTCTAATAGATGCCTGTGTATAATCAGTGATAGTGGACAGGTGACATAGCTAACAATTTGCAATGCATATATTAATTGGCTGATAGATGTTCTCTGCCAATCCAAAGTACACCAGCTAGATTTGCTTCCATACAGAAAGACCACTAATACAGGAGGAACAGTTAGACAGCAAGATCCAGCAGAGGAGCCTGATGAGGAACAAAAAAGAATTGTCCTCAAGAAGTTGAAATTGTGTGTCCAGGTGTACATAGCATGTATCTCTCTTACTCATATTAGCGGATACCACTATAATGGAAGCTGAAATTTGTATGAGAGTCCTAGTAATACTGTCTTGTACAATCCAGTTTTCCATGAGATCATTTTGCAGTGTTACTTTGCAATATAAAACTAATTAGAAGATAGTCCACAGCACAGAGGGCCTGCGGCAGTGTGCACATGATTTCTGTTCCCGTCTATTTTGTTTACATCAAAATATGGTGCCCCCCCTTTCCCCCCGCATAGGTTTAGCCTTCATTTGCAGTCATTCACAAAAGGGCTGTGTGCTAATTTCTTTCTGTGCTGAATGGAGGAGCATTACACTGCTCTACAGCCAAAATGCTTCTGAAATAAATGTAGTCCAACTTCACTAATTCTGGGTCACTGAGAATGAAAATGATGCTTAAAATTGTTGATTGGCTCTAGTTTTCAAGATATGCTATTGGGTCAGTATATACGACCCTTGACTTGGGAATGGCGGAGGATAAGTGAGTTATAAAGGGAAAGGATCTCAATTTAAACCAGAAATGACTAAAATACATCTTTGACTGGATCTATGAATAAATCTATGACTGGGTTTGGACAGTACTTGCTTTTTAGGCAAAACAATGAATGATGCAATCTGAAGCTGGTATTGCATCATACATGATATGAATTGCATCATGTTATTCCTAGAAGTCATGGATGATGCAATCATAATGAAGCTTACATCACTCTGCTGAACAAATTGCCCTATATCAGCTCTAGAAATCATACAGTGTCGTGCTCTCTTCTTTGTCAGTGTTTGATTTTGCAAAGGGACACATTTCTGTTTAGCCAAAGTGAGCAGAGATGCCTCGTACTTGTGTGAACAGTGCAGATAACTTCTGCTATGTTTGTGGTGAAGTGACTTTTGCATCACAAAAGCGCAGTCTAACCACTATGGTTAAGAAAGCCTATCACCTTTATTTTGGCAGCAAAATTGGAGATCAGGACAAGAGGTGGGCCCCACACATATGCTGCAACACTTGTACAACAAATCTTCGCCAGTGGTTGAACAGGAAAAGGAAATCTATCCCTTTTGCAGTGCCAATGATTTGGAGAGAGCCAACAGATCATACTAGCAATTGTTACTTCTGCATAGTGCCTCCAGTTGGGAAAGGTGTGTCAAAGAAGAAAAAGTGGACTGTGCATTATCCAAACATTCCATCAGCTATATGCCCAGTACCCCACGGAGGAGGACTGCCGGTTCCTGATGCACCAGAATCATTCTCACTTGAGTCAGATGAGGAAGAGGATGAAACTTCTGGTCCTGAACCATCAATGTCACAGGACCCACATTTTCTCCCATCCTCCTCCTCTGAACCACACCTCATAACACAAGGTGAACTGAATGACCTTGTCAGGGATTTGGAACTACCCAAGAGTAAGGCAGAGCTGTTGGGCTCCAGACTACAGCAGTGGAATCTCCTGGCAGGCTATCAGGGCAAATGGAGCCCATCAATGCTTGCAGACTATTGCTGGACAGTGACAAGAGATGCTCCATTTAATGAATACAAGAGACAAGCCAAGAAGCGCCGAGTAGACACTGAATAGGACTAAACTATGTACATAATAGTTTTTTGCTTTTTGTTTCATAATAAGTTTTATTTATATAACCCTTTTGCTGATTTTTAAAGTGTTACATAAACAGGACAGGTGAAATATCATCATGTAAAGCAACCATAAACACATGAAAAGACCTCGGATTACAATTTATGATTAAAACTCTATCTACGCAATATACATAGACATACAATGTAAAAACTTAAATATCTTAGAAACAGTAGCCAATCAGTTGTTTTAATTGTCATATTTGAATTCAGCACATCAAAATACATAATAAATAGCACATTTTATCTCTGAAGCAGACGACTTCTCAAAAATTGTAGACCAGTGTTATGGCTAATGAAGACACAATGAAAAGGTGTATGTCTGTTTCCACAGGACTGCAGGAAATCAAGGAGCCTTCTTGTATATGTTGTTAGTTGGTACGTGAAAGTTAATTCAGACATGTTGGAATTGTAAGTAAGTGCATTGAAGAGAAATGGATTGTTTCACCATATTTGACCCACTTTTTCTGGCCACTTAGTAAAAGGCTTGTGGCACTTTTCCCCTCAAGAGTAGGGATGCTAACCTGAGTCACCTGATGATTTTAATCTTGGACCCCCACCCTACATTCTCCCTTCACTTTAACTCTCATACAATATTCTTCATTTTCTGTTATGAAGAGCTATGAAATGTGGTTGTACGTTACTAACAATTTTGCCATTCCACCCCAGAGATGGATGCTTCTGATATGATTCCTATCACATTTGTAAAGCACTTGGGAATTAATCATGCTGAAAATATAATAGTCATACACCTTGTCTGCTTTCTTCCTTATAATTTGCTCAGTTTTGTGGATTTTGAGAATTACAGTAGCTACTCAAGAAATTTCCAAGTTTTGGAGTAAATTTCTCACTTTCTTCCTGTTTTTCAACCATGTAATAGAGTGTCAACATTTTTCAAAATATTGAAGAAACATTTTTTACTAGTGCTAATAAATATATTTTCATTGGGAAAGAAATGGTCCCATGAATATCATCAGATGTTTTCTCCCAAATATTCATACCACACTTATGAAATTTCCAAGAGATGAGAAGACAAGGAGGCTAGATGGCACTATAGGCTAATGGACTAGCTTTCTGTTATGAGGATAAATGAAGTGAGTTTGGTTGTCTTAACAAAAACTAGTGGATACATTAAGGTGCAGCCAAATCCTATAAACACACACACACGTAACTTTGTTCTCTTATCTAATGCCCATTAAAAAATCAGTGGGCCTATTCGCATACTTTACTTTGTGATTTTGCAAGCTCAGCCCAGAATGAGTAGTCAAGATAGGCCTGCTTTTCAGAGATGCTGATCTCCCACTGACTTTGATTAGAGTTGGGGGTGTTAAGTACTTCTGAAAAAACAGCCTTAACAGGGCCAGATCAGACACCGCAGGAGAGGCCAGAATTGCATGGCTTAAGAGACATGGGGAAGCTTACCAGTTCCTCATTATAGTCATGAAACACTAAAGCCACCACACTCTGCACCTAGAGTTTTAAATTATAACAACAACAATACATGCTAATTTCTGTAGCCATCTCTTTCCCCTTTGGCCCTAGTGGTTAACTAATAGTCAGGGCCTTGGCAGGTTGTTTGTTAAGCGGAAACATTGATTAAATGATTCAGGTATTCCTTTAGAGCAATCCTGTTGGTTCACAAAGAATGTACAGTGAGTCCTGTTTCCCTGAACACAGGAAGAACAAACAATAGCATGTAGTTTCCTTGCTCACATTTTCTAGACTCGCCTTTTCAGCCAGTCCCATGCCCCAAGGAGTTCTGTCTCTACTCCCTCTTTGTGCCATACTCATGACTGCTTCTCTGCCCTTATGGTTGCTTTAACAAAGACACACAGCTTGCCAAAAACAATCTAATAGCCCCATGTGTTTGCAATCAGTTCCAGGGAAACCCCTCACACCACCTAGCATAGTCCTGCTCAGACTTTGCCATGTTGCCAATTGCCTTGGGCAGTAGCTTCTATTGATTCACGTTTCATTCTATTGTTCCATAAAGAAGCTTAATTGCTCCATTTAGCATGAAAAAAGGATGCTTAGTATACTTACAGACTTTGACCAGGTTTGTGACTGATGTATAGATCAAATACACAAGTTATGGAAGCCATTAATACCTTCTAGCATAACAATCTTTATGCATGTGGCAACAGCTAAAGTTTTCTAAATATTGTACATATAGGAAAAGAGGCTTTGCCCTGAAGTGTTTACAATCTAAATGAACAAAACAAAGAACACACTCAAATCAAAGGAAGGGTGAGGGGAAAGGAGACAAGAGATGGTTTCCCCCAACAGTTATGCTGGCTTTTCATTAATCACGTGATTTTCATTGTTTCTAATGAGCTGTCAATTATGCAAATTACTGGAACATATAATACTACTTCTGAACATAGTGTTACATTCTCATCCTTTTAAATATTAGAAAACATGCCAATGCATTTTTTTTTAAAATTCAATTGTGGTGAAAGACACATGATTAACAGAGCCTGGAAACAGAAGCCCTCAGTGTATTAACAGAATTGGTGCAGAACAGGCTGTGGCAGTACAAGTCATGCCCAATGGTTAGAGCAGGAGTTGGTAGTTGGATACTAGAGCCTGACCCAGCATCAGAGCCAAAGTCAGGATTCACAGCTGAGGGTCAAACCTGGGTTACTTGAAGTGAGGGGGCGGCGTCCACTGGCTCCCTTGACGCCTTCGAGGAGCAGTGGGCGCTGTCTGGGGTTCTCTGCTCGGTGTCCCCATTAGGTTCTCTCCTTTGACCTCGCTCCTGTCCCTGTTCTTTTATTAGTTGTCCCCCGCACTCAGTGGGTTCTGTGGCCCTGTGGTTCCTCCCCTTAGGCTGGGGGAGGATCCTTTAGCAGTGGGCGGGCTTTGCCCGCCCACTTCCCAGACACCCAATAGGTACTTGAAGTGAGGAAAGGCAGGAGAGAGGTTGAAAAAAGCAGGCATAGGAGACAATGCTGTCACAGTCATAAGCTAATGCTTCAAGCAGCTGCTGAAGTGCCTCTGCTGCTACACTTAAGAGCTAGTCTGCTAACTTTTCCAGTCCTGTAGCCAATCAGGAAGCTTATTACAGGCCAGCTGCACTCAGGCTCCAGAGGCAGAGATTGGCTCTGCTGCAGGCTGTGCTTCCAGACACAGCCTGAAATTGTGGTCTTTAATTAGTATTGCTCCAAACTTAACTTTTACTAAAAAAGATGGGGAGAAAATGGCTCCCATCCCACTCACCCTTTATGAAAATTGAGAACTCAAAGCATTTCACGTGCAGCACAGATCTTAGCTGGCTAACATCACTACTACATAGTCTAGGGGTTAATTCAAGTTATCATAGTCATGCAGCTTTGTTTTGCTTATTTCATTAAAACCCTGTCAGTAATTAGAGAAGGCCTTAAACCTCAGATCTGAAATTCTCCAAAAGTGGAGATATTTTGATTCAGGGTCTGCTTCAAGACTATTAGACAGAGAAATCCAAACAACAGAGTTTGGATTCAAATCCAGATCCAAATTTCCACTAAATTTCAGGCAGAAATTGGGATTAGGATCAGATATTTGGATTGTGCCCTACTCCTGAAATCATATAAGGCCTCAATCTTTCTATCAAAGTTAGTAAAATTATATCGAGAATGACTTTTCTCAGATCCTTTTCACTTCAACAAACCCTAAATTTGGGGCAGGGTACCAAATATTTCCACTATATTAGCTTACTGCCTGTAAAACATTATAGATATAGAGATATATCTCTATATCTCTACACACACACCAAAATTGAGATCAATCCAAAATGAAGTTGCTCACAGTTGTGTTATAACATAATGCAGGTTGCCTTCTGAAAAACCAGCTGTTCTAGAGAGGGTCCTGGGTTTGACACAGAATCCTATGGCAACCAAAATGATGGTGAGCTTGAAACAAAGACCTGAAATAAATATATCTGAATTCAAATTCCCTAAGTTCTTGAGAAGTCTGAGATCTGAGTTTTACAAACTGGACCTGAACCCAGATCCAAGTTTTGCAATTAAGGCCTCACTTTATGTGTGAGCCAGCTAGAATCCCCACACCCCCATTAGTACTTATGCCTAAATTTTGCAGCTCAGGCTCTCTCTATCAATGTCTTTGCTTGGACATGATTTTTTTTAAGAATGAGTGAGACCCATTTAAAAACCAGTCCTGGTGTGTATACACCACTCTGTTTGGAGCTGATAGAGAACTTAGCATGAGTAATAGCTCATATCATTAAATCCAGCTACACTACAAGCTCAAAATGTACTCAACACAAATGTTATCAATTCTAGTGCAAGCTTCCATAGCACTACTGAATACAATGGAGACTCCAGCCTGCATTCCTGCCTATTAGGAAGGTTACCGGCTGCTTAGTTCCCTCCAGCTTTCCCTTTACGGTGACTTTTGATATTTGAAAGAGGGATAGATTGAGGCAAGGAATATGAGAGGGCATTTGTGGATAAAAGGATTTTATATGCCACTAGCCTTAAATACTCTCCTCCCTTGCACTGGGGACAATGCTGGAACAATCTTAAAATGGGGGAGATAACCAGATCAGCCCTAATAACTTCATGCTCTGTATTCATAACAGATTACAGTACCTGTAGTGGGTTCCAGGCCCCTTTTGCTATAGTATTATTATGGATTTCTTAAATTATTTGTGTAGGCAAAGCACAAGCTATTAGGATAGGAGTTCTTCCACTCCCTTCTCTGTGAGATTATTAGATTGCTTTTACTGGGTTTTTGCAGGCACTGTCAATTATAAAGGGTTGGCTTTGATTGCAATACAGTTTCAAGAGGCTGACAGAGTCACACAAAACCAATCAGTGATCTCACACTGTGATCACTGCTAGCCCCTCAAAAGAGTCCCTTAAAAAGAAACACACTGACTTTCAGAGGGGGACATTTTTGATCACCTTACTCCTGACATACAATAAAATGTTGATGAAAACAATAGTTTCTGACATTATAGGTTCTTCTCCTTCAGTACTTCTGCCAAAAACAGGCAGGAGAGAACTCCCAGTAAGTGGAGGTATTCAGAGAGAGAAGAAGGGATCACAAATCTCAAGTGGGAGCAGATCTTCAGGCGGGGGGAGCACTCTCAACCAGGAGAAAATACTTCATTTCATGATACATGATTTCCAATTAAGTTCATACATGACAAATTTCTGAATTTTTGGAAGACTGTCAGAAGTTTAGCTAACATCAAGCTCAACAGCAGAGAGACAGTACTATCAGAGACTGCACTATCAAAACAGGAGGTACTGGAATGAACTGATCATTTAAAAAGCAACAAGTCACCAGACCCAGATTTTATACATCCAAGATTTCTGAAGGAACTCAAGTCTGAAGTGGTTGAGCTGCTAGTAGAAATATTAAATATTATTAAAATCATCTATTATTCAAGAGGCTTGGAGAGTAGAAAATGTACCTATTATTTAAAAAAGGCACTAGAAGTGATCTGGGGAACTGTAGGCCAATGAGCCTTACTTATCTTCCTAATAAACTAGTTGAACTGATAATTAAAAATAGACTTATAAAACACTTAGCTCATGATAGAAAAGGGTCTAACCTGCACAGCTTCTGCACAGGAAAATCATGCCTCTCTAATCTATTACTATTCTTTGACTGTGTCAATAAAAAACTGTGAATAAAGGAGAACTGGTTGATATAAATTATTTAGAGTTTTAGAAGGTCTTCAACAAATTTCCTCATAAGAGACTACTAAAGTTACTAAGTAGTTATGATCCCAGAGGCGAAGTATCATCATGGATCAGAAACTATCCAAAGGACAGAAAACAAAGAATAGGAATAAATGGTCAATTGTCATCATGGGAAAAGGCTAACAATAGGGTGCCTCAACTTTCCATATCAGGTCATGTGTTATTTAATGATCTGGAAGAGGGGATGAGCAGTGAGATTCCAAAATTTTCAGATGACACAAAGTTATGTAGGTCAGTCAAGCCTGGAAAAGACTTAGAGGAGCTGCAGAAGGACCCTCAGGCTTCAGAGCATAAAACAACCTCTACCTATTGGGGAATAGGAGAAAACATCCCTGAGGAAGATTATCCCACAGCTGTCCAGGAGCGGTGCCAGAGTTTCTGGCGCCCTAGGCAGAATTTGGGGGGCGGTATTTTGTGCGCTCCCCATGGGGCGCGTGGGAGCTTCCGGTTCTACTCCCATCACACCGCCGAAGAAGGACCCTCTGCCGAAATGCCGCAGGCGACAGTGGCAGTCATTGAGCTGCTCAATTGCCTGCTGCTGTTTTCTGCGGCACATTGGCAGAAGGTCCTTCTTCGGCTGTGTGACAGGAGTGGAACCGGAAGCTCCCGTGCACCCCGTGAGGAGCACACAAAATGCCGCCCCTCAAATCCTGGCGCCCTAGGCGACCGCCTAGGGTCACCTAATGGAAGCGCCGGCCCTGCAGCTGCCTACAGTAGGGGACCCTAAATCTTTGTCTGGAGCATCTGGTACTAGCCAGTGCTGAATCTTCATCTGAAGCATCTGGTACTAGCCACTGCTGAACCACTGGTCTCATCCAGTAGAGCAAATCCTATCTTCCTTTCAGTGTCATAGCAACATACACCACAATGTCTCTGTAAGCGTGCGCTGTTGGGGTTCGCCCCTCTCTGGGGCAGCTGGGAGCCAGGTCGCCCCACTACCTGGGGCAACAAACGACAGGTCAGGGGCTCAGACCCTCAGGCAGGGGCTGAGCCAACAGTTTAGTATTCAAGCCATGGCCGTAGGGCAGGGCAGGGCAGCAAACAGTTTAGAGCTCAGACCCTCAGGCAGGGGCTGAGCCACGTAGCTCAGTATATAAGCCCAGGCCTTAGCTCAGGGCGGGGCAGCAAGCAACAATGCAGGGCTCAGACCCTCAAGACAGGGGCTGAGCTTCCAGTTCAGTCTATTAAGCCCAGGCCCTGGGTCAGGGAGGGGCTGCAAATAGCAATGCAGAGCTCAGACCGTCAGGCAGGGGCTGAGCAAACAGTTCTGCAAGGTAGGAAACTCAGGCTCTTGGGCCTGAGCGTCGGGGCGAGGGGGAGACTGCCACCCATGAGTGGGGTGGCAGGGGGGATGCAGGCCCGCCCACTCCTCTGCATCCCAGCCCGGGGCCCTAACAGCGGCAGGCGGCCTGCTGCTGTGTCAATGGGGATCCTGGCCGCAACACACTGACATTGGCTCTGGTTGTGCTGCAGCCAGACTAGGGTCGGCTGCCCCCGGGCTACTTCCAGACTCCCCCTCGGGGCTTACCTGGATCCTGGGGTTGTCCTCCGCAAGGTCCAGGTGCATGGGTTTGTCCCGGCTGGGGCTGGGTGGTAGGTCCGGCAACTCCTCCGGAAAGTCGGCCCAGGGGAGCTCCGGCATCTCCTCCGGATAGCAGGCGCGGAGGAGCTCCGGTAGCTCCTCTAGGTAGCGGGCACGGGGGAGCTTGGGCCACTCTGGGCGGCTACCCTGGGTCGCAGAAGTCTCCCAGTCCCGAGCTTCCTGAGGGACATCTGCTCGCTCCGGCTGCTGGGGCTTGACTGAGCTCTGAGAGCCCGCCTTTATAGTTCCGGGTCGGCGCCTGACCCTTTGCGGGACGGGCTCAGAGCTCTTTAGCTCCGCCCAGTCCAGCCTCCGGCTGGGTTCTTCGTCCTCTGGGGCAGCTGGGAGACAGGCCGCCTCACTACAACCCCCCCCCCCCTCAAGTCTGGCTCCTGTTCGGCGGGGCCAGACCCTTCCATGCCTCCCAAGCGGGAAAGGAAGTCCGCATTAGTGTGGTCCTTCCCGGCCCTATGGCGAACCGTAAAGGCATAGGGCTGTAACGCCAGGTACCACCGCTGTAGTCTCATATTATGGTCTTTCATTCGAGCCAGCCATTGGAGTGCGGCATGATCAGTAACTAACGTGAATGGGATTCCGAGGAGACAATATTGCAATGCATCACAAGCCCACTTTACTGCGAGGGCCTCCTTTTCCACTACCGCGTAGTTCTTCTCCCGGGGGAACAGATTCCGGCTGATATAGATGACCAGATGCTCTTCCCCATCGACCTCTTGGGAGAGGACAGCCCCGAGTCCCACCTCGGAGGCGTCTGTTTGGAGGATGAATGCCCGGTCAAAATCAGGGCTATAGAGGACTAGTTCGTGGCCGAGGTCTTGCCTTGAGTGTTTGGAACGCATTGTCGCACTCTCGGGTCCATACTACTTGCTGCGGGCTGTCCTTGGTCAACAATCCAGTCAAGGGGGCTGCAATAGCCACAAATTGGAGAATGAACCACTGATAGTAGCGGGCCTGTCCCAGGAACTGGCGTACTTGGCGTTTTGTGGCCAGCGGTGGGCAGGTTGCAATGGCCTGAACTTTTCCCACGAGGGGTTTTACTTGTCCATTCCCTATGGTATACCCCAGGTAGGTCGTTTCTTGCCAGCCAATATGGCACTTCTTTGGGTTGGCGGTTAACCCGGCTGCCCGCAGGGACCTCAGGACTGCTACTACCCACTCTAGGTGGTTTTCCCATTGGTGACTATAAATAACCACATCATCAAGATAGGTGGCCGCGTAGTCCCGATGGGGCTGAAGGTGGCGGTCCATCAGCCGCTGAAACGTGGCCGGGGCCCCATGGAGGCCGAAGGGCATCCAGGTAAACTGATACAGACCCGTAGGGGTGGCAAAAGCGGTCTTCTCCCTGGAGGCCGGCTCAAGGGGGATCTGCCAATATCCCTTGCTCAGATCAAGGGTGGTAATGTAACGGGCCTCTCCCAACCAGCCGAGCAGCTCATCTACCCGGGGCATCGGATATGCGTCGAACTTTGAGATGGCATTGACGCGTCTGAAATCAATGCAGAACCGTCGGGTGCCATTGGGCTTTGGTACCAGCACTACTGGGCTGCGCCATTCGCTTTGTGACGGTTTGATGACTCCCAAGTCCAGCATGGCCCGTACTTCCTCTTCGACGACCTGTCGCATCTGACATGGCATGGGCCTGGTCACACCTCGGATCACCACCCCAGGCTCTGTCTGAATTGTATGATGGATGAGGGTGGTGTATCCTGGTTGGGTTGTGAAGGTGCGGGGGAACGCTTGTAGGAGACACTGGGTCTGTTTGAGTTGTTCCGCAGTCAGGGTCTCTCCAAGCTGGGGCCCTCCAGGGTCCTCCGAACATGTTACCTGGGGACCCAGCTCGGGTTCCGGTGGGTATGGGTTAATTAACAGTCCCTCTCGCTCCCGCCAAGTTTTGAGAAGGTTCACATGGTAGCATTGCATTTTCTTGAGCCAGTTGGGCTGGTGGATCTCATACGTGACAGGCCCGATCTTTCGGATCACCTCACAAGGCCCTTGCCATCGGGCCAGGATCTTTGATTCACTGGAGGGGAGGAGGAGTAAAACCCGATCTCCAGGTTGGAAGTCACGAGTCCGCACATCGTGGTTGTAGGTCTGGGCCTGAGCCTCTTGGGCGGCCTTCAAATTCTTATGCGCCAGGGCCTGCGTAAGGCGCTCCTGGAGCTAGAGTACCTATTTTAAGAGGCCCTGGGCGGGGGACAGGGCTTGCTCCCATGTCTCCCTCATTAGGTCCAATAGGCCCCGTGGGCATTGACCGTACAGTAGTTCAAACGGAGAAAATTTTGTAGATAACTGAGGAACCTCCCGAACCACAAGGAGCAGAGGTGGAAGCAACTGGTCCCATCGGCGGAGATCTTCTTGGGGGAACTTGCGTAGCATGTCCTTAAGGGTTCAGTTAAATCGTTCAACCAACCCGTCGGTCTGGGGATGGTAGACCAACGTACGTAGTTGCTTGATTCCCAGGAGCTCATACACTTGCTGCAACAGCCGAGAAGTAAAGTTGGTGCCCTGGTCTATGAGGATCTCCCGGGGCAGGCCTACGCGGGCGAAGATCTTCACGAGCTCACCTGCGATGCTGCTGGCCGTGATGTTTCGGAGGGGTATTGCCTTGGGGAACCGGGTAGCATAATCCACCTTGACCAATATATACTGAAACCCACCAATGCTTTTGGGGAGAGGCCCCACCAGGTCCATGGCCACATGCTCGAAGGGGGTTTCGATCAAGGGCATGGGGACCAGGGGCGCCTTGGGGGTTTGTGCAGGAGCAGCCAACTGGCAGTCTGGGCAGGACTTACAGTAGTTCCTCACCTCCTGGTGTATGCCCGGCCAGAAGAAACGTGTCAATATCCGGGACAGGGTCTTCTCGTGGCCCAGGTGTCCAGGCACCGGGACGTCGTGGGCTAGTTTCATGACGGCTCGTCGATGACATTGGGGCACAAGGAGTTGGGTCTGAGACTCCCCCGTGTGGGGGTCCCTCTCAACCCGATAAAGGCGCTCCTGTCGCAGTTCAAGGTGTGGCCACTGGGCCACCCGGTGTGGATCCATGACGGTGCCATTGACAGTGGCCAACTGCTCGTATGCCCGCTGAGTGTGGGATCAGCCCTTTGATCACGGCAAAAGTCAGTGTGAAGCGAGGGCTCCCCAACAGCTTCTGGGGGAGAGTCCTTCGATTCTCCCGTCGGTTTGGTGGGGTCGGGTGCTTCCCCTTCCTCGGCCCTGGTCTCAGGGGGGTCTCCTTCCAAGGCTGGTGTGACACCTCAGGCGTTCCCTGGTGTTGCAGCGGAGGACTTCTGGGAACTCTGGCCAGTCCCGCCCCAGGATCACTGGGTATGCAAGGTGCAGGGCTAGACCCACCACTATTGGTCAGGTGACCCCACCTACTGTTAGCTGGGCTCGAGTACTGGGGTACAGCCTATGTCCCCATGGATACACTGCAGCTGGATCATCCCCAGGCGGGTGTTGGCCTGGGGGCCTAAGTTTTGGCGGATCAGTGTCTGGCCGCAGCCTGAATCAATGAGGGCCACCATTGGGTAACCCTCCACGACCACTGGCACTGTGATCTTGGCAGCTTGTAGACGTCGGGCACGGGCTTCCCCTGAGCAGACCTGGCCAAAGTGGCACTCCATCGCTGTGCAGTTCCGTTGTAAATGGCCATACTCCCCGCAGGAAAAACAGGGCCCAAGATCTGCCCGTCCCGGCCATGGACGTGTTCCTGTGGCTCCCCAGGGAGGGTTCCGGTTGATCCCTCGAGCAACTGGAGAAGGTGCTGGAGCTTGTCGCCCTGGGGCCTCTGCTGGATGGGTTCAGGGCTCTGGACCCCGGGAGGAAACCCATGAGTCAGTCTGGGCGGGCGCCCCCCTCATCTCTGGGTTAGGGTGCCCCACTCCAGGTGGGGCTGCTTGTACAGTCGGACTCACCGGTGCCTCAGCAGCTAGGAAGTCCTCCATCAGGGTGATGGCGGCGGCTAGCGTCACCGGGTGATGGCGGAGGACCCAGGCCCTTCCTCGCGGCGGGAGTATGTGGGTGAATTGTTCCACCTCCGGAGCTCGTCTTTCGGGCTGCAGCCACCACTTGCATGCCTCCCTTAGCTCCTGAGCCACCATTCAGGGCTGGGCCCCTGTGGGGTAGGCCAGGCTCCGAAACCGCCGCCGGAAGGTTTCTGGACTCACGTCCAAGGCATCTAAAATTGCGGCCTTTACCTGACTGTAGTCCCGAGCCGCCTCCGTGGACAGGCCCTGATAGACCGTCTGAGCGGTCCCAGTCAGGTACAGCACAAGAGGGTAGCCCATTGGTCCAGGGCCCAACCAGTGACGATCTCCACCCATTCAAACATGAAGAGAAAGGCTTCTGGGTCATCGTTGGGGCTCATTTTTGTTATCCGGATAGGCGGGGCATTGCCAGGTGGTCCTGGGGGCCCCACCGGCTGGTACTCAGCAGGATGGGGCAGCAAGGTCACCAACTGCTGCAGGCATTGTTGCTGGTGGTCGCGATTCTGGCATCCCAGTTCCAGGATCAGCTGCTGCTGCTGCGTCCCGAGCTGCTGGACGAGTTGCTGCTGCTGCTGGAGCAGGGTGGCGGCCAGCGGCTGCTGCTGCTGAAGCTGGGCTGCTTGCTGCTGCTGTTGGTTCTCTGCCAAAAATTTCATCAGCTTGTCCATGTCCATGGCTACCGCGGGCAAGTCTCCTCAGATCCCTTCTCACAGGGATCAGGGTTCGGGATGGAGGCTCCCCACTTCTAGTACCACGTGTAAGCGTGCGCTGCTGGGGTTCGCCCCTCTCTGGGGCGGCTGCGAGCCAGGCCGCCCCACTACCTGGGGCAACAAACGACAGGTCAGGGGCTCCGACCCTCAGGCAGGGCTGAGCCAGCAGTTCGGTTTACTAAGCCCAGGCCCTAGGTCAGGGCGGGGCAGCAAACAACAAGTCAGGGCTCAGACCCTCAGGCAGGGGCTGAGCAAACAGTTCAGTATATAGGCCCACGTCCTCGGTCAGAGCGGGGCTGCAAACAACAATGCAGGCAGGGCTCAGACCCTCAAGCAGGGGCTGAGCTTCCAGTTTAGTCTATTAAGCCCAGGCCCTCAGTCAGGGTGGGGCTGCAAATAGCAATGCAGAGCTCAGACCGGGGCTGAGCAAACAGTGCAGTTTATTAAGCCCAGGCCCTGAGTCAGGGCGGGGCTGCAAACAATGGTTCAGGGCTCAGGCCCTCAGGCAGGGGCTGAGCAAACCGTTCTGCAAGGTAGGTAGCCCAGGCTTCTGGGCCTGAGCGTCGGGGCGAGGGGGAGACTGCCACCCATGAGTGGGGTGGCGGGGGGACGCAGACCCGCCCACTCTCCTGCATCCCAGCCCGGGGCCCTAACAGCGGCAGGCGGCCTGCTGCTGTGTCAGTGGGGATCCTGGCCGCAACACACTGACATTGGCTCTGGTTGTGCTGCAGCCAGACTAGGGTCGGCTGCCCCCGGGCTACTTCCAGACTCCCCCTCAGGGCTTATCTGGATCCTGGGGTTGTCCTCCGCAAGGTCCAGGTGCATGGGTTCGTCCCGGCCGGGGCTGGGTGGTAGGTCCAGCAACTCCTCCGGAAAGTCGGCCCAGGGTAGCTCCGGCGGCTCCTCCAGGTAGCAGGCACGGGGGAGCTCCGGCGGCTCTTCCAGGTAGCGGGCACGGGGAAGGTCCGGTAGCTCCTCTAGGTAGCGGGCACGGGGGAGCTCCAGTAGCTCCTCGAGGTAGCGGGCACGGGGAAGCTCCGGTAGCTCCTCGAGGTGGCGGGCATGGGGGAGCTCGGGCCACTCTGGGCGGCTACACTGGATCGCAGGAGTCTCCCAGTCCCAAGCTCCCTGGGGGACATCTGCTTGCTCCTGCTGCTGGGGCTTGACTGAGCTCTGAGGGCCTGCCTTTATAGTTCCGGGTCGGCGCCTGACCCTTTGCGGGATGGGCTCAGAGCTCTTTAGCTCTGCCCAGTCCGGCCTCCGGCTGGGCTCTTCATCCTCTGGGGCGACTGGGAGACAGGCCGCCTCACTACAGTCTCCCTTTTAAAATAGAATTTGTTTTAGAGAGAGAGAGAGAGAGAAGGATTTTCCCCTCCCTGAAATTTACAGAAATTTCTCCACCCTTCACCATCACACTTGCTTTAAGTGAGCAATTTGGCAATGACTTTGTCTAGTTATTAAACAAAACTGATGTTCAAGATTCAGAAACTGACTCCACTGATCAGCAGAAAACTATTCTCTGTATTGCTAAACATCACCTGCAAAATGAACTTCCACAGCTCAGTTGTTCCATTCAGTTTCGTTATTGAGCAATCAGTTAACTTGAAAGTCAATAGAAATTGGAACACAGCAGGAAAGGGACAGGTAACAATTTGGCTTACATACCTACACCACTCAAACTGCAGGCAAGCTGAAAATACACAAGTCTCTTAGCAGGTTTTCCTGTTAAAGACTTAGGGTATGACTACATTCAAAACTTCAAAGCGCTGCTGCGGGAGCACTTTGAAGTGCAAGTGTGGTCGCAGCACCAGCGCTGGGAGAGAGCTTTCCCAGCGCTGCGCGTACTCCACCTCTCATGGGGATTAGCTTGCAGCGCTGGGAGCCGCGCTCCCAGTGCTGCTGCACTGTTTACACTGGGCTTTGCAGCGCTGTATCTTGCAGCACTCAGGGAGGTGTTTTTTTCACACCCCTGAGCGAGAAAGTTGCAGCGCTGTAAAGCGCCAGTGTAGCCAAGGCCTTAATTTTCCCTTCTGTTAAGTCTATAACCTTCTTGAAATGATTGCATAGCCATTTCAACCACTAACTCTCTCTAATGGGGACACTGCTGTTTAAATATCCAACAGGTTTGAATAAGCTTTCCCCTTAACTTTCTTAACACAATACAGCTTTGTATTTTTAACAGCAATGGGCTGTAACCAACAGTCACTTTGAAGACTGGCTGTGTTTCCTACCACACTGGAGAACAGCTTCCTGTAGCTAGGTTATCTAGTAGCTATGCTCTGATTTGATTCCAGGGACAATTGGGCCTCCAAAGCCTGAAAAATCTAAGGTTTGTTTTCCTCATTAGGGAAACGAAATGGAGAAGCTCATGGTGTCTCAGGGGCGGCTTCAGGTCCCAGCACGCCAAGTGCGTGCTTGGGGCGGCAAGCCACGGGGGGCGCTCTGCCGGCGCCGCAAGGGTGGCAGGCAAGCTGCCCTCGGCAGTTTGCCTGAGGAGGGTCCGCTGGTCCCGCAGCTTCAGAGGACCTCCTGCAGGCACGCCTGCAGGAGATCCGCCGAAGCCACAGGACCAGCAGACCCACCGTAAGCAAACCACTGGAGGCAGCCTGCCTGCTGTGCTTGGGGCGGCAAAATCCCTAGAGCCGCCCCTGTGGTGTCTGATGTATTTAATAATTTGGCTCCAGCAGACAACATAAGGTCTTGGCCCCTCAGGGGGTGTTCTTAAAGCCTGCATTGTTAATGAGGATGACCTGCAAGTATCTAGCAATAATTTCATACCATAGAACTTGTCTGAAGGTGTTCCCCAGATTCAGTACATAATACTTGCTATTGTGATAGAGTTCCCACCCCACAGACGGTCTCTAGAGGACACGTCTAAATCTCTGTCCTCTTGGGCATAGATTCTCTTAGTGCAGCTTCCAAAGGGCTACTTGATCGGCTTTTTATTGTGATTGACCAGAAGCAGAGTTTCCCGTGCCCTGCCTGATACAAGAATCCCCCAAATCATTTACAGCTAGAGCTGGGAGTAATTTTTGGGACAAATAATTAATTTGCCAAAAATGCAATTGGAAGTCAAGAAACTATTTACAAATTGACAGAAATTTACCAAATAGTTTTGGCCAAAAACATATTTTTCAGGCTAGTGTTTGGAAGCATGATTTAGTTTTGTAAAGTTGTTATTCAGTTTAGTGATGGGTTTGACCAAAACCCTGGATCCAAACACACCTGAACTTGAGCAGAGTTTGGACCCAAATCCCTATTTTGCAGTTGTCCTCTCCACCAGTTCCTACTGAGAGAAATGCCACAGGTAGTCCTCTTCTGCCTGAGAGGTTGATCATCCCAATACAGGGCCTTCAGAAGGGGAGAAATTTTATTTTATTCTTTTTAAATTGTGGGGGAGGGGGATAGAGAGGAATCCTCCCTCCTCTGAAAATAAAATAGTCTGGAGACCAATGGCTTTTCACCATGGTGTCTCCAACTGGCTATTTCTAATAGTCCCGTCATCATGGAATCTTAGGCTTGATCTACACTTAAAAGTTAGGTTGACATAACTACTTCAGTCATGGGTATAAAAAGCCCTCCTCCCTGACTCACGTAGCTATGCTGACTAACCCCAGTATAGAAGAATGTCAACATAGCTAATTTGGTCGGGCGGGCAGGGGGGAAGGTGGTGTTCCTACACTGATGGAAAAACTCCTTCTGTCAGAGCAGGCTGCATTTAAGCTACAGCATATGTACTGATATAGTCTGCAGTATAGACACAGCCTAAGTACCATAGTGGAGGCTGAGTGAGAAAAGAAAAGAGAATTTTCATGCAAAGCTGCAGATATATGAATGGTAAGATACTTCGGTCTCACTTATTCTTACACCATCTGTTCATTTCTTTAGATAGAGTTGCATTAATTCATATGAATCAGCTCAGCCAATGGAAAACAACAGAGCTCATCGCTGCATGCTGGCTTAGTGACATGTCACTTGTGTCCCTGTTGTTGCAATGGGTATTGGCAGCTGTGAATGAATGGCAATGATCTTCCACTACTGAACAGTTTGCATTGTGAAAGCCTGTGGATAAAGAAAATGGCCTTCAAATGATAGCCCTTAATTGCACTAGCCACCATAGACACCGACTCTGTGGGTATTCCAGCCATGGAGCACCCACAGAAAAAAATTAGAGGGTGCTTAGCACTCACCGGCAGCCAGCTCTCCCCCTCCCTCTCAGTGCCTACTGCCCACTGCCATCAGCTGTTCCGCGGTGTGCAGGAGGCACTGGGGAGCGGGGATGGGGCACACTCAGGGGAGGGGGAAAAACTGGGCAGAAAGTGGCAGGGCAAAGTGGTGGATTGGAGGAAGAGGGGGTGGGGCTTGGGGCAAAGTGGGGGGTTGAGCACTCCGGGGGCCCAGAGAAAGCAGGCACCTGTACTAGCCACCACTTAGGAGACAGCTCCTCCAACAATAACAGCTATCAGCACATCATAATGTGGTTGATCTTTTTAACATCTGCAACATAATTTCATTCAGATTGTTTAATCTACACTGTAGAGTTTTGTCATCAAAAGTCAGGCCATTTTAATTAAAGTGCTTTTATTAAAGTGCTGTTGCATGTCCACACTATGCTCGTGTCGGCAGAGTGCACCCACACTAGCAGCTCTTGCATTGACACAGAGATTAGTGAACTGTGGGTAGCTAGCCCACTATGCAACTGGCCACAGGGTGCTTTGGGAAGGGTTTACAATGCCTCATGGGGCAGGTACAGCATCACATGATGCAGGTTTCTCAATCCCTTGGTTCCATGGGCATCCTACTATATTGCCAGCTGCTTTTCAACTGAAGTGGAGGGAGGAGTGAGTGGGTGACAAGGAGCAGGGATGGGGGGAGAGACAGTGTGTTTTGGGGAAGAGAGTCTATGATTTTTTACCTTCTAGTTTCAGGGGGCAACTTCAGAATTGAGTTTTTGATCTAACTCAAGTGTACGGTGCTCTCATATCTCATGTTAATGATTTTTAAAATATTAACACATTAGAAGAAATCTACAAGAGAGATCATGGACCTTCATAAGATACAATTTCACTATAAACAGATTCAACTCCGTTCTGATTTAATTAAAGTTAGTGGGAAAAAGTGTACAGTTTGATCATATCCCTCAACATAATTTAAACAAAGAATTTTTATCCATCACTGCTAATTAAATCACGAGATTGACATAGCATCTAGGGAAAATACAAACACAGAGCAGAAAAAGGACACAATCATTCAGCTGTGGCAGATTTGAATTTTGTACAAATTTTGCAACAGTAAAAAGGAACTCTCCTCTCTTCTCCTGGAACATCAAGGGCCAGACTCTCAGACACACTGTTTTGTGTAGGTTTGTTGGTGCAAAGCAGCTATATACCCTAAGGAACTGAGCAGCATAAGTCTTGGACCACCTTAGCAGCTCCTGTAACACTGCCTCTGCCACAGCGAGTAGGGCTAGTAAAAGAGACATGACCAGGATGCTATTGTATGCCCCTGGTCTGAGTGAAGTAGCAGAGCATAAATAAAGCAGTCTGAAGGCTGCTCTAATTATACTAGGGACCTTTGTTTTTCCATCCCAAATTGTTCCTTTGCTCAGATCTTGGCTAAACCACAGGATCTAGCCTCAGAGCTTAGCATCAAAACATTTCTTTCTTTCATCAAAATCAAAGAAGATATTACATGTATTGTCAGAGCTTGAGTGTAAATTTGCATAGTAAAAGACACTAACCATCATGGTCACGGAATATCAATTAAATTACATTCCTTTTTCAACGAGTTTCCTCTTACAGTCTCTATTTTGTATTGCATTTGCACATTTAGAAAGATGGACACAATGCCCTGAAAATAAAAAAATTTTATTCCCCCTCTTTTCACCATTATAAGGGGGGGGGGAACACTTCCTACAACATTATGAAACATAATTAATGTGTAAAATTATTTTGAATTGCTGATACCCCACTAATTGATCTTGCTGTTTTGGAATCCAAAATATTCTTTGTACTGAAGTTATATGTTTAATAACCATTTCAACAGCTAAAATAGGAATTTCTTTAACATGATCTTCAGTTCCTTCTTGTAATTCCCAATACTCGCAACTTCTGAATGCCAGATTTCCTAATATCTCAATTATCCTACCTAAAAGACTTGCTAACCTGTCTGATGCAAGTCCTACTCTTCATTGCCTTATACCTTGAATGCTGATTTACATCTGAAAGTGAGTATTTTAAAATACTGCCCTTTTGACTGGGTTGAGTTATACATTCTGCACTGGTGTAAATAATTATTCAAGGTGAAAGAAGTGGAGGATCAAATATTTACAAAGATACACTAAGGGTAGATAAGTTTTCAGAATACCTCTCATTTCCCCTTACCATCACTCCCTGCACATCATTTCCATTTACATGATTAAGCGGGAGAAAGTGGATCCAGGTACTTATGCTTTCGCCACTATTAGCAAAAGTGGGGCACAGTAGGACAACTTCAGGGGCAAAGCAGATGTTGGCGAGACACAGAAGTCCCGGGACCAGCAGCCACAACTGGTGCAAATAAGAGCTATTTATACTCCTCCCCAATTTCTCCAAGGTCAGTAACCATCAGGAGGTTGGTCTCAGGAGGCCTAGGGTCAGTTAGCAGCAGCTGCCACTTTATTGTTTCTGGTATATCTCATATTCCACTCAGTTATAAGCCTGTTGAATTCCATGGTTCTCACTGTTTGGCTTTCATCCTCTAACAGATAAGGACTGGCAAATATCCCAGAAAACTGGGCAGCCCTTATCGCAGTCCTGCAGGTGGTAGAAGAAAGCAGCAGGGCAGTGACCTTTCTAAAGACCCACTTCCTCCATACTACTGGGGTCCATCAACTTTACCCAAAGCCACTGAACTGGAACTAGCCCCATCACCAGAGTACTAGTCAGGCGGCATCAAACATGTGGCCATGACTCCTCTGGGGCTGGGACCTAAAATGTTCCATGCCTTGGCAGCTACCTAGCCCAGAGAACGTGGATCTCTGCTGCCACCCAGTATAAATTTATAATAAGGATAAGGCCTTTCAGAGAAGACAGACTGTCTAACAGGGCCATCCTTACCCATACACAAAGTACGCTGCTGCTTAGGGCACTGGGAAATTTGAGGTACCAAATTTCCTGGTGCCCTGCGCAACTGTGCGCTGCTCCAGTCCTTGCTCCGGCTCTTCCGCAGGGCCCTCGCCCCAGCCCTGCCCCCAGTGGATTCCAGAAGTGGTCAGGCCTGCACTCACTGGTAAGTAGAGCCACCTGGCCCCAGCCCGCTCCGCTCTACCGGTTCCCAGCCATGCAGCCAGTGAGTGCTGGAAGGAGGTTCCCCCCTCCCCTCAAGCCTGGGAGCCAGGGGAGCTGAAAAGGCTGATGCTAGGTCACTCTACTTCCTGCAGGAAGTGGCCAGCCCCCTTGCCCCCAGTTCCCTGTGGAGCCCTGGGGCCCCACACATCCCCCATGGGGGGGCTGGGTAGGGCACCAAAATGGACGAGGGGCTCATCTAAACTACAAACGCTGTGCCAGCACAGCTATGCTAGTGGAGATGGAGCATATACTGGCAAAAGGAGGTCTTCTGACAGTAAACCACCTCCCCGAACAATACAAACTATACTGCCAAAAGGCTCTTTTGCTGGTGTAAGCTGCATCTACATGATGGCTTTGCCAGCACAGCTGGGTTGGCTGGGATGCAGTTTTTTTCACATCCCTACTGACACAGCGGTGCTGGAAAAATGTTTTAGTGTAGACCTGGCCCCAGAGTGCAGCTGCAGTGAACTGATGACTTTTAAGTGGTCATTTCATGACTGATTCAGGCTAAATGTAGCCTAGCTTGCGTGAAAGCAGGGAGTGCCAAGCCCACTTGTACATTCCAAAGGGGAAGACTAAAAAGGAAGAAGCTAGACACACCAAGTTTGGCAGCCTATTGGGAGTATGGGTTGGGATCCATCACCTTAATTTGATCTGTCTCTAACCCACTGTGGAACAGAGCTGAACGAATGAAAATCATGATCTGCTGACAAGTAACAAAAACAGCAGCAGCTTTTCAAAGGCAACTGCTTCTGTAACAGTGAAAAATGTAGGTCAAGCACACATATTAGGCAGGGGAAAGAACGTTTAGCAGAGTAACAGATGGCTGGAAGACTTACACTCCCCCATTCTTGTCATGTACTCAGGGCAGCAAGTCATTCAGGCCACCATGGCTGCACTATTTTTAGTCCACTAGCTTGATGAGAACTAGGGTGGTTATGTCTCCTCCAGCTGGGAACCACACCCCTTTTCAGTATAGACATGCCCTCAGATAGAGCAGCCCACAGGGTCTGATGTTAAACTTGTGACTCTCTCTCAGAATAGAAACTCTACCTCTAGAGTAGGTTGTTTAGGGTCCTACAGCCAGAAATGCTCTCTATTAGCGTGCCCTGTAGAGAATAATGGTGAATAATAATCCAATTCACAGAGGATTTCCTAGAAAACTAAGAGACCTTTTCATGTCTAGATTTCTTTCCACAACTTAGACCTTAATTAAAAACAAACACACACACAGAAGTAAAGTTGTAAAGTAAAGGTACCATTGTGACATTTCACTCCATATGATTTTATAAAAATATGCTAATGAGTGTGAATATAATGTAAGTGGAATATGCTTCATGCAAAAGGTCTCTTGTAACATATCATTACAAAGCTTATCTTGTATCTGAAACTAGAAATATGAAATTAACTCTGAGGTCTTATTGTAATTATGCAAAGTGTGGGCAATTAATGGGGGTTTGGAATCTTGATAGCTCCCATTAACCAGGACAATTGACTGTACCTGGTTCTATTTATTTGCAAGCCTTCCTGTGAGTCAGGCTAAGAAGAATGGAGGCTTGGGGTCTCCCAGGACATGTGACCATGTCACCTGGTACTGGAATCCATCTTAAACCTGGTGCTTTTCCTTTTAGAAGGAGGGGTGGGGATGCAGAGAGGCACAAGATTCCCACCTTGTGCTAAAGCTAATAAGGTGGTAGAAGAGAACAAAGGAGGTGGCAGTCATGAGAAATCCCCTAGCTATCACGTGAGCTGGAACTAACAAGGACTGTACTTGGGAAAGGACTGGGCCCAGACTAGGAAGAAGTCTAGTCTGTGAAAGAAAATTATTGGATCATCTCTGAGGGTGAGATTTATCTGTAATCAGTTTCTTATTATATTAGGCTTAGACTTAGATATTTTTTGTTTTATTTTGCTTGGTAACTTACTTTGTTCTGTCTGTTATTACTTGGAACCACTTAAATCCTACTTTTTACACTTAACCAAACAGTGATTTTATTATTAACTAACCCAGAGTAAGTAATCAATACCTGGGGGAGCAAACAGCTGTGCATCTCTCTCTGTGTTATAGAGGGAAGACAATTTATGAGTTTACCCTGTATAAGCTTTATACAAGGTAAAATGGATTTGGACCCTGTTAGGAACTAGGTATCTGGGTGCCAGGGACAGGAGCACTTAAGCTGTTTTCAGTTAAGTCTGCAGCTTTGGGGCACATGGTTCAGACTCTGGGTCTGTGTAGGAGCGGTGTCTGGCTCAATTCAGTGGTGGTGGGGGGTCCTTCCTGGCCTTGTGCCTGAAGCTTCTTCCCGGAGACACTCATCTAGGCCCCCTCCTACAAATAAACCCCCTTTCACACAGGCAGCAGGCAAGATGTGCTCCTGGCCTCCAGATACTCACCCCCTGTAGTTAAAATCCCACTGCAGAGAATTGCATACTCCACTTTATTTGAACGCGTCCTGGGTGAATCACAAGGATCAGAGGTCATACCAGTGCCCAGCTCTGACCCAGCCCCTGCGTGCAGAGGAAACGCACTCCATTGCAACTCAGGAGGGAGAGATTCACACAAGCTGCCTATACTCCCCTCCAGAAAGGTAAGGAGGGGTCTCTGCAGCTCAACTAATCAATATACAATGATCAAACTGCATTTTACAACCCATTTGTCCATGGGCCATGTCTCAGGTGGGCTGAGATCAGGAGGGTAGAGGCAGCTGCCACAGAGAACCCTTGGGTGCTGGATCAGGCTCAGCCTGGGCAGAGGCCACAGCTCGCCTAATTTGCAGGTCTGCTGATTCACAAGGCATCATGGGGCAGACCACCTGGGGGTGAAGCGGATAAGGCTCACTGGGTCCTCCTTTGTGCCCCCTGGCTGGCCCCACCAGTGTCTCCAGCAGTGCTAATGTCTTGGAACAGGCCCCCCACAGCTGCCTCCTCAGCTACCGCCTCAGTGTACTTGGTGCTCCAGGCCCTGGGGTCCTTGTTTTAGATCTTGGCGATGAAGCGCAGGATCTGCATCTTGGAGGTCTCCTTGGCAGCCCGGGCCCCCCACTGGAACTCAAACTCAGGTAGATCTGTGTGGGGTATGCGGTTGTATTCCAGGTACTTTTGGCGGACAAATTCCTCAGTCACCAATTTCTTGACATCCCCAAAGACCTTGTGTCTCACTCCAGGGTCAACTCACAGTCTCCTCAACAGCTCCCACACAGCAGATTCTTTAGCAGCATTGCCCTTCATGAAGAGGAAGCTGAGGATGACAGTGAGGAGGCCTAGGTTTGCTGTGCAATCATCCTGTTTCAGGTTCTCCACTTCCAGGCACGGCAGGTTGCTGACCAGGATATAGATGTGATGCTTGGAGTCTATCTCCACCAGCTGTAGCCCAAAACCCTTTTGATCCACCTGAGCCGGCAGTTTTATTTCCCAATTCCATCCAGGTGGTGGTGTTTAACCATTTCCACAAATTCCATGTTGCTTTCAGATTGCCTAGGCCTATTTGCACCAAATCCGCATTAGCATCTGCCTGTTCGTCTATAAGACTCTCCTGTAATTCTGATAAGGCCTCGATTTATTTCTTAATTACTTCTAAATCTACCGTATTCATAATCCCGGTTCCAAAGCCAACCCCTCCTAATATAGTATCTGCTACATCTCGCCTGGTTCGGCCACAGGGGCTTCAGTGTGTCTTTATCCATGCTTTCAAAAGAGGAAGGGAAGAGGGCAAACATTTTGGCTCCACTCTTGACACATTTAACTGGGTCCAACGCATATAAAATCTAATCTCTACTAGCATTGGATTCAGAAGGACCCTTAGAGGGTCACTTTGAGTTATAAACAACTTGGGCTTCTTCATCCTGATCAGTGCTTCTTCTAAACGTCATCTCTTTGGTCCAAATCTTAGCACATGTGTCTGAGAACCAAAGGTTTGAATGTTTGTTAGGTATTGGACAAGATCCTACCATGACAGTTAGTATTGTTCCTGTCTTAACAGGCTCATCCCACTGGGTAAGAGGCACTCCAGGTGGTGTCCCCACCCCTATTTCCCATTGGTTTGGTATTCCTGTGATGTTTGTAAGCTGAACCTTGAGTCCCACTTCCCCTTCCCAGGCATAGATCTCAGTATTCCCTTGCGGCTTCAGAATTCACTTTGTGTTTTTTATCACTGAATTCTAAGAGAATTCTAGGTTCCTGGATGGGGATCCATGCTTGATTGGCTAGAGTGGAGGTATTCGTTATCGAGGGGAGATGGCAGTGGGCTTGCCCCCAAAATCTTGAAGTGTCTGGGACACACAGGCCCCCAAGAACAGGGATTACCAAACCTTATTCTTGTCAATAAAATCAATCTGGACCTATCGCCAGGGCCCGAGTCTCTACTGGGGCATCATGGGTTGCCAGTGAGGAGGCCATGCTTTATGCTGTGCACACCATGTGCAATTCCTTACCCGTCTTCTAACATCATCCTCCTGGGTTTTCCATTCTGCAATTTGTTTCACCCTATTCAAGGTTCCCTTTACTCCCTCCTGCCTGAACTGATGGACTACATTAATCAGTTCCCGGCTCTCCTCCTTTCCTGGAGTTTGGGGATTTACAGCGTCATCCGTTGGTTCAGGGGCCTCAGTAAGGACGCCTTTAGCTTGGCTTCTAGTTACAACTGCTATAATGTGTTGCTGGGCTGTGTTATCTCCCCGACTGTTCCAGATGGCTTCCACGCTTGTTCCCTTGTTATGGGCTTTTACGTGCCAGATTTTCAGTTGCTTAGGATTCTCCGTTACCCACTGATAAATCCACCTCCATTCATCTAGAGATGCAATATCTTTGCCATCTGCCCCCTCCACTCATTTTTTTCCCCCAGTCCTGCATCCAGAACTGAATTCCCTTTAAACAAAAGTCGCTCTCAGCATAAATAGACACTGGTCATGGGGAATGCTCATATTGTTTCAGAACCTGATAAATTGCATGCAATGCAGCATGTTGGGCTGACCCATGGTCCAGCTGGCCCTGCATAAAAGACAGTTACTCGCCTTTGTAACTGTTGTTCTTTGAGATGTGTTGCTCAGATCCATTCCTATTATGGTGTATGCGCGCTGCATGCATGATCGTCGTAAGATTTTTACCCTAGCAACACTCGGTGAGTCGGCTGAGGCACCCCCTGGAGTGGCACCATATGGTGCCGGATATATACTCCGGTGGTCCCAGTGCCCCCTCAGTTCCTTCTTGCCGGCTACTCCGACAGAGGGGAAGGAGGGCAGGTTTGGAATGGTTATGAGAAACACATCTCGAAGAACAACAGTTACAAAGGTGAGTAACCGTCTTTTCTTCTTCGAGTGCTTGCTCATAACGATTCCAGTTAGGTGACTCCCAAGCTTTACCTAGGTGATGGGGTCGTAGTGAGATGTCGCAGAGTGCAGAACCGCTGAGCCAAATGCCGCATCACCCCTTGACTGCTAGACTAATGAATAGTGGGAAGCAAAAGCATGTACCAATGACCAAGTTGCTGTCCTACATATCTCCTATATGGGTACATGAGCTAGGAAGGCGGAGGACGAAGCTTGAGCCCAACTGGAGTGGGCAGTAAGGTGCGTAATTAGGACACCAGCCAAGTCATAGCACGCACGGATGAGTGATGTGATCCAGGACGAGATGCGCTGGATGGTCTGCCACAGCTACGAACAGCTGGGATGTCCTCCTGAAAGGTGTTGTTCGTTCGATGTAAAAGGTGAGGGCCCTGTGAACGTCTAAAAAGTGCAGCTGTTGTTCTTGTCGAGAAGTGTGCGGCTTCAGATAGAAGACTGGGAGGAAGATGTCTTGGTTGACATGGAAGGCAGACACCACCTTAGGAAGGAAGGCAGGGTGTGGTTGCAGCTGTACCTTGTCCTTCTGGAACATCGTATACTGTGGGTCTGACGTGAGGGCTCTAAGCTCCAACACACATCTCGCCGAGGTGATAGCTATGAGGAAGGCTGTCTTCCAGGAATAACAGAGGAGTAAGCAGGTGGCCATCGGCTCGAATGGGGCACCCATGAGTCTGGATAGGACCAGGCTGAGGTCCCACGTAGTGGCCAGATGCCGAATTTGCGGGTACAGATGTTCTAAACCCTTGAGGAACCTGCTGACCATGGGATTGGAGAAGACCGAGAGCCCATTTTCACCCAGGTGAAAGGTTGAAATCGTTGCTAGATGTACTCTGATGGATAAAACTGCTAGGCTCTGCTGTTTCAAGGACAAAAGAGAGTCTCAGATGGTAGGTACTGACACCTCCAGGGGGGGAGTATTGCTCAGAGCACACCAGCAGGAAAAACGCTTCCACTTAGCCAAATACCTGGACCTGGTAGAGGGCTTTCTGCTACCCAAAAGAACTTTCTGCACCGAGCGGGAGCAACGTAGCTCAGATTGAGTTAGCCACATTGTGAGGTGGAGGGATGGCAGGTCGGGATGACAGAATCGTCCATGTCCCTGAGTGATCAGGTCCAGCCACAACAGAAGCGGAATTGGAAAACAGAGTGGATGACGTCCGGGCGAATCGACCACTCATGAGCCCGGAAGGATCCGCTGAGGCGGTCCGCCAAGGTGTTCTGGACTCCAGGGAGAAGCGACGCCACCAGGTCGATCGAGTGGGCTATGCAGAATTCCCACAGGTGAATGGCTTCGTGACCAAGGGGGGACGAACGTGCTCCCTCTTGTTTGTTGATATTAAACATGGTCATTGTGTTGTCTGTGAAAACTGCAACACAACGGCCCTGAAGGTGCTTGTGGAACATCTGACACGCCACTGCTCTCAGCTCCCATACATCGATGTGCAGGGATCTCTTGTGTGGACCAAAGGCCCTGTGTGCGAAGGTCCACAAGGTGAGTGCCCCAACCCAAAGATGATTCATCCGTGGTTAGGGCCAGGGAGGACTGTGGGGTATGGAATGCTTCCCCTTCGCATACTGAGTTGAGGTTCAGTCACCAGCCCAGGGAGGTTAAGATTTCCAGCGGTACCGTGACCACTGTGTCCATATTGTCCCAGCCTGGACAGTATACAGTTGAGAGCCAGGCCTGAAGTAGATCAAGTCACAGTCTGGCATGTCTAGTCACAATGGTACAAGACGCCATGTGTCCCAGGAGACCGAGGCACGTCCGTTCCGTTGAGGTCAAGAAGCTTTGGAGGCCGTGGATAATGCTTGCCATGGAATGAAAATGCCCGTGTGGTAGGCACGCATGGGCGAGTCTTGAGTCTAGGACCACTCCGATGAAGTCTGTTCTTTGGGTTGGCTCCAAAGTGGACTTTTCGACATTGAGCAGCAGGCCCAGCTGTCTGAACAAGCTCACGGTGTACTGGACATGAGATTGTAACTGGTCCTTGGCTCGACCCTGAATGAGCCAGTTGTCGAGGTATGGAAACACTTTGTGGGGGAAAATTAAGCTAGCCCTATTAATCTAAGTTTTTCTGCTTGGACTAGGCCCGCCCTGCGGCTAACAGGCCACAGGCCTGAACCAAGCTAAGTGTTGTGCTCCCTGACAGTGGCGGCCAGAGGTTGAGACACAGAGAGGGAAGGGGGACTGAAAAGGAGGAGAGTGAAAAAGCCCCAGCAACAAGAATAATTTACAGTATGTGCCTACTGCTTTTGAAATATAATCACTTGTGTAAAGCAATCACTGTGAAGCAGTCATCTAAAATGAGTAACCATGCCTCCCCCTACCCCATTTGTGTAACTACCCCATTTGTGTAACTGTACCCCATGAAAGGCAATTATGTAATTGCACCCCATAAAAGGCAAGGTTGTAGCAATGCCGGAAAGTACCAGAAATACCCTAACTCCAATTACATTCATATAAGACAAGGTTGCAAAAGGGTGCTGGAAAGTACCGAAAAGACCCTAACTTGTGTATTGTATTCCAAATAAGGTAATTCTTACTCAAGTATGTGTAATTTGTTTGCGGTTTTAAGCTTTCAAAGTTAAGATGTGCCTTATTTCGAGGGCGCAGAATCAAAGCTGCTACCCCCAACGCGTTAGTGTGTGTTAATAAACGGGCCTCAGGCTTGTGTCTCTGAACTAAAATCACTGCGTGGGTGGCTTTTTCTGCGAGAGCTTGGATCCGATGTTGATGGCATGAGGCAGCTGCGACGGCCATACACTTTGTAAAGACCCTTGGTGCCATAGATAGGCCGAAGGGAAGGACAGTAAATTGGAAGTGCTGTTGGTTGACCACAAAGTGAAGGAAATGCCTGTGCGGCAGGTAAATGACTATGTGGGAGTACGCGTCCTTCATGTCGAGGGTGGGATACCAGTCTCCAGGATCCAGGGAAGGAATAATGGTCCCCAGGGAAACCATGCGGAACTTCAACCTTACCATAGATTTGTTGAGTCCATGCAGGTCTAGGATGGGCCATAGCCCTCCCTTTGCCTTGGGGACTAGGAAATAACAACATGAGTGAAACCCCCTACCTCTCAGTTCCTTTGGAATCTCCTCTATAGCTGTGATAGCTAGGAGCGTTCACACCTCCTGTAGAAGGAGTTACTAATTAGAAGGGTCCCTGAAGGGGGGAGAAAATTGAAGGAGGTATCCACTTTCCACCGTACGTAGGACCCAATGGTCTGATGTTATATGGAACCACGCATGGAGGAAATAGGAGAGGCGGTTGTTGAAAGGCCGAGAAGGATCCTGGAAGGAGACTGGTGCTCCACCCTCAGGCGCACCTTCAAAAATGTTGTTTGGACCCAGCTGATGGTTTTGGGGGAGCCTAGTTCTGGCCTGTCTCCACCTATCATCCTGGCCCTGTCTTCTAGAGGAGTCCTGTCTCGGTCAGGACATGCCCAGAACTGCTCTGGGATTCACTCCCAGGGAGTCAGACCCCCAAAGCCGCATGGTGACACATTCTGTTTAAGAAGTGCGCTCTGGAACCGCTGTATAAATCTCTGGCTCCAGTGGGCGTGAGTCCCCCAGCAGGAAGGAAAAGACTCATTCGTGTACAAATGGGAATAGGGGAGCTGAGCACATTGAGTTTCCAGGCTCTCCAGCAAACCAACAAGGTGCCAGGGGGGTCCCACTGAGATCTGACCTCAGATTACGGGATGCAGAATCCTGCCTGTTACACCAGGGGACCGGGTGGGGTAGCCCAGAGTGGGGACACTCCAGCCCCTGTTCTAAGTGACCATGATAAGGTTGGGGGTCGAGCCTCCCAGGAAGCCTGGGCCCAGCCTTGTCACGGTTATGAGGACTCTGCCACACACGAGAGTAGAAAGAGAGGCCTCAGTGTCAGGCAGGCCTCTGGGTAAGGGGGTGGAGACTCAGATCCTTTCGTTGGCCAATTCCACAGGGGGCCTGTATAAGCCTGGGTCAGACCGGTTGGCATCCAGACGGTGGCATCCAGCCTGATGTTGTATAGTGAATTGGAAAGATTGAAGGAACAGGAACCATCTGGTAGATCTTTACTTTCAGATACATAGCCAAAGAGGTGAATCATACACTCATGAAGCCAAGGATGACTGGAGTCAAAGGAAATGCTCTCTACACAGACTGCAGCATCAGAAGAAATTTCCTCTTTCCTGAAGTAAATCTCAAAAGCAAAAAGATGGGTCTCTATTTTGTTCTTCACCAAATTCTTCAATGGTTTTACAAATTTAGTGGCTTCTTCCAAAGGTGCTTCAACCTTTGCTAGTTTCTCAGTGTAAAGTTCTTCTTTCGGACGGCCAATTTCCTCCTCCTCCTCGTCATGGAGTTTGTTTCCCTTCCCTGGATGGTGAAACAGCCTGTCAGCCTACGCCGTCCTTGAAAATCAGTTCCCAGCTCTGCATTAAGCTTTCTAGGTAACTTTTTGAGTCTGAACACTAGATCTGTGCACATTTTCCTTTGGGGATTCCATTGATAGTGGCCCTGCAGCTCCTTTGCACCCTTTAAGGGGCCATAAAACAGGCATCCAGAGTCCCAGGGAAAATTCCCAGTGTAAGAGGCCTGAGCCAGCACTACACCCTCTCCTGCTGGGTGTGCTGGGGCAGAGGGCTTTTGAAGGTTCATGTAAGTGGAAGGAGGAGTGGCTGAAGCAGTGCTGCATTCCAGTGTGTCTGCACTGCAGCATAGGCCCAGTTCGGAAAGCCCTGAGGGCTGCCCTAGGCCACTTGGGGCTGAGAATTCCCCTCTGGGCAGTTGAGGAATGTGGACGGAACAGCATGTAAAGGAATCACTTAATCAGCTCTCAGAGCGTTTCCTTTCACTTCCGTATAAGCAGCTGTGCCCAGTTTGGATGGAGATAAAATTCTGTCACCTCTTCCACCTCCTCCATTGGCTTCAGTAAAAAACAGTCATGCTTAGATGGATGGAGGGAAGTTAAAGGAAGCTGGTTGCAACTCTACCGAGAGAGGTTATTCCACTAGAGGCAGAGGTAAATTGGTCCTGTAAGCTGCTCCAGTGCTTTGTCCAGTCATTTTAAACAATGTGACCCAACAGGCCCTTAATGCCAACTGGCAAGGGGGTTTACAGGAACATCCCAATACTGGTCTGCACAAGCTGGTTCACCAAAGAATGTCACGTAAGCTAAGACCACTGATGCCTATTTACGTATGAAGTCAGATGTTAGGAAAGTACCCAAGAAAAACAAGCTAGGGGTTGTTATCCTGTCTTTGAGTACAATGAACTTGGGAGGGCATACGTAAGAGACAAAGATGATGCCCCTTTATCCTTCACTTATGAAGTAAATGGGCAGTGCATTTACCGTCATTGAAAATGCTGAAAAGGACATTGGGTGAGGAAAAACTTCTTTATACAGAAAGTTAACCTGTTAGTTCTGTTTACTCTCTGGAAAGAGAGTGTTTGATTTTGTTTATATGCAGCCAGTGGTTTTCATTCTCTGGACTCTCTAGACTGTGATAACAAATTTGTTTTTACTATTAATATAACTTAGGGCTGTGGTGTTAAGCTAACCACTAGCCTTCAGCTGAATCTTACAAGCTGGTGTGCACACTGTTCCTTTAGGAACAAGAAGTCTGGTACTTCTGTGAGAAGCCAACATCTGTGAGGAGCTGGATATCACAAGGCAATGCTTCAAAGGGACTTCGGGACATGGGTGCACCTACTGTTTACCTGCAAGGCAAAGTAAGGGCTGGCCTAGCCCCAAGGAGAGCACGTGAGGGGCTAACATGCTGGGGCCATTAGAGAGCCAAAAGCCAGATAGGCAGAAGCAAGATTCCTGCTCACTGCTGAAAGGGGGTGATGATAAAGTGACTCTCAATGCAATGTACCCTGGGAAGTTACACATGCCTCCAGGTTTCCACCACTGCTGGAGTGATTATTCTACAGCCTAATACATCTTATGGAGATGCTGGTTATGATAGTCAGCTTTAGATTTTCTTTTGCCTTGCTTCTTGCCATTACTTCTAGCTGAGTTCCCCTAATCAATTTCTTTTCCTTGCTTGCATTTTTAAAACACTATAACAATAAAATTATTCTTCCTTCATCCTCTTTAACTCTGTGATGCTCTGTGGATCAATACACATAACAACCTCTTTACATTTTGCCTGAGTCCCTTATACACAGAATAAAAAGTTCTTTACTATTTACACAAACAGTGCACCTTCTCCTTGGGTGCCTCACTCAGATCAGATAAGCATTGACACTCTCCTCAATGCCTCACTCCGTATGGCCCTTTCCTACACTCACATGGTCTTGAAACTCACCACATAGATGGGGCAGGAGGGGTAGGGAGGATAACAGGAGACTTTCACATGCCTGCTCTTTCACTGCTCCTACTAATCACTTGTCCAGTCTTCATTTAAATCTAGTCCATATCTCTTCAAATTTGTAAACAACCACAGAACAAGCTGCTGGTTTCCACCCAGTTCTCTGTGACAGGCATTAATGTCACGACACCCTCAACACAACTGACACCACTTCAGACCTTTGTAAGCCAGTCTCAGTAGAGAGGGCAAAGGCTGACAGGGAATAAAGAGTTTCCTCTTGTGCCCACTCTCACTTTAGAGATTTCCCCCATAGCTCTGGCTTGATGCACACACTGGTAAAGGTCAGTGGGGGTGTAGCTATCACTATCCATGTTGCAATTTTTGGGGGGGACAGACAAGCAATTATTTTCTCCAGGATGGTCAGTCAATCTGTCAACATTCTTGACTATTACATGAAGATCTCAACACTGCAATCAAACCTCCATTGCTGGCCCATGCCAGCTGAATCAGCCTCACAAGGCTCAGGCTAAGGGGCTGTTTAATTGCAGTGCAAATGGTTGGGCTCAGGCTGCAGGCCAAGTTCTGGGACCCTCCCACTTTGCAGGGTCCCAGAGCCCCAACTGAGCAGCCCCCCAAGCCTCAGTCACCTGACATAGGCCAGCCACAGGTTTTTAATTGCAGTGTAAACATACCCTTGAGGTATTCAGAAGCTGATAGGTCTCCTTAGCAGATAACGGGGAGCCAGATAGATACTCTTAACTGACAAAGGCACATATTTAGAGACCCTACCCAATATCTGCTTTTAGTTGCATCATCTTTTATAAAAAGAAATTGCTTTTTGGTGGAATTTACTAACAATGGCCAAAGGAAAAAAGAGCAGCTGCCACAGGAATTGGTGGTACACAGCACTTTGTTCATGGGTTCAGTTCATGCCTGGTGTAACTCCAGCTTGCCCTATTACTCTCTGTGGGCCAGTATGTGTTGGATATACAACTGGAGAGTAGTTATAGGACATATTTCAGACTCCACAGATCACAGTTGGCCACAGGGAGGGGAAGGAAGGGCATTGTGTCACAGTTGAAGCTCCTTTGCTCTCCATTATCTCCTTATGGAACTATATCCTTCTTATGCCATTGCCTGCTGATACAAATGACTGTCAAACTAAGAATTATTTTGCAATTCCTGCTAGTGACTTAGACTGTAACACCATTTTCTTCTGTTCCAGCAATGGTTTGCCAACTGTTTGCCCATTTCTATCTTAGAATACCAAGGTTGGAAGGGACCTTAGGAGGCCATCTAATCCAATCCGCTGCTCAAAGCAGGACCAATCCCTAGACAGATTTTTGCCCCAGACCCTAAATGGCCCCCTCAAGGATTGAGCTCACAACCCTGGGTTTAGCAGTCCAATGCTCAACCCACTGAGCTATTCCTCCCCCAAGTACCAAACTTCTGTACATCCAGTTGATAGATTCATGCTCCCTGCAAGTTTCACAAACATAAAACTGTTGCTTTTTCAATCTAATCTGAAAAGTAGTGTTTTCTTTCCTGGTGAGAGTTTGTAACTTATTTATATTGTAGTTTCATTCTCATGGGTAGCTTCTACTGGTGAACGGTGCTGTATAAAAAAACAATCCAGTTACTAGTGGACATTCTTGTCTGAAGAACCATTAAGTTCAAAATGGCCAAGTTATTCTGACAGAAGTGCTACCTTAAACAAGAGGTTCTATTTCCTCTGCATGGACAGGTGGCCAAATGTTTGAGTAGAGATCTAGACTCACAAATGTACAGCCTTGATCGTGGTTAGTTGGGCACCTTGTTGTGGATAATCATGTTTATCTGCTTTGCATGCATAATCAAGCCATTGACCACGGAACTGCAGGCACAAACCATCCCCTTTGCACATACAGCTGCCAAAATTTCACAGTACTTTTAGCAAGAGCAGAGGTTTGCTTTAGGAACCTTGGGCAAACTTCTCCCTCATGCTCTCCTCTTGCTGTGCCTGAAGTAAGGGATGCTTTATGTATATCGCTGGTGCAGCATGCTAGGATTCTTCACAATACTATGGGAATGTCAAATACTATAGCACAAGGGCCTTCATTGAACCACTACAGAAGAACATCTCCAGCCAGTCATCCTGTGGCATTCTAAACATTTGTATAACAAAGTGTCCTGTAAAAACAGAGGAAGGTTAGGGATGAGAAAAAGTGAAGAGTGGAGAAGGCCTTCAATTCAGTCTCTCTTGTTTGTATACATATATTGCGTATGTGATTTTTGGCATTTATACAGACAATACATATCACTTGTCTTTTTGCAAAACAAATTCTTTCTGGGAGACAAGAAAAAACAGGTCTTACTCCACTGAGGTCAGCTGATGTGTTTAAAACCAGACAGAGTAAGGAGTTACAATCCTGCAGATAAAATCAATCACAGCTTTTGAAGAGATGGGCTCCAGCTTCACAGTCTTATTCACTAAACACCTCTACCACACACACATTTCTTCCAGGTACTGTGGCCTAACAAGCACGGTTCAGAGGCTACATCAAGCACCTAGAAGTGGTTTGTTCTACAGCCTATTTAAAAAACAAAAAATTAAAGTGCCTTGAAGCACGGACATCCTGTGCGTATTCTCCTCCCTGCTACCCCAATAGAATGACTCTGACTTCCTTCAGTCCAGCTACTGGCCAGCTTTACTCTCTCATAGGAACATGGTATTGCTCATTTCCCCCAGCATTATCACAGAACTAGCAGCCTGTTAAACACCCCATTAGGCTGAGTTGTTCTCCTTTGTGGCAAGGCATGGCATGTTTTTTGCCAATTCACCTTTCTTACCAAGCCTTCCCTGTCCCCCTTCTGCCCCCGCACCTGCAAGAAGAACCTAGTGTGGCTACAGAATACCTGCCAGGACTGTGCATCTTCCTCCTCCATCCCATGCTTTGCCCATTGGTGTAACTCCCCAGCAGCCATGACAGAGCTTCAGCAAGCAAGCAATAGCCTAGATCAGGGGTAGGCAACCTATGGTACATGTGCCGAAGGCGGCATGTGAGCTGATTTTCAGTGGCACTCACGCTGCCCGGGTCCTGGCCACTGGTCAGGGGGCTCTGCATTTTAATTTAATTTTAAATGAAGCTTCTTAAACAAACATTTACTTTATATACAACAACCGTTTAGTTATATATTATAGACTTATAGAAAGACCTTCTAAAACATTAAAATGTATCACTGGCACGCAAAACCTTAGAGTGAATAAATGAAAGGTTGCCGATCCCTGGCCTAGATGGACCAAGCCCATACCATGGACCACTTCACGCTAAGGTCTTCCAGGCTGCAGGACACTGCAGACAGCAGGTCAGCTGCTGTTGCAATAAGTCTGGGTAAAATGAGTGTTCTATTTCCATCCCCTGCCCCCCAAAAAAATATTCTGTAACCTGAGAGATGGGGCTTCTGGTAGCTCCATAGACTAAACATGCTGTTGGTTCACCTCTACTTTAAAGACCTATCTGCAGCTTCAACAGTTACTCTCTCCCCCCATTGGGCTATTTCTGATGCTATTGGGTCTCTCTCTCCAGTATCCTAACACTTTGTCAAAAGCCCCTTGCTACAATTCTTTGGTTCTTCATTCCTGAGCCTTCTATCCTTACTCCTTTCTCCTCCTACCTGAAGCTGCCTCCTGCCTTTCCAGGGCCAGAACACCACCCCACTGACACTGCATATTTATTTTACATCAGCAGCTCCTCTGGGAACTTTAAGTGGGAAACCAGATTAGATGGTATACATTTCTCTAAGGCATTTATTTAATCACCCCACCCTACTCAAAAGAAGAAAATAAAAGCAGTGCGCACTCCTCTTCATTCTTGATTCAGAGAGGTTGATCACTGGTTGTAGGAGGAATGAGATGAGAACAAGGAAATTCTCAAAATAAAAGTTTTGCTCTTAAAAACACACCCACAGCCTTCTCCCCCCGAAGTCACATCTTAAAGTACAGAATAAGTATTTGAAAGTTCATGGTGTGAGAAAAGGGATGGCAAAACTTCCATGGGATCAGTGAAAATGGCACAGTCGTTTACACACACTGATCTCACCTCCCCATTTAACTCCTTCCTCTGTCAACCCCACAAGAAAAATCAGAACACAGTGAACATCAGCAGCAGCTTTACAAGAGGCAACAATCCTTTGTGGCATTAGTCCAGGATAAAACTGTTGATTCTCTCTTTAAATTATAATGTAGCTATGGAATATAGATGCAGAGACCTTTGGGGAATCTTTCACATCCGCTGTCGATACCTCATGAAGGCCCACACTGTAACCACTGCAATGGCCAACACTGGCACCAAAATGACAGCTAGGGGAATACCATCTGGTTCTCCATCTCCTCTGTGACCAGCTGGACCATTCTGTGGCTGCAACTAAAAGGGAAAGAAGAGCATCAGTGGCAAGGAGACTGCGCACCATTGGGGCAAGACAGAAAACAACCCTAAGTGAGGAATGTGTGGTTCTAGAACCACACATGACATGGTCATCAGCATACAGCACTTGGGGCCTGGGAGGGTTAGAATGCAGAACCTTCTGCTCCAAAATGCATGACTCTGCAACTGGAGTCAAAGAAAACCTCCATTAGCTATGAGTAGTATCGATGCTTCCATATCCTCTTTGTAAGCCAGTAACTAGACAGAGAATCAAACACTTGAGACAGGTAAGATTCCATGCAGCAGATGGCAGTGGTATATGTACATACACACACACACCCCCACAATTCAGCATGACCTAGTCACATACTATTTCACAAGAGCTGCCCTAGTGATGGTTCAAGATGGGTCAGCACTTCTTTATCAACTTTAGTGATGGCAAGAGGTGCCAAACAGCAGTGGATTTTGGATTCCTCTCTGTCTCCAGAGCTAGTACTGGTACAGTTTAAGCATCAGCAGCACACGCTTCTTTCCTGACACTACACATATGCCTCAACTCTGGAGGGAGAACAGCTAGGGATGAGAGGGGAGTTCTCTCTCCTTTGGAGAATCTTTGGCCTCTCAGCTGAGACTGCCAACAAGGGGAACAATGAATGTCAAACATGGTGGGGTTTTAATTGCAGGGACACCTGCCCATTAGAACTGCACTGAGTCAAGCAACTCTTTTCACATAGGTACTGAACAGCCTACAGACTGTAACGTTCAATCACCAGTGACTGGGCCACATTTGAATCAGCAGCCTACCAGGAAAGGCTCAATAGCCAAACACCAATTTCAGTGCAACCCAGCCCCCTCTAGAGAGGTTTTACTCCTTACCTATAGAACTATATTCTGAATCAGGACTTGTCACACAAGGTCCCAACATCACTCCCACCATGGACAACATGGCACCAGAGATTAAAATAAGAGAGAAGACTTGGGACTTCATCTGACTGTCCGGTGAGACATATTTTGTCTGTTAAATGACTGGATAAGAGGGTGGGACCATACCACTCCAACGCCTCTTAGCAAAGAAAAGATCAAGAGACTCTACTTTACTAAACTTTCCAACCCCCTCCAGAGCATCATTAAATATGATGGATGGATAGATACTGCTGCTGTTCATTCACTTGAACGTTCACTCTAGCAGTAGAGTATGTTCATTACATAAATACAAACCCAATCCTCTACATCTCCCCCGCTCCAACCATTGTAGAGAGGAAGAGCAGAATTCCCAGAGTTTCAAAGCAGACAGGGATCTACAAGGAGTATCCTACAGTCTGACCCAAACCATGGTAGCAGGGCCTCAAGGACAACTGCCAGGAGCTGGCAATACCCACCCTGTGTTGAACTTTCAGAGAAACGTCGCAGCCTGCATTCCTAAACAGTTCCACAGCATCCTTGTGCAGCAAGTTCTTCAGGTCCCTGCCGTTAATCTAACACAGGAATAAAAAGGAGAACTGGTAGCTGTCAGATCAAAAAAGTCATCTCTCAGCACTGCAGAACAAAATAACAGCAGCCAGTTTAGGCAGTCAGAATTATTCCAAAATGCAAGAATTAATGACTGGAAGAAGGCACTAAAGTCACTTTCTGTTACTAGACAATTAAGCAGGACCTCTATATATGACAATTAGAGAGGATCCCAAACTGAAACTCCATTTCAAAGCATTGCTAAAAACTTTTCTAAGTTCAAAGTTGGTTCTGAACTTTTGTAGCTTGGATTCATCTCTAATTCTGATATACAGAGGGTGAAGCAGGGGCTTAATACAATAGAATCCCATTTATCCAATCCAGTTATAAAATTACATGCCCATTAGCTTACCTGTCTTATTCAGCCCCCTACTTACTTGAGTGGTTTTTGAGACTAAGTGGTCTGAAACATTTTTGAAATAAAAATGGGTTCTACTGTAAGTGTTTTTTTTTTTTAAATCTTTTGAAGGAGCAGAGCAATGTCAAAGGAATTACAGGATCTACTGAAAACGAAGTGGACCACACAGTGGCTATGTCATTCTGAAACTGCCTGTAACCCCAAAATTTCTTCACAAGCCCTTGTCCACACTGAAGACTAAGTCCATGTCAGGTATGAAGTTCAAAAGCTTATCTGAGTTAACCAAGTCTCTCTTTTTAAAAAAAAAAGAAAAAAGAAAAAAAGAAAGCCATTGGCATAATCTGAACTGTGTTTTCAGCTATTTGCAAAGTTTGAAGAAAACAGGTTGAACATTGATTTAAGATGAAGCATGAGAAATTTTAATCCAAACGAGAAGAGATGTGGAGAAAGTTACATGGAAGCAAAAAAACAGGAGGCCTGAGAGCAGGTGCCCTTGCTGGACCACTGAATGCACAGGTTGCCCTATACTGTGACATTAATCTACTGTCAAATGCTGTGGCATGGAATGCTTAATGGATGAATATTGATTAACAAATTCAACATGCAAGCCAAAATAAAAATCTGCATCTTCAGTTAGTGAAGACCTTCGCCCTTTTATTGGCTTTCAAGGATAAACACCACACTTTTATTGGAAATAAGGCTTGAAAAATGGATAAGACCCATTGGCTAGGCAAATATACCAATGGAAACCCAACCAGGGGATCTACCAAGATTACTCCCTACAATATATTCCATGGTGCTTTGTCCTGTCCAGTTTTAAATAATTCCAGTACTAAGGATGCTACTACTCACAAAATAATGTTTCAAAGCCTTGTAGATTTAATCATCATGAAGTATCTCTTGCTACTCAGCGTAAGGTGTTTTTTTTTGCTAAATTTCATCCCATTACTCCTAGTAATTCCTCACTGGATCTCACTGAACTATTCTTCCCCCTTCTCAGAATTTACATGCTTCAACTGCTTGTACACAGTTATTACACTGTTAGGATAAGGTACTTATCCATCACTCTTTGGTTCAGCAATCAAGCGCCAACTTACACAAGCCACTCTTAGTTTATTTATATAAACCTAAAACTGGAACACAAGTTTAAATATATATATTTATATAATTAAAATCCATTAAACATGGATCAAAAATGATCATATTTTAGCAGATTTCTTTGTTCTTCTTTGCTTGTTAAAGTGCTATCACCTGGTATAACTGACAATAGCAACAGAAAATCTTCAGACCATATCTAATCCACCTTAACCATGGTACTGGCAAGGAAAGCAGCCACTTCATAGGAAACCCAGCTCCTCCTGAGCAAAGGGTTAATAATAATCCCGATCACACTGACTAGTATGCTGGGGAGAGAAACCTAACAACTGGAAGATGGATTCTCCTCCCACATGGATATAAATCACAAGCAACTCCAGAAAAGTCAGTGGAGCCACAGTACTGAAATACCAGAATGAGGGGAAAAATCAGGCTATTGGTACCATAAAAAACTTTTAGATGAACATCACATAGCTGTGCAAGCCCAGAGGCCAAGGAATGTTTCCAAAAAAGCAAGGCGGCAAAACTGGATGAGGATGGTCTCTTGTCCACAGAATGTCCCATCTCATCTCCTTCCTGGCCAAAGCTCTCCCTGATCCCCCAAACACATGCCTTCCAGGGAGTGACTTACCGCTAAAATTTTGTCTCCTTCCTGTAATCGGCCATCAAGGGCAGCAGCCCCATCTTCTTTGATCCGGCTGACGTAGATGCCACTGTCGTTGGCAATGTACTGCTGATCCATCCCACCAACAATGTTAAAGCCCAATCCTGAGACAAACAGAAGACAGAGAATTTCAAGTAGATAAGAAAAATAGGTCCAATACATCCTTGTAGTTAGGGGGAAGAAGTTGCCCCAGTGCAGCAGTGCCTTCTCCAGTCCTCACTATCCAGAACACCTTCTCATCAATAACTGTTTCTTTCAAGGAAACAGAAAGACTCTACATTTCACAATGGACCACTCTGTAGGTCTAGCTTCAAGCAATAATTAATCAAGCCTCCAACACCTTTGTGAGGAAGTATTATTATCCCCATTTTATAGATGGGGAAGCTGAGGCACCAAGAGGTTACCTGACTGGCTCAGGGTCTCCGAGCCCACATCACTCAACTTCCAGTCCTGTATTTAACCATGATTTAAAGTCACTGGATCAGGCCCTAGGGCGTCCCTGGCCTCTGTTTTTCAGAGGGTGGAGATGGATGGCAGGAGAGAGATCACTTGATCATTACTTGTTAGGTTCACTCCCTCTGGGGCACCTGGCATTGGCCACTGTCGGTAGACAGGATACTGGGCTGGATGGACCTTTGGTCTGACCAGTCTGGCCATTCTTATGTTATGTTCTTAGAGTATTTGAGTGCGGAGTTTTACCCAAGGACATAATGAGTTGACAAACTTCTTACCCACTTCACATTTTACGTAAGCATCAGCAGCAACTGTGCAAGCACTTTGTGGAATCTGAAACAGGACAGGAAATGAATTCAAAGGACTAGGGTATTAAAAGAAAAGAAAAAAAGTCACCAAAAATTGAAATGGAAGTAATGGCCTGATTGAGGCAGTTTGGGGTTTTTTTGTTTGTTAAAAATAAAGTTGATTACAGAACTCTGGCTGTAACCAGCTGGCGGATTAAAGCACATTGGAAGATTAAGACTTTTTGCTTAGTCTAATCCAGAAGAACAGATTGAACTCAAAGGCTGGAGTCCCACGGACTGCTAGAGCACAGTCTGTAGCACAGTGCAACAAAATATTTGCAAAGAATAAATGATGAGGAGGGAGATGATCCGGCAGTATGAAACTTGGGAAGTCAGAAGCAGACAGACAACATCTGAGGGAGGGAAGGAAGAAAATAGTCTCCTTCTGACATGATCCTGTTACTCAGAAGCTACTCCAAACATGGTCTGAAAGCAAATCCCAGATGCACACTTAACAGGCTGATGCTCTCTCCTTCGATGCATTGGGTAGAGGAATATGAAACAGGAGATTTGTGATCAGAATGGCAAATGAAAATTAACTTGTCCTGCCTTGGAAGCAACTTTTTAGCTCAGTTATATGAGATCAGAGGGTCTGGGGTGAGCTATAGCATTCAGAGAGTGCCCCTACTGGCTGATAAATATAGCAACACTAATGGCAGCCTCGACATTCCCAAGCCTCTTTAAAAGCAGCAAAGAATCCTGTGGCACCTTATAGACTAAAAGACGTTTTGGAGCATGAGCTTTCGTGGGTGAATACCCACTTCCTCAGATGCAAGCCTCTTTGTTCCTCTTCCTGTCAGCTTCAAACAAATGGTGGAGAGGATGGAATTGCTAGCACGGTTTGGGAGAAGCGAGGCAGTGATGTTACTAATGTTACTTGAATGAGATGCCACAAAAAGTGTGTGGTAAAAACCAAACAAGCCCACAAAGCATTTCCCATGAAGCATAATAATCCTAGAACAGAGAAATCCGTGACAGAAAACTTGAGAGGAAGTCAAGATTTACCAGAAACATCAGGGGATCCCCTTCTAGTGATAGAAACACTAATGAACAATAACAAAAGTGAGATTTTCATAGGGTTTCAGCAATCAACGCAAAATGTAGAAGACTCATTTCTATCGAAGGATGCAGTTTGGGAGATGTGGAAGAGGGATATTTTTGGTGACCAGAAACAAATATAGTGGATTCCACTGATTAGCATCTCCTCCGTTGCCAGCAAAAAGTTGCTATTAACCAGCAGTTGCTAACAAGTGGAAGACAGGTTTGTGAGGCAGTAGCGGGGGGAAGGAAGTGCTGAGATGTGCCTTCTCTGGTTGCAGCCCACACACCTGCTTGCAAGTAGGACAGCAGCAGGGAACCACGATGCAGCCGGAATGCCAGGGCTTTCCAGGAAGCACTGGGAGCCCACGGAGCTGCATGGTACTTCTCCCTGTACTCTCCAGATTAGGGAGCTCAGCCATTCCAGCGCTTCCTTCCTTATGGAGTCCCTCAGCAGGTTGCAGCTGAGAGAGCACAGGGACAGAGAGGTACCATGCAGTTCCGGCACCTGGGCTACAGCTACCTCCCTTTACCCACAGCTTCCCTTCCCCTCTCCTGCCCAGCCACAGCCCTTATCTCCTGTGTGGCCCAATCTACAGGCAAGTTTGCAGACCTGCTCTGCCAGAAGGAAGTACTCGGATGAGCTGAGCATCAGCAACAAGCAGATCTGTGGAACTGCAGCCAGCTGATCTCTGCACTCCCCTTTCTGCCTGCAGGAGGAGCCTTTCTTCCAAAAAAAAAAAAAAAAAAAGTTGCTAATAAGCAGAATGCTGTTGCCAGCATCTGAATCCCACCAACATTCTAATCAATGGAAGGGAATTGGTTCCCAGCAAAATGTTGCTATTAACTAGAAGTTGTTAATATCCAGGTTGCTATTAAGCAGAATCTACTGTATTCAGAACAGGTGCACGTTTCACAATTCTTCCTTTTCAAAGAAGAGAGAATTGACATTGATCTTTCTACAGGCTCAGAAAGATATCAACTGGCAAAATATTGCCAGATGAATCTATAAAATAATTTGGCATTCCATAAAATGTAATTTTTGAGCAGCATAAACAGAATATATTTTTAAATATACTGTTCTGCCATTGTAAATACTTCTTCCTGTTCAACAAACTTTTGCCAGAGATGCGACCATACCCATCTTAACAGTATGCAAGCATAGTCAACATTCATATTTAATAAACGATTGAACTAAACAGGCACCTGAACTTTGCCAAAGAAGTGAATAATAAACTCTGTGATAAGTGCTTTGATATTATGAGGAAATAAAGACATCTTGGACAGAACAGATTACTTTGCTATTTAACTCTATAAAATAATCTAACCCTTATAAGAAGTGTATCAACAATCATAGCTAAGAGCCAGAGGCCCTAACACAAAGATACCAAGTGCTAACAAATCAATTCAGGTCAGAGTGTTCTCTAATGTACAAGAATAACTGCAAGTCAGCATGAGCCCCAAGGCATACATCTAGCAAGTTAGAACTTGATCAGCAGGTTGAATCATGCCCTGATGCTGACACCAAAGCAGCAGTGCTAAGACATCTGAAGCAGCACCAGGATAAGTAGCAGCCTAACAACTATACACCAGCCTCATACACCTGAATTATCCAGTTCAATTCAAGGGATATGTAGTCTTTCACCTTTTGACCATCAGATTGCACATATTCAAGGTCAGGTACTCGGATACTAATGTTATGAGCAGAGTACAAAGTTCTGGACAGAAATATTAGATAGGTTAGTAGTGACAAAAAGTTGTTACCATAAGTCAATGTGAAATAACTTGCTAGACTCAGGTCATACCTACCTTCAGTAAGGAATTAAAAAAACTAAGATTTCCTCTCTCTCTCTCTCATTTAAAAAAAACAAAACACAAAAATCAAACCTCAAAACATATATATCTTCTACTTTAAGGAAATCCAGAAAATAGCAGTGCTCATGAACTGACTTCTTCATGGTCTTCCTAAACTCCGTTTCCCTTCAGTTCTATACAGTGAAATGTTCTTATAGCTGTAGGATGATATCACCAAGAGAAATTAAGAAGAAGAAGGGAGGGGAAGATTTTGAAATGTTTAGATCCCCTCAGTGAGGGGTTGACGGCAGATACTGAAGTACCACCTTCTATAGTCAGTCACTTCAGTTAGGATCACAGCATACCAGAAGGAAAGATGGGGGAAGTTTTCACTACTGCTACCTACGAGGTTCCTGTTCCAGGTATAACTAGAAGATTTCATCTTTCAAGGATGTCAAGACAGCACCTTTCAGTGGAACTAGATTCACTTAGGGTACATCTGTACTACCCGCTGGATCAGCAGGTAGTGTTCGATGCATCGGGGATCAGTTTATCATGTCTCGTCTAGACACAATAAATCGATCCCAGAATCGACACCCGTACTCCACCTCGGCAGGAGAAATAAGTGGAGACAATGGGGGAGCTGCGGCGGTCAACTTGCCGCTGTAAGGACGGCCAAGTAAATTGAACTAAGATACTTTGACTTCAGCTACGCTATTCGCGTTCAAACCTCCCCTCCAGTGTAGCCCAGGCCTAAGAAAAACAGTGATACCTGCAACAGAGATGTGGGTGTTGCAGTCTCTGGAAAGGGTGACTGGAGCCAAAACTGGTCACTCGCCATACACAACACTGGTGTGGACTGAAGGTCTCGCAGATTTTCATTCATACTTATTTTAATTAAAAAGATGAGCCTTGAGCCATGCAGTCCAGTTCCAGAGTCAAAACTTCCACAATATTTGTGACTCTTTGGATTCAGGAGTTTGAGTCAGGCCCATAGCTAACTGCAGTTTAGATTATGCAATAAAAAATTCATTCTGGAGGAGGAAAAAAAAAAAAAAAAGGTTTGATTGGCCCAGCAATAGCACACAGGGCTGTAATGAAAAAACTACCCTTTCTGTATCCTTCACCCCACTCCCTTTCCCTCCTCTTAGCTACCTACTTAATTAACCCACCAAACAGCAACAGTAAATATAAAGCAGTTAGTGTGGTACATTGTCACCCTGATCAAATTTTTTCAGAAGTGGCCTCTGATTTTGGGTGCCCAGTGTGTCCATTTCAGAAATGGAGAGCAACCATACCGCCAGCTGAATTCCACAGGAGCTGGGGCTGCTCTGCACCTCTTGGGAAAACAGCACGGGTTTGTCCCTCAAAGCAGGAGGCACTTCTGAAAGTTCTGGGCCTTGTCCACTGTGGGAATGTGAGTCATGTTTTGCGTCAGCATACACCACGTTCTTTATGCTACCAGTATGCTGAGTGAATTTGTGTCTGCAATTGACACTTCAGCCATACTACAAAATTTCTTTAAATAAAGGCTTAAAAAGAAAAGACAATCCAAGTTAGAATCCTCACAGGCCCACTCCAGCTCCACAGGTACTAGGGGCCCAACATTCAGCATGTCTGAGGGTATTTTGTACTGCCCCACAATGAGTTTGGTGGGCAGTTTTGAGTAGAAAAATTATATCTCAAAGCAGGGCCTGGTTTTTATCCTCAGCTGGAGAATGCCATCATGACATGGATCAGGATACAAGAAACTACAGGGATGTTTCTAGTGGAGGACTATGATCAAGGGGCTGGAAATTGTTGAGCCATGAAGTGGGAGAAAGTGCAATTGGTTGGAGCCTAGGTTACAGGACGAGCAGCTAACATAATTTTATAGGCGTTTAAAGGAGGCTACAGTTGGTGCTAAGCAGCACTGTAAATCATGTATCAGAGAGTTAGCCATGTTAGTCTGGATCTGTAAAAGCAGCAAAGAGTCCTGTGGCACCTTTGTTAAGTCAAGATGTTTTCACCCTCCAGCCAAGTCTATACTACAAAAATCACATCAACCTAATACAGCAGACAGCCACTACAATTATTAAATTGTTTGTATGTCTGCACACTTGGCTCCTTGCATCCACAGTGCACGTCTTCACAAGGAGCACTTGTATCGATTGTATTGTCAGTGTGGAGCATTGTGAAATGGCTCCTGAAAGCCAATAACAGGTGACATAGGCACTGACACTGCTACATCGACCACAACTTTATGCTGCTCGTGGAGGTTAGATTACTAAATGGGCATTGAAAGGCACTTACATCAGCACGAGCCAAATTTGAAGTGAAGACTCTTCCACTGTGTAGCACAGACCAGGCCTTCATCTAGACAAAGCCAAAGCCTGAATTTTTAAAAGGCATTTAACCACTGCTGTGCTCCATATCGTGCTAACTGATTTAGAAGGCTAAACTCCCATCTGCAAATGACTTAAGCATTTAGGAATCCCATTGACAGTGCCTAAATCCCATTTGGAAATGAGATTTAGACTCCTAAAATCAGTTAGGCATCACAACACTCAGTGCAGTAACACTTAAATATCTTTAAAAACCAGGGCCAAAGTGCTAAGAATTAACAAGCAGCAGCATCTCTCTCATCTCTTCAAGTAAGTTAGGACTACTTCACTGCTGGCTGCATTATCTTACAACTCTAGGATTGTTCTCCCCGCCCCATTAATTGATCGGTAGCACAAATACACAGTTGTTCAACACCAGGGCTTCCCATTCAGCCTTGCTTTCCATGTTTGTTTTTAATCTCTTAGATTGCCCTTTGAGGGGAAAGAACCCCATTACAGTTTAAAGTCAGTATCTGGTTAAACCTCAAGTACCCCGTAGTTCTTTTTAAAAAGCAAAACCATACTTGTATTTCCTTGGAAGAAAATCCAGCTGCATTCTCTTCCCCTGTCCCAGCCCCTTTTAATTGTGGAGAGTTTATTTATAGACTTTTTTTCGGCTGCTGCACAAGCCAACTCCACAGTAGGAGGCCAATATAACTGAGCAATTAGCAAACTCCTTTAGAGGCATATGAATCAAAGTGCAATGCAGCGTTAGCCCCCCCCCCCGAGAAAAGCTGCAAGTACGTTTGAAAAGCAAAGTTTTGTGAGTTTTATTAAAACGAAACAAGACAGATTCCTTCTGCCTAGAGTTCTCTTCCACACGGAAGGTATTTGCAAATGACTTTGCTACTAGAAACTAGTGCCAGAATTACACAGGCCTCAGGCCGGACCTTCGCTGGCAGCTGTGACACCAACTGAGTTACAGAGCCGGGCTCCGCGCCAGATCACAAGTATCTAGATCCAGCAGACCAACCTCCCACCCCCATCTTTAACTCTCTACCTGACGGTCCTCTGGTGAGATCGATCACTTCTTCCGAAGGGACCCAGCCCACTCCTCCGTTCATGTCGCACTGTTTTAAAGCTCACTCTCTTCGTCTGCCTACCACCGCCACCTGATTGCCCTCCTCTCCGCACAGTTGAAGGTGAAATAATCTCTCGGGCCTGAAGCAGCAGCAGCCGCTCCTGCAGCACTTTCAGTTTCATCAGCCTCTGAACAGGGCGGGAAGAGACCCTGCTAAGATCTCTGGGATTTGTAGTGTTATCTGGAATTACAACTCACTTTCATTCTTGCTGGTTTCCTTCCACAGCGCCCTCACCCCATGTGTTTTGTGGGGTAAACTAATAGGATACCAGGATCCGAACCAAAACTACCTCCAAATGAATCTGCCTCTGGATTTAGTGGTAAATTATCCCAAATCTTCCCCATCCTGCAAATCTAATACGTGTTCATTTTAACCCTATTAAATATTTTAAATATATTTACTGTGTAATTTTCAAAAATCAATGAATTAAGCAATTTTATACAGGAAGGGGCTAAACAAGTTTTTTAAAGGGTTTAGATTTTGTGACTTTTTTCCAAGCCTTACAAACATTTCAGTGTCTTAATTTAAACCATTGTTTTCCCAGGGGAATTTTTTTAAAATATGTGTCTAAATTGAAGCTTGTGATATTTAAAAAAAACATTAAAGTTACGTGTTTAAAAAAAAATTCTGGGATGATCAGGGAAATATTTAAAAAACAAACCAATATGCAGATCAGAACTCCAGTAGTGCCAGAGCCACTCAGAACTTGAACCTCAAAAACATCAAGTTCTGTTCTAAACTTACAACTCATAATTTTCAGATGGGCTCCAAGTGAAATGAAATTAGCTCTCCCATCCTTAATTTTAACCAGAAGGTTTTAAAAGTCAGGTTCGAATCCTGAAAATGAATGCATATGTGTGGATCCCTGCCCCAGAGTCTGCTTGGGCAGCTGAGTTTGCTTTTTTCCAGCTCTTACAACCAGTTACAGTAAAGGGCCTGGACCATCTTTCACTTAAGACCCAAATCAGAGCTCACTGCAGCACTGGTCCCAAGTCCTGTGAATCTTACCATTCTATTCAATTCTGTTCTACTTAGACCAGTTATCCCCAGCGCGGTGCTCACAGGCACTATGGTGCCCGCCAGGGCATCTGTGTGTGTCCACGTACTGTCCAGTGGATGAGCATCCGCCAAGAAGCAGCGTCATCCAGAGGGGTCGCCGCTGAATCTTAGTGAAGATTAACTTACAGACTCTTGATGCACATTTTTGTAAAGGCTGTGAGCAAGTGAAACTAGGATTTTAAACAACAAAATGATCAGAATCTCATGTTTTAATGGCATCGCCACCAAAATGCTGCTGATTTTCGGTGGCAACGCCTATTGATGTTGCCGCTTGTCGGCGGCATTTCGACAGCGACACCTATTGACATTACCGCTTGTTGGTCACATTTTGGCGGATGCTCATCCACCGGCTACAGCCCTCAGTGGCTCATCGTCCGGCACCCACCAGACAAAAAAGGTTGGGGACCACTGACTTAGGCAGTTATTCGAGGCCAATCACCACTATTGTTAATTATTATTGATTTGTACTATTGCAGTGTCTAGGGGCCCCTGTCATGGACCAGGACCCCACTGTCCTAGGCACTGTACAAATACAGAGCAAAAAGATGATCCCTGTCCCAAAGAGAAGAGACAAATGATGGAAACAGAAAGACAGACAGGACAGCACAAGGAAACAGTGAGACGATAGTATCATACCACAGTATATTGACATTGACATTAATGAAAATTGAATAGAGTGCAAAAATATGGAGCTTTTAAAAAAAATATGGAGCTTCCATTAGCTCTAGGCTGCTGAGAAAAACATTCTGATTTTGCAAAGCATGTTGCTAAACTTTCTTTATTTACTGTGGGTTATTTATTGGTTTACCACTTCTTAGTATTGCTTTCTTTACTACAATTTGAAATAATTGATAAAGCTTAAATACCATCCTCCTCAGTTTAAGGTGCACCTATTGCGTCTCTAAATTAAACTTAATAGCATGACTGATGGGCTTTGGTGTCCTTTTAATTCTGAGGCTCTCAAGAAACAGAGAACCAGTGTCCTCCTGGAGTTCCTTTAGATGTTATGTAAGATGCATACACACTGACATTAGGAGTTTGAGTGGACCCAAGGGAGGTATATAATTATGCAAATGAGAAGCTCATAAAAAGGCGGCCATGGAAATGTTAATATAGTTAAGTAAATTCATCCTTAATGTGTTACAATTAAGTACTCCACTCAGAATGTTACTTGAAGACGGTATGAAATGGCACTTGGGATGAGTGGCAAGAGATAAACTTTTGAGAATCAGAAATATTGTCACAGAAGCACCTATACTTAAATATTTTGAAAATTAATATGGACTCTAAGATCTCAGTCTATGCAAGTTTATATGGTTGGGGGTAATGTCTTTCCAGGATAATTGGCAAGTGACTCCTGTTAAACTTGGTCCCAAGATATCAGATTTTACAATTACATTTTTATGTACGAAAAGCTCTTTTGGATACCTCATCAAGCTTTCTAAACTATATTTGTTATATTTTTCCTTTCTCTCTGAAGGCTGTATAATTGGACTAATGACGTTAACGCAGTCTGACTTTACAGGTGGAGAGACAGAATAAAAAATCAGATACAATCAAAAGATACAATGAAAAAACTAAAAATCTCTAAATTGCTTCTAAAATAGTTTTTCTTGTACAAAATATGAGGCACATGGAGCGTATGTGATGATGTGGTCTGCTATGAAGGTGTTATCAGCACTTGAGACAATCTGTATAACTGACTCATAGTTTTATTACCTGGGTGCATTGCAACTATCCTAAACTCATGACAATTAAACATTTAAACCAAAGTATACCATTTATAACCCCCTATTTTAGGCAAAATGCCTTTTTGGGTTTCTGTCCAAAATTGCAGAAATAATGTAGAGACTAGCACCTTCTCTTTTCCCCCTCACTTCTGGCCAGCTCAAGAGACGGGAGAATAAGGAAAAGAGCAAAGGAAAATGTAAATAACATTTTTACTGTTTCATATTTTGTTTATGTATCTGCAGGGTTCTAATTAGAGCAATACTGGGGAGTTAATGGATGTAATGTTGAGGCCTGGCGCTGTGACAGATTTGTTTGGGAAGCTATCATATGGAATATTGAGGCATGAATGTTCCTGGGTAATTCAGGTAAAAGGAGAGGTCTCTTTCCCACTTTGAACTTTAGTGTCCAGAAAGTGGGGATCTGTATGTCCCTTCTAAGCTTAATTTCTAGCTTAGATCTTGTAGTACTGCCACCAACCAAAATATAGTGTTTGGTATACTCCTTGTCCCCCCAAAACCTTCCCTGGGGAGACCAAGACCCAAACCCCCTGGATCTTAGAACAATGGGAAATAAACCATTCCCCTTCCCCTTCGCTTTTCCCTTCCAGATTTTCCCCTCCCTGGGTTATCCGGAGAGATACTGTGATTCAAACTCCTTGAATCTTAAAACAGAGAGGAAATTCACCTTCCCCCCGGCTTTCCCCCACCAATCCCTGGTGAGTTCAGACCCAGTCCCCTTGGGTCTTACACAAGGACAAAATCAATCAGGGTTCTTAAAAAGAAAAGCTTTTAATTAAAGAAAGAAGAAGTAAAAATTATCTTTGTAAAATCAAGTTGGAAAAATGTTTACAGGGTCTCAGCTGTACCTAGAGCGGAGGGACTCCCCCTCCCAGCCTAAGTATAAGTTACAGCAAACAGAGGTGAAATATCCTTCCAGCAAAATACACATTTGCAAAGAAAGAAAACAAACATAAAGCTAATCTGCTTTCTATCTATTACTTACTATCTTGAACCTGAAAGACTGTTTCAGTAAGATTGGAGAAATCTGGTTGCATGTCTGGCTTCTTTTAATCCCAAGAGAGAACAAAGAACAGAACAAACAGCACAAAACAAAGACTTCCCTCCACCAAGATTTGAAAGTATCTTGTCTCCCGATTGGTCCTTTGGTCAGGTGTCAGCCAGGTTCACTGAGCCTGTTAACTCTTTACAGGTAAAAGAGACATTAACCCTTAACTATCTGTTTATGATAGCAATATTGGGGAGTTAGTGGATGTAATGTTGAGGCCTGGCGCTGTGATAGATTTGTTTGGGAAGCTATCATATGGAATGTTGAGGCATGAATGTTCCTGGGTAATTCAGGTCAATGGAGAGATGCTAAAGAAGGAAGTAGATGTAAAATTGCTGTTAGGCAGAGTAGCAGCACCTAGACCCTGTTTTTCTCTCCCAAGTTGATCTAATCAGTTGGAATTCCACTGACTTAGGGAGCCCAGAAGAGGAAATGGTCTGATGTACTGGATGAGTCAGCTCTCATTAGTATTCCTTTCAAAGGCTGCCCTGGACTGGAGAGTGCTTGCTTCAGAAGATCCAATCAATGTCATCAATTTCCCATTCCCAACTTCTATGTGGTAGTTAGATCCACTTTCCTGTCACAGCAAGACAGCTTTTCCTGACTACACCTACATTTGCAACTTCCCTGCAACAGTCACAAGTTCATGAAAGCTGAATTAAGTCATACTTTAAATTATCTCAGGTTCAATAAAAAAGTTGCATTCAAAAATTCTCCATGTTCAAATGTCTGCTGTTAGGATCACTTTGGCCAGCTGATGTGCATATTTTAGGCCTCTCGATAGAGAAGAGATTATTAAAAACTCCAGGGAAATAAACTGCATGAGCAAATCCTCTGAAGCCTTTAAAATTCAACAAATTCATATTGAGAGGCAGGATGGTCTCTTGTGGTGAGCCCTAGATTCAATTCCCAGCTCTGCCACTTATGCCAGTTGTGACTGGAAAAGTCACTTAATCTCTCTGTGCCTCAGCAAAATGGGGATGATGGTAATAATTCCTTTCTCCCACCTCGTCTGCCTTGCTTATTCAGTGATAAGCTCTTTAGAGCAGGGACTGTCTTTTCCTATATGTATGTGCAGTACTTACTACAACAGGCCCTGATATTAGTTGGAAATATTTTAGTGTTCACAAGACCAAAAGGGGATTGTATTTGAGCTTTTCATGACAAAAGAGCGTCAACCCTAAGCAAGTAAATGTAGAGTAGGACCAAAATTTTCCAAAAAGGCTGCCTAAATGTACACCCGTATGTGCATATTAAAGTACCTAAATAAGTGGCCTGATTTTCAAAAGTGCTTAGTACCCTGTAGCTTCCATTGGTTCTTATGACACTTGGTATTCTGCACTTTTAAAAAAACAGGTCATTTACCCCACCACAGTGTTGAGGATACATTTATTATTTAGGGGTGGGAAGCTGATAACGTAGTGAAGGGGCCCCTGTAGATACTAGTGTAACCCCTTTGGGGTTTAGAGAGCATGGCCCCTTTAAATCTTTTTCCTGGGGGGAGGGGCAGAGTAAGAAAAAAGGAGGGAAATTCCAGGGGGCAGCGCTGGAGCTCCAGGGGAGAGGGGCAGGCCCTGCAAAAGGAAGCAGGGAGAACCTGCCTGAGGCCTGAGGAGGACAGGCCCAATCGGGGACACCCCAGGATGGGAGCCAGGAGGAGCACAGTGCCAGGCAGGAATTGCCCGAGGACAGGCCGGAGCTGGACCCAGCATCCCGGCTGCCCAGAGCTGCGTGGGGCTGAGTACTGGGGCATGTGACTCTGCATTGGGAAGGAGGGAGGTTGCTAGATAGGTAAGTGGGGAGGTGGTCGCTCAGTGTGGCTTTGCAGAGAGCGGCAGAAGAGGGCACCAGAGGGGTTTGCTGGGGAGCGTTCACTGGCGCTGAAGATGACCAGGAGCACCCAAGACTCACCACTGGACTGGAACTTTGCTCAAGACTCCTGAACTCTGAGTGCAGACACATTGCTCGGTGTCTGCCCTTCCAGACTGTGCTACCACTGGGCTGGTGGGGCCTTGGTTTGGATGCAGCCCTGTTTTACTGCTCCCCTTATATCTCCTCTTGTTGTATTACTTCTCTCATCCCTCTGTAAATAAATATCTCCCTTTGTTATATCCCCTGTACTTTTCCTGTGGGTGGGTGTGTTCACTCTGGGGGGGTTGGAACAGGTGCCCTTGGGGTGGAAGAGATTTCTCCTGCTGCATTCCTGCACGCGCCTTCTCTTGGCCAGAGCTGCCTACAGAGCAGACTCCGTCTTGGCCACGAGGGCGCTAAAGTTACACTTATGTAGATAGAACACTGTTAAATCCAGTGAGAGTTCCACGTGTGGCGAGTTTACGGGATCAGGCCTCACTATTAAAAGACCCTATGGGACAAGGACTTTGAACCAAATTCTGCTCTCATTTATACTTTTGCATGCTCATTAAATTAATCCCATTGAAAATAAGGGACCCAATGCTTCTGACCCAGCCACACACAAAAGGTATTGGAATGTTCCCAAAAAAGGATATTTTTGTGAAATGTTGAGCTTGATATCAACTAAATTGCTGATCAGTTCCAAACATTCAGAAGTTTATCAGCTGTGAACAGGGAAGTTAGGTCTCTCCAATTCCATGAAGTGAAAAACTTCCTGTTGCAGAGTGCTGGCAACCCAACCTTAAAAAAAATATACTGCCCTTGGTTAGAGTCATGGTCTTCCTCCTTCTGCACATCTGCTTCTGGTTAGGATTTATGGTCCCTTCTCCTCTCCATAAACAACTGCATCTGACTGGAAGGCCTGCTTCCCACCCAAGTCTCAGTGAGTCACTTCAGTGAATGAACATAAAATGGCAAGAACATTTTTATTTGAATCTTTTGTTGCATGTGGAAGTGTTCAAAACATTTCCTCCTCTTAAAGAGTAACTTTGCACAAATTACCACACTGTATCTGTTTACCTATCAGTAAAATGGGGATACTCTCCTACCGCACAAGGCATTCTGTGTTTGTTTCTAGAGCACTGAGATGAAAGGGGCTATATAGATACTCCTAATATTTTCCTAACTCCCTGAGTTTAGGCAGAGACCAAGTTCTTCAAGACACAATTGTAAAAGGCTATATCAATGCTTAAGACTGAATTTATTCTTAAGAGGTAAATATATTGTTTACACTTTATTTAATGTTACAGAAAATCCCATGCTTTCTCCATGGACTCTACCACAGGTTTTGACACAGTAGCAGTTGTCTCATGTGAGCAACTGGGAACTTCCTTTCCACCACCAGAAGTATCTGCTTGCTGTGTTGGGTGGAATCTGGTCACTGATGTTCTAAGCCATCCCATTAGTGCAGTTTTATAATATACACAAAGCCCAATCCCAAGAACAGCAGCAGCAGCAGCAGCAGCAAGGAATATTGGTATTCCAATAGCACCTCCCCAGAGGGCCTTCACAGGTGGAGGTGGTCCACTGTCAGTGCTCCCTCCATATCCTTTATGTTGACAATCTGGAGGTGCCCAGCCATAATTACAATGACAGTTTTTATGACTGTTGCATATTCCTCTATTATGGCACTTTGTTATATTACAGTCATAATTCAGGAGTGACACACTGACACAACTCGTGTTAACACAAATCTTTTCAGGACCACAAGATGTGCCATCTCTCACTGCTCCAATATCAGCTATATCCATCCCATGATGATAGTCTGTACCCCAGCACCAGTTATCATCAACTGGAGTTTGAAGTATGGTACTATGGTTCTCCAAAGATGGTATTATTTTCATGTTTTCACATTGGACCCTACCACATAAGGTATCTTCTACTTGACATTTCTTATATTTAGGATCACTATTAAGACCACAATTGCCAAACCGGTCACCTTGAGTATTCAATTCTCTGAAACAAACTAATGGAGCAACCTTTGCTTGTTTACCAAAAATCATTTTGCACTGTTGATCATGGCTAGAGCAGTTTCCACGATAGCAGTAGGCATTGTTCTGGCATGGGGCTCCATCTTGCACATATACATCTTTCTGGCACCACTCTGAAGTCCCATTGCAATATTCAGGAAGGTCACACTCATCAGTACTTTTTCTACATAGTTTTCCCGCTGGAAGTATCTGACAGTCTTCACAGCATTCTCCAAAAGCACAAGCTGCACCTGTGCTCAATGTACAATTGGGTTGGCAACAAGGATCCTTTTCACAATTAAATTTTGAGCCACAGTCACACTGCTCTCCACTTTCCACGACCTTGTTGCCACAGTACTTGAGTGTATAAACTTTCTCCGGTGCTGGAGGCTCAAGCAGACACCGTGCCTCAGTAGTTATTAAATTGAAATATTCGTTATAGCTGCAGTTACTGAACAGATCAGTGATGCTGTGGTATGCAGCCATGATGCACTTACTGCGCTTACATTTACAATAAACACCATCATGGCTCATGCCGAGGTTATGGCCCAACTCATGAGTAAAAACAATGGAAAATGAGTACAATCCCTCAGCCCTGAAAGAAAGAACAGCTGATCCCCAATGATGAGAACACACTGTTCCTATAAATGCTAATCCAAGGGTAACACCAAACCCTTTATACGTGACTAAGTGACCTGCATCATGGGGCAGCCGTGGATACAGTTCCCTTTTCCTCCAGTTGTTAAAAGTGCCAAGCAGCGCATTTATGGTATCACTAATTGGGATAAGGTTGTTTTGTGTCCAGATCTCCAGCCCCACTATAAACAACCGCACCCCCAGGGGATCGTACATCGAGTCTCCTATATTGACTATGTCTAGCAATTGCTGCAGGACGTTGGTTTCGTTTCTGCCTGACTGGACGAATCGTTCATTCTCCACCACGAAGACGACTTCCAGGTAGCGGGTATGTGTCCACCAGAGCCGCTCAGGCGCCTGCCTGGCCAACAGGCCCCTTAAGCCAGGGATCAAGGCTGCCTGGCGCTGCAGCTCCTGGTCGGTCAAGCCGCACCGCAGGCCGGCGGCCTCCTCCTCCACCCGGTACAGCACGTGCTGGAAGGTGGCGGAGTCCGGCACGGGCTCGATTTCGTAGCTGCCCTGCGCCGTGCGCAGCATGCCGCGGAGCCCGCCCGAGCAGGTGCTGAGGGCGGCCAGCGAGGCGGGGCTGCCCTGCACGTAGCCCTGGTAGAAGCAGTCGCGGCGCACGAAGGGCTGGTCCCGCTGGAGGGCCCCGCCCGGCCGGTAGGTGAAGAGGGCGAAGTGCTCGGGCACGAAGAGCCGTTTCTGCCTCAGGTGCACGACGCGGCCCCGCCCCTCCACCTCCAGCAGGTAGGAGACCTCCCGCGGGTCCTGCCCGGCGCGGGGCGCCAGCAGCCGCGGCACGATCACGGCGTAGGAGCGCCCGCCGCCCGGGGCCGAGCCGCCCGCGCCGCCCGCAAGGCTCCCCAAGCCCAGCAGCACCAGCCAGGGGACGCCCGTCCCCATCGCACCGCTCCCCGGGCAGTGCCTCCCTCGGGCCGCGGGGATGAAACCGCGGCTGCGGCCCCGCCTCGCCAGGGAAGTGGCTGTGGGGCTGGCCACGCCCCTTCGCGCGAGCCCCCTTGTGCCCGTTGAGGAGCAGGCGGGCGTCGGTTGAAGCTGGGGGGCAGGAGCGCGGGGAGGGCAAAGCACGGGGGAGGGGGCGGGGCCAGCCACGCCCCTGCCCCCACCCAGTTGTCATCTGTCTGGGCTTTGGCCCCGCCTTCATCAATAGCCCCTGCTAGCACAGGCGTCAAAGCCTGCTTCTCCCCCTTGGCTCTGCCCCTCAGCGCCCCTCCCACCCCTCAGCCAGCTCCCACCGCCAGGGGCGGGCATCCTGCACACTGGTGGGGCTGGATCTATTTGGCGTTTGAAAAATAGCATGCCCTCCCCCCATAAAATAGCCTTTAAATAACAACCGCCAATTCCAGCAGACACAAGTGGGCTCACCCTGCACAGCAGCTCAGTCCTGGGCTTGAGGATGCTCTTGACAACACAGGACACCCCCAGGCTAAAGAAAAAAGAGGATACTGACAAACCTAGCAGGGGTGCTGGAACAATTTGTATAGTGGTGGTGCTGAGAGCCATTGAACCAATCTGTGAACCTGGCATGTAGTGGAAACCACTTCAAGCCAGGGGATGCAGCAGCACGCCCACCATGTATTAAACCTAGTGGACTAAATTAATCCCTAGTGCAACTCCAGAATGGACAGTTGTTTTAAACCAGGCGTTAATTGGGCACAATGGCTACACCATATACATATGGATGCTTCCGCAATTCACCAATATCTTCATATATGTATCTATGGGCAGCCGGTAACCTGGCCGTTGGGGGAGGCTAGCCCCTGGCCCCACCCTTCTGCCCATCTGCCCCCCCTTCTTCCCTCCCATGCAGGAGCCCAGAGCATCCCCACCGCGGCACTCAGCACCAGGCGGCCGGGGGTGAGGCCCCAGTCCCAGTACTCTGGGCGGTGTGGCCAGCCCCGGTGCTCCGGATGGCAGCGCTCCCGGCCCCCAAAGCTCCAGGCAGTCAGGTGGCATGGCCAACCCCGATGTGCCAGGCAGCAGTGCTCCCAGCCCTTGGTGCTTCGTGTGGTTGGGCGGCACAGCCAGCCCCGGTGCACCAGGTGGTAGTGCTCCCAGCCTTGGTGCTCTGGGCGGCAGTACTCCCGGTGGCATGGCCTCAGCACCACCCACATGCAGTGCCAGCCCAAGGCACTCTCCCAAGCCCTCCCTCCCGCGCAGGGCTGGCGTTGCCCATTGCCCCTCATCCCAGCATGTTCCTCCATGCCTTGCTAGGGGTCATACCCCACTTTTTTGGCAAAACTATGCATTTGTCCAGTTTGCTCTTGCCAACTGATGGTTAGTTGGCAAAAGCAAAATAGGACAAATGCTCACTTTTACCAAAAAAGTTGGGACGGCCGGGATAGGGTTTAAAAAAGGGACTGTCCCAGTGAAAACGGGACATATAATCACTGTAGGGTAGGTGGAGAGGACCCAGCGATGTAGACAGGGCCTTGGGAGGAAGAGGCGGAGAAGGAGGTGGGGCTGAGAGGGAAGAGGTGGAACAAGGGTGAGGCTTTGTGGGAAGAGGTGGGGCCCTGGGGGTTCAGTTACCAGCAATTAGAAAGTGTGTGGAGGGGGGCGCGGCTGAGGTAGGCCTTAGCCCTCATCCTCACCCCAATGGCGGGGGGGAGTGATATGGGCTGTGGGCTACTTTTGGGGACTCTGGTACCCCCATAGTGAAGGTGGAGGGTTCAGGACTCCCCACAATAGCCTGGGTTCCCTGGGGGGCTCCTACAACTGCCCGGCTCGGACTTTTGGCTTGGACAAGGTCTCACGGGGAGAGGAGGAGCAGGGGCCAGGCTTTCCACACTTCTACTGAGGTTCCAGTACCTTTATTGCTGTTCCACTGCTACCCCTTTTGTACATCAGAATTGAAAATTAGGTCAGATTATGTATTCTGGAGTAAATATAACTCAGGTCACAGCAACTGTAATAGCAAAGTGCTATTATATAACCTAGACTGAAGGGCAATATCTCTAGTACTCTTTTTAAATTCATCTTTCTGCTAGGTGAAGCCTCGCATTAGTTTATCAAAGAGTCCCTTACTCCTGGGGCAATTCTGTACCAAAACATTAAAAATTCCACACAAAATATTTTAAAATTCTGCACTATTCTATATATTTTATTTGTCAAAATAATGCAATATAATTACTCTGGTTAAATAAATTACCAAAATAATTGAAAACTACAATATCATGGATGGCGACTGCGAGTAGGGAGCACTGGAGGAAATCCCCAAACCCTCTTGACTAATAATAATGTAGCTAGGTTTGACCCTTTTTTTCTGGTTATTAGTCAACAAATATATTCAGCCATATGCTCAGTGTTACATCATAGGCAACTGAAGAGCAAGTAAGGGCTGGGGGATCAAACTCACAATTTATATTGGCTACTGACCATCTCCAGAAAGGTCAGTAGCAAATAGTTCATGGAGCACCTTTTCATAGAAATTTTATTCAGTCCAAAATTTAAACCAGTTCTAATCACTAAAGCACCATAAGCATTTATAAGGCCATATTGTCCTTTATGCCACTCTGGCAATGTAAAGGAGCCTTAAAACTTCTATACCTGTTCTATACTCCTAGGGGAATTCACAAAGACAATGGGAACAATTCACTAAGCAGGCAGGCTGCTACATTCTGCTCTGAGGGGAACAGAACTTACCCCATGCTTACCTCCTCAGAAACACCCCATAGTCCTCTCCATGCAAAGTGTGCTGCAATAGCAAGCGAGAGGAACAGAATGTCTCTCTTTCTCTCTCATACATAACTACCCAGCCTCTGTGCCACAGCATCTCTATGAGCTGCTCCGGGTGTCCAGACAAACCTGCCTGCGCTGCCAGGGATCGGTGCATGACTGCTCTTGTGCCTTTTCCTTTGCTTCCCCACCAGAAGTCATTTTTCTGCAGGAAAGCAAAGAAATCCACAGGGTACGTGAAGTCTGCGCACGTGCAGTGATGCAAAATCCCCTCAGGAGTAGTCCCTGCTAAAGCCCTCTGCCAAATTGGTGGGATGCATGACCTGAAAATGTTACTGATTGCTTTCTGCCTCACTTTGACATGCAAGCCTACATATAACGCAAGAGATTAGTTCAGCTGTTGAACTCATAGCTGATTAAATGTTTGGTATTGATACGTGTGTAGGAGACTAATAATTCATGATGTTACTGTGCTGAGCATTTACAGTAAATCAAGGTAGGGTGACCAGATGTCCCAATTTTTGGGTCTTTTTCTTGTATAGGTTCCTATTACCCCCCATCCCCTTCCCGATTTTTCACATTTGCTGTCTGGTCACCCTAAATCAAGGTCATATCAAAGAGATTACATAATTGTGTTTCTATTACAGACTCATAGACTTTAAGATTAGAAGGGAGCTAGTCTGACCTCCTATACTTTACAGGCCACAGAACCTCACCCATCCACTCCTGAAATAGACCCCTAACCTCTGGCTGAGTTACTGAAGTCCTCAAATCATATATTTAAAGACTTCAAGTTAGAGAGAATTAAAAAAACCCACACATTTCCCCTTTAAGCCACGTCTGTCAGCCACATCATGATAAGTTCAGTAGATGGAATGGAGCAGCAGTTTTACTGTGAAGTCTATTTATAAATGTTTCCATAGGCAGCAAAATAATTTTACCCTTACCCTACCTTGATGCCATACCATATCAAGAAAAGCTCTTATGTGGGGTACTGGAAGGAAAGCATGTGTGTAGAATATGCTCCTAAGGAAATATAAATCTATATATATGAAGAACAATGAGGCAATATCACATCAAAGTTCTTGTTCAGACACCAACTGTCTATTTAGGGAAGGCTCACTTTTTTATTTTAATACCAAAACTGATTATATTTCATTCTGTCCTCCCAAAACTATTCATCCACTTGTATTTCAGTTTTGGGTGGCAGGAGGTAAACTTCTTCTGTTTTCCCTGCAAATATTGGAAACCATGCTTTTGCATATTACCCTTCAACTGTTTCATTTAATGGGGAATCTGTGTGCCTGGAAATAGGGTTAACAACTGTTTTTGTCAAGTATCAGAGGGTAGCCGTGTTAGTCTGGATCTGTAAAAGCAGCAAAGAATCCTGTGGCACCTTATAGACTAACAGACGTTTTGGAGCATGAGCTTTCGTGGGTGAATACCCACTTCCTCAGATGCATGTAATGGCTTTACATTGCATGTAATGGCATACATGTAATGCATACATGTAATGGCCATTACATGCATCTGAGGAAGTGGGTATTCACCCACGAAAGCTCATGCTCCAGAACGTCTGTTAGTCTATAAGGTGCCACAGGATTCTTTGCAACTGTTTTTGTAGATCTGGCTCTCCAGTAGTGATCAATGTGAGAAGCAGAGACACAAATGTACTTTTCCTGGGGCTGTTTGTTTGGGGGAAGAAAGAGAGGGAGCTTACATCTGGTGTCAAGCACCCTGATTTGACAGCTAACGGGCTGTGGAGGCAGTGGGCTCCCAGGTTTCCTTGCCTGGCAGGGAAGGTTGCTAAGGGTATGTCTGCACTACAGGATTATTCCGATTTTACATAAACCGGTTTTGTAAAACAGATTGTATACAGTCGAGTGCACACGGCCACACTAAGCACATTAATTCGGCGGTGTGCGTCCATGGTCTGAGGCTAGCGTTGATTTCTGGAGCGTTGCACTGTGGGTAGTTATCCCGTAGCTATCCCATAGTTCCTGCAGTCTCCCCCGCCCATTGGAATTCTGAGTTGAGACCCCAATGCATGATGGTGCAAAAACAGTGTCGCGGGTGATTCTGGGTAAATGTCGTCACTCATTCCTTCCTCCGTGAAAGCAACAGCAATCATTTCGCGCCCTTTTTCCCTGGATTGCCCTGGGAGATGCCATAGCACGGCAACCATGGAGCTCGTTCAGCTTTCTTTTACTGTCACCGTATGTGTACTGGATGTTGCTAACAGACGCGGTACTGCAGCGCTACACAGTAGCATTCATTTGCCATTGCAAGATAGCAGAGACGGTTATTAGTTGTTCTGTACTGTCTGCTGCGCCATTGTAAATTGGCGATGAGATGATGGTTATCAGTCGTTCTGTACCATCTGCTGCTGTCATGGGTGCCCCGGCTGAGGTCGGCCGGGGGCGCAAAGACGAAAATGGGAATGACTCCCCGAGTCAATCCCTCCTTTATGGTATCTAAAAATAGAGTCAGTCCTACCTAGAATATGGGGCAAGTGTACTAGAGAACCAGTGTACCAGAGAACCAGAGAGCACAGCTGCTCCATGTCAGATCCTGCAGAAATGATGAGCTACATGCCATTCTAGGGGTGCTCCTGCAACAACCCCACCCATTGCTTCCCTGCTCCCCCAACCATCCTGGGCTACCATTGCAGTGTCCCCCCATTTGTGTGATGAAGTAATGAAGATGCAGGAATAAGAAACACTGACTTGTTAAAGAAATAAAATGAGGAGGAGGCAGCCTCCAGCTGCTATGATAGTCCAGGCAGGACATTAAGCAGTGTGGGGGAGAGGAGCCCAGCATCCCGCTGCTATGATAGTCCAGGCAGTACAGAATCTTTTCTTTACACATGAAAGGGAGGCGGCTGATGGAACTCAGCCCCCATTTGCTATGATGAAGACGGTTATCAGCCGTTCTGTACCATCTACTGGGAATGACCGGGAGCCATTCCTATTTTTACCCAGGCGCCCCTGGCCGACCTCACCTGAGGCCAGCCAGGAGCACTCACAGGATGATGACAAGGACGGCTACTAGTCCTACTGCACTGTACCGTCTGCCACCGGGGAGGGGAGGGAAGAGGATACTGCTGTTCACTGCCGCAGCATCGTGTCTACCAGCAGCATGCAGTAGACATAGGGTGACATTGAAAAAAGTCAAGAAACAATTTTTTCCCCTTTTCTTTCACCGGGGGGGGGGGGTGGAGGGGGGTAAATTAACGAGCTATACCCTGAACCACCCCGGACAATGTGTTTGACCCTACAGGCATTGGGAGCTCAGCCAGGAATGCAAATACTTTTCGGAGACTGCTGGGGACTGTGGGATAGCTGGAGTCCTCAGTACTCCCTCCCTCCCTCGATTAGCATCCATTTGATGCTTTGGCTTTCCGTTACGCTTGTCACACAGCACTGTGCTGTGGACTCTGTATCATAGCCTGGAGCTTTTTTTCAAATGCTTTGGCATTTCGTCTTCTGTAACGGAGCGCTGATAGAACAGATTTGTTTCCCCATACAGCGATCAGATCCAGTATCTCCCGCACGGTCCATGCTGGAGCTCTTTTTGGATTTGGGACTGCATCGCCACCCGTGCTGATCAGAGCTCTACGCTGGGCAAACAGGAAATGAAATTCAAAAGTTCGCAGGGCTTTTCCTGTCTACCTGGCCAGTGCATCCGAGTTCAGATTGCTGTCCAGAGCGGTCACAATGGTGCACTGTGGGATACCGCCCGGAGGCCAATACTGTCGATTTGCGGCCACACTAACCCTAATCCAATATGGTAATACGGATTTCAGCGCTACGCCTCTCGTCGGGGAGGAGTACAGAAACCGGTTTAAAGAGCGCTTTATATCGATATAAAGGGCCTTGTTGTGTGGACGGGTGCAGCCTTAAATCAGTTTAACGCTGCTAAAATCAGTTTAAATGCGTAGTGTAGACCAGGCCTAAGATGTGTTGTATGTGAGGGTGATGAAGAGGAAATAGCGGCTCCTAGAGGATTCCTAGAAGTGTTTGGGAAAAGAAAAATATGAAGCCCCCATTAATTTGTGAATAAGATTACATCAATTTTTATTTCAGCTGCATCTCAGAATCCATTAGCCTTATCACAGTAGTGTCTGTGAAGAGGATTTCCCCCATTATATGATATATTCAATAAGACAAACTGATCTTCAGACTCTCAGTTAAATACTCTAGCCTTCAGTTTCATATTGCTTAGCTTCCAAAATAACCATTGTGCCAAGAAAGATTTGGAAAGCTAATCTTAAATCTGAATTGTCATTATCTAAGAGCACAGTGGACACAAACAGGGATCATGGATCCGCTATATAGCTCTCTCATCTTTCATGCACACACACACGGTGACTCACAACACAAATTCTGGAGCTACTTGCTCATTTCTCCAACACTTCGTGGCATTAGAAATATTGAATGCAGTCTCAAGGATCTCACATTTTGGTACTTAAACACCCCACTGATAGGTACGTTATAAATACTATATAGAGAGAAACTTTAGAATCTCATACTAAAAATATTATTACAGACAAAAGAACAGAGACTATGCCACATAGTTATTTCAAAGTGCATTACTTGAAGTTTAACTGCTCTATCTGATGTCACTTGAGAAAGTTCATATCAAAAGCCAATTTGGTTGATAAAATAATTTTGGGGGGATAACTTGAACGAGAGTAGTAAAGTTTGAAAAGATTTCATTAGAATCTTGCTTGACAAGTAAACCTGGCTTCTGGATTACTGGAAGTCATTGCCTAAGAAATGAAAGCTCTCACTGGTGGAAATGGAATCTCTCTTCTGCTTTAATATAAAGTACACTTTTGTCAGACTGTGAACATTCTTAAGAAGGGACCATTTTCACAAAAAGAGCATGTAATCTAACTCCTGGTATTACCACGCTTGTACATTAAAATCATTAATTGGCCCTGCAGGAGCTTAGATGCTGGCACTGTAAATTAGGCTGCCCACTCCCTCCAGGCGTGAGCTTGGACGGGTCACTGAAGGAGTACTCCAAGGCAAGTGAAAAGGTTGGAAATACTATTACAGTATTAGTACTCCCGCATGTCATATCTTTCAAAGTGGCTACATACATCTCACTCTTACCCAGAAGTAAAAGAGCAGAATGGCAGCCAAGTGTGGCTAGGAAGAAGAAAATACAGGATAAAAGCAGCTGTTATGCCACTCAGATTTAACTTAGGGTTCCACCATGTGCTTTGTTCCTTGGGTAAATGGGACTGCAAATACTATTATGGGAGAACATGTCACACAGGTAGCAAGTGCCTTTAGTTATTAAACTGACATAGGAATTACCATACTTGATTGGACCAGATTTCCTTCTAGTCTGGTATCCTTTTAAAAGTGGCCAGTACCAGATACTTCAGAGGAAGTTATAAGAACCGCATGGTAGGCAAATGTGGGGTAGTCTGCCTGCCTCCCCGATCCCCCTACCTTTAGGTTTTTGCTGGATCTCTACATTAGAGATCAGCTTAAACCCTGAAGCATGAGGTTAAATAATTCATTTTGAATGTGACTGCTTTTATTGTCATTTTGTTCTTGTGTTATAAGACCAAGAACAGAAGCTTCTGATTTATCTTCACTATTCCAGTCATCATTTTATATACTTTTGTCAAGTCCCTTCTTATTTATCTGCTTTCTAAGGTAAACAATCCTGATGTTTTTAATGTCACTTCATATGAGAGTTTTTCCAGGCCCCTCATCATTCTCATTTCTCTTCTTTGAGCTCCCTCTGCGTTTACAATATCCTTTTTCAGAGGGTGACCAGTACTGCATATGCTATTCCAGATGAGGCACATAATTTATATGATAGCATTATGATTTTTCAGTATTGTTCTCTATCCCATTCCTTATGCAGCTGAACATCTTTTTTGACTGCAGCTGTACATTAGGCTGTCTACAGTGATGCCCAGCTTCCTTTTCTCAGTTGATAGTTAATTTAGATCCTTGCTATGTGTCTGAGTTAGTTCCCCCCCTCCAATGTGCTTTATTTGTATTTATCAACACTGAACTTCATTTACCAGTGTATGGGCAATACACTCAGCTTGATTAGGTTTCTCTGAAGTTCCTCATAATCCCCTCTGGTCCTAACAAATAACCTTGTGTCATCTGCAGATTCTGGTACCTCACTACTAACCCCCCTTCCAGATCATTAATCAATGATACGTAGTATGGAATCTTGAGGTACCTTGGTTTTAACCTTTAGCCATGATGAAAACTGACACACTCTTGCCCGTTAATTTTGTTTTCATTAAGAGGGCCGTCTTTCCACGGAGATCAAGCAAGCCCACAGTAGCTTAACAGCTATACCAGCCCTCATCCTAACTTATTTATATTGCTGCAGGCAAGTCATTCATAGAGCAACTCCCCAGTATTACAGGATGGCTTTTACTGGACCATTATATGTTACAGTACAGTTTTCAAGCCAAAGCATAACCTCACCATCTTTGGGCGCTGGCAATGAATATAAAAACCTTAAAAATTTACTGTAATTTGTTTACATTAATACAATACAGAAATTTACATTATATGATGGGATTCAAAAGCTGCCAGGAGCAATCTGTCTATAGTAGACCCAAACCAAATAGGTAAATAAAGGAGGAATGTGATAAATCTAGATAGGAGATAGAATATACATTTATTTATACCACACAGAGGCAGGAAAAATCAAACTCCATTAATATCCACAATCTATATTCCAAACCTTGATATAAAATGAACTGTATTCTGAGCTTGTGGTTGTCAGTAAGCTCCACACATACTGATTATATTGTTTCCATAGTAACTAATGTATTTTGAAGTGGGAAAAATGGGAAAGGAAGATGGGGGAAGGACAAAAATATAAAGTCTAAATAGAACACGAGGGCTTACTGTGCTATTAGACTTTATTGCCAGAAGCCATAATACAGTCTACCCAAACCTGTGACACTGCCACGCCATCATCTATTCTACATATACAGTGCCTCCCTCTTCTGTCTTTCAAATTTGTTCCCATCGTTTTAATTAAATGGTGGACAATCTTGGTGCATAATCACAGCTAGCTTGCCCAGTTTGTGGTAATGTTCATGATTTGCTTCTGTGCAGTGTTGAGTACTGATTTCCCACTGGTTTCAGAGAAGAGTTGAAGATGGTCAGCACTTCTCAGCAGGATGCTGAGATAAACCTGTTCTCTCCTCTTTAGCATTAGTTTTATCATTTTAATTAGAAGCTCGTGCTAGTTTGAAATATCCATATGTTAAAGAAAAAAAAGAGATGTTATTAAGTGTAACAGACCAAACTCAACCCAGGTTGAATGGAGTTAAGCTAGCAATGAATTTGGTCCAACTACTACCCATATATATCAACATGCCAATTTTATATCTATAGATATATCAACAATATTTCCATACATATTCTAACATATTGAATATTAAAACCTTAGCTTACCAGACAAAATCAAATGGGCCAAGACAGTGTCATATGATCCTAAGTATTCTCCATTATTTCACTGCTACCGAATCAAAACTGATCATCAGTTATTGACACAATGTCACATGTCTCTGATAGCCTAGAGCTGAGAGAGGGAGTCTGACACTACAGTCCATCCAAGCACACTCTAGCCAGCATTAGAGTCATTTAAACTTTGTCCATTATTTAGGGCACTTTTCCTTGCTTTTCTCCTGTTCAGTATCTTGTCAACTATACTGTAAGAAAACTAGGAGAGTAGGAAGGAGAAAAGAAGCTGGAAAATCTTTTCCTGCTCAAAAAACAACTAGTGATCCACTAAATGAAAACAATCTTAAGTAAAGACCAAGAAGAGTGAGAGATTAAGGACAGCTCTGCCAAACAAATGAGAGACACAGGCCAGTGACTATTTCTTAGCACCAAATGGTTTAAAAATTCTTTTTCTTTAAGTGAAATGGGATGGCATGATAAGTATGAAGGCTAAAAATATTTTCAAAAAATCTGAGAGATAACTGAAGGTTGACATCCAATTACATGGATTCAGCCTTGCCAGTTATCAAACTTTTGATCTGTATCCCAGCATTCTAACAGACACAGCAATTTATAGCAGGCAGCGTAAATCCTTTAATGCCATAGGAAACACCTTCCTCAAGAAAGGTTAACATGCATAATATCATGGTACACCCTGACATTCAAGTGAAATCTACTACCAGCACACACAGCATATTCAGTAACCATTTCATAGATAATCAAGAGGGTAAGCAAGAAAGGCACTTCAACAGCCAAATGGTGGTGTACCAAGAATTCAACTTTTTATTAAAAAGTTCCTCTTTTTACATAGAAAACATAACTACCAGAGGACATGAAAATAAATGGAGTTTTATAAGGACGTTGAAAAATGCATTATTGTGAAATTCAGTCAGAAGCTAACATCCAAAATGGGGAGAAGGCTGAAAAAACCCCTCCCGGTGCAGCTCAAGTCTTTCCATTGGCAGCTTTTTAATAGGTTTCTGCTGAGAGAAGAAGCTGTTGCAAGGGCTTTAAATCCTGCAGTGTCACAGTCCTAAATGTTCAAATACAGATAAGGGGAGAGCAGGAGTCACTTGCAAATTCTTCTCCAGACGTTGAATCATCTAGATATGGAATTGTCCATCCCTTCACTGGAGTCTCATCCGTTTCTCTGGGGGCCCTTTAGTGCCAGCACTCTGTTGGGCAGTCTTTACAGTTTCCTTTTCCTCTGGCTTTATAGCTTCAGGGGCTGGTTCTGGCTCTTTCTTGATCTGATCCACTTAATAAAAAAACAAACCATAAACATAAATTATAACTCAGCTCTGAGGGTTTTACATTTCTTTTCAAATTCTTTTCAGGTTGTTTTGAAAATATAATGGACTTTAAGAGACTAGAAGCCAGTCAATACTTGTGCAGGAGACATTCAGGGCTGCCATGGTACAGGGACTGGGAGGGAAAGCAGCTTGCAGTTCCCCTATTCTGACATTGCTGACCACCAGCACAACCCCCTCAGGCAGTCCTCGATGTGCCCTAGCTTGCCGCCCTGCTGCAATGGCTCTGGTGCAAAATCACCAGGATGCAGAATCAACTTGGCCACTGGTCTCCCCAAGAGCATCTCCTGTTTTGAGGCCTCTTGGCTCAGCAGCTCCCTTAGAGGGGTGGGGCCTCTTGCACAGGGGATAGTCTCCAGAGGATAAGGGATGGGATGGAACATCTTACAGCCTAAGCACGGAGGTGAAGTTCCATCTGGAACCTTGCAAAATTAGGCCCATACTGAGCCTGATTTTGCTCTCATATTAGTCAATGACAAAACTCCCAACAATTTCAGCAGCAGCAGGAGTGAGCCTATTAGTTAGTTCAGCCTCACAACTGAACCTATATCACATCTGGATTTGGGCTCCTTTTTAAAATCTTGTGATAATGTGAGATCTCTTACCTGCAATGGGCTTTTCTCCAGGCTTTTGCTATCAAAAAAGAAGAAAAGAAAGTCAGATGAACTGGAGCTTTGTTATTATTATCCTTCACTAGCACTGACTAAAGTATCATCTTTTGCTGTAGAATACTTTTAGTAAGAGGGGTTCTGAGGGATATCAACAAGGGAAGGCCTCACGTGAGCAGGAACATCATGGGGATGTCAAACAAGAGAAGAGTGACGAGCAAGTCTTCCGGAAGAACTAATTAAATTATAATCTGTATGTAAAATTAATAGCACACAAAAATTAAATGTTTTATTCTCCAGTCATGCAAAGAACCTTATCCCCTTCTAGTCACTAATGCCTGTTTTCCTTGGCTGTAAAATATGGCTCAAAAGGTCTGAAAATCCAGCAGTGTAAAAGATAAATCTAATTTTGTAAAGAACAGGACATTAATTAAGACCATTTGACTCTAGAGCTAATTTTTTGGCCCATGCGGTTAGCTAATATTTGGGACTTTGCAGGGTAGATGATAAGTCAGTGACACAAGTCAGGTATGCTTTTTGTGTAATCTTATTTATTTACAAAAAATATACACAAAGTCCTGTTTCCATGAACACAATAGAACTAAACAGCAGGCAGTTTCCTTGCTCAGAAATCCCCAAGTCTGCCATGCCAGCAACCTCTCCCCTTGTGCTTCCTCTCACTACTCCTTATGCTGCTTTTTCTCCTCCAAAACATACACACACCTTTCAAAACAATGCCCAAGCCTCTATGTTTGCAATCAGTGAAACTCCTCTGTTCACATGGCTCAGCTCTGACCTGCCATGCAACAAATTGCCCTGGGTGCTCTCCACCATGGGACCTGATTGCTCTTTCTATTGAACCTGAAACAGTGTGTAGCATACCCATTGGCTTTAACATGGTCTGTGGTTGTCTTGGATCCTAGATTCACCTGATGGTAGCCATTAGCACCTTTCCGTGTAACAATGGTTCAATATAGATATATATATTTTTAGGTGTCTTGCTGCTGTTCAAACAAGAATTGGATTTCGGTACCGGGATACTAAAGTACATAGGACATCCCACATGAATTATGCTCTTTCTCTGCTCAAGCCTGCACTATGCCTGTAGTTCATTATTTTCCGTAATGGCCTGCAGTGCAATTTGCAGTGATCCGATCAGATGAACCAGTAAAGCAATGGACAGGGTCAATATTCTTCATTTCTTGACGTAAAACGTTGCACAGCATTGTTGCAACTGAGTTGCATCCCACTCCAAAGGTGGCTATCTTCAGTTGTGGTTGAAGTGATCCCTGTGTATCCTACTACCTGCTTCACACATATGGTGTAAAAACAAGGAGTCCTTGTGGCACCTTAGAAATGAACAAATTTATTTGGGCATAAGCTTTTGAGGGCCCACGAAAGCTTATACCCAAATAAATTTGTTAGTCTCTAAGGGGCCACAAGGACTCCTAGTTTTTGGTGATACAGATTAACACAGCTATCAACGTGAAACCTGTCACAAATGGTGTAGTTAATTTTTGTAAAATACTTAGATCTTTGGATGACAGGTGCCATGAAGGTATTTTTCTGTTTAAATACATTAAGAATTTAAAATGCAGTTCCCTACCAATACTGTCCTTTTCCACTGACCAAACACTGATTTTTCTCCCATGGTCTCTGAAGGTATTTGAATTTGGAAGTAGATTAGAATCTGGTCTGACCTAGTGCTTGCCTTACTTAAAGTATTCCAGAATATATTATAATAATTAGTTAGAAACTAGCCATTGCAGAGACTGAAGGCAGAATAGCCAAGTGCATAATGGCAATAGCTCACCCACAGCCTTGGAGATTTAAATACATTTTATTGAGTCACGAAAGTCAGTTGCACTGTGCATTTCCTTACTAATTTGTGCCTTAATAATATTATTTCAGAACAGCTTTGGGAATACCGTTCAGAATCTGCTGTTCCAGGGACAACAGATGAAGCACAACAGTGCTAAATATTGACCATGGTAGGCATCACGTCTAGTAGTTAGAACAACAGACTGAGAGACAAAACATATCAGGGGAATAGCTTGGTGGTTTGGGCATTGGCTTGCTAAACCCAGGGTTATGAGTTCAGTCCCCAAGGGGGCCATTTAGGGAACTAGGGTAAAAAAATCTGTCTGGGGATTGGTCCTGCTTTGAGCAAGGGGTTGGACTAGATGACCTCCTGAGGTTCCTTCCGACCTTGATACTCTATGATATCAATCAGTCTTTTTTTATAAGGGGGGAGGAATAGCTCAGTGGTTTGAGCATCAGCCTGCTAAACCCAGGGTTGTGAGTTCAATCCTTGAAGAGGCCACTTAGGGAGCTCGGGCAAAATCAGTACTTTGTCCTGCTAGTGAAGACAGGGGCTGGACTCAATGACCTTTCAGGATCCCTTCCAGTTCTATGAGATAGGTATATCTCCATATATTCTATATCTTCCATCCCTGACTGTCTCTTGCTTGCTGTTTGACATTGGACAAGTTATTTGACTTCTCTGATATTAGTTTATCCCTCAGTGTAGGGGATACTTATTAATCTTTTGCAAGAGACCATGCACTTACAGAATGCCTTTATCTGTTGATGTCAAAGGATTTTATTTTTAGGTCTTACAGAAACACTATCTTTTTTGTAATTTCTTGGTGACTGAGTGCTGGGCTTAAGAAGAGGAATAAACAGGCATGTAGAATCTAAAGGATGATTCCCCACCTAACTATTTTAACAATAGGTCAAATTTTGGACCTGAACTGTTGTATTTAATAGCATGTCCTTATATGTCTATAGATCAGTGGTTCTCAACCTATTTATTATAGTGTTATATGGGCCACATTGTGTTATATGGGCCACAGGTTGAGAACCACAGCCTGCCCCCACCTAAAATCTCCCACAGTATCCTATGCCTAGCACCCCCTGCTCAGAGACTCTCCAGAGAGCAGGGCCAGAAGCAGACCCCTGGGCACGGGGCCTGACAGCCGGACCCCAGACCCTGCCACGCACAGCTAGGCAGCCAGGATTCTGGACCCAGCAGCCAACATCCTAGGACCCTGGACACAGCACCCCACCGTCTGCAGCCAGGCAGCAAGCACCTGGACCCCAAGACCCACCACCCGGGGTCGGGCAGCCAGGACCTCCAGGGCCAGGAACAAAGCCCCACCTAAAACCTGGAGGCCCCCGTAAGCTCCAGCACCCACCACTACCTCACTGCCCAGAGCCCCACCCCTCAAACCTGCCAAGAGATCCACTCTACTGCCCTCTGCCCTCCTGTGGCACTAACCAGCCCCCTGGTGGCAGAAGCGATCCAGCAGGCTGCCAGATGCTGTCTCCCCGAGCCAGCCCCTGCCAGACCAGAGCAGCAAATTTTGAATATTTTTAGCACACAGCTGGGCAACAGCTGTGCGCTAATTGGGCCACATGCAGCCCGCAGGTTGAGAACTGCTGCTATAGGGCATTTCATCACAAAAGATCCCAGAATTCCTTACAGAAATGACTTCACCAACAGAACAGCCACTTCTAAAGTGGAAGGTGGCAATGACAGCTTAGGATAGGAAAAGTCCACTACAAATATGTGGGGCATGTATTTATTCACAATGGAATTTGGTCAGCCTGGTGGGGCTAACAATGTGTACCTTCCAAAAAAGTACCCCTACTTTACATTTAATCGAAGCAAGGGTAGGTTCCTCCACCAGTGCAGGGCTTCCATCACACTGCTGAGATACTGGTTCAATAGTAACTCAGAGGGAAGAATGCCAACTATTGAATCACCAGCTTTAATGAAATTTTTACCATGTCTCTTTAAATCAACAATTGCATACACAATGCTAGCTCTGCAGAAGTTCTACTTGTGAAGGAGAGTAATTTTTTTCCCCAACAGGCAAATAAATTGCATTTGTTAGTTTGTTCTTTCCCCATCAGACATCTTGGTAAAGAGTGGGTGAGTAGATTTTTAACTTGGTATCACAGGGGGAGCTGGCCCTGGAAGGAGACTGGGGCCAACTGCTCTCGTGCCAGAATAAATCCACCTCCCTGAATCAATGGAATGAGTCGGGGGTTCATGACTGGAGCATGCTGGGAGATAATAGGGATAGCGCGAGTTCAATGAGCTTACTGAGTTAGAGGGAGATACAAAGGAGCAGGGAGGTTGTGTGAGCTGCTGCTACACAGGGATACTCTTCTTACATCCCTGGGAGAGCAAGAGAGCCCTGCAGAGAAGCTCCTGCAGGTGATCCAGGAAGTGCAGTGAGAAAAAAAGGCCAGACTGGAGCTACCTGCAGTGAGGGGCAGGAACAACACTCTTGATAGAGGTATAATGGACTGCTGAGCCCAAGAGGGCCATAATAAACCAGTGAGCCTCTAGAAGAAGGCTGAGAATTTCTGGTTGAGCTGTTTTATGTTCCAATAAACTAGTCCCCAGAAGGTGACAGTAAATACAAAACATCAGTGGTATCAGTTTTGTTTGGCTGTGGTAATGGGAAAACTGAGGCAGCAGCAGGGTCTGACACCTGATGAGATAAACCCTGATCCACTTCGGTTAGTAAATTTTCATGGCATTTTTGCTAGGCTACAGCACGCACTTTTGGGTAACTCCTTCACCTATGCTAGGGAATCCTCCTCTACGTTCTGCATTAAGAGAACCTATTGTTTTCAAAGTTCCTATTCCAACCAATGCTACCGTTCCAACAAGTACAGTGAAGTCCCACAAGCTGTCCACCTGAGGAGCCCTGATGTGTATGCTGAAGTAACACTGCAGACACAAATGACTATTACCTGAACAAATCTGGGTGGAAATTTTTGTCTCAGGTCTAGAAGCAAAGCATCCACCCGCTGCCTCTGGAAAATAGAGCTTGGTTCTTCCTTCTTCTTGGCTTTTGGTTTGGCTTTATCTGCAAATCATATACAGAGGCTGAAATGCAACATCACATCAAATGACGGAAGTTCTAGTTTTCTTTCATCTGCTCTTTGTTCCTGGAGAGGGTTGTTCTTTCAGGCTTGGCCCCGATGCGGACCGGAGGAGAAGCACCTCTGCCCCAACCGAGGTTGGCTCCACTGCGGACGAGAGAGAGGCGCCCCTGCCCCAGCCCCAACGCAGCCCAGCCCCGGACCTGCCACAGATGGAGGAGAGGTACCTATCCTGCGGTTGCAGCCCCAGCCCTGTCGCAGTGGGGAGAGAAACCTCTCCCGCCACAGCCCAGGTGCTGCTGCGGGGAGAGAACTGGGGGGATTCCTCTCTCCCTGCCATAGCCCCAGGGCAGCCTGCACCCCAAACCCCTCAACCATGGCCCCACCCCGGAGCCCGGACCCCCAGCCGGCGCCCTCAACCCTCCCCCAACCGCAACCCTGAGTCCCTCGTCACCAGCCCCACCCCAGAGCCTGGACCCCCAATCAGAGTCAAACATCACCTCCATATTGGTGCACATAACAAAATTCATTCTGCACATGCGTGGGAAAAATTAGAGGGAACACTGGTTATAGGAGTTACGGATGCTAAAGTAAACCTTAGCTAAAAATTTAAGTATTAAGTCCAAAGAAAAGGAGAGTTGCTTAATGCATTGAAGGCCCAGGCATCATACCTCGTTCCTCCTGGTCTTTGAAATGCCACCAGTAGCCTTTGGAAGGGTGATATCGGCAGTATGACATGGCTTCATCAAAAGCTGATTGAATTCCATGCACTGCAGTGAGCTTTCAGAAGAAGTCAACATAAGAAAATGTTCAGAGTAATATATAATACAAACAGCCAATTCTATGCCTAGATACTGTTACATAAATAGTGACTGATAGAGTGTTACATGCAAAAATATTGTATGTTGGTAAAAAGCTAACCAAGTTTGTGAACTACTATGGAATGTAGTTTTACCATTAAAGTAGCTTTTCCCTCCATCAGGCAATTATTTTACAGTTGCTATTTGAAATATCATTTAGATTTTGTTTATGAGAGACTTTTACAAAGCCTAGTATGAACAGAAATAGTTTTGTGATTTTTGTATTCTTTGAGAACTGTTTGCAAAAATATTTCTATCCAACACAAGTATTGTAGCCTTATACTGGGGCATGAAAAGCAGAAAATGAAAATAACCATTTTAGTTTTAGTATCCAAGTTAGTAAAAGTGGCAACAGCACAAATAGTGAAATGCAAATTCCATTTTAACCTCTTTCAGTTAAATTAGCTACTTAGATTAAAAGATTTCTTTAGTAATTTTAAGCCTGACATTGTCCTTCTGAGTATTTTAAAATTTAATCCCTCTCTCCTTTTTCAGCCATTAAGATTCTTCAATCCCTCACAGCCTGTCAGAGCGATTAAGGCACACTACACTCTTCTGGGAACATTTCACTTTCATTGCAAATGTAGAGTACTCGGTATACGGTGCATTTTTTTACTAGTAATAAATTATTACACTAGTGAGTAAGAACCAACCAAGAATGAGGTCCCAGTGTGCTAAGTGCTGCACACACACAAAGTAGTAGACAGTCTCTGCCCTGAAGAATTTACAGTCTAAACAGAAAAAACATATACAGGGTAGGGGAAGGGGTAGAACACACATTGCAGAGCAGAGTGATCAATGCAATGGCAGCAAACAGTATGTTAGTTCCACAATGTATTTAGTTTTTGGTGAGGGGAAGTGTTAATTCAGAGGGGATCTGCTAAATGGAAAGAAAAAGTAAGGGAGGAGGGACATTGAAAGCAAGGGGGGTGAGAAGGACCAGGCAGAGAAGAAGAGGGTTTAACGAATTGTAGTTATTAAAAAAAAGATGAGTTATCTTATTTTATTAAAGATAATGTTAAAATTATGTAATACATAGATTAAGAGTGTCTGTACATTTGGGTATAGTGCCTAAATTATTCAAAAGTACAAAGGTAGGTTTAAAAAGTAATACAATATATATAGTACATGATCAGCAATAACCCAAATAAGATTCATAAATTTAACACACATCTCCTTTTCCCAAAATGGAGGAAAACAGAGAGGAAATTTCTTGAATTGGGTTGGGGAAACAATGTAAAGAAAAGTAGATATGAACTGATAACTGTTTTATAGCAACCAAATGCATAGTAGAAACACTTACCACTCTGGAGTTTATGACGGATCCCAAATCAGGTGCCTGATAAATCACTCCAGCAATAATATAGTAATCAGCTAATGGGATGACTGTAAATAAGGAACACAGTATCAGCTTAGTCAATAAACAGAGCTCTGGGGAAGCAAGGGACAAAGTTGTTTAATTTCACCGGTCTCCTGTTTCACCTGGTCAGGATAATTTGAACTTTCAATCTTTTCCTCTTCCTTTTCCTTTTTGTATAGCAAAGCATGTTACAAAAGTTAGTTAAGCCTCACACTACACCTGTGAGATAGGGAAAATATTAAGCCCATGTTATAAACAAGGAAGCATCAGTTTATATTCCTGTTCCACTGTCACAAACACAAGTAACAGAAAGTTAAACTGTTTTCAGTATCACGAGAGCACCCAGACTAGCAGTCCTGGACACAGTTCAAATGTGCTTTGCCATTCAAGGAAACCAAACAATAAGCTATGATATAGGAACCAATCATTCCTAACTTTCACTCTGACCTCCCCAGCATTACTACTTGACAATGTCTCACTCTGCAGACACTCATCTTTTTGGACTCAGGCCTTGTACTGTGGGTTTTCCTGGGAGGCCCAACTAATATGGTTCTCCAACAAACCTTGCAAAGCCCTGTCCACTACAGCTAAACCAGGTTGGAGGTGATCCCTTCAGGGTTTGAACAGCATTCTTTAATCTGACTGTTGAACAAGGTTTCTTTGTTGTTTTTTGAAGTTGCGGGGCAGACACAGAGCTTGTCTACACAGGAAGTTTAAACTGGATTCAGTCAAGATAATCCAGTTTGAAAATGCTTGCATACACGAGAAAATCCGTTATAACACACTAACTGCATTTATCTCAAACTCTGGAGTCCTCCTGCAAAGTGCACTAACTTTGCTGCAAATAGAGTTAGTTTGGTGTACTGTTTGTGTGCACATAATGCTGCTGAGCACTACTTTGGCAGTCCTCCAACAGCTATCCCACACTGCTTTGCGACTGTCACCAATCTGTCTGTTTACATGTGTGCCCTCTCCCGCTCTGGTGCCAAGTTAACCAGATGTCCCCTCCCCCCATTTAAAATTTTGCCCATTTCCCTGGATTTGAGAATATCACAATTACTGTGATATTACTCCAGAAGTCCTACAACATGCCCGAAGGAGCCATGCTGAGTCCCTGGATCTCATGGCCATCTGGGGAGAAGCATCGACGCTAAAAGCTCTTATGGCCAGCCACTGGAATAAAGATCTCGTTGTGGAAACTGCTAAGCAGATGTCCCAAATAGATCATTACTGGGATGCCAAGCAATGCCAGATAAAGAACAAACAGCTCGGGAGGACTTGTATTAACCCCAGGGATGCCAGGGAAAGCATCCTCTTTTGAGGCGTTGGAAAGGATTTTAAACATCTACATAACCAACACACTGTCACCTAGGAAGGTTGTGAAGTCTGCTGCCCACTCCCCTCTCTCCCGAGAACAAGCAAGGGTCATCGGGGATGTGCATGATGAAGCCAGTGTACACATTTCCTTGGAAAGCCAGGATCTTTTCAGGACTCAGGACCCTGAAACCAGCCAGGTAGAAGGTCGGCCTGATTCCTGCCCTGCAGCAACCAACCCCAAGTCCCAGGCACCAACTCAGGCCAGGACTGAGGAGATAGATCTTACCAAGGGAATCTCAGCATGTAAGTATCTCTCTTTACAACTGTGCTATACTGCCATGCTACCTTCTATTCTGGGTGCCCCGTGACCAGAGGCATTGTAGGCAGATGTGAGCTAGGAGCCCTTCCAAGTCTGAGGCTCCCCACCTGCCCTCCTTTCTCCCCCGACACTGTCCATTCAGCATCCCCATACACATTTCCAAAATGGTGGCTGCTCCAACTGGGCAACCAGCCTCTGTCTCAGGCTAAAGCTCCGGCTAGTGGCCATTTTTAGGCCCATCCCATAGACTGTACATGCCCATTTACCTATTTTTGTTTCCCTTTCCCTCACCCAGCAAACAATCCACTCCACTCCTCCCAAAAACCCCGTTGGCCAGTTCATAATGGTGGCCTGCAGCACGGCACAGCTGCAGCCTCTACCTTGCCCCCTTCTGCAGCAGAACTGAATAATGAAAATGGTATTTTGTGCAAAATTCAGAAGTTTATTGAGCTACTGGTTACAGAAAAAGAAATTTGGTTTGTATTCTCAGTTTACATGAGGTAGACATGGACACTGCAGACTCATAAAGTTACAAAGACCGCAGCTCCTGCTGAGGTAATAAACACCCTGTAACACATTACAGTACAAAAGCTTTACTGTGGGGATAGCAAACCTCTTAATGCCTTTCCACAGGCTCACTCAGGGTGCCTCCACACTGCAACAAAACACCCCACAGCAGCACGTCTCAGAGCTAGGGTCAACTGACTCTAGCTTGCAGCACTCAACCTGCGGGGCTAAAAATAGCAGTGTAAATGTTTGAGTTCAGGCTGGAGCTTAGGCTCCGGAACCCTCCCCCTTTGCTGTGTTTCAGAGATTGGGCTCCAGCCCAAGTGGGAATGTCTACAAGGCTATTTTTAGCCCTGTAGCTTGAGCCCTGCGAACCCAAAACAAGTTGACCCAGTCTTTGAGATTTGCTCCTGCAGGGTGAGGAGGGGGGAAGTAAAGAGGGTGTTGCACTGTAAACATACCCATAGATAACGACTGATAACAGTGAATGTTTCAGACAATCATTGCAGAATCCAGTTTTTCTTTGCACTTCCACCATGTCTACAGGAGAGATAAAGCAAAATCTACGACTGAGAAATTGCTCCACACTTGTCTGGACATTAATGAGGAACAGCTTCATGGTTACCCCACAGGAGTCGCTCACAACTCTCTTCCATTCCTGCAGCACTTCTGGGGAGGACCATCTTGATGAATATCTGTGTAGTGGGGTGGTTGTCCGCTCCTGCCCTGCGGGGCTTGAAACAGCCCAGGAGAGGGCTGTGGCTGGGGCAAGGAGCCTGGGCTGATTGGGAAAAGTAGGCTCAGGTGTGATCATGCCCCAATCAGGCCCAGCTGTCCCCTATAAGAGGCTGTAAGCCAGAAGCCAAGTCAGTCTTCCTCTGTTCGTAGAAGGAGAAGGGCCTGGCTGCAGGGACCCAAGCAAGACACCTAGATTGGGAGCAGGGCTGGGGAAGGGCCAGAGGAACTGGGAGCTCCGGCCTGGAAAGCCCCACGCTGCAGGCCTGACTATAGGCCGAATAGGTGCAGGGTTGCAACGGGGCAGCCCATGGGTAGGCAGAGGCAGCAGATCCAAACCCCTTTGCCTGTGATAAGTGGCTTATACTGCAGCCTGCCCCAGTGAATGGGGGCTAGATGGACATGTGTGAAGCTGCTCTAGGAACTAGCATAATTCCTGTATAATCAGTTACTCAGTGCCTTCCTCTGCTTCCTCATCCTCCTCTCGCTTCCTCTGCACTGAAGCTCCTGCTGCTGCTGCCACATCACCTGCTCAGTGATACAGTGGAAAGAGTCCAAAGGCAAATTCATCCTGCACTGAGTGCTGAAATACAGCCCAAGCAGCCTCTATTTATTTGCAATGGCCAGCATGAAGCATTGTTGGGCCCACACTGGCCAACAGCAATTTGCAGATGGTGCTAGCCTGCCCAGAAAGTATGGGGTGGAGACAGAGGAAACATGGCATTTAAAAAATGTATTGCTTATGCATCCCACAGTGCCCAGTGCAAAAAATCCCAGAATGCACACTGCTCAGCAGTGAAGCAAAAAACCATGAGATACCCTCCGAGAACGCCCAAGCTGCTGCTGTGTGTACACAATGATGCACATTGGGAGTGGGCACACTGTCCCATGTGCACACTATTAGTGCAGCTTGACTACTGCATGTTACTTGACGCTCATCAAAAAGCTGCGGGTTAACCCCTACCCACCTCGTGCAGACAAGCCCATACAGCACAACTACCTTTAAACAATGTTAGCCGTAGCACAGTGTCATAGTCGCAGTGATGACATGAGAGTCAATCCCTCCCAAGGCCCTGACCCTTGCCCGTGTTTGTTCCAGTTCCTCCATCTTTCTCAACACTTATTATTCCTCTGGAATCCCAGGACTCAGCAGGTGCCCTTGCTATATGAACCCTGGTCACTCACCCAAGGTAACAGATCACTGAGGGTTCAGGACAGTTGGGCAGGGCTCAGGCTGTTGCCCCAAAGTTCTTAGGAGCAAAGAATGGGGCAGCAGCTCCTCCTCAGTATCTCTGTGCAGATGTCACACTGAGCTGTTTGCTCAGGTGCTAATTTGGAGGAAGCAACAGGAGCACAACTCACCTCTGAATTGCTCCATTCCCCACCATTGCTATTCCATCACAGGTGAATATTTACCCCTCACCCCTAATTGCAACAAAATGGCAGACGAAATTCAATATTGAAAAAAGCAAAGTAATGCATGTTGGAAAACATAATCCCAACAAAATGATGGGATCTAAATTAGCTTTTACCACTCAAGAAAGATCTTGGAGTGATCATGGATAGTTTTCTGAAAATATCTGCTCAGTGTGCAGCAGCAGACAAAAACGCTAACAGAATGTTAGGAACCATTAGGAAAGGGATAGATAATAAGAGAGAAAATATCATAATGCCGCTATATAAATTCATGGCATGCCCACACCTTGAGTACTACACGCAGTTCTGGTCACTACATCTCAGAAAAGATATTAGAATTGGAAAAGGTACAGAGAAGGGCAACAAAAAAGATGAAGGGTATGGAACAGCTTCCGTCTGAGGAGAGATTAAAACTCTGGGACTTTTCATCTTGGAAAAGGGATGACTAATGGGGGGCTATGATAGACTCTATAAAATCATGAATGGTGTGAAGAAAGTGAATAAGGAAGTGTTATTTACTCCTTCATATAACACAAGAACCAGGGGTCACCCAATGAAATTAATAGGCAGCAGGTTTAAAACAAACATAAGGAAGTTCTTCACACAGTGCACAGTCAACCTGTGGAACTCGTTGCCAGTGGATGTTGTGAAGGCCAAAACTATAACAGTGTTTAAAAAAATAATTATATAAGTTCCTGGAGAATAGGTCCATCAATGGCTATTAGCCAAGATGATCAGGGATACAACCCCATGCTCTGGGTGTTCCTGGCCTCTGACTGCCACAAGCTGGGAGTGGATGACAGGGGATGGATCACTCAATGGTTGCCTGTTTTCTTCACTCCCTCTGAAGCACCTGGCATTGACCTCTGTCGGAAGACAAAATACTGGGCTACATGGACCATTGGTCTGACTCAACATGGCAGTTCTTATGTTCACAACTCCCGTGAAAAAATAGTAGGAAATAAAAGTGAATGTAGATCTCTAGTTTTCTCTTCCCAAAACATTAAGCAAAAAAGCACTTCATTTTCTGAAGTACAAAAGCAGCATGTTTCTTTACAGCTGCTTCTTTTGGCTTCCCATGGCTCTTCTGACTGGGAGAAATTCAGATGTTACTATTCTGTGTGGTACCAAGAAGACAAACATGAAAGTTCATCCCTTCCCCTGGAACCATAGGGCTGCAACAATGGGTCTCTAAAGCTGTTCTTTTGCCTTTCGTTCTCCCTCATATATGATGGCTTCTGAAGTTACAGCAGCAAGAAAATAAATGAAAGGGGCCTGCCTTAAAGAAATATTGTGCAGAATTTCCCTGTTAGATCAAGAGAAAAGACAATTCAGTGGTCCAAGAAACAGGATTGCAATAAACACTTTTCCCTGGCCAAAGGTTCCAATTCTGACAGGGTTAAATAAATGTCATGTGGTTTAAGATGCAAGAATCTTAGAAACTGCAGCTCTGATTGGTCTGCATAGGTGTTAAAGACCAAATTGCACTTTTCATAAGTGTAGAGCTTTGCCGTGGTGTCCTGGGCAGTGCAATGTTACTATGTGCTGGTCAGCTGTTTCCATCCACTCTAGCATTGTGGTCTCTATTATTCCTGCTTTTTTTACTCTTGTTGCTGATGAAAGTGCACTCCACCCAGTAGCCTCTGTAGCACTGGGATTAGTGATAAAGCTACATTCTAGCAGGGAGGGAGTTCAATCCCTACTTCCATTATAACAAATTTCTGTTTGTTTTTGATTATCACTTACTGCCCCAGAGCCAGTGCGGAGAGTCTCAATCAGTTTGGGAGATGAGGGTTATCACATGCTTTCAGCTAGTTTGTGAAGTGAGAGATGGTTCTGGGAGGAGGGAGATCAATGCACAGAGCTAGTTTAAAGAGGAAGAAGGAACTTTTGGTGGGCTCCTTCTCTGGAGTACCTGCCACAGGCACAATGACAAGGAGGGCAATGCTAGCTCCCATAGCTATTCTCATAGTCCTGCTATGATAACAGATGCAGCCAGAGTATCATTTAATCTATGGAATTCCTACAGTTGGATATAACTGAGGTAAATAACACAAAATATTTCCTTAAAGAATCAGACCCAGGAGTAAGAATAGCATTTATAGATTCAAGTAACCAGAATAAAATTATAAGGACTCTCTGTTCTCATGTTTCAGGGCACAAACTGACCACCTAATGAGGTCAGGAAGAACTCACCACAGTCAGCTGCATGATTTTTTTATTTATTTATTTTTTGCCATAGTTCCAGAGTTGATGTTTCATGAGCCTGTCCCAGTGCAGCAATGCTTGTGTTTCTAACTAAGCAACTGAGAGAGACAAGGTGGGTGACCAACTTCTGTAAATGAAAGAGAGAAGCTTTTCAGCTACACAGAGTTCTTCAGGTCTGCATGGTGTAGCTTGAAAGGTTGTCTCTTTCACCAACAGAAGTTGGTCCAATAAAAGATATTAACTCATCCACCTTGTCTCACTCGTATCCTGGGACCAACATAGCTACAACAACACTACAAATAAATTAGCAATTGATATTTCTCCTTAAATAGTATTTAGAGTCAAGAGGACATCACCCACCAGATTATACCCATTTTAACAAAGATCATACTCTGGGCCTAAAATACTTTGACAAGGTACTTTTAAAAGTGGAAAGTACACCTCTACCCCACTATAATGCAACCCAATATAACATGGGTTCGCATATAGCGCGGTAGCAGTGGGGCTCCAGTGGCGCTTTAAAGGGTCTGCGGCTCTGGCTGCTGCGGGGAGCCCAGGGCCCTTTAAATCACCGCTAGAGCCCTACCGCCACTACCCTGGGGCTGCAGCAGCAGGGCTCGGGCAGCGCTTTAAAGGGTCTAGGGCTCTGGCTGCTGCAGGGAGCCCCTTTAAATCACCACCGGAACCCTGCTCCTGCTACCCCGGGACAGCGGCAGTGGGGCTCCGCCAGCGATTTAAAGGGCCTGGGTTCCCTGCAGCGGCTGGAGCCCAGAGCTCTTTAAATCACTGCTGCAGCCTTGCCACCGCTATCTCGATATAATGGCACTTCACCTATGATGCAGTAGGGATTTTTGGCTCCCCACAACTGCGTTATATCGGCATAGAGGTGTATGAAACTGATGCTTCTGCAATCCCATGAGAGTACTGATTACCTATTCTGAAACTCATAAGCACAGGAGATAGGACTCTCTTCTTTAGCTGATCTGCCTTTAAGATCCTAAAACCTGTACCAGGCTACCAAAATATGAACAACATCCAGGGCAGGGAACTAAGCAATGTAACTACGAAATCTTACACAAACTGAAAAGAGTATTATTAAATCATTCTCTTCTAAACTCCCTACAATGAATGATCAAATTACACAGCTGAAGTCTGAATGTTTATACTGTAAAAGCCATAACTCCACTCCAGATTTTAAAAAGTTGGCTATTAAGGAACAGGAGAAGCAGGGAAGTGATACATTGGGCTATGGCACACACTTTTAACACCAATTTAGATTTTAAATTCAATCTAATCTAAGAAGCAGTCGGCTGCTCTTTTCCAATATGAATATAATACACTAAGGCCTCTGCCAGAAACCAAGCAAATTAGGAGCAGCACAAGAAAGGTATGAGTCCGTTACAAAAGCCCTTTCTCTTTAGAACAAAAATAAAACCTCACATTACTACATTATCATTTACAGATTATGTACAGTAAATACAGGACACACTTCACCCTGTTCTGAAATGTGGAAACTTTTTAGCAGTTCACATGAACACAGGTCAATTTAGGATAAGAGATGAAGAATATTGAATCCAATTGTATGTAATAGGGAGACAAAATGCAGTTATCCCAACTGGAATTTAGACACGGCACAGTGGTAATATCTCTACTCTCACTTAAAGTGCCATGGAATCTTTAATGACCCCAAATAGTTAGGACTTTGATTTTATGTCTAATCAAATGATGGCATCTACACTACCTCAGCACCCTCTAATATACTGGAGTGCTATGGTTCACCTACTGAATCACCAGTTTCTTTCCTGGGAGGTCTCCCAGTCATGTATTTACTAGAAGACCCTATTTAACATGGGCATCTGAGAAGCTCACAGTACAAAGTGGTAAGGCTGCAGAATAAAAATGGCATTATGTAAAGAGCAATGTAAATGTTCCCCATATCCTAATACGTGGAAATCAGAGATTTCCAAATTGTATGATAATCACTCAGAACGATTAGCATGAAATTTAATTTGCACTAATCAGCCCCATGGAAAGCACAAAATTAGTATTATGTTTAACTAATTAAACTGAAAACCTTATGTAAAGCATATCATAAATATAGGACATATCATGCATACTAACAACTATCAATTGCCCATGGCAAAATTTACAGCAAAAGCAGCACTTTCTCATTGCACTATTAGTATTTTGCCACAAGAGGGCAATCCTCTGCTATTATCAGAGTGCAGGTCACCCTTTGGGGGCAGCACTCAAAAATGCCAAGATGCAACACATCCTGAGACCTAATGCCACTATCTAAAAAGCAAAACGAGATTTAAGGCTAAGTAAAACCAGAAGGAAATTGTGTTGTGAACCCACAGAGCAAAAACAGAGCAGACAGAAAAGCACCAACATTGCCATTAAAGGGAAAAGCTGTGTGAGCCCTTACCTTGTGTTGGAGACTGTCTTTGCTGCTTTCGAATTATGAAGAGGATGGGCTCTTGAGCATGAAGAAGGATATATTCCACTCCAATCATTTGGCTAAAAGACAAGTGACCAGAATAAGTAACTCCATTCATTTGAAAGTTAAAGATACAGGATGTGAAAGCCCACCAAAACAACTATCACAGGGCCCAAAGATCACTCCTTGATGGGTCACAAGCTCTTGCATTAGGATTTTCCAAGATAAATAGCAAAACCTAGCCTTGTGCTCACAGTGGATTAAAAAATCCTGGAGTCAACCTCTTGGCAAATAGGTAGGTTACTGGCAGAAGAAGAAAAAAATGGAAGAAAAATTGAACTTATAGTTACAGATGTTGTTTACATATGGAAGTGACAGACCAACAGCACTGACCAGAATGTATGCAGATAATGTGAAGGCTCCTCCCCTCCAACACCAGATGCACACAACTTTACCAGTGAGCATTTAGTGTGATCTACATTGTCCCCTACTAGCTTATTCCTAGGTCCCCAAACAGTTCTGTCAATGCACCTCACTTCTGCCTGCAGTTACATGTGCCCCTCTCCTGCCAGGGCCACACATCAAAAAAAGCCAATTGCATGCTGTGATGTTGATAAATGGCCACTTGTAATTAGGACTGCCTACCCATTCATTTCCCCTCGGGCCCAAATTAAAAGTCAGACTTCTCATGCTGAATCTTCCTACGGTGGGGTATCTGTTTCAATAACTGCACCTAATTCAATCCGGCAGGAACAACAGGTTAAATAACAATGTAGACACTCATTCACAATTCTGTGACAAAGCTCAGAGTGTCCAGCTACAGTAGATCCCACTTAAGAGACATGAAATTAATCCTCATCTGATTACAAAATTAGGCTGAGCCCTTGTCCCCAAACATTGTCAGTTTTTATCCTGGCCTGTAGCTTATCTGCCAAAAAAAAAAAAAAAAAAAAAAAAAATGTTTCTAGCTAATTGGCTTTTTTGACATTTCTGTAAACCTGCAATCTCAGGTGTAAATACATTTGTTAGTCTCTAAGGTGCCACAAGTACTCCTGTTCTTTTTGCGGATACAGACTAACACAGCTGCAACTCTGAAACCTATCAGGTGTACCCAAGATCCTACCTACGGTGCTTCACAGGAAGCACCACAGGAACTAGGAGAATATAAATTGCTTCTGGCATCTGAAAGAGGATAGGGCCCAGCTGCAAGTGGCTGAGTAAATCAACCTCAGAAGAAGAACAGAGACAGGGAAAAGAAGCAGGATCACAACTTTCCCTGCACTCTTCAATTCAGCTGTTGGTGACACCCTTTAGAGGACAAGTTGGAAATTGCCAACTCAAAAAGCAATTTTTCAGGTTAATTCAGCATTCCTTACAGTAACTTACTGCAAGTGGTCCAAGGTCAGCCGTTGCATTTTGACTACTTCATTGTTACAAGTTCGGTCATAGAATGGGTTACTTCGCTCTGAGAAGTAGTCTAACACACTTCCGTTGTTTAATATAGGAATCCAGGAACTGTCAACCCAGGAAATTCCCAGGAGGTTATCTTGGAAGAAAACATTAAAATTAGCACCAAAACAGTCAGTACGATTTTGGATTCTTACCAATTAAGGACCTACTAATAAGAGCATGTCAAAAACAAAACAACGTTTTCATGAAAATTATTTCCCTAAAATTCAAAATTTTGACCAAAAAAAATCAAAATTTTCCTCCTCAGAGGGAAACAAGATAAGGTATGGTAGTCGCACAGACACCTTTATTTCTTAGGAATGCCAGTAGGGAAAACATTATTAGCACTTGCACTTATGGTCATACTGTACACGGTTTAGATTAACAGCAGCATTTGCCAAGTGGAATGGGCAAACTAAGCATTATCTTCACTTTGAAAGTGAAAGAAAACCTAATACAGTAAGTAAGCGGCAGCCAGCATTAAATGCCAGACCAAACAAAAGTTGTGGAGACAGTAGATGCCGTAGTCAAGTGATAAATGTACTAACATTTACTAGACTCTCCTACCATGGTTGCATGAAATTTAAAGGGTCTAAAAATTCAATAATTTTAAGCCACAGTGGCAATAATCTCCACTCCCGGGAGAGCAGGAAACACAATGACAAGGCATCAAGTTTTATACTGAAAAAAGAAAGAAAGCATGGGTGGAAAAGTGACTGAAAACTGCATGCAGGATTGAAACCCTTTCATTCTATGAATGTAATGGGCCCACTGCATTATTTGCAAATCGAAAGCTCCTACTACAGTCATTCCCTTGTAGATGTTTTACTTCAGCTGAAGTTTTGAATGCATAAGGAATGCAAGATTCAGACCCAAAATGTCACTGAATATATTATGAATCTTTTATGAAGTGAACCTAGGAGCTCAGCAAACCATGGTTAATACGACATAAATGAATAATTCATTTTTGCATTGTCAATCTCAGAGCTGCTAGTCTAGTTGTTACATAAAATGGAAAAATTAGGTTTTTATGTTATTTCACATATACTACTCTTTCCCCCATCATAAAAATAGGAGATCCTCCAGTACTAAATGTATTTTATTATTTAATATTTATATTGCAGTAGCACCCACAATATGCTAGATGCTTTCCAAATATATATGACAACAAGGCCTTTATCTCAATGAAAATAAGGTACCCAAACCTCTCAATATTCATATTCTTGGCAGGACACCTGCTCATTTAGTTTTTCAAGAAGCATGAAAAAAATCTCATTTGTGTCAGAGGAACAACTGTATTTCTGTGGACATTTCTCCCAGGTGGGACTGGAACTTCACAGTAAATATGCCATAAATCTGAATGTAAAGTTCCAACTCCAGGACCAGACTATTATTGGCCACTACTTCTGAGTAGTCCATTTATTACTGCTTTTATAATATACAACAGGCCATCCTCTAGGAAAAAGCAACCCTGATACCATATATCAATTGTTCCTCTTCAGAAGGGAACATCATCATTTTTGTGTGTGCAAAAAAATGTACTATAATTCCCAGTTCTTTCAAAAAAGGCATCTTATTCAATGCATTTAAATGGAGTTTGAGAAATATCCTCATCTTAATCAACAAATGTCTGTACCATTCCTCTCAATCTACCTTCAAAGTTTAATGTGAGACAGAGACTCAAAACTAAGGGACACAGAAGTCCATGGCGGTACAGTAAGCTAAAAAAGAGAGATCCCCTCTTACTTCCTAAACCCTCCCCTGCACCACTTTCTGTCACCACCACCAGTTTTCCTAGTGTCCCAGCCCTGTAACCTGAAGTTTGTCATCAACTCCACCCTCTTTCCAGACTTCATCTAAATCTTACCACTTCTTCCTCCATACATTATCAAGATCCATCCTTTTCTCCCTATCCACAGCATTAATATTCTCATCCAGGCCCCTTTCCCTCCCTCTCTCTCAATTACTGCATCCTCCCCTCTGGCTTTCCTGATGATCCATTCAAACTGCTGTTAAGAACATCTGCCCAGCCCATCGTTTTGGCCTTGTCACCTCATTCATTCCACTGCCTCCCATTTCTCCATGACTTCAAACACAAACTTCTAATCTTGACCCTCGAGGTCCTTTCACAGCCCAGCTACTCCTTTTTATCCGTTATGCTATTTTACCTGTCGTGTCATGACCTCACCACATTGTCAACAATGCCAGCCTCAATTGCCAATCTGTTTCTCCCACAAGTATCTCTGCACTTTCTTCCATGCTGACCCATATCCTAGGAACACCCACTCTGAACCAATTTATTAAGCCACTACTGTCTCCTCCAAATTCCTTCCCTACGCCCACCTCTACCACACTATTAAAAACTCTTGTTCATCATTATTAACATTTCTAGTCTAAGTAACCATATACTCTTATTACCCTCACTGGTCATCTGTGTGCTTTTCCCCACATGGTGCATCCTCTTTTTAATTACTCTGCATGCTCTTTGGGCAGGCACTGTCTTGTAGTCTAGGTTTGCACAGCACTCAGTACAATGGGCCACTGTACTTTATTGAACTTTCTGCACACTACTATAATACAAGTAATAATATTCTGAAGTGAGACGTTTCTCAAACGTTAATCACATTCCCTTTCTTGTTTTAATAGAATCATAGAAATGCAGGGCTGCAAAGCACCTCAACCTATTCTATATAGGTTTTTATACCACATTTATCAGTGCAGTATCTGAGCTCCTTGCAATAGTCCATTAAGCAACATGATTCTGTTGTTTGCTCTCACAGCTTCTCTCCACAGGGAGAAGCATCTGCAATTAAGTGTCTTGTTTTGGCAGGTTGTTTTTAAAAATAAAGAAAGAAATAGAAATTCACTTGTGATGTATTTATATTGGAGAAGACAGGTCAAAGAAATGCCACTTGCATGTGAAGCAGAAAGTGGAGAGATTTGTGATAGTCCTTAGTTTCTGGGGGAGTTTGTGCCCAGAGAAGGTTCTCTCTCCTCTCTCTTATTGTAGAGAGGTCCATCAAGCCAGAGGAGCGAAACTGTTGTCCACAGTCTTTGTCCTGGAGCTTTAGATCATTTTTAGGTATCCTGGGCCCAGGCAATGGAGTGCTTTGAAGATAAAGACTGAGGACCTTGAACGTGATTCAAAATTCTGTGGGCAGTTAGTGTGGAGAGCTAGAGGACAGGTGTGATGTGCTGTGATAGCTGAGGAGATGTGTTGCAGTGTTTTGTACTAGTTGGAGTTTCCTGAATACTAAAGGCTTCATGCCCAGGTATATTGCATTGCTGCGGCTCAGCCGAGAAATGACAAAGACATGACAAAGGCCAGGTCTTCATCTGCATGGGTGAGAAAGAGTCTCCTACCCAGCCAGAAATGGTGAACAGCATTACTCATGGCTGTTGCTATGTAACAAGTGATCATCAGCGAGGAATCCACGAGTACTCCTAGACTACAGACTGAAGTGACTAATTGTGAATGTGACCCCTCAACCAAAGGGAGATAACACCACGGCTGCAAATTCTTCAAAATACTTTCTTCTGTCCACCAGCATGACCTCTGTTTTGCTCAAGTTGAGCTTAAGCCAGCTGTTCTTCATCCAGGGGCTGATCTCATCCAAGTACTGTGACAGCTTGGTAGTACTGGTGCAGTCAAGAGGTCATCCAGTCCCCTCCTCTCACGCTGAGGCAGGACCAAATATACCTAAACCATCCCTGACAGATGTTTGTCTAACCTGTTGTCAGAAACCTTAAATGACAGGGATTCCACAACCTCTCTAGGTAATTGTTCCAATGCTTAACTATCTTTATAGTTAGAAATTTTTCCTAATATCCAACCTAAATCTCTCTTGCTGCAGACTAAGCCAATTATTTCTTGCACTACTCTTGGAGGACAAGGAGAACAATTGATCACCATCCTCTTTATAACATATTTTTACGTATTTGAAGATGGTTCTCATGTCCCCCTCAGTCTTCTCTTCTCTAGACTCAACACACTCAATTCTTTCAATCTTTCCTCAGAGGTCATGGCTCCCTAAACCTCATCATTTTTGTTGCTCTCTGGACTCTTTCCAAATTGTTAGCATCATCTTAAAGTGCATTGCACAAAACTAGGCACAGTATTCCAGCTGAAGCTTCAATAGCGTCAAGTAGAGTGGAATAATTGCCTCCTGTGTCTATATATGAAACTTCTGTTAACACATCCCACAATCACATTAGCTTTTTTCACAACAGCAATCTGTTGATTCATATTCAATTTGTGATCCCTATCATTCTCAGATCCTTTTCTGCAGTATTGCTGCCTAGCCAATTATTCCCTATTCATGATTCAACACTTGTGATTTAAATTTGATGAATCTATATACAGAGATGAGTACTTAAAAGTTGAAGATAATGCAAGCAGAGGTGTCAGCTCAGAATGTTTGGAAAACTTTAATGACAGGCAGCAACTCCTATACTGAATATTTTTCACTGCCCCAGAACTGTTTCAGGAAGTGGAAAGAAGCCAAAAAGAATGTTACATTGATCTAACCCGCAGATTTTAAATATCGAGATTCCCTCCGTCCTTCATCTGCTGAATTAAATCTGACAGGCATCATAGTACCTATCAATATACATAGACAGTGAAAGGGAAAATCAGATCTGCATGAAGATAGTCCACAGCATATTTCAGAATAGATTCTGCTCCTCTGTCTTCACAGATTCTAGGAAGCTCTACTTGTGGGTGGGGGTTCTGTCTCTCACTGCTCCTCCACCATCCTGTTCCCTCTTCTTTTTTCTCTCAACTTTTGTTGTAGCTAGGATCCGACAGTTTTGACAAATAGGGGGATGTTCTAAATACAAGCAGTCTTTAGCTTAATCAAATCTCATTCACTGGCTCTTTCCACAGGCAAACCTCCTCGAATAATACAATGCTTTTCTACCAAAGTAATAGGGCACTTCAGAAATACAATAGCTAAATCAGATCAAGTACTAAGCAGCTTGCCATGTGAGTGTCATTTGGCCATCCTGTCTGCTTTGTTCCACTGCATTTTCAATTAGAGTACATTTGCCTGGTGTGTGTGCCCATAATTTCTTGTTTCCCACTGTTGCAGGGTGACATGCATTGCTTGTCTTCTTGACTGCCAGTCTCTACATCACAGGGAGTTGGCTGAAATTCCACAATAAATGGAGTGATTTCTGTACGTAATTAGGGCACAATCCTGCAGTCCCTATATAGGCAAGATTTGCACTGACCTCAGTGGAAGTCTTGTTTGAACAGGAACTGCAAAACCAGGCCTGTAGCTTTTAAGTCACTCTGGGATCCTTTTTGGTAAAAAGTCACCATATAATCAAAGGTCGGTATTACAGACTGCAGAAAGGCAGCACTTCCAAGAAGATCTGACTATACATAAAATAACCCCATGGTAACATCAAGATGTAACAGTCCAAAAGCTCCTTTTCTCCTTGTTACATCTCTATGTATTTATTTATTTCGTGAAGAGGGGGATTCAGTTTCTTTGGAGACTTAAAGGACTTTGAGATGACAAAGATACACAAAGATAATACAGGTCTCTCATTGCCACCAGTTACAGGCTTGTTTCCCTGGACGACATGCCAATATCATGGCACATAACAACATGCCGCACAGCAACCACCGCTGCCGAGGTGCAGCAGTAACAGAAAGGCGAGAGCTGCAGGGCTCTGGCTGTGAGGTCTGTAACGGCAGGAAGGGTGACAGGCAGCATGTCAGGAGCTGGCAGGACAGACACACCAGAGAGACTGTGCTGCGGAGTCTCTTGTCTGGCACGTAGGGTATTCAAATGCCGAGGGGGCCAGGGGTGCTCAGAGCACCTGCTCCCCCAGCAGGGCGGAGAGATTAACCCACCAGCTCCAGCCACCCCAGACGGGTCGGTGCATGGGGCTGGAGGCTGGTACCAGGACTCGGCCCCGCTCCATCTCCGGGGACGGTTTGTACTTTACAGATGAGCCCTGGGTCTGGATGGGCCGAATCCCCCGGGACACCAGGGGCCGTCTGTAAAGTGCACACCCGCCTCACCGGCGAAGGGCTCCCAGCCGCCATGGCCTCGGCGGCCGGGCAAGGAGCCTGCAGCATTACAGCCCCCTCCCCCCGCACACAGCCCGCCGGCACGTTCACAGCGCTTTCCAGCCCATCGAGAGAGAGCGGGAGCCGGTACCTCGGATATCCACCGCCGCCATGATCCCCAGCACGGCGCACTTCCGCCCAGCGCGGGCTGTGCCCTCGCGGCAGGAAATCATAGAGAGCAGGAAGCGCGGTAGAGCGGCAGGAAACCATAGAGAGAAGGACTAGAGCGGCGACAGCCACTGTGCGTGGGGAAGGGAATGTGGAGGAGTTCCAGTGGGACTCAGCTCTAGTCGAAGCTAGACGGTGTTGCTGCGCGGCACAGGGTCATTTTTCCTTCCCAGCAGCCCCAGGCTTTCTGCAGGGGCAGGTGCACCAAGCCAGGGGCTAGTTGGCATCACATGGAGCAAGTCCCCTGGTTAATAAGGCCTGGGCCATGGGCATGCAGGACTCCTGGGGCAGCAGAGGATGCTCTGAGCGTTGTCACCCCCGAGCATTCATGAATCAGGATCCAAAACGAATCACAGATTGGCTCACAAATCACAAGGTTTTCCAAAATTAACAAAATGAGGTTCTTACTGTTTGCCTGCTGCTGCTGGTTTTCTTGTATGTAGTCCTCAGGGGTCATGTTTGCAAGCTCACCACCACCAACACACGGTAGAAACATCCTTTTTCCAAAACACAAAGCTCGGATTCTGACATAACAGCATGATTCCCAGAGCTGGGGCTTTAAGAAAAACACTATGCATCACAACACTTAGGATAAAATGGTGAGAACTGACAACATTGTGATGGCCAGTGCAAGCTGGTATCTGTCGCCTTTGTGGGCCACCTCTCCATTTTAAAGATGAAGGTGGCTACAGATACATTGTAGGTTCCTTTGGGCCACAAACAGGGTAGCCACCTGTACTTCAAGAATATAAAATATGACCCCATGAAAAGGGAAAGATAAAGCTAGTTTTCAAGGGAGAGCTGTCGCTGCCTAGCCAGTTCGTCACCATTCTGTATGTATGTAAATGATTGTTCCTTTCTAATTGCAGTACTTTTCATTTGTCCTTACTGCATTTCATCTTACTGATGTAAGCAGAGTCAGGATGAGCTCTACCCTGACATCTGGAGGTGAATTATGGTGAGTGTGCAAAAGAATTTCAGAGGCTGATTGTGTTTGCATACACACACCCATGCCACCTAGCATAGCCCACAGCAGCCTAAAATGGTTACTTTCACAGCTGTGGGATCCCCAATTTCTTTGTTATTGGGGCAGGAGGAATAAAGTGTTGTCACCCTGATTAAGTAAATGAGGAACTATGAAACTGTTTTATGATAAAGGGTTTCACTATCAACTAAATAGCACTTGCTAGACAAGGGACATGGGTTCCAAAACCCAGTGAATGGGGAGGGGGAAATAGGTATTTGTATCTGGTGATGTGAGTGCCTTGTATGAGCCAAAAGCACCAGTTCCACTTATTCTCTCTACTGTGGAATACCAGAGTTAATTTTTGATTCTTTTAAGAATCTAGATACAGGTTACTGAGCTGAACTCACTTTGGGCTAAGGGTGCACTAGCACTGGGGCTCCCCTACTGTGAGCTGAAATCACTAAAGAGCTAGAATTGCTGAGCTGAGAGCACTGAGTACTGTGCTAGCTAGTGGGGGAGCCTGAAACTATACAGCGGAGCAGAGCAGCTGGCAAAGTGGAGTGGAGCAGTTTGTGGTGTCACAGAGTGAGTGGAGCCAAGCAGCTTGTGGGGCCTGCTGGAGTGTATCACGGGACAGTTGGTGGAGTGGAGCAGCTGCGGGACAGGTGGAGTGGCCCATGGAGCAAGCGGAGCCGAGCAGTTTGCGGGGACGGCTGGAGCAGATCACCGGATGGCGGGTGGAGCAGAGCAGCTGGCGGAGCGGAGCAGTTTGTGAGGACGGCTGGAGGAGCAGAGTGGAGTGGCTGGTAAAGCGGAGCAGTTCGTGGAGAAGGTGGAAGCAGAACCCCACGGAGAGGCAGGGCAGTTGGCCCTGGACCACGTAAGGTGCCCGCTTCTACCCAGGCTGAGGGGAGGGACCTCTGCAGATAGACTCCTGAACTCTGGGGCTGCACTGACCCAGGACAAAGACTTTTGGATTGTGGGACTTCTGGGACTGTGGGTGATCTTTGGGTTGCTGGACTCTAGGGACATTTGGGGTATTGGACTTTGGAGTCTTCGGGTGATTTGGGGGTTGCTGGACTCAAGAGCCCAGGGAAAAGGACACGGCCCAATTTCCTGGGGTGGGTCTTTGCTCATGGTTTGGTCTATGAACTCTAGTTGAGGTGTTTTCCCAATTTAGTGCTTGTTGTTTATCTCATGTAATTAAACCTTTTCTGCTACACTGAGACTCTGTGCTTGCGAGAGGGGAAGTATTGCCTCTTCGAGGCGCTCAGGGGTGTGTGTAAGATTTTTCCCAAGTCACTGGGTGGGGGCTCAAGCTGGTTTTGCATTACGTTGTAGGGAAGGGACCCCTAGGTATTGAACCTGGCCCTTGCTGCTATCAATTCGGCCTGGCAGAAGGGTTACATTGATTTGAAGACCAATTCTGCAATTTATTAAGATGATTTTGAATTCTAATCCTGTGCTCCAAAGTGCTTGCAACCCCTCCCAGCATGAAGTCACCAGTAAATTTTAAAAGTGTATACTCCATCACCCATATCATTAATAAAAATACAGGTATTGAATAATACTGGACCCAGGACAAACCCCTGTGGGTCCTCCCACTTTGACAGCGAACCATAAACAAACTAGGGAAATAAAACCTATATGGAACTGCTAAAAGGTGGCTGCATAACTGGTTGAAAAACTATTCCCAGAGAGTAGTTATCAGTGGTTCACAGTCAAGCTGAGAGGGCATAACAAGTGGGGTCCCCCAGGGATCAGTTCTGGGTCTGGTTCTATTCAATATCTTCATCACTTATTTAGATAATGATAGAGAGTACACTTAAAAATTTGCGGATGATACCATGCTGGGAGCGGTTGCAAGTGCTTTGGAGGATAGGATTAAAATTCAAAAGGATCTGGACAAACTGGAGAAATAGTCTGAAGTAAACAGGATGAAATTCAGTAAGGACAAATGCAAAGTACTCCACTTAGGAACGAACAATCAGTTGCACACATAAAAAATGGGAAATGACTGCCTAGGAAAGAGTACTGTGGAAAGGAATCTGGAGATCATAGTGCAAGGGTGGGCAAACTATGGCCCCGGGGCCACATTCGGCCCTTCAGACCTTTTAATCCAGCCTTCGAGCTCCCACCGGGGAGGAGGGTCTGGAGCTTGCCCCCCTCCGGCGCTCCAGCAGGGAAATGGGGTCAGGGGCTTGCCCTGCTCCGTGCGTTGCTTGGCTCCTGGAAGCAGCGGCATGTTCCCCCTCCAGCTCCTACATGTAGGGGCAGCCAAGGGGCTCCGCACGCTGCCCCTGCCCCAAGTCCCTCCTCCGCAGCTCTCACTGGCCAGGAACCATGGTCAATGGGAGCTGCAGGGGCGGCGCCTGCAGACGGGGCAGCGCCTGCAGATGAGGCAGTGCACAGAGCCATCTTGCCACACCTCCACGTAGGAGCCGGATCGAGGACATGCCGCTGCTTCTGGGAGCTGCTCGAGGTAACCGCCACCTGTAGCCTGCACCCCTGACTCCCTCTCAACCCCCTGCCCCAGCCCTGCTCCCCCTCCTGCCCTCCAAGCCCCTTGGTCCCAGCCCGGAGCCCCCTCCCACACACTGAGCTTCTCATTTCTGGACCCACCACAGAGCCCGCACCCCCTCCCACACTCCAACTCCCAGTTTCATGAGCATTCATGGCTCGCCATACAATTTCCATACCCAGATGTGGCCCTTGGTCCAAAAAGTTTGCCCACTCCTGTCATAGTGGACCACAAACTAAATATGAGTCAACAGTTAACACTGTTGCAAAAAAACCAAATATCATTCTGGGATGTATTAGCAGGAGTGATGTAAACAAGACGTGAGAAGTAATTCTTCCACTCTACTCCACACTGATTAGGCCTCAAATAGAGTATTGTGTCTGGTTCTGGGTGCCACATTGCAAGAAAAATGTGGACAAATTGGAGAAAGTCCAGGGAAGAGCAATAAAAATGATTCAAAGGTCTAGAAAACATGACCTATGAGAGAAGATTGAAAAAATTGGATTTGTTTAGTCTGGAGAAGAGGAGACTGAGAGGGGACACGATAACCGTTTTCAAGTACATAAAAGGTTGTTAGAAGAAGGAGAGAGAAAAATTGTTCTCCTAAACCTCTGAGAATATAGGACAAGAAGCAATGGGCTTAAATTGCAGCAAGGGTGATTTAGTATGGACATTAGTAAAAACTTCCTGTCACGGTAGTTAAGCACTGGAATAAATTGCCTAGGAAGATTGTGGTATCTCCATCATTGGAGATTTTTAAGAGGAGGTTAGACAAACACCTTTTAGGGATGGTCTAGATAATACTTAGTCCTGCCATGAGTGCAGGGGACTGGATTAAATGACTTCTCGAGGTCCCTTCCAGTCCTTCAATTCTAAGACTGATAACTGTTCTCTGAGTACAGTCTTTCAACTAGATATGCACCTATATTATAGTAATTTAATCTAGATCATATTTCTGTAGACAACCAGGCCACAGGCAGTCAGGCCTAACGGTTGAAGTGAAAGTTCAACCTAAAGGTTAGAGCTGGGTCCAGGGTGGTTAGAGTCCAGCAGTGCCATCCCTAGCTATTTTGGTGCCCCACGCAGACCCCCCACGGGGGGGCTGTGTGGAGCCCCACGCCTTCGTGGGGAGAAAGTCGGGGGGGCTGCCCCAAATTTCCCTACACAGCTGCATACTTTGCATATGGGTAAGGACGGCCCTGGAGTCCAGGAATGAGCTGAAGGTCAGTACTACAGGCACAGAAGCCGAATGTCAGAGACAGACGGTAAACCAGAGTCATAAGCCAGAGGTGGAGCCAAGGATCAAACCCAGAGGTCAGAAGCCTGTGCAGGTGGTAGGTGGAGCAGGAGAAGGTTCAAGAACAAGGCAGGAGTAAGGAGTGGAAGTAGGCTGGAGCAAGGGCTGAAAGCAAGAGCCAGGCAAGCACAGCTGTGGGTGTGGTTCACATTCAGCAGCCATTGATCTCCTGTGGATGCCAGCTGTGCTGTGGCTATTCTGTCAATTCCAAGGCAGTGCAGTGGGGCTCATTGGTTGCCTATAGTGATGTTATTCAAGAAGTAGGCCAGCAGCTGATCCTAGCTGGTCTGGTCCTGACAGTACCTCTCTCCTTTTGGAGTTGCTCTCCAGGAGCACTTGGCCTGAGTTTCTTGGGGTAGACCCAATGGAAGGCGAGCAGGAGGTTCAGGACATGAGCGTGCTCCACATGTTCCCATGGCCACTCCTCCAGGACATAGCCATCCCAGTCAATCAGATATTGGAGTCTTCCCTGGACTCAGCAGGAGTCCAGAATCTGCTGGATCACATATTCCTCTTGGTCTTGCATGGTTATTGGCTGGGAAGGAGTAGAGCAGTGTGGGAAGGGATTTTCAACAAAAGATAGATGTGGAACACAGAGTGGCTCTTAAGGGATTCTGACAGCCACAATCAAAATATTACTGAGTTATGTTGTTCTATGATTGCAAATGACCTTAGTACTTGTGGCCCAGCTTCAGGGATGCACAAGCCAAACCTTTATCATTTACTGTGAAGTTGAGGGTTGTCTGATGGTGAGTGTCAGCATGGCATTTGTATGTTGTCTTAGCCTCTTCTAACTGGCGCTTGAGTCCTTGATGCACTTGCATAGGTGCTGGAACTAGGCGTGCTTCTGCACCCCCTGGCTTGAAGTGGTTTCCATTATATACAGAGTTTACAGCTTGAGTCAATTGCTCTCAGCACCCCCACTATAAAAATTGTTCCAGCAGCCCTGTGCATTTGGTGAATGTGGAGGAAGATTTTGAGGTGATACCAAGAGTGGGGCCCATAATTCGTGAAGAAAAGGGTCTGTTGATTCAGGGCATGTGTGGAGTTGTAGGTGAATTCAGTGTGGGAAATGAGTTCCAGGAAATCATCCTGGTAGTTTAGTAAGCAGCGTAGGTCCTGCTTCAGGACTTGATTGACTCACTCAACAGTTGAGGTATGAGGTTCGATGCCAATAAGATGCAGAAATTCCCACAAAAAGCAAGAAATGAACAGGGACTCCCAGCTGGATACTATGCTTGTGGACAACCCATGAAGGTGAAAGATGTAGTCTTTGAATAGACAGCCTATTTCCTGGGCGGTGGGGAGACCGCGACATGGTATAAAATGTGCCATCTTCATCAGGAGATCAACTACCACTAGAATCCTGGTGTACTCTTGGAAGAGCAGCAACCCCTGATTCCTGATACCTAGAATAATAAAAAAGACAGACATCTTTTTGTATTTTTAAAAATCTCAATAAATAACTAGATAAAAACTAGCACTCTTCATGGTGCTGTTATTTAATGATTTTTGTTCCTGGTACAATTATTATTGTTTTTTTCTATTATGTTAGTTCCTAGCAATCCCAGCCGGGAATCAGAGCACCATTGTGCTAGGCACTGTACATACATATAAAAAAGACAATGCCTGCTCTAAACAGCTCAGTATATAAAAGGTTTGATAGCCCTGGAGACTGCAGTCCTCTACCCACAGAATAGGTACAGCATGAGCAGTGGCACTGCAAGCCTCACTTTAGCTGTTTAGCAGATGTACCTAAACTCTGACTTGAAAGGACCACCTCTAGGACAAAAGGGAACTTTGGCTTCATGGCCCATGTAGATCCTTGGGCAATCTACTGACACTCACAGCAAGGAAGCCAATTAATGTCAGTCTGGTGGTAGTTTTTTGTGTATATACCTGCCATTAAGCACTAGACAACTCTCAACTCATTTCAGAGGCTGCTGAAAAGCTATCAGATCATAACAACCTTTTGGACACTACCCCCATGTGCTGTATTTGAACTGGCACCCAAATAGCGAGAAGCTCCATCTCCCTTTACCAGTCACACACAAGCACAATTCTAAAGTGTATGCACAGAGAGTACACTCCCTACACTAATGCAGAATTGCAAGGCTTGAATTACTTATGAAATATGAGTGGGTTGCTACTGGGTTTACAGTAAATGGTGCTAGGAGAATTCCTTGAAATTCTTCTGGCTTTAGAACAATATGAAACCATAGAACAAAGTACACACTGAGGTAACACCAAGTAACTCTGAAAAAATGCTGGGCAATGCACGGCAAAGATTCCAAAGCACATCACTGAAAAAAGACAGACAGAAGGGCTTGCCTTACAGGCCCAGTGTCTACTTTCACACTGGCCTTTGTGAATTTGTCAGACGTAGCATTAAAATAAGATGATAGTTTTGCTGATTGAATGTTCTTTTTGTTTAACCATAATTTATTTTAAATGCAGAGTATTTTCAGGGTATATGACAATGGTGTGACATTGCACTCCATATGTTTATGGAAATATGCTTATGAGTGTGAATATAATGCAAACTGGAATGTTTTATGCAAAAGGTCTCTTGTAAGATATCATTACAAAGCTTATGATCTACTACGTGTGTTCATCCTATTTGTATGTCTGTATCATTCTTGTATCTGAAACTAGAAATAGGAAGTTAACTCTGAGATCCTACTGTAGTTATGCAAAGTGTGGGCCATTAATGGTGGTTTAGAATCTTGATGGCACTCATTCACTAGGATGGCTCTGTCATAGTATAATTCCCAATTCTGAACCTTAGCGTCCAAAATATGGGTACTAGCATGAATTCCCCTAAGCTTAATTACCAGCTTAGATCCTGTAGTGCTGCCACCAATCAGGACTTAGAGTAGAGTGCCTGATAAACTCTGGTCTCCCCCAAACCTTCCCTGGGGACCCTCAAGACCCAAATTCCTTGAGTCTCACAACAAAGGGGAATAAACCATTTCCCTTCCCCCCCTCCCCAGGCTCCTGGAGAGATATACAGATTCAAGCTCCGTGAATCTAAACAAAGGGATTCCCCCTTCTCCTTTCTTCCTCCCAGATCTTTCCCGCCCTGGGTACACTAGGAGATTACCGTGATTCAAACTCCTTAAATCACAACACAGAGAAATCAGGTGGGTTCCCCCCCTTTCTCTCCCCCTCCCTTCTCCTTCCCTGTTAAGTACAGACTCAATTCCCTTGAGCCTCAACAAGGGGAAAAATCAGATGGGTCTTAAAAGCAAAACTTTTAATAAAAGAAAAAAAGAATAAAGAAAATCACTGTAAATTCAAGATGGAATGTTACAGGTCTGTCAGCTTATAGAAACTGGAGAAAAAGCCTCCTCCAGCAGAAATACAATTTAAAATACTTCCAGCCAAATACACATTTGCAAATAAAGAAAAACAAATAAAAAGACTATACCACCTTTCTACCTTTGTACTTACAAAATTGGAATAGAAGATTAGAGAGCCTGTAGATACGTGTGGTCACTCTCAGAGCCCAGAGAGAACAAAGCCAAACCCAAAAAAACACAAACAAAGGCTTCCCTCCACCGAGATTTGAAAGTATCTTGTCTCCTGATTGGTCCTCTGGTCAGGTGTTTGGTTCCCTGTTTGTTAACCCTTTACAGGCAAAAGAGACATTAACCCTTAACTATCTGTTTATGACAGGCTCTCCTTACCTGCAAGCCTTCCTGCGTATGTGAAGTGGATAATGAAGTCGCACAGGACATGTGAACATGTCACATGATACCGGAATCCATCTTAAACCTGGTGCTATTCCATTTAGAAGGAAGGGTGGGACACAGAGAGACCAAGGATTCCTGCCTTGGGCCAAAGATATAAAAGGAGGTGACAGAGAACAATGGAGGCTGCAATCATGAGAAATCCCCGAGTTACCACCTGAGCTGGAACTAACAAGAACTGTACCGGGGAAAGGATTGGGCCCAGACTGGAAATGAGTCTAGTCCGTGAAAGAAGCTTATTGCAACAACTCTGAGGGTGAGATTTACCTGTATTCAGTTTCTAAATGTATTAGGCTTAGACTGGCATGTTTTGTTTTATTTTACTTGGTGACTTACTTTGTTCTATTATTACTTGGAACCACTTAAATCCTACTTTTTATTCTTAATAAAATGACTTGTTTATTATTGAACCCAGAGTAAGTGATTAATACCTGGGGAAGCAAACAGCTGTGCATCTCTCACTATCAGTGTTATAGAGGGCAGATAATTTATGAGTTTACCCTGTATAAGCTTTATACAGAGTAAAATGGATTTATTTGGGGTTTGGATCCCATTGGGGTCTGGGTGCTGGAGACAGGAGTACCTGCTGAGTGGTTTTCAGTTAAACCCTGCAGCTTTGGGGACATGGTTCAGACCCTGGGTCTGTGTTGCATGTCTGGCTCCACAAGACAGGGTTCTGGAGTCCCAAGCTGACAGGGAAAACAGGCTCAGAGGTAATTTCAGCACATCAGGTGACAGTCCCAAGGGAGTCTCTGTGACTGAACCCGTCTCAAATAGTCTCACATTTCTATAGCCCATTCCATCCCAAAGGATTTCAGAGCACTGTATTGTCAACATGGAGGTGCTATTCTCTCTTCTGTACTCCTGAGTCCTGACATCTGATCTAACACACAATTCAATATACTTCATATATATAGCGCCCTGACCTTTTCATCTCTTTGCAACATCATACTATGTACAAATAATAATACAATATACATTGATCATTACATAAACTCCATTAAACATTAATGATTAAAACTAGTTCTATCTATCTTAATATTTCTGTTGTGCCTTTATTCTTGATATCTAAGCATTGGTTCATACAACATGCGTATGAAAGGTAATACATATGTTCAATAAAGACTCCTTCAGAGCTGTTATGTTCTGTAATGCCATTTCCTACTCCAAGACCCAGTTTCCCAGCATCTAACATGCAGACTGCTAATGTTGATCTTCTTTTTTCGTCACTGTCAATGGATTTGAACCAATGAACTAAGTGAAAAGCTCTGTGTTTACCATTGGAAATCCCCAGAGTCATCTTCCCTCCCAAAGACTCTGTGGACCTTAATGGGATAATATCTGTAAAGCATGTTGAGATCCTTAGATGAAAGCTGCTACAGAAGTGCACACTGTATTTGTGCCTATGTCTATACCAGGCCACAAATACCGTATGTCTTCTGAGTTCTGAACCTCACATCTATTTAATTTGCCAAATGTTCATCCCTTTTCCGAATAATTACTGCAGCCATTCAACCTGATGCTAGCTGTGGTGCATATTCCAATAATTATATTGATACAGACTCATAGAATTCAAGGTCAGAAGGGACCGTCATGATCATCTAGTCTGATCTGCTGCACATTGCAGGCCTCAGAACCTCATCCACTCATTCCTGTAATAGACCCCTAAACACTGGCTGAGTTACCGGAGCTGTCAAATTATAATTTAAAGACTTCAAGTTACAGACAGTCTGTCATTTACATACACTATGTATGCTGTATACATAAACATGGGTTGTGCAGGGAATTTTGTGCTCATAAACAGTGTCATGAAAATGGAGCTGGAGCGTTATTTTCTTTAAAAACCCTAACCTGTGAACTGGCTTATATCTTCCTTAGAGCATTCCCTTCAATTAGGCTGTTGTCCATGCATATAGTTTTCATAACTACAGCTAAAGATATGCATTGACTACAGAAAAGAATTATCTGGTTTGTGTCGTTCTTTTCTTACTAGAGCAGAGAAGATCTAATTGATATGGTAATTACACTGTTGACTGCAGCTGATGACCTGTCCAGATTAGAGTTCCCAACATTGCTAACAGTGTTGGAGTACAAACTGCAAAAACTTGAGGGGGGAAAATACTTTGGACATTAAAGGGCTCCTTGCCTGGCACTGTTAGAGTATCATCACACCCTCACAATGCTTTATTAGAGTCATCAGTTCACGAATTCATGGGAAGAAGGACAAAATCTTGCCAACATCTAACAAGCTTCCTGAAATATATGCAATATAGTTCTATATGAGGAAGAAAAAAGAGAAGAATTATTATAAGAATGCCAAACAGGTACCTCCATAGCAAGCGGGAGAGAATGTTGGCTTCTAAACAGAAAGTAATAGCTATTCTGTATGGCCCAAGCTCATACATTATAACCACACTTGGGTTCAGTCCCAAAGGAGGAACAGCGGATAAACAAAAGCAGGGAGGTCACTAGAGGTATGCTTCTTGAGGACATCCGGAATGCTACTGACAGTGCTGCAGCATTAGTAGAAGAAACACAAAAGCCCACCCAGTTGTTAATAAAGAAAAACATATACAGGCTCCAGCGGTGGCTCCATCTTAGTGGCACAGAAGGAACTGTTCAGTGAACAAGAATGACCATGTGATCAGAAAGCCATGGAGATTCAGACATAGTAGTGACTGATAGATGTGATCAGAAAGCCATGGAGATTCAGACATAGTAGTGACTGATAGATGCCCAATAAGAGGCAAAATAATCCTCTCCTCTGTCATCGGGGGGAGTCATTGACTGACCTCTGCCCTATTTGACTCCCTCTGTGGTTTATCAATTGGCTGGATTACTTTGTGGGCTTTGGTTTTGACTGATATTATGTTTTATTTGCTTTTGATTTTAAAAAAGAAAAAAGATCGCCAGTAGCCACTGGCCTCAGTGGAGCCAGATTCCTGTTTTATGGCAGGAAGCAGTAACTTTTTGTAACTGCGACCCCACATCAGGTAACTGGGACCAGGGAGATAAAAAGCAGTCTTTTACCTGCACTTGTGTGTATTGCACACTTATTGCAGTTGCCACACTGAAAAAAATAGTGATGATAAAAGTATCTGCAGACTCACTAAAAATCTAGCCATTTACAGGATAGTGTCAAGTAGGTCCCCATTTTAATTTTTGAGCAAGGCTTTAGAAAACCTTTCAGGATCAAATTGTGAAGTCCTGGGGTTTTATGCTGTTCTTACTCAGGCCAAACACTCACTGATTGGAATGAGTGTTTTGACTGAATAAGGACTTCACAATTTTGAGAAATAGAAATAGATTTTTTCATTTCTTTAATTTCAGTGAAAACAGCATTGTTGTTTGGTTTCAAGCCTTCCTCAGCAGCACAGAGCTGATAACCTAATTCAGCTGGCATGCACAAAACCCAGCAAACTGGACTGGATGCAGAAAGTGAAAATGAAAAGCCTAGTTTCATTGTTCAAGATGAATGAAAGTGCAAAATTAAACGAACAGCAGCAGTGGTGGAAAGCCAATGAACAATTTGTTTCTTTCCATTTGAATAATCAAAGGTATTATTAATGGTTAAGGTAAGAGATTTTCTTTTAATGCATAATTTTCATCTCAACTGTGCCCCTTTGTTCAAATAATTTCTCTGTTCTTCAGCACCTTCTACATACTTCAAACAGATTTCTTAACCTTCTATGGAATGTTAATATGTTAATTCCATCACTTTCTCAGCACCTAATTACTCGGGCAGCCAACTGATTGGAGGGTTTCCTCCCCACTGTCCTTTTATGTTATTCTTTACCAGTGCTTGTTGCCTGGTAACCCTAAGTCCCCTTCTTTCGCTCCCACTCATTTTACATGATTTTTTCCCTACCAACATTCATATCCTCAATGATGTCTTTCTTGTCTGTCTGTGACTCTGTAGCACCACCTCTTGAAGGTCGTCAAGTGACCAAAATGTTGATCAGAGCCTGTTTTATTTGTCACTCAGCAAGATTAGAATCACTTGTAATGACCTTTTCTGTTTAAATGAGCAACCACTTGCATAGCTGGATAAGCAGAGACTTCACCCTCCTACCCTTTTCATTATGAGCCCCAGGAGAGGCCAATCATTCTCTCCCTTGGGCCAACATGGAAGGCACCTGCATGAAGCTCTCCGTGGGGTCAGGAATCCATGGCTTGGGAGGAGTGGGTGAGGGCAGGGTGCTCAGCATTCCTACATCCCAAAGGGAATCTGGCAGAAAGTTGCCCTTCCCACCACTGTGTTCCCCGGGAGTCCGCTTCATTCCCATGTTCCCCAACCTCCTGAGCTCCCAGTCCTCCACCCTCCTATGTTCCCCAATGCAGCTTTCACCCTCATGCTTCTTCAGCCCCCAACTGCTTCCTTACATTCCTATCCTATCACATCCCCCATGCCTTGCCTGTACCCCACAGCTCTGCATGTCCCACTCTGATTCCTCCTGCTCCCCACACCCTCTCCTGTCCCATTTTACTCTCCTGCCACCACATATTCCCTTTCCTGCTCCACCACACACACACACACACACCCTCAAAGTGAAGTCCCTTTCATTAAAACAGCAACTGTTCATTTCCTAACATCCACCTTGGTACTTCAGAACAAATACAATGTATGTATTCAGTTCTCCAGCAGTGTAATGTTAAAGAAGCTGATTACACTTGTAAAGTAGAATATTATGCTGACAGTAAAATAGAATGTTAAAGAGTCCACTTGCGTGGAAGTTGGATTGGCTCATAAAGCACTACCAAACCTGAGGACAGAGTTAAGGTTGTTTGGATCCTGATCATTTGGATGTTTTCTGTTTAATAGTCTATGTGCTTGGTAGTAGGGTTGGTGTCAGAAATGTTCCTATAACATTAGTTAGTGATTTCCAAATGTTTAGGGCAGAGACGTCAGGAGTGTCAAAGGCGATCTTAATGCCTTCCTCAGACTTTGGGCCAGCCAGAGATGAACAAACAACCACCACAAGTTAGAGCAGCCTGTCCTAACCTACACCACCTGGAATGGCTCCTGAGGGACCAGTCCAGTGGTTGGAAGTTAGCAAAAGGCATCATGCTACAGCCTTCACTCTTCACCCAAAACATACCCACCCCACAATGGCCCTGCATGGTTGCAAGGAAGGGGTGTGATCAAGAGGTGGCAGTGAAAAGCCCATCACACCAACTTCACACCATTTCGGGATTCAGTTAGGGCTGGTGAGGGTCCCTGTATGCTGCTCTGCAGGGCAAAGACATCTTAAAAGGGATTGGGGTTCTCATCCTAATGTTCAGGTTTTTAAAATGTGTTTTAGTATTATTGATGTTATTGAATTCCACCAGCAATCTCAATTGTAACTTAATTCTTTTTATTATTATTTAATAGATATTGATAACGTTTCCAGAATAGAGTAGGTGAGAAAGTTAACTTGTACAGACGCTGTTTTGCATTGCCGCTTCTCGGCAGCATTTTGGCAGCTGCTTGCCCGGCAGCCGCGCTCCTCGGTGACTTGTCGTCAGGCGCCCACCACACTGAAAAGGTTGGGGACTACTGTATTAGACATATTATTTGGCATAACCTTTTTCCACTGATACCAACAGAGAATGACGTTTACTCTAATAATGTTGATGGAGAATGTACTTTATGCCACTCAATCAAATACCTTAACCTCTTATGATGACCTCCTGATTCCAATACTAGATCGAGTGGCAGCTCCAGCTCTCCACCTCCAAGCACCCAGGGGCCCCATCTTCAGGGCCTGTAGAAAAGGAATGAATTAGTAGTTGAAGATTAGGTAAGCCCTAGAGCATGGGGCTGGGGAATTTGCTGATCCTGTGAAACAGTCATATGTGCTATATTAACACTGTATATACCTGTCAGGGAAACCAGCAGCATCAAAGCTTTATTTTCCAGGTGATTAAAATTTGTGATGCAACACATATGACTACTGAATCATACTGGGCGTATAAATAAGTGAATAGAAGGAACTAGAGGGCAGAATTTTCAAAGGCTTGTGTGGGGAAACTAGCAATTTAGGCAGCTAAAGGAATTTTTTGCCTCCTTTGTCCACACAAGGCATTTTCTAGAAGAGGATTTGGTTGGTCACAAAGGGCTTTGTGCACATGGGCGGTAAGGCTGTGGCCTTATCCTCCTTTTCACCCAGAAGCTGCTGCACAGGGCTGGAGTTCCATGAATAGAGAAGAGGCTAGGCCAGGGGCTGCACATAATTTCCTTATAAAACCCACAGGAAATCCTCATAAAAGTTTAATAATACGGACTCTTATATGGACTTACTCCATGCTGGAGAACTCCTCTGTGCAGGGAGGAGAGTATCAGTGGAGCCAGAGGGTTGGGCCTGGAGCCAATGTAGAGGCCCAAGGGACTCTGTTCAAATAGCTCTGGCCTGCAGCTCATGGGAGATCCTCACTTTTGGGGAATGTTCTTCCTCTTTTATTTCCTAAAAGAGGAGCAAACTTCCCCTGACAGATAATTGTCTAGGAAATCCCACAAGAGGAACCTTGTGGAGTTTCCAGTCTCCTACCTGGGGTTTTGCCTGATAGAATAGCCTGGGCTTTTGTGAATACCACACCACTCAACCAAGTGTCATGTGATCAAGGCTGACACTTCCCCCTCTCTCATCTGCTGTGTAAGGATGCAATATTACTCTTGCAGTGTGAGACAATAGCTAAACTACAGCTAAAGTCGACATCAGTTATGTCGCTCAGGGGTCTGAATTAGCCACCCGAGTGAAATATGCCAACTTAAGTGATGGTGTGCATAGCGCTATTGCAGGGCAGAGCTTCTCCTACTCACATAGCTACTGCTGCTCGTGGAGGCTGGAGTAAATAAGCCAATGGGAGAAATCTCTCTCATCGGCTTAGAGCGGCTACACTAGACAGTGTACAGCAGCAGAGCTGCACCAGTGCAGCTCTGCCGCTGTAAGCTCTATAGTGTTGCCATAGCCTCAGCCTATAGATCTGGGAGAGACTGCAGATGTAAACCTACCCTCACTGTATGCAATTCCAGTAACAGTCCAGCTCAAGAGGTGAAGAAGCTGCCACTGGGATGCAGACGAGTGCTTTCCAATACATTTCACACATCAGCAAAGCTCCATTTGGTGACGTTCTCTCCGCTAGCCCAGATGGGGCCGGTTGCTTAGCATTTTACAGCAGGAGCTTAGGAGCAGGAAAAAAGTTTAATTAATTAGGCTTCCAACACAGAGAAGTGTGATATCCTCCAAGTAAATAACTAACCTGCGTTTACGCAAAGCGCGTCATCTGTATAATTAAAAGCTGCATAGAAGCTCTCTGCTTTGCACAGCACATTGAAGTTAGTTGGTATGCAGCTACTTTATAGTGTATGCTATGATAGCTGCACATCTGGCAGAAATCAGTCCCATTATTCTATAGATGCAATGGGACATGTAGCAAGGAACACTGTGGGGGCAGGGATAGTTCAGTGGTTTGAGCATTGGCCTGCTAAACCCAGGGTTGTGATTTCAATCCTTGAGGGGGCCACTTAGAAATCTGGGGCAAAAATCAGTAGTTGGTCCTGCTAGTGAAGGCAGGGGGCTGGACTCAATGATCTTTCAAGGTCTCTTCCAGCTCTATGAGATGGGCATATCTCCATATATAGGGCCTTATCAGGGCCAGTGCGAGGAACTTTCATGCCCTAGGTGAAACTTTCACCTTGCGTTCCCCCCCATTAACCCCATCCCCTGTGGCAGCTAACCGAACCCCCACCTGGGGAGCCTGCCACCCCCCCTGCCCGGGGAGCGCCCCTCCGCAGCAGGTAGCCACCCTCCGCAGCTACCCCTGGCCTGGGAGGCCCCCCCTCTGCAGCAGCTAACCCCGCCTGGGGAGCCCGCCCCAGCTCACCTTGGCTACACCTCCTCCGCTGAGCACGCTGGCGTTGCTCTAATTCTCCTCCCCTCCCAGGTTTGCAGCGCCGATTGGAGGAGACTTAGAGCGGGGGCTGTGTGCTCAGCGGAAGAGGCAGAGTGGAGGTGATCTGGGACAGGGAGCAGTTCCCCTGTGCATCCCCACCCCCGGTATTGCAGGCGGCGTCCCCCACCCCAGCTCACCTCCACTCCACCTCCTGGCCTGAGCGGGCTTTTAGGCGGCTGCCTAGTTTGCCTAAATGGTTGCACCGGCCCTGGGTCTTATTTAACTGAACAAGCAAAATGTTTCTTATGTGCATCTGGAATTTTTCTTCTGTGTTAAATATCTTCATTCATTAAGGGGAAAAATAAGACATGGAAGAGGCGATATATAACAAGTTACACACTATCTACTGAAGTGAGATGCACTGCTAAGCTTTGGGGTGGCAGGAGCAAGGGGTTGGTTCAGGCCCAGCTCTGCTGTAGGCACATCAAACCTTTCAGGGTATGGCTACACTGCATCTTGAAGGTGTAATTCTTCTTCGATTGATTGCTCATGTGTATTCCACAATAGGGTGTGCATGCTTGCCACATGCACCGGTGTCAGAAGTTTTTCTCCTAGCAGTACCCATAGGGGAGCACCCCTAGCAATCCCTGGAGTGGCATCTCCATGGCGCCGTATAAGGGGTGCTGCATGCTCTTCCAACCCTCAGTTCCTTCTTGCCACCAGTGAAGGTGCTTCAGAACTGCTCTGCTCCAGCTTTGCTGTAGCTCGTCCCCAGAACTCGTTTGGTCAGCGTATGTGACCTGTAGTTAGTACTTAATTAGTTTTAGTTCAGTTTAGCTAGTGCACCCGGGCTGGGGCATGCCCCGTGCCCCAGGTTTAAGTCATGCGACACTTGTAGGTGCCCGATGCCACTGCGTGATCCGCACGCAGACTGTTTACACTGTTTGGTTGAAACTCATCTCAGCGATCGCTGTAAGATTTGCAAGTCGTTTAAGCCTCAGACCAAGAGAAAGAGAGACATGAGGCTCTGGGCTATCCTCATGGAGTCAGCGTTGACCCCGGCTCCAGCACGCCGCTCCCAGTCAACACCAGGCACCGCGATGTCAGTGTGCGGCGACCCCCTGGTGCCATCTACTAGTCGGCACTGCTCCCCATCAATGAGGCATGCCAAGAAGGTTAAGAAGAGGCCTTCGCCGCCGCGGCAGTAAATCTGTGGCAGAGACTAGACCCATGTTGGGCAGTCCTCGATCCCCATCGGCCTCCAGGCTTCCAACTCAAGTCAAGCAGAGTAGCCCAGCCCATTCGGAGCAGACTTCCCCAGATGTCCAGATGTCCTCTACACCAGAGGCCCTGCAGGCGGCCCGGGACATCATGAACATGCTGGTGCTAGGAGCACTGCCAATGTTGGCCGCCATGCTCCGAAGGCAAGGCACCGCTGGGATCTCCACAGTCGCCTCCAACTCAGTACTGGTCTCGGTCGAGGGAACATTCCCAATGCCATTTGCCATTCAGCAACCATTCCATGTGTAGTCCATGTGGGTCGCCGTCGACTCCCACCAGGTTGTCTGGCTGGGTTCCATCTGACCAGACTCCAAGCATTGCTCTGTCTCACGGAGCAAACACCAACAGGACCGAGGCAGATGCCACCGAAGGTCCTCGTATCGGAGGGGCTATCGTAGCCCGTCGCAACATAAACGTCGATGCCATTCCCGCTTGTCGTCTTGCTCTAGGACCCTGCCACTGCAGCCCCAGGCATCGATCGCTGGCGAGTCGCTGTCGCGAATCTGCCCATTGGAGCCGATCACCAAGCAGATGTTACCAACGGTACCGGTCCTCCGTGTTGAGGTCGCAGGCTCGGGGTCGGCACCGCTATTGGTGCCACTGCTCCTCCAGGTCCAGGGACAGTGGCAGATCGTACATCAGCCCAGTGTCCCTTCGTATCCATCCATCGATGGATCAGGCTAGGCACCCTGGCGCCCAACACAGCCCTTAGTGGGAGTTCACTTGGTGGCGAGAGCCTCAGAAGGACCGTCAGCCTCCCTCTCCTGGCTTCCGAGGAAGAAGTCAGTGGGACGTAAATCCTCAGCACTGTGCCCGGAGACTGAACAGGTGGTGGATACACTGGTGCTGGTGGACACGAAAAGTATGGCGCCGGCCTCCTCGCCCCGCCTTGATGAGGCAGTTAGGGCCCCTCCTCCCTCCATCCTGCAGGAGGACTCTAAGGCCCACCAAGAACTATTAAAAAGGTTGGCATCAAGCCTCAACCTCCAGGCAGAAGAGGTGGAGGAGCCCTCAGACTTCTTGTTTAACATACTGTCTGCCTCAGTATCAAGCAGGGTGGCCTTGCCTCTCCACGAAGGGGTGGCGAAAATTTCAAATGCCCTGTGGCAAACCCCAGCCTCATTGGCCCCCCCATCTCTAAAAGAATGGAATGCAAGTACTTTGTACCTGCCAAGGGGCATGAATACACCCACCCTGCCCCTAACTCCCTGGTGGTCGAGTTGGTCAACCACTTTGTGCCTGCCAAGGGGCATGAATACACCCACCCTCCCCCTAACTCCCTGGTGATTGAGTTGGTCAACCACAGGGAGTGACAGGGCCAACCAGCCCCTACTGTGAAAAATAAAGATTCAAGGAGGCTGGACTCATTTAGAAGGAAAATTTATTCGTCCTTGAGCTTCCAGTAACGGGTGGCAAACCATCAGGCTCTCCTCGGCCAGTAATGAGTTCAGCCTGTGAGGCTCTTTGTCCAGGTTTGCGGACTTCCTCCAGGAGCATGACAGGATTGAATTCAAAGTGCTGGTGGAGGAGGGTACAGCGGCTGCCAGGGCAACCCTGCAGGGAGCATCGGATGCAGTGGACATGACCGCGTGGTCCATGAGAAGGGCGTCGTGGCTCCTGCTCTCTGGGCTGTCCAATGAGGCACAGACCTCCCTGCAGGAACTCCCGTTTGATAGCAAAGCTCTGTTTATAATAATAGTTAATAATTGGAGATATATCTATTTCCTAGAACTGGAAGGGACCTCGAAAGGTCATTGAGTCCAGCCCCCTGCCTTCACTAGCAGGACCAGCTACTGATTTTTGCCCCAGATCCCTAAGTGGCCCCCTCAAGGATTGAACTGCACTCAGCTGCTCTCCAACTGGATCACATCGTGCATCCATACCTGTTACAACCTGTTGGGAATCCTCCCGCTGTCAACTGTGAGGGTGCACTCGACTCGGGCGCAGGCCTTGTCGGCTGCCTTTTTGACCCACTTGCCCATCCAGGACATTTGTAGGGCTGCTACGTGGTCTTCAGTTCATACTTTCACCTCTCATTATGCAATTGTCTCCCAGACCAGGGATGACACCGAGTTTGGCAGGGCTGTACTCTGTCCTGAGAATTTTTAAACTCCTACCCACCTCCAACAGATATAGCTTGGAATCAACTATTGCACAATACACTCAAAGAAGAAGAGACAGTTACCTTTTCCGTAATTGGTGTTCTTTGAGATGTGTTGCTCAGGTGTATTCCACATCCTGCCCTCCTTCCCCTCTGTTGGAGTTGTCTGATAAGAAGGAACTGAGGGTTGGGGAAGCAAGCAGCACCCCTTATACTGCGCCATGGCAGTATCACTCCAGGGATTGCTAGGGGTGCTCCCCTATGGGTACTGCTAGGGGAAAAACTTCTGACATCGATGCACGTGGCGAGCACTCACACTCTACTGTGGAATAGGCATTAGCAACACATCTTGAAGAACCCCAGTTATGGAAAAGGTAACTGTCTTTTCCCAGATCAGGTAGTTGTATACACACTAGCTCTGCTAACGCTAGTGCTCTACAATAGCAGCATGGCTGTGATGGCACAGGCGCCAGCTCAGCCTAGCTGCCTTAGTATAAGTCCATCTGAGATCCTAGGTACATAGTCAGGTGGCTAGTCTGAAACTGCTGCCTGTGCGTCCATGGTCCTACTGCCATTTTAGCACACTAGCTCAAGCAGAGAAGTGCAGGTATGTTTACCCGAGTTGGGAATTACACCTTTCAGCTGCAGTATAGACATAGATCTCTTGTTGCAATTGATTCTTAAGACTGTCTTTTGTTTGTACAGTATTGTAACTGAGCGCAGACTCACCCGGCAGCACTTCCTACTGGTCATCTCAGGGAATTAGCTTCCAGGCTCTGGAGCACCCCCTGTCAGCAGATGTCACACTACCGCTGGCCCCCATGTCCCTCCCAGACCCCAGGTGACCCTTACACTGGGTGCTGCCCCCTGGCAGTACCCCCACTGTTTCTCCGGGTCTCCCCACTCAGGGGAACCCCCACCCACTACCCCCACCTCGCCTCAGTCGTAGGCTACTGCCAGTCACCAACTCACCCCCGCACACTGGGGCAGACTGCAGTGTCAGCCACTCATACTAGGCAAGGTTGGGTCTGGACCTGCTGCCTCTACCTGTTGCTGGGTTGCCCTTTTGCAACCCCAGTACTTGTCTTAGGCCCTCAGCTAGGCCCGCAGCCTGGGCGTTTTCCAGGCTGGAGCTCCCCAGCTCCTCTACCCTTCCCCACCCCTGCTCCGCTCCCAGTACCCTACTCTGCTCCCTAGCAGCCAAGCCCTTCTCTCTCTACAAGCAGAGAGAAACTGTTTGGGCTTCTGGCTCGCAGCCTCTTATAGGGACCAGCTGGGCCTGATTGGGGCGTGGTCCCAGCTGTTACTGCCTTCCCCAGTCAGCCCAGGCTTTCCTTCCCAGCCTCAGCCCTCTCCCAGGGCTGGCTTTAACCCTTCCAGGGCTGGAGCAGGTGACTACCCAGCTACAAGTACCTAGAACTACGGGGCCCTATTTGGAACTTTTAGGTGCTATCATAATCCAAATAACAAATAATGCTAATAGGAGAATTGGGAAAGGAATATAGACAAGCTATAAATTCTACAATGCTATCCCCAAATACACTCCACCCATACATAATAAAGACACGTTAATAATCTTGATGCCTACTGTAGAAGTGCAAAGTGTTGTTGGTATAAGCACAAGATACAAAGTGACAAGCAGGGCGATCAGCACAGTGGAATTTGATCCTGCATGAATGAAAGCACTGCTGAAGGACTGCCAGGTTATTCCTGCCCAAACATGGAGTAAGGCCTAATATAGAAATACATAGCTAAGTGTATGTCATTTGCATGATATGTATAACACGATCTAATTGATAGGCAGACTACTCCCTTACACACTAGACCCACGATTTGTAATGAGAAAGACAGTGCCAGAAACTGAGAAGTGGATGGTCAGGCCCAGTGCTTGGAGCAGCAGCAGTGAGGCCTAGTGGTCAGGCCAGGGACTGGAGCCAGGGGTCAGAGCAGGAACCAAGAACAGGGTTGAAAAAGGGCTGGGGCAGGAAGTCTGTCAGAACCACCAAATGGCAGAGGATACTTCCAGCCAGGTATCAATGTTGAGCAGGTAGGAGTGGCTGCTCTCTTTGGGAGCCTGTATCCCTGACCTTGAGGTGACCTGGTTAGACCCACACCTGTGGATTGGCTGATCCTTGGTTGATAACCTGGGGGCTCCATGTCACTCAGGCTCAGGGTTGACTCTTCAGGCTCAGTGATGACATTACAGAGAGCTTCAGGGAACCTTACAAGATTATACATCTAGTTTACCATTCCCAAAAATACACTGCTGGCACTTGTTTCATCTCCAAAGAGGCAGCCAAGGTATTCACTCATGCTGAATGGCCATTCCTAATCCATGGAATAGAAAGATACAGATTTAAGGAAGACTTTACTGCTAAATGAGTTTGGACTGCTCTAAGTCAATCCATTTATAGGCACTGTGGTCAGCTGGGCACCCTCAGAGACTTTTCACCTCAGTCCCTGGCCAAGGCTGGAATGCCTGCTTTCACCTTTCCCTCCCAAGCTAGCTATAGCTGCAGCAAATTGCTCTATACAAGTGTCATGAAAGGTAAAGGGAATAATGGTGGTAAGAGAGGAACATTATATACCTGCAGCTTACTAGCCTTTGTGACTAACCCTACCACATCTCTACCAGCTCTTATGAAAATAAGTGGCCACTTCAAATCATGTTTCAAGCTAGCATAAGTTACACTGAGGGTACACTGGCACCACAGCTGGGAGGGCGCTTCCTCTTATTGCAGCTCGACAGTCACATGTTAAAGCAGTGTCACTGGGGGTAGCAAGCTGCCTGACTACATGCACCCAGGGGGTCTGGGCAGTTTTGTACTTAGGCAGCTAGCCCAAGCTGCTGCCCTTCCTATCCCCAGCTACATGGCTATTTTTAACAAGCTAGCATGAGCAGAACAAGTGCCCATCTGTCTGCTTGTGCTAGGTAGCACGCTCCCATCTGCAGTGTATGTACCCTCGAGCAGAAGTTATGGCCTGCGGTTTTGTTTTGCTCTGGGTCTCTCACTCCTTCCAAATGGCCCTTAGATCAGAACAAATAACCTGGTGTAATAGTCTCCTTAGACTTACCTAAGGATTTCAAATTGAATACTGTCCCAATTTGGACAGCTATAAAGGTGGACATGGAAAGATGGACTCATTTACCCTTCTCCCTTTTTGGCTATGTGCCATTTGTTAAAATAAATATCCCTCCCCCTCATTCTTTTATACCCATTTAGTCTAAAATCTAATTTTTTCAGTCCACTTATTGGAAAAAATCCATGAATTTATTAGTTTCCCTGAGGCCTTGTTTTTCACCTAAAAGGTTTCAGACATCTGGGTCAAAGGAAGGCATTAAATTTCAAAATTGTACATATTTTTGTTCAGCCCAGTTGGCTTTCATAACTGATTGCATAGAGACTGCATGTGGCACGTGGTGTCATTGACACTAACTGCTGGCTCGCTCTCTCTTAATATTCTTCTGTATAACAACTTCCGCGGTCCAGCACCCGGTGCCTATTTGGAGCCATCTTCCTTCTCAGGTAACCCTGAGTTCTCAGGCAGGTGACTAGATAGTTTAGAAACATTGGATTTATAGGGAGCTATGGCTATGTCCAGATTTTCATCTCTCAAAACCCATTTGCAGAGCTACCCAGTCATAATGCCAACAGTATACATAGGTCAGCTGCTATATGAAATGGTTCTTGTGGTGTGAAAGGACACTGCTCTCCTTCAGCCTGAAGAGCATATATTACATAGATTTCTTAGGGGAGAGGGATATTTCTATTATAATCAATTAGTGGTGTGTTTCCATCAACTCCTGTGCCCTGATGGTGCTCTGCTGATTTGTTTCAACACAGTTTTCCTCACAATTTAAATGTCACCTCCTCTGTGTGGTAAATGCTTAGAAGAAGGGATATCAACCCATTTGGGTCTGATCATTCCCCTTCCCTTCCTTCCCCATTAAGTTTTTAATACATAATATGAATTTGCCATATGGCCTTTTGTTTACAATGAAATTAAATCTGTCCCGACTCCCCACCCTTCTGTAATAACAGTGGTTAAATGTCAAGCCTACATAAGCCCTATTCCACTAGATGGTGCTAGCTGATATGTACCAGGGACCTAGGTTTCTTGATGGGGCTGGTATTTATAATAAGGTTGCAATACATAGGAGTGTTGGTAAGAGATTGAACTTTAATCCTGGGCTCCAGTCATTTGACCTGAGTCTGAATTACAAAGGTTAATACCCCGTCATATGACAGTAGTGGCTACTGTTACAGGATTGATCATATTGTGGGGTCACTGGCAACCGGGTTTTGAGTAATCAACTAGTGGGGTTTGTTTGTTTGTTTTCACAGTGCCTCCAGCTGTCATCAGCATCTGTGTGTAATGTGTATCACCCTGTTTCTAAGAATGATTTCACTGAAGAGAGTGTAGTTTATGCAGCACTGTAAGTGTTTCGTAAATTAGGATACATATGAACACTTGTCCAAAAAAACACTAAAGGCAAAAAAAAATTATGATCAATAAAGCAAACATAACATTAAAGAAATTAGCAAGCAAACAAGAGGAAGGCAGTCCCCACATATCCCACAACTCCCAGCAGGTTGGCCTAATTCCCTGTGTCCCAGAGCATAACCCAAGTGTTCTTGCTAATAAGTGCAAGCAAAGCTAACAGTTCTTACAGGTCTACATATTTTAGCACTAGTTTTCAGAGTAACATAACCAGATGTGTGGTCAATGCAAGAGCAATAATCTTAAATAAACAATAGCAGAATGTCAAAGCACAATGTGAGATGCTTATAAACCTGCAAATGTTATGTAACAGAAAATGAGATTGATATTTGCATAATTAAGGCACAAGCCATCACAAGCAGTTGCTTTCACATTTTACAGTTATGCTGTAACAAAACCCAAATATGTTGTATTATTTTAGATGGAATATGGAGGTGCCTGCAATTGTGGCAATCCTAGAGAGTTTGATAGATTTCATATACACACACACACAAAGAAAGAAAGAAATGAATGTAAACTTCCAGATCTTAAAATGCATTGTGGCAATATGCTTGTATTACTTCCAGTGTTTAACTTAGTTAACCTAGAAAGTGCTAGAGAGAGGCATAAGTATTTAATAAATATTTCTGTTCTGTATTCAGAAAGACACAGGATGATGTAGTCATATCTTACAGTGGTAATGAGATACTTTCTATTCCATCAGTAACTAGGGAAGATGTTAAACAGCAACCATTAATATTAAAAAAACATATTTACTCAGCAGGACTGGATAACTTGCATCCAAGAGTATTAAAATAATTGGCTGAAGAGCTCTCTGAACCATTAATGTTGAAATCTTATTACACTGGGGGAGTTCCAGAAGAGTGGAAAATAACTAGTGTTGTGCCAATATGTAAAAAAGGTAAACAGGGTGACCTGGGAAAATATAGTCCAGTTAGCCTGGCGTTGATCCCAGGTAAATCATGGGACACAATCAATAAAGAATTAAAAGTTTGGTAGCATACTCAATATCAATCAGCATGGGTCTATGGAATAAAGGCCTCGTCAAACAAACTTTATATCATTTTCTGATGAGGTTTCAAGTTTGGTTGAGAAAGGTAATTGTGTTGACATAATATACTTAGGCTTCTGTAGAGGAATTTGACTTTGTCCTTCATGACATTCTGATTAAAAATAGAACTATACAAATTCAATGCAGCCTATAGAAAATGGATTAAAAACTGGTTAACTGATTGATAACAAAAAATAACCGTAAATAAGGAATAATCCTCCGATGGCGGTGTTTCTAGTGGGGTCTCACAAAGATCTGTCATTGGTCCAGTGCTACTCGATATCTTTATCAATGAACTGGAAGAAAATATAAAGTCATTGCTGGTAACATTTGCAGACGACACAAGAATTGATTGAGTGGTAAATAAGGATGATGAGACAGGTCAGTTATAGAGAGCAATCTGAAGTGCTGGATCATTTGAACAACATTCATTTTAATATAGCTAAGTGCAAGGTCCTTCATTTAGGAACAAAGGATGGATGTCACACTTACAAGATGGGGACTGGATCTTGGAAAGTAGTGACTCTGAAAAGGACTTTAGGGTCACAGCAGAGAACCCAGTTCAATATGGGCTTCCAGGGCAATGCTGTAGCCAAGGGTATGTGTACACCACAGTTGGGAGTGCACTTCCTAGCACAGGTAGACAGACATGCATTAACTCTGCTTGAGCTAGCACACTAAAAATAGCAGCATGGCCACGGAAGCTTAGGCAGAGGCTCAGGTAGCCACCTGAGTACATGCCCAGGAGGTCAGGTGGTTTTGTTTTCAGGTGGCTAACCCAAGCCGCTGCCTGTGCCACTGCAGCCACACTGCCATTTTTTGTGTGCTCAAGCACAGTTAGCGTGCATCTGTCTGCCCATGCCAGGAAGCATGCTCCCAGCTGCTGTGTAGCCATACCCTACGAGGGTGAACGTAATCCTTGGATGTCTAAGTTGGAGTAGGGAAGTGTACTTCCTCTATATATAGCATTAGTGACATCATTATTGGAATACTCTGCCCGCTTATGGCATCCCCCATTGCAAAAAGGGTGTTGACACATTAGAGGCAGTTCAGAAAAGAGCTAAAAAATTGGTTGGAGGTCTGGAAAACACGCCTTATGGTGAGAGACTAAACAAGCTCAGTCTATTTAATTTATCCAAGACTATGTTAGGAGGTGACCTGCGTGTGATCTACAAGTACCTACAATAAGAGGAGATTTCTGATAATATGTGGCTATTTTAGTCTAACAGAAGGAGGTAGAATAAGATCCAATGGTAGGATGCTGAAATTAGTGGGCGAGGTTCTATGTAATACAGGTCAGACTAGATGATCAGGATGGTCCCTTCTGGCTTTAAAATCTATGAATAGGAAATGCAGAATGTCAAGCAATCCTCAACAGCATTGTACTTGTGTTCAAAGCCAAAATCGTAATAGTATCTTATCTGTACAATGGAAAAGGGAGAAATCCAAAAGATCCATTCTCTTTTTGTTTTGTTTTATTTTTTACAAAAGCTTTTCTCTCTGACCTCAGGGAATCTGAATAGTGAGGTGTAGGCCTAAGAAATTCTGATAGAATCTTTCAAACTTGAAAGGGATTCAATGAGAAGTCTGAAAAATGTGGACATTTAATAAGAGGGGGATGGAGAGAATATTTGTTTAGATTTCTCTCTGTGTGATTGTCCAGTGAATCTAGATTTGGTTAAGCTAAATTATGAGAAAAGTGAAAGGAACAGATGATGACTTGGATGCACATTAGTGCCAGGGCTATTTCCTAGATCACTCTCTGATTTCAAATGAATTCCCCACACACAAAACGCCTGAGCCTGGCATGAGAAAAACCAGTAGATTGCTTCAATTTCCCTGAAGACATGTAAGAAAGCCCAAAGATCTGTTACCTACAAAAAAAATCAAGAGACTTAGCAGATTTACAGGTGGTTCTGTTGTATTATTTTAGATGGAATATAGGCTAAAGGGACATAACTCAATTACTGTCCAACATTAAAAAGTGTTACACTAAGTTTGGAGTTTGGTGCACAGAGACCTTAGCCTGCTTAGTACCATGGCAAACACACTATTAAAGATCCTTTTAACCTTCTATTAAAGACAAAGAAAATAACTTTTGCATACTTTTTAGACTTGCACTCCCAATTAGAGAAAATTTGTAGGCCCAATTATTACAACATACTCCCTTTTATGAATTATTACAACAGTTCCCACAAAGTAATGCCAGTGTGCTTGCACACATCAGAGATTTGCATACACATTCACCCATCAAGCATTTTGCATGCAGAGCTTTTAAAAATGGGTACCTTGTTAGCTTCAGGGGGAGCAGTATCTTGCCTTTAGTCTAAATGGTTTTTCGTCCTGTAGGTGTGATCAGGTGCAGATATGGTAGAACCAGAGGACTGTTACTACAATGCATTTCTCTTTTTATTTTTCTGGAACAGAAGCCACATAAAAAGATTAAACTTTCCATAGTTTCACCATTATACTCATTGATTCCCATAAAAGCAGACTTGGACCTGCCCAGTCCCCATAGTCCTTTGTCCCAACTTAGGAAACAAATGCTCTCCTCAAACTCTTCTTCTTCACTGTGACCTCCTCGGCAAATCTGATTATTCACAATGATGTAATATCTATATTAATTACTTGAATGGATCCAAGGCCTCTCAGTACAGCCTTTTCAATAGGTCTTTGTCCTTTCCCAAATTAGGAAACTATGATTGCATGCAATGAAAGTGGTGAGAGGGAGTACAGATCTGTCACAGGAAGGCCACAAGTTAAAGCTGAAACTGCTGTTCCTATCACAGAGATAGTTAGAAGATGATGTGTCACTTGTCTTGCTGTAAGATTCATTTGGCCTCTCCAGAGAAAGCCCCTCTAGATAACAAATCTCCCCTTGTAGGCATACTCCCAGTTGAGAGTAAGAGGTTCCTGCACCTTTTGCTTTTATATGCTTGAACTTCTCTGCTGATGAAATCCTCTTCCATGTTTTCATCTCCTCTCACCTTGACACTGGAGCTCCATGGCCTCTTCTTGTCCCTCCTCAAGACACCAACATGCACAGAAGATTTCAGTACGTCATCCCCTCACACCTTCAAAGAAGCACGGTTGCACTGCCCCCATTTCAAACAACTTCACTGACTCCCCATTCATTTTATGATCCAATTCAAAATTATTGTCTTGGTTTTAAAATTCTCCATGGACTTGCTCCAGCCCACCTCTAGCACCTTGTTTCTTTTGCCTCACTTCATACTTACTCTACTTCATCTTTGTTTCTTCATACGATCTCACCACTGCTGGTGTGAGAGGTTTCTCTGTGTATCCTGCCATCTGGAATATCTTTCCTCTAGTTCTCAACATGACTGACGCTACGTTTTTTCAAATCTCTGCAGAAAATGTCTCTCCCTTTTCCTTGGCTACTATTTAGTATTTAAAGGAAAAACAGAATGGAATAGTAAATCATTTACAATCTCCTGATTCAATGTAAAACATGACTAAACCAAAACCATTTATTTTAAATGTTATGAATATTAATAGTTTTAAATATGAAATAATGAAGTAGGAAGCAGCTAAATTGCTGGTTTGATTGCATGTATCAAGACAGGAAGATCAGAGTTGCAGTAAATGATATAGAAAGCTGTAGCATTAAATGCATGTAATAGTAGGTTTCCAAACCTCTTTTGAGATATGTTCTGTATTTTTTTTGTTTTTCCTACGTCAGTCTTCTAGGGCTCAAGCGGCCACATCACTGCAGCTTCCCAGCATTCTGGGTTTTCAGATATTTGCAAATACACCATTATAACTTCCTTGCTTACCTGGTATATTCAGGGCCAGCCACACTGGCCGCTACTCGGGAAGCTGGCCCAAGGGACTGCCCAAGCAGCGGCCGGTGCAGCTGGACCCAGGAACAGTCTGAGCAGCAGTCCTGGGGGCAGCAGGAGCAACTGCAGCTTGGCAGACCATGAGTGCCGCTAGCCTCAGGCTCCCCCCCCCAGAGCAACATCCCCCCAAAGGCACCACAGAGCAGTTTCCCTCTGGGAGTCCCCCAGAGCAGCACCCTGCCCCCCAGCTAAGATTTAGTCAGGGGTATATTTAGTACAAGTCATGGACAGGTCACGGGCCGTGAATTTTTGTTTATTGCCCATGACTTGTCCATGACTTTTATTAAAAATACCCATGATTAAATCTTAGCCTTACTTATTACCAATGACAACTAATGGAAATTCCCATTAAATACAAGTGGTAGAAACCTGCACTTTAGGAACTGAAGTTCTTGGATTCTATCCCCGATGCTGCACATGTATGGTCTTCTAGCTGATGACTATAATGTCTGCATATATGCAGCACTTACACTGGTCACTTTGGTCAGAGACTTTGCAAGCAGAAATGACTAGTGATGCATAGAAGAGATCAGTAGCGCATCAGTGAGTATCTAATGGCACAGGAGAGTTAGAGAGCATTGGAGAAGGGCCAGAAGTGAATGTAATTTGCAAGAGGGACTTTGGGGAGCATAACACTCACTGAAGGATGGCACAGGGGAATATTGAAACAGGCCAATAGAAAGTCAGGAATGTTATAGGAGCATCAAGGAAGACTGGGGAGCTCTGGGTGACTGAGGAAATCATGGAAAAGAATCTTGAGGCAGCAGCAGGGAGAAATGTAGAGGCCTCAGATAAGGCTCAAAAGCCAGAACTGCAATAAAAGGCTTCCAGTTGACAGGAAACCTTCCTTTCCTGAGCTGTGAAGTTCTAGGACCCAGGGCTCAGAAATTCCTTCCTTCCCAGGGCTCAGAAATTCTCTTGGCAGCTCCAGCGATGGAGTCTTCTGCACTTTCAGCTTTATGCTGCACTCAGAGAACTAAAGCTATAATGGCTGTTATTCACATTTTCCTCGGGGCATTGCTGTAATTTAGGCCATGCTTAATAGTGTACAGAGAAAGAAATACATTTTAAAAACAAAATTGTAGTGCAGTGTGTTGTAGAAATTATTGAACAAAACTAATGTTCCATAATACAATCTACAGAAGGGCTTGCTTAGATATTGGTAATAATCCACAGGTTGAACTCCATTTACGTACAGCATCCCACTATCAAATTAAGACCTTCAAATGTAGGTAGGCTTTTACAAACCAAGGGCAAACACATTAGAATTTCTCTTCTCTCTGCAGGATTCAGCAATGTTGTTTCTTTACGTAAGATTCACTTAGATTCCTGGCATACATAACATTATATTCTTATCAGGCTGGGTTGGCCAACATCCATCACTGCAGTCCCTTGGGAGGGGAGGCCTGAGCTGAAAAGCTGCTCAGATTCAGAACAGAACCATTTTTGCAACAAAAGAACAAGGCTGAGAGTGTTGTTTGTGCATTCCAGGGCTTTTGCTATAAGGATAAGGCTCAGATGGCAAGCTTGCAATCACACCACCTTGAGCAGCAAGCTCACCAGACCTCATAAGGTTGGGTCTGGTCAAACATTGGATTGGAGGGCCTTAGGAAACCCAGTGTGGTGCAAGAAGAGTTGTGTTGGCAATACAGTAGGCAGTGCTCTTCCTTCCTAGTTTTTTTCTCTTATCAACAAAAAATTTGCATTTAGAATTCTCCTAATACATGCACATGATCATAAAGATCTTAAATGTATACCACACCTTTCATACAAATGGATCTCAAAGCATTTACAAACTTTACTGCTTGTTCAAGCTATCTATAGGAATTACTTCACTCTAAGTGGAGCCATCTCTAGGGCGAAATATGGCATCTGTTTAGTGGTGTACTGCACCATCCCTCCTCACTTTAGGATGATAAGTGAGGATAAATACCATATCTGACTGAAAATGCAACGGGAATGCACCTAAATTCAAATATGACCAGGACACTGGGGCTTACACCTCTAATATTGCAAAACAATGACAAGGGTTCCTTAATGGTCAGAAGCGTTAAGAATGTGAGGCCTTGTTACACTACCACTTATGTTAGCAACACTTAACATAAAGTTTCACCAGCATAAGTGGTAATCTGCACAGAGCTAAGTCGGTAGCATAACTTCTCCTGCTGACATAGCTACCACCACTCATTAGGGGTGGTTTAATTATGTTGACAGGAGGGCTGCCTCCCATCGGTATAGAGTGGCTACATAAGAGATCTTACAGTGGTACAGGTCTGTCACTGTAAGGTCTCTAGTGCAGACATAGGGCTTGGCTACACTTGCGAGCTATAGCCCAATAAAGGAGCCCTGGGCACCCTAGCTCACTACCCGTCCTCACTGGCAAGGCAAATAGAGTGCTCTGACTCTGTGGCTACAGCGCTGCTGGTACTCCACCTCAGCGAGTGGAATAACATTTGCTGTGCCCCTGCTGGAGCGCCACAGTGCCAGTGTGAACTAGGTGTTCCATTACTGCGCTCTGATCAGCCTCTGGAAATGTCCCATAAGCCCCTTAAATCAAGTGGCCACTCTTGTCATTGTTTTGAATCACTGTAGGAATGCAGATATGCCCTTTGAAAGCTCCATTTCTGACAGCTGGGAATGCTGTGTGTGAGAGAGAGAGAGGCGGGGGGAAGGGGAGGTCTGTTGCTGTCTGAACTTACAAGACAGCATGCTGACATGCTGTCAGCCCCCCAAAAACCCACTCTCTCTCCCTCCACATACACACAACACAGTCCCTGTCACACTGCACCCGCCTCCTATTTGAAAAGCATGTTGCAGTCACTTGCATGCAGGGATAGCTGCCCAAAATGCACCACTCCCAATGCTGCTGCAAGTGCCGCAAATGTGGTCATGCCAGTGCGCAAACAGCTGTCAGTGTGGACAGACTGCAGTGCTTTCCCTACTGGGCTCTCCAAAGGTGCGTTTAACGCACAGTGCTCTACATCTGCAAGCGCAGCCATGCCCATAGTCTCAGTCTTATCTCTCTTCCAAGAGATGGCATCTCTAGCTGCACACTCTTTTCACACACTGCAGAGCAATTACCACAATCTCCTCTTCATGCTCAGTCTGGATAAAGTGCAAGATTCTACCCAGAATACAGAGTTGGTTAGACAAATTATAACTGCAGCCTGCAGATGGACTGTGTCAACAACAGGTCTTAGAGATTACAAGTATTTGTCAAACTTCATTTGTCAGCACTCCAGTTCTTCCTCTGTTTGACTGACTCTTTCTGCTGAAGCAAGCACTGATTTTAATTAAAAGTGCCAAAGAGAAAAACTGTAAGCTTAATCAACTGCCTCTGTGTTGGCCTATTGTTGCTCTGTTAGTCTTCTCAGCTAAGTACAGTGTTTAGCACTTTGCCATCATTTTTTAGAAAGAAAGAAAGAAATTGATCAAATATTGTAAAGCCAGTATTTGGGAGCATTTATTTGAATTCTGAACAGCTGTTTTGTTTGTCCATGCATCTCTTATTATTCTTGATCTACAAACATTTCTGTGAATAACATTTTGGTCACACAAATGTTTGTGGTATGGCTGTCACATAAATACCTATATTTGCCTGAAAACAATGACAATCACTCTTCACCATTCCTGTGTTACTTGTTATTCTTCAGTTTCAACATTTTCAGTCATCCAACCAGGAAGCATTAAACAATGCTACACGACCTAATAACCAATCCCAAACACAAACAATGAATAGTCAAAGTGAACAATTTGCAAGCGCATCATAGGCTGAAGTTTGTTTGCTCTTTGGTCCACAGTCAAATTAATCTTGCACGTTATCAGAAACCACCCCTTGAAAAAATTATCTTGAAAAATAAAATTATTTTGTATTAAATGTGGTAACACTTTCCTGCTTCTCATTTCACCTTCATTCCCTCTCCTTCCACAATTACAACCACACACAAGTAAAATGCAGACCAGGAATTTCAGAGAGGCTTCTCTGCTTTTCTTTCCGTAAGCCTGTCTCTTGCCTTGATCACAAATTCCACCTCTTCTTTTTCCTTTTCCTTTTTGTGGAGAGAGGGGAAGGTAATCTGAGGCGCAGACCTTGATGAAAGATTCAGAAATAAATAATGGATGATTTACTAGACTGGTGACAGATTGTAGCGATTCATAAAGCACTTAGTCAACGCTTCCATGCACACCCAAAACTTCCCTCAGAATCAATGAACTTTGAGTGCACCAAGAATGCAGGATTGAGAACACAGGCTATATGCTGCATTCATAAAAATTTCCATTTTAAAAAACGTACATAAACGTGAGGCATCCTGACTAGCCTTAAAATTAGTCAGTAAATACACAATACACTCAGAAAAATCCATCTCCAGCCAGAAATCACAGCACCAAACCCATTCAAAAGCTCATATCTGCCGCCCTCCTCAGAAGCCCTTTCAAATGCTTTTGCAGCATGTTCTGAAATTCAACGTCTATGCTATTTCTGACTATATTAATAATCATACAGTCTAGAAAGAGAGATACAATCATAGAAAAAAGGATGACTGAAGATACATCACTAATATTTCTTCAATATCTTTCAAATTATTTCAAGAGTTTTGCCCAGCAGCACACTTCCCAACTGCAAACAGTTCAAAACTTTATGACTCTTGGTTAAAAAGAAGTTAATTTGTTCAGGTAAATTGTGAGAGCAGAACATTAAGACACAATAAAAGGAGATCCCAAAATAACATTACCATGCATGTGATCCAGAGCTCCATATACATATCTCAGTAAGTGAGCAATGCAAATGTACACTTTTTGTCATATGCTGAAGGAGGAAAGACAGGCACACCCAGGGGCAACCAGACAAGCAGGAAGGCACACCCAGGCTGATACAAAGACAGATAGAAAAATTACTCACAGATGAAGGGACAGACTCAACAGCCAACATTAGACTGCACTGGGGCACTGTGGTGGCATTCAAGATAGGAACTAAACTTAATTGATGTGAATGGTGCTTTGTTTCCCAGCCCAGAGTATTAGCCCAACATCTTGTTGATGCTTTTGACTTCTGTCAGGTTTTGAAATACACTGGATAAAATCACAGCTGTGGCCAGGGGCGACTCCAGGCAACAGCGCTCCAAACGCATGCCCGGCGCAGCAAGCTGCGGGGGGCGCTCTGCCGGCGCCGCAAGGGCGGCAGGCAGGGTGCCTTCGGTGGCGTGCCTGCGGAGGGTCCGCTGGTCCTGCGGCTTCAGCGGACCCTCCATGCTTGGGGCGGCAAAATGTCTAGAGCCGCCCCTGGCTGTGGCAAGTCTTATAAGCTTGCGAGTAATTTAATTTTGATCATTGGAATTTCTGCTGGACCCTCATACAGCTGAAACACCTACATACCCGGATATCTAGTCAGCACCCATAAATAAATCTTTCCTGATTTGAGAAGGTGACAGACTCTCACATTTTTCAATGGAAGCCATATACACTGTCTTTAACATGAATGTTTTGCCATAGTGTTTCTGCACCTAACATTTCCCAAGGCCCTTTGTTTTCAGGTTTTATTTTATTTCAAATTTCCTGGGAACTTTTCAGTGTTTATTGCAAAAATTTGAAAACAGGTGAAAACCAATGCAAAAAATTAACTTCAGAGTTTTCTGGGTAAATATCAAGGTTAATACTGGGGTGGGAGGACAGAAAAAAGCAACAAATAGCGAAATGTAAGAATATTGAAAGTAAAAACAGTTTACTGCTGTGGTTTATCTAATGAACTGTACCTTAACGGTAAGTACGCATATGCAGGTGGATGCATGTGTGTGTATATTCCATACATTGCCTTACTTTAACAGACTGCCTCCTATCAACATTTAAACTAATTAATATAATGTATTAGATTTTCTTAACATAATCAGTATTTTCATGTATTTGACTAGCCCAAAATTCACTTGCAAATCAGTAAAAACCATAATATAGCTTTTGTAAAATTCAGGAATTTCTCAGTAAAAATCCATAAAAACTGAAAACGAAGGGCCTCTTAGATTTCACATGTTCTATCTTCCCTAAATATTTTGCTAAAAAACAACAGAATATTTAGCTGTGTGTAGGACAATTTAGCAAAGGAATATTGTCCTTTGCTAAATTGTCCAACACATATCTAATAGCAGATTTAGTGTCTCTATCCCAGAGGCATATTAGCAAGCTTTCACACTGAGGCATACGGTATTGTACCATACCCAGCTTAAGGTGCCCATAGAATGGAAAATCATTCAGGCACTTCTCTTGCTAGATATAGTGGGCTCCATATTGTACTGATCAGCAATTTATGATATTAGGAGAATATGGACCAATCTAGCAGAACTCAAAAATGTAAATCTCTATTGCATGCTGAGGCAATACTCTGAGATAACTCATATTTTCTTGTAAGGGTCATGGCTGTGGAAGAGACATCCTTTGGATCTTTTACAGATCTTAGTATATCAATAATTTGCAGAAACCCTGGTTTTGGCACTATCTGTGGCCATGCACTAGCTTCTTTTGGACCAGCCTTGACAGCAGCCACCTCTCTATTAACATTTCTAAAGGAAATGGGTCCTTTATGAGACAAACCTCAGATATCTATACCTTTCTTCAGTCCTCCATGAGGCCAAGTTAGGATTATTAAAGGCCATTCATAGGGCACAGGTTTCAAAGTTAAAATATTCTCTGGTCAGTGGTACTGAATCTGCCTTAAAAGATCCTCATTAGTACAGCTGGTCAAAAATCTGGAAGCTAAATCAATTTAAAAAATTGACACTTGGAAGTGGTTTCTTTTTAAGGGTTTCAGATGTTCCATTTTTCATGAAATTTTCCATGATATTTTCCACTAAAGTTTTTATCAAAATGTTTTTCACAATCACTATTGAAATTGTACTGGTTTTCAACAAATGATTATTTAAATTTAAAATATTGATTTAAATGTTGCATTTTTTTCTTCCAAAAATTGGAGAAATGTCAAAATAAATGTTGACAGTTTTTCATGAAAAGTTTTGTTTTCAAACAAAGGTAATTTTTGACAATAACATTTTTCGTGCCAGAAATTTCTACCAGTTCTACTCATTAGAACTTTGCCACTGACTCATCTTATTATTTAGTACTTACATTAACACCCAAAGGCCCCAGTAGAAACTGGGACACCATTGTGCTAGATGCTGCACAACCATACAGAAAGACAATGTCTCTGCCTCTGCACAAGGTTGGGATTAAAAATATTGATCCTTGTTGAAGATTTCAGACCCTGTGTTCTTTGGTATGTGTTCTGGGAATGCATCTGGTTACTAATGGGTTCTGGAAGGATACACATGCTAGCATTACTTTTCAAGTGACATTTACAACTATTTCTCTTTTATCAGGAGAAATACCTAAATCATTCAGATTCACAGGATCAGCAAAGAGCTGATGCCTACAGGCTACTTTAATGTCAAGAAACATGGTATCACAATTCTGGAAAGCATTAATAGCTCCATGGACGGAGCTGTAGTCTATCCATACTCATGCCTCTGGGGAGAGTGGCTTATAAAAGACCCAACAAACTGGGGGGGCTTAGAGGACTTACGGTCGTTATTTTGGTGATTATACAGAATAACTGTTGAGCATAGTTGATCTACCCTACTGGGATACAAACGTTGATAATGTTACGAATGCTGACATGCTAGTGTCTTGAATTTATATATTTTAAATGTTTCTAGGGTCTTCCCTTCCACTTTATCCTCCTTTCCTGGCAAACTGGTTGAAACTATAGTAAAGAACAAAATTGTCAGACACGTAGATGAGCATAATTTGTTGAGGAAGAGTCAACCTGTTTTTTCTAAAGGGAAATCATGCCTCATCAATCTACTAGAATTCTTTGAAGGGGTCAACAAGCATTTGGACAAGGGGGATGTAATGGATATAGTGTACTTAGATTTTCAGAAAGCCTTTAGCAAGGTCCCTCACCAAAGGCTCTTAAGCAAAGTAAGCTGTTATTGGATAAGAGGGAAGGCACTCTCATGGACTGGTAACTGGTTAAAAGATAGGAAACAAAGGGAAGGAATAAATGGTCAGTTTTCAGAATGGAGAGAGGTAAATAGTGGTGTCCCCCAGGGGTCTATACTGGGAACAGTTCTATTCAACATATTCATAAATGATCTGGAAAAAGGGGTAAACAGTGAGGTGGCAAAATTTGAAGATGATACAAAACTTCTCAAGATAGTTAAGTCCCAGGCAGACTGCAAAGAGTTGCAAAATGATCTCTCAAAACTGGGTGATGGGGCAACAAAATGATAGATGAACATGATAGATGAAATGATAGATGCACATTGGAAAACATAATCCCAACTATACATATAAAATGATGGGGTCTAAATTAGCTGTTACCACTCAAGAAAGAGATCTTGGAGTCATTGTGGATAGTTCTCTGAAAGCATCCACTCAATGTGCTGCAGCAGTCAAAAAAGCGAACAGAATGTTGGGAATCATTAAGAAAGGGACAGATAATAAGACAGAAAATATCGTATTGCCCCTCTATAAATCCACATCTTAAATACTGCATGCAGATCTGGTTGCACCATCTCAAAAAAGATATATTGGAATTGGAAAATGTTCAGAAAAGGGCAACAAAAATGATTAGTGGTATGGCATGGCTTCCATATAAGAAGTGATTAATAAGACTGGGACTTTTCAGCTTGGAAAAGAGACGACTAAGGGGAGATATGATTGAGGTCTATATAATCACGACTGGTGTGGAGAAAGTAAGGAAGGAAGTGTTATTTACTCCTTCTTATAACACAAGAACTAGGGGTCACCGAATGAAATTAATATGTAGCAGGTTTAAAACAAACAAAAGGAAGTATTTTTTCACACAACGCACAGTCAGTCTGTGGAACTCTTTGCCAGATGTTGTGAAGGTCAAGACTATAACAGGGTTCAAAAAAGAACTAGATAAGTTCATGGAAGATAGTTCCATCAATGGCTATTAGCCAGGATGAGCAGGGATGGTGTCCCTAGCCTGTTTGCCAGAAGCTGGGAATAGGTGATGACAGGGGATGGATCTCTTGATAATTGCCTGTTCTGTTCATTCCCTCGGGGGCACCTGGCACTGGCCAGTGTCGAAAGACAAGATACTGAGCTAGATGGACCTTTGGTCTGACCTGCCAGTATGGCCGCTCTTATGTTCTTTTCCATCTAGCTTTTCCTATACTAGTAAATCCTGCTGTGTTTGACAAAGTGTGTCATACACAGCCTTTCTTCCCTCAGGCATTGTTGGAAATGGCTGTCTTGCTGATGTGGACCGTGTCCAATGTGTTCAACACCTATTGCAAAGAAAGTACGGTTGACATGCTAAGACTATCTTTTTCTTTCCCCAGCAAGTAAATATTCTAAATTCAGTGGCATACACTGGTTTGGTTTAAATCAAACTACAATCAAATGTATCTAAAAGGAGATTATGTGAGTCATTTGAATTGACATTGAACAGTATTGCCACTGGATGGCTAAATATGACTCAACAGGAATTTTCCATCCTTAATTTGTGTTTTTCACACACACATTTCACCTCTGACTTCTATGAGTAAGACACACACTGTCCATCTCCAGTTTCCAAGTTACACAAAAACAGGTCCTCCATGTCTGATTTCTAAATCAGAAAGTATTTTTAAATCAATTATGCGGTGCCTAATTTGAGACAACAGAAAGTGCTGAACACCTGCCTCTGCAAGTCAGGCTCCTTGAAGATGCTTCAAGGGGAGTACTGTGATTTTTGAATACTTAGGGTTAGCAATACTGAATTACACACACGCACTGTCTCATTTCTACATGATACATCATGCAAACATCATATCTGACTGAGAAAAATGAGGTCTAACACTAAGCTCAATGGCATTTCTCTGTTTACCTAATGCAATAATTTTGACATGCCACATCCAATCAATTCCAAAATGTCCTGAAATGGTCTAAGCATAATGGGAGCTAGTGGACTTGGTGATGGGGCAAAGCAGAGACTTGGAGTGGGGAGAGTGGATGTGTGCAGGGCAAAGCGGAGAATCACAAATGGGGGAGGGAACGCAGGGACTCAGTGGGGGGAGTGGAGATGGGGAGGGGAAAACGGAGTCTCTGGGGACGAGGAAGAGACAGTGGAAATGGGGAGGAACACAGAGCCCTTGGCATGAGTCCCTGAAATGGGAGGATGGGAAGGAGACACACAGGCAGTTTGGGGGTGGGGGAGAAATGGCGGAATATCGGGAGGCCCTAATGGGTGTCGAGCACTTGGCCTGGAGAAGCTACCGAGTGTGAGCCCCTGCAGTAAAATTGGCGACCCCGCAGGAGGGCCAGGAAATTGGAGCTTGCGCCTTTAAGAGCCTGGCTGCAGAAAGCAACAAGGTGGCTTTTTGTCTGATATTTTTAAGGGGGGGGCGCCAGGCTGCAGCCTCCCCCCGGCTGCTCCGGACCCTCCCATCCCCATCCTGGGCTCCTGCCTGGCTGCGGGCTGCGGGCTCCTTCCGGGTTAGCCGGCGCTCGCTCTCCCCGTGCGCGGGGGCGGCAGGCCCAGCACCAGCCGGTCCGGCCCGCAGCGCGCGGGCGGGGGAGCGGCGCCCGGCCGGCGGCGGGAGGATGGGAGCGGGAGGCGGCGCGGCGCAGCGCGGCGCTGGGGCGTTCGGCTGCTCGGAGGCTTGAAGCCCGTTTCCCGCCCGGCGGCGGCGGCGGCGGCGGCAGCGGGGATGGAGGGGCAGAGCCCCGCTGCAGCGCGCTGCGCCGCGGGAGCCCAGGCTGGTGCGGAGCCCGGCGAGCTCCTCCAGCGAGCCCTGGAGTTCAAGAGCCAAGGGGCGCAGTGCTACAAGGACAAGAAATTCCGCGAGGCCATCGGCAAGTACCACCGGGCGCTGCTGGAGCTGAAGGGGCTGCAGCCGCCGGAGCCCAGCTCCTCCGCCAGCTGCGCCGCCAGCCCGCGGGGCCAGCTCACCGCGGAGCAGAGCCAGAGCGCGGAGAGCATCGAGATCGATTGTTACAACAGCCTGGCAGGTCAGCGGGGGCTGGGCGCGCCGGCAGGGACGTGTGGTCCCCCTCTGCTCTGGGGATCCTCGCCCCCGGCCCATCAATAACTTTGGCCGGGGTTGGGGGTGTCAGATCATGCCCCTGCTGGGGCTTTAGCCTGACTTTCCAGCGCCGCTTGCAAAGCAAGGGTGCAATGACAAGGTTGCTGTGCCCTTCCCCCTGCCTCCCCCCGTCTTTCCTGCCCCTCACCCAGGAGCACTACAGCAGAGCAGCAGTATTGACTCAGGGAGCTCTAAGGGCCTCCTTCCTGTGCAATTTTTTACCCATTTTTTGCTGGAAAATTCTCGGGTTTTACAACTGCTAGTATTCGGGTTTTAGCCATTTTACCCGAATTTTGGACCCCTCCAATAAGTGAAAATACTTTTTCTGTTAAGAAAATCCAATACGTTGCATTAGGAAGAAGTATTTCTGTTAATAAATTAGTCTAAGTGTAAAGGGGAGGCTGTTTAAAGTGAAGCAGTGTTGTGGAAGATACACGCACAGGCATGTGTGGGCATATGTGTAGGTGCTGTTAATGTACTTTTCATGCACTACACTGCAGCCTTAGACTACTTTTACATTAAAAACTATTATTTTTCTTTAGTTGGTGCTTTTTTCTACCCTCTCATCTCCCATATTAACCCCTCTATTCACCCAGAAAACAGGACAGTTAATTTTTTCATAATGATTTTCACCCATTTAAATTTTTTTATTATAAACACTGAAATTTCCAGGAAATATTAAAGAAAATAAAAACCAAAAACAAAGAGCCTTTGGTATTTCTTAGGGGGAACTATGGGTCTGCTTTATAGTCTTCTCCCTTCTCCTTCCCCTCCTCATCCTTTCTTATTATTAACTAGGAATCACATAGTCCATTCTACAAAATAAGGCCCTATATATTGTACCCTCAGTGATTCCTTTTGAGCATATGAAATATTATTTTCATATGTTTGAGAGAAGTATTTTTACTTTTCTAGAAGGGGGGGGGTGAAGCATTCTGCCAGTCCTTCCTTGGCAAATATAGAGAACACATCAAAATCTCATCTCTCTTTAGGGTTCATCTGCATTTTTACTACTACTCAACATATGTGCACACAAGCACTTTAATGTTTGTACAGCTGTTTAAAAATATAACTAATCCCTCATACTCCCTGGGAGATAGAGAGGTAACAGAATAGATGTTTGTATAGAGTGTTCAGATACATAAAAAGTACAATTCAGGAATTCTCTAAGATTATACAGCATTCTCTTCTTCAGCCTGAGATTGCCTTCAATCCTTTTACCATAGCTTGCCTGTAATTTAGAATGGAGGGGTCCTACAACCTCTGGTGTAAGAAAGGAAATGTCTGGAAATCATTTTGACAACCACAAATGATACTAGTTTTTGTATATCTGTATATAATCTTTTAGCTGTAAAAGTGAAAGGAAAATGTAGTTCTAGCTAGTTGCTAGATACTAGTTGCCACACTAGCCAATAGATGCTTGATCATCATTGCATTTGACTTGGCTTCCTCCCATCTGATTTGAATGAATACTCTATGGAGGAGTTAAACTACTTTATAGTTTGATCCTGCAGTCCTTACTCAGACTTGTGTTGACTTCAACAGGAGCTTTGCCTGGGTAAGAACTGCAAGATCGGAGCTTATTTTAATATCAAAACCCTTATTTTAATATCAAAACCCTTATTTATTATACTTACTAGGAAGCTCCAAAATCAAAAAAGAATCTTGTTTGCGTGTACATGGGAGAGAGTTAATAAAAAAGCACAATTTTAGATTCTCCCCTCTTTCCCCTTAAATCCTAGTCCTTTCCAAAATGATGCTTCCTCGTTACCTTGGCAAAAATTTGGCCACTGCCAGGACATTAGCATGTCAGCAATTACCTTCATTTTGCACTTGGCTTGTCTAGGCAGAGCTGGTTAGCTTTGCTTCTTGTGTTGTGCAGTGCTGAAAAAAATGGGGAATAAAGTAGATTAATTTTCTACCCTCACTTACACTCCTGCACATACACTGAAATCAATGGGGTTGTTTGAATGTAACTGAGGGCAGAATCTAGGTCCCTTTTAGAACACATTTTCTAATTGGATATATTTTGGTTCCTTCAATTATTATTTAAATTGCATATGGGGAGAGAGAAGGTGTCACTATAATATTGTAATTACTAAGTGTAATTTTGTCTCCCTTTTAAAAAAAAATCTGTGTTTATGGATGTTTGTTCAAATCAAACATCTTACTCTGGTTGTAAGGCTTGTTTAGATTGACAGTGTTATATAAAGAACCCATAATACCATTAATAGCTTAATGCAGTTTAATGTGTTCCTAGTCTTAAAACATTTCTAACAAGAAATATCTTCACTCTTAGTCCTGAGGTATAAACTAGGCATATATCTAGAAGGTGAATGGGTTTGGAAGGGATAGATGTTGTTTGCTTTTTGTTTATATTTCTGCTGAGTATACAAATTGGCCTTGCTGGAAATGTTTACAATCCCATTTTTGCTGACATAATAATAGCCCCATTTCATTTATTTATTGTTTCTGGTTTGGTTTGGGATTTTTTTTAACCATTGTTGATTGCCACTGTATATGAGATTTTAATACAATCAGACAACAGGAAAATGTGCTTACGGTTTAACCTAGATTTAAACATATTTTACTTAGCTTTAAATTGTTTCAACACATAAGGGCATAATTAACCCTAGAATCATCTGCAGTGTTTCCCTTGTGAAGACACCGCAGTAGGACAAATTCTACTCTGTTACACTTGCACAGTTGTTATACTCGTGTTTTCAGTGGGATTGCACATATGTAGCAGAGAGCAGAATTTGGCTGCAAAGTATATGATTTCATGTTTGCCCAATGTCATGTCTTAAAATGTAAACATTGAAAAAATACACAACATATTAAAGTGGAGTCTCTCCACTCAGAAAACTGCAGTGTCACTACTACAAGTCTACTTCTAGAGGTCAAATTCTAGCAGGATTCTCTTTGAACTGGTGTCCAAAAGGAAAAGGAGTGAGGTAAAGAGGAACTGGTCCTGAACTGCCATAAGGATTAGGATGTGTTACTAAAAGAATCTTTGTTGAAAAGAGCAAAAGGTGTAGCAGTAGGACTTTATCATATAACACTGAGGTTCAACAGAAGCCACTGAATTATTTACCCAGAGGACTCTAGCAAGGAGATATCAACATAATACATATCATTAGGGAAGAAATCAGTATATTTGGTGTGGGGAAGTAAGGAGGTGGTACAGGATACTATGCTGCTGAGCACTAGAATTGTATTTAAAAAAAATTAGAATAAATAAGTATCTGCATAGTGCTTGGACTATGCTAGCAGTATGCACCTAAGAGGAGTATGCATCAATTCTGAGTAAGGCAGTTTTGTTGGTATAATTCAGTGTTATCACCTGAGTGTCCTTATTATCAGGTTTTTTAGTGCTTCCAATCTCTCCACTAAGCTTAGCATTTTGCAAGTCCTTCTTTGCTTTTGCAATGTCATTTTTTGTGTGCCCACTACATTCTCCCATTTCAGAGATGCATTGCATTGTATATTGTACTTTCTGGGAAACTGTACCAGTCAGGGAAGCACATAGGCTAGGTTAAGTATTCACCGTAATACAATATTCCCAACTCTTTCAGTTTTATTGTATCTTACGATATTTGGTGGTTTTCTTAAGCCCAAGCACCTGGAGTCATGCAATCCAATTACTTTTTCTTCTTCTTCTTTTTCTGTCTTTTTTTTTTTTTAAAGTCTCTATGTCTACACTACCCGCCAGATTGGCGGGTAGTGATCAATCTGTCAGGAATCGATGTATCACATATTGTCTAGATGCAATACATCGATCCCCAAACGCGCTCCCCGTCAACTCCGGAACTCCACTAGGGCGAGAGGCAGAAGCGGAGTTGACGGGGGAGCAGCGGCTGTCGATCCTGCTCCGCAAGGACGCGAAGTAAGTGATTCTAAGTCGATCTAAGATACGCAACTTCAGCTATGAGAATAGCATATCTTAGATTGATTCCTCCCCTCCAAGTGTAGATCAGGCCAAAGTCTCGTTGGAGGTGGAGGGTGGGGGGGGGGGGCGGGAAAGCTGGAAAACATTAACCTTAAAGGCTCAAAAACCAGATAATAAATATAAAAATAACAAATTTTGTCCTAAAAAAAAATCAAAGATATAAAAAACTCCAATCTCATGATTTGGGGCAGGAGAAACCTTATGATTTTTGAATGTGTGGAGTTGGCAATACTGCTAATATCTCTTGCACTAAGCTACTAGCAATACTATGGTTTTTAAGATACAACAGTATGATGGCCTTAAAAGGACTCATCACATTTGTGAAGTCTAGTGTTGCAACGTTTTATACAGGCCTGCCAAAAAACCTCCTTTTATCATGAATCTTACTGATCAGTTTCACCAAAAAACAAGATTGGCAGCATAGTTTAAGTTCCTTGAAATTGCTAGGATAAAAAAAAATCTAACAACAACATAAAGCCCTGTAGAATAAACATATGATTACAAGGCAAACATAGCTTTAAGAAAACATTTCATTATGACTCATTGACAATCTGCAACCTTGAGCAAGTCACTTGACCTCTTTTTTTGCCTCAGTCAGCCCAAATGAAAATAGAATAAAGAACAGAAACATCAGGGAAATCCTGATGCTGCACTAGAGCTGAGCAAAAGGTTATTTTTAAAAAATAAAATAAATGTACGAGGAATGCATGCAGCAAATCTGAACTCACCAAATCTCATTAATACATTAATGACTGTCCCTTCCATTTATACTACACCTTTCATCTAGAAGGCTCTTAAGTACTTTATGAACTGCATACAAACAGGGATCACTCACTCACCATAAATTGAACCACCTTGTAGAACGTAATAGCCATTCTGTGCCAGCAACACTGCATAACAGTTTTCAATGGTGGAAAGGGCTATTTCTGCTCGGGAGGGGTGAACAGGTCTTAGTCCTTCTGAACACAGCAAAATGCTAAGAGTAGCATAATTTTTAATGTTTGTCACAAGTGAATGTGAAACAATGATAGGGAAACTGACAAGTGTTTGCTTACAATAGCAGACACGCTAGACCAGGAGTTCTCACAAGAAATTTTTTGGTGACCTTTGCGTGCGTCCACCAACTCTTGCTGGTGGCCGCTCTGACAGATTTTCCTAAAATTATTAATTAACTTTAGGAAAAACAAATGTGCACAAACACATGTCCAAATCATTGTAATTTATTTAGGTGTGATTTTTTTTGCAGACTCAGTAATAAAAATAATGTATAGTTTTGTCTGTTCTTTACTGGACCTAAATAGAATAGAAACAAAATAAGGTACTTTTCACATTCTTATATTTTGTTGTTGTTTGTTTTCCTTTTTTGACTTTTGTTTGTTTTTTTAGACTTGCTAGTTAGTAAGGCTGCTGCTCTGGAAACTATTATTTGTATGTATCACTTTTCAGAGCAGAATTACTAGCTAACTGGGAGGCAGTGAAAAGTGATATTAACAAACATACAAATACTGATTTTCACAGCAGACTTACACAGCCCTGGCAAGCCGGGATTAAGCCATGGATAGAGAGGTGGGTAAGGAGGCAGTGGGGGCTAGGGGTGATAGGGATGGGAAGTGAGCCCAGGATTGGAGCCCGAAGCCCTGTAACCAGAGCCTAGCACCCACCACCCCAGGGCTGAAGCTGGAAGCCTGAGCCCCATCACCCCTGGGAAGGTGGGGAACTCACACCAGCTGTCTGCTTCTCTGGCATTTGTGGCTCCAGAGGAGGGCTGGGCCCAACCCCTGCTGGCAGCCCCAGGGGAGGAGCTACTGCTCCTCGCCTCCCCCAGAGGCTGTGGCTGCAAGAAAAGTCTCTGGTGGCCACACAGGAGAAACACTGCAACCCAGCCATGGCAGGGGGAGGAGAACTTCTCCAGTTGAGTCGAGGGATAGCCATGTAGATTAGGCCTAGTACTGGGAGTCAGGAGATCTGTATTTTATGTCTGGCTCTGATACTAGATGGCTATTTGATCTTTAATAAGTCACTTCACTTCCTTAAACCTCAGTTTCCCATCTGTAAAATGAAAATACTACTACTTGCTATCTCTTAGAGGTATTGGGAGGCTTAATTAATTACATGAATGAAAATTATAAGGGTTTATATCTTAATTAAAATGTTGGTAAAGCACTTTAGGATCCTCAACTGGAAGGCACAATGTAGCTGCAAAGTATTACAGAATGTAATGATCTAAGATACAATTTAGCCAGTAGCATCCCTACTCTTGCAAAAAATGCCATGTAGTCTTTTATAACTATGAATGCGTCAGATCCTCCCTTTTCATCCGATCCAAAAGATGGCACCTCTGTCAGTATAGCAACCCCCTAGAACTACACTGGGGTATTGGCTCGTTGATGACATAAGGCTGGATTCTGCCACCTGTATTCATCATGAGTAGTACGTTGCTCTGGAAGGAGTCGCACTGAAATAAAAAAAAACCTAATCACCAAGGAAGTTACTGTTCATCATGAATAGGGATGGCAGAATTTGGCTGCTGGATTGCAATGAGCTAGTAGCTCAAACACCACTATCACTTCCTTGGTTTTCCTTGGAAGGAGTCCCTTCTGAATGGTGAGCAGACCCAACCCTTTTAGATTATAACTGTGGTCTGTAGAGCACCAGCGTCCTAGCTGATGATCAGAGAAGACTTGGCTAGTTGCCTAATGTTAACTCTTTTGGTCCACATGATGAGAGAATCTGAGAACCTCTGATTTATAGGTTATGATATGATCACAGCCCAAGGTGTTATAGGTGCAGGCAGGGAGTTGATGTTGCTTGAGTGAGTGTTGGATGTATTTAGATGATGGTCTCAAACATTGTAATATCGATCTTGGGAAAGGCAATGTTGTGAGCTATTACTGTAAAATACTTCTGCCATTTTGTTTGGGGTGGCAGGGCCAGCCTGTTCAGGCAGATGGAGTTACATATGTAACATATGCATGAAAAGGATGGGATGAAAGTTCCTCCAGATCTGGGTGGAGGTAAGCTGCCCTCTGGCCCCTTGCTAACTTTCTAATAAAGTACCTGTCACTGATAGCTTAGGAAGGGAAAGAAACCTGTGCATAGTACAGTGTGTGTATTCCTTGGCTCCCAAAAATCCGTTTGAAAATGGAGATTCTTTTGCAAGCCGAAGTGACATACTCATCCCCAGTTGTTTTTATATTTGAGAAAAACCTATTAATGCTGATGTGCCACCTATTCACTGTACAGCTGCCTGCGATGTGCTGCATTTGCTCTGCATGCACAGGACATCCTGTCCGACTCCCCTCTGGAAGAGTTAACTCAGCTAGCTGGTGACTGAGGAATGGGCAGACAGATTTAGTGGTAAGGCAGCAGCATGAAACTTTCAAAATAAAGTCAAGCAGGGGATGGCAAGAATCAGAAGGTCCATCCAAAACCGCTGGGCAGTGATCAACTTTTCTGCTCAAGATTTATTCATTGCTCACCTGCTTTGAGATGTGCATTGATATATTTAATGAAAGGGATTCACAATAGCTTTTCTTGTCAATGTCACCATATTCTCCTCTGAAATTCTGTTCATGAATTTCCTCCAGCAATTGTCCCCCAGTGAGTCACAACAAATACTCTTGCAAGTCCTCATATCCTAATAAATAGCCTATGTAGGGTGGGGCCAGACTGGACTGTATTAAGATTCTACACCCAAGTCCAGTAAGCTCTGCACTTAAAATGCAGCTCTAGTGAGGGAGAATGATAGGAGGAGAGGAAGAGCAAAGGATGCGTGAGATGAGGTATAATTAAAAAGGTGAGGGCAAATTTTGCCACCCTACCACCTTCTTCTTTTATGTGCAACTGAATAATAAAGTGGAAAGGAGGTAGCAGCAGCAATAACCAACGATTTTAAAAAGTTACAATTGTTTTAAACCGCACACTCTGTTCTTGTTCATTTTAAATGTGGATGCTAAGGTTTTGATAGTGCTGGAACCCATAAAGCAAAGTCCTACAAAGTAGCTGAGCTGTCCCTGGAATAACATTGAGCACTTCCCATCTTCAGAGCACTTAACATTCATGAGATAATTATTCCTCATAAGCCCTCTATGAGGCAGGAAGTATTATCCCCATTTTAGAGATGAGAAACTGAGGCACAGGGAGGTTCAGTGACTTACCCAAGGATACACAGCAAGGCAGTGACTGAAGTGCATTTAGAACTCAGGAAATCCTGACTCCTAGCCTTGTGCTTAGATCACACCTCTGAGTGCCAAACTTCTCCTGACTGTCCTGACACAATGTGCACCAAATATAATAAAGCCTCCCTCTACGAATAGCCTCTTTGTTCACATGTGAGTTGATCCTATCCTAAAACATGCCAGCTGGTGCCAATAATATATTGAATACATTGAACAGAGCTATTATACTCTAAACCAGTGGTCCCCAAACTTTTTGTGTTATACCCTTCCTCCCCCGTAATGTAATCTGTCCCTGTCCCCCTGGGGGTGGGGCTGGGAACTGGGCCAGGAGCCAAAGCCAGGGCCTCGGCTGGGGGTGGGGATGGGGCCGGAGCCAGAGTGTAACTGGGGGAAGAGCAGGTATGGGTGGTACTCCTTTCCTGCCCCCTTTGGGGCCTGGTCCATGTCTCCCTGAACATTCCTCTGCACTCCCCACACTTTGGGGACCATTGTTCTAAACAGTGGCATGGAGTTTAGAAAACAAGAAATCTAATAAAGGGAGGAACTTTATAATGAAGCAAGCCTGTTGTAACGGATTGGGTCACAGAAACCCCCGTGGGACTGTCACTTTGTGTGCTGAGACTACCTCTGAGCCCCTTTTGGGACTTCAGTATCCTGTCTTATTGAGCCAGACACGCTAGCCTGCTGCAAACACAGACCCAGGTCTGAACCACATCCCCCAAAAGCTGAAGAACTGCTCCTGTCTCTAGCACCCAGACACCCAGCACCCAATGGGATTCAAACCCCAAAAACATCTGTTTTACTCTGTATAAAGCTTATACAGTGTAAACTCATAAATTGCCCACCCTCTATGACACTCAGAGATATGCACAGCTGTTTGCTCCTCCAAGTATTGATTACTTACTCTGGGTTAATTAATAAGCAAAAAGTGATTTTATTAAGTATAAAAAGTAGGATTTAAGTGGTTCCAAGTAATAATAGACAGGACAAAGTAAGTTGCCAAGCAAAATAAAACAAAAACATGCAAGTCTAAACCAATACATTAAGAAACTGATTACATATAAATCTCACCCTCAGAGAGGTTCCAATGAGCTTCTCTTACAGACTAGACTTCTTCTTAGTCTGGGCCCAATCCTTTCCCCGATGCAGTCCTTGGTAGTTCCAGCTCAGGTGGTAGCTAGGGGATTTCTCATGACTGGCAACCCCCTTTGTTCTGTTCCACCGTCTTTTATAGCTTTGGCACAAGGCAGGAATCTTTTGTCTCTCTTGGTCCCCACCCCTCCTAAAAGGAAAAGCACCAGGTTTAAGATGGATTCCAGTACCAGGTGACATGGTCACATGTCCTGGGAGAACCCAAGCCTTCATTCTTCCTAGTCTGACTCACAGAAAGGCTTGCAAATAAATAGAGCCAGCTACAGTCAATTGTCCTGGTTAATGGGAGCCATCAAGATTCTAAACCACCATTAATGGCCCACACTTTGCATAATTACAGTAGGACCTCAGAGTTAATTTCATATTTTTAGTTTCAGATAGAAGAATGATACATTCATACAAATAGGATGAACACTCAGTAGATAAGCTTTGTTATGATACCTTACAAGAGACCTTTTGCATGAAGCATATTCCAGTTACATTATATTCACACTCATTAGCACTCATTTTTCATAAAATCATATGGAGTGCAACATCACACCTATAACATGAAGACCATCTATACCAAAAGGTTACCTAGCTAGTCATTTTCTTCGTTCTCTTTGGTGAGATTTCATAACTTCACAGGTGAAGAACAATCAGAGATGGAAGACACCTACGTCTGCATTTGTATTCAGTTTCAACTCACTTACATCCTCTCACCACATCACCCTGCTGTAAAGAGCTTGTGAGACTAGAACCTGAGACCAGTAGGATTTCAGATTACTGACACCTCTGCATTGCCACCAGAAGCTCAGGCAAGGCTTCTGCTGGTGGACCATGTGAAGCTAGACACTGCAGGCAGTACTGCGTGTCGGAGCTTGAGTGTCAGCTCCCCCTGCAGTCCACTGACTGGCCTATGCTGGTATGTAAACCATGAAGCCATCACAGAGAACTGTCTAAGCAAAGATGTAGGCCATATCCAGACTACCCGCCGTATCGGCGGGTTAAAATCGATTGCTCGGGGATCGATATATCGCATCTAATCTAGACGCGATATATCGATCCCCGAGCGCACTTATATCGATTCCGGAACTCCATCAACCCCAACGGAGTTCCGGAATCGACAGGGAGAGCCGCAAACATCGATCCCGCGTGGTGTGGACGGGTGAGTAATCCGATCTTAGATATTCGACTTCAGCTACGTTATTCACGTAGCTGAAGTTGCGTATCTAAGATCGATTTCCCCCCCGTAGTGTGGACCAGCCCGTAGACTGCCCAGGGCCGGCTCCAGGGATTTTGCTGCCCCAAGCAGCCAAAAAAAAAAAGTCACGATCTGCGGCAATTCAGCGGGAGGTCCTTCGCTCCAAGCAGGAGTGAGGGACCCTCCGCTGAATTGCCACCGAATACCTGAAAGTGCCACCCCGCTCCAGAGTTGCCGCCCCAAGCACCTGCTTGATAAGCTGGTGCCTGGAGCCAGCCATAAGACCGCCTGCTTCCTTCCACTCCAGACCATGCTTTGCTCTGAACCCCAGATTCCAACTCTGGACCCTGGCTCAACCTCAGCTTCGCTACTTGGCCCCGTCTGCAGCTCGGCACCCAACCCTGACTCCCTTGCATCCTGACCTGGCTTAACCCCAACTTCCCTACTCATCTCATGACCACGACTTGGTAACTGACTTGTGCACATAAGCCACCCATGGCCCGGCCCAGACAGTTATTTTCAGACCCTCTTCAGCCCCTTCCCCCCAATCCAACCTTCCTAGAAGATGGAAGGGGCAGACCGCCCACTGACCAGCAGTTTCCCTGAGGCTGAGACACCTGCAGGACCGAGTCACCCATCTGTGAGCAGAACCTCACACTAAAGACCCAAGCCTGCAGTTTGCAACCAAAGCATAGACCTTGTGCAAACTGTCACAGGCCCAGGGACACAGCTCACTGCCAAAGCCCAGACCCTATATGAGCAGCTAGCATGTTCACAGAGAAGCAGCTATACTACATGCCTGAGTAGACCATCCATTGCCTGAACAAGGCTGTGGTGGTGCCACGGCCCAAATGGGTTGACAGGGACCATCAGGAACACTGGGAGTTCCTGAAACAATACAGGCTGCTCTTCCTGCTCCACCCCTGAATGTACCCCACAGACCAGAGAAAGATGGGGCAAGTAGTCCGCCTTCTGGTGACTGGTGAATCACGTGACTGGTCTTCCACAGGTTGGAGCAGAACAGCCCAGTGCTCTTCAAGTACGGCATCTTCCTGCCAGCCTTCCCAACCATCTTTGATGACACAGCATCACGTCCGCTTCGCAGAGGCTGCCCTCCGGAAGCTGCGTGAGAGGCAGGGGCCGGCCATCTCCCACACCACTCATTTCCAGTGCTTTGCAGATGATGTTGAATGGAATGAGGCAGCCTAGACTCAGTGAGGATGCAAAAGATGAGCTAGCCCACACGGAAAATGCCACCTGCCTAGAGGCCTTTATTGATCTTACCCTGTGCATCAACTCTTGGCTGCAAGAGACATAGGAGAAAAGAAGGGTTACCCAGATGCTCCCACGTCTGCCCGCTATGTCAATGCCTGTAGAACCAAGTCCTGAATCCATCCATGACGCATGACCCCAGAGGAGAAATAATGTCAGTGGCACATTCTATGGGATGCCAGGATATGTCCTTGCCTCCTGTCCAGCTCGAAAGAGCTTGGGAAACAGACTAGCCCAGGCCCTTGCCCTAGCAGGGTACAGCCTGGGCAACACCAGAGTACTATGTTCTGGAGCCATTCCCTAACCCTCAGATGGAACCTGTTCTGGTAACCATGGGGTCTCCCTGCATTTCCAGGTGGTGCAGTGATTAGAGGTCTTGAGGGAGGCAAAGAAATTCCTCTACCACTATGACAGATAATGGGGCAGCTGCCAACTTTATAGACACTAAGGCAGCCCAAACCTTCCAGATCCCTTTCCGGCTAAAACCCACACCAGATCTGGTGGAAACAATTGATGGATCACTCCTGTCACCAGAACCAGTGACCCAGAAGACTGTTCCCTTATCTGCCACAGTGGTAGGACACCAGGAAATAAGTTTTGATGTGATCCACTCTCTGTTCTTCCTGGTAATTCTTGGCATGACTCATGTATCTCCCAGCAGCGGAGCAGCATTAGCGTCCCCTGTGAATATTGCTGGAAAGCTTGTCTTCAACAAATTGACCAACACCTCCCCCACCAGGTGACCTGCACTCTGGCCCCCGAATTGGTTAAGACCCTCAAAAGCAAAACCCTGGACAGCAGTGAGCTAACCAGAACAGGGGTGGCTCTAGACTAGAACCTCAGCCTCCCTGACAAGTACTGAGACCACATGGATATATTTGAAAGGAAAAACAGATTTACTACCCCCACATAGGGACTATGACTGTCCAATAGACCTACAACCAGGGACAAAGGTGCCCTATGGACAGTTATACACCATATCTGAACCAGAGCTGGAGCCCTATGCATGTAAATACAGGAAAACTTCATAGTGTTTCATTCAGAGTCCTTGCTGTGTGAAAAAAGGATGGGTCACTGTGCCTCTGCATAGACTATCGCACACTGAGCTAGGTGTCTATTCATAACTGGTACCCTCTGCCCCTCATCCTGGAATTGTTGGACCACCTGAGGACTGCCAAGATCTTCAGTAAACTAGATTTTCGGGAGGCACACAATCAAGTGTGCATAAGGCCTTGGGATGAATGAAAGATCACTTTTTGTACCCAATATGGGCACTTTGAATATCTAGTAATACTGTTTGGCTTAACCAGTGCCCCCACAACATTCCATCATTTCTTAAATGACATGTTTCGGGACATCCTGGATCAATTCCTGATCATCTGCCTTGATGATATACTAGTGTTTTCTGAGCGCCCTGAGTAGCACTACCATTCATGTCTGGTCCACCCTGGAGAAGCTGTGGATGCATACAACCATATGCCAAACTAGAGAAGTGCACCTTGGACCAGGCCACAGCCAAATTTTTAGGTTACGTTATTTCCCCAGACGGAGGGCATTCAGATGGAGTCACAGAGGGTTGAGGTCATCCACAGCTGGACAGCACCCTGGACCCTCAGAGAACTTCAGTGCTTCCTGGGCTTTGTGAATTTTTATAGCTGATTCATCACCAACTTCTCTGAACAAATAACCCTCTGATAAGTCTCTGGGAACTGAGTTTAGGTGAGAAGTCTGCTTAGGCAAAGATCGTAACTTGTTGAAAATAAGTTTTAGTCTTAGAAGCAAATTTTTACTTGTTTGTTTAACTCTTTATCTTATATTAATTCTATATCCCTTTTTAAAAATAAACTTATTTTACTTTAAATTAATGAACTTTGGTGTGGTTGTCTCTTTAAAGGAACAACAAACTTCATGACTTCTCTGAGTATTCCAGGAGAGGACTAGAGACTGCACAGAGACAGTTTTGTGAAAATTTGGGATGTGGGGGGAGGGTTGGGGTTGGATCATGCTGCAGCCAGTAACTGGGTAATGGAAGCAAGAGTCTGACTTGCATGCCATCTATGCTGGCTGTTGTTGCAAGGCTGTGAGTCACAGCAGCATAGCATTGCAGGCACACAGACAGGCAGGGCAGACGGTGACAACTCCTCACTGGTCTGGTTTGAACCTAATGCCAACAGAAAATCAGTCAATTTACATGTATTTCCTCTGTTTTAAAATTTTTTTAAAAGCAAATGTCTATACAAATTGTACATGTCCGATGAAATCCCTCACCTTTTGTATGTCACTTGTCTTGGTAGATTGTAAATTCTTGAGGTTAAGGACTCATGTTGTAGTATGTAATTGTACAGCATGCAGCACAATGGGGCCCTGACGACTACTGTGGCATCTAGGATTAAATAATCATCCTGATTAACTCCATTTGTACAGACCAACTTCCTATCATAGTATCCCAAAGCTGTTCACTACTGTGCACCATTCCTGTGTCAATAACTGCAACTGGTTAGATGCTGCTAGATGGAGATCTGTTATATAGCTGCACCTATGGACCACTGGGGAGCTAGCTGTTGACCTGGTGCTGGCTCCTCCTTGTAGTTTCCACCTGTTTGGATAGGCATTCAGGCTCTTCTTTGCAGTGAAGATCATGGATGCCCGTTAAGAAGTTCTCATCCCTACCTTGCACAGCCCCAGCTTTTCCTTTTTTTCATCGTTAAAGTGTAGTCAAAATCCTGTCTTTGTGACTGCTCAATCTGTTGCTGTGGAGGTCATTGTAACATCATAGATTCAGCATTCTATGACTTACTTACCTGCAGGCACAGATGAAGCAGCAGGAACCTTTTGTGTAAAACAAAACACCTTTGAAGATGAGTAAACATGCTTATGTTTCCATTTGCCAGGCATATTAGGGTTGGATGTGTTACAGCTCTGCCCTGCTAAGGCTGATGCTTTATTAACCGCTGCTCACAAATCCCCTCCCCCTTTTCTGTGCCATCCAATTGCATAATACCAGCATGCATTTGCCCGCAGCCAGTTGGTAGCAGGCTTTCACTTGGAAAGTTCTGCACCACTGACAACAGCAACCACTCTTGCCTCTGAACTGCAGGCTGCAGACATCCACTAATCATATCCATTGATCTAGTTCCCTAAGACCTATCTCTATATAGGTTTTTATAAATGCTTATCACCTCAGTATCCGAGCACCTTCCAGTAGTGCATTTGTTTGTTCTTGCCTTCTCTCCCCAGAGGGAGAAAGGTGCAGTGATGTCTTGTGGTAGGGTGTGTCTTTATATTTTAAATATACCTGTTACTATGTGTTTTATATTAAAGAAAGCAGTGCCAAAGTAATGCACCCTGCACTTACAGCAGAAAGTGGTGAGGGTTGTGGTGGTCCTTTGTTCCTGGTGGAATTAATTCCATAGTCTCAGACCACCACTGGAGAAAGTTCTGTCTCCTGCATAGATGAGCTGTACTCTTTGATTGTTGAGAGTTCCATTGTACCAGAGGAACAGAATTGTCAATGGCAGCCTTTATGGAGCTTCAGACAATTTTTTGGATAGCCTTGGCTAGTCCACGGAGCACTTTGAAGATAAGGAGTGAGACCTTGAACTTGATTTGAAATTCTATGGGAAGCCAATGTAGGGAGCAGGGGACAAGCTTGATATGTTTGCAGTAGCCTGTGTTGCTCAGGTGTGCTGCAGTGTTTTGAAATAGTTGGAGTTTCCTAAGTGCTGAAGGTTTCATACCCAGGTGTATCTCATTGCCATAGTCCAGCCGAGAGGTAACGAAGGCATGAATAATTGAAGCCAGGTCTTCATTCACCAGGATAGGATGGAGTCTTCTAGCCAAGCAGAGCTGGTAGAAAGCGCGTTACTCACAGATACTGCTCTGCGAGAGTTTAGCATCAATAAGAAATCGGAGCGCTAGTAGACTATGGACTGAATTGACCTATTGTGGGTGTGTATCTTCAACCAATGAAAATTGCACGTGGTTGCAAGCTCTTCAAAATACTTTCCTGTATCCACCAGTATCACCGCTATCACCTATCCTCTTGTTAAGATTCAGCTTCAGCTAGCTGTTAATCTGTGAGCTGATATTATCCATGCACTGGGCCAACGTGGTGGTGGTGGTGTAGTCCTGTGCGGCAAAGGATAGGTAGAGCTGTGTCTCATCTGCATATTGCATGTTTGAAGAAGGAAGGGAAGATTCCTTCACTCAGTGAAGCATGGCTCTTTCTGTCAGGAGTGGCACCATTTGGTCATGACTCGTTCACAAGCTAGGAAGTAGTGAGCATGTTTCCCTCAGAGTTTAACTCTTGACGGTTTGGAGTGCATTGCATCTCTGAGGGATTGACTGAGCCATCAGCTCTCAGTCCTGCTTTACTATTCCACCTTGGCCATCTGTGTGTGATCTAAGCCGACAGGTAACTTCCCTGCTTTCATGAAATCAAGTTAAGTGTCTGCCTTGCCATGTTCCCCTTGCTCCTTAAAGCAAGGGCTTCAATCCTACTCAATGTAACCTAATCAGGCAGTGGAGGGAGTTCTCCACTCATTTGCTGCAATCTTGAGACTCTGTGTAGCCTGTTGTGGCTGTGACTTCACATCTGCCCACTGGTTCACTCAAGGTCTTTGCCAATCTGAAATAGTCAGCTGTTAGGTCCAGGCAGCAGGCTACTCACCCATTTACTGCCTCCCAGCAAAGATGGGCAGGAGGGTCAGAGAATAGGTGCACTGCAGCCTTGCCTTGGATCCATCCCCCATATTCACTGACCAGAGTTGCTGAGCTGGAGTGGTATGGACCCCCTGCTCTGAGAAGCAAGGTATATCCCAGAGTCACAGTGCCTCCAGGGGCTACTCCTGCACTGATTCCCGCCCCGCCCCCCTTTGTTCTGGGCTATGCCCAAAGTCACAGTCTAGCCCACAGTTTTCAGTTCTCAGAGATGAGGTGTGCTCAATGCAGTGATTTCTGCCATAGTCCGCAAACAGCCTGAAGCAACAGCTCTGTGAGGTGAACTGCTCCATGTATCACAATGGGATGTTAAGACCTACAACTCTAGGTGCCCTGCCAATACCACTGCAGCAGAAGATTGTATACGTGGCCGCAGGAGAAGCGTGCACTGAGCCCTGCCTATCCACCCAAGCAGTACATCCTGGGGAGGTTTCCCTTCCTGCTACCCTGGTCTCTCTAGGACGATAACCATTCCAGCTACTTATGAGGGGGGCACCCCACTGCTGCTCCTGCAGGGAGGAATGGGGTCCATGCTACTGCCCCTGCCTCTACAGGGAGACAGCCCCTACTCCGCCACTACAGGGTTGGGTCTGCAGGAGTGAAGCCATGGAAAGGAGTGGGCCTCTATCATGGTGTCCCCAGGGTCTTGGATTGCCTTGACCTGGCCGTAGCCCTGAAAAGAGACTCTGGCCACTCTTTTTTGGAACTTCAAAACAAAAAATTAAATTGGAACCCACTCCATATCCCAGGCCATGATTCTTGTGTCAAAGGGTGTAGCAGAGAGTTACACTTCAACTCCTACTTCAGACACCAATTTTTATTTTTTTTAAACACAACTGTAATTCAAATCCCTGGCAACTATCCTCTTAAATTATTTGCAGTGATTAAGGGCTCAAGCCTTGACAGTGTGTTCATGCTCCAAGAAAACAAAAGCAGCATAATATCCAAAGCCATGTAGGAATCACAGAGAAGAAATATCAGAATTCTTTTATGTATATATTACTACATTCCCATCCCCAACTGCTCTGGTATAACTGGAAGCAAGGAGGGAGCCATGCCAGTTCCTGTGGTTAATAGATTTTTTTTTTAAAAGAAAGGATTAAAGTGTAGTAGTAAAAGGAAACACTTTAACCGAATGCATAATTTATCTGTGGAACTGCTTGTCGCAAGGTGTCATTGAGGGAAATAACCTAATAGGATTTAGAAAAGGATTAGACACTTACAACTAATAAGAACTTTCACAGCTACATTAGGCAGGATCAGAGTTTTACAATGGATATTAAACTTTGTTTCAGGGCCAAACTAACTTGCTTGGGATTATGTTGGATGCGCAAAGACTCAGGCTGAGGGCAGGTGTCCATGGCCAGGTGATTCCATAGTGGTTAATTATTGGGTTTCTTGTACCTTCCTTTGAACAACATAACTAGTCACCGTCAGAGACAGGATATTATACTGGATGACCTGTTGGTCTGATCCATTACAGCAGTTGCTATGTTCCTAGCTTCTGCAGATAAACTTTCTACTTGGGATAAAAACTTTACCAATATAACTGCATCTAAGGTAGGGGCTTCAGCTAGTACAAGTATGTTGGTCAAGAATCAGACCTCTTCACATCCCTGACCACCACAGCTGTGGTGACAGAAGTCTGCAGTGCAGACTTGGCCTTAATGTGGGAAGTCAGAGTACTAAAATGACCATTGGTACAGAATTTGAATGGCTCGGCGTTTAAATAAGAGGAGCACCTCTCCCTGTTTGTTCCTTGCTTAACACTGAGTTACATTTTAAACAAGGTGGAGTGTAGTTCAAGTCCTGGACCCTAGGTGAGAGCAAATAAATAAGCCGGCCAGAGTGACCGCATTTTCTATCCTTCATATACACTGTACCTAAAGTGTGTGAGAATTTGAAGGCCCTGGAGTCAGGAGAGGATAGGATCTAATGCTCTTTAGGGAAGGTCAGCAATCCATTGTTGTCCTGGCATCCATAGAGGGATGTCTAGGAGGTATGTCAATAATACAAAGGTAACTCTGTATCTGGTAGTAAAGAACAGGAGAGAAATTACAGCTGAACTGGACGAGGGACTGGTTGCAATCACAAAGGTACATTCCAGAAAAGTAACAGATTGTCAGGTGAAAGTGTTACTGCACTGCTGATCAGGACAAGGATGCCGAGTACACAATGCTCAAACTTGAGGATAGATGGTGAGAGCATTCCAGTTCCAATAGTAAATGCCATGATGAGGCATGGATGAGAGGAGGTCTTGAAGATAACCTGCTCCCAGTCTCTACAGAACGTTATAGATAATCATGAACACCTTCAGCTGTACCAGGATGAACGACATCCAGGGCAGGCAGGCTATGGAGCCCAGGTGTTGTGTGCCCATGTTAGCTTACTTGGTTTATTGGGCAGGATAATGCACCAGCTTTTAGCCTCTGAGTGATCATCAAGGGCAGCTCCAAATTGAACCCATTGGCAGAAATCCAGCGTGCAGGAAATAATGGCATGGATGACTGTCAATGACTTCATCTGAGGAGAAGGGTCATAGTCTTGAAGCCAGCTTTAGATTCTTTTCTCTCTACTGCTGTCACTTCCTCCAGATGCTTCTCCCTTCCTACCAACATCCCCCTATCTGGTCTTGAGCGTGTTTAAGCTGACCATCATTCATTCAGGACCCCTCTTTGGCCATGTAGCTATTCCAGCTATGCAGCACCTTTCATTGGAAAGGATCCCCAATAACTTTACACACAATATATGCTTGTAGAAGCTATTTGCCCAATAGATAGGTGTCCAGGACCTTGCTACCAAGGATCTGTTTTGTGGCCCAACTAAACTAGAAATTCAGAGAACTTTGGCCTCTGCAGCAAGCCTCTTGTTGTACTCTAAGCACCAGCCCTATGGTCATACTCTCTGCCTAAAACTCCTTCCTGGTCTCCGGAGTCATGGGTACATCTAATGAATTTGCTGATCCCTCTTCAGATATTATCTGCTATTGCCCTACAGAAATGACAAGAGACTAGTTCTACCAAAGCCAACCATGGGGCTCCAATGGGAGAAAGAAGCATTTTAATGGCACCGACAGGAGGATAAGCAACAGGGAAGGAGGATGTGACATGGAACTGGGGCTCTGGGGAGAGAAAGATTCAGTCTGGGTGGAAAAAGCTTGACGGAGATAAACAATAACAAAGGGACTCTGGAATAGATTCAAAAGGCAAAACACAGGCAGCTGGGCTAGATGAGTATTGACTTTAAAAGATAAAGCTAGGTCAGGGATTACTGGGCTAATTCTAAGTGAGGTCAGAAAGAAGGAAACCTCTAGAGGATTTAACCTGCCAGAACAACAGCAGCAACCATGACCAAAAGAGAGAGAGAGAGACAGACAGACTGGCTGCAGGGGAGAGAAATGTTTATGGAAGCAACATGACCTACTGGTTATTGCAGGGAACCAGGCTTTGTTCTTGGCTCTGCTATTTGACTCATTGTGTGACTATCACTGAGAACACAGAGCTCCTGAATCCCCTTTCCATGAAATTCAAAGGGGCTTGAATTAGAGGATCTTGTTTGGGGCCTCTTTCTACTGTCACCTTTTTATTTTGTTGGAACGAGGACTTATTGTTGCACATTTTGAGACGGAGTTTGCCACAAAGTCTAACTCGTCTGCCTGCCGTCATTTGACCATTCCTTTGGCTGTGTCCCAGCGGAAATTCTGTTAGGCTACTTTGGTTGGCCTGTGTTGGTTTCATTTGGAGGGCAGTAACTATAGGAAGCTGTAGCCCAATATACTCCTTGCTGTGCTCCAAAACTTACCAAGCCAACTGGAAGCCATGAGAACCAGTTGAAAACTTAGATTGTAATTCCACTAGGGTTATCTTTGCCATACAAATTTAGTCTTGTTATAAAGGAAAACTGCAACTTCATATAACTGAGATTCTTGTCACTGCAGCGAATGAAAAAGAAGCATAAAACATCTTACTGTCTAAAAAGATAACTTTTAAAAAAGAATAATTAGCATTCAAACAGGCCACTGCCCCCTTGTAAGTCTGATGAAAGTTTGAGACACAGAAGATCAAGTACAGCATTTGAATGCATGGGAAAGGCAAGAAACTTTCATAGCTGTTGTAAGTTAAGTGTTTACACATTCAAATGATGAGCTCCGTTTCCTGTATCTCAAACTATATCCTGATGCAGGACTTCCTGATAGCCACCATTTTACAGCTAATTCCTAGCAGGGAGACATAAGCACCATTCATAATTGTGGTGATAGGGAGAGGGTGACGTTTCTGAAAAGAGTTTAGAAAACTTATTTTTACAAATAGGTGAACTTTACCAATAAGGATTGCTCACCTGTGCCAGCCAGACTCTTACAGACAGCAGCACAATGACCCTTTGCATCACATGGCAGGAATATCCAGAACTCAAGCAGCAGAGAAACGGCCCATCCTAGAAGGTTAGGAAAGAGTCTGTCCAGGAAGGTTTAGCTGAGAGGAACTGTCAGAACTGGGAATGGAGAACTAGGCTGAAAGGAAAGGGATGGAGGCTTGGAAGAAGAGGCTACCTGGGACCCTCAGTGTTGGTATATCCACACCTCATTTAGCATTAATCAGCCCCTGCAGAGAGGGTGCCAGCATGTCATACAATCTGGATTTTAAATTCATATACAGTCTCCTGCATGTAGTAACAAGCAGGCATATTTACACAGCTTTGGTAGGTGTAGAGGAGTAAATGAGAGCTGCTTCTTATTAGAAAATTGTACTGTCACTTTAATTTTCCCTGCTCATCCCATTAAGGCAGTCCAGGAACTAGTCGTCAGCTAATCAGATTATTGCTAGACGTTATCAAGATGGCTATAATTAGCATCTTATTGGTGCGGAGCCAGAAAATCCCCTTTGTTTGCAGGCTTGGGATATGGAATATTACAAGGTCTGGAAACTCTTCAGATCCTAATGATTCGCTCAGATCTGGAGCGTTAAAGCATGTGGCATTTCTCTAACAAAGAATACTTCTAATCTTCACTCTTTGAGGGTATGTTGGGAACTCTGGCTAACATCTTTGAAAAGTGCAGCCCACTTGTGTGTAGAGGAAGAGAAGGATCTGATACAGCCTCTGTTCTGCCCCCATATTATAAAGCTGTCTCAAGTTCCTTTTCATCCCTTGTGGCGCTTTTTTCCCTTGCCAGTTTGGAATCTTGTCATAGAATTTAGCAGAGGTTAAAAAGTGAGGTTTACACGTAAGCAGGGCCCTCTGAAGACTAGAGATGGGCCTAGAACAAAACCCTGATTCCAAATACCGCGAACTTGAGGTTAGTTTGGATTCTCAGCTGGCCTGCTTGCCTCCCTCCCCTTCCATTTCTCTCTCTTGATATAGATATAAATTAGATAAGACACAAAACAACACTATTAAGGTTGCAAAATCAGACACTCAAGTTAGGAGATACCAAAATTAAAGTTTCTGTGCAAGCTTAACTCATGCATTATGATATACACTTTCATTACATGGTCACATACTAGTTCTTCCTCAGGAACCCTCAGCCACATCCCCACTGGCTTTAAAGCCTCCTCTCCCTTCCTGGGCTCCTCATCCAATCTCAATGGCCCTCTCCCAGGCTCTATGGCCTAGTTTCTCTGCCCAGCCAGTCCCAGTTCTCTACCTGCACCCCAGCTCCTCCTCAGATTTGTTTCCCCTCCCCTCTCACATCCTTCACTTCATCCCCCTGGTTCTCAGTCCCAGTCCCCTTTCCCAGCCAGTCCCTGTCTCCCCCAGCACCTCATCCAGTCTTGGTCCATCCCTCCAAATACCTACTGGCTCCCACTCCCTCCACAACCTATTTCTTTTCCCAGATCCTAGTCCTAGTCTCCTTGCTCACCCAGTCACAGGCTATTTGTCCACCATAACTTCCGGTCCCAGTTTTCCTCTGCCCCCTCCAGCCTCTGTTCCAGTTTCTGCTCTCCATCTCCCTCACCCCAAGTTCCTTGTCCCAATTTACTCCCCACCATGAGCCAGCTCTTGTCCCATCTCCATTCGACTCAGGCAACTTCCTAATCCATAAAGCCTGGGTCCAGGAAGGTGTCACGGAGCGCACAAGAGACAGTCTCCCTGCTCTCAGTTCTGGTGCCTGGACCCTGACCCAGACCTGGACCCAACATGAGCAATAGTCCAGAGCAGGAATTGCAGGGGAAGTCCTGCTTAATTTCAGGCTGGAGCATGTCCAGCCTGGACAGAATTTTCAAGGAATGTAGCAACTAAAATCTAAATTTTCTACTCAATGTGTATGAAGCATGTGTTTTTCCCAGGCTTGTTCTCTGAAATAGATGAACCATTATGGGTGGGGGCAGGGGGAGGGAAATCAGCCTGAGGCGAACACCCATTATGGAAAAATTCAGATGAAACTGTTAAAGTTTGGCAGTTATAACAACTGAAAACAAAAATGTTATAATGGGAAGTGCCTGGCAACATTAATAATAGGTAGTGGTACCAGCCCTGCCTGTAATAATGAACTGCCCTGAAACCACAGATCCAAACACCCCTGAAATGTATGAAATATAAATTTGTGACTCAAGACATTCTCTCTGGCAAAGCATTTTTTTAATCCTATAGGGAGAGTAGCGAGTGGAATCTGTGATAATGACTAACACCATGCACGACACCTGAGGAACATGCCAGGTGCATTGGTCCAGAAGGATAGGGATATACTAATCTGGTTTCTATAGTAATTTGGCTCACTCCGTTTACTCCGTTCACTCTGTTTCATAAAGGTGGATAGATCTTAGACCTGGTCTGCAGTGCGATTTTAGACATTGGTATAAATTGTGTCTATACTAGAGGGTTTGCTCTGGTGCAGCTACACCAGTGGCAAAAATCCCAGCATAGTCCAGACCTTAAACTTCTTTACCAAAACCCAGTATCAGAGGGGTAACCGTGTTAGTCTGGATCTGTAAAAGCAGCAAAGAATCCTGTGGCACCTTATAGACTAACAGACGTTTTGGAGCATGAGCTTTCGTGGGTGAATACCCACTTCGTCAGATGCATGTAGTGGAAATGTCCAGGGGCAGGTATATATATGCAGGCAAGCTAGAGATAATGAGGTTAGTTCAATCAGGGAGGATGAGGCCCTGTTCTAGCAGTTGAGGTGTGAAAATCAAGGGAGGAGAAACTGGTTTTGTAGTTGGCAAACCATTCACAGTCTTTGTTTAATCCTGAGCTGATGGTGTCAAATTTGCAGATGAACTGAAGCTCAGCAGTTTCTCTTTACCAAAACCCAAATACCCTTATTTTAGATTTCATTACAAACTCCTAACACCCAAAAATTCACAACATTTTGGGTTAAGCTGGGCTGTTTTGGTAAACTGGCTGGTTCCCCAAGGCTGCTGGGGAGATTTCGGTTGAAAAACAGGTGAAACATGACAGTTTCAGATGTGCTTTGCTTTGAATTTTTGGGGTTCCTCAAAATGAAACTCTAGTGTAGCTAAAGCCCTGGCCATTTTTCCTTTAAACTTCCTACCATTGCCAAGAGGGCCCAACAATGGTGCAAGCTGTAGATCTGGGTCAGCTCTGCTAGCATTTTAACCACTGTGGTGTTTAGTCCTACGCTGTGCAGAATTAGACAAATGAACCAAAGTGGCCACATTCCACACATCTCTACTTAGACAGTAACATTCAGTTGCAAAATTCGGTTGGCAGAGACCTCCCTCAGAGCTTTTGCTAGCAAGAATACCTTGCCCTCCTGTAGCATGTTTTACTTGATGATCTCAAAGCACTTTATGGACCATAGGTGCCGACTTTTCATTGTGCTAGAGGTGCTCAACCTCTGGCTCTGTCCCAAGTCCTGCCCCACTCCACTCCTTCCCTCAATGCCACACCCCCACCCTGCTCCACCCCTGCACCGCCTCATCCCCTCCCCCAAGCGCACCGCATTCTCATTCCTCCCCTCCCCCCAAGCCTCCCGCATGCCCCGAAACAGCACAGGGAGGGAGGCGCTGATCGGGGGGCTGCCAGTGGGTGCTCAGCAGCCACCATTTTTCTCCCATGGGTGCTTCAGCCCCAGAGCACCCACAGAGTCGGTGCCTATAGACAATAATGTAGAAGCTCAACCACCCTGTGAGCCATGGGTGCTGCTGCACCCCCTGGCTTAAAGTGGTTGTCATTATAAACAGGGTTTACAGTTTGCTTCAATGGCTCTCAGCACCCCCACTATAAAAATAGTTCCAGCACCTCTGCTGTGAGGTGTGTAATTTTATAGATGAGTAAAACAGAAGCAAAGAGGTTATGTTTCCCCAAGTTCACATAGTCACTAGCAGAGCTGAGAATAAAACTCAGCCACAATAGGCTAACCATTAAACAACACTGCTACTGGAAAAGATTCCCTACATGAGAAGTTGGAAAGAAAAGTACTTCTTCAAGAATGGCACATTCTTCCAAGCATTTAAAATGTATTGTAAAGGTTGTTGTGTAGGGCAGCACCAGTTTGATATCAAGGGAGAGGGAGGAAGGGCTGTATAAACCACAGTCTCTTTTGGTCTCCTCGAGAACAGCCTGTACCTGAAAAGGCCTCACTGGAGACCTATTCCCAAGAGAGCCAGGGTGATGAAATGTTTGATACCATAAACAAACATTGCCAGCCACAGATATACAAGTCTATTTAGGAATAACAACTTTTTAAAAACAATCCTTCCCTGACCAACTTAGGAAGAAAGTTTTAAAAAGATGTTTTATTAACAGCTTCAAGATTTACATTATAAACTAATATCCACAGTCATCTCTAATACTGTGGAGAAAGGAGATGGTTCTCAATGAAGCAAAATGAGTATAAGAATACATGTTACTAAATATTTGTAAGGGACACTCCCTTGAGAGAGAGAGTTAGAAAAGTAACAGTCAGAATGACCTCTTCTCACTCACCATAGTTATTTCCTGCACTTTCCTGTCAAATCTGCTCACTTTGCTGAGACAAACAAGTGTCCAGTATGTTAGCCCCATAGAACCAACTCCACTATGTCTTGTGCATCAGCAAAAACAGCAGCAGCAGCTAAATTATGTTTGCAGAATCTTTATTGCTAATGTCACAAGAAGGAGCCCAGCTAGGTTTTCAGAACACGGGTTGAGTTTGTGGAACTGCCAGTTTAAAAAAAAAAAAAAAAAAAAAAAGGAGCAAGTTTTACTATGGAATATTTGAGGTAGTCTGAGTAAATCTGTCATTTTTACAGAGACGCTTCTATTACTATAACTGGAGAGATCAAGGAGCGAAAGAACCAGGGACAATAAACTCCCCTTCCACTCAGTCCAAGAGCTGGTCTCTCCAGAACAGGGATAGGGCATGTTGGATGGGCAGCATGTGGGAAGCTACTCTCAGTGCTGTACCTGTTCAGTGGATAAATAGAGGACTCCAGTCTCCAGGGCTGTCAAGCCAGCACTGAAGTCACACAACCATTTTTATAAGAAGCTTTAAAAAAAGAAAGAAAAACAAGGCACATTCATTTCAAGCTGCATTAGAAACACAGAAAGAAATCAATGATGGACAAATAGAAAAAGACAAAACTGGACCAGGAAATACCTTTGCGCAATAATTTTACTACTCAAATAGTCGGTGAGTAGATGTTTTGAAATACACTATGTTCTCTACTGACAGCAGCTATCTGTGAGGAACACATGATTAGGAGTTTCTGCTTAGAGCCATGAGGCTCTACCAGAATATAGTGTTTAAATCAAAACTAACATACACAGGTGGTCCATGGTCCTTCCAGGTTTTTTCTGCATGTAGAATCAATTTTTCATCCTGTTTCGGGTGGAACCCAAATGTTGAAATACCGGAATTTCTCATGAGATGGAAATCCTGTTTGTTGAACAGTGCTCGTTCCTTCCCCTTACCCAGAGTACAGGTGGCACCGGGACAACATAGGAACGGGGAGCTCTGGAGCCCCTTTCATCCTCCTGTGCTTGCAGCTGGAAATGGTTGGAGTGGGGAAAGGAAGAGCGCTGAAGCTTCTGCCACTAGAGGGAGTGAGCTCAACACAGCTAGGGAGCGGAGGGGCAGCTTGAGAGCCCCATCATGGGTTGAACAGGAGGTGGGGCTGTCTCCTCCAGCTGAGCAGCCAGTCTTCATTGTCTGTGCCCGGTGCCTGCCAACAGGGCACACAGCAATGCAAGCCTCCAGTTTAGGGGAACTGATGTTGATGACTAGAGTAAGAGGCTGTTCCTGGTTCCTATTCCCAGCTCTCTACTGATTCACTCCGATCAGGGCATGTCCTGTATCATCTCTGTGCCTCATTTTGCCCATCGGTTAAGATGGGTATTAAACATTCCAGTGCCCGGTAGGAGTTTATATTTAATAATATGAGGCTTAATTATCTAACAGGCCAGATCGTACAATCCTTATTTATGTATTCAGCAAGCAATCAGTGGGACTTTTGGAATAAGGAAGGGTTGCAGGATCAGCTCCACTGTTTGGGCTTTCAGATCTTCAGTTGAAAGGTGCCCTCACAGGGATCAGTTCAAAGATTTCCATGCCATTAGCTTTGCTGCCTGACTCCTAATCCACTGGATAAGAGGCAGTTAAAGGTCACTGTCAATCATCATATTTATAAAATAGAGTCCTTACTTGTATTTTTGATAACCTTGGATTATTAAAGCTAAAAAAATTTAATCTAGTTTATTTTCTACTTTTATGAAGCAGGGTAATCAATTTTTGTACTTTATTGTGAGTGGACACTGTGTTTCTTTTTGTTTTAGTCAGCTTCACTTCTTGTTTCTCAGCCACTAGCACAAAGCTATTGGACTTGGAGTTCCAACTCTGTAGGGGGAGGAGTTTAAATCCCTGCTCCCCTTGCAAAAACAACCTATCCTCACTGAAATTGCAAAAGTAAAACCTTTATATTCAGTTTGAGAAGTTGGATTTGATGTTTAAACTATTTGACTGTGTACCTTTTGGAGCCATACCCCTAGCTCAACCTTTATCTTCCTCCCATTGGCTGTGGAGAGGTGACAGAATAAGAGTCTAACAGACCCTGTTCATTTCTCTCTCCCTGTTCTCATGTCCTGCAGCATGTCTGCTCCAGGCCGAGCTGGTGAATTATGAGCGAGTCAAGGAGTATTGTCTCAAAGTGCTTAAGAAGGAAGGCGAGAACTTCAAGGCACTCTATCGATCAGGCGTAGCTTTCTACCACCTTGGTGACTTCAACAAGGCACTGGACTATTTGAAAGAAGCAAGGTCCCGACAGCCAACAGGTACTGGTAGCCACAAGATTTTCACACTCACAGCCTTTGCTCTTCCTTTCATTGAGCCAAATCCATCTCTGGTTCAGCTGCATCAGTTTTACCAGGGATGAACATGGCCTACTATGTCTAGTTATATTTCCTTTCAAGAATTCATTGATAGCACAGCAGCTTTGCAGTGACATTGCCTGAAAGGTATTAGCTTTTGACCACTGCTGAGGCTGCAGCAGAGCCTGGAAGATGGTATTGTGAGAACCTCTTTTATGGGGCGGGGGAAGAAGAAGAGAAGCATGTGGAGATGTCTATCTCCCCACTGCTCCCCTCCCCTAGTCCCAGGGATTCCTGCATCTCTGAAAGTGACCATCTGGAGGACACACCTGCATCTTCTCCATAGGGAAATTAGGAGGCCATTGGTCGTTGCTAACATCCACACCTTCCATCATCTCAGTGGAGGCAGGTCTCTGTGCCCCACCAGACAGGCACCCTCATCTCCCCCACTCACCAGTCCACGTTCTTTAACTTTTACCATGGAATCAGTTAGGTCCCTGTTTAGGAACCCACCACCTATTTGCCCAGTAACAACAAAAACGTTTTTATTTTCTGCCAGCACGATGGTTGCATGATTAAACTGGCCTATAAGGTTTCTTGGCCCTTGTAGTAACGTACTCCAAACAAAAGTACGGGCTGTTGAGCACATGCCCAGGGCTGTTCGCTTCAGTAACACAGGGCAGCTTTGTCTTTCTGGCTCTATTATTCATGACTTACTGGTGCCAGCTTTGACAGCCCTTTGACACAGATATTTGAAGAGTTTGTCACGTCTCTACATAGGCATGGAGATTAAACACACCAAAGTATTTTTTTAAAAACAGTTCTGAGAAAATAAGGGAAAAGTTATAAGGATCGAAGGAAAACTTAAATGGAAATGGAAATAGATGCCATACACAAACATAAGCCAAGAGTGATTTCTCCAGCTTGTGTGGGGAAAGGGAGTTGGACTGGGCCCTGAGGCCTGGTAGAATGCTGCAGCTAGTGCTCTCTGAGCAGAAGAGGGAGCAGGGAGGCTGGCTAACACATCTGCCAGTGCTTGATGCCCCAGAGGAGTTGTGTCCAGCTGGAGTGAGGACATGGTCACTGCAGGAAAATGCAAGCATGAGTGTACAGTTGTAAAAATGAATAGGTGTAGTGAGTGCTGGAATCTTTCATGAGGCATTCTGCTTCCATCTGCCATGGTATGGACAGAGTGCCTCAAGCCTTTGGCCAGTACAGCTGTGCATGTTTCCCTTGCTCAGTTAATGTGCTTAAAGGCACAGTTTAGCCCATGTAATGTACAGTTTTCACCTCCTGCTTTCAGTTCCAGCCAGAGCCAGGAAACGCAGAGACTCATAAAAAAAAAAGGGAGGGGGCAGGCTGGGGGTCAAATAAAAAGCTATCCTGTTCTTTTTTAGGTTCAGCATAGTTTCAAATTTCAAAGTTTCCGTCCTTATATTATCTGAATTGGCTTCTCCCTAGTTTTACTGCATGCTTTTCTGCTGTTTATTCCCTGCAATATTACATGGTCTGGTTGCTCTCATCTCTTTATAAGATAAATACCTAAGTCTTCAACAGCAATGACCTCAGGCACCACAACAGGCTACAATGATACTTAGGTGATGGCCCAGTCTGCCCTTAATTCAGGGGAAGGATAGCTCTGGACCTGCACTCTACAGCCCAGATCCCTCTCTAGTATTAAGTATCAGAGGGTAGCCGTGTTAGTCTGGATCTGTAAAAGCAGCAAAGAATCCTGTGGCACCTTATAGACTAACAGACGTTTTGGAGCATGAGCTTTCGTGGGTGAATACCCACTTCCTCAGATGCATGTCCCAGGGCATCTGACATGCATCTGAGGAAGTGGGTATTCACCCACGAAAGCTCATGCTCCAAAACGTCTGTTAGTCTATAAGGTGCCACAGGATTCTTTGCTGCTTCTCTAGTATTATTTACCATTACTATGACATTTCAGGCCCTTATTCTGTTTTATTTATGGCTATTTATTGAAAGTTGGGGGATACAGTAGGGGAAAGGTAAGTAATCCAGAGCATTCATAGAAAGGAAGGAGGATGGGGTTGTTGAACCACAGTAATGGGAGTCAGATGACTTCAGTGCCAATCCTGACTTTGCCACAGTCTCACTATATGATCTTGGATAAGTCACTTAATATCTCTTGTCCGAGTTCCCCCTCTGTGAAATGGAGATGGCACTCTTCCCTATGTCTGAAGGGTCAGTTCATTAGTAGTGGGAAAGCACTTTGAGTATTAGTATGATCTTGTTCTGTGCAATGTCTCTGTCTAATAAGAGTGGTTTAGAGATCAATCACTGGAAAACTACTCTGCCTGACAGGGAATTTTTAAATGGCACTCAGAATTCACTCAGAGGGCTTCCCTGTTCTAAAGGCTTGTCAGTACAGCAAATCCCTTAAGGCTGTTTGTTCCCCATCAAAGGTTAGCAGAGCTGGGATTGGCCTTTCCTCTACCCTCCCACCTCAATCACAAGCAGAGCTGAAAAGAATAAAATAGAATTGTGTAACTCCCCTCATTAGAGGAGACAATTTGGAAAGGGAAAGGGGAGGCTACTTTAATTATGTAAAACTTATCTGCAGCTTTTCATAACTCTGTGATCAAAAGTTGGAAGGGAGCTCAGGAGGTCATTTAGTCCAATCCCCTGCTCAAAGGAGGACCAAATTTACCCCACTTCCCTAAATGGCCCCCTCAAGGATTGAACTCACAACCCTGGGTTTAGCAGGCCAATACTCAAACCACTGAGCTATCCACATAGCAGAGTTCAAAGTGGTTTGAACTTTGAAGCAGCCAAATATCAGTTTTACTTACAAGCCTCTTTGTTTTCAGAGGAACCTTGGCCTTACCATACATGTTGTTCCACCTCACCCTGTCCATCACTCTTACTAGTCACGGCATATAGAAATTGGGAGCAAAGAAGGAACTTGAGTTGACCTTCTGGTAACATCAAATGCCAGCAGTTAGGCTACATGGGCCCAGCCCCTTCTATTTGTTTCGTAGCAGGGAAATACAAAAGACGGGGAATAAAACCCAGTTTTCCAGCAGAGTAGAGTAGCGCTTTAGCCACAGAGTCTGCCTTCTGTGTCCTTCTATCTCTGTGATCTACAAGGACTGGGAATCAAAACAGATCACAGTCATGATACCAGAGAGTATTAACCACTAGGCTCTATCTAGTCACTAAACCAAAACCACAAGGAAAGCAATAGACTTTCCCTTAGAAGGTAGCTTTATAGACTAGCATGAGCACAGTCCTGAGAATCAAGAAGCCTGGGTTTTATACCCATCTCTCCTAATGACTTGTTGTAAGACTTTGGCCAAGGCACTTGAGTTCTCTCTGCCTCAGGCTTTGCCACTGTAAAGTCATCATTCGCTCTCTCACAGAGGCTTAATTGATTAGTGTTTATGCAATGCATTGAAATGTTCCAAAACAAGGAGGTAAAATGTGCAGAGAATTAGTTAGTTAGTACAGAGGTGGCCAACCTGAGCCTGAGAAGGAGCCAGAATTTACTGATGTACATTGCCAAAGAGCCACATTAATACTTCAGCAACCCCCCGCCCACCAGGCCCTGCTGATCAGCATTTCCCCCTCCCCTCTGATCAGCTGTATTGGGGCCTGCAGGAGGCTCAGAGGGAAAGGAGCAAGGGCATAGCAGGCTCAGGAGAGGGGGCAGGAAGGGGTAGAGGTGGGGCAGGGCCTGTGGCAGAGCCAGGGGTTGAGCAGTGAGCACCCTCCCCAGCACACTGGAGAGTTGGCACCTGTAGCTCCATCCCCAGAGTCAGTACCTATACAAGGAGACTCATATTAATTTCTGAAGAGCCACATGAGACTCCAGAACCACAGGCTGGCCACTCCTGAATTAGTAACAAAGGAAAGGCAGCGAGAGAAAGGGTTCCATTTGCTCTGTAACCAACTGCTGTGTATATTTTTCTGACAAAAGTGTGAGCTTGAGAGAAGATGTCATGACTTGCCTGGGAGATTTCTAGGTAACCTGCAGTAAGAATGTCTCCTGCTACATCCTGTTCTGCCCCTGGCTCCTGGGATATAGGAGAAAGCATTTGAGAAATTTTCCATGTGGGTGAATTTGTGCCATGGGTCAGTGGCTCCCTTACCCATGAGGCTGGAGGGAGATGTGGCCTCTGATTGCCCAATCATGCATTGAACTCTGCCTCTTCCCCTCTGTCAGGCATCCAGCTGGTCCTTCGAGCCCGGGTGGTGTGATTTCCTAGCATGCTTACTCAATTATCACTTATCACCTTCAGGGGGCAGACATTCAAGATGCAAGATGTGTGCAATAGGGAAGCTCATACAGGCTGTAACCCATCAGCTCCTGGAGCAGCAGAGGATATGGATATTTGAATGAGGGTGCAGAGGACAGAGAGGGTGTTTGAGCTGATATTATCCTCCCCCCTCTATTTGGGGTCACATACCTTGCACATTCACTGCTTTTCTTTTTTAGAAAGGTGGGTCAAAGCTGCAAAATTCAGATCCAGGTCCTCATCTGAATTTCCCAGTGTCTGAGGCTTTTAGATTCCAGGGTTTTAGTTCAGGACCAGCTCTAAATTTCTTAAAGGGTCACTCAGCAAGTGTGAAATATTCTGAATTAGCAGCCCAGGACATGGAAGTGCTTTATCCACAGAACAGATATAACATAGACAGCTTCCTCATGCTGCCCTCTGAATGTACCTTAGACCTGACCTGGAAGGGCCACTGTATAAGGTGAGGAAATAGTTTAGTCTCCATGACCACTGAATCCTTGGCCTCCACACCAGATCAGACAAACTGCTAGACTTGCAGCTGAAGATGACTCTTGGAAGGGGGAACCAATCCCACCTAGAAGAGCTTGAGAACCTCCCAGTGGGGCTCAGGTGCTGACTCCTACTCACCGGGAACTCCTTGGGGTATCTGGATGTGTCTTGTTTATCTCAATAGGCCTAGCTTCCCCTTCTTGTTTTTACAGGAAACCTGCCACCATAATGTTCTCAGTGCACACAACAAACTCACCCACCAGTGTTGGACATGTTACCTGTTCCTCTTTTCTCCCTTTGCAGGTTCCCTCTCCAGCTGATATAGTAGAGCAGTCTGGGCAATTCATGAGGAGAGGAGGTTGCACATGGAATCTTGGGCCTGGCGCACAGAGTAGCCTAATTGACTGATTTCACATGGCCTCAAATTTACTTAAACTGGCCTTGGTTGGCCTTACAAGGGAGACGGGCAGCAAGGAGCCATTTCTGAATGACAATATCAATGAAAATTGTCTCTTTTTGCATTCTTATTTCTCAGCCAACTTTGTCCTTGGTTGCTGTGTAGGTGAAAACATCCTCCCTCTCCTTCCACTAAGCCATTGGTTCCCCAGTGCGGAGGAACATTGGGAGGCATGGCTGGAGCCCAGGCCAGCCCCCATGGGGGGCAAGGAGGAAGCACCACCCAGCTCCGCTTCTGGCCCCAGCGCCTGCTGCTGGCCCTGGGCCCAGAGCTCCACACTGGTTGCTCTGGCTGCCAGCCCCACACCTGCTGGCCTCGGTTCCTGGCCGAGGCTTCATTCGCGGCCCCGCCCCTGCCCCTAGCTGTGGGCCCCAGCCTCAGCCCGCTTACCCCTGTCCACATCCCCTGCTCCCAGCTCTGGGAGGTGGGAGGTGTGGACAGGGAAAAGGGGGCGGGGACACTGCACTAGGCAAAGGCCAGCTGGCTACACGGCTGTAGGGCTTCACTGAGGCAAGTACTTCTAGAGGATTCAAGGAAAGATTAGCTACATATGAACCAGAATATTGTGTGTACTGAAACCATCTAGAGAAGTAATCGCACAGGATAGCAGTCCTCATGCTTCGGAGCAAGCAGATCTTCTCACAGCTGGGGTCAGAGATTAGTAACCACACACATTATACATGCTGTAGCAGTGCACAATTATCCAGGAAATAGGCTTTCAGTTTCTCACCTATACAGCACTGTAGCCTCACACAGCACTCTGCACATGGAGATCAAGACACATTCCTTCCCCCAAGAACTTACTGTCCAAAATAGACATGGCAGCAGAAAGAACAATAGTGCAAGTGTGGGGATTATTGCGGGGGAGAAGGTAGGAAGGATTCCCAGAGTGGGTTTGAAGGAGAAGAGAGGTAACTTGGTCAGCCAAAAGAGAGAGACTTTCTAGGCATAGTGGCAGCCTGGCAGAAAGTGAGCAACCAGGAGCTGAAGATAAACTGAACATGGGAGTTGAAAGTAGTAAGAGAAGAGATGTAGGTGGGCAGGAATGTATAGAGCTGTGTAAATGAAGATGAGCCTGAATATGATGCATTGAGAGACAGGAAGCCAGTAGAAAAAACTTGATCAGAAAGCAAGAGGAGATGATGACTTAACATATTGAATAGAGTGGATTGGGGAGAAGGCAGGTGGGAGAGGAGAAGGTTACAATAGTCAGGGCAAAAGCTCACCAAGGTCTGGACAAAGATTTTAGAGCAGGGATAGTGAGCAAAGAGCAGATTTCTGTTCCATAGAGGTGACAGGGTACTGGCCCAGAGGGCCTTTCTTGGGAGTGGGGAGGGCAGTTCCTACGGCCCAGTAACTTCAGGTGCAGTATTTATAAAAAGGAGACATGACGAACAGCAACAGGAGAGTGTGTAGCTGTTAAGTTTTTTACTGGAAGTTGTAATCATGGTGAGTGCTTGTGTCCTCTTTCCCTGCAGATACCAATGTCATACGGTATATCCAGCTGACCGAGATGAAGCTTAGCAGATGTTCCCAGAGGGAGAAAGAAGCCTTGTAAACAGGAACCTGCTTCAGTGACAAGGGGGACATTTCCTTCCCAGTTCTCATTGGGTGGATTTGTCCATTTACTTCACTCTGTCCCCATCTCTCCATCCTCCCTCGAGCGCTCTTAATTTAATTCCAGTTTTAGAAGAGACTTGGACTCTGGGTTTGGCTGCTTGGCAGCACAGTGGTCATAACCCAGTCCCCTCAGTGGGAGAGCACGGTGGCTGCAGCCTGCCTGATTCCAGGACAGTGGCAGAAGGTTGGAGGAAGAGATGAGAGGCACATTTTCAGCCTTGGACTGAGTGCTTGCTGCAGTTCTGCACTGAAGAAAACATCTGAGGCTATGATTTACCAATCAACAAACTGGACACAAGCATTTCCTACTGGTAGCGATCACTGGAATTCTACAGAGCCAGAAAACTAAGAGAGCTGTTGGCCACTTCAGGAGGGGAAGCAGATTCCCCTTTCACCAGTTCCCTTGTGCCTTCCTCTCCAGCTCTGTATTTTGAGGCCCTGTAGGAGTTCACGTACTCCAGAACCAATGCCAATTAAACCCAGTCTAAACATCTTTTTAATAAAAGCACAGAGCATCCTGTGATACTCCTAAACAGCAGTCCCAATGCTGGGAGAGTGAGTTCTGGGAGTGCTGTGGAACTCTGAAGGGTATGAGGTGCACTGCATAGGACAGGGATTGCACTGTGGAATAATTATCTGTCAGTAAAAATTGTGAATGGTCAACAATTCCACACATTACTTTTAGAAGGGGTTCCTGGGTTCCTAATCTCCAGAGAGGCAGCATGGTCTAGAGAAATAAGCATGGGGCTGGCAACCAGGAACACCAAAATTCTTATGAGCTCTGCCAATGCCTTGCTGTGTGGGCTTGGGCAAGTCACTTTTCCTCTCTGTGCCTCATTTTCCCCATCTGTACAATGGGGACAATAGCACTTCCCTACCTCACAGGGGTGTTGTGAGGATTTATTAGTTAATGTTGTAAGTAAAATTACAGTAATGTACAGTGCTAAGTATTATTAGTACACTGGATTGAGGTTGCAATCTGTCTGGCTTGTGTTAGTGCTTCCTGTGTTCTTTCCTTTTAGGAAAATTAATGCTGGTGAAAGGTGCAGGTTTGACCACCCTGGAGCCTGAAGACCTGTTTCTTCACTGAACAGGTACCATCAGTCCAAACTTCCCCAAATTCCCCCTCAGATCACCTCTGGGGGTCAGCAGGGAGTTCAGTCTCCATGGCCCATCAGCTCTTAGTCTTTTTGCTGAAACTGCCAACAAGGGAATCCTTTAGTGATGTGAACACACATCCACTGGGAAACAACTCTTCTCCCCTCCCTACAAGTGATTCCAGATGGTGCACTGAGCACCCCTCATACAGTCAGGGCTTTCACTCAGCGTGTGAACTGGCTGTTGTCCTCCAGCTGTCAGTATGGAAATGAGCCGTGTACAGCACAACTGATGGGTTTGATGAGGAAAATGGGCTCCAGTATCCCACACCCCATCAAGGGATACATTGCATCTTCTGGGCAAAGGGCTTGGAGGGTCAGGGTAGATAAATATCTAGACCAGCTGAAATGTATCCCTCAGGAAAACGCCCAATAGAACAGCACGATGGTGCCACCTTAAAGTCAGCACGCAGGATGCCCGCCCTACATGCCCACCCCTAAGACTGGCCCTGCCTCCACTCAGCATGGCTGGGATGTAAGGCGGTAAAGAGGCTGGAGCTACTGCCACCATCATCATAAGTCCAGGGTGATGATAGACTAAGGAGAGAAGTTCTTTAGATGACCCTGCACTGAACCTCAGCGAATATAGAGCAATATAAAGAGAGCTAGAAGGCTGGCTGGCTAATGTGCTGGAAGGACGTACAGTGCTTTAGAAGACAAGGTCCCTGCTCCCAGGAGCTTATACTAAATCCTCCACAGGTCTGGGGCTGCTGGGGGGGGGTAAAGGGGACAATGGCACCCACAGACAACCTTCAGGAGGCCCCAAATTATTGTCAGAAAGATCAAAATATGTACCATATCTACAGTGCTCATCCTTTATGTAAACTATGTTAGCAAAATACTGACCCAGTAGCCACATTTTCCTTTCTTAAAATTCTTAACATCCAAGGTTTCCCAGGGGTCTAACCAACCCCTGGACTCCTGGAAGGTTGTCTGTTTTTTAAATAGGGTTGCCAAAATACCCACTTGTCACCCTAATAATGGGACCTGACAACCAGCTCTGACCCTCAGTGAAACCTGTATGATACACCAGTTCACTATGCAAATGCAATATGACTGGGACAGAGATGGCAATCTGTTATTTATCCACTTATTTCACACACTGCCGTGGCTCGACTACAGCTCACTGCCCAGAACTTCAGAGGGCACAGCAATCAGGAACAATCCTGCAGTGTGGATGAACATCCCCTCACTGCCACCTGATAGGGGCTGCAGGAAAGCACAGAAAGGGTGTTTGTGTGAAGTGGGGTGGTGGACTTGCCAGTTTTAATGAGTAAGACACCTACTTTTGGTCCCTTCTGACACACTCAAGCCCTGAACTTGAACTAATGGGGTGGGGTACGTGCATTCACCCCTCCACACACTCTCAGCCCCAACTCTTTTGAGGTGGGCCTATTTGCAGGCAGTATATGAATACTGTAACTCAGTCACATTACCTGGTGGGAGGCAAGGGCCAGACAGAGGGAGATGGAAGCCAAACAGTGGACCAAGCTATTTGGGGGAAGGAGTAGGACCAGAGAATGAGGTCCAAGCTGGTGATGGGGAACAAATGAAGAAGCCAGCCTGTGGACTTAGAACAAGAGCTAAGCTGGAAGGAGACCAGACCCAGGGTCTAGTCAGATTATTTGCAGCTAAATAAAACCCAGTTTAATTGGCAGGATACACAACAGGGGAAAAGGACAATGAGATTAGAGAGGACTTTCCAGCTGTGGGGGCAGAAGAGACTTCCTCCCTTTGTCACAGAAGCATTTTTAAGTATGTGAGAAAATATTAACACAACAGGCTGCAAAATTTTTCTGAGCACATGAGGACCCTTACAATGGAGGAGAGGGGTCCAGCAGTGGAACAATCCTTCACTTAAAAATAAGAGGTTGCTGCTTTTCAGAAGAGAAAAAGTTGAGGTCTTGGCCACTCATGCTCATAGAAGATCTTGATGACTCTTTTCATTAGTCTGACGGCATTAACCCAAGCGTTTTGACCAAATTCCAAGCAGAGCACTTATATGCTAACCCCGCAGAATTTCCCCACCTGTTCCAGTTGTATACAACGTGCTTCACATCCGCTCCTAAACTGTAGCATAGTGTCACTGTACACTATTAGACAGCTGAGGCATTCCACCCCAGAGGTGGCTGCATTTTGGTGGTGGGTAAAGTGACATACCAAGAGTCTATGTTTTGTTCCACATTTAAGATTTCAGTTCAGTCTGTTGGTTGTTCCCTTTTCTTTGGGCTCAATGCAATCTTTCATGGGAGTGGCTGACCACATGGCCCTTCTGCCTCTACCCTCACTTGCCCCTTTGCAGACACACATACACAGAGGAATGTGGACATGCTTACTGAATTCCTGTGTGTAACTACATACTTAGTGCTGTGATTTGAAGAACTGGGCAGGGCTATTTCCACTGACAGGAGGTGTTGTGGGAGGGCAGCGAGTGGTCCCATGTGGGATGCCTTGGGGGGTGCTCCCTGTCATCAAGAGCCCGTTAATTGTGCCACACTTAATTAGCAAAGCTATTAGTATCACTACAGGCTTAATGTTACGCTACGAGGCTCATATTTGTGTCACTGCAACCAACGTTCGATCTTAGAGAAATGCCTGTTTGGATTCTCGTTCAGTTCCTAGGTTTCTAAATGCTATGGGTTAGGTCAGTTCTGACACATTAGGTTCTGTATGCTTGTCCTTACCTGGGTGATGGTGGTGAAAAGAGAGAGCATATTCCTGTCTGAATGAATCCCTGCAAATCTACAACATAAGCCAGGTGAATTCATAGCAGCTTGATGGGGATATAGTACCATGGTGGGGCCACTCAGGACCCTGCAGAGGCAGTGGGGAAAGACCTCAGAACCAAAACACTTCCAGAACCAGAGGCTCTTGCCACTTGAGCTAAAAGACTATTCTTCAGTTGTTGCAGTAATGGGCCCACCCAGCTGAGTATTTCAGAGTCAATCCAGCTGAAGGCAGTGGTACATACAAACATCAGTTCATTACAGTGATGGTTGTGGGGAGAGGATTCCTTTGGTGGGGAAGCAAGATACAACTGTGTACCAACAAGGAAATTAACTGGTTGGCCTAGTTTGTCTCATCCTCTTGGTTGCCTGCATTCCCTGGCTTAGGGAAAATTTTTGCCCTGCATTGCATGGATGTGCTGGAAGGCAAAAGGATATGGCAAACCTTGCCCCGCGCCTCGCACAACTGTGTGGGAGCAGAGACTGATACACTGAACACTCCCAAGCACTGACTGCTAGACTGGGGACCCAGCCAATAGGTTGGCTGGTCTTCCACAAACCAGAGCAAGGAGGCAGGGCCTCCAGGTTCCCTACATCCATACCACAAGGAGTAGCAGGCACTGGGGCTGGTTGGTTGATGGAGCAGTGCTCACTGCAGAGTGCCTCGCCTCAGGACCCCTCTGCCATCCTAGCAGGATGTCTACTGGAGCTAAAGCCAGGCTACTACAGCTCTGCTACCCTTGTCCCCTGGCACGCTTTTGGTGAGTTGGGGCAGGATCTAGCAAAGGGCTCTAAGGAAGAGAGCTCCAGTCCACACTCAGAGGCCAGTGCAAGGCTGCGTGTTTTTCATGCAGCAAAGTGGCTCTGCTGAATGCAGGTTAGACGGGAACAAAGAAAAGTAGCAGGCAGCTGCCTGCTCTATGGGCTGTAGCCTATTCAGTGTTCTGACCACTGTGCTAGGGAGTGAGGTTGCGTTACAGGAAGGGAGGACTTCATAAGAATGATCCCCAGCCTTCCTTGTTCCCTGGGCATCAGCCAAGGGTTACAGATGGTGGCAACTCTGCAATAACCAATTTTCACAGCCTGCTGCTTCCCCACTGCCCCTACTGATTCTCACTAGCTTCCTGAGTCTCCCTGGGAAGGGCTGAATCTCTGCCAGCTACCCAGCCCTTCTGACAGCAACCACTGTAGGGGAAGGGGAATGAAGCATACCATTGGAGCTGCACACGGTAGTTTGGGAGGCAGAATGGGATACTTGAATTGAAACTTGTCCAGGACATTGGGCTTAGCAACCATCCTCATGTAAAAGTACCAATGGACTTTCAATGACCACAAGTGGCCAGGACCTTGGTTTTATATCTCATCTGAAACACAGTGCCCCCAACGGCTCAGTGCCCCCCAGCACCTTGCTCATGCACTGGTGCAAGATTGACAAAGAGGGAATCACCAGTGTCACTCCCTGTATTCTCCTTGGGAGCTGAGTGTAACCCAAATGTATGTTGCCTTGTGTCTTGTCAGCACCACAAATTCACAATCATGCCTCATGACAAGTTGGCCGTTACTCACGTTAGACCCAAATTTACCTCAGGCCATGCAGATTGGTATTCATTACTGTGAAATCTCAACATCAGAAATGCAAAATCTGGACACTGAGATTATAGAAAACTTCTTACACATCTGAAGGATTCTGTCAAGATAAAACTCCTATAGTTAATAAACCTGGTCTAGATTATGAAAGCATAAACTGGAATTAAAACAGAAACCACTTTAACTGGCTGCTCTGTTTTCATCATTTATGACAGCATTCCCCACCTTGTGTGTGCATGTGCGCCAAACAATTTCATGAGGACACGAGTGAGGAGGAGGGGATGGGGCAGAGAAATTGGCCCATCCTCCACAGCTGCAGGTGACTCTGACTGCCTCCTATCTTCCCTCCCTGCTTCTGCAGGGGCCCCCAAATGCAGCTAACACTCAGGCAGCATCCTGCTGACCCAGGCATCTTTCTGCTCCTGCAGCAGAGAGCCCCCATGCTCCCCGTCAGCTGTGAAAGCATCTGCCAATTCCCTGTCGGGGGATGCTCAGACAAAAGAAGTGTTGGTAGTTGATTTATGCTGTTGGTTTATTTTCTGCATTTCACTCAGCTTGGACAGTGAAATTAGCCTGGTCAGTTCACTTTGCATTTATGGGCAATTTCAGTTTTCATGCATTAGTCAGTGCTCTAGTGTTTTGAGTTTTTGAAATAGCAGGACTAGATTTACATCCAGTAACCCAACAGTTTGCACTGAAATTAGCTGAGAGAAACTATATGAACCCATTTCTATTCATACTGAGTTTTGTTTAAAAAACACCACACATCTTTGGAGGTGGGGCCTAAACTACTTGATCATGTCCCTTTATAGGAAAGAGCTCACCCCCTCTTCCAAATGACTTGAGCTGTCTGATATTAAACATACCCATTTGTTTGCCTGTCCCTGTTCCACCTTAGGCCAATATTACACATTTGAATCTTGGGGATTTGTGAGTCATGATGCAATCTCAGTAGCTTGATCATAAGCAGCTTTGCTTTCACTGTCTGTCTCACTCACACACACATTCTTGACATGAACAGATCTCAGAAGAGTAGAACAGGTCTCCTCTCGCTCTACCTGGCATGACAACATTTTAGACATGAAAAGCAGCAAGAAGAAAAATCCCACACTCTAACTGGAAGGATATTGAATGTATTAAAAACCTCAACACCACCATGCTTTTGCTATAAGTATTTACTGCCTATAGAGAAGAAAGAGCACCTGCCAACATTAAATGATTTAATCTACTTCAGCTGAACTGATAGGCAGATTAAAAATTCCTATCTAGGAACCTTCAGTTTGTGTGTGTGCACATACAGCAGGCTGGAAACTTAGCCTCACTGGCTTGCCAGAGGCAAATGGAAATTCAGTTTTGCTGAGAAAAGGAGGGGAGCTACCTCTGAAGGATAGGAGAGCCCGTTTAGCACTTAGCCAGTGTAGCATCAGACCCTGCAATTTGAGGAGCACCCACAATTCCCATTGATTTGAATGAAATTAAGGGCACTTCATGCTGGATTTGCACTGCTTCAGCAGGGTTTCTATCTAGAACAAGAGTTACAGGTCCCACTGCAGAAGAGGAAGAATAGAACTATAATGTGGGTTTGAACGGCTGCTGAAACTACATCAGGTCACTGACACTGTTTCATGCAGAGGGAGCTGAAGGGGAAGAGTGCACAGGACAAGAGCGGCCCGTTAGTAAGAATGAGTGAAGATGATACACTGAAAATTAGGGCTGGGGCAAATCTCTAGTTACTGATGTACTGGGTCTCCCAAGGATTTAATTTTTGTATGGCAATCAATCTGCATTGGGCACAAGTGTGCTATTTAAATTGGGCTTTGTTTGTTTGGGCTTTTTGTGGTTTTTTTTTTTTTTTTGGTTTAGTGTTAAAATGTTTTCGAACTGTATATTGAAGTTTCCATCTGCTCATCAATAAAACAAGGAGAAAACCACAGGAGTATCTAAGAACCTGAAAACCAGCATCTCTGCCTGGTTCAGGTGAAGGAGATACAATGGGCATGGGGCTTGCTGAACATCTGTGAGAGGAGGAGGTGCCGCCACAGGCTGGAGAAAAAAGTCTTAGGGAGCCAATCCTTGGAGTGAGGGCAGGGAGATAAAGAGTGATGTTTGCTGCTCTGAAAGCTGGGGAGAGGCTGATGGGAGTGTCATGAGAGCCCTTGTGGGAAAAGGGAGAGTTGGTCTGGGAGGTATTGAGCAAAGAAGAACATGAGAGAAAAATCAGGGTAAAGAAGATGTGGTAGGAGGATAAGAAAGATGGAGGAGCCACCACCTGACCTGTCTCTGGGACCCAGCTTCTAGCTCTTTCTGGATGACTCAGCCATCTAGGGAATTTGTGCTACAGCTAAGGGTCTGTCCCCTGAAAATGTTGGAGGGAGTAGTCAGACAGACAGCTGCCTCCTTAGGGGAATGCATGGGGAGGTCACCTGGAGGAGGTAGAAGTCTGCTAGGTTTCTGCTCCAGGAGGAATTGCTAAAACAAGTAAATACAGGTTGAGGTTGAGGTTGAGGAACAGTTTGGTCCCGGCCATCTCCTCCTGAAGGGAAGGGTTGTGAGGTTGGGTATGTAACACAGCTGAACTAAATTTGGACAAGACATTTCTGATCTGCCACTGGTGATGAGTGACTGTTTAGGGTGGGGGGGTGACCTGTAACATTTTTGGAGCTGACTTTCCCCTTCCTAGTCTGGATAAGCAGCTAAGCTTGGTTTACTTTATCTGAAACAAACCTTTGAGTATAGTCTTTTTCTGTGCTTATGCATCCCTTTGCCTATTTTGCTGCTTTTTATTTCTGCCAACACACACATGAACTAGCATACCTCACTATTACCTGACCAGCCAGCTGCAGGAGATCACCAATAGGGATATAGAGCCTTTGCCTGTACTGTAGGTAAATTTGAATCCAGGACAGGCTGGGAAGTGAGGGGGAGCATTTAGCATTAGTTTTTCAGGTAGCTGTTTAGGGGGTGTACAGGAACTGAGCTGCTGGGTCTCAGTCCAGTTCCCAGGAGTGAGAAGGGAGTTTAGTCTCTTTGATCAATTCTAATTGCCACCACAGGGAGCAATTAGTGCCAATTGTGGGGGTTGGTTTTGGCAATGGGGATGCTTATCCTCAAGGAAGTGACCTGATACAGTTTGAGCAGCTGTTCAAACCCACATTATAGTTCTACTCTTCCTCTTCTGCAGTGGGATCTGTAACTCTGGTTCTAGATAGAAACCCTGTTGATGTTTCCATGTATGCTGCTGGGGAGAGGTATGAGACTACTCTTATACATGCAGTTTAATTGCTGGCAGATTTTTGCTTTTATCCGGCTTACCCAGAAAGAAACATATAGACAAAGCAAAGGCAGCTGTGGGATTTGCAGTTGGGAAGTAGCTCCTGAGCGCACAGATTCTCATCTTTCAAGCAATGTTGGCTGGACTGCAGCTGATTTGTCAGCCAGTCTTATTCCTTGCTGGGTTCTGATAACCTGAGACAGGCATCTGGCTGGATAAATTGTAGCAATCAGCTCAGGAAACCCTCATGGAAGTAAAGATTTAGCATTTCTTTACTCAGCCACATAGCATTGGGTTACAGTGAAACTTGCTGCAGATTATAAAAACATTATTACATCACAAAGTACTTTACCTTCCACCCCACCAGAGTGGCTCCACATGATGTTCACAGGAATGTAAGCACTTCCATGCCAAATTAGTCCAGTAATCCATCTAGTCAATATCCATCCGCCATGTCATCAAATCAGCAAGCTGTATGTGTTTGAGCCAGGGAGTTCACAGAGGCCCATGCCTTGAAAACAGCCCAGCAAGCTACAGCTGCTGAGCCATTTCCCAGGATCCTGCCCCATGTCATCAGCTCAGCAGCGATGCTGAGCCAGTGCCATGGCAAAGGCCGGTGCCTTGGCACCAGCGGAGCAAGCAGGGAATGGTGACTCACAGAGACTGGTATGTTGATTTCAGCCAAACATGACAGCATTGCCACCTCTCCCAGAGGCATCACATTGTGATGGTGCTTTGCTTAAAGCCTCAGCTGCTGGAATCCGGTTGTTTCCCCCCCTAAAAGTCAGTGTTTAGCCCTCACGGAATGTGAAGGAAAGCTTTAAAAATGTGATCCCTAAACACACCAGCATCAGAAAGCCAATGGCAAGAAGGTCAAATGTGTTTTTAAAAGTCTTCTGATTTTTGGAATGGGGGAGTTTGCTGGTGATTTTTGAATGTTTGGGGCTGGCAACGCTGCATATTGAAGCATTTGAGCTAATGATATCAGAGGTCTGTGCCTTGCATCTACCCTGAAAACTGGAGTACTGAGCCAGTAACCTGCTGCGCCCTGGCTTCAGCCCAACAAGCTAGAGGCTCTGAGCAAGAGACTGCACAGAAGCCTGTGCTCGGACCTCATCACACCAACGTAAAGGTGCTGAGGCAACAACATCAAAGGCCCATCCTTGAAATTGTCCTAGCAAGCTGGAGGTGCTCAGCAATGATCTCACAGCAGACGACCCTCTATCAGACCAACAAACTTCAGTCACTGAGCCAATAAACTCATAAGGCTCGTCTCTTGACATCAGATCAGCAAGCTGAGCTAGTGAGATCACAAGGCCTGTAACTAGGCATCACCCCGCAGCATTGCTACTTTTTACCTTTGCTAGCCCTGCCGGCTCATCATAGCTTTGGGAGAGCAAAATCTATTTTCTTTTGACCTGGCATCAATATAATTGTTTCCAAGACAAGAGAATGGGGTTTCCCCACTGTAAATGAGGGTAGACAATCAGTGGTGGCTCCAGGGACCAGTGCAGCAAGCACATGTCTGGGGTGGCAAGCTGTGGGGGCGGCCTGCCCTGCTTCAGCAGTGGGTAGCCAAAGGCGCAGTGCCGCCAGATCACCCGCAGAAATTCTGCCGAATCCCCATGACCAGTGGACCGCTGTGCTTGGGGCGGGGGAAGGCTGCCCCTGCAAACAATAATGCAGCTTGACTCAGCTCTGAAGTTGAGTTTGTGACGCTGTCAGTTCGAAACATCATCTTTTCATTTGGAGTGTGAGCACATCCGAATGGGAATCAATTAGAAAATAAACAAAGAGTCCTACAATGCCATTTTTATAGAGTCCCTTTGCAAAGCTGAATCTTGGTTTGCTTGCTCAAGAAAGGGAGCTCTCTCCAACTAGGATGCAGGCAGTCCTAGGCAAAATGTGTCTCATTTTTGGTTATCAGGGACATGGCCACCCTTTCTAGTTTCACCAGTGACTCACAGGGTGTCTTTAGCATGTCACTGAATCTCTGAGGCTCAGTTTCCTCCGCTGTGCTTGGGCATAATAATAGTAGCATACTTCACAGGTGCATTGAAGAATTTAGTAACAATGTTTGCAGAGCACTTTTGAAGGATTATATGAACATAAGGTATTAGTATTGTCAAAGACAAGAACGCAATCTGTTGCTGAATAATTCATTTGATGTGAGAAACAACCAAGTTGTTGAACAAAATTGCTGTACAGTGAAACATAATTGCAAAGTGGCTACAAAGAGTAGGATACAAATGGAGCTTTCAGATTGGCTGATGATGATGTCGTAGCCAAAAACAATAATGCCAAGTGAATGCACGTCTGTTTTCATACTTTGTATTCAGTATATTTATAATAATGCTTTGCCCTTCACTAGCCTTTCATCTCAGAATCTTAGTGCACTTTACAGATGTTAATTACACTTTATAATACATCTGCAAAATTGATATTATAATCCCCATTTTACAGATAGGTAAACTGATTAATAGAGAAATTAGGTGATTGGCCCAAGGCCACATAGGTGAGTGAGTGGCTGGGAAAAGAACCCCAGATTCTGGCTTCTAGTATCTTGGTCTAACTAGAGACCACACCTTCCTCCCTTCCATGGCAGCAGTTAGATCATCTTAAGCCACTATGAACTTCTAGAAGATGACAGCACATTGTAATCATTTGCCCTCTGCCTCGGGTCTTACAACACATGGCAGGTTATAGTCATCCAAAAGCTGCTATACCCTGCTGCTTCAGCGTGCAGTGAATTTATACTTCTGAATGATAGCTGATTGAAAGCCATAAAATCTGGAGTCCTCTATTTATGTACCAAAGTAGTACAGCTTGGGCAGCAGCAATGTCCGCTTCCCCTTCTCAGTTCCGCTGGTATGACTCAGTCCTGACCTAGAGGGGCCATCTCTCAGGATGATGGAGGATTTCAGACTCCGTGGTCTGTTTAGTCCTTAACCTCTCTGCTTAGCCTGCCAAGAGAGGAACTAATTAGTGCTGACTGTGGTGTGATGTTACTTCGGTTGTAACCTCTTTGAGGCAGGGACTGTGCTAATGCTGTATCTACAGTTGGTAATTTTGTTGAAATATGCTGGTTCGTTGAAAGGGAAACATTTCATGGAGACACAGGAGCAAGTTAGAGAAACTCCATTGCCTGGTGCTTAGACAGAGCACTGCCCTGTGATGTGGGAAACTCAGGTTCAAGTTCCTTCTCTTCCTGATTTAGTGTGATCTGGGATAAAAAATTAACTCTGGATAAGGCAAAAGCATTGTCTTGAACCTGGAGCTCTCTCAGGCCATCCTGGTGCCATATTCACACGTTTCAGCCTAAAAATGGACAATACTAGTGACCTGAACCAGAGACCAAAGGGTGAAAGGCTCCTTAGTTCATCACCAACCCTGTTTCTCCGATACTGGGCACAGTCAGTCACATCACAGGGGGGACGGGTGGAGGCAGCATATAGCACACTCATACAGTGAAGGTGGAGGTCTGTATATTAGTAGAAGTACCTCTCTGCAATCTTACTGTACACAGAGCACAGCTGAAATGCTTAGGGCTGTTTAATGGCTTTGGTAATGGTATTGATCTCCTATCCTTTTAAAAAGGGATTGGAAGATTAATCTGATCTGTAAGAGTGTCTCTTATTATTTACTTTGCCAAAGAAGAGGATTAGATATCAAAGAGGAACAGAAGAGACTATAGATTGGAAGTATGCATTTGCACTGCAAGATAAATGCACATCCACTTACAGTTCGCCATAAATGTGTTTAAAAGAACAATTCCCAAGAACTTTCCAGGAGGTTTTGGTTTAAAGAAATAAGACAATAGCAATAAATAGAGGGGAACTCAGTGATACAGTGAACTGGCTTTTAACCTGTTTAGACCCTAGTTCAGATCATCAACAATATTCACCTGAACTCCACCTGCAGAATCTTTATTACATGTTATAGCATATGAGGCAGATTGAACAAAATTTTCACAGCCTAGTTTGGATTTGTGGGGCTAGAAGAAAAATGAATTTTGACTTATGAGCTGGAAAAGTCACTGAGAAAAAATAAATTGAGAAACTCCATGATGGCATTTTGACCGTCACTTTTCAGAGCATAGAAACTGTTGGTCAGTGCTGCTTAGTCTGCAACGCCCTTTTAGAAATATTCAGGTTTCTTTTTCTTGCCACTTTGAGCCATAATTTTCTCACCCATATTTCAAATGGCTCACAAGGCATGCAACCTGTTTGTGCATCAGCACTTCTGAAGCAATGTTGGCACAACTCAGGAGTTGGAGAGTTTGTATGCTGGCTCTGCAATAGGAGTGAACAAAACATTGCAGGCTGACCACAAACAGTGACTTTTCTGTTTTTTTGTTTTTTTTTAATGTTTCAGCGTCTCTTACAAATCAGCAATACCTTCAAGGCTAGATATACACACACACAGAATCGATGCAATGAATAACCTGTGTGTTTTCAGCTTGCAGGAAATACCTAAAATGGCCACTGTAATTCCATTCAAACTGCATTCTAAAACTGCCCCAAAGTCCCACCACAGTACAAAAGGAAAGATCCAGAAACCACTGACCTCCACATGTCCCAGTCACCAGGTGCCTCCTTCCCATTGCTCCTTCCAATAATGGTTTGTTAAAAATATATATATATATTTTTTGAAGTCAGTCTTTCTTGAATTAATAGTTATCCATGTCAGACAGTACTTCCATCCTCTCTGTCAACCCTGATCTGGAGCTGCAGTTGGCCAGAGGTTTGCAATTGTCCTGCTAGTTGTGCAGAGATAATTATGGTATATTATCTTGGGTCTGGAGATTTCTGGTCAGCACCTCCTCAAATGCCCTGTTCTGAAATGAAGAAGGCTAATTAACCCAAAGTATCTAAGAAGGGGTTAATCCTTCCCTTTTCTCTCTATAACTACTCTTCCCCTAACATGCCAGATGGGCAGCAGGGTGAAACTCATTATGTGGGAAATTTTCATTTTGGATTTCAAATTATGTGCATCTGGGTTGGTGTGACAGAGCTCAGAGATACAAGGTGGGTGAGGTAATAGCTTTTATTGGACCCACTCTTGCTGGTGAGAGAGACAGGCTTTTGAGCTTATCCAGACCTGAAGAAGAGATCTGGGAAAACTCGTCTCTCTGACCAATAGAGGTGGGGCCAATAAAATCTATGACCTCACCCACCTTGTCTCTCTAATAGCCTGGGACCAGACGAGCTACAACAACACTGCAGCCAGCGCTCAGTAAATTAGAGAGCCCCTTAGACTGTTTAGAAAGCTACAGTGCAGTTGTCAGAGAAGCCTGAGAACAGCTGTTGTGGCTGTAGCTTGTGGATTTACAGAACTGCTATTGCTGGTGATGGTGCATGAAAAAGAGTGACCCCAGCCGGACTCCAAGACCAGCAGTTGGGGAGGGGCGAATATCCCAACTTGTAAAACAAATCAGATTTCACCCAGAAATCATTGGAAGACAATAAACATAGCACCCTGCAATGCCATGTCTACAGTTCCTATTAAGCAGGGGACAGCAGTGAAGGGATGTTATTTATAAGTGGTACACTGCAGTGTAAGTATTGCAGTTTTGTGTTAGAGGCTGGGTACTGAGAAATAACAGTATTCATAAAGAGACGAAAGTAAGGGATTCACCTACAATCCTGGGCTAGCGAAGTGCCTATGGGTGTATTCAAGAAGTTTCTACCTTTGATGTTCTGATGCAGATGCTGAAGGCAAATGGCAAACAGAAGCAGGCAGCCACTCTGAATATATCTGCTGGTTGCAAAAGTCCCCAGCAAAGAGCAGCTTGATCTAATAAGCGAATTTTCCTCTGACATTCAGCCACCGATTTAATAAAATAAATGAGTGGCTGCCGAGAAAGTGGCTTGTCATCAGTTGCAATAAAAAGAATCTATAGTTGATTGTAACTTGGCCACTCCTTCTGTGACTGCCGCCCACAGGCCCAAGAGCAGAGAACAAAACAGCTCCTTTCCCACGCTGCTGTTGGTTTGCCCACAGATATTTTGATCATCCAATATATTTTTTCCTTCAAGGTCAGAATCCTTTTCTTCCTGTAAGGCAAAACCTGCCAGGGCTTTTTCTGGAATTCCCCTTGCAGAGTTGAAGGCATTTCTTAAAAAGAGCTCCATCAGCTTTATACAGTGTTTGTAAGCCCTCATAGTAGTTAGTATCATCGATGTTGCTGACGCTTTTGACTATGAAAACAGAAAGCAATTTATAAGTCTAGTTTTCACTATCCTTGTTATTTTCCTAACTGCGGAGGGTGGGGCTGGTTACTTGTTCTCAGCTCTGGAGCAAGCTCTCCCAGGTAAGCAGTAAACCCATCACTTTTTGTTCTGATCTTGGTGACTAATGAGAATAATGGATCCCTGTTCTCTTTCTAGCATCCCTTTCTTCATTTGCAGACAGGCACATCTCCCCCTCAGACATCTTTTCTCCTCACCAACCCTTCCCAGCTCCTCTGGCTATACTCCTTGGTTTCAAACTCTCTCATTTTCTCTCTCTCTGCTGTACTCTCTACTTTGTCCATGTCTCGGAGTGAAGCCCAGAATGACGATGGAATTGAAACTAGGATCTAACCCCCCTCAAGCAGGGTGGAATAGCACTTCCCTTGCTTACTATGGACAGTCCTGTCAGCGCCACGTGACATAGTAAATCCCCTTTTTTTTGCATTAGCATTGCTCTGTTAATTCATATTCTTCACTCACTTTAGCCCTAGATCCTTCATTGCAGTTCAGCTGCCCACCCAGTATTCCACCAGTCTCTAACATGCTTTTGCTTATTTGTTCCAGTATGAATCAATCCAGCTTTATTAAACATGGCATCTTTCATAGCAACTGAATCCCCAAGTGTCTAATAGCAGACCATGAACATTATCTGGGATAAATGACTGCAAAGAGTAAATACACTGCAGAGTGAATGCATTCAGTTACTTTATATTTATCTTTACTAAAGCTCATGTCATTCCAGCTTCCAGAGCTCATACTGCATATCCTTCTCCTCCTCCACAGTATCACTGATTCCTTCCACCTTTCTCTCAGCTGCAGCTCTGATTAACACAGTCTCCCCTGCATCCTCTTGATCTGCTCATGAAAATATTATTTAGGCTGCACTTGTGACAGATACTCTGAGAGGCCCCACTAGACAGCTCTATACATGACAGTGCATCCATCTCATTAGTTCCACCTAATTATTATTATTTGTCCTGCAGTAGTGCCCAGTGACAACACGCCAGGTGCTGCACAGACACAGAACCAAGATCCCTTCCCAAAAGTGTCCAGATTTCGCTAGCTTTTCTACACAAGTATCATGTGGAGAAGGGTCAAATTGTCCTCTTTTTTTCTGTGCATGGAGGGAGGGGATGAGAAGCCTGTGGTTGCACTACTGGGGAGCAGAAAAGGGAGGAAGAATGTTTCTATAGCATTCTTTTACAGAAATCCCTCCTTGAGCAATGGTTCCATGCATGGGGGAGATATACATCCTCTCCCTACCACCCCTGGGAATAAACACTGCTACAGTGTCAGTATTAACTTTTCCACGGAGAGATTCTTGGTACTATTGAACCTTCCTCTGAAGGCAGGGCTGAGGGAGAGAAGGTGGTGAGGGGAGTAGTTGGCAGGGGAGTGTGTTGCATGAGGATTCAGTTGGATCTGTACTGCCAGGAAACCTTAAACAGTGGATTGCAGGGGCTAAAGGGGGAATGTGGAGGATCCAGCTTTCCTCCCCTCTCCTTGCAAAGAGCAGAGGGAGAGATCCTTTCCTTGTCCCTCTCCCTGGCTTGTGGAAAGCAGAGCTCCAACACAGCCTGTCACCCAAACCATGAAGCAGGCATCTGTGAGTTCTAGAGGTTCAACCCCACTTCTTCAATTAGAAGGAAAAACACCTTAGGTGGAAGAGAGAGGAAACTCTGTAAGGGGAAGCTCACTTGGTTTCCTGTCACTGAATAAAGTTTCCCATGTAAGGGACTGCTTAGGCCTTAGTCGCTTATGTTCAGCTAGAAGAACATTTAATGGACATGGCCTAGCAGACAAACACTTATTTAAGGACTGCAGATCTTGATGAAGGGAAATGCTTTTTCCCTTCTGCGCCCACCCAGTCCTCCACCACCTCCATTTTATCCTTCCCTCCCCAAAATTAAAAACGAGCAGGTCCAGGGCTGCTCTGGATGCACTGAAATACTTTTTCAGGAACTATTAAAAAAAAAACAAAAAGGCCTGTGGCAGCTTTCACAAGTCATTCTTCTTCCTAATGAATCATTAAAGGGATGGTTCTTTTGGCGCATTGCTTACTCCATAACTTGCCACGAAATTCAACATTTTCCTGCTAGTGGTGCCTGCTCTTACTGGAACCTTGCGTGTTTCTCGATTGATCTCTAGCCAGGAACAGCTATTTTGTTTTAATGCCATTATCTATGCTGACAATTGGATTTAGCTCTACAAGAGTTAGCTGATGTATACATCAGCTAAAACCATGGGTCAGGTCTGAGAGCAGACATGTGGCCAGAGGAGGGGATTAGGAAGTAGGAGTCGTACTAGCTTCTAGTCCCAGCTCTGCTCATCAGTTTGTACCTTGCAAAAGCAATTTCTGTGCCTCAGTTTGTTTGTAAAACGGGTCTGATAATAGGAGTGACCAGTTTTGTGGGGGTATAAGGAGAACTAATCAGTGTTTGTAAAGCGCCACAGAATCCTTGGATGTACAAGATGCAACAGTACCAAGGACAAAGTATGCCTTATGTCACAGGGCTGCCCTTACCACCACCTCATTACATTTTTTGATGCAAGACGATCAGATTATTTCATTGAAATACATTTTTACCCCATATTTTTCTAGCTGTTGACCAAACACTCATTGTATCTGTGACGAAGTGGGACTGTTCTTAATGTTTCCTCTGAATACTGTGTGGGTGCCTTAGTTTCCCCTATGCATTTCTTAAGTCTCCAGTGTGCATAAATAGCTGACACTCTGTCTCCTGGCAACAAATGGCTGGGGCCCTCCCCCTGGCAGACGGGGTTGTCTGGCTCACTAGGCCCCAGAATGGACCCCGCTGTGGGATCCCATTCTCTGTACCTACAAGCTCTGTTTTAGACTGTGTTCCTGTCGTCCAATAAATCTCTGTTTTACTGGCTGGCTAAGAGTCATGTCTGACTGGGAAGTTGGGGTGCAGGACCCCCTGGCTTCCCCAGGACCCCACCTGGGCAGACTCGCTGTGAGAAGCACACGGAGGGGAAGAGGATGCTGAATGCTCCAAGGTCAGACCCAGGAAGGTGAAGCCATGTGAGCTTGTTGCCCTGAAGACAGTCTGCTCCAAGGGAGAGGAGGCTCCCCAAAGTCCTGACTGGCTTTGTGGGGCGCAGTTCCAGAGAATCGCTCAGAGACTCCGTGATAATATCCAAATGTTCTCACTTTTTGATGAAAAACGGTTTTGAGCCCACATTTTTAGTTTTGGATAAATTTTTTACCGACATCAGATTTATTTTCATGGAAACATGTTTTTGTCCCAAATGTTTCTCTCTCTCCACCATTTCTTTTGATGGCCACTTTCAAGCCGTGATCCTCTACAAAGAAAGTTGCAATAAGCAGCCAGTAGAAATTTATGAGCAAGAGAGGGAGAACAGAGGAACATGATCTTCCTTTAACAACCCACCTCTTTATTTTTTCCCTGTCCAATTACAAATAACCCTGGCACTTCTACCACTCAGTGTGGTCACCATAGGGCTTAGCTTTACTTGCACTCATATGAAGCCTCCATTCACACTTGCACTAGAGCACAACAAATGTTTGCACTGTGCAAGAACATGCAGGGTCCAGAGTTCAGTCTTAATTTTAATAAATACACAATGAGGAAAAGATGGTTACACACCTTTATAACTGTTGTTCTTCGAGATGTGTTGCTCATATCCATTTCAACGCCGCCCTCCTTCCCCACTGTCGGAGTAGCCGGCAAGAAGGATCTGAAGGGCCGTTGGGTCGGCAGGGGTATATATCCGGTGCTATAGCAGCGCTACTCCAGGGGGCGACCCAGCCGACCCACCGAGTGTTGCTAGGGTAAAAATTTTCCGAGGAGCGTGCATGCAGCGCGCGCACACCTAATTGGAATGGATATGAGCAACACATCTCGAAGAACAACAGTTATAAAGGTGTGTAACCGTCTTTTCTTCGAGTGCTTGTTCATATTGATTCCAACTAGGTGATTCCCAAGCCTTACCTAGGCAGTGGGGTCGGAGTGAGACGTTGCAGAATGCAAAACTGCTGAGCCAAAGGCTGCATCGTCTCTGGACTGCTGAACCAAAGTGTAATGTGAGGCAAAGGTGTGAATCGATGACCAGGTGGCAGCACAACATATCTCCTGGATGGGGACATGGGCCAGGAAAGCGGCAGATGAGGCTTGCGCCCGAGTAGAATGGGTGGTGAGATGGCTAGCCGGAATGTGAGCCAATTCATAGCATGTTCGGTTGCAGGATGTCACCCAAGATGAAATTCTTTGGGAAGAGACCGGCATGTCTTTCATCTGGTCTGCCACCGCTACAAAGAGCTGAGGCGAACGTCGGAAGGGTCTGGTCCTCTCGATATAAAAGGCGAGAGTCCTGTGGACATCCAAGGTATGCAGTTGTTCCTGACACGATGCGTGCGGCTTCGGGAAAAAGACTGGGAGAAAGATGTCTTGATTGACATGAAAGGCAGACACCACCTTAGGGAAGAAAGAGGGGTGCGATCGCAGCTGTACCTTGTCCTTGTGGAATACCGTATACGGGGGATCCGCTGTCAAAGTCCGAAGCTCCAATACTCATCTTGCCGAGGTGATAGTGACAAGGAAGGCTGTCTTCCAGGAGAGGTACAGCAGCGAGCAGGTGGCCAGAGGCTCAAAAGGGGCACCCATAAGCTTGGCTAGCACCAGGTTTAGATCTCAGGTAGGCGTCGGGCATCTGACTTGAGGGTACAACCGCTCCAATCCCTTAAGGAACCTGGAAACTATGGGGTGAGAAAAGATTGAACTGCCACTTTCCCCCGGGTGGAAGGTGGAAATAGCTGCCAAATGCACCTTTATAGAAGAGACCGCCAGGCCCTGCTCTTTCAGGGACCATAGGTAATCCAGGACACTGGGAACAGATACCTGTCCGGAGACTAAGTTACTCTGAGTGCACCAGTAGGAGAAACGCTTCCACTTGGCGAGATATGTCATCCTCGTGGAAGGCTTCCTACTGCTCAAGAGCACCTGTTGTACCTAGGCAAAGCAACGCGACTCAGACTGGCTCAACCACACAGCAGCCATGCTGTGAGAAGAAGAGATTGCAGGTCCGGATGGTGAAGCCTGCCAAAGTCTTGTGTTATGAGGTCGGGCCAGAGTGGCAGGGGGATCGGGTCTGCCACTGAGAGGTTGAACAACAGGGTGTACCAATGCTGCCTTGGCCATGCTGGAGCAATGAGGATCAGGTAGGCTCTGTCCCTGCAGAGCTAGAGTAGGACTCTGTGGACGAGCGGAAACGGTGAGAAGGCATAAAGTAGGTGCCTCTTCCACGGGATCAGGAATGCATCTGAGAGGGAGTCCGAGGAGCATCCTTGGAAAGAGCAGAACATCTGGCATTTCCTGTTCTCTCGAGAGGCAAAGAGGTCTATGTGGGGAAAGCCCCACCTCCAGAAAACAGAATGGATAATGTCCGGGCGTATCGACCACTTGTGAAACAGGAAGGACCTGCTGAGGTGATCTGCCAGAGTGTTCTGGACTCCTGGGAGAAAAGATGCTACCAAATCAATAGAGTGGGCTATGCAAAAGTCCCAGAGGCGAATGGCTTCTTGACAAAGGAGGGAGGAGCGTGCTTCGCCCTGCTTGTTTATGTAAAACATGGCCGTTGTGTTGTCTGTGAACACTGATACACAATGGCCTTTTAGATAGTCCCGAAACACCTGGCATGCTAGATGGACTGCTCTCAGATCCCTCACGTTGATGTGCAGGGCTAGCCCTTGGGGCAACCAGACGCCTTGAGTGTGAAGGCTCCCAAGGTAAGCACCCCAACCCAGAGATGACGCGTCTGTGGTTAGGGCCACCGAGGGTTGCGGTGGGTGGAATGGCATCCCTGCGCAAACCAGAGAGGGGTCTAACCACCAAGTGAGGGAGTCGAGAACCTTCCTGGGGATAGTGAGCACCGAATGCAGACGATCTCTGAGTGGACGGTATATTGAAGTAAGCCAGGTTTGGAAGGGACGGAGACATAGCCTCGTGTACTTGGTCACGAAGGTGCAGGAGGCCATGTGACCTACTAGGCCAAGGCAAGTGTGCACCGACGTTGTCGGAAAGGATTGAAGACTTCAAATTATCGAAGCCATCGTTTGAAAATGTGACTGGAGGAGGCAGGCTCTGGCCAGATTGGAGTCCAGAACAGCTCCGATGAAGTCTATTCTCTGCGGGGGTGTCAGAGTAGACTTTTCTGTGTTGATCATGAGGCCTAGGCTCCCGAAGAGGTCTCTGATGATGCACAGGTGCTGCGATATTTCTGATTGGGAAGTCCCTCGAATAAGCCAATCGTCGAGATACGGGTAGACGTGTACTTGACGATGCCAGAGGGAGGCGGCTACTACAGCCATGCATTTGGTGAAGACCCTTGGAGCTGTAGAAAGGCCAAAGGGAAGTACCGAGAACTGAAAGTGTTGATGGTTGACCATAAAACGGAGGTACCGTCTGTGTGGTGGATAAATGGGGATGTGGAAATAAGCATCCTTCACATCGAGGGTGGCATACCAGTCTCCCGGATCCAGGGATTGGATGATGGTCCCCAGGGATACCATGCAGAACTTCAGCTTTATCAGGAATTTGTTGAGGTCTCGCAGGTCTAGGATCGGTTGTAGACCTCCCTTTGCCTTGGGAATTAAGAAGTAGCGGGAATAGAACCCCTTGTCCCTCATGTCTTCTGGCACCTCCTCTATGGCTCCCAGTTTTAGGAGCGCCTGGACCTCTTGTAAGAGGACTTGCTCGTGAGAGGGGTCCCTGAAGAGAGACTGGTAGGGAGGGTGGGAGTGGGGGGTTGAAACAAACTGGAGGTGGTATCCCGCTTCCACCGTGCAGAGGACCCAACGATCTGAGGTTAGCTGGGACCAGGCAGGGAGGAAATGGGAGAGGCGGTTGAAAAAGGAGGAAGGAGGATCCGGTAGGATAACTGGTGGGCCGTCCTCGAGCGTCCCATCAAAAGTTTTGCTTGGGCCCCGTTGGTGGTTTCGGAGGCACTTGACTTTGGGTTCCTTGAGGACCAGACTGCCTCCGCCGATTCCCCCTGCCACGCCTTCTGATAGCGTCCTGACGCGGCCTAGACTGGTTGTAAGGGCGGTGTGGCTGGAGCCGGAAGGATCTTCGTTGGGTCACTGGCATGTGCATACCCAGCGAGCGCATTATGACCCGGTTGTCTTTCAGACTTTGCAACCTGGGGTCGGTTTTGTCTGAGAAAAGGCCCTGACCCTCGAAGGGTAAATCCTGAATGGTCTGTTGCAATTCAGGGGGAAGGCCTGAAGCCTGGAGCCAGGAGATACGCCTCATCGTCACTCCGGATGCCAGAGTTCCGGCAGCTGAGTCCGCTGCGTCCAGAGAGGCCTGGAGGGAGGTTCTTGCTACCTTTTTACCCTCTTCAAGGAGGGCCATAAACTCTGGATGGGACTCCTGGGGAAGAAGCTCCGTAAACTTCCCCACGGACACTCACGTATTAAAGTTATACCGACTTAGGAGGGTTTGTTGGTTTGCCACCCTATGTTGGAGGCCCCCAGCCGAGTATATTTTGCGGCCTAGGAGGTCCATGCATCTAGCCTCCCTCGCCTTAGGAGCTGATGCTTGCTGGCCATGACACTCCCGTTTGTTCACCAATTGGACAACCAGAGAGCAGGGAGGTGGGTGGGTGTAGAGATATTCGTACTCCTTTGAGGGGACCATATATTTCCTCTCTACTCCCCTAGCTGTAGGTGTAATTGAAGCTGGGGATTGCCAAATGGTGTCCGCATTGGCTTGTATAGTGCGGATGAACGGGACAGCCACTCTAGTGGGTGCATCAGCCGATAAGATGTCCACGACTGGGTCCTTTATTTCAGTGACCTCCTCCATCTGCAAGTTCATATTCTGGGCCACCTGCCTCAAGAGGTCTTGATGGGCTCTGAGATCGATTGGTGGAGGGCCTGAGGAGGATGTTCCTGCTACCGCGTCATCAGGTGAGGAGGAGGAGGAGAGGCCCGGGACCAATGGGTCCTGTGGTGGGTCATGCACTTAAGGGGCTTCATCTGCATCAGGTGGAACCTCGGTGACTGCAGAGGGAACTGGAGCCTCGTCCGTGCCCGTAGGGGAAGGGCGGCTCACTGTCGCCTCTGGTACTCGGTGTTCTGACGGGGCCAAGCATTGAGCCACTGATGTGGCACCTTGGGCGTGTTGGTATGCCCATGATGTCCAGAAGGACCAGTGATGAGGCCCTTGTTTGTGGCTTTGTCCCTGTGGATATTGGCTGGGGACGTCAGATTCCCCCTCCTGATGGTAAGATACACTGCCAGCCTGAGACGATACTGATGTGTGTCTCGAAGGCCATGGTGGTGCCGAGAGACACTGGAAGGGTGCCACTGTTCTTGACGCTCAATCCTGGGCGGTACCGGGGAGTGGCACAGCGAGCGAGACCGGGACCTTCTACTGTACTGGTGCTGGGAGGTCAACCAGGATCTCGAGTCCCTTCACCTGGAGAGACTGTGGGATACACGGTACCAAGATCGGTGCCGAGAGCCAGATTGGTACCGGGAGTATCTGTCCGGTGAACGAGATGTTGAACGTCGCTGCAAGTGCGACCGGTACCATGATGGAGAGCGGTGCTGGGACTGCGAGCGGCACCGGGAGCGGGAACGACGTGATCGAGAGCGTCTGCGAGACCGTGATCTGGAATGACGTCTCTCTGGTGGACCGACAGAAGGAGGCCTTACGAGGGCCGGCTTGCCGATGGATTGAACAACCTGCACCGATGGTGCCGGGGGTTGAGGACATATCGGCTCCGTCATAGAAATGTGAGCTCCCTTGCCGTAGAGAAGGTCTCCGGCGTAGAAGGGAGAACAAGCTCAACCACAGCCGGAGCCAGGGAGCTGTCTGGCACCGGACTCAACGGCCCTTGTGTGACCAGAATTGACAGTGCCGCGCCAGGTGGAGCTGCAATCTGCGGTGCCAGCTTCGTCAGTGCTGCAGCGGATGACGGTGCTCGCCGAACCGTCTTAGACCAGTGCTCCTTCTGCGAGGCTGGAGTTGGAGCACTATGTCATTTCCCAGTCGGGGAAAGGGAGCGGTGCCAAGGAGTCGGTGCCGGTAGAGGTCGGTGCCGGGACTCCTTCTCGGTACCGGAGTGATCCGGTGCCGAAGGGGCACTCCTTACTGAGGCAGTCTGTTGGGCTCTCGGTACCGATGTTGCAGGACTAAGTGCGGACTCCATGAGGAGCTGCTTCAATCGAAAGTCCCGCTCCTTCTTCATCCTTGGTTTAAATGACTTGCAAATGCGGCACTTGTCAACTAGGTGGGATTCCTCTAGGCACTTGAGGCAGCAGTCGTGGGGATCCCCTATTGGCATCTGCTTCTGGCACGCCGAGCCCGGTTTGAATCCTGGTGCCTTGGGCATGGGCCTGCACCAGGGTGGAGGAAAGGGGCTAATCCCCAATCCCCCCTTCAACTATATACACTAACTATGAATAGAAGTACTAACACTAACTGTAACTACAAGAACTTGAACTATAAACACAGTAAAAAGCAAAGAACTACGAGAAGCTAGGGATGTGGAGATCAGCAAAGCCGTGCTCCACAGTTCCAACGACCATCACGGGTGGTAAGAAGGAACTGAAGGGCCATTGGGTTGGCAGGGGTATATATCCGGCGCCATAACGGCGTCACTCCAGGGGGTGACCCAGCCAACCCACCGAGTGTTGCTAGGGTAAAAATCTTCCGACGAGCGTGCACGCGGCGCGCGCACACCTAATTGGAATTGATATGAGCAAGCACTCAAAGAAGAAAACTGACTTCCCTGAAGGAAGATGGATCATCTGAGCACCCCACACTCTCACTTGGCTCCCTGTTTGTTTCCAGATTCAAATCAAGGTCCTTGTCTCTGTGACTTTCAACCCAGAATACCCAGAGGCCAACTCACCATCCACGACCCGTCAAGATATCCTCCATGAGTGAAGTTGTGGAAACTGGAAGTCTCCAGATGAAATTTTTGAGAAACGAAGACCAAGCATCTGGGGGTGAACACAAGGGATGGTGAAGAGCCATTTAAGCTAATGGGCAATGCTGGCACAGGAACAAAGGATATGAACTAGCCATGAGTAAAGTTAGTGGGGAATTAGAAAAAGGTTTCAAGTATCAGAGGGGTAGCCGTGTTAGTCTGTTTCTGTAAAAAGCAACAGAGTGTCCTGTGGCACCTTAGAGACTAACAAATGTATTGGAGCATAAGCTTTCGTGGGTGAATACCCACTTCATCAGATGCATTTTGACGAAGTGAATATTCACCCATGAAAGCTTATGCTCCAATACATTTGTTAGTCTCTAAGGTGCCACAGGACTCTTTGTTGCTTTTTAGAAAAAGGTTTGTAACCCTCAGAGAGTTGAGGTCCTAGAACAGCCTCCTGGGAAGAATAGTGGGGACTAGAAACCTGACTGGTTTTATAGCAGATCTTGATAAGCTTGTGAACAGGATTATATGACATGTGCCTGTGATAGCAGGGGAATGGACTCAATGACCCAGGTGGTCCGTTCCAGTGCTACATTCTTACATTCATTCTCAGTGCTGAGTCTTAGAGCATGGTATTCGCTGCCAGATAGACTGACCCTTAATATGAGCAGTGTTAGAGCCTGGCGCAAAACCCATCCCTCCACCAAAGCCTACCAGCAATAGCAGAAACAGAAAGGAGAAAAGAATTAGGAGGACAAGGCATCCCAAAGGCAAATTTAAGCAGCTGAACCCTAACATGACAAGAGCTGAGTCCAATTCAACCATTATCGTTTGCTGATCTTCATTTAATATTGTGACAGGTTTCAGAGGGGTAGCTGTGTTAGTCTGGATCAGCAAAAACAACAAGGAGTCCTTGTGGCACCTTAGAGACTAACAAATTTATTTGCACATAAGCTTTCGTGGGCTAAAACCCACTTCATTAAATGCATGGAGTGAAAAATACAGTAGGCAGCACATGAAAAGCTGAGAGTTGCCTTACCAAGTGGGGGGTCAGTGCTAATGAAGCCAGTTCAGTCAGGGTGGATGTGGCCCATTCCCAACAGTTAACACGAAGGTGTGAGTATCAACGGAGGGAAAATTACTTTTTGTAGTGACCCAGGCACTCCCAGTCTAATTGTGTGTTTCAGTGCTATTCTTGTAAATACATAACTTGGCAGATAGCTCAGATTTGATTAGATGCTACAAAAATCTGATTAACTTATCTATAAGAAAATGCAGAAAAGGACACAGAATAGGAGAGAGCAGGGCAAAGAGAAATTGAGTGGCAGTAGGTGGGATATGTGGAAGTGAGCAAGAAATTGACAGGAACACAAGCAATCAGGCATGAACAAGGAAATAGAGTGGGAGCAGGTGGCTTGGGAGAACAAAAGCAGAAATGGATGGAGTATGGGTATACAGATCATGTGGGGCAGCAGGTAGAGGGGACTGGCTAGCTCATGGACTGGGTAGTGCAACATGGAGCATTTCCTGGTCACCAGATTAGCACTGGTGGGAAGCCTTTACCATCTGATGACTGTTGGCCTCAGTGAAATGACTTTTGTCATCTCCATTCAGTTCCTAATGTGCAGGTGTCCACCTCCCAAAATCACCACTGCAACTAGCAGTCTCAGCCCAGAAGCCAAGGGCTGAATGAGCCATGGACACTGAACTCCCTTCTCATCCCTTCCCGGTCAGGATTGAGGCACATAGGCAGTGAGGGGAAAGTTTTCACTGTCTTTATTTGTGCTACGCCTGTTCTGTGAGCGCTCCTTTTATTGTGAGAGGAAAGATCAGTCAGGGGATCTTCACTGTATTCCTGTAACAGGTCTAGTCAGTAGTCACCCATCAGTTGATGCAGGGGCCGATATAGTTTTAAGCTCCCAAAATCTGTTTGTCACTAGCAAATTAATCTGTGGCTGCTACCTGGCTTTCTGTACAAAGCTGATAGGACATTTTCCTTGGAATGGGATGGCTCAGGGAAGTTGATTTGGGTGAAAGAATGTGGAAGTTCAGCCCCCAGAGAATAGCTATTAGCCAGAATGGGCAGGGACGGTGTTCCCAACCTCTGTTTGCCAGAAACTGGGAATAGGTGACAGGAGATGGATCACTTGATGATTACCTGTTCTGTTCATTCTCTCTGGGGCACCTGGCATTGGCCACTGTCGGAAGACAGGATATTGGGCTAGATGGACCATTGGTCTGACCCAGTATGACTGTTCTTATGTTCTAAACCCCATTAGCAAGCTGACAAGTTGTGGCTTGTTTCAGGAGAGATGCAGGCAGTGGTTGGGTGATGGCATTCTGCCTAATGCCCATTCTACAATTCAATCCCCACATCCTCAGCAAAATGAAATTGTGAAGGCAGCAAGCCCCTGAATCCCATTAGAAAGACAAAGTGCACACGCATTTCCTGTGCAACTCGTAATTCCAGATCCCTGTAGAGCAATGTTTCCCAAACTTGGGATGCCGCTTGTGCAGGGAAAGCCCCTGGCAGGCCGAGCTGGTTTGTTTACCTGCTGTGTCCACAGGCTCGGAAGAGTGCGGCTCCCACTGGCCGCAGTTTGCTGCTCTAGGCCAATGGGAGCTGTAGGAAGCTGCGTGGGCCGAGGGACATACTGGTTGCTGTTTCCTGCAGCTCCCATTAGCCTGGAGCAGCAAACCGTGGCCACTGGGAGCCGTGATCTTCCGAACCTGTGAACACGGCAGGTAAACAAACCGGCCCAGCCAGCCAGGGGCTTTCCCTACACAAGCAGCGTCCCAAGTTTGGGAAACACTGCTGTAGAGTGATAAAGCCCACACAGCAGAGTTGATTTGCCCCCCAATGGAATACTGAATAATGTAATTTTTTTCTCCCCTGCTTTGTAGGATCCATAACCTTGCCAAATTAAGATACGTAGCCTAGACGAAAGCCCTGCATATTCTCCCCTCAATGCACACACACACTTAGCTTTCACCTACCTGAGACACCCATGGGTACCTTCAAGGAATCCTAATTAAATGCTCAGCATGTCCTTTTATCAGTCAGGGATGTTGTCATCCCCCTTATCAGACTGCACACAGCTGTGGAAGCATTGAGCCTTTGCAGAATTCAGTCTTCACTCAGGGTAACCTGCCTTCCAAGGTATGTTACAATGAAGGGCAAAAATCACAAAACCAGCTGGACTTTTGTCTTCAGGTTGTTGCCTGGTCTGTCAGCACGGAGATGGAGACACCTTTTTGCCCACCCTCTCAGACAAGGGGCAAAGAGTATGTGGGTGGGGTGAGAGGTGGAGAATGCTTTTTGACTTCATGATTTATAATGTGGAAACAGTATAACTCCCACCTCCCCTTGATCTGCATGGCATCAGCACCAGCTGCTGACATCATGAAGAGATTCCCTCTTAGCATTGCTAAGAACCATGCAGAAAAACCTTGTTTTCTATTAAAAAAGGCTGCATACATTTAAAAAAAATAACCCTCAAAAATAAAAAAAGGCTAATTCAAAACCAAACAAAGTCCTATCTGGTATCTCTGTCTATAAACTGCAGAGCATGCAGTCTTATCAGCTGGGGGCCATGTGGGAAGGACAGTGTTACACAGGTGTCTTTTGCGCTATCAGATTTTTTGAAGTGAATTTATTGCTGGCTAACAGCCCTGGGGACAGGACACCCTCTATCCCCAGAACAGGTATAACATGGGCAACAGCAGAGCAAGCACCTGCAAAGCTGCCCTGCCAATATGTCTCAATTCTGCCTGTGGCTCATACAACTGCACTGAGGTGATTAGCAGTGAGAAGAGAGTTCACTTTTCAGTCTTGATCCCCCCACACCCCCTCCTTTTAAACTCCCAGCAAATGGAGCCAGTTCACAGATTCATCAATTCCAAGGCCATACCACACAGGACTTTCCCCAGAATAATTCCTTTTGAACCGGAGTGATCATAATTCTTTGCTCTTATAAAACATCTTTCATCCAGGATTTTAAAATGCTTTATAAATAATGCATTACCTCTCACAGTACTCCTGGGTGGGTAATAGTAACATCCCTGTTTTACAGACTGGACGACTGAGGGACAAAAGAGTAACTGATTTACCCAGAGTCACAGAAAATCTGGGGCAGAATGGGGAGTAGAGCCCAGGAAACCCCCAGCTCTAACACCTAGATACAATCCCTCCAATGGTGTGACAGGTCTAACATGTACTGTCAAATGAGATAGGCCAGAGCACAAAAGTCTACTAGGAACCATACTGAAACCAACTCCCCCTAATGCTCATCAACTCAGCAGCTGCCACATGCTAGTGGTCACCACTGCCCTGACACAGAATCAGGCAGGTGAGATCTATGAAAGTGTTCCTGTCTTTATTACCAATGGCCTATTTAACAGCATGTGCTGTTTCTATTTGAATTCATCTAAATTGCTTAGTGACCCCCCTCACCCTTCCTGCTGAACCATTCCCTGACAGAGAAACTTTAGTGCTATGGTGTGGAGGCAAGATGAGCAGGTGAAAATGAAAAAGCCCTTGCAGCAAATTTTGTCCTTCGAGACTGTTTAAAACAGCACATAGAACATCAGGGCACTGACAAACACCACATTTGTGCTCTCCACCCATGCCAGGTATTTCAGTGGAATCCCTTTCTGCAACCTCCTGTGGCACAGAGCTGCTAGTGATCAGTGATCCTTTTGCACTAATAGGTATGGGTCCTGTAGCTGGAGACCAGGAGCAGCTCCTCCTTAGTCATCAGAAGAAGCTGCAATGAGAGACTACCAGCTGGTGTCAGATACTCAATTTCATGCTCAGTAAAAACTGTTCCTGGCTGCTGTGGCATTACCTTGGCCACAAACCTTTATTCCCAAAAGGAAAGTATCCTGGCAACACTGACTTTCCAGGAGATCTGGTGCCAAATCCTGCTCACAGGTCATGGACTTTAGATTGACCCATCCCAGCACTGCTGAGAAGACAAAAGAGCTGCATCCCATACAAGTTTCACATAAGCCATTACCTCCTGTGGTCAAATCAAGGCATTTCACCTGCACTTACAATTAAAATACACATTATAGTGCACATCAGCCTAACTCAGTGGTTCCCAAACTTTTGAAGTCAGCCCCTGCCTTACTCTTAATGTAATTTTCCCTCCCCCCTGCCCTCTAGGCACTGGGGCTGGGAGCAAGGCAACGGCTGGGGTGCAGGTGAGAGCTGGGGACTGGTACGGCCCAGCCCTCACCCCCAGTCACAGAGACCAAGGCCAGGGCTGGAGCTTAGGGCAGAGCAGAGAAGGGCTGGGTGGCACTTCCTCCATACCCCATTGTTGCTGGCCCAGGTCCCACTGTGCCCCGCAACTATTCTTCTGCACCCTTCTAGGGGGTTGTGCCTCAGAGTTTGGGGATGCCTGGCCTAACTCCAGCCTGACACCAAGACACTGCTGAGTACCTTCTATGCTCATATTGCTGAGCATCAAGCAAGTGGTGTATTCACTGAGCTGTGTAAAAATGAAGGCAGACACACATCTGTAACATGCTGATGAATGGGATTCTTAAGGGTAAGTGTGGAAGAGTGACAGACAAAGAGACAGAAATCGGCAAAGGAGAATTATCAGGTCTCTGACTGACCTGGACAGGGATAGGTAATCTCTTCTGAACACTTGCATAGACTTAGGTTCAGACCTTAGGTAATTTCAGTTAATTGTTTTCCAGATCAGAATACAGGTCAGGGTCCAGAGTCCCAGGCACATACTGCAAGTGTTAATGCTACAGCAGCAAATTGCTTTTACTGTAAGTTGCTAATAACCACCAGGAGATCATCATGTGCCCATTACATTATACAAGATACAAGCCCACCCACACACCAAGGCTGGCGGTAAGCGTACACAAAGGAAATAGCTTCCTGTGCCCTGCTCATTTGGAGCACAACATCTCTTGCAAGTTCTGCACCCTATTTGCTCATCTCAGAAGGGCCAGAAGCATAGCCTTGTTAAGATACAGGATTAAGAATGCGGAGATGTAGCATCTGCTCCTGGCTCTGCTGCAGACTCATGGTGTGACCGCAGACAAGTCACTTAACCTCCCTCTCGCTCCATTTCCCCATCTGTAAAATGGGGATCAAACTTCTCCACATCACGATGTTACGAGACCTATTCACATTCACTGGTTTATGAGAGGGCGTCAGGCACGATGGCGGTGCGTGCCACACAAATTCCCATAAATGAACTAGACACTACTATCCCCCTAGAAGGGCCAAAGGGTGAGGCAACTTGAGGCCCTGCTGAAGGGTGGGGTCTGTACATAGTGAAGTTGTCCCGACATACCAACTGTGAAGACCTGACAAAGGATTCTTCTCACTCCCAATGGGATGAGTGTGACAAGCTGTTTAAAGGTACAACAGGAGAATAGTTTTATTCTAGTGAGAAGCTTACAAAGAAAAAGTTCCAATACTTAGCTCCATGTGGACAAGGTGGGAATCTAGGAGCTCACAGCAAAGCCTGAAACCCTCACCATAATCTGCAAACAGCTAGTTAACTTCTAGCTCCCCCTAGTGATATGTTGCATAACAGAATTACCTGCCCAAGGAATAAATCTTTGAAGAGGCTCGTGCAGTTATTATATTGATATCACAAGGCAAAGTTGAGACTTCATTGCGTATTTAGAGGAACTAATCTTTCCAAGGGAATATGGCATGATTGCCATCTCCTAGTAGTCAAGACAGAGCTTGCATTGACTGCTTCGGGTGCCCATTTATTAACAGTGTGTTTAGTTTTGTACAAGACACAATCCTTGCCTGAAAGAGCATACCCTCTAAACACCAGACAGACATGCTGCAAGACCCAGGGTCATCATATGAAGTTTAAAAATCATTTTACTGCTTTTATTGATTAGATTATTCTTCTTCACTTTAAAATTGACTGTTGCAGAAATGTCTCGAGGCATTTCCTGCTTAAACTAATTAGACAAAGAGTGAATGCAGTTGGACTTACTCAAAAACCATGGTAATTTAGACCCACATGGTGGTCCAAGATGTTTGATTTGTAAGACTACCTTATGGAAAAGTCACATAGAAAATTATAGCCTTTCTATAAGTATTTTGAAGCAGACTTTAGAATTTAACAGATAATTATGTCCCTGTTATAGAATTCCTTAGTATGCTGCAAAAAAAACTTATGGAAAGCATATACTTCTAAAAAGAAACTACTATGATCTTCTTTAGAGAGGCATGTCAGACTGATTCAAGTCCTTCCTTACAGCAAACATCTTCCAATAGCCTATCAACCTTAGTATTTCCCTGAGAAAGGTCAGAACAGAAGAAAAACCCTCTAAGCACTATTTTGCTGTATCCCATTCTTCATCTGTCCATTGTTTATTTAGATACTAACCTCTTTGGGGCAAGGAATGTCTTCTTACTTTTACTGTAAAAGGGCCAAGAGCACACATGACACAATCAATAATAAAAGGTGCAGGGGGTTAGTATACTGGCCTTTCACCTGTGTGGATCCGAGTTTAACTCCTAGGTAAAATAGAAATATTCTAGAGTGGGGGATCCTTCAAGGTTAGTAATACTAGAGATTTATGCAGGTTAGAGAACCATCACACAGTTCAGCTTTGATATGTAGTTTTCTCAGGAGAAGCCCAGGACTGAAACAACATGACAGTGTCAAGATCGACAGCACTGACAGAATCATGAGGGAGCCAGGACTAGAATACCAGGGACACTATAAGTCAGGATCAAAGGCTATGCATCTGTAGAGGGCAGGGGAGCTGGCTCCAGATTAGAACAGTAGGGATTGGTGCAGATCAGGATTCAGGTGCTCTGCTAGAGTACAGGGATAAAATTAGAATAGCTGAGGATACTGCAAACTGAGGAACACTGCCATAGGTGTGCAGGGGCTTAGGACTGAAACAGTCTGTTTTGGGGGATGACTGCAATTCAGGACAGAAGTGCACTGGCGGAGCTGTGTAGGGAACAGAGTGCTGGAACAGTCCGATAGTGTTGCAGACACAGTAGAATCTCGAGGAGGGGAAAAAGAAGGCATATACATTTAGAGACTGGTTTGCTAAATGAAACAGTCTTTGCTCATTCTGAAGTCAGTATCAAAAACACTTCAGAGGTGCGAGGAAGTGACAGCTGCATTGTAAGAGAGGAGAGTTCACAGACTATCGCTAAATAAGAATGGTCATACTGGGTCAGACCAAAGGTCAATCCAGCCCAGTATTCTGTTTTCTGACAGTGACCAATGCCAGGTGTCCCAGAGGGAGTGAACTTAACAGCTAATGATCAAGTGATCTCTCTCCTGCCATCCATCTCCACCCTCTGACAAACAGAGACTAGGGACACTATTCCTTACCCATCCTGTCTAATAGCCATTAATGGACTTAACTTCCATGAATTAATCTAGTTCTCTTTTAAACCCTGTTATAGTCCTAGCCTTCACAACCTCCTCAGGCAAGGAGTTCCATAGGTTGACTGTGCGCTGTGTGAAGAAGAACTTCCTTTTGTTTTAAACCTGCTGTCCTTTAATTTCATTTGGTGGCCCCTAGTTCTTATATTATGGAAACAAGTAAATAACTGTTCCTTATTCACTTTCTCCAAACCACTCATGATTTTATATACCTCTATCATACCCCATCTTAGTCTCCTCTCTTCCAAGCTGAGAAGTCCTAGCCTCTTTAATCTCTCCTCATATGGAACCCATTCCAAACCCCTAATCATTTTGGTTGCCCTTCTCTGAACTTTTTCTAATCTGTACGCAGTATTCAAGATACGGGCGTACCATGGATTTATGTAAGGGCAATAAGCATAGGCATGCACAGCACATTTCATTACGGTGTGCACCCAGGGAATTTTTTTTTTAAAAGGCAAACATCATAAAGGTTGGGGTGCGGGAGGAAGTGTGCTGTGTGGGAGGGGGTGTGATGTGCAAGGAGGAGCTCAGGGTAAGGGATTGGGGCAGAGCAGGGGTGTGGGGTGTATAAGGGAGCTCAGGGCAGGGGGTTGGGGTTCAGGAGGGGTGGGGAGTGTGGCAGGGGGCTCACGGCAGAGAGTTGGGTGCAGGGTGCAGCAGGGGGCTCAGGGCAGGGAGTTGGGGTGTGAGGTGCAGGCAGGAGACTTAGGGCAGGGGGTTGGGGTACAGGAGGAGTGCGGGGTGTGGCAAGGGGCTTAGGGCATGGAGTTGGGGTGCATGGAGGTGCAGCATGCAGCGGGGGCTCAGGACAGGAGGTTGGGGCATGAGGTGCAGGCAAGGGGCTTAGAGCAGGGAGTTGAGTACAGAGGGGTGCAGGGTGCAGGCAGGGGGCTCAGGGCAGGGAGTTGGGGTACAGGAAGGGTACAGCAGGGGGCTCAGGGCAAGGTGCAAGGGGGGCTCAGGACAGGGGGTGGGGGTGCAAGATGCTTTCCTTTTTACCATTGTCTTGGAAAACTGAAGATTTAATTTAGTTAGTTTAGTTTAGATTTGAGGTTTAGAAGGAGATATGGATGCGCTATTGTTACCATTACACTTTTCAAATACACCATAATAGAGGCCCAACTTAAATGTATACCCCAAAAAACATAGCAAAAGAACTAAAAAAGAGCCACCGTGGCTTAACAACCATGTAAAAGAAGCAGTGAGAGATAAAAAGGCATCTTTTCAAAAGTGGAAGTCAGATCCTAGTGAGGTAGATAAAAAGGAGCATAAACACTGCCAAATCAAGAGTAAAAATATAAGAAAAGCCAAAAAGGAGTCTGAAGAACAGCTAGCCAAAAACTCAAAAGGTAATAACAAAATGTTTAAGTACATCAGAAGCAGGAAGCCGATTCCCTATGTTGCTAGGACAGAGCAGGACAGCCCCCGTCACAGTCACCACAGGTAAGAGTCCCACCTCCATCAAGACAGGAGAAAGAGTTAATGTGGTAGCACCATCGTACATTGCAAATAACAGACGATGTCTGATACCCTCAGTTTATGCTGACAGATTTTATCATCTCCCAAGATACAGTCAATACAGAAACAAATTGCTGCTTCTTTAACTGCCAAGTGAGAGAAGCACCAGACTGTCCTTCAAGTCAACTTACTAAATGAACATTTTAGACATTTAAGCAAGATACAAAAAAGTGAAAATGTCATATGATCTGAATGACATTCTCTCCCATTAATAGAAGAAATTTAAAAGAAAGAAGGATAATGGAATGGAACATCTTCTTACATATCTGTTGAGAAACAGACATGTAATTAGGATAAACATCCTATACACACCAAGGTTACGATTCACATTTCAAACTATTCCCAGCAGTTTATTTAGTTACTTAAAAATGAAAATGTCTTCAGTAAGCACAAGATGTACAAGATTATTGGACTAAGCACTGTATCATGAAGCCATTTGAAAAGATGGGCCTCCCTCTGATTTCATGCATTTATTACTACTGTTAGTACCTGGAATTTGGAGATGGGAGTTGTAAGGGAAGACAGACCTTGAGGTTTGATGCTGACAGCCCATTAACCCATTTTCAAATCTCCACACCAGCAACTTTGTGCTAAGGATACCAAGATATCCTAATGTATTTCAGCGGTCATTTCCTATACTAAAAGTATAATACTTAGACCTACCAATAGAAGGCATTTTCTGAAAAGAGGAGCTAAATCTATCCATGACAGAACTCAAAGTTACTGCTGGGATGAATTAAGTCAAAAGAACACACATTATGAGTTTGAAGACAAGTATTTACTGTTTTTCATAAAAGATGTGCAATACCCAGGTAGGGGGTAACATGCTCTGATCAAAGATAAAAAGATCTGATGAGATAAGTTTGTAGAATAATAGGAACAAAGAACAATGAATGTGCCATTAAACACATATGGTAAATCAAAATGTGTATGTCTGCACACAGCTGTTTTAATAATAAATTACATTACTAGGACACCTTTCATGCTTAAGGAGCCAAAGTGGTTTATAAGGAATGACTTCACCCATCACTAAAATACATCTGCTCGCAGAGGAATGTGACAAATGGCACACAAACACTGAAAAACAGTTTAGAACAGAAAATGAAGAATCCCATATCTAATGAAAACTGCAGGGGGAATCAGAATGCAATTTCCTGGACTGGAATTTTGCTGGGTGACTGAGGTTAATCCCCTCTACTGCTGTGAAAAGCGCCATGAGATTTCAGCTCAATGTCTCAACCACGGGAGGATATCTCCTCTACGTTGTTTCTTAACTGGTGGAGAGCAGCCCTACAAACTGAATCACTACCTAGAGGTTTCAAGAAGTCTCCCATCCAAGTACTGACCCAGCCCAGTCCATTTTACTTTGTGAGAACTGACAATTACTGGACACAATTTATATCAACAGCTAACCATCCCATGGTGAGTGCTTCAATTAGGTGGTATTCCCATTGTGACACCCTGGCACCCCCCTATTCACCACTGTTATCTAATGATGATATGTTTTGGACAAATATTCCAAAAGTCTTGATCTGGTAGCCATTAATATCTCGTTGGGTTGTATGTGCCATCACTGTACGTGAAGTTATGAAGTTCGGCTATGTATGTGCTACTGAAACATGTAGTAAGGTTGAAAACACCCACAAGCAGCTTTTCAGGTACAACAGTAAAAAGGCCAAACAATGTTAATGGCTTATTGAGGACATACGCACAAGCACAAGGATTAGTCCAGGAACTGTGTACAACAGAAACCTCTCAGAGATAGCACTACAGAATGGGAACTATTTGACCCAGGTCACAGCAAAAGAGTTTTCCAGCAAGTGGGAAGAAAATATAAAAGGGGGAAATGACATCATGATGGTACCTCATGCTTCCCACAACTACACACCTGAAAGTACCAGAGGAAAAAGACTGAACTTTGGGGGAGAGGGTGGAAGAGGGATTTTAGCCTGTGTATAGAAACCTGGTGGACAGCTTGTATCATCAGCCAGTGTGAGAAACTGCTAATTCATACCCAATTTTTCTAATACCTTAGGCTTAGTTTGTGGTTTTGTTTATTTACTAGGTAATCTCCTTTGATCTGTGTGCTATCACTTATAATCACTTAAAAGCACTATATCTGTAGTTAATAAATCTATTTTAGATTTTACCTAAAACACTGCGTGTTGTTTGACATGCAAAGGGGATAAATCTCACCTCATGAACAAGAGTTGGTATATGTCCACTTTCCTTTGTAGAAGTGGTGGACTGGGTAATAAATTCATGCTGGTTGGGTTTTGACCAGGGCAGGACTGTACAGCTTTGGGGCCCTAGGCTGGGGGTATTTGGCTGTAACCTCTCTATTGTGGGTTCATGAGTGGCTGGCCAGAGCAATCATGAACACAGCTGGGTGTGATCCCTGCCTGTGGATGTTGGTGTGAGTGCAAGCTTGAAGGGCTTTGCAGCTTGTCATAACGTCCTAGTGCAAGAGGGAACCCAGATTGGTGAAACAGAGGGTTCAGCTGTACTTCAGTTCCAGGTGGCACCTTGAGGGGAGGGGAACCCATCACCTAATAATGTCTTCATAATCCTTAGTACCCTTTGAGGACATCGGCTTCAGTGGGAATGCAGAGCATCTTGCAGGAGATCCCCGCAGGCTGATAGTCAGCAGCAGATGCTAAGACTGAAAGCTCATCTGTACCTGCAGGATCCAAAGACAGAAAGAGTAGTATGCCTAGACCCTGTTCACATCAAGAAAGGACAGCATCTCATTAGGCCTCTGTTTCCTGGGCCAGGTCCAGCTCAGATCTGTTCCTCTGTTTTCCATTTCTCATAAGCCTCTCATATTCTCCCAGCATATATGCCAGGAAAGCTTTCAAGCAAAGCCTGTTCAGAGAGAGCCCTGAGCATCTCTGAAAAAACACAGCTCAGCAGCCACCAATGTGTTTTCAGCCACTATTTCATTTTTTAAATTGCATTTTGTTGTCATAATGAATTACAGAAAATGACATACAAAATAATAGCTAAAGAGGAGAGATTTACATCAAGATCTCTGCTGAGAACAGCTAAAAATTGTAGGCCAGATCCTGATATCACTGAACTTGTCATTTACTGAAGTGGTAGCAAGACCCTTCAGAAATCTGTGTGTGTACACTTATGTACACACACAATTTTATTTCACCAATTAACATAGCAACAAGTTCAGTCTTCCTAAAAATTAGACACTAAACGAACAAAAACATTTACTCATGACTGTATGTGATTTGCTAGCACCGTCACAAGTATGGCTCCAATAATTATGGCATTAAAGAGGAAGGTAGCCTTTCATCTTGAGTAACTCCAAATGACATTTAAATGTTGACTCAAAGGATAGTATTGAACTGTTATAGAAATTAAGAAATGTTCACATAAATAATAAATGAGAACAAGAGCAAAGTAAATAAGAATCACATGAAACCAGCACAGCAGAAGGTATTTGTGAAGGGCTCTCTCAACATATCATCATCAGTTTTTGCCACCTAGAGAAAAAAAAACAAAACACAAAAAACCAACATGGTAGGATAACCAGACCCCTAAACAATTATATTCATCTTGTTTATCAGCAGCAGTAGCAGGTGCCCAAAATAACTGATGGGTCTGCTCACCACACTGCCTCCTTTCCTTCTTTCTGACACTGCCCTCTGCCTTCCCCATCCCCCTCTCCAACCCTCTCCCAGCAGGCTGACCAAATGGCAGAAGGAAAGAATTTACCCCTTTTCTCTTCCACTCTGGCCTTTACTCTCCCCCTCACTTCCCAGTCTATCCCTACTCTCCACACATCCTCATTCTCTCACTAGAATTTCACCCCCTCAACTCCCAGTCATTCCATTTGATTCTATTCTCACCTGCACTTGCTTGCACACTCACCAGTGTTTAACCCACACTCAGCCTTGCCAACCCAAACCTTCCTCCTCCCTATTCAGAACCATGCAGAACCTTTTGGTTCCTTCCAACTCAACCCCCACAAAGCTCATAACCTCCCCACAACCTCCTAGGCAGGCAACTCTTCCCCAGCTCAGAATCCCCCTTTCCTCAGCTCTGCAGCCTATCCCCCTTCCTTCCTATTTACCCAGCCTGGTTCAGAAATCCTCCTACTCTCATTTCTACCCCCTCCAGGCACATATTCAGAAACATTCCTCCTCCCCTCCCCACCAGCTGAGAACTTTCCCTTACTGGCTGCACTTTGAAAAACAGCAATAGGGCAAGTGGCGGCGGGGGTGGGGGGAGAGCGACAATTCTGCAAAGACTTAGGGCATGTCTACACTTCAGCTGCTTCAGTGGCACAGCTACAGCGCTGCAGTTGTGCTGCTGTGGTACCATAGGGTAGATGCTTCCTACAGCTACAGAAGGGGTTTTTCCACCCGTGTAGTTAGTCCATCTCTCCAAGAGGCAGTAACTAGGTCAATGGAAGAAGTCTTCCTTCCTTCAATCTTCAGTCATGTCTACTCCAGGGACTACGGCACTCGGGGAGCAAAATTTTTCACAGTCCTGAGCAACAGAACTGGGTCAATCTAATCTTCAAATGTAGACCAGACCTTGCATGTGTCCCCAACTTTACACACACACACTGAGTAATCCCACTGAAATCAGTGGAAATACAGTGTGACAAACGAAACAAGATTTTGCTGGATCAGGGCCTTGATTTGTTCTATATGTCTACATTCTTATAAGGGTATTTAGCATCAGAGTACCTGAGTGGCTCCCGTGAGTACTCATAGAGTTTGTGCCTATTTTGTTTTAAAACTGTGCACTATCAAAACTGGAAAGAAACTATTAGTTAGCTCAGTATATGTATGAAAGAAACCAAGTTATTCTTTTTTTCTGGTTTACAAGTACCATAGTACAGCGACTGCATAGAAGAGGTGGATCCGTTATATGCCATACTTTCAAAACTATACATTAGAATAATACTTTCCGAGACATTTAAAGTAACATTTTAAAGCTGATCTGAAAGATCTTGAGCAACCCTTCATGGTACACATCACCAGTGACTCATGTCTGCACACATTCAGACTTTCCAAATGACAAACCCAATTCCATCTCCATTTTCTGATATCTCCAAGAAAGGGAAGTCACAGGAAGTCTTTGGATTAATTTTACACCTTGGACCCTGTGGAGAGAGAGATTAAGTGGTTACGCAAATAACGATGTAGTTTACCTTTTTATCCTGTTTGTGACGCGAGTCCACAGAAATGCTGCATCTTTTGCCCTTGCCACTTTACCTGCCTGCCTACTTCCTCCTTATCTGTCTCTTCCTTCTGTGGCTTCCCCACAAAGGGCACTTCAGCAGATTCTCTGTTTCTGCTTCCCACTCTACTGCCTTTAAAAGGATGAAGTGGAAGGCAGAGAGAGGACGATCCTTCCAGACTGAAGACAGCAGCAAGGAACAATCCACTCACTCAGGCCTCAGAGATAAAGTCTTTGATTAGTTTGATCATGCAGGCTGTGCTAAGGAGAAGCGCCCAGCTTCTTAATCACACCACTCCTGAAGGTGTTAGGAGAAGCTGTGACTGCCTGGCTGGGGGAACAGGGCTGCCAGTGACAAAAGAGGCTGCAGCTCTTGAGCAGGGGTGGCTCCAGACCCCAGCACGCCCAAGCGCGTGCTTGGGGCGGCAAGCCACGGGGTGTGCTCTGCTGGCACCGTGAGGGCAGCAGGCAGGCTGCCAACGGCAGCTTGCCTGTGGAGGGTCCGCTGGTCCCGTGGCTTCGGAGGACCTCCCGCAGGCATGGGACCAGCGGACCCTCCACAGGCAAACCACCGGAGGCAGCCTGCTTGCTGTGCTTGGGGCAGCAAAATCCCTAGAGCCGCCCCTGCTCTTCAGGAGAGGGGGAGGCCTACAGGAGGTGGTAATTGCCAGGAGGACCTCTGTGAAGGGTACACTCACCGCAGGTGGTGCCTCCTTGTGGCTGCTCTGGGGATCAGCTCTCACTCAGTATGGCACCCCCTTTCATCGGTTACTCATCCTGTCACTGCTCCTTTTCGCTCTTCACAACTCTCTCTTCACAACTTGGTGTGCTCCCTCTTCAGGACTCAGCCATCCAGCCAGGTCACTATGTAGTCCTCCCCTTCCAGGGTAACAAAGTCCCTTCAGACAAGCTGTCCAGTTGGCATCTCTGACAATCTTGTCCCACTTCTGTGGCTGGTAGGGGAACCCAGGCTCACCTTCTACAGAGGGTACCAGCCCAAGGACCCTATAAAGAGCAGCCAAGGTCTGGTCAGTCCTACTCCCTGCAGCTGTTTCCCTGGGCTTCTTCCTATTCAGCCCTCTCAGACTCTCTTTCCCCACAATTCCTCTGGGGTGGACTCTTCTTCCAGGGCTAGGATCCCAGGGCTTATTCTCCTTCTTCAGTTGTCTCTTCTCCTCCCAGTAGCCAGAGACTCCAAACTCTCTGCAGCCTCCTTCTGCTCTCAACTTCCTGGCTTTATACTAACGAGTCTGCTCCTGCCTAGGTGGGCTTCATGTTCAGTTAAATCTAGCTCTCTCTCCAGATGCAGCCAGATACCATAATTGGCCTCTCAGACCCACAACTCTTCAGAGCCTGGTTAGGGTGCATACCCCATCACCACTCCTAAAACCCTTGATCATAGGACACTGCTCCAATATATTTCTGTATAATTTCTAGTTTGATGTATAATTCAGTACTGCTCTGCTGCCTAAATCAGGAGGCCCTGTTGCATAATTTAAGTCTTGCCTGTCACATGGTACATAACTTTATTTCTCTCCAGCTATCTTCATTATACTGTAGCACATTGACAATCAGCTCTGTGATATTCAGGGCCATTGCAGAATGGGATCATATTCCACAGCAACAATACCCCAAATCTGCATCAGCAATTCATAAATTCCAAAGCAACATGAATTTATTCTGTTACTATGAGATTCTCTTTGTTCCCACCTCCCAAGCCCCACCCAAACCATGGACTTGCTGGAGCTCATACTTGGAAACACTCACAGATACAAAATTAATGTGTGATTATTTTTTGAAGATGGGTTTTTTGTTATGGTTTTCAGACAGCTCAGCTCCACTCCCCTAGTCTCTGCATCCATAGTGTTGCCCAGGCAGTCTAGCTCAGAATTTCCTTCCTCTTATTTGTGCCAGGCAAAGAGAGAGCCTGTAACTGGCATTAACGGCTCAACTCCTCAGATCAATATGCCTCAGCCACTGTGTTGTCTCTAAGCTGCCTAGTTTATACTTCTGACTCCCCCAACCCCCACCCCTTGGCTGCAAGCTGGACTGCAGCTCTGGTTCCCTGACCCTGATCCCTGCTGCCCAGCTCTGCTGAACACTGCTGGAAGCATGCTCCCTAATCCTATCCAAATAACTGCACACCGTGAGAAAAGCTAGAGACTGAGCATGACTGAGGCAGCTACAGTCAGGTCCCAGCAGGTCAATGAGCCAGAAAAAAAAATTCTGCATCAAAATGGTGAATTCTATTATGATAGAAATGCTAAATTCTGTGGCATTCTGGAAAAATGCCACAGAATTTAGCACACTCATGGACTCATAACCACTGTCTCACAAGATCTACAGCTGTTCACATGGAGATGAATGTGATATTCACAGCAGCTAGTGCTCTGAGCACAGGTCAGCTGCAGTCTCAGATGCAATACTATCACTTTACATTTTGCTTGCATATTCAAGGTTATTTTGGCAATCATGAGAGGTAGAAACTTGGTTTTAAAATGAGGGCTGAGATTCTGGAGCATAAATTTTGTGGCAAGGGGTGAATTCCACAGCAAATACATGGGGCTCTGGGTATACTTAATAGTGGTAGTATAGTCTTTTTCTCTCTTGTATTTATGTTAGAGTGCCATCTTTGATCCCACCACCTTTCACTGCACTTGGATATTTTGTTGAAGGATTTGTTCTTTGTTAATTAAGGAGGACTTAACTGCACTAATCATGTGTGATATAGTAAGGCTCCAGATTAAGCAGCTTTAAGAGGTAGCCTGTATGCCAGAATCTCATAGAGTCTCCATGGAATATGTAGAATCTGTGAGTCAAAAATATAACCAACTACCCATTCTTCTCTTTGTAAGCTGGTCACAGCTTCACCCCACCAGCCAGCTGAACTGTAGTTTCCTTTGAGACTGCAATACTTTTCTGCTCTGGCAGATGAAGGGAGTCCACATCAGAGAGGGAACAAACTGATTGTAATAAAATAACAATCCAATCCTGCCCAAAACACAAACCCAAACTTCTTACAGGTTTGGAAAAATTAAGGTAACTTTTTGTCCCCAAACCAAAACCTGCGATGCAAACAACCCTGAGAAATTAGAGGCAATTCAGATTGGGATTCTAATTTACCAGCTCAGGATTAGCTCTAATTTTCAGACACCACCACAGTTCTGGGACCCAGCCAGGACCAAAAATGTGTCAAAGGCTATTCCACCCAGTATTTCCCTCTCAAATGGAAATCTGAAGTTTTAGCATATCACACATAAGAGGGCTCATTCTCAATTTCCAGCCCAGGCCAGTTTCTCAGGACATCAAGATGGGGTTCAGATAAATTTCCAAACTTCGGAATGCTTAACTGAACCATTTGCAGTTTTATCCATCACTAGCTACAATCTTACCTCTGTCTCCCATTTTCCCTACTGCCATAGCTAAGCCAATCATCACATAATCACACTTTCAGCTGCCTCAGTGAGCCCTGCTTAAACTACAGTAATATTTGTTTAGCTGCACATTCACTCCAGCGCTTTCACTAAAGTCTGCAAACTCCCTAAAACGATGATGTCAACTTACTAGCCAGCAGTGAGAACTTCCAAGCAAACCTATCATTATGCAATCAATTAGGTGTCTGCTAAGCACAGGGGGTGCTTTACTGAGATTGCTTTTCTCTACTTCCCTCATGTTTAAGAAGAGCTAAGCAAGTAAACATTTAATTAAAAAAGGAGATTAATGTTATTTTATTAGCTGAAGCTGGATCAGATGGAGAAGTCTGGACTCTTTCTCCTTAATCTGTTTAGAAAGCTGCTAGGAGTTTCCTCAAAGAAATATATTCTTCTGATAAAAAAAGAAAAGATAATTAAATGAGCTGTTCTAGCATGTGCCATCTGCTGGTTGCTCTGATGCTTTAGTAAATCAAAGCCTCCAAGGGAGTTCACCTCTACACCTGATCTTGTATAAAGCACAGAGATCACATAAGAAGCTGTACTCCAGAATGTGTCCACCTTCCTTTTATAAGCAGAAAGATAGTTATATTACTCAGTCACAAAGTAACTCCCCAGGGTCCTTTTTTTATGTATAACTCAGCCTTAGTGCCCCCACTCACACTGCCTCTTAATGTGAGGTGCATACTCAGTAACAGATCATCCCTTCAAGGACCCTTCGTCTACTACGTCTGGTCAGAAAATGGAAGCCAACACCAAGGACTTTTGAGTTTTTGCGGCTGCTGTGCCTCATGCTCCCATTCTCCTCTATAGGCTGTGTTCCCTCATCCGAATGCTTCTGCTATGCTGCGCCATGGCCTGGCCTCTTGGTGAGGGGAAGTGGTGCTTCCTGGCAGTCGCATCGCCATTGTGCATCATGGGAGATTATGGAGCAGGCTGCCCAGATGGACTTCGCGGGGAATGGGAGCATAAGGTACCCGAGCTACAACTCCCATGAGGCACCCCGTAGCAGCATTTCAAAATGGAAATATTTTGGGTTTAGGCATCCACATTTTTGATGAAAAACATCAAAAGTTTCCATCGGACACCTTTCTGTGAAAATGTTCATTTATCTGAACTGATTTAGAATTTTGTTTCCATTTTAGATGAAATTCAATTTTCCATCCAAAAAAACCTGTTTCAACAGAAAACTTTCAACTAACCCTACTCCATGCATTCCTGGGCTATATAACATCCCCTCGACTCCTCATGCACCACTCAACCACCCAGCATTTCTTTTTACTTTTGATGGAGAGATCCACCCAGTTTTATCCCCTTTCTGGCACACCCTAATGTTATAAAATCCTCCCTCTCAAAGGGAGCTGGGTAACTTGCCTGCCCATAGGACCATCAGTGCAGCTCCATTAATTTATTACAGAGGGCTGCCTGACAGCTGTATGAGATGCCTCCTTCCATTAGGAGAAGAGTATGCTGCCAGGATTGAAACTCAGATCCCTACACATTTCCATCTGCCATACAAGAGCAGAGTAAAGATTCTGAAAAGGCCTCTGCCACGCAGCAGTCTGACGGGTTCAGTGAAATGACAGGAAGACCAAAGAAAGTTGTCATTAAAATTAAAATGCCACGATTCATGAGCCAAGTGGGTTACTGTATTAGCCTTTCGACTCTGGACAGCTGTAGTCACATTTTTGCTTCGTCATATGTAGAATAAGGAGAAGAATAGTCTTAGCTAATTCCTATATGAACATTAGCCTTAATAAAAAACAATATACAATTAAGCAGTCTGTTCAAAGGCGGTCCAGGATTAGGTTAGCAGATGGTCTTGAAGGTCAGAATTGAGAGACAAAGCTGTACTGAGTACCAGGAATGGAACAGCAGTGGTGCTACATGTCAGCACGGAGGTGGATTTGCAGAACTATGTGGAGGTCCAAGACTGGAACAGCAGGGATGCTGCAGGTTTGAACTGAGGTGCACTGGCAGAGCTACATAGGGCGAGACTGTAGAGGCATGCCCTGCTTTAGCAAAGACTATCAGTTTTCTGCAGTCATGGTCAGAATTATCAAAGCTTGCTCAAAAATACTTGAAAAATGGAACAAAAACTCAAAACCTAAAGTCAATGACAACAGTTTTATTCAAGTCTCTGTGCTCTGTGTTCAGACAAGGCCTAGATCAGCATTACACTGTAATACAATAATAATTTTAGCCATTGAACCAAGCCTGCTTGGCATCCTTGGTTTACAATTTACAGTACATCCAAAAAAAGGCAGAGAAATGAACAAAAAACCTGACAACATTAATTAGCTCTTTGAGTCATTTAAATATTATTCTACAACAAAAGAACTTAATACAAAAAGTAACTGAAATATAAGATACACACAATACATTGACACAGAACTGAGGAAAGAGATACAGTAGATTATACACAAGGGTAATCAGTTGATATGTTAGCTACAGTGAAACAAACCAGACTGATATAATTTAACTACTTTTTTTAAGCCCCAGTGGGTCAGAGGCAACAGCTGTGTCACAAATAATGCTTTTTAAAAAAATGAATTCAGTCTTATTTTCCCCATAGGCTTGCTGCTGAAAAGTAACGGAATGCTCCAACAAATCACTTCATTTAACAATAAGTCATCACACACACAAATAAGGAAAGAGTGGCCTCAATTGTTTTATTTAAACTTTCAGGAGGAAATTAGCATTTGCAGTTTTGACCACTTTGCTGCTGACAAATATACTGTGTACTTTGGGCAAAGAACACCTTCTAATGCTCCCTATAATGACAAGTTTGTGAAGACCCTAGATAGGAGAGATAAGCCACACTGCAAACTGAGGTAATTAGCAGGTCATAATAAAGGCCCAATCCTGCAGGGTGCATGGTGCTTATGAGGTGTCCAGCACCCTTTACTCCTAACTGACTTCAACAGGAGCAGAAAGAGTTCTGCACCTCAAAAGACTGAGCATAAGGGCATCATCGTACAACCCTGAAATCTGTTTGCCTGATTCTGTTCCAGTTACTCCAGTTTAATGGCATTAATCCATACTTACAGCACTGTAATACAGCAGAACCAGGTCAATGGGATTTTTGCCTTTGAATTTTATGAGAGCAAGATCAGCTTCACAGCTCGTAGATAAGGCAAACAGAGGAGAAATATACTGCATAAAAAGAGCAGAAAATATATCCCTGGCTGAGAAGATAATGACCTTTCAGATATACAGAATAGTTAAAAGGACAGTGATTTCCCAGACCTACTCCATAGATATAAACCACTCCATACACAGCTCAGGCAAAACATCTCAGATGCACCAGAAACATCCCCACATCTACAGTGAACACATTATACACATCAGCAAATACTGTGCTGGACCAGCAGCAAGCAGCTGAAGGTGGCACAAGAGATTGATTAGCATCAGAACAAGAGAGGGTATTGACTGTTGCTGGGCTTGGCAACTGTAGCCAAGACAGAACTCTACCCTGAGTGTGGATTCTGCAAGAGGGTGGGGGAAATAAATCTGACAAAAGAAATCAGGGTTATTGACACTTCTGTCCCCTCACCCACTCACGCCTCTTCACAGCTCACAACCAGCCCATATGGAAACAGTGCCTCCACTTGTTGCAAGAGAAACCACCACTTCCCAAACTACTAAGAGCTAGCATCACAGCAGCAGTCAGCAGATACAAGCACACACAAGCTGGCATTTTCTTAAAGCCTTGTTGAGGAACTGGAGGAAGGAGTCACCTGTCAAGTATCAGAGGGGTAGCCGTGTTAGTCTGGATCTGTAAAAGCAGCAAAGAGCCCTGTGGCACCTTATAGACTAACAGATGTTTTGGAGCATGAGCTTTCGTGGGTGAATATCCACTTCGTCAGATACATGAGTGACAGTCATACACTGCCATTCCTCTAAGGTTATGTCTACCTTGCGATTCAAAACCCACATCTGCCCCAGGCCAGCTGACTCAGGCTAAGGGGCTGTTTAACTGCAATGTAGACATCCAGGCTCAGGCTGGGGTGCGGACCCTAGAACCCTATGAGGTGAGAGGGTCTGAAAGCTCATCTCAGGCTGCAGCTGGAGCATCTATATCGCAATGTAAGGAGGTGCCCTGGCTCCCCGCCGCGCCTGAGAGGGACGAGCCAGAGCAGGTGCCTCAGTGGGCGGAGTCAGCACTGCCTGTCCCCGTCCCCCGGAAGTCAAGGGGCGGGACAGGAAGTATAAAAGCCCAGCCCCAGCGCTCAGTTGGGAGCAGGCTGCCGGAGAGGACAGACGCTGGTGCCCGGGCTCCCGCCGGGCCCAGCCTGCCCCACGCCCACTACCCAGAGGAGCGCTGGCCGGACCTGCCCCGCGCCCACTACCCAGAGGAACGCTGGCCGGACCTGCCCCGCGCCCACTACCCAGAGGAGCGCTGGCCGGACCTGCCCCGCGCCCACTACCCAGAGGAGCGCTGGCCGGACCTGCCCCGCGCCCACTACCCAGAGGAACGCTGGCCGGACCTGCCCCGCGCCCACTACCCAGAGGAGCGCTGGCTGGACTTGCCTCAGACCCGGTACCCGGAGGAACGTCGGCCTGACCTGCCGTGTACCCGATACCCAGAGGAGTGGCCTGAGCTTCCCCACGACCGGTACCCGGAGAAGCCCATGGTCTGGGACCCCTCAGACGACGCCGGCAAGGACCAGGTACCCAGAGAGGGGGAGGTTGGAAGTGGCCTGGGGGTAGCCGACCCTGGTTTGGCTCCTGAAGAGCCCGAACCCATGTCAGTGTGTTGCGGCCAGGATCCCCACTAACCGCAGCAGGTCCTGACCGCTGCTAGGGCCCCGGGCTGGAACGCAGTGGAGTGGGAGGGCCTGCGTTCCCCCTGCCACCCGTAACCGGGTGGCAGACTCCCCCTCTTCCCGCCTATTGCCACTGCTCTGTCCTGATCCAGAGGGCCAGAGCTAACTAGACTTGTGTTTGGTGCCCCGCCCGGACCAAGGGCTGGGCCCCCTTTGACTTTGCTACTGCTCTGTCCTGATCCAGAGGGCCAGAGCTAACTCGACTTGTGTTTGGTGCCCTGCCCGGACTAAGGGCTGGGCCCCTTTGACTTTGCCACTGCTCTGCCCTGATCCAGAGGGCCAGGGCTAACTAGAACTTTTACTGCCCCGCCCTGCCACGGGCCTGTGTTTGCTCAGCCCCTGCTAGAGGCCTGAGCTTGAACTGCTACTGCCCCGCCCTGCCCAAGGGCTGGGGCTTATTTACTTGGAGAGCCCCGACCCCGGCTAGAGGGCCGGGGCTCTACCTTGTTTTCAGACCCTGTACCCCCCTCAACACCTGCGGAGGGGCTAAGCCTACCCAGACTGCGGCGTGCTAGGAGGCGCCCTGGCTCCCCGCCGCGCCTGAGAGGGACGAGCCCCGACACGACCGGCTTACACGCAATTAAACAGCTCCACAGCCTAAGCCCTGTGAGCCTGAGTCAGCTGGTACGGCCAAGCCACAGGTATCTAATTGCAGTTAACACGTATCCTAAGAAGAACAGCCTGATTAGAACAGATAGGAACACAACCCTTCACTTTAGCACAGAAGAGCTCTAAGACCCCACATCAGCAAAGCACTTCAGTTCCATTGACTTCAATGGAAAGGGTTTGCTGAATGGGAATGGATGTATATGCTCAAGAGTTTTGCAGGAACAGGGCCTAAAAGGGTTCACTCATTTCCTTACTGTGTGTATAGCCAATAGGTAGCAGAACCAGAGGAACATCTTTTCTACGTAGATGCTCCCCACTTAAATGATTTACATTGGGACAGTTCCTCTCTGAATTAAACAATGGCCTGCTCTCACCCAAAACTAAACTGACCCACTGGTGAATCTGCTTTGGAGTTCCAGATGCTCAGCCAAAATCAGTCTTGCATTAGAAAATTCATTATCCAACCCCAAGATTTAAAACATTTTAGTGTATTTAGACCTTTAGTGTATTTTCAACTTCTAAATAAGGTGCCCAGTCCTGAGATGCAGAGACATCTATTGACTTCAATGGGAGCTGCAGTGTTCATAATCTTTTTTTTTACTCAGCATCCTAGCCTTTCCCCCAGATGGATCCATTTTAAAGATGAACCCCTTTCAATCTGTGCAAAGCGGAGCTCAAATTCAACTGGTACATCACAGTATACAATACTGGCACCTCTGCCATGCTGCTGCTTTATTCTCCAGAATCTAAGTTTTGAAAAGGGGAAATGTCTACCTGCTATGGTTGCTGAGAAAGACTTGAAAATGTGACCAGAGTATTACTGATGCAGCAACATCTGCTTGTGTTTAAGAGCCCGAAACAGCAGTTCTGGGAGGTATTAACTATCCTACGCAAATACTCAGTGGTAACTGTGCTTAAAACTGGCTATTTCATGTCTCAAAGCATGTGGGAAAGGAATAGAACCATATTATGAAGAGCTCCACAATGTACTGTATGAAAGTTCATTCTGCTGCCACTTGAGAGCTACTGCCATGCTTTCCCACCCCCTACCAAAAAGCCAAACCCAAGATGCTCGCCAGAGCATCTAAGATCTCCTAGATGGAGAATCATGTTCAAGAAATCCAGTAGGGATATGAGCCTTATCAAGGAGAAGTCGAGAACAAAGACATGGGTGTTTATGGACCCCAGTGAGGAGCAGCCAAGCCCAAGGATCCCAGGGAACATAAGTGATCATATTCTGATCATCTAGTATGAGTGGCATTTCATTTGAGCTGAGTTTGGAATACTTCTGCCACTTCACCCCCAACCCCATTTTCTTTCTTTATTGCGAAGGCACAGACTTTGGAAGGCAGAAGGATATGGCCAGGGCAGGCCTGTACCCACACTCCAGCTCTCTCTCCTACTGCGTTAAAATGGGAAGCAGTTAAAACTTCCCAGACTTCATAATCTGCTCTTGGGAAGGTCCCAACCAGGAGATTAGGACATCTGTAGGTAAGCAAGCTTCACAAAGGGGGAGAGGTTTAAACTACTCCCCAATGAGATACACAAAACACTTAGCCTGGTCTATGCTGGCATTTTGGCCATCAGTGTAAATATATCCCCTTAAAACTGGGATAAAGCTGCATCAATGCAAATCATGTTGCACTGGTATATATTTACACACTAGGAGTTTGACCTATTGCAGCTACAGCGGTGGCTAAAATCCCGAAGTGGCCAAGGCTTTACAAAAGCATTTCTATATGGTGAGGGGGATATTTGTCCCAACATGAGACTATATCTTGCAAAGAATTAAAATAAGCATGCCCCACTGGGTTATCCTCAAACTTGCATCAGATCCCCACTTGCTATTTGTTTGTCCAGCTGAACCATCAACTCTGGAGCTAACAGTGTAATTAAGCAAGAGTCCACATCTAGCCAACATTACAATTCTCATGAGGCACTGTGGCAGCATTTCAAAATGGAAATATCTGAGGGTTTGGACATTCAAATTTTTGATGAAAAATGTCAGTTTCCACAGGAAACCTTTTTGTGAAAAATTTCTTTATCTGAACTGATTTAGCATTTCATTTCAATTTTAGATGAAACAATTTTCCATCCAAAAATTGTTTCAACAGAAAATTTTCCATCAGCCCTACTCCATGCATTCCTGGGCAATATAACATCCCTTTGACTCCTCATGTATTACTCAACCACACAGCATTTCTTTTTATTTTTGGTGGAGAGGCGAAGCTTTTTATAATATCCACTGCTCTGGGCACTAAGAATACATCATGCTTTCCTAATAGTTGCTGCCCTAGACTCTGCTAGATACTGACACTCAGATGTTATGGTGATGAGTGCATTAGATATAGATAAAGGGCCAGTACTGTAACTAGAGAAGTGCATCATGGTAATGTGCAGTTCTGCTTTAAAATACATGATATGGCATTTTTTAGTCGGCATGTTTATGTATCTGTATTATTAACAGCAGTAAAAGCCAATATGTCTTGTAGCAAATGATTGGTTGGACTGAGGGCAAATAACTACACAGCTCATAAACTGCCAAGAAACATGCTGATTATTTTGAGACTCCAGCAATGGAAAAATAAGCAGAATCTTTTAAATAAAGTACATACATTCTATCTTATTTTACATCATATATCTGAGACCCAACAGCACAGTGTTATCAAGCTGATTTCTATCTTTGCTGTGCCACCTCATAGCTCACTAGTTCAGTGTTCACTCAAAAAAATGTTGCGCCTTCCCCCCATTCTAATCCCTATGATTCCTGTAAAAGCACAAAGCTACACTGTCCTCCTTCAAATTCCTCCTTTTATACTCACCCTTGCTGTGATGCCTACAAACCTCTCAACAGTGATTAGGCATGTGGAATCTTGTGACTGCTTCTTACTGTGCTACTAAACACAAATCATTTCACTATTGCTTGGTCCATCCCTGCCCACCCACCCCCGCTAGCCTCGATGTTTGTTTTTCTCCATTTGTTGACTCTTTTTTATGCCTAAATTATAAGCTCCTTTAGGAGCTGGTGCTATCTATTATGTGTATGCAATTTCCTGACCATAATTTGACCCTAAAGCACTACCACAATTCAAATAAATAGATAATATTAATAATAAATAATAAACTGATGAAGATGAGGGGGGTGGAGCAAGCCAGTAAAAGCAGAGATTTAGAACAATAACTGAGAGAAGGTAACTGCTTGCTTATTTTTACCCCAGTAACAGAGACAATTCAGTAGATGTTTCAATTAATGGGAAGGTATAAACAGGGGTCGGCAACCTTTCAGAATAGGTGTGCCGAGTCTTCATATATTCACACTAATTTAAGGTTCTGCGTGCCAGTAATACATTTTAACATTTTTAGAAGGTCTCTTTCTATAAGTTTATAATATATAACTAAACTATTGTTGTATGTAAAGTAAATAAGGTTTTTAAAATGTTTAAGAAGCATCATTTAAAATTAAATTAAAATGCAGAGCCCCCCGGAATGATGACCAGGACCCAGGCAGTGTGAGTGCCACTGAAAATCAGCTCGCGTGCCACCTTTGGCACATGTGCCATAGGTTGCCTACCCCTGGTATAAACTCTGCAAATCAGGTATTTGATCTCACATGCTATGAAGCATACTACAGTACTGAAAGCCGCAGTGGTGGTCCTTTCAAAGGAAACAAAACCCAGGAGAGCAGACGTGAAATATAAAAGGAGCCTAGGATGCCAAAAAACCTCCTGATTATAAAAATAGCTAAACTCTGGACTGGGCTTCCAAAGGAGGTTGTGCAATCCCCATCATTGGAGGTTTCTAAGGACAGGTGAGACAGTCAGGGATGGTCCAGATATACTTGGTCCTGTCGCAGAGCACGAGATGGACTAGATGACCTCTTGATGTCCCTGCATTTCTATGATTTTTTTAAACTAAGCCACACAGCATTTGTTCTATGCAGTTCACAAATCAATCCAATCCCACATTCAGTAGGACAAAAGAAACTATACACTGAGACTCCCTGTCCCATACATAGCAACCACCTGAGGCAACAACAGTATACTGAGAAAAAATACCCTAAGAAAAATAATATTGTACTACTGATGTGGAACTCAGGGAGATGGCATGGGATCTCTTTGATGGCAGAGCAGGATCATCTAGCTGGTCTGGGAAGAGGCTACAGCTACTGCCAATCTGGTTTCTTACATAAAGGTCATCTCTCCAATAAAGTTTTTCAGTTTACCAGAGATTAATCAAAAGAGACCTGTGGTTCTTAGGTTTTGGTTGTTCTGGTTGTACAGGATGAACATGGAGAACAAAGGACAATCAAAATCTTCAAGGCACCATATTAAAAGGGCCCAAGAGAGTTTTTTGATTTCCTAATTCAGCATCTCACTTTGTGAATTAAAGTAACAGAAAAGAGAATGAACTGATGGGACAGGGTAAGAAAAGAAACAAAGGTAGAAGAGATCCACAGAGACAAATATGGGAGTTACTCTGAAAATGTTATTTATTCAATTCAATTCCTAGATAGCAGTTTTTAAAAAGAGTGGAGTTTCTCAGATGCAAATATATTTTCTCTTAGCACCACTCTATTTGCTGCTGTTATCGCAGATTCCAGCATTTGCCACTAACTATTTTTAAACCTTAACACCTTTTACCCTAGTATTTTCCCATTATTTCTTGGACAACTCAAGTGAAACTCCAGTCACGCACTTTCCCTTCCCTTGCTTGGCAACTAGCACATGAATTATTCAGATGCCAAAGAACTAATATATTTACCTGAATGGTGGTTTTCCCATAATGAATTTACACTGCCCACCTTCCCCTTCTCAAGAATGATTGGTTAGAGCGACACATTAATCCATTATTACATTGAATACCGGGACTGATCTGAGATTTCTCCATTTGGCAACATGTGGTCAAAAGTAGCAATGGGGATTTGTGCTCTTCCAATTGGCTCTTAGCTTCCTAGCACCTAGTGAATTGTATTTGATCTCTATTGGAGATTTGGAGCAACCCAGCTACTGACAAAAGGGCAGAAAAAGAGAGATTAAAGTAGGAAAGACATTAACCCAGGATAAAAGATCTAGGAGTAGGAACAGGATAGGATAAAGAATGGAACTGGTTAGGACTTTAGCTTAATCCAGATACATATTTTCTACATGATATGAGGCCTCAGTGCGAGATCTGGCTCCCACAGATTTTGATGGAAGCAGGACATTAGGATTACATACCTGATTTTCCTAGCATTGACAGGGTGAGGAAGAACCTCACTAATGAATACATTGAGTTCTTTCTGCAAGCCAAACATACTGTCTGGTTCCTAATGCTGATAGTTTTGTTATACATCATCAGTGTGGAGAGCCTGCATTTGAGGTCACACAGAACTCAATAGAAAGAGTGAATTACTGTTCTAGCTATAGGTCCACTCATACAAAGGGACTACATTATATTATATAAATTAGATAGATTTGATTAGATGGAATGTGTCAGATTTCCAGATGAAAACTGCATTTGAGGAGCATTTAACAAAGAATTTATTAGAGACTATAAAATCCATGCATGTGTGGGTCAGGTGCTTCTGCTGGAGTAGCGGGTAGATGCCAGACCAACCCTGCTGTAAGAATGGGATTCAGTAAGCAAATCTCCAAATATTTGCTATTTCTCCCATTTGGACAGCCTTGGAAAAATACCAAACACCAGTGCCTGATATAGTGTAATACTTGGGATCTCAGGATCCAGGTTAATAGTGGGATATATATCAATATACAACATTTGTCAAGCTCTGTGAGGTCAAATATAGAGACTTTAATATGATCATTTTTGCTTATTGTTGTTTCAAACTGCAACGACAAGATAAGGAAGACTACAGAAAATCCCCACAGCAAAAGTCAGCAGCTTTGAGTTGCCCAGTTACATCCAACTGCAGATAAAAATCAGGCAGTCAGACAACACATTTTCAATAGAGGCAGCACCATTATATGATCTCAGTAGCATCCCTCCATTTTATCTATCTTCAAAGTGCATTCTCAGTGCAAGTAGCATGATTGACTCTAAAGAGGCTTACTGCCCCCTAATGGATTTCATGCTAAGACCAAAACTCTGGTTTCAGTTCATACGCTGCAGGTTTGGTTGTTTTAAGTTCAGTTCTGCATAGCGGAACCGTGTGGTCCTGGCTCTGCCCCTCAACATCTATATCCAATAGCATCCGCTCCTCTACAGGAACACCCACCTGGAAAGGAAGCAGAGCAGTAAGTCCTGGCCTCTCCTCTACGGTGCTGCTGCTACTAGCAAAGCAGGAGTCCAGATTGCTTGGGGTGTCAGTACTTGAACTGTTGGCAGAGGATTCACCCCTGGTTTGGCTGGGTGACACAAACCACCAGGGATCAAGCCGCTGCCGATTGGCTGAAGGGCGTGGCCTTGGCAAGAACTCCAAGGTCTTGGGTCTTTCCAGTGTGGAGTCCTGCTGTGCATTCCAGCGTCTTGGGGTTGGAGGAAAGACAAGGTTGGGGTCTGGCAGGCGAGGGACCTCATTTGGATCTCGGCTTGGGCTGGGAGTTTTTAATACACCTATCCAAAAAAGAGAGAGAGGAAAAAAAGACACATCAGTTAAGTTGGAGTTATTTAAGGCATCTATCTGACTTCAATGCCCAGATACACTAAAGGCAAGTGCAAAAATAAGGTAATATATCCAAAATTCAGAACCCCTCAGTTTTCATCTGAAACACTATGTGAGGTAGACCACTGGGAGCTTGGGGGAGCTTTGACCTTTCCCCCAGAAAATTTTGGTATTGCATTAATAAATATAGGAAACACTGATTTGGGAACAGAAGTTCCAGTGTGGACAAATTATTAAAAGGGGACAAATATAGTTCTCCAAACAACAAAGAAGTCTATAGCCCTGTTGTATTGATTTGAGATAAGAGACTGGTCCACTGGCTCCTGGACTATTCTGGATGCACTAGTGAGACACAGCTGCTCCGATATATAATCGGATCACTTAAAGCTCGAGTAGGAAACCTTAATCTTGTCACTCAGTGGCTCTGGGATGCTTCACTCTATCATCTTAATGTTCATTTAATGTATTTTAATAGAATATACACAATAAGCACAATGTCTCATCATATGAATTTGTATATGGTGAAGAATTCCAAAGCAGAATTTATTGTTCAATAAATGAAGTTTTAAGTTTTCACTAAAGCTATTTTTAAGAGCATAAATGATTATGTTAACTTGTATCTCACTACAGACCCTGATACAATAGGCCATTGTCCTGGCAGGCTGCAGTTGTTCTAAGTAGCTACAGCCACTTAGATCAGAGAACAATTCCAGTGTTTCTCCCCCTATACTGGTAAGGAATTTTGGATGTTGTGGACGCTCAGTCCCTGGCAAAGGTTTGGCAGCAGAGCACACCTTGTACTCCCCAACATGAACCCCCTTGCCAATGAACAAAAAGTGGCACCGGCTCAGTCCAGAAGGCCTCAGGTCTATTTCTTGTTGGCTTTCAGAATAGGAGGTGCCTTGAAAGCATAAGGGGAACTTAAGGAAGGGTGAAGTGTGAAGGTGGAATTCTCGGGAACGAACAACAGAAGTGACGTTATACTTGGATAATGCCTTCTGTCTAAGAAACTAATGTAGTAAGCCTCTGTCATAAACAGATAGTTAAGGGTTAATAGAACAGGAGTACGTCATGTCTCTTTTGCCTGTAAAGGGTTATCAAGTTCAGTGAGTCTGGCTGTCGCCTGACCAGAGGACCAATCAGGGGACAGGATACTTTCAAATCTTGAGTGAGGAAAGTCTGTGTGTGTGCTGTTAGTGTTTGGTTGTTGTTCTCTCTGGGGCTCAGAGGGACCAGACGTACAACCAGGATTCTCTCCAATCTCTCCGGTACAGGCTCTTATAAGTTCAGAATAGTGAGTACTAGGTAGATAAGGCAAGTAAGGCTTATGTTTGTTTTCTTTATTTGCAAATGTGTATTTGGCTGGAAGGATTGAAATGTGTATTTGGCTGGGAAGAGTTCAAATGTGTATTTGGCTGGGAGGGTTTTAATTTGTACTTGTACATTTAGACACTGGGAATACCCTCCCAGCCTCCATAGCTGAAAGACCCTGTAACATATTCCATCTTAAATTTACAAAGATAATTTTTACTATTTTTTATTTCTTTAATTAAAAGCTTTTCTTGTTTAAGAACCTGATTGGTTTTTTTTTTTCTGGTGAGACCCCAGGGGACTGGGTCTGGTTTCACCAGGGAATTGGTGGGGAGAAAGGAGGGAAGGGGGAGAGAGAGGTTAATTTTCTCTCCATGTTAGGATTACTTTCTCTCTCAAGGAGCATCTGGGAGGGAGAGAGAGAAGGAGGAGGGGACGTAAATTTTCCTCTCTGTTTTAAGATTGAAGGAGTTTGAATCACAGTGATCTTCCAGGGTAACCCAGGGAGGGGAAGCCTGGGAGAGGCAACGGTGAGGGAAAAGGTTTACTTCCCTTGTGTTAAGATCCAGAGGGACTGGGTCTTGGGGGTCCCCAGGCAAGGTTGGGGGAGGGGGCAGAGTGTACCAGGCACTGGAATTCCTGGTTGGTGGCAGCGCTACAAGTACTAAGCTGGTAATTGAGCCTAGAGGAATTCATGCTGGTACCCCATCTTTTGGACGCTAAGGTTCAGAGTGGGGAATTATACCATGACAGCCTCACAATACCCTTTGATGAGGAAACAGAGACAGAGAGGTTATGTGACTTGCCCAAAGTTGCACAGTGAATCAGTGGTGACACCAGACCTGAACTGATTAGAGCAGGGGGTTCTCAAACTTCATTGCACCACAACCCCCTTCTGACAACAAAAACAACACACAACCCCAGGAGGGGGAACCGAAGCCAGACTCTGCTTGAGCTCCGCGGCCCCAGGCTGGGGGGGTAGGGGAGCGCAAAGCCAAAGCCCCAGGGTTTCAGCCCTAGACAAGGGGCCTGTAACCTGAGCCCCGCCAGCCAGGGCTGAAGCCCTCAGGTTTCAGCTTCGGCCCTGGGCAGTGGGGCTTGGGTTTTGGTTTCAGCCCTGTGCCCGAGCAAGTCTAAGACAGCCCTGGTGACCCCATTAAAACAGCGTCATGACCGACTTTGGGGTCCCAACGCACAGGTTGAGAACTGCTGGATTAGAGTATTATTTTATTTATTATTTGTATAAGGTAATGCGTAGGAGCCTTTGCCACAGAACATTGTGCTAGGCACTATATAAACACAGAGTACTCATTCTCTCAATGAACAAAGGCACAGGAGGGAGGGATAGGAGAACCACTGCACCAGCTGCCTGGCCTTCATTCTGAAGACTGAGAAAGAGGAGAAGGAGAAACTTACCTGTGCCCAGTGCACCAGTTAAAGAGTTACTGGAAGTGCACCCATTGGGAGAGCACCCATTGGCAACCAGTCCAACTGCTTTGATGGCCCCATCAGAAGGGGTTCGCCTGTGCCCCCTTTGCTGGGCATGGGAAGAGAGAGTCACATGTGTGGGAGTCAGGGATTGGTTGGGGTCCTGCTTGAACCTCTCAATGCGTACATTGACCAGCGGGTTGGTAACTACTGGCAAGGGAGCCTTGACAGTCACAGGGCTGATGGGCATCTCATACACCACAATCTCATCACTGTCTGAGCGCAGCAGGGAGCGGGTGGAGTTACATTCAGAAATGGAAGACAGGGAGAGGAGGGTCAGTGAGGTGGATGGCTCGCCCAGCAGCAGCAGGGGGTCCTCTTTCTTGAAGAGCTTCCGGGAAGGTGGGCTGGTGCTTCTGCGTGGGCGCCCAGACCGCTGGAAAATACTGTCACGCTTCTTCTTCTCCTCCTTGGGTGGTTCCAGGTCATCCTGGGTCAGCAACTGGCACTTGCCTGCCTCCAACAGATCAAAGCCCAGGCCTGCAGCAGCCAGCACTGCTCCGCAACCAAGCAAGGCAATCTCCCACTGCTTATGCTGAGAACCACTCCGCTTAAGGCTATTGGTGGGTGTGAGCTGAGGGGTGCTTGTAGCAGAATTCACAGGGGTGGACTCCTCATTGGCATCACTGGGTGGGCCATCCAAGTCTCCGCTCTTCTGAAAAGGAATGCAGAGGTACGATGGGGTGCGCCCAGGTGAAGGGTGCACTTCGTCTCCATTAAGACACTCGCTGTCTTCATCCTCTGCAAAGCAAATGAAAAATACTTTGTGTTGGCATAACATTTTCACCAGAGAATCACAACGTGCCTTACAAACATGAATGGATTAAGCTTCACAAAGCATGCAAAGGAGGAAATGCCTTCATCTAAGCACTAACTGTTTAACCATAGTCAAATGTGATTGGCACTTCTGTCCAAGCTAGGCAATCCAAGACTGCACAAAAAGCTGGCCCTTGTGGATGTGAATCCAGCTCTCAAAGCTGGTGCAGGCTCGGAGCACTGAAAAGGTAGAGAACAGATAAATCACATGTTCAGCTGTGACCCCTACTGGCTGACCAAGAGTAGCTTTCTGAAAAGAGCTTGTCAGCCTTCCCAGCTGCAGTATATTTACACATGATAAGGACATGAATAGAAAGGTAGGAAATGAGACAAGACCCACTCCCACAGTATTTCCTGTAAGTGATCTATTCCTATATTGCAGCACCCAAATATCCTTTCTCAACAGCATTATTAACAAGATCACAAAGTTTTTAAGGAATCCGGCGCTACCAAAGAGAACAGAGAGCTGGACAGTGGTTTTGAGAGGTTTGGGGTAAGAACTGGTGAGCTGCAGAGTGAGAGAGTGTGAGTGTGGAGAGATGGGAGGGGAATGAACACACAGAAAATCCAAAAGACGAGTTGAGAAAGGGCATTCCTTGTGGAAATTAAGGGGAAATAGTGAGCCACCAAAGTGAAGACATCAGAGTAAGATGCCTTGGATGAATAGAATTACTCACTCAAGGATGTGTAAAAGCAGCAAAGAATCCTGTGGCACCTTATAGACTAACAGACGTTTTGGAGCATGAGCTTTCGTGGGTGAATACCCACTTCCTCAGATGCATGTAATGGAAATATCCAGGGGCAGGTATATATATGTGTGCTAGCAAGCAAGCTAGAGATAACGAGGTCAGTTCAATCAGGGAGGATGAGGCCCTGTTCTAGCAGTTGAGGTGTGAAAACCAAGAGAGGAGAAACTGGTTCTGTAATTGGCAAGCCATTCACAGTCTTTGTTCAATCCTGAGCTGATGGTGTCAAATTTGCAGATGAACTGAAGCTCAGCAGTTTCTCTTTGAAGTCTGGTCCTGAAGTTTTTTTGCTGCAGGATGGCCACCTTAGACCTTAGAAACTGCTGAGCTTCAGTTCATCTGCAAATTTGACACCATCAGCTCAGGATTGAACAAAGACTGTGAATGGCTTGCCAATTACAGAACCAGTTTCTCCTCTCGGTTTTCACACCTCAACTGCTAGAACAGGGCCTCATCCTCCCTGATTGAACTGACCTCGTTATCTCTAGCTTGCTTGCTAGCACACATATATATACCTGCCCCTGGATATTTCCATTACATGCATCTGAGGAAGTGGGTATTCACCCACGAAAGCTCATGCTCCAAAACGTCTGTTAGTCTATAAGGTGCCACAGGATTCTTTGCTGCTTTTACAGATCCAGACTAACACGGCTACCCTCTGATACTTGTCACTCAAGGATGTGTGCACGTGCGTGAAATAAAGTACATGGTCTGCCCTTACCCATCTCTGCTAGGCTGGTGAATCCTGGCAAGGCAGGTGTAGTTCTTTGGACCTTCCCTAGGTTTGGAGCACTAGATGACCATTGTTTGTATCCATCTACCAGAGACTTCAGGCTGGAGGAGGAAAAGACAGGGAAAAATATGTATTACACAAGACTAATGTAACTGAGTTCAAAAACGAATTAAATAAGTTAATGGAGGATGGCTAATAGCCACTGATGAATCTAACATAATCAAGGATGCAACCCCATGCTCTAGGCATTCCTGAACCTCTGACTGCTAGAACCTGAGACAGGGAGACAGGGGATGGATCACTTGAAAAATTGGTTTTGTTCACTCCCTCTGAAGCATCTGGAACTGATCACTGTCAGAAGACAGGATACTAAGCTAGATGGACCACTGGTCTAACACAGTATGGCCTTTCTTATGACTCTTCTCCCCTACATTTCCAAATACTATTCCGTTTAGGACTGCAGACCTGGGCCAATTCATCTCCACATAGACAGAGCTAATGGCCTCCTGAAGTAAGACATTTTGCAACAAAGACATGTTTCCACCACTAAAGAAAAAAAAATGAAAAAGCATCTTTCCTACTGTACTACAATGTGGCAAGCACAGGGATGTCTGCTGAGAGTCAATTATGTGTGGGGGTGCAAGACTTTACAAAATACCATTTTAAACAGAACATGTGGAGGCAATTATAGAAGATACAGAGACTACGCAAAATTCAGTTCTTTTACCAAAATGTTGCAACTCGCATTTTAAGGCAGGTGCAACAATATATAGCGAGCAAAGAAAATTAATCTCCAAGAATATTTCAGCATAAAACACAAAGCAATAATTAAAGCTGAAAATCACTGCAGGGAATGGGATGTGCCAAGGTCATGCCTTGTATATTTAACCCTTTCCAAACAACAATTTTAGAGCAACCAGTTAACAGTGGTAATAGTCACACGTGTAACTCCAGTGCACCTTGGAATGATTATACTACAGACCCAACAGTCAATGCAGCCATCTAGTGTATGACTGTATCATTCATTTTCTTCTAAACATGGGCCAGAACTAAAAGCTCTAATCCAAACTCAAACTTTAGGGGAGTTTGGATCTGCAGCCAAACTTTTGTAGCCCAGATGGATCTTTACTTTCCATCCACACAAGCGTGTTACCATCACATTGTTTACTTCCTAGGGCCACTGTCAAGCCACTGTGAATGTCAGAACTTTCAGTGGTGCAACTTTTTTGCACATCAGCAAGAATATCAGCAACCATTAATTGTCTTGTACTATCTGGACTTGCAGATCTGAAGTGACTCTCTTCAAACTCCTAAACTTATACACTTCACAGCTTAGGTGAAGAGCTAAGACCCAGCTAAGAGAGTCAGAAGCTGAGAGAGAGGTGATTTAACCATGCCGATAAGTCAAGGTCAGCAATCTCACTGTACTATGGATGTGCACACATTATCTCAATGGGCTGGGAAAGAGCATGTTTAATGGTCAGAGAATGAGTGTGCAGATCAGGAGATCTGGGTTATATTCCTACCTGTGTTGTTGACTTGTGTGATCTTGGGGAAATCATACAATTCTCCTGTGCTTGTTTCACAAATCTATAAAATGTGACTGATACTGACCTCCTTCCGGGGTTCTCATGAAGCTTAATTCATTACTGGAGGCACTCTGCACTTTTTAGTGCCTTTCACCTAGGATCTGGATCTCAAAGTATTATTATTACAGATTTCATTGTCTGGGTATGCATTTCCTTTACTCTCTATTTAATTAAGGTTGCTCCTGTAGCTCACTGGACAGAGGACTATCTTTTTGTAGCAAAATTGCAAAGACTACACTTGATTTTGCACATGATCAGTTGGGTAATGACTGTTGCAATATCTTAGAACCATAGATATTATTTCCAATTTAGGGGCATAGTTTTAAATTACATTAAAAGCATTCTGTTCTCATCGGTCTTGAGATATTATCATTCTTCCACATTAATCATTCCCACTAGAGTGTGTGCAATATCCTGCCATGAGTTTGAACCCAGTTAGCGCAATGTTGATCTTATGTCCCAATGGAAGGCGTCCCTATGACTTAGCAACAAGAGTGTGATTGATGGGGTGACCTATACAAGGACAAAATTCTATATCATGATTTATTCATCCCAAGATGTGCTGTAACTATGTGATAAAACAACCTGGTAGCTTTAGTTACATTTAAGCATCCCACCTATATATACACACACCTGGATAAACAAACACAGAGGAGACATTAAGGAATGGACAGATGGTCAATGCAAGCAAAAATAAGAGGGGGCACTATGCTCACCCCAAGGGTAAATGCCAAGGTCTTTTATAAAGTATATAGACAATTAGTATGGAGTCTCTCCGTGGAGTTGGAAGGGTATGTACTAGGTTCTCAATGTATACAGACGGTAAACAGTAAAACAGTGAATAATGCACAACTATTGTCAGTCTAGCCTTCACCTTCGTCCTGATATCCCTGAAGATTACAGGGGTGTTCTGGGCTGACCTTTGTGGCACAGCACGACACATCAACTTCATCTGCTTCTCTATGCCTCCTTCTAGACACAGCTTCCTTCATAAAAAAGCAGAGGTCGAAGATTCATTGGCACTGAAAGTGAGCCTTACTTTGAATATGAAGACTAGGAGTGATCAGAATAATTCCAAGACTTTGCTGAAGTTGACTAATTATTATTTTCACCTCATTCTTACATTCTTTTACCATTTCACTCCCACCCAAATTACAAACATTGCTAATTACAGTCCCTGCAGGCCTGACAACGAGACTGCTGCACAACATATACGCCACTAGGGTGCACTTGAAAGAAGTTCAACATACATATTCCACTTGCTAAAGCATGTCACCTCTGGAACAGTACTAGCAGCCAAACAACCTACTTTAGCCCCAACCCCACCCCAGCACTTTTTTTTTTGGAGGGGACGGGGCTAGGTTTAGATTTTTTCAGTTTGGGTGGGAAAGTTGATAAAGTATTCATATATTTATGTTATGAGAAAGTAGTAACTACATTCGTCCTCCTCAGCTTCCCTTCCTACTAGAAAACTGTTATCCCTCCTTGGGAATTCCTACAAGCTCCTTCTTTAGCCTGTGAGTTGATTAGATCTCATTTGGTCAGTAAATTGCCAAATGTGTAATGGGATCCTTAACAATGTCTCATCTGAAAGAGAGAGTCTCCAAGAGTACACTGTCCTTTAAACACCATGCTGGGGCATTGGTACAGTACTGATGCAGGAGAGCATGTCTGCAGCTGAATTTCCAACACCACTTTTTGCAGCAAACAGATTTTCTTTTAAAGTCCCTCATCTACGTATTGATCAGGTTATGTCCTGCTTGGCTTGCGAGATCTGAAAGGGATCACAGCTCAAGGGCCTATAGCTACCATAAATCCATAAATGTCACCTTCAGTCCAAAAGAACATTAAAATCACACAAACACTAACAACCCAACTGCTGGTATGAAAACCTGAAAGTGTCTATCCCTAGGCAGAACAAAAATCTCTCATGTCACAACAGCAGGCTGAGGCCAGGTCACTCTATCAGCTCACTTGAGGTCTACTAGGGCTAGTGGGGCTCAGAATTAGAAGACTAAGGGTTTCCATCACACACCCTAAAGTAAATATCACAAAGTCACAACGTAAATGTCATGACACTGTTCCAAGTTATGTTCAGCCTTAATCAGCCCCTGCTAGTTCAGCATATCAGCCTGTTATCAGGTATGCATATCTCTGCAGTTCATAGACAAGCTTTAAAAGGATAAAAATAATCACTGTCATTTTTCAGTGACTGGCTTTATATAAACCTGAATTTAGAGTGCAGGTTCCCTCCCACCTAGGAGCTCTGGCTATCAGCCCCAGGTAGCTGGGGCTTGTGCAAAAGAAACATGCACCCCCAGGAGGTGGGGATAAAAGGGACAGCCAGAGTCTCACCATCCAGGCTCAGGCTCTCATTCCCCTCCCCTCAATCTCTGACTGGGAGGCAGCCCAGGCTTGGGCGCTCCCCGCACCAATCCCTTATAGGGAGGCAGCCTGGGCTCTCCTCCTTCCTCCCACCCAATCCTTCACCTGTAGGTGGCAGGGCTCCAGCTGTCAGTCCTGGGGTGGCAGCAGCAGGGCAGAAGTAAGGGTGGCAACGAGGCATTAAATCTGCTGTGAAAAGTGATATTGATGAATATTACTTTTCACATTGCCACCCTTACTTCTCTGCTGCTGCTGGCATGGCGCTGCCTTCAGAGCTGAGCACCAGTGAGCAGCTGCGGCTCTCCACTCTGCCTTGAGAGCTGGGTGATGGTAAATGTATTGGTGGGTGGGTGTGGGTGGGGAGTATAAAGGACTACAGACACACAGAAGGTGGGCCCAAATCAAATAAGTTTAAGAACCACTGATCTAGTCTGACCTTTGGTAAAACAAAGCACACAGAACTTGTTGAAAAAATTCCTAGAGGATCTCTTTTAGAAAAACATCAAATCTTGATTTAAAAATTGCCAGTGACTGAGAATCCACCATGACCCGTAGTAAACTGTTTCAATGGTTACCACTCTCACTGTTAAATCTTTATTTCCCTTCCCCCGCCCCGCCCCAAATTTGTCTAGCTTCAGCTTCCAGCCATTGGATTGTGTTATATCTTTCACTGATAAATTGAAGAGCTCATTATCAAATATTTGTTCACCATGTAAGTACTTATATGGTAATCAAGTCATCCCATAACCTTCTCTTTGTTAAGCTAAACAGATTGAGCTCCTTGAGTCTATCACTATAATATGGGTCTTTTAATCCTTTAATCATTCTCATGGCTCTTCCCTGAACCCTCTCCAATTTATCAACTTGTTACTGTAACTCTTTTTTTAAAAATCCATGTTGGAAAAGACATGGCAAAGGATAAAGGAAATACGGATTCAAGATGCCTTAGCAGAGAGCTATGTAGACAACTGAAATGACAAGAATGTTGTCAGCCAGGATTAAAGAGCACTTGCACAGCTCTGTGCGAAAAGCTTGCAAGGGGATTTTTTACCTATGTCTGGCACTTAAGTGAGTGAGCCTTAAAATTTACCTTTAACTAACCAAAAATAAAATAAAAGTGGGCAGCATGCCTTAGAGTGGCTGCAGCTTATTGCAGCTCTGTCTGCTTTGAAGAGCCTCTCAGTCTGGCACGATTTCAATGAGCAGCAAGGGCTCATCATGTATTCACTGTATTGCCCATTCAGCAAAATAGTCACCATGTTCCAGATGCTGCTCTGTACAATGCTGTGACCTTACTGAGTTCCTCTGTAAGAGGAGAACAGTCAGTTACAGAGATAACACCTCAGTTTTGCAGGGAACAGGATTAAGTTAATTTCAACCACTCTTAGGAAACTGGCAAATCCCATCCTCCTAGCTCCCTGTGCACAATAGACGCTTCACCCTTTCCAGCTGTTGTTTTGGAGAGGAGAATTGGAAGAGATGAAGAGATTTTAGAATCACAGAATATTAGAGTTATAAGAGACCTCGGGAGGTCATCTAGTCCAATCCCCTGCTCAAAGCAGGACCAACACCAACTAAATCAGAGTTCTAACTCTCTCAGAGTTCCAACAAAAGGCTTCTGGACTTCAAGGCAGAAGCATTTTCCACCATCAACATTTTTTCCTCACCCTGTTAAATGCAATGCTGGTGAAAGGCATGGGACTATGTGATAAATAAAAGCATTCATTTTCAAGAGTTATCTACAGAACAGATACAGCTTGAGTAGTGGCCTTGCAAGCTCTCTCCACATTGTCCTACTAATACGCCTCAAAAGCCTGGACTAGAAAGACCACCATTTAAGGGCGATTGTAACTGAATTTCCATGGACCATTCAATCCTTGGCTTTTCTGCGGGGGGCAATCAATGTCAATTTTAGAGGGCAGGTTTGTTATATGGACACTTGTCTTCCAGGAATTTGGCAAACTAACAGACACCAGACTTATTTCAGATAGGCTACTGACCAGCTATCAGACTTTTTCCTCTACAAATCTGGGCTGCGTCCAGACTAGCAACCTAGGTGTGAAAGGCTCTATATCCAACCTTCAAACCTATGAGGCATCAAGTCACCTCAGATTTTTTAATAATATCATTAAAAATAAATACTTTTAAGCAGCATCACAAAAATGTTGAGGTTTGAATCTTGGTATACAGTCTTCACGTAAGACTGGAACCACAGAACAGAAATCAACAGCAGCAGACTTGGCACAAGTATACACATACTTTTTTAAAAGCCTGAAAAAAATATCTACCTGGCTCCTCTAGTCCTAGCTTAATAATACTACACAAGAGAAGGAAAATATGTATTTGAAGTGTCATAAACAGACAGTTACGGGTTAATGACTCTTTTACCTGTAAAAGGTAAAGAAGCTCAGTAAACCTGGCTGACACCTGACCAGAGGGCCAATAAGGGGACAAGATACTTTCAAATGGAGGGAAGTTTTTGTTTGTGCTCTTTGTTTTGGGGGTTGTTCACTCTTGGGACTAAGAGGGACCAGACATCAATCCAGGCTCTCCAAATCTTTCTGAATCAGTCTCTCATGTTTCAAACTTGTAAGTAATAGCCAGGCAAGGCGTGTTCGTCTTATTTTTGTTTTCTCAACTTGTAAATGTTCCTTTTTTGCTGAGAGGATTTTACCTCTGTTTGCTGTAACTTTGAACCTAAGGCTAGAGGGGGTTCCTCTAGGCTATATGAATCTGATCACCCTGTAAAGTATTTTCCATCCTGATTTTACAGAGATTTTTACTTTTCTTTCTTTAATTAAAAGCTTTCTTTTTAAGAACCTGATTGATTTTTCCTTGTTTTAAGATCCAAGGGGATTGGATCTGGACTCACCAGGGATTGGTGGGGGGGGAAGAGGGGGGAATGGTTAATTTCTCCTTGTTTTAAGATCCAAGGGGATTGGATCTGGACTCACCAGGGATTGGTGGGGGGGGGAAGAGGGGGGAATGGTTAATTTCTCCTTGTTTTAAGATCCAAGGGGATTGGATCTGGACTCACCAGGGATTGGTGGGGGGGGAAGAGGGGGGAATGGTTAATTTCTCCTTGTTTTAAGATCCAAGGGGATTGGATCTGGACTCACCAGGGATTGGTGGGGGGGGGAAGAGGGGGGAATGGTTAATTTCTCCTTGTTTTAAGATCCAAGGGGATTGGATCTGGACTCACCAGGGATTGGTGGGCGGGGGAAGAGGGGGGAATGGTTAATTTCTCCTTGTTTTAAGATCCAAGGGGATTGGATCTGGACTCACCAGGGATTGGTGGGGGGGGAAGAGGGGGGAATGGTTAATTTCTCCTTGTTTTAAGATCCAAGGGGATTGGATCTGGACTCACCAGGGATTGGTGGGGGGGGAAGAGAGGGGAATGGTTAATTTCTCCTTGTTTTAAGATCCAAGGGGATTGGATCTGGACTCACCAGGGATTGGTGGGGGGGGGAAGAGGGGGGAATGGTTAATTTCTCCTTGTTTTAAGATCCAAGGCGATTGGATCTGGACTCACCAGGGATTGGTGGGGGGGGGGGAAGAGGGGGGAATGGTTAATTTCTCCTTGTTTTAAGATCCAAGGGGATTGGATCTGGACTCACCAGGGATTGGTGGGCGGGGGAAGAGGGGGGAATGGTTAATTTCTCCTTGTTTTAAGATCCAAGGGGATTGGATCTGGACTCACCAGGGATTGGTGGGCGGGGGAAGAGGGGGGAATGGTTAATTTCTCCTTGTTTTAAGATCCAAGGGGATTGGATCTGGACTCACCAGGGATTGGTGGGGGGGGGAAGAGGGGGGAATGGTTAATTTCTCCTTGTTTTAAGATCCAAGGGGATTGGATCTGGACTCACCAGGGATTGGTGGGGGGGGGAAGAGGGGGGAATGGTTAATTTCTCCTTGTTTTAAGATCCAAGGGGATTGGATCTGGACTCACCAGGGATTGGTGGGGGGGGGAAGAGGGGGGAATGGTTAATTTCTCCTTGTTTTAAGATCCAAGGGGATTGGATCTGGACTCACCAGGGATTGGTGGGGGGGGAAGAGAGGGGAATGGTTAATTTCTTCTTGTTTTAAGATCCGAGGGGATTGGATCTGGACTCACCAGGGATTGGTGGGGGGGGGGGGAAGAGGGGGGAATGGTTAATTTCTCCTTGTTTTAAGATCCAAGGGATTTGGATCTGGACTCACCAGGGATTGGTGGCGGGGGGGAAGAGGGGGGAATGGTTAATTTCTCCTTGTTTTAAGATCCAAGGGATTTGGATCTGGACTCACCAGGGATTGGTGGGGGGGGGGGGTAAAGAGAGGGGATGGTTAATTTCTCCTTGTTTTAAGATCCAAGGGATTTGGATCTGTGTTCACCAGGGAATTGGTCAAGTCCCTCAAGGCAACCCAGGGAGCGGAAAGTTTTGGGGGGGACAGAGAGTGCTCCAGACATTGAATTTCTGGATGGTGGCAGTGTTACCAGATCTAAGCTAGTAATTAAGCTTAGAAATGTCCATGCAGGTCCCCACATCTGTACCCTAAAGTTCAGAGTGGGGGAGGAACCTTGACAGAAGGGTATAAATATGAAGAATGGAGAAGAATATTTCAGGGTAGTCCAAAGGGGGTATAATTAGAAGCTGGAGGATATCGAGCTACAGAAAATTTAGACTGAATATCAGGAAAAGATACCTAATATCTGAGAGTTATTAGCCGTGCAATAGTCTCCTAAGCAAAATTGAAAAACCCCACCAGTCTAAATCTACCCTGGATGAAGTACTGGAAAGCACGCTGAAAACAATGCTGCACTGGATCACTGAGGATGGATTAGATGAGACTTTACCTGTTTCTTCTATCTCTAATGTCTGTGAGACAATGGATAAATAATTATTTCAGCTGAAAATTGTGGCAGATCTGCAGGACAGAGCTGGAGTTTTACCAGGCAGCCCTTCTGAGAACCAAGTGCTCGTAAGCAGCTTTAAAGTTCAGAAAACTTTGGCCACTCACACTTCCCCCCAAGACCCTCCCTGTTTGTTCTTACCCATCTTCTCCTACAGTTAACTCTTTATGACAAAGAGAACTTGGTCCCCAGGTACGCCCTTTCTTCTTCTGGCTTCTCTTCTCTTCCTCCTCTCCTTTCTCCTTTTGTAGGACTGAGTTGCATCCCCATGCTTTGCTGCTTTCGCCAGGTGTCACTAAGGAAACCAATAAATGCAGGGGGGAGGAGAGAAAAGATGGGCATGTGGGGCAGGAAAAACACAAAATGCTGCCTTCACCTCCTGAGTGGCAATGTAGCATTCTGCAGCACTGGTGAAAAGAGAAGCAAGGCACAATGCTACAGACCCTGAAGGAAATGTATTAACATTACTTAACCAACCACCTGAAGAGTGTGAGGTGCTCACCAACATCAATTTAGCCACACAACACCCACATGACACAGACAGATTTGTTTTAATCCTTATTTTAGACATGGAGAAACTGGCACAGAGGTTAAGTAGCTTGCCTAGGGGTCTCACAGGAAATCTGTGGCAAAGCAGGGAATAGAATACAAACCCAAAGGAGGTTTGCCAAAGGCAATGGCTGTGTAACCCTCCTTTATCATGCCTCAACCCTGAGCCTGAAAGAGCACCTGTCATAAACAGATAGCTAAGGGTTAATGTCTCTTGCACCTGAAGCACCTGACCAGAGGACCAATCAGGAAACCGGATTTTTTCAACTTTGGGTGGAGGGAATTGAGTGTCTTTGTCTTTGTTTTCTGCCTGCCTGCTTTCTCTGAGCTTTGGAGAAGTAGTTTCTTTTTTCTAGTCTTCTGTTTCTAAGTGTAAGGACAAAGAGATCAGATAGTAAGTTATATGGTTTCTTTTCTTTGGTATTTGCATGAATATAAGTGCTGGAGTGCTTTGATTTGTATTCTTTTGGAATAAGGCTGTTTATTCAATATTCTTTTAAGCAATTGACCCTGTGTTGTATCATCTAATACAGAGAGAACATTTGGATGTATTTTTCTTTCTTTTTATATAAAGCTTTCTTTTAAGACCTGTTGGAGTTTTTCTTTACTTCAGGGAAATTGAGTCTGTACTCACCAGGGAATTGGTGGGAGGAAGAAATCAAGGGGAGATTTGTGTGTTGGATTGATAGCCTGACTTTGCATTCCCTCTGGGGGAATAGGAAAGTACTTTTTGTTTCCAGGATTGGGAACGGAGAGGGGGAGTCCCTCTGTGTAGTTTCACAGAGCTTGTGTCTGTGTATCTCTCCAGGAGCACCTGGAGGGGGGAAGGGAAAAAGGATTATTTCCCTTGGTTGTGAGACTCAAGGGATTTGGGTCGTGGGGTCCCCAGGGAAGGTTTTTCAGAGGGACCAGAGTGCCCCAAAACACTCTAATTTTTTGGGTGGTGGCAGCAGGTACCAGGTCCAAGCTGGTAACTAAGCTTGGAGGTTTTCATGCTAACCCCCATATTTTGGACGCTAAGGTCCAAATCTGGGAATAAGGTTATGTCATGAGTGGCAGCTGGTGGGAGATAGACAGAACCCAGAAGCCAGTAGGAATATTATATTTTTCTTTTCTCTGCTAAGGGCTTTTTAGCAGAGAGAAGCAGTTGGTTTTAAGGGAACCAGAGAGAATTTTTTTTTCTGCTCTCTCTCGCAGTTTGTGGCTTGCATGTTAAGCAGAAGTCGATAAGGACTATTAACAGTCTTTTGTCACACAATAGCACTCCCATTGAGAGTCATACCAGCACTTATAGGCATGCAAATAAAGTGGTTTTTCTGGTTTCCCTTCATTGAACATTAGCTAGAGAGAGAAAAGGAAAATTAGCTAAAGGCACTGTTGCTAGGCAGACTTCAGGAGGCAACAGAGAACCTGCAGTTCAGAAGATAAACACCGGAGGGCACCCCAACACAAGAAAACAGGAACCATGACTTCTAAGGCAAAAATTGCCGCCGAAGAACAAATCAAAGAAGCTGAACACAGGCGACAGATGGAGATGAAAGAAAGAGAAGAACAGATCAAAGAGGCAGCCTACCAAAGAGAACAGGCAGCCAAAGAGGCAGCCAAAGAGGCAGCACACAAAAGAAAACTAGAAGAAGAAGAGGTGGCCTACCGAAGGAAACAAGCAGAAGATGAGTTGGCCCACAGAAGGAAGCAAGAAGAAGAGGAGGCGGCCCACCACCGAGAAATGGAAAAACAACAAAAAGAGAATGAAGAGAAGGAAAAACAGAGAAAACATGAACTGGAGTTGGCAAAAGCTGGGCTGCCTGTGCCAGCCAACCCTAACAACCCGGCGCCAAATATTGCTCCACAGCCCAGGAAATTTCCCACCTACAAGGCAGGTGATGACACCGAGGCCTTCTTGGAAAACTTTGAAAGAGCCTGTCTTGGGTACAGCATCCCCGAAGACCAGTACATGGTAGAATTGAGGTCACAGCTCAGTGGACCTTTAGCAGAGGTGGCAGCTGAAATGCCTAAGCACCAAATGAATGACTATAAACTTTTTCTAACCAAGGCCAGATACAGGATGGGGATAACCCCAGATCATGCCCGTCGGCGCTTCAGAACCCAAAAGTGGAAACCAGAGGTGTCATTTCCCAAACACGCCTACTACATTGCAAAAAACTATGAGGCCTGGCTAACAGGAAACAACATTCAAACCTTGGAAGAACTGAACCTCCTCATACAAATGGAGCAGTTCTTGGATGGTGTTCCTGAAGACATCACGCGGTACATACAAGATGGAAACCCCAAGAATATCGCTGAGGCGGGGGAGATTGGAGCCAAATGGATGGAACTGGCAGAAAGCAAGAAAGCTACTGTCAAGGGGAACGATTACCCCAGGGGGCACACAGACCATAAACCCTACAACCGAGGACAGCCAAAGACCCCACATACCACCCAAGTAAAGCCACAGATACCCTACCCTTCAACCTCACCAGTCTCCAGTAACTCACCTCGGCCCAGTGACCCATCAGATGGAAGATGCTTTAAGTGTAATGAACTGGGACATATCAAGGCCAAGTGTCCCAAGAACACCATGCGAGTGCAATTCATTACACCACCATCACACCAAAGATCCCCAGGCCCGGATGCCTCTCAAATACCCTTGGAGCGAAGGGAAAATTTGAGAGTGGGCGGAAAGAAGGTTACTGCGTGGAGAGACACGGGGGCACAAGTGTCAGCTATCCACCAATCCTTCGTTGACCCCAAATTCATCAACCCAAAGGCCAAAGTGACAATTTACCCCTTCATGTCACAAGCTGTAGACTTGCCTACAGCTCAACTGCCTGTCCAGTACAAAGGCTGGTCAGGAATGTGGACTTTTGCAGTCTATGACAATTATCCTATCCCCATGCTACTGGGGGAAGACTTGGCCAACCAGGTGAGGCGGGCCAAGAGAGTGGGAATGGTTACACGTAGCCAAACCAGGCAAGCTTCCAGACCCATTCCTGTTCCTGAGCCGTCCACAGAGGCCCCGTCTGTGTTACCAGAGACCCAGACAGAGGTAGTGGACCCGGATTCCATGCCTACCACTGAAACAGCCACAGCATCTCCAGTCCCAGGCCCGGAACTGGAACAGCAACCAGCACCAGCCATTGCAACCCCATCTTCAAACTCAACGCCAGAGGGCGCCAGCGAGCCAAAACTGGCAGAAGCAACAGACAGCCATACCCAAAAGGCTCAGCCAGAGCCTGAAATACCCTCAGGTGCACCAGCGGAGAGCGGTTCACCAGCAACGGAAACAACCCCATCACCTACATCGCTTCCAGAGGGACCAAGCCCAAGTCCACAGTCTGAGGAAGAACTGGTGACCCCAGCCTCAAGGGAACAGTTCCAGACTGAGCAGGAAGCAGATGACAGCCTTCAGAAAGCTTGGGCGGTGGCCCGGAGCACCCCACCGCCTCTCAGCTCTTCTAATCGATCCCGGTTTGTTATAGACCAAGGACTTTTATACAAGGAAATTCTTTCTGGTGGACACCGGGAAGAATGGCAGCCGCAAAAACAGTTGGTGGTTCCAACTAAGTACCGGGAGAAGCTCTTAAGCTTAGCCCATGATCATCCCAGTGGCCATGCTGGGGTGAACAGAACCAAAGACCGGTTGGGGAAGTCCTTCCACTGGGAGGGGATGGGCAAGGACGTTGCCAAGTATGTCCGGTCTTGTGAGGTATGCCAAAGAGTGGGAAAGCCTCAAGACCAGGTCAAGGCCCCTCTCCAGCCACTCCCCATAATTGAGGTCCCATTTCAGCGAGTAGCTGTGGATATTCTGGGCCCTTTCCCAAAAAAGACGCCCAGAGGAAAGCAGTACGTACTGACTTTAGTGGACTTTGCTACCCGATGGCCAGAAGCAGTAGCTCTAGGCAACACCAGGGCTAACACTGTGTGCCTGGCCCTAACAGACATCTTTGCCAGGGTAGGTTGGCCCTCTGACATCCTTACAGATTCAGGGTCTAATTTCCTGGCAGGGACCATGGAAAAACTGTGGGAAACTCATGGGGTGAATCACTTGGTTGCCACCCCGTACCACCATCAAACCAATGGCCTGGTGGAAAGGTTCAATGGAACTTTGGGGGCCATGATACGAAAATTCATCAACGAATTCTCCAATAATTGGGACCTAGTGTTGCAGCAGTTGCTGTTTGCCTACAGGGCTGTACCACATCCCAGTTTAGGGTTTTCACCATTTGAACTTGTGTATGGTCACGAGGTTAAGGGGCCATTACAGTTGGTGAAGCAGCAATGGGAGGGGTTTACGCCTTCTCCAGGAACTAACATTCTGGACTTTGTAAGCAACCTACAAAGCACCCTCCGACACTCTTTAGCCCTTGCTAGAGAGAACCTAAAGGATGCTCAAGAAGAGCAAAAGGCCTGGTATGACAGACATGCCAGAGATCGGTCCTTCAAGGTAGGAGACCAGGTTATGGTCTTGAAGGCGCAACAGGCCCATAAGATGGAAGCATCATGGGAAGGGCCATTCACGGTCCAAGAGCGCCTGGGAGCTGTAAACTACCTCATAGCATTTCCCAATTCCTCACTACAGCCTAAAGTGTACCATGTTAATTCTCTCAAGCCTTTCTATTCCAGAGACTTACAGGTTTGTCAGTTTACAGTCCAGGGAGAGGATGCTGAGTGGCCTGACGGTGTCTACTACGACGGGAAAAAAGACGGTGGCGTGGAAGAGGTGAACCTCTCAACCACCCTGGAACGTCTGCAGCGGCAACAAATCAAGGAGCTGTGCACTAGCTTCGCCCCATTGTTCTCAGCCACCCCAGGACGGACTGAACGGGCATACCACTCCATTGATACAGGTAATGCTCACCCAATCAGAACCCCACCCTACCGAGTGTCTCCTCATGCCCAAGCTGCTATAGAACGGGAGATCCAGAACATGCTACAGATGGGTATAATCCGCCCATCTTCCAGTGCATGGGCATCTCCAGTGGTTCTGGTACCCAAACCAGATGGGGAAATACGCTTTTGCGTGGACTACCGTAAGCTAAATGCTGTAACTCGTCCGGACAACTATCCAATGCCACGTACCGATGAGCTATTGGAAAAGTTGGGACGTGCCCAGTTCATCTCTACAATAGACTTAACCAAGGGGTACTGGCAAGTACCGCTAGATGAACCTGCCAAGGAGAGGTCAGCATTCGTCACCCATGCGGGGGTGTATGAATTCAATGTCCTTCCTTTCGGCCTTCGAAATGCACCCGCCACCTTCCAGAGACTGGTAGATGGTCTACTAGCTGGACTGGCAGAATTTGCAGTTGCCTACCTCAATGATGTGGCCATTTTTTCAGACTCCTGGCCCGAACACCTACTACACCTGGAAAAGGTCTTTGAGCGCATCAGGCAGGCAGGACTAACTGTTAAGGCCAAAAAGTGTCAAATAGGCCAAAACAGAGTGACTTACCTGGGGCACCAGGTGGGTCGAGGAACCATAAACCCCCTACAGGCCAAGGTGGATGCTATCCAAAAGTGGCCTGTCCCAAGGTCAAAGAAACAGGTCCAATCCTTCTTAGGCTTGGCCGGATACTACAGGCGATTTGTACCACACTACAGCCAAATCGCTGCCCCACTGACCGACCTGACCAAAAAGACCCAGCCAAATGCAGTTAAGTGGACTGATGAGTGTCAAAAGGCCTTTACCCAGCTTAAGGCGATGCTCATGTCTGACCCTGTGCTCAGGGCCCCGGACTTTGACAAGCCATTCCTAGTAACCACAGATGCATCTGAGCGTGGTATAGGAGCAGTGCTCATGCAGGAAGCAACAGATCACAACTTCCATCCTGTCGTGTTTCTCAGCAAGAAACTGTCTGAGAGGGAAAGTCACTGGTCAGTCAGTGAAAAGGAATGCTATGCCATTGTGTACGCCCTGGAAAAGCTACGCCCATATGTTTGGGGACGGCGGTTCCAACTACAAACTGACCATGCTGCACTAAAGTGGCTTCATACTGCCAAGGGGAACAACAAGAAACTTCTTCGTTGGAGTTTAGCTCTCCAAGATTTTGATTTTGAAATTCAACACATCACAGGAGCTTCTAATAAAGTTGCTGATGCACTCTCCCGTGAGAGTTTCCCATAATTCAGTAGTTAAAAAGTGTTCTTAAAATGTAGAAGTCTGTTAGTTATATACTTAGGAGTATATGTAAAGGTGTATGTGTTGTATTAATCTGTTTATTTTCAAGTTCTAGAAGGAAATCGCCGCCAGTGAGCTTCCCCACTGTCTGCAATTTGGGGGGCGTGTCATAAACAGATAGCTAAGGGTTAATGTCTCTTGCACCTGAAGCACCTGACCAGAGGACCAATCAGGAAACCGGATTTTTTCAACTTTGGGTGGAGGGAATTGAGTGTCTTTGTCTTTGTTTTCTGCCTGCCTGCTTTCTCTGAGCTTTGGAGAAGTAGTTTCTTTTTTCTAGTCTTCTGTTTCTAAGTGTAAGGACAAAGAGATCAGATAGTAAGTTATATGGTTTCTTTTCTTTGGTATTTGCATGAATATAAGTGCTGGAGTGCTTTGATTTGTATTCTTTTGGAATAAGGCTGTTTATTCAATATTCTTTTAAGCAATTGACCCTGTGTTGTATCATCTAATACAGAGAGAACATTTGGATGTATTTTTCTTTCTTTTTATATAAAGCTTTCTTTTAAGACCTGTTGGAGTTTTTCTTTACTTCAGGGAAATTGAGTCTGTACTCACCAGGGAATTGGTGGGAGGAAGAAATCAAGGGGAGATTTGTGTGTTGGATTGATAGCCTGACTTTGCATTCCCTCTGGGGGAATAGGAAAGTACTTTTTGTTTCCAGGATTGGGAACGGAGAGGGGGAGTCCCTCTGTGTAGTTTCACAGAGCTTGTGTCTGTGTATCTCTCCAGGAGCACCTGGAGGGGGGAAGGGAAAAAGGATTATTTCCCTTGGTTGTGAGACTCAAGGGATTTGGGTCGTGGGGTCCCCAGGGAAGGTTTTTCAGAGGGACCAGAGTGCCCCAAAACACTCTAATTTTTTGGGTGGTGGCAGCAGGTACCAGGTCCAAGCTGGTAACTAAGCTTGGAGGTTTTCATGCTAACCCCCATATTTTGGACGCTAAGGTCCAAATCTGGGAATAAGGTTATGTCATCACCCTGAGAGGCCTTCATAGCCTATTTAATCCTTGGGTTCTCTTCTAAAACTCCAACAAGAGAATAGAAATCCAACTCTCATGGTGCTGAGACCCACACTAATCACTAGGCAACACTACCTTCATATTGCTCTTCAAAATGTACTTGTGTCCCCTTTAAGGTCTCCACTGCTTGTTATGACAGGGCCACATTCCCAAACCAATTGCTTCCATTTTTCTTGAAATGTTTTTAACAAACAATTTCCATTCCTTTGCCACACAGTTCTCTTTCAGCCTATTCAGCTGATCCACCTCAAAAATACATTCTGAACTTCCAAATATATCCCATACATTTAGTTATAGCAAGCAGGCTATATCCCTGAGAAATATACTTCCAATACAATCAATCAGCAAGTGCCCAGAAACACAAATAAGTGAGGTTCAATTTCTGGGAGAAGGAACATTCCCCACCTACTCCCCACAGTTAGACTTCTTTCAGGAACGTTTATAGGCCTTTCCTAAACAAGACTCAACACCCCACTGCGGCACCTGCTAGACATATTATATTTCTTCCCAAGTTCAATGTTATAGTAAGCTCCTTACACTGTATGGCCCTGAGTCTGGGAATGACGGTAGGACTTGCAGGAGGACTGGAACAACTACTGATCAAGCTTTTCCTTTTGTCCATGGTTGGAGATGCTTGCACAGTGAACTTGTGCTGGAAATCTGTTTAAAAAAAAACCAAAATCACAATTAAAATACTCATTCATGAAACACAACAAAGAAGATTATTAATTCTTTCTGGTACCTTTGCAGAATGGCATCAGTGTTTCAGTGCATCTTTGCAGGCACATAAACCCCCAATTTGCACACACACCTAACGTAGCCTGAACATTAGCACTTTGCATCTGGACATACAACTGCAAAGGAGCCGCATATAAGTGTGTCCAGTTGGGGACTAACATTCCTACCCATATGTACCTGCATAATTTTTCAGGTAGAAACCTTTTCATCTCATTTCCCAAAGAGGCTTATGGGGTAAGCTAAAATTCATGAAACAAATGTTTACAATCTTATTAAAGATGGCTGTTATTATTAAAAATATAATCTACCACCATCTCTTCCCCCCAACTCTCAGTCTTCCTTCGGAGAGAGAGTCAACTGTGCAGTACATGTTAAGAACCATCTATAACAAGGCTGCCAACTCTGGGTGAATTATATAATCAAACACAGGCAGCTTTCTGTTTTCCGCCATTTTGGAACTCCCCAAGCAATTTGCACATTCAGTACCCACTCTTCTCACAATGGACTCACTACTCAATTGGCAGCCATCCTCATTCTCCCACCTACTTTCCCAATTGCTGGCCAACCAAGTGACATTTTCCATCCAGTCTTGAGGGAACGAAGCAGCAATCTAATTCTGTATTTATGAGCTAAATGGTGCTGAGAAGTTGAGTGCTGTAGTCCTCATAATCTTCCCTTAGCTACCCAACATGACTCTCAGAGTCCCACGGCCATTTCCCACACCAGCAGTGTAATGGACTATGGTTGCTGTTCTGATATCAAATATACCCACATGAGCTTTATTTAGCAATAAGAAGACTCCAGAGTAGACACTTCCACCACTTTCAGGTATTGCCTTCAATGAAAGTGGGCATTTGGGGTATTGTTGAACTAAATGTTGCATTGGTAGTTAAAATTAATATTTTGCTTTAAAGTGAATTTCCTGATACCAGCTGCAGACTAGTGATGTGTGCTACAAACACACAAACATTCACCATTCCTCTTTAACCACATCCTTACCCTTTGGACAATGTTATTCATAGTGCATCCTATTGTTACCATTTCCTATGTTTTTCCCTATAACCACTAATCTTTAATTTCTTGATGCCAAAGAGGTTGGGATTTTTTAAGGCACATCTTGTGACCATCAATGGGACATTCTACGACTGCAGGCACAAAGGAGCTACATTTAACAGAAACTCATTTGGCACAAGAGGACCCCTCTATAACCCGGCACTACAGCATCACTGACCTGAAGGGAGGCTGATGCGATTGCCATCTTTCAACTTAAGACGGTTCTTCTTGAACTTGCCTATGCGCTTCTTCACCCGAGGCTTCTCCTGGCACAGCTGGTGGATGATGATGTTGAGCTCCCTTTCTAGGATGTCAATCTCACGCTCCGCCAACTCCTGCTCCCGCCGCCGCAGCAGCTCCTCATGGTTCTTCTGCTGGAGTGCAGCACGGGTCAGCTCCTCCTCCCACGTGCGCAGCTCCTGCGGGGAGGAAAGAGAGAAGAATTCCATAGATCACAAGTATGACATATGAGTTCTGAAACTATTCTACCTACTAGAGGAGCAAATCCAAAGATGGCTGGAGTTCATTACTGGCCTGGCTCACATACTCAGCAAGGAGGCCAAGGAGTGAAGTGACAGAGACTGAACTCCACTCTCCCCTTTCAAAGCTGTCCCTCCAGCTTAGGGTTGAGGCACTTTGACAGGGCAATGTGGGAGAAGCTTATTCTGCTGCTGATCATGATGTGTCTGATCTGTGATTAAACAAAGAACTTCAGTCTCTACAGAGGTCAGCCAGGCACTTTTCAAGCACTATACTGACTGCAAAAATAAAGTAAACATTTCCAACTTTGGCATGTTAGATGTTGTTCCCTTTAACTAGTATAAAATATTTCAGATGTAGGTGCTTTCCCTAATACGTACAGTTAGATATTTAACTTGGAGAAAAATGTTTCAAGATAAAAGACTGAACATTACAATGTGCATCAAAAGATTCGGCTCTGCATCAGATCTCTTGATAAGCACAGATTTGACTATGCTACTGGAGGCTCAGCCAGAACTTTCACATACTCTGGCTTGTTCAGGTCTGGGTATTGCCATTATGACAGGGGAGCCAGGGAGTAAGTAGCACATGTCCACATCAATGAACACAGCAACTTCAGACTTTCCACCTTTCCAGCAAGATGATGACAGCAGTTGAAGCTGGATGCTTGCTTTCCAGGTATCTGGGAGGGTGAACGGGGGAAGACATAGAATATGGCAGCTTATTTTTGCAGGATTTGTTCAGAATTTCCAACTGTTAACTCCCCCTTGTTTTCCTGACTAAATCAGCATCTACATTAATTTGTTTAAATTGACTTCAAAACAATCTAAAAATTAAAATGTTCCCATCTAGCGCATCATAAGACAGAAAACAAAACAAAAAACCTAGCTCCAACGTAAGGCAACCAAACAGAGGAACTAGAATTACTGGTGCAGGAAGTGAAACAAGATATTATAGGGATAACAGAAACATGGTGGAATAGTAGTCATGACTTGAGTACAGGTACTGAACGACATGTGCTGTTGAGGAAAGACAGAAATAAAAAGGTAAAGGCAGTGGACTAGCATTGCACATTAATGACAAGGTACACCGTAAAGAAATTAGAAGTGATGGAATGGGAAAACAGAATCTGTTGGTGACCAAAATCACTTTGAGGAAGAAAGGTAACAGAAGCTCCAATGAGATAGTGCTTGGGATATGCTACAGACCCAAAGGATCCTATTTGGATATGGATAGAGACCTTTAATGAAATAAGTATTCATAGGAATTGTGTGATTATGGGAGACTTGAATTTCTAAGATATAGATTGACGGACAAGTGCTACTAATAACAGCAGGGCGCAGATATTTCTCGATGTGATGGCTGAAAGTTTTCTCCACCAAATAGTCACCGAACCAACAAGAAGTGACACCATTTTAAATTTAGTATTGGTAAGCAACCAGAACCTCACAAAAGAACTGGCTGTAGAGGGCAACTTTGGATCAAGTGATCATAAGCTAATTCAATTTACACTAAAAGGAAGGATAAACAAAAATAGGTCTGCAAGTAGGATTTTTTTATTTCAAAAGGGTAAACTTCAAAAAAAATTATGGGAAGTAGTGAGGAAAGTGGACTGGACTGAAGAACTTAAGGATCTGAATGTGGAGAAGACTAGGACCCAGGAGGCGGTGTTCAGCTGCTGAGGCAGGACCCAGAGCGCAGGGGAAAATCCGCTCCATCCTGCTCTGTTCACTCCTCGTGAGCCGAAACATGCTGGGGAGCAGGGTAGGGGCGCGGGGTCAGGACACATTTTTCCTCAGAGTCCCCCAATTGGCTGGGGACCTGGGGTCCGTCAGCAGAGTGGCTAATCCGCCATTGTGAAGGAGGACTGGAATATCCTACAAGATGACCTTGAAAACTGGAATAGAAATGGGATGAAATTTAATAGTGCAGAGTGCAAGGGCATGCCTTTAGGGACTAACTGCAAGAAATGTTGCTATAAGCAGGGGATGTATCAGTTGGAAGTGACAGAGGAATAGAAAGACCTGGGTCTATTGGTCGATCGCAAGATGACTATGAGTCACCAATGTGATGTGGCTGTGAAAAAGCCTAATGCAATCCTAGGATGCATCAGGTGAGGTATTCCCAACAGAGACAGGGAAGTATTAGTATTATTATACAAAACACTAGTGAGACATCATATGGAATACTGTGTGCACAGTTCTAGTCTCCTATGGTTGAGATAGATGAATTCAAACTGGAACTGGTGCAGAGAAGGGCTACTAGGATGATCAGAGGAATGGAAAACCTATCTTATGAGAGGAGACTCAAGGAGCTTGGTTTGTTGAGCCTAACAAAACAAAGGCTGAGGGGAGATATGGTTGCTCACTATAGATACATTAGAGCAGTGGTTGTCAACCTATGGCAGGCGTGCCAAAGGTGGCATGCAAGCAGATTTTTGATGGCATGCGGGGCGGGCTGAGCCGCTCAGCCTGCTGCCACTCTGGGGTTCCCGCTGCTGGCCCCTTGCCAGCCAGGGTCCCGCCGCTGGTCCCACTCAGCACCCGCTGCTGGCCTTGGGGAAGGAAACCCAGACTGGCAGCAGGCTGTGACCCCAGCTGGCAGGAGTTGGCAGCCAAAACCCCAGAGCAGTGGCGGGCTGAGCTGCTCAGCACGCCACCGCTCTGGGATTTCCACCACCGGCTCCTGCCAACGAGGGTCCCATTGCTGGTCCCACTCAGCGCCCGCTACTGGCCTGGGGTTCCTTTCCCCAGGCTGGAAGCAGGTTGAGACCCCAGCTGGCAGGAGCCAGGGGCCGAAACCCCAGAGTGTGGCGGGCTGAGCCACTCAAGTGACGTCATCGAGAGGCGTCGCCGCCGAAATGCTGCAGAAATTTGGCGGCATTTCAGTGGATGCTCCACCGCCGGCCAGGACGCGGGCGCATTTAGATGCCCCCACGGGCGCCATGGCACCCACGGGCACCGCATTGGGGACCTCTGGACTAGATGATCACGATGGTCTCTTCTGGCGTTAAAGACGGAGTCTGTGAGCTCTAACACAAATCTACACAATAACGTTATCAAGAGAGATGAAGTGAGGTTTATTTGTTTCCTTTTAAACGTTCGTTACATAGAGGTCATTCCTATCAACTCATGCTAGGGTGCAGCATCCTTGTGAACATGGAGGATTTTAAAGTTAACTATTCACCTTGCCCTTTGTTGATGAAACGGATCTACTGGAATTAATTGTTCCTGAGATCTCCAAATCCTTTGCTCTCCCCATCACATTCCTTCCTTCTCACCACAAGGACAAAAGGTTTCAGAAAAATCACAGAATAATTATCTCCAGTTGGTCAATTTAACTGCAGAGGTAAAAGTTGAAAAGTTCAAGTTTAATTCCTTTTGGTTTGGAAGCATCCTGTTAAATTGTATGGATTTTTAAACTGATTTTCTCTCTCTCTCTCTCTCTTTTTCTTCTTTTTTCTGTAACCTCACTGTTATCTGTAATACCATCCTACAAGCTTAATGATAAGCTTTATTTAAAAACAAATACTAGTTGTCAAAGTAAGTATTCTTCAAAATGTCCTTTTCTGAATGCTATAGATGATTCATATTTTTACTTCTCTAATAGTAGCACCAGAAGCTCCAATTGGGATTGGGGCCCCCACTGTGCTATGCACTGTACAGACAGTTCTTGCTCTGAAAAATTTATCAATTTAAGAAAAACTACACATTTAAATAATTTTTTTAATTAATTCACATAATTGGTGGTTTTATTTACTGTTTGCACATCACTAAGACTGGACACTGAACTTGGACTAATTAGAGCTGTTTCATTTTCTGCCTCTACTGCACTAACATAATGCTGTTGTACCACGTGTACCAATGGACACCACCATCAGAAGGAAGTGTTTATATGTAAAAAAAGTTCATGTAATTTAAAAAAAAAGTTCTGAACACATTTGTATTCACATTAAGGGTTGTTTTTTTCGCTTGTTTGTTTTGTCTTTTTTTAAAGAGCCCTTTCTCCCTCAACCCCTAAATTAACATTTGAGCCTAAAGCAAATTGACCTTTAAGTGACACTTTCATTATAGATAAGCTCATTGTTCCCTTAACCTTGTTTAGGCATATATCCACCAGCCCAACTGCTGGACGTATTAAGTCACTCCATTGTAATACACTGATGGGGACTTCCTCCCCTCTTCTTATACTGACCATAGTAAGCAGATGTTCTACGAGGGCAGTAACAGAGCTGCTGCAGTTTATGTTCACTTTTCTGACAGTACTCCACTTTTCTGATGAGAACTCCACCCCCATTCACTGAGCAGCCTTTATTTTTGGTGGTGGACATTGTTCATCCCCTTGTCCTTACTATCCTCCCATGCTGTCTCCACTTAGTCTGCTGCCACACTCAATCATTCAGTGTTTCTCTTACACTTACTAGACAGTGCAATACCACTATGGGGAAGGGGAAGGAGGAAAAGGGAAGACAAAGGGACCTGCTGGAGTTTTCCAGGAAAACAGAGTAGGGAATAGCTGGGAAACAGATGCTTCAGTGGCTCCAGTGACTATTTGCAGCAGAGACCATAAAGAAAAGTATATGAAAGGCAGATAGCTTTTTAGCGAGCCAGCCACCAGCTGTGTTTCTTCTTCCTCTGGCCCTGCATCAGTTCCAGACACATGGAGAACTCCTGCTATGGGGAGGGGGGCAAATCAGGGTACAACAGCTCTGTCTACTTGAACTTCTCTTCTCATTGATCCATCCTCTGAGGCTATTTCCATTTTGTCTTTACTGTTGCTCTTGCTTGCTGGCAATCCCTACAGTCCAGAGCCTGAGGAAGACACAGATTAGAGGCTCCATGTGTCACAATCTGGTTACTGACACTGCAGGCCATATCCATTACATTTTAAGTGTACATGTGTACTTGACACCTAGAACAGCACTGCAAAATTGTGCCATATCAACTAAATCAGTCAAGTGGGAAACCCGTATGATTTGTGAAAGAAAGCGGTCAATACCATTACTAGCATGATTATATCAAGAGACCCCTAAAAACACAGGCATACTGACATTTTTAAAAGCTTCCCAAGTACATGATGAGCTGAGCTAATTCCCTACAAAGAGTCAAATTGGGTTGGCAGATGTACCTTGTGCTCCAGTATCTGAAATATAATTACAAAAATTTAAGTCTCTAGCCCTTGTGGTTGTGACCAAAACCTTGACAAGGTGACCATCGTGTAACCAATACTGATGTTCGTTTGAATTTGCAGGCAGCCAGAAACAACAGCTCTGAGAATGTGAACTGCCTCTTCCATATTATTTGGGTGTTGACATCTAAGCCTAACGATAATGTATTTGTCACGATTGTTAACAATTTCACTGCCAGGTGACACATGGAAAAATGGAGAGGGACTATCATATTATGGAAAATCTTCAATATTTGTGACTGGACTCTCATTTTGATGTCACAAGCAGGCAGAGTTTAAGCGTGGACACAGCATGGAAGAGTACTACAACCTAATTTGTTCCCATTCCAATCCCTTTAGGTACATATTAAAAATGCCAGTAAAAGAAACTAACACACAAAGATGATACCTGTTTAGGCTGTGAAACTAGACAAGATCACAGTCCAAGATAACATGAGAGCGGAATGTTGTTCTCTTTTTACCTTTTCTTTGGCTCTGAGCTGATCAAACATCTCCTGGATCTCATGCTTCCAGTCTTCCTGCAAGGAGTGGAAGGAATCTTTGGGCATTTCAAAAAAGCCAGACTCCTCTATGGTAGTGAGTTGGTCTAGTATATCGGTGAAAGATGGTCGTGAGTGTGGGTCAGAATTCCAACAGTCTAAAAGAGGACAAAGGCAAGCAAGTTGTTAAACATCAGAATAAGTAAGTTAGAGACTAAACAGGTGGTAAGTTGTGTTTACTCCTTCTGACTGGCTAAGAATTGTGCACAATCGCATTTTTGTTACCCTGCCTCTCCCATCCCCCAACCTCATCTTCGTGTCTTCTCTTGTAGACTAGGCTCTTTGGGGCAGAGACTGTCATTTTAAATATGTCCTGATTCGTTGGCTTCTAAATGCTACTGAAATATAGATGTTAACTAACTAAAATATTGTTAGAGACTGACTCAATTTATAGATAACTACACTACCAAGCTTGTTAAAAACCACACAGTATAAATATTTCCCCCAAATACTTTGCTTTAAACTCTAATTGGTTATGGAGCAGAGACTGGTTTTGCTGTGAGAGCATAGCTCGGCATAGAGAAGCAAGGGTTAGTATTAGCTTCTTCTGCACTTCATTGGAGAGTTAATTTGGATGAATGGTACTTAAGTTAGACTAGATTGGGTGTGAGCAGCCACAATACAAAGCCATACCCAAGTTAGTGTGTCCTCACTGGTGCTGTGCTCTCCCATGTGTGCTGCTAGGATTTCTGTGAGCATGTCTCATAACTCTTTGTGCTGCAGTTAGAGCCACTCTATGGATTATTTTCCAGTGAGTTGTAGGAGAACTCATCTGTCCTCCTGCACACAGAAGGAATTGTGAGAAGGCTTGAAGGACTATCAGCACTCTTGTGATTTAGCCTGCAACCTCACTGCAAAGTGGGCAGGTTACCAGTCTGAGTGAAAGCAAAGCTAGGCTCTAACCCATACCAGCTACGCCAGTTAGTTGAGGTAGAAAGAATCACCTAACTCAGGTAAGAGGGCTGATTGTGTGGATGAAAGGGAGCTGAGGGGCAACAACTGAGTAAGAGCCTGAGCTAACCTTGCAGTGAAGATGTATTCTATATATCTTCAATTCTGATCTGCAATATACCTTGCTATTCTCGTCCCAGGCAGACACAGTCAGTCCTTGACACCTAGTTGTGTGGTGTGTGTGTGTGTGTGTGTGTGTGTATTAGATGAGCAAAGAACAAGTAACTTTTTCCACTTAATCTGAACCAGATCTGAGCTTTCATGTTTCAAAAAGTAAACTCAAAATGCAGTGAATTATTCTATTATATAGCTCCCAAAATACAGAATTTAAGGCACCATCTTACCACATGTACAATTCTCAGCCGCTGCTAACAGGCAATAGTATATAAAAGATGCTCAGATACTACGATAATGTGGACCAGAGATATTAAATAAAGAATGGTGTATAATAAAATCACAAACTCTTAAATTACCAAGACCCTGCTTTTAAAAATACCATCATGTTAAGTGGATGATCTGAAACTCTCATGACCAGGAAAATCCCAACCATTCAACCTCTTCACCTCAAATGTAGGCCCCCTACCTCAGCAAATGTCAGTTTTTCATTCTACATTTTTTCTCCTACTGTAATCTTCATTATTGTCTTCTAGTGCAGTCTTTGCAGATTCCTGCCTGAGCAATACACTTATTCCCTTTAATGCTAGAGAACTCCTGCATGCCAATCCCCAACAAGAAGTCAGATAGGAAAGGCCTATCACATGACCATAGTCCCAGAGGTGGCAGAGTACAACAACCTCAACCCCCCACAGTTGCAGAAACACATGCTGTAATGCAGAGGGCCTTCCCAATGTGTAAGTGTAATCATTCCTTCCAACCAGTACCTGGAGGGGCTGAAGCACGGGCTTCCCACATGGCCAAGGGAAGTTGTGCAAATTGTGCAAAAAAGTGGAATATTGCTTGCTTTTTTGAAGGAAAAAAAAAGGAAGTTTAGAACATTCCAAGAACATTAAATATTCTACTGATGCTTTATAATTTTAAAATTGCCATTTAGATTAGAGGACATCACGAGCCAAATTCATCCCTGCAATAATTCTATTAATTTAACACAATTAAACCAGGGATTAATCTGAACTCCTATTTCTTATCCTTTTTGACTCTGCTGGGATTCTGATTTTGCATTATTTTTTTTTTAATTTTGAAATTATTACAATTCTCCATTTGCGAATTTTGATACTGAGATTTTGAGCATCAGGATGCTGTTCTTTAGGCATCTGATTGGGTCCCAAAAGCAACACAGGAATGAACATTTTTTATGGCTCACAAGATGCTTCTTATATCTATGTGCAGAACCAGGGACGTCCAAAACTGCTTCGTAGTCTCCCTGCTGCTGACCAACTAGTGACGATGGGCGATACAGAAAAATTGTCAAGGGCATAATCCCTGCCCCTCTATCCCAGTTTTTAAGAATGGCAAAGCAAACATGACCCAGTGTAAAACAAAGTGCTGCAGCCAGCCAAGTGCATGAGTGAGTGAGCTTGATAACGATGCAGGTGGTCCATGGCTTTTATTTTCCCAGGCCTAGAGCTGCCATTATCTGCACTAATGAGGACAGTTGTAACTTACAAATCTTTTCTCTGAAGAGAGGAAGTTCATGTTTGTCATCTCAGTAACGACCACCAGGGCAGTAATTCAAAAGAAAATCAGCATTAGGGGAACCAGAGTTCACCAGGAAGGGAAATGGTGTTTTTGACTAACAATTCTGACTAAGGGGGAGGAAAGTGATTGTTTTCTTATTCTCTTCCAGTTGTTCTCCCTGGATATCCTGAAGCTAACATTCAAAAGTGGAAGTGGTGGTTGCTCTATGGTATTGGGCTGAAATATAGGGCATATGACTTTATTTCACACCTTCCAATATTTTCCACCTCACCAACACCCATGTTTGATTTTAAGAAACTGACTCCCTTCTCCTAAGAAACACTGTCAGTATAAAATGCACTGAATTATGACTGCTTGATGTTGTCATTAGCTCTTTTAGACGGAGCTTGCTGCACTGCATTCTTTGTGTTGTACTTAAATTCACTGACTTACAATCTGATTCCCATTGTTCCCATTGTATGTCCTGTGTATCTAACCAGGGGAATTCATAGTTGTAGTAATGCAGATGCATGTACTATATCTGCAATTCTATTGTTTGTAATCCTATGGCTCACTGTTTTAGCAAAGCATTATGCAGAATTCTAGATTATTAATTGAACTGTGTTTGTAATCTGTATCAAAAGGATAGAGAGAGACAATAGTATTCCAGAAGCAGACAGACCTCTCAGTGACACCTGCTTAAATCAAAGGCAAGTCTATCCCACTAACAGGGGGAAATCAGTAAACTGGGTTTATTTCCAGTCCTGCTACAAACTCATTGGGTGACACTTAACAAGTCACTTCACCTCTCTATGCCTCCGTTTTCCCCATCTGTAAAGTGGAGGTAATACTACCAGACTCATGGGAGGGTTGTGAGGTTTAATTCTTTAATGGTTGTAAAGCACTATGAGAGCCTCAGCTATAAGGCACAAAATAGAAGTTCTAAGCATTCTTTTAGAATTCTATATACATATTTTGATAAAAATTAAGAACTGGATTGGAGTGGATGGCTTAGGGGACATTTGCAGAGTTATAATAGTCAGAGAACCCATCTGGGCCATCACCTGAATTGCACCCTACAAAAGGCTATTCCTTCCTTTGGTACTATATTCGTACTATAACCCACCTCTGGAAACTGATATTTTTTTATTTTAAAAAAGCCTTCAACCACCTGGGCTTTTCAGCATGTCAAAGTCATGATTAAATCCCCCCAAAAATTTGAGTATGACATTACCAGATTGATGGGGATACAGATGACGTTTAGCACTAGTACTATATAGAACTTTACATTTTGAGAGTACTATATACACGTTAAGCTTAACAACCCTCCTTTGTGAGATAAGTGACTCATCAAAAGTCAAATACCAGGCCCATTTCACCACCAGTTGTACTGCAGGTAGCATTCATTTCAATTATTGTGTCAATACTGCAAGCAGGTACTATTCCATTGATTACAAAATACATTAATGTGGCCCATCAAGTCAATGGCACAGCAGGAATAGAATACCAACCTTCTGATCCCCAGCCAAGAGTTCAATTCACTAGACTAGTGGTCCCCAAAACTTTTTACCTTGCACCCCCCTTACCCCTGTCTATGCCCCCCCTCAGAGCTGGGAGTGGGCTGCGGCTCCAGGAGGGGGGACGCAGACAGGGGCAAGGGGACAGAGGCTGGGGCCACAGCTGGAGTCAGGAGCAGACCCTCAGCCAGGGGCTGAGGCCCACAGCTGCGGCTGGGCACAGAGCCCCAGAACCTTGAGCACGGGGCTGTCAGCCGCGGCTAGCGGCGGATCTCCAGGTGCGGGGCAAAGGAGGCACTCCCTCCCCACCCCCTGTGGGGGTTGGTGAGGGCCCCAGCTGTGCCCCACCCAAATGTTACTCTGCACCCCAAAGACTGAAGACCTCTTCACTAGACCATTCTGATTATATATAATAGTGATAATACTATTAGCTATCAATAGGCTCAAGCTGCAAAATTCAGAAGTGGGCTTAGATTTCAAATATTCCAAATGTGGTGGTATTTGGATCTGGGGGTTTGGTGTAAGCTCATCAACCACAATCAAGACTGCAAGACAACAAGAACATCCCCTTCCCCTCTTCATAAAGGCTTTTATTTCTGCAGCCTAGAGGTCTTATGATACAGTAACTGTCATAGCAGACTTAGTATGGCTTCTGTAATAACATGGTCCACTGAGAAAAAAAACCATCTAATTCTGTGGTCTGAGCTACTGAAACCTACAAAAATAGGCACTCATGGAAAGCACTCAAGAAAAATATATAAACACTATCTCTCCCACTGCAATTGGCTCTTACCTTCCATGAGTTTGGCAAAAGGTTCTGGGCACGTGGATGGGATCGGAAGGGCAAGTTTATTCATGGCAACTCCGTATGCAACTGCTAGACCATCAATTCCTCGGAATGGTACCTCCCCAGTTAGCAGTTCCCAAAGCAGCACACCGTAACTATTTGGAGAGAGACAGAAAGTGCGTGTATGGCTATAACGAACACTAATAAACCTCAAGGAAAAAGAGGGCATAAGGCTCTCTTATTTATCAAGACTGTCTCACATATTAGAGGATACTAAATAAATCCAACATTTACAAACAAAGAAAAAAATTAAATGGACTAGTACGTCTGTACACAGACCACCTGCTTTTGTGGGATGTTTGGCCAGTATTAATCTGTGCAGCCCCCTCTTCCTGAATTTAGCTGTCCTGTTTTGGCAAACTCCCTTTCCCCGAGGATGTGACAGGGTTCCTGATTTGTCAAAGTTACAGAAGCACAGTCAATATAGCAACAATTAGGGTTTCACTCTTTTTAAATGAGCAGTTTACCATTTTCATTTTGAGCAGTAAATACTCTTGTAAAAATAACTGTGCAAAGGTTTCTTAATTTTACCATCTAAACTCTCTAAAAATAGAGCATGTAGCAAAATAGTCTATGTGGATCTGTACAGAGACTGGAAATTTTTTCTTTAGACAGAATTTAGTCTTCCAAATATTTTTACTGTGCTCATTACTGTAGTTTTCAAGTACCTAAAATTCCAAATCACAGTTTGATGGATTTCTGTACCTCTCCATCATCCCAAAAGATAGCTTGTATATGCTTGTACTGATTTGGGATGGCTAGGTCAAAGAAGTGGCTATGCTTTACTTTTTGCTCTGAAGGCAGAGCGATTTGTGGTCTCTCTGATCATTCTGGTTCACAAGCCTGTAGAAGAAACTTCTGTGGCAAATTTAATGACACAGATTGATCTATGATTAAATGTGGTGCTCCAGAAATAAATATTTTGTTACACCACTCCTGCAAAATACTTGAGTACTGATCACCTGAGGGATGGGTGGGAGGGATGCCAGCTCTTTCCTATAATACGCTACTGAACCTTAAAGGAGGATGTGTAGTGACATAATCCACCCAACAGCCTAACTGGGGGGAGGGGGTAATAAGCCTGCCAAATTATATTTCTGCATAAATTTCAATACACTCAGGTACAAACTTCAGAACCAGATGCCACTCCATTTTAAAGTTATGCTATTATAAAAGTGCAATGTGGAGAGCTGATTGTGTTTATGGGGAGCAGAGAGCTAGCTAGATGTCAGGTGTATAAATCAGAAAATAAATATGTACATTGACATGCCATACTTTCAGAATTAGTCCTATTCTCTTTTTCATGACAATAAGCCCCAAGAAATGGGAAGGTGGAATGCCTATTAGTACTACCCTAGTTTAAGGATTTCATTAACCCTGAAAATGTCAATAAGAAAGTCTACATCTGGATCATTTAAATTATGAGACAAGTTAGGGAAACAGGAAATGACAACTTCAAAAACACTATAGTGCCTTGCCTTTTTTGTCGTTGTTAAATACAAATGATTTTCTGATTTCCTATGAAATCCCTCTGCAATGAACCTTGAGACAGGTATCAGGAGGGGAAAGCAGGGCTAGTAGTAGAAAGGGCAATATGGCAGTGGAAAAGAGGGAAAAAAATAGACTTGGCAGGTCTGTAGGGGTGCGATGGAGTATTCATCACACCCACAAGTGGAATGGGTTAATGGAGGCCTTGGGTGCCTGCCACACCCCCTCCCAGAAAGGAGCAAGGGAGGTGAGTCCTCATAGCAGCCTAGGAAAGCTGCACAGGAAGCAGCCAATTGGAGGGAGGCTGCAAGGAGTCGCCAATCAGGGCCCAGAGAGCTAGTACCGAAAGAATACAGAGCGGAGGAGAGTGAGTTGCTGCGGGGAGCCTAAGGAGTGAGAACTGTACTCCCAGCAGGCTGCAGCAAAGGCAGCATCTGGGACAGAACTGTTGCTGGCAGGGACCAGGGGAACAAGGAACTTCTTCTGGCTGGCTGTTGGGATTTGCTGACTGAATGCCCTGAGAAGAAGGAAAAGAAGGTGCTGGGGCCACCGGGAAGTGGCCCAGTCAATTGAAGCACCATTGAAGAAAGTTAAAGAGATACAGCAGGAGGCTGCTATCTGCAGGGTCCCTGGGTCAGGACCCAGAGTATTGGGTGGGCCCAGGTCCCCCATTCACCACTGGGGAAATTGCTTGACTACTGAACAGTAGTACCCATCCTGGAAGTGGGAAATACAGATGGTGACTCGGCCACAGGGCCGAGTCATGAAGAGGACTTGGACTGATGCAGGTCTGCAGGCAGAGAAGATGATCGTAGAGGCATCACATGGAGAGGGTGCACTGTCTGGCAGAACTAATCCCCATGATGGTCAGCAGGAGGCACCACTGTAGTGAGTGGACCTCATCACTCTGAAAAATCTAACTTACCAGCAGCTGTACTGGGTTTTGAACATTAACCGTCAACTATGATGTTATCACAAGAAAGAGTGCTCCCATATGCTGGCAGAAGTGCCTCTGTGGTGACATATCAGCTAACCAGTGTTTGATGCAGCAACTTTATTTATGGAAGTTCAGCTTTTAGAGGTTTTTCCCTATGTTGTGGTTAAGGAAAGGCTTGGCAGTGAAACACCATTCCAGACCATATCCCCAGGCAAGCAGGTACCCACATTTGGAATAATCTGAAGTGTCTTGAACCAGGTAGATGTGTCTGTACTGGACACAGTGACTTTCAGAATTGGTTTGTGCTCCACTATTGACATTAGAGCGCATGTGATACAACTAGGTCCTACTGTACGTGAACTGATGTACCATTCACAATTTACTGTTTATTTAGCATTCATTCAGAAGCATCCCACAGCACTTTTCAAATTATAGCTATTACTTCATCTACTACTGAAATATCTCTGGAATGAAAGAGGGAAGCCATTTAGCGCTGACAGGAACACAAAAAAAGGAAGCACCAAATCCGATTTAAGCCATAAGGGAAATTTTTAAGTGATGTGAAGTTGGAATATGAATCATGTCCTGTTTTTTATTTAGCAACTGATGTGACATAATACAGTAGAAGGCAATTCAACCCAACATACCATACACTGCTCTGTCATGTGATTCAGTTTTATGAGACAGATGCAGAGGTTTAAGGAGATAAGAGGCTCAACGGGACATTGCCTAATACTAACAAGTAGTCTGTCTCTCTTGTTTCCCTGAAGGAGCAGCTCCAGCAACAGATCACACGTTACTCTACACATCCGTCTTTATTCCTCACCCAGGAGTAGCAGCAGAGTGAAATTTACCAGGTCCCTCAACAATCTCTCTCTACAGCTGCTGCTCCTATCAGTGCTGCTGGGCAAGTGTTATGAACATGATACTTCCTCTGAGGGAAATTTCAAAAAGCAGAGGGGATGGGCAAATATGGGATTCCAGCAATCCTGTGCTGAATTAAAATGCTTGCAGGAGACATGATTTTGATTCCTGCTCCCAATCCTGTCACCATCTCTTCTGTAGGGTGCTCAGAATTCTCTGGAGACAATGTTCTCAGTCCCAAATGGTAAGGGAAGGCTGCATTTTTCCAACTAATTAAGAAGCGATATTGATACATATTGAACACAGTGTCTTTCAGCCCCTCTCAAGCAGAAGGTTGGTGGTCATAAAACAGAAACCAGAGGATGGAAGAGGTTAACACATTGAAAGGAAAAACAGCAGAAGAGACTCTCTATCCCCATTAAGGAGAAAGAGAAGGAGATGAGGCCCAGATCTTTTTACAGCATTCTGAAGTGTTGTTTGGACTTTAATTACAACAGGAACCACAGAATACTGACTGCACACCCAAGCGAACCAACGTTCATATGAATAATCAATCACCTCCTAGTAATCCAGTAATCCTTTAAGACATTTAACCATCAGGTTCAATCCTACTCAGTGGATTTTCAGGGAGTCAGAGGGGCTAAGTGATATTGCCACCTTCCCTGACGTCTCTGAACTTATTCAAAGGTCTTAATTTCCTCTCTGGTTTTTATTTTGAAATGTCAGTAGTGCCCTATTTTCCTTCTCTGCCTCCCTCAATAGTCTGCACTTAACATGAAAAAGGAATTCCCCCCACAAACAAGTGACAGCAAAGTCAGACAGGGGATCCAAAGGATGGAACCCCCCCCCCCTCCTGCAGCCAGTTCCTTCACCTTCCCAATGTAAAACCCACTGGGAAAACTGACATTTTCTATTAAGAATGAAATCTCATTTCATTTAAAAAAAATCCTGATTATACTTTAGTGCTGACAAATAGTACTGGACTGAGAGCATGGGAGACTGTTTATCCTCAGAACAGGTATAGCATGCAGTGCTAGCTTCCCCAATTCCGCCCTACTCAACCCTGACCTGGAGGGACCACCACAGAAGCTGAAAGGGAAGTTTAACTTCACTACTGACTTCTTGGCTTTTCTGCTAAGGGCTTGGCTACACTTGAGAGTTAGTGCACAGTAAAGGAGCCCCATGTGCACTAGCTCACTCCCCATCCACACTAGCAAGGCACATACAGCGCTTTGACTCCACGGCTACAGCGCTGCTGGTATTTCTCCTCGGTGAGAGGAATAACGTTTGCTGCGCCTTGGCTACAACGCACAGGCATCAGTGTGAATGAGGTGTTGCGTTACTGTGCTCTGATTGGCCTCTGGAAACATCCCATAATCTCCTTAAGCTCCATTTCTGACAGTTGGCATGCAAGCCTTTACTGCGGAATGCTGTGTGAGAGAGAGGCAATGGGGGGGGGAGGGAGGTCTGCTGCTGTCTTATCAGACAGCATGTTAACATGCTCTCAGCCCCTCAAAAACTCACTCTCTCCCCCTATATACACACACCACACTCCCTGTGACACTCTACCCCACCCCTCCCATTTTAAAAGCACACTGCAGTCACTTGCATGCTGGGACAGCTGCCCATAATGCACCGCTTCCAATGCCACTGCAAGTGCCACAAATGTGGCCACACCAGTGCGCTTGAAGCTGTCAGTGTGGACAGATTGCAGCACTTTCCCAACTGCACTCTATGAAGGCTGGTTTAACTGAAAGTGCTCTATACCTGCAAGTGTAGCCATGCCCTAAGACTGCAAGCAAAGAGGATAATTAATGATTTTGAGATAGTGGCTGGACTGTGTTCATGAGATATGTACCTATCCATTGGGATAGGAACTGCCACCACTGACTCATTTCACATAGTCTGTTTCAGTCACAACAGACTCGCCTGGATTCAAATTAGCATTCTAAAAGGTAAGTATAAGCCTCTATATCCAATACTCAGCCTCTGAATCCTCTCCATCTGCTAGTCAGACACATCTAAATGATTCCAGTACTTTATTCCCACAGGTGAAAATTTAAAATTCTGGGCAGATAACTGGTCTGAAGGTGCCACACATGCATCTTGTACATATTTAATTAAAGAGACTAGGTGATATTGTGGCATCACTTCCTGCATTATGGTAATATCACTGACACGGATAAAGAAAAAAATTATTGTAAAAAGTGTAAGTGCATCAAAGTGAAGTATACGTAGCGGTTAGAAATTTCCATGAGAAAATGGAAAAAAACGTGCTATACCCCTATATGGCCTGCTGGTCTTGCACTTCTCCTCACTAATAAAATGGCTCTCTGAGGAAGCATTTACTTTGAGATTCCCCCTTTCCCCCCACCAAACACCAATTTTTGGATGTTTCTAAAAAACAGCTGAGCATTCCAGAATCTGGGAGAAATGAAAATGCACCAAGGAATAAATAGGGGTAATGTCCTATAAAACAACATTCGAATACTGAAGTAGTTTGCTGGACATGCCCTTTTCCAGGTGAACTACATCCATGGATGAAAGGTGCCATACAAGAGCAAGGTAATAGATACCAGCAGAAACCACACCTACAAATAAAAAAGGCATGAGCAGTAATGTTTGGGGGTGGCAAACAACAGATAGGAATCACAGTTAAGTAGTTACAGTACCCAGCTGATATCTACTTTACTGTATGACTATGTACAAGTTGCAATCTCTGCGCTTCCTTTTCACCCTTTGCAATGTGGAAATAAATATCTATTTTACCTGAGAGGGCTGTTGTAAGAATTACGTGTCTATAAAGTACATTGAGAGCCTCAGAGGGAGGGACTGTTTGTCATGTGTTTGTACAGCATAGTCTATAACTGGGGCCCTTAGATGCTACTGCAACATAAAAAAGTAAGTGATAATAGTAAGGCATGCATGCTAGGTAAGTGCAAAGTCTTGTTTACCAGCAAGCCTAACTAAGGCACTGGTGGGAGAAACCACTCCTCAGAGCATTGCTGTGGCCTATAATAAGCATCTTCTCCAACAGCTACCTGTGCATTTGTGCATCAAGGAGATGAGCTGGATAAGATCTCTGGCAAAAGACTAGGATCCCCATTCATACAGGAGCTTGTCCAATAAATTAAGAGACCTTTTAGGAAAGGTGTTGGGATAAAAGAGTTCGCATCTCTCAGGAAGGGAGACAGCTAATTTTGTTGTTCTTATAGAGATTAATTGTATGGATGCTTATCAGCCAAATTCCAATCCGGCAGCGATTAGCCAGGAGAGTGGTGTGGGGGAGAGACATGTCTAATAGGATAAAAAAAAAGTCTATCCTGTCAGGGATTTGAACAGCATGCTTAGGTGGGAGTAAGAGTCTTTAATTGTGTCTGTTTGTGAACTGCCTAATGCTTGCAAATGACAATATTGCCTGGGTGGCATTTGCTCCTCTATACATGTATCTCAGACACCACGTGGCCAGGGCCCAATGCCCAACTGGACCACGCTCTGTCCAACAAACCTCAACTGTGATCCTACAAGTGCCAGTATCTTGCTGCCAGGGCTAAGAATACCACAAAAGAAACAAATATTTCAGGCCTGTGGAGAGGCAGAACATTGTGGCACTCTCACCAGCGAACCTCTCCAACTAAAGAATACCACAGATGGCTACAAAGGGAAATTCATTCTGTTCTCTGTGAGAAGGCTGGTAGCCAGAAGACAGGACTTTGTAGTTGAGAGATGTAAAACAAGGAAAATGGGGAGAGAGGCTCACAGGAGGATTATAATACTGTGCATGGCTATCATAGGTTCTCAACATGATATCCATATTCATTAAGGTCTTGTCTACACTGAGCTTTTTTTACTCCTGGGGGAATTCTGTGCCACTGCGCAAGTGCAGAATTAATGCTTCCCTGCAGATTTTACTCTTTCCCTGCAGAATAATTGATTCATACACTCCTCCCCCAGGAAATGCTCCTGAGCAAGGTCTAGTTCAGACATCAAGAGCAACCAGGGGAGACATAAATCACCATCTCAGGGGCCGTGGCTGGGCATGCAAGACTCTATCCCTCATGCATGCTATCGCAGTGTGTCCAGAGTCACGGAGGGGCAGGACTGGGGATGTCCCAGCCAGTGGCTCCTATGGTGAATCAGGCTACAGCTGCTAGCCCCAGCTGGGCTGGGTAAGGAGACAGGATTTCCTCTTCTTCTGCATGGGTCACTCCTGGGGCTGGGTCAGACCCATCCCCAGGAACCTTCCTCGGCTGCAAGAAGCTCTGCACACAATCCTGCTGCTTCCAGCACCCATTGCTCCCTAACTGCTGGGGAGGGATCATTAAATAAGGAGCTGCCACGCCATCCACCCAACGCCCATGCATCCGCCACCCTCTCACACACACACACACACACAGGCCTGCCCCCTCGCCACGCCCCACCCCCTGTATCCAGACACCACCCCCGCACTCAGACCACCTCCCTGGATCCAGACCCTACCCCTGTTGAGTCCCCTGCATTTGAACCCCACCCCATCACACCCCACTCCTCCTGCACCTGGACCACCATGCTGAGCCCCCTTCAAACCCCACTGAGCGCCAACCGGTTGCTCCCAGACCCCCACCCCAAGACCCACTCCTCCAGCATCTGGATGCCTATGATGAGCCCTCTGCACCCAGACCGCCCTGTTGAGCCCTATCTTCACACACCCAGATTTCCCTGCTGACCCACCCAAGTCCCATTCTCCCTGCACCCAGAACCCCCCAACAAGCCTCTGTACATCCAAATTCCCCCACACCCAGACCATCTGTCAATCCACCTGCACCCAGATTGCCTCACACAGAACCCTCTCACCCCACACCTGGATCCCTCCACACTAAGCACCTCCACAGTTGGATCCTGCTGGACAGAGCCTGCTTGCCCCACTCCTGGAGCAGGGCTGGACGTGCGTGAGAGACTCTGTCCCTCTTGCTCACTATCGCAGTGCACCCAGAGAGGATGGGTATGGCCCTTGGGTGTTTCAGGGGCAGGCCCGTCCCTTGTGCTGTGTCAGGGTGAGGTGCAGCATTACTGCCACATCCATCTCCCGGGGAGGGGGCAGGGGCTACAGAATTATCCCCCACCTCCATGCAGCCAGTGGCCTGCCTTCTGCACCGCTGTGCTGGAACCTCCACTCCCATTGCTCTTCTACTCTATTGTCTGCAGCAATTTCAGTTTTAGACCAGTGACTGTACGATGACATGCTGAGTACTACTTAGCTATGCCATCCAGTAAGGTCCCGACCTGGCAAAGCCTTAGTTTCAATGGGGATACTTTATGCACATATTTAAAGTGTTGTGTCAAATCATGGCCTAACTTCACTCCTAAGGATATGTTTACACAGCAAAGAAAAACCTGAGGCTGGCCTGTGCCAGCCAGTTTGGGCTTGCAGGCCTTGGGGTGCGGAGCTGTTTCATTGCTGTGTAGACTTCCAGACTGGGGTTGGAGCTGAGGCTCTGGGATGGGGTGGCCAACCTGTGGCTCCGGGGCCACATGCAGCTCTTCAGAAGTTAATGTGTGGCTCCTTGTATAGGCACCGACTCAGGGGCTGGAGCTACAGGCATCAACTTTCCAACATGCCGAGGAGTGCTCGCAGCTCAACCCCTGGCTCTGCCACAGGCCCTGCCCTCACTCTACCCCTTCCCATTCCCTCACTCCTTCCCCTCTCCCCCAGAGCCTCCTACACAAGAAGAAACTGCTGATCGGCAGGGCTGCACATGGAGGGGAGGTGCTGGGAGTGGCGGGGGGGAGGGGGCTGCTGACATATTACCATGGCTCTTTGGCAATAAACATTGGTAAATCCTGGCTCCTTCTCAAGCTCAGGTTGGCCACCCCTGCTCTAGGAGTTTGAAGAGTGGGAGGGTCCCAGAACTCCGGCTCTAATCTGAGCCCAGAAGTCTGCATAGCAATGAAAACAGCCCTGCAGCCTGAGCCCTGCAAGCCCAAAGTTGGCTGTGTAGACACATCATAAAAAGTCTTCTGTGCTTGACATACAAGGAAATATTAGTATTGCCATATAGATGGGCTAATATGTCTAATAAGGAATCAACTGGTCAAAAAACATGTCCTGAATCTTTTTTGTTTTCTGTATTGTTACCTGTCAGCAAGTATGTCTATTTTGAAATAAATTATCAAAATAATTGAAAATGGTGTGATTATATTGTGTTATTTAGAGAAATAAAACATGCAGAATTTTTAGGTGCAGAATTCCCTCAGAAGTATCTTTTGCACAGGTTTAGTGGGGTTTGGTACAAAACCTCTAGTACAGATTTGTTATATCAAGGTAATGAACAAGCTGAACTGGTGCAGCCACACTGCTGCAAGTCACTTTTTACATTGGTGCAGCACATGTATTCTAAAGGCATGCACCAACATCAAAAAATCCTTGTACTGATAAGCTCTAAGCTTCATATCGTCATTATATAGATAGGAAGCTGAGGAACAAAAAGTTAAAGTGATTTGCATTAAATATACAACACTGAAAACTGGTAAAGTACATGTAATCATGTTCCTTCCTTGTTTGGTCTGCATCAATGATAACAGCCTGCTGTTTATTTACAGCAAACAGTTATTCCTTTAGCTCAGCTGGCAGTAGTTTTGGGGTTTGGTAACAAAAGGTCCTGGTTTTCAATACCATCTACAATAGTGACTATATGTATCCATCACCCATGGCCACACAGCAAGTCTTCGGCACACACGTAAGAAAATCAAGAATCCTCCCAATACGTCTGCTCTAACAGCGAGACCATTCTTTCTCTCACATAAAGAGCAGAGTTCTACCCTTCACTTTCCTGAATTACATCACGAAAGTAACCATGTTAATTTTTGCATGTTACATACGAAGATGGGGGGCTGCCAACTAATTGTGAATAACAGGACTTTATAATAATAAGGTCCATTTTCAGCAGTGTCACGATTTCTGGAACCTTCTTTCCACAGAAAAAATAAATCCAAACACAATGTCTAAAACCTGCCCTCAAATACAGTAATGCATGAAGAGAAACACTTCTGCTCATTCAAATCACTCCAGCTGCAATTCAGCACAAGGCCAGCTGTACATGCATAACAACAGCAAGCTGCCTTAATTTAATGAACCAAGTGGGGGCCATTCACCTGTGTACAGTTATGAGAAAATCTCATTTGCTATCCCAAAGCACTGACTCTATGTAATTTCCCAAATACAAATCTCATCATCCTGGGACTACCTCCTGGACTCTGGATTTGCTGACTGTATCACAAGAAAAGCACACATACAAACACACACAAAATACTGGCCACTTGGCATTACCGTAATCATTTACTTTTCCATACCAACTTCCATTCAGAAGAATCACAGTGATTTATAAAAGCGTCAAGTAAGTGTACAGCATTACCTACAGTTTGCATATTTCATAGCCAATATTTCACCTACCGTTGAAATGTATCCTCCTCCATTGGAATACTGGAAAAGACACTGTATCACACCAATTTAGGAATGAAAGTAAGAAATACCATGTCCAGGTAAAACTCCCCCTGCAGTTTAGATAGACAGAATGTAATACTAGAGCTGGAATACTGCTAACATCAGCTGGAGGAGGGACAGCTCAGTGGTTTGAGCATTGAACTACTAAACCCAGGGTTGCGAGTTCATAATTCTTGAGAGGGTACTTAGGGAACTGGGGTTAAAAAAAAACAACAGTCTGGGGAATGTCCTGCTTTGAGTTGGACTAGATGATCTCAGAGGTCCCTTTCAATTCTGATATTCTATGACTGCATATGAATCCCTTATGCTTGCAAAAATTAACTCTGTAATAATCACAGGTGGATAGGACCTTGATTTTGTGTCTTATTCAAAAGACAATTGTTAAGTGAGTGCACAGATTTTGTTTTATGTATTGCAGAGGAGTGAGGCTAATGGAGACTGGAAAAGCAGAAGTCCGAACCCATAAAGCAACAGGGATTTGGAGGGCTGCAGAAGTTGGCTGGTCACTTTGAAAAGCCCATGTTCTGGATTCCTAATCCCCAAAGGAGGGTGATGATACAGCAGGATGGAAAGGTAGAGGACACAGAGCTTTAGTAAAACAGGCGTTTGGGGATTCAATTAACCAGGATTGGTACTGTATTAAGCATACAGTAGGTTGTCTGGCAGTACCCAGCACTTAAATGTTTAGTATTCAAGTACTCAGTGCCAAATCAATACCTCCACACATCGCTGCCTTTGGAGAACATGGAGGAGCGGATGACTTCAGGAGCCATCCAGGCATATGTTCCAGCTGCACTCATTTTGGTGGTTTTATGCCATTCTCTGGCCAAGCCGAAATCCGTGATCTTCAATATCTTGTTGCTCAGGTCTCCATTTTCCACCTTCTCGAGTATCAATACTGGAGGAAAAGGGGGAAGGAGGAAATGAAACACATGCACAGTGAGGCTAGGATTTATCCATAAAGATCTCCTCCCCCGCGAAGAGAAGCCATTTTCCAAATGTAAGTCTTGCCTTGACTTTTAGCTAATCTCTGCTTCTGAATGCTTTACACAGTATCTTAACTTGTAAAAGAAGTTCAAACTGTGCCCTAAGTCTGACGAAAAACCAACTGTAATTAATGTGTCCATTCCCATAATTAATAAAAACATTAATCGCAGCCAAGACCTGAAAGCAAGGATTTCAGAAGCAGAACTGGCCAAATCCTGAAATCCTTGCTCAGTTTTTCCTCAGTCTTTACTAGACCACAATTGAGGATATAGGGTTATAGCATCATATATGCACTTCTAGGATGCTGGAGATATGTGGCCTTTGGTTTTTAATGTATCAGGATACCTAAGGTACAGGTAAATAGGACATAGGAACTATTTGGCGTACTGCGTACTGTTACTCTATATAAACAATCCTCTGGTAAAGGGAAGTGAACCACCGTAACTTCCAGAAATCCAAAAAAGGGGAGGTGCCTCGTATATAATTTCCTAATTAATCCTTTCTGAGCAAAGCAACTATCGCATCTTTCTCAAGAACTGCTCAGAAGAGATTCTTATCAAGGTGAACAACCCCATAAGTGTAGATGTACACTTACATTAAAATGGAAATGGCCATACGATAAACTTATCTTCAGGTCAGGATTTTCAAAAGTCACAGTGATTTTGGGTGCCCTATTTGACACACCTTAAAAGGGCTTGATTTTCAAAGAATGGATGCTCAGCACTTCCTGAAAATCAGGCCCCTTTAAACTGTCTCACGTTAGGAATATCAAAATTGAGGCCCCAAAAATCACTAGGCACTTTTGTAAATCTTGGCCAAGTGAATAAGTTGCATGTGATGTGTCACAATGGAGTACAGGGAGGGAACAGCGTTGAGGCAGGAACAAAGAGAGAAACATAAGTAGTAACAAGACTGCTTCCAGTTAAACTGAGCAAACAGATTAAATGTGTTTAACGGTATTACAGTTCTACTCCAGTATGAACTCAAATTTAAATCCGCCTTGGCCATTATCTATGGACAGGGTTCAGACTATGCAGAATCTAAAGCCGAATCCAGGCATGGAAGGACACTCTAGATTCTTAACTTTTAAGAAATTTACAATTCTAGTTCTTATGGTAGAAACGAAAAACTTAAAGCCTACCTTAAAGTAAGCCAACATAATGTTGTCTTCCTGAGTTTGCAGACAGCCTGAAATAGCTTAAACAGAAGTCTGAACCACTACATTCATCTTAATGAGTTAACACTGAAATTTAAAGATGACAATTAAAGTGAAACAGTTGATTTTGCTGATCATTTTAGCACAAAAATCCAGCTAGTGTGATTATTCTACAATTCAAGACCACCTTCAACAGCTTCCTAGGTGCCAAGTGGACACTTTCTCCTGTGCCAAAACCTTCATCTTCTATTCTAGCAACTTTTAAGATGTAACTATGCATTGTCTGCACAAAAATCTGTAGTATATTTAAAACAAATGGTGCAGACAACAAAAACTACATTGGATTTAATATCAAAATGAGCACCACAAGGGCTATTGTACTGATTTTATTATTCATTTTCTTATTTAAACTTTACACCAGCTCCTTTTTTATTTTAAATAAAGCTGCCATGGTTCTTAGTCTGTTGCAATATGATACAGCAATAAAAGGGGCCTTTGCTACAGAATTAATGGGAGTTTACCATAGAGTACAAGAATCCTTGTCTATAAGAAACATGATGCCTGTTCCTCCATTGCCTTGCACCTTGTGCTGTCATTTACACCACTACAAAGTTAATGCAAAGTGGATTTAAAACACACCATTCAGCTTTAGTAACACTTTAATGTGAAATGTCCAAGTTTTCTTAGGAGCTAAATATGTAAAACTTAAGTCTGTGTTGTAGATAAAGATAGGAGAGAGGCTAGAATAAGATGCAAGGAAATAGGCAGGCTTATACAACTTGACATCCAAATGCAAACCCTATAAAACAAGGCACACAACCACCAAATGACCCACCTGTAACTACAGCACATGAGCAGCAGTATCATTAACGGTAACTACATTCAATGGAATGTGCATAGCAGGAGTGCTGGGTTTTTATTATTTAGGATTCACTGCATATGAGATTTTTTGTTCTTGACCCAGAACAAGTATTCATTTACACAGCTGTATCAGCCCAAATAAGGGCACATTTTTGTCCTGCAATTTTTTCTGCAGGCTTTAGAATCCCTTCACCTGTGTGGGACTGGTTGGCTCAAGAAGTTAGTAATGGGATATTGTGCCCTATATGGCTCCTGTAGACTACAGGTTTATACAGAATGAGGATGGTTCTGATTGAAAGTAATCACAATCTGACAGCTTTTCATTTATGTAGGATAAATAAATTGGTGCTCTCAATCTAATTCCAGTGGATAGGTGTCCATACAAAAAGTCTTGGTGCACAATCTCAGACTGGCAGACTAAGAGCCATGAAGAATGGCCTCTTGGGGGGAAGTAGGGGAGAGGGACATTAGTTCAGGGTTCAGATTGCTGGGCAGATAGAAGAAAATTAATCAACTCAAATCAAACTTTTCTCAGCTCAGATTTAGGTGGATGGCTAATGTCAAAAGAGTCATGATTAGTTTGGAAATGGCGTTCAACATTATGTTTTTTCAGCAGTGCAACAGCACCCCCGCACAATAAGCAAACACATTTCCCTTTATTTTCAATAAACCAATAGGTTTCTTCCCACTCTGCGTTGAAATAATACGTACATTGTCTTATTTGAATCACTCATTTTGGGGCAAAATGTTAAAAAAACCAATAAATTGCAAAACACAAGAAAACAGCAGTATCAGTGCAGCGGAATACTCACATACAGGGCAGACTCCAGGCACCAGTGGAGCAAGCACGTGCCTGGGGCAGCACATGCTATGGGGCGGCATTCAGTCTATTCTGCAGAGTCGGAGCTTTTCGTTGTTGTTCTTTTTGTTGATGGCAGTTCTGGGCAATGCAGAGAGAAGCCGGGGAGAAGCCGCAAGGACAGAGAACACCGGCACCCACAGCCTGCAGTCCCGGAGTACTCTGTCCCCAGCAGGCGTGGGGCTTCGGCTTCTCTTCCCTACTGGGCAGTAGGCGGGCCCCGCGCCTGCCGGAAACAGAGAACACAAGCGCCTGCAGCCCACAGCCTGCGGGTCTCAGAGTTCTCTGTCCCCGGCAGGCACGGGGCCATGACTTCTCTCCCCTGCTGGGCACTAGGCGGGTGCACATAAATGCCCCAGTGGGCACCACAGCACCCACGGGCACCGCATTGGGGACCACTGCCGCAGGGGGTTTCTGTGATCCAACCTGTCAGACTCTGCATTTCAGAAAAAAAACTCTTACAACTACTGTACATGAAGTGAGTAACAGACTTGCATGTGGACTAGGTTTGGGTTTCCCTACATACTATATGCATACTCCCCCTCATTACATCATTATAGGTCCTGCTGGATACTTTGACACTAGTTTCAGTGGGACTGTGTCTTCTTACACCAGGTGTGAATTTAGCCCCACAAGTTAAGCACTTTAAAAGATTCTGTAGCAAGGACTTCACTGGCCACCCTCAAAATTCCACAATTTGGAAAGAAAAACCAAATTGTGAATTCTGATTCTGCTAACAAGCAGATATTCTCCCACACTCAACCCTATCCAACATCAGCTATCTTAAAAGGGGGAACGTATTTGCCTACAAAGACTCAGACTTTAAGGTCAGAAGGGACCATTATGATCATCTAGTCTGACCTCCTGCACAATGCAGGCCACAGAATCTCACCCACCCACTCCTGTAACAAACCCCTAACCTATGTCTGAGTTACTGAAGTCCTCAAATTGTGGTTTGAAGACCTCAAGCTGCAGAGAATCCACCAGCAAGTGACCCGTGCCCCATGCTGCAGAAGAAGGCGAAAAACCTCCATGGCCTCTGCCAATCTGCCCTGGAGGAAAATTCCTTCCCGACCCCAAATATGGCAATCAGTTAAACCCTGAGCATGTGGGCAAGACTCACTAGCCAGCACTCAGGAAAGAATTCTCTGTAGTAACTCAGATCCCACCCCATCTAACATCCCATCACACACCACTGGGCATACTTACCTGCTAATAATCAAAGATCAGTTGCCAAATTAATTGCCAAAATTAGGCTATCCCATCATACCATCCCCTCGATAAACTTATCAAGCTTAGTCTTAAAGCCAGATATGTCTTTTGCCCTTACTACTCCCCTTGGCAGGCTGTTCCAGAACTTTACTCCTCCAATGGTTAGAAACCTTCATCTAATTTTAAGTCTAAACTTCTTAGTGTCCAGTTTATATCCATTTGTTCTTGTGTCCACATTGGTACTGAGCTTAAATAATTCCTCTCCCTCCCTAATATAGCAAATGCAGTTTAATTATCACACATGTGAGTGTCCAGCAAAGCTCAGCAGCTGTCCCATTCTATCAATCTGGAGCATGTGATAGATGTGACAGCACAGCTTCCTGGAGTTTAAGCTGAACTGTATGGTAACACTAAAGAGTGAATGCTTAATGGGGGAAGGGGATGTGTAGGCCTCCAGAGCCATGATATATTTAGAATTGATACATTTCACTCAGCTAGGGTGAAGTAAGTCTTTTTTAGTGGAAAAACATCTTGTACATTTGTGAAAAAGAGAACCTTGGAAAAAAGTGGAGTTTCTCCTTTGTGGATTGAGATTCAATTCCTGCCAATTGGTTGGTTTAAAGCACCTCTTTTTTTTAGGCTTGAATTAGACTGCACTTTATAATCATTTAAGTGCTCCATGGGAAATAATTAAGTCTAGAAGCCAGCTCAATTCTTCCTCAAAACACATCAACTTGAAAGTTTGGGGATAAAGGGATTTCCTGGAATCAAGATAGCAAAACCAAGGAACATCAGCAATGTCATGGGAGTAAAAACTGTCTATCAGGCAGAAATCACATGAATGGCATTTTGTTAATCAGGTCCACTAAGACTTTTTGAAAGTTTAGGGCTATTATAATAATGTCTATATATATTTATAATATTATGACAAAGCTTCAGCAGGAGCTATCTCCAGTTGGAAATATAATGGTAAAAGGGAATAATTTTGTTGTTACATTTGCAATCACGTTTCCACTTTGTGCAGTTTTCTTTTAGTTGTATGCAGCATGAGAGCTCTCTCCTCATCCTCCTTCCCTCACCACAGCACCACAGTAAGCAGGGGGCAGTATATCCCCATAGCTATGAGTAGGGCCCTACCAAATTCACGACCATGAAAAACACTTCATGGACCGTGAAATCTGGTCTTTTGTGTGCTTTTACTCTATACTATAGAGATTTCACCGGGGGAGACCAGCGTTTCTCAAACTGGGGATCCTGACCAAAAAGGGAGTTGCAGGGGAGTCACAAGGTTATTTTAGGAGGGTCACAGTATTGCTGCCCTTACTTCTGTGCTGCCTTCAGAGCTGGGCAGCCAGAGAGCAGTGGCTGTTGGCCAGGTGCCCAGCTCTGAAGCCAGCACCCCGCCAGCAGCAGCACAGAATTAAGGGTGGCAATAGAATACAATACCACTTTTACCTCTGTGCTGCTGAAAGTGGCGGCTGCTGATTGAGGACCCAGCTCTGCAGTCAGCAACACAGAAATAAGGGTGGCAATACCATGCCATGCCATCCTTACTTCTGTGCAGCTGCTCGTGGAGGCACTGCCTTCTACACTGGGCTCCTGGCCAGCCGCCACCACTCTCCATCTGCCCGGCTCTGAAGGCAGAGCCGCCACCAGCAGCTGCGCAGAAGGATGGGTAGTAGTACCACAAGTCCCCCTACAATAACCTTGCGACCTCCCCACAACTCCTTTTGGGTCCTCACCTCTACAGTTACACCACCATGAAATTTCAGATTTAAATAGCTGAAATCATGACATTTATGATTTTTAAAATCCCATGACATTGACCAAAATGACCATGAATTTCATAGGGCCCTAGCTATGAGTATAAGTGCACTACCCCAGAAGTTGATGTTAAAGTTAGAGTTAGATTTAGATGTTAAACAGAAAATGGAACTAACTGTATCCTTCTAAACAGTGGCTACAGAGAGGCTCACAGATCCATGATAGACCCCAAACTATGGTTGACAGTACTATTAGCATCACCACTTGACTTTATGTGCTACAATTAAAAAAACAAACAAACAAAAAAAACAACAAAAAACACCTTCAAATCCCAAGGCAGGAGAGGCAGCAACCTGGTGGGAGTGCACAGAGTTGATCCTACCTATTACCAGGAAACAAATGAAGGTTCTGGAAGATAAAAGGCTTCCTGCCACAATGCACAGTCAGTTACCCCTTAAAAGGTTACTCTGTCTCCTCCCTTTCACACCACAAGCACACCCAATAAAGAGAACCAATAGGAAGCCCTGTAATACAGAAGAGGTGGTAGAGTGAATCACTTAGATCCACCACCCCAATCAATATTATATCTATATATATCTCGCCTGGTCTCACTACACAGCAGTTATCATTAAGTCATAATCAACCAACAGTTATTATACAGCAGAATCTCAGACCCTGCAGCAATCAGTTATTAACTAGGTCTAAAAATACAACCTTGTTTAATAGGAACGGAACTTTGACTCTTCCAATATATAATTCTATTTCTGCTCAAAGAAATAAGAACTTCTGTTTGCTCAGTATTGTCTTATTAATATTTGGTGGTTTTACTCAGACTGTTCGCCTGGGTATCAAATACCCCATATGGTCACAGCATTTTGAGCCCGTGACTTAGAGTTCGTATAAGATAATATTTTATTAAAATATTGAACCAAAAAACTTTTAAAAATTAAAGTAACAGCCCCCCTTATATTGCAGAATTAGAGTAACAACTGCCTTCAAAGTTGTATAATTGAAAAACAAGAAAGTATCAGTATAATCTCATTACGAAAAAAGTGCCACTAATTTAGACAAGTTAAGAAAAACAAAGAACCAAGGAAAAGGCCTGAATTGAAAACTTTCCCACTCTCTGGAATGTCTTAATGAATGGATTTTCCAATACATCAGTAGCAAAAATAAAAAGTTAACACCAGCATATCATTGCATCCAGACAGGGAAATAACTCCTCAGGACCAATAACCCATGTTGTGACTGATGAATGGGCAGTAAGCGAAAGACTTCTTTTTGGCAGAAAATAATGCAGGATTAGAGAGCCCACCACATTCTGTATATTTCTAGCAGCATTGTGCAATGTACCCACAAAGCCTGGCAAACTGACAAAGGATGGAACCTCGAAAGGTCAGTCTACAATATTCCTCAAGTTGATCACAGCTCTCCAGAAGTACATATTCTTACTCACCTTTATGATCTTAAAAAGTACAGAACTAATTAGTGCTCCCTGCACTCCTCACTGAACCTGTATGTATGCATTTTTTTAAATTAGCATGTCAATTTATTGGCTAGAAAGTGACAATGCTCCCATCTCTCATCTTCCTGTTGGTGGGGGGCACCAATCTGTATGCCCAAGAGCAAATAACTCTGATTACCTCATAAAACTGCCTCCCTCTCCTTATACAGAAATATTACTTTTTTAAAGAAAGTAGTGTTGGTTACCCAGTTCAATTCTGAGGGGGGATGCCAGATTGAAAGCCCGAGAGAGTTTAGTCAGCGGTTTACACACACACACACACACACACACACACACACTTGACTTCCATGCTGCGCTGCCAGTGCACCTTAATCTTGCCCTGAATGGATCTAACTCTGGAACTGTGGCGATTGGGGGCGGAAAGAGGGGAGAGAAAGGCAGTGGTTTCATGTCCATTCAGTTTTTCCCTCTGATGTGATTGTCAGGAAGAGGGACAGTTGTAACTGGGCTATGCTATACCTAGAAAATTAATTGAGGCCGCCATTTCATAAAGACCTATAAAATAGTAACAATTTTCAGCCACTATTACCCTTGAGCTGGATTTAAGATACTTATCTGGAAGTAAAGGTTAAATGCTCTGCACGTATTTTTAAAATCAATTAATATTATTAATTGCTGGGTCAGCTGTTCAGATTCATGCTGAAGTTAGTTTTATTTGGGAGGTTTTGGAAAGGAGGTATGTTTCACAGTTTTATAGAATGGAGAGCCAAAAGCATGGCAGCGATGGGAAGTCATAAGAAAGCGGCAGCTTTGAAGTATCAATATGGATATTTCAGACTCTACACAATACACCAAAAACTGCTCACTTAGACAGCAGTATCTTTTAGATTTAATGTGTTAGAAAGATACAAGAGTGGAGTCAGAACTCCTGGGTGTTATTCTCAGCTCTGCCCTTACCACGCTACATCACCTTGACCATGTCACTTAGTCACCCTGGGCTTCAGCTTCACTTTTTGTAAAACAGAGACTGACTTTTGTAAAGTGTTTTTAAGACCTTGGATGAGTAATACTGCAAAAAATAACCATGTTTTACTGAACCAACCAAGAGAGTGCAAGTATCGCTTGCTGGCTCCCTGCAGCATCAGTTAACTGGCATTATTCCTGTGCTGCCATCTCTAAGGCTGATGCACGAGTAGAGAAGTAAACAAGAGCAGCTATGTTAATTTCTTTCTTCCACTAGAAATAAGAGATAGTGACTGCTCAGTATCTGAAAGTCTTGGCCAATTTGTTTAATTCCTTAGGCTGGATAAATTCTGAACCTCTCAAACACTATGCAATACAAAGGGAAACCATATTAATCACATACTGGGGGTGGAGGTGAAGAGAAAGAGAGAGCGGGAAAAAAGAAAGATAGAAAGAAAGACATGTGGGGGATAAATCCCAAAACAGCTGCTGTACTTATCCAGTCACATAATTGGGATTATACATCCCACTGAAGGAACCATTAGAAAGCTTGCCTAACAGATTCTAAATCTGTCCATGGCAGTACAATTGGAAGTCACTTGGCAGCAAAATATCATTATGCACCCCAAAGTACAGCACAGACCTCTCAAATGTCATGGGTGCAGGGTCAGCTATCTTTAAGGATTACATTTGTTTTCTGACACTGTCCACAAAGTAATCAAACTACTCATCTCAAATCCTCAGAGCTCCTAAGGATGGGGAGTTTCTGCTCCAAGTTAGATAATTACCCCAAACCTACAAGCTTTAAGAGACTGTTCTTCTTATTCCTCACCACACGCATCTCCATGGGCATCACATTTCAGGAAGTTTAAGAGGATGGAAAGAGAAGAAAAAATTGGGACAGATGCCTGAGCTAAGCTGTACAAGGAGCTACAGGCACCCTTACTCACTTCCCTTTTCATTTAAGGAAAGAAAGCATAGAATCTATTTTGGAGGCTGCAATGCAGCTACCAATATCTTCAAGAATGGAAATCAAGGAACCTTTAAAAGGGACAATTCAGCTGTCTTCCCCACCACAAGATGGAATGATCTCCTGTAACAGTGCTGCTGTCCCACTTTGTTCCCTTCCACAGGGGATAGATGACTGCCTAGTCTCCACCAAACTATGGCAGAATTTCCCCTCTACAGTTACTCCTTGTGACCCACTGTGGCACTATTCACCCTGCCTCAGTCCCCCCGCAGGAAACTCTCCCAGGTAGAAGTGTCTCTCAGTATCATCCAGAAAGGCACCAGAAACAAATTTGACAACAATCCAAATACAACAAACAAAAATTTTCTATTCCTCCTGAGCTCCAGCTCTCAATTCTTTCCCCCTCTCTTACAGAGTGCTGACTCGAGGCTTTCTTCCAGGACCAGTCACAGGAGCAAGCCTCCCTCCCACAACCCTGCTCAATTCTCCTCCAGGTGAGCTATCTGGGAGTTAGCCTTCTACAAGAGCTACCATAGGAGCCAACTGCCCTCCTGCAGTTTCCTTCCCAACTGAGCTCTCACAGCTCTTTTGTAGAGAGCCCATGACCCCTTCTTCGTTAGGTCCCATAATTAAATAGGCTAATTATCAGATGGCCCTATCAGAATCAGCTGGAAGGGTAGCTGATCTGTCACAGGCAAGGGTGGGCCCAATATCCCTTAGAGGGTCAACCAACTTGTGACATCTTCCCAAAGAACAAGCCTAAGCCCATTATTTTCAAAACCTTTGGAAGGTACAGAAATAGGATTCTACTCTGAAAAACACAGCTTCTCTAGTGCCTGCCAATTAAACCATTCAGTCCCTCAAAAATATTCCATAATTTTCTTTCAAACTCTTGTTTGTTAATATCTACACAGAGTATACATTCAAACATGAACTCTTTGTAAGCTCTGAGGTTCCGAAGGTCATACACCATGCATCACAGGAAAATAAAGTTTCCATCTTGATTTGTGTCCTCAATGCCAAAATAATCTGGGAATTTAAGTATTGCATAGATACAGCCAGAAGAAAGTGTACATAAGACAATAAAAACAAGGTCACTCATTGCAGTTATACAGTTTGATAGATAAACTTTAAAAAACTAAACAATCAATCATCTATGATCATCATCTGTACTATGCTGAATCCATAGTTGTAGTACCAATTAGATTGTTTCCATATTTGCAAAATGTGGGAGATAAAATAATAGAATTTGTTTACAGATAATCTAACGCCCCTTCCTCAACTACCAACCTTGGCATTTAGTTTGTTTACTGTCCTGCTGTTTTCTGCAGATATGCTGGGTTAGAGCAGAAACTTTCCCTCTTCCAATGTTCCTATCCTTTTTTTCTGATAGCATCTTTAACTCACAGTCTTCGATGGAGTACTGCTGGACAGGCCTAAGTGGCACAGCACGTTGTGCAATAAATTCTCAGCCTTTCCCCTCTCTCAACAAGAGAGGCCTCTGGACTTCAAAAAGAATTTTCTTATTCACTTTGCCTTAACTTCATCCAGGCACTCACTCATTTCCCCCCCTTCCCCCAATACTTAATGTACTGTTTCCTCCCAAATCGAGTTGAGTGGGATTTTTGAAAAGTTACAGCATCTCTATATAACTGCAATCCACTCCATCTCCAGTGGAGCAAGCGCCACTAATTTACTTTGCCAACATTTACTGTTACTCTTCACAACACAGATGGTACAGATAAGCTATAACATTTTGCTTCTCTATCCCAACCAGAACTCTGTGCTTGGCTGCAGGGCCGGCTTTAGGAAGTGCGGGGCCCAATTCAAATACTTTCGGCGGGGCCCTGGCAGGGATGACTTAAAAAGAAAAAAGTGTAAAAAAAAGCCTTCCATTTCTTCCATGTACTATTTACTTTCCATAACTATATAAATAATAAAATTGTATAATATGTACATTGCATCATATATGCTGTTGATTGGTTATTAATGACTGCCGTTTCACATGTGTGGGTCCCCGCCACTCCCTGGGGGTGTGCACATGTGTGGGTCCCTGCTACTTCCTGCCTCCCTCATTGAAGCAGGTGTGCAGGTTACTGGCCTGGGAACTGCAGGGCAGCAGTGGACATGGGGCTGGTTCGAGACAGGGCAGGGGCTGACTGGAGGTAGGGTCTGGCTGCAGGCAGCACAAGGGGTGCGGGGCTGGCTGGAGACAGGGGAGTGTGGGGCAGGCTGGCTTCAGGCAGGGCCACAGGGGGGTGCAGCAGGGGTTGGCAGGGCTGGAGACAGGAGTATGGGACTGGCTGGCTTCAGGCAGGGGAGTGCAGCAGGGGTTGGCTGGAGACAGTGCAGGGCAGGCAGTGCAGGGCTGGTGCAGGCAGGGGTGTGTAGCAGGAGTTGGCTGGAGACAGGGTAGGGCGTTTGGTAGGGGCTGGCTGTGGGCAGGGAGTGCAGAGCTGGCTGCAGGCAGCGGGGGGTGGGGCTGGTGCGGGCAGGGCAGGGGGTGCAGCAGAGGCAGCTGGAGCCCTGCTATCTCAGGGCTCTGGGGGCTATTTAAAGGGCCCAGGGCTCCCCTGCTTCTACTCCACCCCGGACCTTTTAAATAGCTGTGGGAGCCCTGGGGAACACATGGGGGTGGTGGGGCTCCGGTGGCAATTTAAAGGACCGGGGTGGCAGAGGCAGCTGGAGCCCTGGCCCTTTAAATAGCCCCCAGAACCCCCTGCTACCCAGGGCTCTGGGAGCTATTTAAAGGGCCCGGAGCCCCAGCCGGGGCCGTGGGGCTTGTCGCGCTCCGGCTGAGAGAGCGGGGCTGTGGGGCAGCCGCGCTCCCCCGGCGCTTTGGTCAGGGGAGCGGGGCCATGGAAGACCCTGGAGCAGACTGCAGCCAGGGTAAGTAAAAAAATTTAAAAGGTGCCTAAAGCACGGGGCCCTCTTAGGCGCGGGGCCCGATTCCCAGAAATCGGGGGAATCGGCCTAAAGCCGGCCCTGCTTAGCTGAAGAACTTAATATGTCGTGCAGCTTGCAATGCTCTAAATGTTTAGACACAAGGAATTCAAAACGAAATATGCAGACAAAAGGAGTTTTAAAAATAAGTTTTATGGCACCTTTCACTGAATAATTCAAAATGTTCTATAAGTGTTAATGAATGAAGTCTCACAGCCTCCTTATGAAATAGACAAATAAGTGTTTTCTTACAGAGGGAGAAAATAGGCACAAAAATTGAAGAACAGGTCAGTGTCAGAGCTAGGACCTACTCTGGTCAACTCGTCACTTCAAAGCATTTATTAACATGCCTTTAACAAATCCACAACAAAGAAAGGAACTGAAAATTTTTAGGGTTCTGGTAAAATTTTCCTATGAAGATATTGAAAAATTGGGATTATTTACTTTAGAAAAGAGATGAATAAAAGAACAATGACAGCAGTATGTAAGAATTAATGTCATAGAGAAAGTTGGTTGAGAGCTTCTGTGTTCCTTGTCTTGAAACACAAGACCAGAGGGACATTCAATTAATTAAAAATGTAACAAAAGACTAAACACTTTTTCCATACAACTCATAATTCAACTACGAAACTCTCAGCCATAGAATTTCCCTGAGGCCAAAAACTTAAGATTCAAAAAGGGATTGGACATTTACAGAGATGAGGCTATCTAACTTTAACAGTTAGTACTAACAAGTTTGAAAGCAACATTATGCTTCAGATATTAATCTAAATCTCTAATTACAAGGGATTGGGGGGAGACCTAATGATGAGAGTAGATCATTCCACATCTGCCAAATGTGAGATTTCTTGTACTTTTTTCATCTTCAGCATCTGGTGCTGGCCACTGTCAGAAACAGCATACTCAACCACATCTGGACCACTGGCCTGATCCAGTTCCTAATATTAAGTATTACTTACATTTACCTCAGGTTTAACTAGTCTCATTATTCTACCAAAGGATAATGCAAATTTGCATTTTAAGGTCAGTGGTACTTTTCTATATACTGATGTATGCTGAAGTGACTCAATTCAACTTCTTTTGAAATCTCAGGAGTATTAGCTGTTTGTAAGCAAGTATGTATATTAGCTCACTATACAGATATGCTTCCTGTTGGGGGAAATATTGTCCTTTACCGCACGCAACCAACTTGATTACCTCTGCAAAGTACACACGAATGACACTCTGAAATTAAACACCTGCTCAAAGTCTTTGTTTATAAGATGCTTACCATCATGTTGCTGAGAACTTGGCTTCCTTGCAACACTCAGTTTTCTTAACCCCAATGGATTGTACTAGAAGATACAGTGGTTCACCACAGAGGATTTAAATTAGCAATATGCCTCCTTCCTTACACTTCCTTTCAAAACCCAATCCCAACCCTGGCTACACAAGGCATAGTACTTACTGTTGCTAGACTTGAGGTCACGGTGGATAATAGAAACAATCGCTTCGTCATGCAGGTAATTCATTCCCCTGGCAATCTGGACAACCCAGTTCACTAGTATGTCTGGGGGGATCCTTTTACCTGACAGCACCCTATTTAGCGACCCACCACGGGCAAACTCCATGATCAGGCAGAGGGTAGGTTCCTTCAGACATACTCCCCTGAGGGCAATGATGTTGGGATGCTTTAACATAGCAAAGAGCTTGGCCTCTTGGCGGACGTTCTCAATGGTCTGGCTGATGTCCTCATCAGGGTCATAACGAGCTGCCTTGACAGCAACTTCGTCTCCTTCCCAAACAGCTCGATAGACTTTTCCAAAGCCTCCTATGCCAATGATTTCCTCCAGAGCCAGCTCTGAGAAGTCAATCTCCAGTACTAGAGAGAGAGAAAAATAAATGTTAAACTGTTCTTAAGAATTATCCAATCACTAGTTCATACGCGGAAAAGTCTGTGATGCCCAATGCAATCCTTACAAAATAAATCAACCTCTAATAGAATCCGTAAGTGAACTACTTACTAGACTCACCTTTAAACAGTAGGCATGAAAAAGATAGCTCTGCGCCTCCCTACTGTGATCTGAGGGATCTTCCAGGGGTCAGCACATTTTTATAAATACGTTGTAAAACCTATCATGAAAATTACTCCTGGGGGAATTCTGCGTTGCTGTGCGTACACAGAATTCATGTCCCCCTGCAGATTTCTTTGCTTCCCCACAAAAAAATTACCTTCTGAGGGGAAAGCAAAGGGAAGCCACATGAGCAGTTATGCGACACTCCCCAGCAGTATGTTTTGGGTGCCCAGGGAAGCCAGCAGAGAGGTAGGACTGCGGAAGACCCAACTGGTGGCTCCTACCCTGTGCCAGGCTCAGCTGCTAGCCCCGGATAGGCTGAGGAAGACAGGACTTCCTCTTCCTCTGCACGGCATCTGGTCTGGGTCAGACCCACCCCCCGATTTCTTCCCAGGCTGCAGGAAGCTATGCAAACTGCACCCACCACTTCCTCAGATGCAGGGGGAAGGATCACTGTATGGGGAGCTGTTCCCCCATCAATCTAACCCCCATGCATCCAGAGCCCCTGTCACGTTATTGATTTGAACTGGGACCATATAGAACACCCGGTGCACCTGGCATGGAGGGGCAGGGCCCTGGGGTGTTTCTGGGGCAGATCCAGTACTTGCACTGTGTCAGGGTTGGGTGCAGCCTCATCGCTGAGTCCATGTCCTGGGGCGGGATTTGCAAAGTGATCTCCCACCTCTGTGAAGCCAGGGGCCTGTGCTCCTCAATGCCATGCTGGAGCCTCCACATTTATTTGACAAATAAAATTTGCAGAATTTTAAGACGTGTGCAGAATTTTTATTTTTTTGGCACAGAATGCCCTCAGGAGTAGAAAATGTTCTCCATCTGCACGAGTTCATTGAACTTTATCTTCAGGCAGTGCGTTTAGTTTGTGATACACCTTTATTAAAACATCCACAGTTTGACACAAATAAATGCTGTTAAACTATTTTTTTTTTATCTCTTGACCCCATCACATGATGTGTCAGGATTACACTCTATTCACATAGTAGCCACTGCTATAGACCTAGTCAAAATCAAACTAAAATTGCATTTTTTTGCATTTGCTCCTTCTGTGTCTATGCTTAATCGACCGCTACAAACATGTTTTCACTCCTGTTAAAATCCAGTTTGCCCCTGTTTGGCTGTATAGACTGCAGGGCTGTCTCACTAACAGGTCAACAGAATTGTTAGCAGAGTTCTGATGTCACAGACATTATCTGACAGAGGGCAAAGCGGGATTTTCAGACTGCACACTGAATTTGCAGAACTGATAAGAAGAAGAGTCATCTTTGGACCAACACATAATGTGACTTTGATATTGAAATATTTAATATGGAAAACCAAGGGTTCATCATTTTAAAGATTTATTTAAAACACTACCCATAACTGAACCTTAAGTTGTATATACTGGCTCATATCGGTCATCGCACAAAATTAAATTTGTTTGTAATTTTGGTTGACTTGTTTCTGACCAAGATCAAGGAAACATGGATTAGACACAAGCAAGATAGAAAGATGCTATAATTAGGCTTGGAAGGATTAGATTTTTAATCAGCAAATGTCAGTAAACATCAATTTCACCAAAGACCCACAAGAAAATAATTCCATCAGTAATACTCAAACTTTACAGATGGGCAAATCAAGAAAAATGCTGCTTGAGAACTTAGAGACTGATTTAAGGGTATTTGCTTTGTATATTTTCATGTGCTGTTGATAATTTGTGTTTAACAATCATAAAACTTCAAATTTTTGAATCTCAACATTTTATTAAATAATTGTCTGACCCACTCCCAAATTTCCCACAACTGAAAATTTAAACTGAAAAAAATGCTTTAAAACATCAATATGCTTTAAAATTGTTAATAAAAATCAAAGTCTGCCAAGCTTAGTTATAAAGCTTCCTCACACAATAGTACCAGCACAACAGAAACCTCACCTTCAACACCTCAACTATTTCACCCAGCATTACACTGCCTTCCTTCAGCATCAGAAGTTTTCACCCGATACAGCTTTCTTGACTCCTGTGACTCTTCCAATACAAGAGACCAAAAACACCCAAAAAACCATGCCTAAAACAGAGGAGCCCAGGTTACACTTGTCTAAGATCTATTTTGTCTTCATGTAATCACCCTGTTGAACAGAGCTGGAAAGCAGCCTATTCATGGACACAGTTTCTTTCACTCCTACAGTAATGGCACTTTGGTGTTCTAATACTGGTCATCTACATGACTGCAGAAGTCACAATACCAGTTTCTGACCAAAAATATTAGTGATATTTTAAATCAAGCCTTTCTATGACAAGAGCAATAACTGACATGAGCCAATTATTTTGGCACTGAAAGCATCTAAGAGACATTATTACAGTTGTGTTAAGGCCCTCCAGTGCAAGTACCAGCCCTGTTACCGCTTGTTAGAAGATTCAAAACAGGAAACAGTGCCTCAAAACAGGAAACAGTGCCTCTCTTCTACTTTTTGAATCTTTCAACTGAATTCCAAAAGTTGCGCTATTTCCTTATACTCTGCCTTTAGAGAGAAAATGGGTGGTTAAAATGTACTTTATGTGCAAATACATAACTACAAAACAAGTTTTATGGACCCAACAATCTACCCTCTGAAAATGCTTTAGAGAGGCTCTTGATCATAGGATTTTTCCATAAGTACTTTAGCTAATAAGCTAAAAAGGTAGAGGAAAGGAGTGCAGAAAAGTGATGAATTAGTGCTGGCCTGATGTTAATTGGTTAAAGAACCTTGAGAGATATAGCAAAATCTTTACATCCAGATTTGATCTCAACATCCACACTCTAGTGAAAAGGTATGGTTCTAACCCTAGGGGTGCTGAATGGACAGTTCCTCTAGCAATGCATCTTGTTTAGTTAATGGCTCGAAAGCTAGGGAAGGAATAGAATGGCTCTGGATGTAGTAATAAAATTCTTCCAGATGCTCTGCTCCATTACAAAAGCTTACTCTAATAACTGACATACAAAAGAAACACAGAAAATGTAGAAGGCAGTGCTGGGGATGGAAGGAAGAAAGGGGTTATTAAAAAAAGAAAGCCAAAGTATGACAGATTCTCCACAAGGAACTGCCATGCTTGTACCTAGTAATTCAATCCTGATTTGCAAGTTATACTCTCATGCTGGAAACACAATGTGATTTTATGCCCAGTGATTATTTGAGGTTTTGTGCCTCCACACATAAGTTTGCATCTCATAGCAAAACTTCATTTGTAGTTAGAAAAATAAAGTATCTGTGAACTTAAAAGTTTGTTTTCAGTTTCACTTGCAGTTTGTATGTTGCTATCCCACTCTACCTGAAAGCAACCTCACAATCTTACTTCACCCATGGACAGTCTACTCAAGAACATCTAAGAGAATTTACCTTTGGAGAAATCAACAAAATCTAAGACAATAATAGAATCACAGAACAGGAAGGGACCTCAAGAGGTCATCTAGTTCTGTCCCCTGCACTCAAGGCAGGACTAAGTATTATGACTGATTAGATTCTCATTCTTCATAAAGATAGTTACAAAAATCCACTGGGTAAGATGTATGAGTTTGTCTAATGAAGTGCAAGGGTGTAGAAGTGCACAAAAAACTACTTGTGTTACAAATCCTCATTTTTCTTCATTTTGCTGGAAGTACTAACCCACTTTCTAAATTCAAATGCAATGTGTAAAAAGTAGTGTTCTCCTGAACTGTAAAAATTAAGGGAAAGATTATAATATTTAAACAATACTTAAATCCATTACTAAGATTTAACAGAGAAATCAAATAAACTGAAGTAGATGAAAGGTATACAGATTCCTCAATCAAAGGACTGGTTGCAGAGCCCGTAGATCATTGGTTCACATCAAACTAAGTTGAAAGTGAGTATAATTACCATTTCATCAATGATTAGTTCAATTGCTAGTGGACAGGAGTCCATAATACATATTGGCATTCACAGTCTTTCAGCATCCCTGCTGGCAGCCTTAACAAAGAGGCCATGGATTAACAGAGCATGGAACCTGAACTATCCTTCCACCTCTTGAGGTAATCTGTCTAAGTGGGACTGAGGCACATTGGCTGAGTAGTGGAAGAGAATGTCCTGCTATTGTCCACACTATTCCAGCTATCTGCATGAACGAAGCTGCCAGGACTTTCAGTCCAGCACCTTTCACAAGCATTAAAGTAAAAATCCAATTCAACAGCAGCCACACACACAACAGATGGGTATACAGCTTATCAAATTCCATCACTTCTTAACAAGCCATTAGGGCACACAAAACTCCTAATGCACAAAGGCAATCCTATCAGCCGGAAATGCAAAGAGGCCCTATACAGCAGAAGCACCACAATTCTGCTGTTCAAGTGGAGCAGCAGGATTTGAGACTGCTGGAAGGGGTGTACTCTACAGCAACCCCCTGAGCACCAACACACAGAGAATGGAAAAGGGTTGGAGAATCCATTGCTATGTACATTTCCCCTGCACTCCCAATAAAATGTTAGGGCCACAGGATCTTGAGCAGTCTCAGGGAAGCAGAAATGGCTCTGTGATGGAGGGATTCCTTTCCACACTTACTGGTAATATTTGGGCTGTTCCCTGCATGGAAAGATTGGACCATACAGCTGCTGAGCAGAGAAGGGCAGAATCACTGATAAAACACTCAGCTTTAATGATCGGAATAGCGTCTGTTTCTTGGTGCTCCTAAACCAGGATTCTCCCATAGACAGCATGATTTACTATTTAATCCCAGTTACATACTTTTGAGCATACAGGGAGCCAGACTGAAAAACATTATCATTTCACAAATTTTCCTTGAAGGAGTTTACTGTCCTATATGAGCATTTTTGTACACTCTACCACTGCTTTAAACAAAATAAGCTAATTCAAAAAAGAAAAATCTTAATTTTGGCTTTGAATTTCCAGTATTAATTGAAAAAGATATTAATAGAGAAGACAGAAATATGTTCCAGATGCAGACATTCTAGAATGTTTTGCTTTCCACAACTATAGCTCACAGTTAATAAACTGAGAGACTGTGGAATGGCTTCAGGCTACAGAGCAACTAATGGCCCCAATCCTGCAATGAACTCCATTAACAGAGGTCTGTGCACTCCTTCAGAGACCCACAGAAGTCAATGAGGCTCTGAGTGGGCATAAGAGATCATTACAGGATTGGTCCTAAGTATCTTATGTCAATAGGACTCATGTGCACATATCTGAGGGCAGAGTTTGATCTTAAGGACAAAGGGCTGGAAAGCAGCCTTTTAACATACAACGTTAGGTTAGGAAAGTACAACTTCCTTTTTAAAAAAGTCAGTTTTAACAAAGGAATATATGGAATAACTAGCAGCAGTACACCAACATGTATAATTAAGAATTAACTGGTCTCTTTCCAAACAACCCTTCCCTAAGTGTACTGGGAGAAACACCAAACTAGATAAAAATTTCAAGATTAAAGCTCCCAGGATTGTTTATTATCATAAATGAACATACCAAACTCTTGAACACAGGTTAGTTCAGCAAAAGGTGATAGATATTCAGGTTAATGAAATAACAATGTGATGACCTACATCTAAAACATAGGAGGTGTAGTCCTCTTGAAATTAGAGAAGGATGTGGAAAAGGAAGAAATAGTGACATTTGGTGGAAAAGGATATGTAATGTACTAGTAAAGAGACTGAAATTTTTTACAGGGATCTCTGCACATCTCAGATGGGACATGATGGATTGCATACAGAACTTCATCCGCATCTAATCCTTTCACAAGTTACTGCTAAATTGGGATCCTAGAACCTTAGCTTCTAGCTTTCAAGCTCCCGGCTGCAAGTGACAGGATAAATAGGACGAAAAAGCTTTGTCTGTGACCTCCAACCCTGTACCAGATTGACAGCGTGCCTCGCTTGGCCTAGATAATTCCACACCAATGCCAAAACCCATGGGGTGGGTGAAGAGTCAGTGTAGATGCTTTAAGGACATGGCCATTATAAATCATACACTTGAGCTGCAGGAGGCTGGCACTGCCTGACCAAGAAGCCCAAGCCGGGGCTGAGGAGCTGCCCCCCAACCCACCCCCTAGCAGGCTCCTCAGCACAGAGAAGGCAACTCCCTGCTGTCACTTGCAGGCTAAAATTAAAAGACAAGAAATAGTGACAGGCTAGGCCGCCCCCGTACGACCAGGCGCACCCCTCAATAATCCCCACCCCACCCCCCGCCAATGGCCCGCTGCTCCCTTACGGTGTATGGCCGGGGGCGGCGCGTAGTGGGGCCGCAGCTCCTGGGCGCCCCCCTGGCGGCGGCTGTGCGCGCTGCTGCTCACGTAGTTGCTGGGGAAAATGCCAACGCGCTGGTCGATCCGCCCCGTCCACCAGCCCTCGTCCCCGGACACGAGCGAGTCCCGGGACAGCACCTGCACCACGTCCCCCGGCCGCAGGCTCAACTCGTCGTCGCCGCACGCCTCGTACTCGAACACTGCGGTCCAGAGCGGCCCGCCCGGAGGGGGCTCCTCTGCCGGGCTGCTGCTGCTGCCGCCGTCGGCCCCCGCCTCCGGCTGCGGGCTGGTGCTGCGCGCTGTGAAGGGCTCCATGGAGCGGCTGCTCCATAGGGGGAGGCGCCCGCAAAAGCCGGGCACCGCCGTCGCGGCCACTGCTCATGCAGCCGGACCCGGGGCGCCTCCAGGCAGCGCAGCAGGTACGGGCGGGGGGCAGCGGGGACTTCCTTAGCCCAGTCTGGGCACGGGCAAGTGCCGGGCACCCCACCTCCTGCTGCCGCGCATCCTCAGCCACCTGACTCTGCTCCCGCAGCTTCAGCTCGGGAGCGCGGTCCCCGCCCCCTCTGCCAGATGGTCATCTCTATTGGCTGATGAGGTTGTCCATCAGCACCTCCCCTACCTGATTGAAGATACTCAGCCACGCCCCTCCCTGGGAAATCCCCACCCACCCGGTCCTTCTGTCTCGCGCTCACCGGCTTTCTCCCAGTTGGCCCTACGCCCCGTCAGTGGTAGGTTTTCATTGGCTTGACGAGCCACGTCAGTTAAACCGCTACAGCACCGCCCCTTCTCCCACTTTGCGGCGGAGGACTCTATTCTCTGTGTTGCTCGTTTCATTGGCTCGCAGGGTGTGGGGGCGTGTACCATTGATGAAACGCCTCATTTGGATTGGGTAATTGTCCCCGCGGTGAACGTTTGTTTGTTTGCTATTGGTTGGGAGGAGGGTTCAAGTAAGACACTGCCGTCCAACTGCGGCTTTAGCCGACGTCATGTCGGTGGGCGCACCTGCTGCGGCGTCGGAGAGGCAGAGTCAGAGTCAGCAGTAACCGCGGCAAGTGGTGTCTGGCAGGTTTAGCGCGAGGCTGAGCCGGTGGGCGGTGCTGCGCCCCCTCACCGCTCTCCGGCGGGTGTGAGTCACTAGCGAACCCATGGCACGTCTCGGGGGTGCGAGTCCGCGGCTCCTCAGCGCGGTCACAGACCTTCTCCTCCCAGCCCCTGCAGCTCCGCGGGGTGCGGCGCGGGCTCGCAGCTCGTGAGCTGCTGCTGTGCTGTATGAGCCCCACACCGCCCCCAGCGGCGGCAGCCTCTCGGGCCCGCCTGCCAGTCCTACAGATTTAGGGCATCCAGCCACCGCCATCTAGAGCTTCATGGCAGTCCCGGGGTCACAGCCGCTGGAACGTTCACATAGCAGCTGCTGGACCGAGCTCGTGTGCCTCTGCTCTGGGAGTGCAGGCCCTACCAGGTGACTTTAGAAAGACTTGGGTAGCCGTGTAGGACTTATGACAACGGACGAGCAGCGTTCGAGTAGCAGTCGGGGTAGCGTTCGAGTAGCAGTCGGGGTAGCGCCCCCTCCCCGTCCCCACACACACCACCACTTCGTTATTACAGCCTAAGAACTGTGATGGTTATAGTGGAGAGAGTAGCAAAGCATTTCCATTGCACAAAGAGCAAATTGGTTCCTTTTAAAAAAAAATGTCAAGCAGCCATTTAAACTAGGGCTGTGAAGTGAATACAAATTAATTGTGATTAATTGTGCAAATAAACAATAATTTCTATTAATGGTGTGATTAATTGCACTGTTAAAATAAATGGTAGTATATTATTTGGATGTTGTCAACATTTTCAAATATATTTGTATTTTAATTACAACAGAATATAAAGTGTACAGTGCTCCCTTTATTACAAATATTTGTACTGTAAAAAACAAAAATAGTATTTTTAACTCACCTAATACAAGTACTGTAGTGATATCTGAACGTACCAGTGTAGAATTATGTACACAAAAAGGCATTGTTTTATTTTTCAGTGTAAACTTTAGAGCCTACAAGTTTATTCAGTCCTACTTCTTGTTCAGCCAATTGCTCAGACAAACAAGCTTGTTTACATTTGCAGGAGATAATGCTGCCCACTTCTTGTTCACAGTCGCCAGAAAGTGAGAACAGGTGTTCGCATGGCACTGTTGTAGCCAGCATTGCAAGATATTTACATGCCAGATGTGCTAAAGATTCATATGTCCCCTCGTGCTTCAACCACCATTCCAGAGTACACGGTCCGTGTTGATGATGGGTTCTGCTTGATAATGATCCATAGCAGTAGTGACCGATGCATGTTCAGTTTCATTATCTGAGTCAGATGCCACCAGCAGAAGGTTGATTTTCGTTTTTGGTGGTTTGGGCAGGGGCGGCAACAGGCACCAGCATGCCAAGTGCGTGCCTGGGGCGGCAAGCCACAGGAGGCGCTCTGCTGGTTGCTGTGAGGGCGGCAGGCAGGTTGCCTGCAGTGGCATGCCTGCAGAGGGTCTGCTGGTCCTGTGGCTTCGGCAGACCTCCCACAGGCATGCTGCCAAATCCGCGGAACTGGGGACCTCCTGCAGGCAAGCCGCCGAAGGCAGGCTGCCTGCCGTGCTTGGGGCAGAAAAATACCTAGAGCTGCCCCTGGGTTTGGGTTCTGTAGTTTCTGCATTGGAGTGTTGCTCTTTTAAGACTTCTGAAAGCACACTCCACACCTCATCCCTTTCAGATTTTGGAAGGCACTTCAGATTCTTAAACCTTGGGTTGAGTGCTGTAGCTATCTTTAGAAATCTCATATTGGTACCTTCTTTGCATTTTGTCAAACTGCAATGAAAGTGTTATTAAAATGAACATGCTGAGTCATCATCTGAGACTGCTCTAACATGAAATATATGGCAGAATGCAGGTAAAACAGAACTGGAGACACAGAGTTCCTTCCCAAGAAGTCACATATTTGATTAACACATTTTTTTAACGAGTATCATCAGCGTGGAAGCATGTCTTCTGGAATGGAGACCAAAGCATAAAGGGGCATACGAATGTTTAGCGTATCTGGCATGTAAATATCTTGCAATGCCTGCTACAAAAGTGCCATGCGAACACCTGTTCTCACTTTCAGGTGACATTGTAAATAAGAAGTGGGCAACATTATCTCCCGTAAATGTAAACAAACTTGTTTGTCTTCGTGATTGGCTGAACAAGAAGTAGGACTGAGTGGATTTTGTTTTCTTTTTGAGTGTAGTTATGTAACAAACAAAAAATCTACACATATAAGTTGCACTTTCACAATAGAGAGATTGCAGTACAGTACTTGTATGAGGTGAATTGAAAAATACTATCTTTTGTTGTTTTCACAGTGCAAATATTTGTAATAAAAATGTAAAGTGAGCAGTGTACACTTAGTACTATCTTGTAATGAAATCATATATTGAAAATGTAGGAAAACATCCAAATATTTAATAAATTTCAGTATATTCTATTGTTTAACAGAGTGATTAAAACTGATCACGATTGAGTTTTTTGACGTAATCATACAAGTTAACTGCAATTAAATGACAATCCTAATTTAAACCCTTCATACAAACTCAGTGCTACCATAGGATAAGCAGGAGCTCACTTGACTTTTCAAGGGCACTTCTCCATCTGTGGTGTTTTGTTTTGTTTTGTTTTCCCCCTGGTTGGTTCTCTTGTTCCATCCCTTTTTCTTTCAGCTTAATGTTGTTATATCTTCTTGTTGTGCTCTTGCTCACTTTACCGAGCTGCCTCATAACGTTTCTTCTCTGTTTCCCAATCCCTCTCCCTGGGGGATCTTGTTCCTATCAATAATGTTTTCTAAACTTGCTTCCTTCTACTTGCCCAAAGCCAACTATTTCTGACTGGCTCTCCAAAATACCCATATCCATCTGTCCAAGGTATTTCTAAAGATACCATGATTTTAGTACCTAATGCAGTTCCCAACTCTCATGCCAAATCCAGTTGTCTTAGAAACTTTCTGATTGTGTGCTGATAAAGGAACAGGGCCGTCCTTAGCCATAGGCAGAATAGGCAGCCACCTAGGGCACCACTAGGTCTAGGGGCAGGGCTCTGTGAGAGCCTGAACAGACAAGAAGCAGTGGAGCATGTAAGAGCAGAGTTGCTGGGTCCTAGAGAAAGCTGAATGCAGCACAGTCTGAGGGTGGGGATTGGCTGCTGGTGTCTCTGTGAAGGGGTGGGGGAAGGAAATCACCTGTGAGTGTGACTCTTTCCCCTGGCATGAGGTGAGGCAGACTCAGTGGCTCTGGCAGTATCCTTTGTTGTCCTCCATAACATCCATTCTTCTCCCCTCTGTCCCACAGAGTACCCCCCCCCCGTTTCTCCCTCCCCCTCATGGAGCACTTCTCTCTTCCCCCTCCCCTCCATCAGGACTGGGTTGGTGAGGTGCTGGTGGGGAGGGGAGACTGGCTGGCTGCCTGCTGAAGAATGAAAGTGAAAGTAACTCACTTCCTCGGCAGGCAGCCAGGATTGGAAGGGTCGCACAGCGCTGGGCTGGGGATAGCCAGATAGCATGTGTGAAAAATCAGGACAGGGGGTTGGGGTAGGGTGAACAGATGTCCCACTTTTATAGGGCCAGTCCCAATTTTTGGATCTTTTTCTTATAGAGGCTCCTATTCCGCCCCACCCCCATCCTGATTTTTCACACTTGCTGTCTGGTCACCCTAGATAGGGGTAATTGGTGCCTATATAAGACAAAGCCCCAAATATCAGGACTGGCCCTATAAAATCAGGACATCTGGATCCGCTCACCCTAGCTGGGGAGCGCATCTGGCAGTGATCCATCTCATCCGGGGGGAGCTGCACAGGGCAGGATGAACTGCTGTGGCTCCATGGATGCTCCGTCCCTGAGATCAGATGTGCTAACTTCACCATGGTACGTTGGGCTAGCGGTGGTGCCCATTGGCGTGTGATCGGACCTGAGGGTTTGCTGCTGCTGTTGCCACTCTGCACCCCAAGAGGTGGATTTTGGGGTCCTGCAGTTTTCCATCTATCTCCTCCTCTACTGCAGCTGTTGGACCAGAAGGCTGGGGGGTGAACCAAGCATGAAAGCAGTACTGTGTTGCCATTTAAAGTGTCATTTAACAACTTTGTTTGCCAAAAATGCTTGCTAACAATTCTGAATTCAATTTCAATATTTTTTTTTTAAAAATCAATATCTTAGCCAAAAACAGAAAATTAAGTTGTTGACAATTATTTGTGACAAATTTGGTATGGGGAAGGGAGTGGGCCAGTTTTCATCAGAGAAACAAAAAATGTTGACTGACTTTCCTATAGCCCTGTTACTGCTAAATAGAGCCCTCCAACAACTGTAATATGCTTATCTCCTTACTAATGTATAGAGCAAGGGTCGGCAACCTGCTGCATACGTGGCAAAGGTGGCACGCGAGCTGATGTTTGATGGCATGCAGCGGCGAGCTGAGTGGCTCAGCCCACCACTGCTCTGGGGTTCCGGCTGCTGCCCCATTGGCACCCAGGGTCCTGGCCGCCGGCCCCACTCAGCACTCACTGCTGGCTTGGGGACCCCCAAGGAACCCCAGGCTGTCAGCAGCTGTGCAGGCCGGTGGCTGAGACCCCGGCTGAGCCACTCAATCCACTGTCGGCCTGGGGTTCCATTCACTCAGCTGGCAGCGGGCTGAGCGGGACTAAATTCAATGAAATAGGAAAACAAGAGCAACTAATGACAAAGTGCAAGAGCCTAGAGCAGTGGTCCCCAACTTTTTTCGTCTGGCGGGCGCCGGATGAAGGACCGTGGTGGCGGACAAGCATCCACCGAAATGATGCCGAATTTTGGCGGCATTTCGGCAGATGCTCGTCCTCCGGCCAGTACGTGGGTGAACTGAGAGGCTCCTGCGGGTGCTGGGGCACCTGCGGGCACCGCGTTGGGGACCCCTGACCTAGAGAGCCTCCTGAAGCATGGTGATCGTTTTGATTTAAATGGACTTGAACTGTACAAAGAATTGAGTTGTTGCCACATGCAAAATCCATGATGGACATTGTACACTTTATTTATACCAGCAAACTTGTTGACAGATATCCTAATGTGTACATTGCCACTCGTTACAGGAATTGTCAGTAGAATACAATAGAATCAGGAGAACTGAGTTTTTCAAAACTAAATCTCATTAAAAACTATCTCCGCTCTATAATGAGTCAGGAACACTTGACTGGTCTTGCTGTTCTTGCAATCGAACAAGACATCTCTTTGTCTTTGTCATACGATGACATTATTACTGATTTTGCAGCCAAAAAAGCCATAAAGATTGCTTTTAATTAAAAACTAATCCTTGTTTCAATACCTCTTCATATAAATTTCCAATAAAATGTTGACAAATTAAAAAAAATGATATTTGCATCATTCTGACAAATCAGGATTTTTTCTATAGTGCTACTTCTTTAGTGCTAGTCCATCAGCATTACAGTGTGCTTAATTAAGTTAAACTGATTTTAATAACATGCTTACGGCAAGTTTTCCAATACTGTAAGATTATGTTTGTGTTGCTAAGAGCAAGACAGGCACGGGGGCACCAGTTTAATAATCTCGCCTAGGGCACCATAAATCCTAAGGACGGCCCTGTAAAGGAACACCAGCCAATGTCCTTTGCTTAAACAGAAAGAAAAATCATATAATTCCTGTCAAACCTATTCCCAGATTTGGACCTTAGCGTCCAAAATATGGGGGTTAGCATGAAAACCTCCAAGCTTAGTTACCAGCTTGGACCTGGTAAAGCTGCCACCACCCAAAAAATTAGTGTTTTGGGGCACTCTGGTCCCCCAACAACCTTCCCTGGGGACCCCAAGACCCAAATTCCTTGAGTCTTATAACAAAGGGGAATAAACCATTTCCCTCTCCCTTCCAGGTTTTCCCTCCCTGGGTTCCTGGAGAGATACACAGAAGCAAGCTCCATGAATCTAAACAGAGGGACTCCACCCTCCCCGTTTCCAGGAGAAACAGAAGTACCGAGAGCTAATCTTTCTTTCCCCCCTCACCAGAGGGAATGCCAAGTCAGGCTAGTAAATCTAACACACACAGATTTCCCCCCGACTTCTTCCTCTCACCAATTCCCTGGTGAGCACAGACTCAATTCCCTGGAGTTCCCCACTACAGAAAAACTCCAACAGGTCTTAAAAAGAAAGAAAAAATACATACAAATGGTCTCTCTGTATTAAGGTGCCAAATACAGGGTCAATTGCTTAAAAGAATATTGAATAAACAGCCTTATTCAAAAAGAATACAATTCAAAGCACTCCAGCAACTACACACATGTAAATACAAAAGAAAAAAACCAGTATAAACCACTGTCTTATCTCTTCGTACTCACAACTTGGAAACAGAAGATTAGAAAGCAGGAGACAGAAATCCTCACATAGCCGAGAGAGAGTACAGGCAGAAGACAAAAAACAAAGAACTGAGACACAAACTTCCCTCCACGCAGATTTGAAAAAGTCTTGTTTCCTGACTGGTCCTCTGGTCAGGTGTTTCAGGTTACTCCTTTCCAGGTGTAAGAGACATTAACCCTTAGCTATCTGTTTATGACAATTCCTTGTGCACTTTTTACTCCCACTCAGTGGCTATAGTGAAGGCAGTGGTAAAGGCTGATTAAATTAATCCCTTACTTCATTCTCAAGAGAGTGCATAGACCCTGAGTTAGGATACAAATTTACCTCCCTTGGGTTTGACTTTATAGCTAACTCAAAAACATTAATGTAATGTAAGATTTGCCTTCCCTCAAACCAGGGTTTCTTTCAGTGACCTCCTCCCTAAAGGACTGCTCGCTGCTTCCCTTCCATCCAAGGTGGAGTCACTTTGGCATGGTGAGTCAGCAGACTTAGCAGCTTTATGTACCCTACCACCTGCTAATGGATGAGTCAACCAAAGAGCCTTGTTTCTCTTTTACATTATCATTATAATGTCATGGCGGTATCACTACAGTTCAGATGCACCATGATTTCTATTTTAACTTGTTTTGCGTTAGAGAATTATTTCAACATGTTTATTGTAGGTTGGGAAGTGTTTGAATTTTCTAGGGTATTCTTTTGGAAAAACAACCAGTTAGAGCTTCGTTATAACTATTTCAAAAAGAACCATAAATGACCAAAAATTTTGCATTGCTTTTCCACAATCTTCAGAGCTCTTATTACTGACCTTGGAAAATGAGAGAGTGATGTATAACATTTTTTGTAAATGTCATATGCCCCTCAGTTTATCTATTTGATATTAACCTGGCAGAATGCTAAGAATTGAATCAAAGAAGACTGTAAAGGGGAAAACTGACGGGGGAAAAAACAGTGGCAAAGATAAGAATCCTTGAGGAAACCATAGGTGGACCTATCAGTTAAGGAATACCTCTTTGTCTGGTTCAATCTGTGCTAGAATGGCTTGCTCTTCCCAAGGCTGAGCCTAGGATCAAAGAGGATCCTAAATCTTGGGGCAGGGGGGAAGGAGAGGTTGGTTGAATGAGTAACCAAGGGCTACCCAGAGTGTATCACTGAATGCTGAGAGATGGACTGAGACACACAGAGACAGGGAGCCTGCTTCAGCAGAACAGGCTGCATTTCCCTACCAGAGATGGAATTAGGAAAATTTACAAAAGCTGGCAAGGAAAGTTTGTGTACGTAAGGCCCATGCATGTAAGCCTTTTAATGCTTTTACCTAAACAGACATTTTACCAATGCTCTAAGTGCTTAGTACCTTTCAGGAATGAATAAATAATGCTTTGTTTTGAAGACACTTTCTGTGTCATTGCAAACTTTATACAGACAAAGGCTCCTAAGGGAAACTATTACAGGTCAAAACCAAGTCATGACCGTGTGATTAAGACAGTTGGGAATTAGGGGCTACTGCCCAGAGATCCAATCTAAGAGTGGTTGAACTATGTGGTTCTACCCAGAGCAAGATCCAGGAAGCCAGGCATGTCACCGATGGGGAGCACTCAAGAGGAATAAAAGAATCTAAGACACAGTTCACCCTGTAGTAATGAAACTGACCAGGACCTCTCAGACCTTAGATTTTAGAAATAAGTTAAGGAGAGGTTACTTCAATCAGAGTTAGAAATAGAACCTAGATTTTTAATGACACACGCATTAGCTGGGCCTCTAAAGGGCCAGTCGCCCAATCCTGCTGATGTTCCTTGGGGAAGTGTATTGTATACAACTGTAAAATACCATTTTTCTAGTTTTCTTTTTGGGGAAAAAAAATTGGCTTGCTTAAATTGTACAATAAAAAGTCATACAATAAGAAAACATCCTTCAAAGCAGGTTTTGTAATTTAAAAAAATCAGTAAATCATCAGTAAATTATGTGACAAACTAAGTACAGATCGTCCACCTTTCTGTCATTCTCATATTTTGACTGCTAATGTTGCACATTGGAAAGTTTGAAAATTCAGATGTATGATACAGATGACCCAGGTTTACTTAGTCATTTACTATATCTAACTGCAGTAGTTTGAAAAACAATAGACAACTCTGCCACCTTGTGGAATTGCTTGATATTGTAACAGACTTTCAACTGCAGGTTTAAAAAGAGATGTTTTCTTGGTAATTAGGTAAATAAAATAAAAGGTTCTTGGAACTAATATTTCAGTCAGAGTAAAACTCAGACTAGCCAGTGGGTTCCTGGCCAATGGGAACGGGGTGGTGCCTGCAGGCGAGAGCCGGGTGCAGCTGCTTGTGCACCTCTGCCTAGAAGCCAGCCAGACCTGGTGCTGGCCGCTTCAGGCGCAGTGTGGTCTGTGATGCCAGGACAGGCACGAAGCCTGCCTCTGCACCTGAGGCCCCAACCCCTTTCCTCAGCTCTGAGGCCCCCCCGCAAACCCAAAGTCCCTCCTGCACCCTAAACCTCTCATCTCTGGCTCCACCCCAAAGCCTGCACCCAGAGCCCTGACCTCCCTCCCAACCCCCTGCCCCAGCCCTAAACCCCTCCAAATCTGGAGTCCCTTCTGCATCCCAAACCCCTCATCCCTGGCCCTACCCCAGAGCCTGCATCCCCAGCCCAGAGGCCTGACCCCCTCCCCACCCGAAACCCTTCTTCCCCAGTTCCGATGGGTTGCGGGCATCAACAGTTTTCTTCACCTGGGTCCCTAGAAAAAGAGTTTGAAAACCACTGATCCAAGGAACTGTCCCAGACTGAGGTGTCAATAGAGGAGGTTTTGGAACAAATTGGTAAATTAATCAGGAATAAGTCACCAGGACCAGATGGTTTTCACCTAAGAGTTCTTTGAAGGAACTCAAATATGAAATTGCAGAACAACTAAGTGTGGTATGTAACCTATCATTGAAATCAGCTTCTATACCAGATGACTGGATGATAGCTAACATTCTTAAAAAACTCCAGAGGCTATCCTGGCAAGTACAGGCCAGTAAGCTTAACATCAGTAACAGGCAATTTGGTTGAAACTGTAGTAAAGAACATACACATCACATACATAGATTAACATGATTTGTTGGGGAAGTGTCAACACGGTTTTTGTTAAGGAAAATCATGCCAAAGCCATCTACTAGAATTCTTTGAAGATGTCAACAAGCATGTGGGGACAAGGGTGATCCAGTTCATATAGTGTACTTGGACTTTCAGAAAGCTTTTGACAAAGTCCCTCACTAAAGACTTTTAAGCAAAGTAAGCAGTGATGGGATAAGAGGGAAGGTACTCTTGAGGATCAGTAACTGATTAAAAGACAGGATACAAAGGGTAGGAATAAACTGTCAGTTTTCAGAAGGGAGAGGTAAATATTTGTGTCCCATAGGGGTCAATACAGGGAGCAGTGCTGTTCAACATATTCATAAATGATGTGGAGAAAGGGGTACACAGTGAGGTGGCAAAGTTTGCAGATGATACAAAATTATTCAAAATAGTTAAGTCCAAAGCAGACTGTGAAGTGTTACAAAGGGATCTCACAAAACTGAGTGACTGGACAACAAAATGGCAGATGAAATGTAATGCTAATAAATGCAAAGTAATGCATATTGGAAAACATCCCAGTTATACCTACAAAATGATGGTGTCTAAATTAGCTGTTACCACTCAAGAAAGAGATCTTGGTGTCATGGATAAGTTCACTGAAAACATCCGCTCAATGTGGAGCAGCAATCAAAAAAAGCTAACAATGTTAGAAACCATTAAGAAAGAGATAGATAAGACAGTAAATATCATAATGCCACTATATAAATCAATGGTACTGTACTCCCACACCTTGAATAGTGTGTGCAGTTCTGGTCATCCCATCTCAAAAAAGATATATTAGAAATGGAAAAGGTACAGAGAAGGGCAACAGAAATGATTAAGGGTATGGAACAGCTTCCATGAACTCCACCAGAGAGGTCCTTTGGGGCCATCTGCCTGTCCCAAGTTAGGATAAAGGAGGAGGGTTGGGCGTGGGGCTAGCAACTCCACCCCGTAAAAAAATCAACCTGCTACAGAAACACCAACAATAGAGACAACAGAGACTTTTACTATGGAAAAAGAAAGGTCTTCAATTAGAAGATGCATGACGCTGGGTGGTAAAAGCCGTGAGGAAGCCACTAAGCCGATTACCCTTCTTGCAACCAGGAGGATTACCATAGGCACATGGAACGTGAGGACCATGTACGAATCAGGAAAGACGGCGCAGGTTGCAGCAGAGATGAGGAGCAACAACCTGACCCTATTAGGCATTAGTGAGACAAGATGGACGCAAGTGGGGCAGAGACGACTGTTGACAGGAGAGTTGTTGCTGTATTCAGGACATGAAGAGCGCGAAGAAATCAGAAGGAGAAGGTGGGGTTGGATAGGATATACACTACGCAAGCAGCCAACTAACATCACCAGACAGGCACTGCAGTGGAACCCTCAAGGCAAGCGGAAAAGAGGCCGTCCAAGAAACACCTGGCGACGTGACCTTCAGGCTGATAGCAAAAAAATGGGCTATACCTGGAACCAGTTAGACCGAATGGCCCAGGATACAGGACTCTGGAGATCTGTTGTTGGCGGCCCATACCCCGATTGGGGTGATGGACATGAGTGAGTGAGTGACAGCTTCCATGTGAGGAGATATTAAAAATACTGGGACAGTTCATCTTGGAAAAGAGATGACTAAGGGGGCGGGGGGGGGGGGTTGATAGAGGTCTATAAAGTCATGAACAGTGTGGAGAAAGTGAATAAGGAAATGGTATTTACCCTTTCACATAACACCAAGAACCAGGGTCACCCAATGAAATTAATAGGCAGGAGGTTTAAAACAAACATAAGGAAATACTTCTTCACACAATGCACAGTGAACCTGTGGAACTCATTGCCTGGGTATGTGGTGAAGGCCAAAACTATAATTGGGTTAAAAAAAGAATTAGATAAGTTCATGAAGGACAGATCCATCAATGGCTATTAGCCAAGATGTCAGGGCTGCAGCTCATGCTCTGGGTGTCCCTAAGCTTCTGATTGCCAGATGCTGGGGCTGGATGACAGGAGATGGCTCACTTGATAATTGCCCCTGTTCTGTTTATTCCCTTTGAAGCATCTGGCATTGGCCACTGTCGGAATACAGGATATTGAGCTAGATGGACCATTGCAAGAACAAGCAGCAGCTCATAGCAGAGAATAACTTCTGCGATTCCGCCTTTTGCCCATCAGACGGTGCTGTGGCAATAGAACACAGAAGCAGCTCCCTGCCAGAGAGGGAAGAGAGAGAGCCTGCTTTTCAGTGCTTGTCAGGCCACGTCAGGAAACAGGGGCTATGGGGGGACAAACAGTGTGGGGCTGCTGGGGGAGGGAGGGGTCAGACGGGCTCAGAAGGGCTAGCGGGGAAGGACAAAGTGGGGCAGCGACTGAATGGTAATGGAGGCACAGGGCCAGGTGGTGATGAGGGAGGGAGTGCAGATCTACATATGGACAGAGGAGAGGGTGGATGGGGGGACAGAGCCACTTGACAACAGGGAGGGAGAGGTGTTGAGCCACATGGGATGGAGGGAGTGGGTTTCTGAGTGGAGCTGGAGGGACTTGGATAGGGGATACAGGGACACATGGGGGTGCAGGAATACATGGGGGCAGGGGCAAATGTGCTTGACCGAATGGGGGAGGCTAGGGCTAGCCAGGGTCTGCAAGGGGGAAGCTCCCTAACAATTCCTCCCCACCCCCCAAAAAAACCTGTTCCATACTTTTCCCACCCATACCCAACAACCCTGCAAGTTCACACCCAGGCTCCTTCCCAACAATTTACCTCCGTGTCCCTCAGCTACTCAGTTACCCCTGACTCCCGCAAGCCTTTGCACTGCTTCTGAGGGGTGTGGGAAATACGGTTCTGTATTGTAGTTTAAATGAATTATTATGAAGAGTTCTGTATTAATATGCCTAGTAAGGAATCTGTTTGTCAAAAAACATTTCCTGAATCTTTTTTGTTTAACATACTCGCTGAAATTTTAGTTTGTTTAATTCATTTATTTTGAAATAAATAACCAAAAATAATTGAAACTGGTGTGATTATATTGTGTTATTTTGACAAATAAAATATGCAGAATTTTGCAGAATTTTAAAATATTGTGCATAGAATTTTTATTTTTTTGTTGCAGAATTTTTTATTTTTGGCACAGAATTCCCTCATATATACTGGAGTAAACAGTGAGCTATATTGTTAAAGCTTTTATGAGCTCTGAAACAAGTGTGACACCTGGGCTTAGCCTGCTTAGATGTAGCCCAATCTTGCAAAGTGATGAGCTCCTTCAACTCTAACTGAATACAGTCCTGTTCCCATTTCAGTCAATGGCAAAATTCTCAGGGGCAGATCTTCTGAGCTATAATAATTTTCACCTGCTGAGGATCTGTCCTCCAGAAATGAGGATGTTCAGCACCTCTTTCAGGATTAGGTCTGTGACGGGTTCGGTCACAGAGACCCCCTGGGGACTGTCACCTGATGTGCTGAAATTACCTCTGAGCCCATCTTTTTTGCCAACTTGAGACTCCAGAACCCTGCTTTGTTGAGTCAGACACACTAGTCTGCTGCAGTGCAGGCCCAGGTCTGAACCACGCCCCAAAGCTGCAGGCTTTAACAGAGAACCACTCAGCAGGTTACCTATCTCCATCACCCAGGCACCCAGTTCCCAATGGGATCAAAACCCCAAATAAATCTGTTTTACTCTGTGTAAAGCTTATACAGGGTAAACTCATGAATTGTCCACCCTGTATAATACCGATAGACAGATATGCACAGCTGTTTGCTCCTCCAGGTATTAATCACTTACTCTGGGTTTGTTAATAAACAAAAGTGGTTTTATTAAGTATAAAAAGTAGGACTCAAGTGGTTTCAAATAATAACAGACAGAACAAAGTAAGTTACCAAGCAAAATAAAACAAAATACGCAAGTCTAAGCCTAATACATTAAGAAACTGCATACAGGTCAATCTCACCCTCAGAGGTGTTCCAATAACCTTCTTTCACAGACTAGACTCCTTCCTAGTCTGGGCCCAATCCTTTCCACTGGTACAGTTTCTGTTAGTTCCAGCTCAGGTGGTAACTAGGGGATTTCTCATGACTGGCAACCCCCTTTGTTCTGTTCCACCCCCCTTTTATAGCTCTGCACAAAGTGAGAATCTTTTGTCTCTCTGGGTCTCCACCCCTCCTTCTAAATAGAAAAGCAGCTGGTTTAAAATGGATTCTAGTACCAGGTGACACAATCACGTCACTGTAAGACCTCATTCTCCATTCTTTCAGGGCTGGTCTGCATGTACCCAGGAAGGTTTGCGAGTAAACAGAGCCATTCACAACCAATTATCCTAGTTAATGAGAGTCATCAAGATTCCAAGCCATTAATGGCCCACACTTTGCATAGTTACAATAGGTCTTCAGAGTAATACTTCATATTTCTAGCTTCAGATACAAGAATGATACATTCATACAAATAGAATGAACACACTCAGTGGATTATAAGCTTTGTAATGATACCTTACAAGAGACCGTTTGCATAAAGCTTATTCCAGTTACATTATATTTACACTCATAAGCATAGTTCCATAAACATATGGAGTGCAACATCACAAGGTCCAATGGGAGTAGCAGGTATTTTAACACCTATCAGAATTTAGCCCTCACAGAATAAAGTGGGGGACAGACCAAGCAAATTAGAGGAAATCAAAGGCTGTTGAGGAGCATATATCATGTCCTGATAGAATGTCTGTCAAGTATGTTCATTGTGGTCATTACTTTTGAACAAGGCTGGATGTCAAAATAAAGGCAACAGACAATAAGAATGAAGGTTTTAAAATGACAGATTACTTTATTTGCATTCTTTGGTGAATATACAGCAGGAGAAATTGCACTATTTTTTATTCTCATGTATACTGTTGTGCAGGTTTTATGAAAGGACATATATTAATCAGTTTTAAAATGAAGATAACTTTCTTAATTTTTACCCCAGGGTCACTGCCACCACCATGTTACATTGCATGTTTTGATGCATGTGATTGTCTGATGGGACAAACTCATGCATCACACATTCAGTACAATTTGATAGTGTGATGACATTTTATGGTAAGGGACTAAGAACCATAGGCCAAATTCTTACCCCATTTACATCTATGCATCCCTATTAATTCCTGTGGTGTAAAGTAGCATGGAAGTAAGTGAGGAGAAATTGACCCTTCACATATATGTGGTGGGGGAGGAGGGTGTCAGACAAGCATATACATGAACTATTCAGACACTTTTGACCTGACCTCTACCAATTAATCCATCTCCCCAGGAATTCTTACATTCCAATCCCCTGAACAGCTTCAGAAAGCTATCATTTTTTAAAAATCAACCTATCAAAGAAATGTTTCTTTTTTTTTCCCCAACGTAAGGAATGTTGCCTCCAGATTTCACTGACCAGAGGCCCTAGATGTGCAAGTTTTAGTGATGTGCCAGTGACAGATTTTCTATATATAAATATGTCTGAGATTTAAAGTCTGATTCTCCTAGTCCATTAGTGCTAGAAATTTGAGCTTTATTCAGTTGGGAAGAGGAGATTCCCAGCATCTACGTGGAAGTTCTCTGATAATAGACTTTAAAACTGTGACACTTTTATGTGTAGAAAAGCTATTTTAGGTAATTTGTAGAGGTTTTTATTGCTCCCTCTGAGCCCTGCACAATTGGAGTCATGGTAACTAAGGCATGTGGCTTTACAGGAAGAGGGATCTGAAAAATAACCACAATACATACTTTTGAAACTCTTTAAAACATTTGTAAATATTTTTTCTGTAACTTGTGTGGCAAATAGAGTTTGTGTGGGTGGTATAAAGGTTTTATCGCCACTCATTTGGGATGACCTCTGTAATTCACTCATGGCCTCACTGCCCATAAGTAATGCACTCATCTCAACCTCATGCCAATAAAAACTTCACACCAGCATATACTCTCTATAGACTTGATCCTGCTACCATTGAGGACAATGGCAAAACTTCCACTGATTTCCATGGTGTAAGAACAAACTCATGATCAGAAGTGAGCAGCTAACTGGTACTGTAGGCAGGTCACCCATGGGGCTAAAACACTGCATTAAATTCATAGCTTTTTAACAATATTCGGGAAAACCTAGGCTATATTGACATTGTTAAAATCCTGATGCTGGACTATGCTGTGTTGAATAAATGTGTAAAAATGTTATAGTTAGACCATTTCATCTATTCTTCAAGGCTTTTTGTGTTGTTATTTCCCGGCATTATGAGGGGCACCTGATCTCTCATACTTTATAGTGTAGCCACGTGAGAGCTGGAGTAAACTGGTAATAAATGTGTCTCCTATTTGTGGAATATTATTGTCTGTAGTATTCCCAGCAAAGGGCATATGTCATCATATTGTCAAGGCAGTGGACAAATTGTACTATGTTTTCAAAAATAGGTAATAAAAAGTTATAGAAAGTTTAAAAAAATGTTGCAGCTGTCTCTTCGGTGGAGGATCTATAATCAGGTAGGACTCATTAATGTCACACACTGAGGAACTGCAGTGTCTGTCTTTGGACATGCAGCCTTTGCGTCAAGTCACCTCTGGAAATACAATACACAGCATGACATTTACAGTAACCTTCAAGCGCTTATTTTGGTCATTGTTATTAGCGAAGCAGAACTTCAGATCACCTAACCAGCAGGAGTTTTAATTAATTGGCATTAGTATTCTCACAGGTCCTAATTAGCACAGCAAAAGACTGAAGCCTTTTGCTTGATGAGGGGGAGAAATCACTGACAAGAAGCTGAGGAAAGAGCTAGTTCTTCACCTCATGTCCGGTTAACACTGTGGATTTATGGAGTGGATTTGCCCAACCTTGCAGTGAGTTTGGCCAGTTTGCCTTATTTTCCTTGTACAAATCATCTGTATACATATTTTCTTTGTTCAGGTGGTAGGACTAAATCATTCAGAACTCTGGACTCAGAGTATCATCTAAACCTACGGCTTTGTATTGATATGATGACAGCTGCACAGTATGTAAATCTTGCAGTGAAGTTCACTTGGTGAATGTTATGATCACATACAATATGGCATTTCTAACAATTTATAAACAAATCCCTTTAGATCTTGCCCTGATGTTCAGGTAGTTGACATATTACCAGTGGCACCTTCTCCTCATGCTACATTTTCTTTTGATGTATTTTCTCTTTCTGGAAGAATTTTTTTTATTACCTCATTTGAAGGAAGGGGAAAAGGACAATACTGGAACTCAGGAGTCGAGAGTTTTATTTCAGCTCCGCCACAGATATCTTGTGTGACTTTGTGAGCGACACTTAACCTCTTTGGGACTCAGTTAACTTGTCTGTAAAAAAGGGGATAACAATTTGATCTGTCGCCCCCCAGGAGTGTTTTAAAGCTTATTTCATTAGCTTGGCTTAAACACAATGAGATTCTCAGATGGAGGGCATCATAGAAATTCTAAATTATACTATTGTATGTAAAACTTTTTTAAAATTAAAGCAAATGTGTATCTTTATCGAAACATTATTGAATAGATCCTGCTAGAGGTCTTACGTTTATTTAATTATAACAAACTTAAGTGTATCATTGGGATCCAAGTCTTGTGATAGGCATCCATTTTCTACTACAGCATTTCAATTAATCTTCAACCACACCACTTTGGGCTATGATGGGGTCAGTTCTCAGAAATTAACCATGATCGGGATTCATCAAGAGTTGTATGGGAAACTTCCTGAAAACACACACAATGTTCTTTTGTTCCAAGCCCAGATTATCCTTTATTTCTATTTGTTTTACTAAAATCTGTTCTAATGCCTATGTAGGGTGGAGAGAGGGGACATGACTCTGATGCAGTGAATCCAAGGGGAACACTTTATTCAGTCTTCTGGACACTGGTTCTTCCTCATTTCCCTGATTTGCTGAAATAGCCTGCACTGCCTACAGTCACCACATGAAGTCTCCCTAAATCTTGGCTGGAACCACTGGAAGCTACTGGATGGAATATCAAGCCTGTTCAGGTGTGTCGCTGTGTGATCATGGCAGATACTGGAGGCTGCGATTACCTGTAATGGGGATGCTTCTTTTAATCTTGGCTTGGGATTTAGAAAATGAAAGCCAGGAAGTCCTCGTGACCACAGATGTCTTAAAATTAGCACGATTATGTGATTTTAACTCCTATGAATCCTAGGCACTTAGAAAGAGCATCAGCTAAGTGACTGTGTGATAATTTTGCTAGTGTACTATATACCACTGGCCCTCAAATTCTATAAATCCTAAGGCTATGATACTGCAGCTAATATAGATTCTCCTTTAGCTCAGACTGTAGGGGCCATGATTTTATGAGTGGAAGATCTTGAGTGACTCTGTGACTCATAACACCATGCATTCATGCAGTGGACTGCACATTACGTTGTGTCTGCATCAGATCAGGTATTCATTCCCATTAGTTAGATATTGCCTTTTACATATATAGTTTGTTTTTACATTGTGTTGTAACTGAAGAAATTCTCACACAGGCTATTTTTGAACCTGCTGGAGTCACACATGATTTCCTTAGGGCTCCAAGCTTATTGTTTTTTGTCAGTTACATGAAATAGCTGCAGTCTACGTAAGACTTATTTTTTTTCCCAGTTCCTCAAACCATTAGTACACTTTCCCGTTTCCCCTTAAGAAAAAGGACCTTTGAAACTCTGCCATGTTGCATTATTTAATTTCCTGCATGTATCTGATGAAAGCATGGCCAAAGCAGGCACTGTTACTAAAGGAAAGAAATAATAAAGAGAATCTGTAGGAAAACCTTAGTGGCAGAGAAAAATGAATTACATAATACTGAAACAATAGGTTAGAAAGAGTGCTGGTGAATGACAATACATATGCTTCTGGAATGTTAGTTTGTTTTTTTATTTTCTAAAGCCAAAATGTTGGGATGGGAGAGGTTTTTAGTTCAGGCTGTACTTTTGCCTGAAATCTGAATTAATCTTATTTGGACGTGGTGTACAATTAGGACTTGTGGGTTCTATTCACAGCTCTGCTAGTGACTCACAACGGATTCCAGATGACAAGGTATATATCCACATAGGAATTAATACCATTCCCAGTAGCAATAACTCCTGCTCCATGATTGTATTCCTTTCTCAAGTAGGAGGTTATTGTGCAGGTGGAGAAGCATATAGAAGCGTGGCTCCTGAGCATGCTGTATTGCCAGTGAGGAAGGGGAAGCCAAACATCATCATGGAAAGATAACCCTTCAATACAGCACTGCCTCATTTTTCTGTGGGGTTTATACACCACACAACCTATTAGCACTGCCACCATCAAAATTTCCCTCTAATTAGCATCAGTCAGAAGCTCTGCTAAATTAATTTAATGGAGATTCCTGGGGCTTCTGTCCAGTGGTTCTTAACCTTTGCTGTAGCCTGCACCCCTTTGGTTCTCAAAATATGTTCCTGCACCCTTTATCAAAAATCAAAATATGTTCTCGCAACCCTTATCAAAAGTAGGTCAGTTCTTTAAACCTAGACATATTTTTGATTGAATATTACAGTAATTATTAAAAAATGTATAATGTTAATAAATACATAGGTTTGATTAAACAAAGTAGTTGTACTTATGTGCCTGTGCTTAATTTGTGTTTTCGATGATTTACCTTCTAAAAAAATCTAGCATGTCTCACACCCCCAGAAAGGGCATCTCGCACCTCCAGGGGGTGTGTACATGCACCCCAGGTTAAGAACCATGGCACTAGTTAATCCCTTTTACCCTTGACTTGCTCTTCCCCCAAAAGAATAAAACGTGACTTATTTCTTTATTATTAAAACCATTCCGTGGTGGCAGGGGATTTACTTCTTGTATCCATGAGCTAAATCTGCCAATGCTGACTACCTGGTCTGGTCTACGCTACGGGTTTATACTGAATTTAGCAGCGTTAAACCGATTTAGCCCTGCACCCGTCCACACAACGAGGCCCTTTATATCAATATAAAGGGCTCTTTAAACTAGTTTCTGTACTCCTCCCCGACGAGAGGAGTAGCGCTGAAATCGGTATTGCCATGTCGGATTAGGGTTAGTGTGGCCGCAAATCGACGGTATTGGCCTCCTGGCGGTATCCCACAGTGCACCATTGTGACCGCTCTGGAAAGCAATCTGAACTCGGATGCTCTGGCCAGGTAGACAGGAAAAGCCCCGCGAACTTTTGAATTTCATTTCCTGTTTGCCCAGCGTGGAGCTCTGATCAGCATGGGTGGTGATGCAGTCCCAAATCCAAAAAGAGCTCCAGCATGGACCGCATGGGAGATACTGGATCTGGTCGCTGTGTGGGGAGACAAATCTGTTCTATCAGAGCTCTGTTACAGAAGATGAAATGACAAAGCATTTGAAAAAATCTCCAGGCTATGATAGACAGAGGCCACGGCAGGGACTCAGCACAGTGCTGCGTGACAAGTGTAACGGAAAGCCAAAGAATCAAATGGAAGCTAATGGAGGGAGGGAGGGGGGACTGAGGACTCCAGCTATCCCACAGTCCCCGAAAAGTATTTGCATTCTTGGCTGAGCTCCTAATGCCTGTAGGGTCAAAAACATTGTCCCAGGTGGTTCAGGGTATATCTCGTCAATTTACCACCCCTCTCCCCCCGTGAAAGAAAAGGGAAAAAAATCGTTTCTTGCCATTTTTCAGTGTCACCGTATGTCTACTGCATGCTGCTGGTAGACGCAGTGCTGCGGCGCTGAACAGCAGCATCCCCTCCCCTTCCTTTCCTGATGGCAGACGGTACAAAATGGTGGAAAACCGTCATCATCCTGTGAGTGCTCCTGGCTGGCCTCGGTGAGGTCGGCCGGGGGCACCTGGGTAAAAATGGGAATGACTCCCTGTCATTCCTGGCAGATGGTGCAAAATGCTGGGTAACCATCCTCATCATAGCAGCTGGAGCTTGAGCTCCATCAGCGCCTCCCCCCCCACTTTCGTATCTAAAGAAAAGATTCTGTACTCCCTATCATTGCAGCTGGAGGCTGCGCTCCTCTCCCTTCCACCCTTTAATGTCCTGCCTGGACTATTATAGCAGCTGGAGGCTGCCTCCCCCTCATTTTATCTCACTAAAAAGTCAGTGTTTCTTATTCCTGCATTCTTTATTACTTCATCACACAAATGGAGGGACACTGCCATGGTAGCCCAGGAGGGGTGTGGGAGGAGGGAAGCAACGGGTGGGGTTGTTGCAGGGGCACCCCCTAGAATGGCATGCAGCTCATCATTTCTGTGGGATCTTTGGGGCTCTGACTCGGAGCGGCTGTGCTCTCTGGCTCTCTAGTAGACTTGCCCCATATTTTAGGCAGGACTGACTCTATTTTTAGACAAAACATAAAGAAGGGAATGATCTGGGGAATCATTCCCATTTTTGTCCATGCGCCCCCGGCCGACTTCAGCAAGGCCAGCCAGGAGCACCGATGACAGCAACAGATGGTACAAAATGATTGATAACTGTCATTGTCACTTTCCAATTGCAAACGGTACAAAATGATTGATAACCGTCATCTCATCGCCAATTTACAATGGCAGATGGTGCAATAGGGATGGTAACCATCTCTGCTACCTTGCAAAGGCAAATGAATGCTGCTGTGTAGCACTGCAGTACCGCCTCTGTCAGCAGCATCCAGTACACATACGGTGACAGTGACAAAAGGCAAAACAGGCTCCATGGTTGCCATGCTATGGCGTCTGCCAGGGCAATCCAGGGAAAAAGGGCGTGAAATGATTGCCTGTTGTTGCTTTCACGAAGGATTGAGTGACGACATTTACCCAGAATCACCCGCGACACTGTTTTTGCACCATCATGCATTGGGATCTCAACCCAGAATTCCAATGGGCGGGGGAGACTGCGGGAACTATGGGATAGCTACGGGATAGCTACCCACAGTGCAACGGTCCAGAAATCGACGCTAGCCTCGGTACATGGACGCACACCACCGAATGAATGTGCTTACTGTGGCCGCGTGCACTCGACTTTATACAATCTGTTTTACAAAACCGGTTTATGTAAAATCGGAATAATCCCGTAGTGTAGACATACCCCCTATTTCAGAGTTTATGGGTCTGTGAGTTAAAAAGCATCTTTGTAAAATCAGGATGCAATTAGCCAGTGAGAATAGTGTCATTATGGAAGCCCCTAGTTGATCTGCAGATCACAGAGCAGTCTCTGAGAACATGTATGCTGTTTCTTTAAATCTGTAGCAGGAAGTCAGGCAGAAGGGAGGGTATGTATTTATCTTCACACCATGCCTCTAAGTGAAGCAATGATACTATCCTATTTTACAGACTGGGAACTGAGAGACTGAGTTGCATAAGACATAACTAGTCTGTAGGAGAGCTAGTAATTAAACCTCCATCTCTAAAACCCCAGGACACCACTTTAACCACTGGGTTCAGAAGGGAGGGTAGGGAAGGTTAAATTATGGAAAGTCTGAAATGTTACTAGCTAAGATCCAGACCCGACAAACCCTTTCAATAGAGTAACTTTATTCATGTGAGTAGTTCCCCTAATGCCGGTAGGAATATGGCTATGCAGAAAGATACCCTTGTGTAGAAGGCTTACAAGATTGGCCCCTAACCTTGGGTCTTTTATTTAAAATGTCTTGGTTAGCATTATGTGACATGACCATTTAAGGAAGATTTAAGAGCCAACATTTAGCTGCGTTGACATTGACAAAAAGATGAAATGGCAGCATGTGCCAGAGGTCCAAAAATAAGTCTAAGTGACAAAATATTTAGGACATGCTGTGCTGTTTCCACATAAAGGTTGTTTTTCACATAATTTGTATAGCATACAGTATCGAATTAAATCTTGGAAGTACATTTTCTATTGCAAAACAGCTTTGTGTATTTTAAGGTTGCTTGCAACAAAAAACTATTCTTGTCATATCACTTGCCCAAATATTGGCCAATAAAATAAAAGAACTCAGAATCTAACTTTTTAGCTGCTATAAACTTTAGAACAGGCAAATTGATTCGTGATATCTCGATTTAGGATTTCTATAAAGACTTGCAATGCATTTTATATTTATAGTCTATCTGTCAATGGATTTCTGATGCGACCATCATTGGAATGTCTGGGGTCTATAAACATAATGAAGTGAAACATAATTTTCTGCAAAGGGGTTGCCTATTCCACTCCTCCTTTGTTTTGATGCCATTTGTGTTTTGTGCTTTTGGAGTTATATTTTAAGTGTTAGATCATTTCCATTGTTTATCTCCAGGAAGGTATTTCCAGACCAGTCTGCAGTCATTGCACAGACCTTCCCACAATAACAATGAAAAAGATCTTACATTTCGCATTCAGATATAGTCACAAATATGTGCAGCTCACATCACTGTCAGATTCATATATCCGATGTCATTGTTGTGGAACAATCTTTTGCTAGTTCATTTGTATTGCACATTCCATCAAGGATTTCCCAAGGAGCTGGCTAAGTCTCAGCATTCTGACAAACACTAAAGCATGCACTTATAAAATAAATACATTCATATTTTTAATATGGGAAGTGGGACTGGGGAGGGGGACACATCAAGGGCAAAAGCAGAACAGCTGCAAAGGCACAAGGCCTCAATATATGGCCCCGAACTCCTGCAGATTCCCCAGGATCCCTACAGAGCTCTAAAGATCTGCTAAGTTTGAAGGCAGAGTTTGCAGCTAATCTGTGAGGGGCAAATCCTAACTCAAAACAAAATGATCACGTAGGAAATATGCCAGAAGATGCTCATGGAGTTTTTCCATACTTTGGGATGATCCTACAGCCTAAATGGTCATTATAGGAGAACCTGCTGGTTCGCTGAAGGTTGAAATGCAGCTGTTTTCTGCATTTCTATGAGCTTTGCTACTGCTTTTATTCAATATCTGTTCCTGGTCAAACAATACCAGGAACAATGCCATATTGTAAATAAATGTAGAGTAGGAAGGAATAATCTGATCCTGGGTCCACTGATTTGTATCTCAAATGAAGAAAACCGCACTCCTAGAGTCCATATATATTCTGACCCTTCTCAGAAATTGTGACAGTATACAGATATGTTCTAGTGTTGAAGGCAGTGTGTCCTAGTGGCTAGAGCACTGGACTGGCACTCAAGAGACCTGGGCTCCATTCTTGTCTCTGCCTTGCCACTGGTTTTCTGGGTGACCTTGGGTAAGTCACTTCGCCTTCTGGTGCCTCAGTTTCCCCATCAGGTAAAATGGGGATAATAAAGTTCTTTGAGATCTGTGGATAAAAAGTACTGTATCAGAGGTAAGTATTAATATTTATAATTAGTGCCATTTACTAGGCTGCATTGCCTTTGAGTTTTCAAATCTGTTATTAGTTCAATTTTTGTTCAATGCCCAGAGTCTTTCAGGCCTGGGTGCTGATACCACAGAGTTTAGTGAAGAACATCACATCTCACCATCCCAGATGAAGGAAAAGAGTTGTGATGGCAGGTAGCATATGTGCATGGGTGTAAATATAGAGCAAAACAGAATTTGGTTCAGTGAACAGGTTAACTAGTCACATGCTGATACTCCTGAAAGATTATTTTTGTTGTCTCAGTGTAGTACTCCCTGAGAGTGTATCTTGATTCGTCTACCTGTAGTACACCCACCAGCATGTTAACTAAAGGTAAGATATACCAAAATCATTATCAAGAAAATGCCCCTTGAAAGGTAATGTCAAACATATTACTCCTGGGGGCATTCTGCACCAAAAAATTAAAAATTCTGCAAATTTTATTTGTCAAAACAACACTACATAATCATGACAGTTTCAATTATTTTGGTAATTTATTTCAAAATACCTATCAGCAAGTATGTCTATAACAATACAGACACACACACAAATTCCCCCAGGAGTAGAGAGTTAAAGTAACCCATATGACAACCCAGTTCCTGTTTCTCTGCCCCTTTCCCCACCCAGATCCCAACCAGGGATCCAGACACCCACAACCCCTGTCCCCAGAACCCAGCCATGGGCCCCCCCAGCCAATACACCCAAACCCCTCCCTCCCCCCAAAGCCCAGCCGCAGGGTCCCCCTAGCCCAGATAACTGTATCCTCTCTCCCGCAGGGCCCAGATAACCACACCCCCTCCTCCTAGAGCACAGCCATGGGGTCCCAGAGCCCAGATACCCTCCCCTTCTCCCCTCCCCAGATTCCAGCTATGGCCTTCCCCCAGGCCAGACACCTACCCCCTAAGAGCCCAAGGATCCAGAGGGAGAAACAGCCTGATCCTGGGTCTCCAGCTAGTGTGGAGTTTCCTGCATCCCACTATCTCCTTCCCTCAGGGCATCCGGGGAATTGCAGCTGCCAAGAACCCTCTAGCTCCATTCTCTTCCCTCAGCAGTGTCTTCTCTGTGTGAGCTGGGCTCTGCTGGGTCCAGTGGCCCCTAGTGGCAGACTAGTGGAGCCCATTTCTGTTTGGGAAAGGAAATTCTGCACACACATTAATTTCGGCAAAATTCTGCATTGCGCCATGGCACAAAATTCCCCCATATTCAACCAGCAAGGGTGACGGAAGAGCTATGCAGCTGCCGTTCTTTTGCTAAAGACTAACTGTGCCACCTCCAATTGAACATCAAAGACCCTTTCTTTAAGATCCATATGTCCTACCTAATAAAACAGACTCTATGCCTCTCCCAAGCTGCCCTAGTTCCATTGTATTTATGCCTGATTTCATTTAGTCCAGGCAGGGGTGCAGATGGAGGACTATAATTTACTTAAGTAAGCACTTCTCCGTTACTAAGAGAAAAAGGAGAGGTTGTGCGAGGCAGTTTGGGTTGCTGCTATTATCGATCGAATATTGCTTTTATATTGTAATTTTTATGGAATTTTTTAAAATACTTCTTAAAAATGGCTACTGGAATCCAAGTTACTATAACATAAAGTGGCAGTCTTCTCAGGTTGCTTCCCCTGGGTTAATCATGTTTCACTTTATGAAATCTGTCAACTGCACTTCCAGGCATTGCCAATTCAAGCAAATATAAAAATAGTAGCCAGACACCTTGGGGTGTGATTTCATCAGATTTTCCAAGCAAAGCTGTTTTGGCTTGGTCATCACGTAGCTCCAAGGAACAGAGAAAGGTGATATAGAAAGGTACAATAGGGTCAGATCTTGTGAGCTGGTGGGTACTTCTTGCACATATGAATTGAAAGAGATAGTATATCGCATGATCTGGCCCTTAGTGGTGTAGTAGGTGGAACTCTTCCCTCAGAGTCAAAACTAAATCAGCTGGACCATTGTGTGACTAGAAGTGCTGTCTTTCACATGAAACTGAGTTCATTAAAAATCCTGTAGAACTTTTATCAAGTGCAGATTTATTAACCTTGGTGCCATAACCACTTTCCATCTCAAGGGAACAAATTACATTCTGACTCCCTATATTCCCTCAATAGTTTCAAATGCAGAAATCCTTCTTTACTCTTCAGCCTAAGAAATATTTCTGTTGCGTATTCGGGGAAAAAACAGATGGTGTAGTCATATCAGGTGATAACATTTTTTCATTCCACTAGTATCTCAGGAGGATGTTAAGCAGCAGCTACTAAAGTGAGCCATTTTAAATCAGTGGGTCCAGATAGCTGGCATCCTAAAATTTAAAATACCTGGCTGGGAAGCTCACTGGACCATTAATGTTGATTTTCAATAAGTCATGAAACACTAAGGATGTTTCAGAAAACTGGAATGGAGCTAATGTTGTGACAACATTTAAAAAAGTAAACAGGATGACCCAGGCAATTATAGGCCTGCCTGTCTGACATCAATCCTGGGCAGGATAATGGAGCATCTGATATGGGACTCAATAAAGAATTAAATTAGGTTAATATAATTAATGCCCATTGACATTGGCTTATGGAAAATAGATCCTGTCAAATTAACTTGATATCTTTTTTATGAGATTACAAGTTTGGTCAATAATGGTATAGTGTTTATATAACAGACTTTTGTAAGGCATTTGACTTAGAGCTGCATGACATTTTGATTAAAAAACTAGAATACATACTATACATTAAATTAATTAAAAGCTGGCTAACTGATAGTCCTCAAAATGTAATTGTAAATGGGGAATCATCATTGAACAGGTATGTTTCTAGTACAGTCTGCAGTCATCCATTCTTGGCCCTATGCCATTGAGTTTTCTCCCCACCTCAGCTCTGGGGCCAGAGAAGCTCGCTCTCCCTGCTGTGGCCTCAGGGCCAGAGGAATTCTGCACCTCTGCTGCAGCCCCCGAGCTGGGGGTTCTCTCTGCCCCTGCCACAGCCCCAGGGCTGGAGGAGCTGTCTTTCCCCCTCTCCTTTGGTATAATGAATGCCTGGCTACAATGGCCAAATTCCTTGGATCCCCACAGGTTCATTATAGCAAGGGTGTATTTCCTCATAACATCATGTGTTTAACATGCCCCTCCAAAAGCAGTCAAATTTACATTCCTGTGTATGCCCCTGGATGGGCCCTATTCATACAATTAATAAAGTGTTTTGATATTCAATAAGAAGAAAGGCACCATGGAAATGTAAGGTTGCTGTTCTCTCAGCAATCTGAGCAAGACCTGAGATCAGGCGCCAATCCTACAGGCTGATCTGCCTGGGCAGGTGCTTGTGCTTGCACAAACCCTCACTTGAATCCAGCATATGCTCACCTAGATCAGCTTACAGGGCTGTGGTGAAGAGAACTAACTGACATGAGGGGGGCTGGTGGAAGCCGAATGGAACTAAAACACTTACAAAAACTCAACATCAAACCATGCATAAGAGAGACATTTGAGATAAAACCCTTGAAAATGTGGGCAGAGGTTTTATAGATTTGCTAAAATAGCTCATCCTACTGCTTTGCACACATGAAACTATGATGTTGAATGATGGTTTTAATGAAGAATTTTTCCTAATAGGATCATTAATCATTTTTGGTAGAAAGGTGCATGTTTTGAGACACTAGTGGGCCTTAGTTTAAAGCATGTTATGTAAATGCTGTTAAAATACATTCAGCTCAGTGTTTATATATTATGATATTCAACCTGTTTATGAAGTTTTATCTCTGTGATCTTTTTAAGAAATTCTCATGCCATCAGTGGATACCCAAACCCCAATCCCTGACACTTGCTACATGCAAGCAGTTGCTTGTGATTGCCTGGAGCCTCACTAGCTATTGGGTCTCTGTGTGGGTGCAAGAGTCTGCCGATATGAAGGCAATTGCAGAACTGGGTCCTAAGATGTGAAAATGACTGGTTAAAAATACAGTGTGAGAAGTTTCCTGTGAAAAAATCCGCTATTAATGATATGAGATATAAGAGGGAAGGAAGATCTTTGTAAAAATTCCTATAATGGGCTGCAGAGGCCCTACTGTATGTAGCACTGGTAGTGAGAGAATTAACTCCCTGCTAAAGTTGCCTGCTGCAGCCATACCCAAACAGCTGGGAAATGCTTGGGTAATAAGACTGAGGGTTCAGGAAGGTGCTAAGGGTTTACCTCAAGCTACTTGGAACCAAGTCTTACTAGATAATAGAGGGGAGCCACCCAACATTTATTTATTTTTTAGATTATCTTTTAGCCTACTGGAGACTCTTTTCTGTGTAAAAATGTTTGTCATTTGAAATGTTTTTATTTAGAGCTTTCTGGCAGTAAAATGTATAAATGTACTCCCTGTTTTTTGGCCTGTTTATTTTCTTATTTATATTACAGTATTACCCAGAGGCTCAGACTGCATCATATTTGTAATAAGAGACAGTACCTGCCCCAAAGAGCTTAAAGAGATGCAACATCTGGCTGTGACAAACTAATGGAAAAAGGGAGGACAAGGTAAAAATAACACAAGTGTGTTTCGTTGACAAGTTGTTTGTACAGGTCATAGGTATAATGAGTTTATGAGTAATCACCATCTTTTGCAAACTTAATTGAAAGATCACTGGAGTAGCACTGTGAAGTACTATGTGGCTCTGTAAAAGGAAAAACATAGGTGATAGGAAACAAATGAAATAATGAGGTATTTTCCTGGAAGAGCTTACAATCAAAAGGTATAAATGTGTAAATTCCAGTTAACTTATTTGTGTATTATGAAACGGAATAACTTGCTTTGTCTTTGTGCCCCAGTGCAATTAATGAACTTTTGGTGGAATTTGAAGGTGATCTGCAAAAGTGTTCTCCCCTTTCTTCCTCACCTTATGATTTATAAAGGCTTAAAAGGAAAAAAAAACCACTTTGTTCTTCACTTAAGGAGAAAACTTGACATTCCTGGTTTTAACTAGATGATTCCAATGTGTATTCAAAGAGGCTTTGTATAGGCACAAAGTTCATGCTTGTATGGATTTGACTGCAGGATCAGGGTCCTAGACTTTTAACTGAATGGCCAGAGGAATGATTCAATCTGTAACACAGATCTGTTCTTCTTCCAAGTGTTTGAATTAAATAGTTATTAACAAAAATCCCCAAAGGAATCCTCTAAATAAAAATCACTTTCTCTCTCAATTAATTAATGAAATCTCCCTTGCTTGGTTTTTCTAATGGCCTCATGCCCGCAATGGAGGCTCTTGGGGATACCACTATGGTTGGACCCCCTAGCCCAGTCAGGGACCAACTTCCGACTCTGGGCAGTAGTAGGGGGTCCCAGCCCATCGCAGGGCCATTTGTTTCTGAGATGGGCCTGGCGGCCAAAGAACAGTTAGGCCAGCCAGCACTGCAGACACCTGGCTGCATGGCAGATCCCGCCAAGACACCAGCTCAGATGACCCAAGCTGGTGATGGGACCGCCCTAAAGGCAGTGGAATGTCCCCGGACCACAGCCATCATTCCCCTTCGCCATGGCCAAGGACCCCAGTACTGCAACCCCAGTCTCCGGCCAGGAGGCCCAGATCTCTGACACCACGGTCTCTGCTTACAAGACACGGGACTCTGGAATCACAACACTGATGCCTGTATTCTTGGTACCAACAGTCCTCTCACCAGAGATTGCCAAGGCGCCAGTCGCCATCACCTTGCAGGTCTCCTAGGCATCGGTTCCCTCCAACATGAGACCGTTCCTGGTCATGGTACTGGTCGCCGGGGCCACGGTACTGTTTTTCAGGCAGGCACTGGCCCTCGCCTTCCCCGTACCAGTCGCCGACAAGAGTCAGTTGATGGCCCCACCCTGGTCACCAGAAGGACAGTGGTCCAGATCGGAGGGACAGTTTAGCCCTTCCCCTGTACGGGGCAAATCGTCTCCCAGGCGGGGGCCCACCTGAAGCACCGCATGAGATCAAGGGCAATGGCCTGCCGAGTGGCAGTACTGGAACTCGTGAGGGGGACCTGTGATGCCAGCACCATACTCCCACCGCTCCTCCCAGGTGGCATCAGACAAGCTACCCCCAGCACAGCTGGCACTAGTGTCAGAGCAAGGGGCCCAATCTGAAGCAGTGACCCCAAGGGAGGTCCCAGTGACCATGGAGTGGTCCCTGATGCAGCAATGGGATGCCCCCCAATCTCTGGTAGCGCAGTCATCTTCATCATCCCTGGATGAGGAGGTGGCAGGGCCCTCACAAACTGGTAGCCCCCCGATGACTTCAGGGAACAGAGCTTTGGAGCGAAGCTCAGAGCTGGAGTGCAGAACAGCTCCAGAGCAGTGGAGTTGCAGGTTTTTGCCTGGAGCAGGAGTGGAGCTGGAGCACAGCTCCAAAGCCCTCTCAGGGAGCACTAAACCCTACTTAGAAGGGTGGTGGCCAACCTGAACTTGGAGTTCAAGGAGCTAGCTGAGGAGCGCGATGACCTCTTCAATGTCATTCCCTCCTCTGCCCCAGCCCAGGTTGCATTGCCCGTTCATCCAGGGGTCCTAAACATCGCCAAGTTGGTGTGGCAGACCCCATATTTCATTTTGCTCACATCCAAGAAGGCGGAAAAGAAGTACTATGTCCCCACAAAGAGGTTTGAATACCTATACACACACCCTCCTGTGGGGTCCCTGGTTGTGTCTGCTGTCAACAAAAGGGCCAGGCAAGTGGTACCCCCAAATATAAAGATGCCAAGAGGCTAAACTTATTTGGCAGAAAAAATTATTCCACAGCAAGCCTCCAATTTAGGGTCTCTAACTATCAGGCCCTACTTGACAGATACAATTTCAACCGGTGGGACTCCGTTGGCAAGTTCAAAGAGAACTTCCCACAGGATTGGGTACAGGAGTTCGCCACTCTCATAGAAGAGACCAGGGAGGTAACCAGGGGTGTCCTTCAGATGGCCTGTAACACCATAGACTTAGCATCCCGGGTGGTTGCCTCTGCAATAGCCATGAGGCATAGCTCCTGGTTACAGACCTCTGGGCTGTCCCAGGAGATGCAATCAACCCTCCTGGGCTTCCTGTTTGAGGGAATGGGGCTCTTCTTGGAGCTCACTGATGTAGGCTTCATGGCTGTAAAGACTCCTGGGCCACCGTCCACTTCTTAGGCATACATACTCCTCAGCAGGCCAGAAAGCTGTTCCGCCCTCCGCTATCATCAAGGTCTTGGGATTCCCCTCATTCCAGCTCCTACAAAAAGGAGGACCAAGACAAGAGTTTTAAGAGACGTCACCAGTTGTCATCTTGTCGACCTGCCCAGCCTGGTCCTTCCAGGAATCAAGGCAGCCAGAAGCAGTCATTCTGAGGATGCGCCGGAGAATGAAGCCCCAGTCACTGCACCGGATCCATTCCCAATCTTTCTCAACCACCTCCAACCTTTCCGGTCGGCCTGGTCCCATATCACCTTGGACCGCTGGGTGCTTGACACTGTCTCATCAGGCTATACCCCGCAGTTTGTAACCAACCAGTCCTTCCATTCCCCTTCCCCGTCCCTCTTCAGGGACCCTTCTCACAAGAAACTCCTTGTTCAGGAGATCGAAAACCTCCTGAGCCTAGGGGCAGTGGAAGAGGTTCTGCAAGACATAGAAGGAAGAGGATTTTTCTTCCAATACTTCATCATTATGAAGGCAAAAGGTGGGGGGGGGGGGTGTCTCAGACCTATCCTAGATCTGTGCCGCCTCAACAAGTCTCTCAAAAAGTTGAAAAGTTTCGTATGGTCTCTCTGGCCTCTATCATCCCCTCCCTGGATCCTTGAGACTAGTATGCCTTCTCAATTTAAAGGACACTTATTTCCATATTCCCGGGGCACCGGTGTTTCCTCCATTTCACGTTGGACCAGTGTCATTTCTAGTTCACGGCAATGCCATTTGGTCTCTCATTGGCGCAAAGGTGTTCACAAAGTGTATAGCGCCAGTGGCCGCTTACCTGTAATGTCAGTGAGTCCAAATCTACCCATACCTTGATGACTAGTTTATAAGGGGACAGTCCTTGGATCAGGTGCAGAAGCATCTTGATCTGGTCTGTTCCAAGCTGCCATGACCTGGGCCTAATAATAAATGACAAAAAGTCGACCCTCATGTCATAAACAGATAGCTAAGGGTTAATGTCTCTTTCACCTGGAAAGAAGTAACCTGAAACACCTGACCAGAGGACCAATCAGAAAACAAGACTTTTTCAAATCTGTGTGGAGGGAAATTTGTGTGTGAGTCCTTTGTTCTGGTCTTGTGCCTGTCTCTCTCTCGGCTATGGGAGGATTTCTGTCTCTTGCTTTCTAATCTTCTGTTTCCCAGTTGTAAGTACAAAAAAGATAAGACAGTGATTTATATGTTTTTTTATTTTGTATTTACATGTGTGTAGTTGCTGGAGTGCTTTGAATTGTATTCTGTTTGAATAAGGCTGTTTATTCATATTTCTTTTAAGCAATTGACCCTGTATTTGTCACCTTAATACAGAGAGACCATTTTTATGTTTTTTTTTCTTTTTACATAAAGCTTTCTCTTTAAGACCTGTTGGAGTTTTTCTTTAGTGGGGGACTCCAGGGAATTGAGTCTGTGCTCACCAGGGAATTGGTGGGAGGAAGAAGTCAGGGGGAAATCTGTGTGTGTTAGATTTACTAGCCTGACTTTGCATACCCTCTGGGTGAAGAGGGAAGTACTTCTGTTTCCAGGACTGGAAATAGAGAGGGTGGAATCCCTCTGTTTAGATTCACGGAGCTTGCTTCTGTGTATCTCTCCAGGAACCCAGGGAGGAAACACCTGGAGGGGGGAAGGGAAATGGTTTATTTCCCTTTGTTGTGAGACTCAAGGGATTTGGGTCTTGGGGTCCCCAGGGAAGGTTTTTGTGGGGACCAGTGTGCCCCAAAACACTCTAATTTTTTGGGTGGTGGCAGCTTTACCAGGTCCAAGCTGGTAACTAAGCTTGGAGGTTTTCATGCTAACCCCCATATTTTGGACGCTAAGGTCCAAATCTGGGACTAGGTTATGACACTTCACCCCAGTGCAACGTATAGAATTCGACTCCACTCGAGCCAAAGCCTTCCTTCCCGAGACTCGGTTCCAAGCCATGATGGACCTCATTACGTCTCTGTGTGCCCAACCACTCACCAGCGCCCACATGTGCCTGACACCGTTGAGTCACATGGCAGCATGTATTTATGTGGTCTGACAGATGTGACTCAGCCTCAGGCCCCTAGAGGTGTGGCTGGCATTGGTCTATGTCCCCAACCAGCACAGTATGGACTAGGTGATCAGGATTTCAGACTGTACACTGTTGTCTCTTATCTGGTGGCAAGATCCTCTGTCGATGCTGGAGGGAGTCCCCCTCACAGCCCCAGTCTCGTCGGTGACGCTTCGGACGTGGATTGGGGAAGCCCACCTGGGCAATCTCAGTACTCAAGGCTGTTGGTCCAGTCACAATCATTCCCTGCACATCAACATCAAGGAGCTCAGGGCGGTTCGCCTAGCCTGCCAAGCCTTTTGGCCTCACATACAAGGCAAGGTGGTTCAGGTCCTAATGGACAACATGGTCTTTATATCAACAAGCAGGAGGCAGCCAGGTCTTCTGCCCTATGTTAGGCAGTGCCCCGGCTCGGATTTCTGCCTGCAGCACGACATCCATCTTGTGGCTGCTCACCTCCCAGGGGCCGGAAATGCTTTGGCAGAGCACCACAGCAGGACATTCTTGTCTCGTTAAAAGTGGTCCCTTCACCCACAGGTGGTCAGTTCTATCTTCCGCAGATGGTGAACTCCCCAGGTGGCAGGGTTGGCTCCAGGCACCAACGCAGGAAGCATATGCCTGGGTCGACACATGCTAAGGGGTGGAATTCCATCCATTCTTGGGACGGCACAGTCCGGATGGCTTTTTTTTTCCCTTGAGGTGGCAAAAATGGTAGAGCTGGCCCTGCCAGTTAGACCTGTTCCCATCCAGGCAGAACAGAAAATGACAAGTCTTCTGCTCGTTACCGGGCACGGACGGGATCCCTGTCAGATGTCTTCCTGCTTCCATGATCAGGGGCTCTGATGTATGCCTTCCCTCCGGTGCTGTGGCTGCCCAGGGTCCTCATGAAGATCAAGCAGGACAGGGTGAAGGTCATCCTCATAGCACAGGCATGGCCACACCAACACTGGTTCAGCATGCTGCTAAACCTCTCAGTGGCAACCCAGTTCCAGATGCCGCTCTGGGCGGACCTGTTGTCCCAGAACCGTGGCAGTCTCCTGCAGTCAAACCTGGCAGTGCTTCATCTGACAGCTTGGCTGCTGCATGGCTAAACACACAAGAACAGCAGTGCTCATCCGAAGTCCAGCAAGTCCTGTTTGTCAGTAGAAAGCCCTCCACCAGGGCCACCTTACCTGGCCAAATGGAAGCAATTCACCTGTTGGATGGCAAGTAAGGGAGTCTGTCCTGAGTGAGCCCCACTGCAGATCATTCTAGACTACCTCCTGCATCTCAGGTTTCAGGGCTTCTCTCTCATCCATCAGGGTCCATCTAGTGACCTTCCACCCATTGCTCAAAGGCAGGTCTGTTTTCTCTTAGAATATCACAGCCAGATTCCTCAAGGTCCTGGAGCACTTCTGCCTGCATGTCAGGGACCCTGTTCCTCCGTGGAACTTGAATCTAGTGCTGTCACAGCTTACGGGTTCCCCCTTTGAGCCTTTGGCTTCCTGTTCTCTCCTTCTCCTCTCCTGGAAGGTTGCGTTCCCGGTCACATCGGCCCGCCGAGTATCCAAGATTCGGGCGCTCACCTCAGAGCCGCCTTACATGGTCTTTTACAAGGACAAGATCCAGCTAAGACCGCACCCAGCCTTCCTTCCTAAGGTGTTCTCTCAGTTTCATTAAAGCCATTTACTTATGTGGCTTCAGAAAGAAGACTGGTAAGTCGGAGGAGGGGCACAGGCTACATGCTTTGGATATCAGGAGGGCTCTGGCCTTCTACATTGAAAGGACCAAGCCATTCCATAAGTGGACGCAATTATTCGTTGTTGTCGCTGAAAGGTCAACCTGCTTGTGCTCAGAGTATTTCCTCCTGGATCACTGCCTGCGTTCGCTTTTGCTATGATCAACAAAGGTGCTGCTCTGGCGATCGTCACCACCCACTCTACCAGGACACATGCCTCTTCAGCAGCCTTTTTGGCTCAAGTGCTTCTCTCTAGGACATCTGTAGGGTGGCCACCTGGTTGTCAGTCCATATCTTCATGTCCCAATATGCACTTACCCAGCAGGCCTGGGATGATGCTGGCTTTGGTACAGCAGTACGGCAAACTGCCAAGTGGTGAACTCCAAGCCCACCTCCATAGATACTGCTTGTGAGTCACCTAGAATTGAATTGATATGAGCAAGCATTCGAAGAAGAAAAAATGGGTTACCTATATACCTTTCGTAACTGTTGTTCTTCGAGATGTGTTGCTCATGTCCATTCCATTACCGCCCTCCTGCTCCTCTGTCGGAGTAGTTGGCAAGAAGGAACTGAGGGCATAGGGCCAGCGACGCCTGATATATTGGATATGAGCGCAGCATTCCAGGAGCACCACAGCCTGTCCTATGGATACTGCTAAGGCAAAAGTCTCCGACAACCGTGCACGTGGGTGCACACACACCTAGAATGGAATGGACATGAGAAACACATCTGAAAGAACAACAGTTATGAAAGGTAGGAAACCATTTTAGATTCTCCTTTCCCCTGCCATCAAACTTAAATCAAGGGATCTTGCTCAAACTTTCCTAAATACCATATTTTTGGATTTGAAAAAAAGCATGGGCAATTTCATCCCAAAATAAAAACTTTTCAGAAATTCAAAGCAACTGAAGGGTTACAGTGAAATTCCTGACTGTTCTAAATGTAGCAGGCATGACTGAGCAGCTGTTGTTGTACTTCCATAGTTGTCCAAAATGCCACAACTTACATTTATTTCAGTATTTTTGGCCTATTGTAGTCTTTTTAACTTCTTGTAGTTTCTTAAAGAAGATAAATCTAGTATTACTACTTTTTAATAGAAGTGGAATCATGAACCATTGACTAGCTAGTCCAGATAACAATAGCAGTGGAGACATGGCGTCACAGGAAGCAACCCCAGGAAAAGCTTGCCATTGGAGCTGAGCCTCTGCTGAGAAGTACTCTGCCCTCGGAAGAGACCGACCCTGGAGCAGAGTTGCCAGGACTGCCATCCGCAGCATATCTCAAGGAGACAGAGGACCCATGGACTACAGAACCCCACCATCCAGACTATGGCAGGAAGTAGCCCACGGAAACCAGACTTAAGTCCAGTTTTGTTGCTGGAGTGGGGGGTCAGCATGTTTCGGTAGGATCCCCGCTGGCCCAGTGGCAGAATCATTTGCCATTGTTAGGACCTTGGGCTGGGACCCAGTGGAGGAGAGCAGGCCCAGGACTTCCTGCTGCCAACCCCACCCCTAGCATGGCAGCCTATTTACCACTAGGCCAGCAGGCCTGCGTGTTATTTGTGACTTGCCCCATTCAGGAGACTGTGGGCACAGATTGTGTATTTGCTCACTGACTTAGCCAGAAGGCTTAGGCAAAAGCCTGCTTGCTCTCTTCTCCACCCTACCCAGAGGGCCAGAGTCCCAGCCTGTGTGCTTGCTGGATGCCTCAGCCAGGAGGCTTAGGCAAAAGCCTGCTCTGCTCTGCCCTGGACTGCCCAGAGCTTCCCCTATAGACTGTTGGGTGCTGTCTGCTTTAGCCTGGAGGCTTAGGCTAAGGACTGCTCCCTTCTCTGCCACACCCAGAGGGTCAGAGCTCTAGACTCTTGATTGGCAGCAGCCCTGGCCGTGAGACTCTTGGGCTAGAGCTCCAGACTGTTAATGGTTATTTGCCTCTGCTAGGAGGCTATGAGCTATCGGCTGCTTACCACTTGGCACTGCCAGAATGACCTGAGCCCGAGTGATGCTGCCTGACACAGTGAGGTGGCTGGCCTCCCTCCTCACTTGAGAGCGAGGGACCACTACAAGGCTATAGAGGTCACTTAGAACTCAAGCTAAACAGCTGAAAACTTTTTACAAGTTTTATTAGAAGACCGTGGGAATTTTTTCTACAGTAAACTCCATATTGATTAGTATTTTTGTATAATCACAGAAGTGTATGACTGGAAGGGACCTTGAGAGGTCATCTAGTCCAGTGACTCTCAACCTTTCCAGACTACTGTACCCCTTTCCAGAGTCTGATTTATCTTGCGTACTCGTAAGTTACACTTCACTTAATCTACTTGCTTACAAAATCAGACATAAGAATACAAAAGTGTCACAGCACACTATGACTGAAAGATTGCTAATTTTTCTCATTTTTACCATATAATAAATCAACTGGAATATAAATATTGTATTTAAATTTCAGTGAATAGCATATAGAGCAGCATAAACAAATCATTTGTCTATATGAAATTTTAGTTTGTACTGACTTTGCTGGTGCTTTTTATGTAGCGTCTTGTAACACTAGGCAAATATCTAGATGACTTGATGTAACCCCTGGAAGACTTCTGCATACTCCCAGGGTACACATACCCCTGACTGAGAACCACTGATTTAGTCCAGTCCCCTGCACTCAAGGCAGAACTACATAACAACTAGATCCTCACAGGTGTTTGTCTAACCTGTTCTTAAAAACCTCCAGTGATGGAGATTCCACACCCTCACTAGGCAATTTGATCCACTGCTTAACTACCCTGACAGTTAGGAAGTTTTTCCTGATGTCCAACCTAAATCTCCCTTGCTGCAGTTTAAGCCTATTGCTTCTTGTCCTATCCACAGAGATAAACAAGAAATGTTTTTCACCCTCCTCCTTGTAACAACCTTTTATGTACTTGAAAACTGTTATCGTGTCCCCTCTCAGTCTTCACTTCTCCAGACTAAACAAACCCAGTTTTTTTCAATCTTCCTTCATAGGTCATGCTCTCTAGACTTTTAATCATTTTTATTGCTCTCCTCTGGACTTTCTCCAATTTGTCCACATCTTTTCCGAAGTGTGGCGCCCAGAACTGAACACAATAAGCGAGTTGAATCCTTATCAACAGAGTAGAGTGGAAGAATTACCTCTCATGTCTTGCTTACAACACTCCTGCTTATACATCCCAAAATGTGTTTTTTTTGTTTTTGTTTTTTGCAACAGTGTAACACTGTTGTCTCATACTTAGCTTGTGATCCACTATGACCCTCAGATCCCTTTCTGCAGTACTCCTTCCTAGATAGTCATTTCCCATTTTGTTTGTGTGCAACTGACTGTTCCTTCCTAAGTGGAGTACTTTGCATTTGCCCTTACTGAATTTCATCCTATTTACTTCAGATCATTTTTAATTTTAATCCTGTCCTCCAAAGCACTTGCAACCCTCTTCATCTCCCTCCCCGCTTCCCCCCCCACGTTTGGTATTACCCACAAACATTATAAGTGTACTCTCTATGCCATTATATAATTTGATTAAGATATTGAACAGAACCAGAACCAGGACTGATTCCTGTGGGACCCAACTCGTTATGTCCTTCCAGCTTGACTGTGAACCACTGATATCTACTCTCTGGGAATGGTTTTCCTACCAGTTATGCACCCACCTTATAGTAGCTCCATCTAGGTTGTATTTCCCTAGTTTGTTTATGAGAAGGTCATACGAGACAATATCAAAAGCCTTACTAAAGTCAAAATATACCACCTAACTTAAGCCAGAGCACTCTGGGCTCACCTTTACAGTAAACTAAATTCTACTTGTAATATTACCTAGGGAATTAGAATAAATCACATTATAACAAAGTGCATAAAGACAGGTTTTGTAGTGTATTGCAAAATCAACCAGAATGTAGGTTATGAATAGCGTTGCATTTCACTCAAACAGCAATATGGTCAGGTTAATATTCTTAACTAGGCAAAGGTTTGTATTACACAAACACCGAGCTAAAATTTGAGTTATCGCTTCTTCTGGCAATTAACCCTTTTTCAGTATGAAAGGTTAATCTTTCCAGCAAACTGGCAGAGTTCAAATAACAGTTTTGGGGTCTGTGTGCTACCAAAGAAGTTTATCTTTAAGTTGATCCAGCTAAGAAGTTTAGATGTTTGTCCCAGGATTCCCAGCTCAATTCTCTTCCTAAAAATGCAAATGTATTTTGTATTTATACTCACTCTTTCCAAAGGTTGTTACTTGCATAAGATGAATGGCAGTTGGGTGGAGACCCAGGACCATCAGTTTCTCTTCCCTTTCTAGGTCTTGATTTAGTTCCATGTTTATAGTCTGTTCTGGTCTTTAGCTACTTGGTAATATTACTCCCCCTTCTTGGATTTAGGGCTTGTCTATGCTATAAAATGTTGCTGATTTAATTATGTGAGTACTGTTAAAGCAGCAACCCCTGCTAGAAGTGCTTATGCCAGCAGAGCTTACTCGGGTTTGGAACCACAATGAACTATACTGGTATAAGGCATAGGCACTGACTTTCCAATCTGCCAGGGGATGCTTGAAGCCACAGTTCTGTCCCAGGCCCTGCTCCCACCCCTTCCTCCAAGGCCTCTTCTCACCCCATTCCACCCCCTCGCCCCAGTGCACCCCCCCTCACTGCTTCCCCTCCCTCCCAAAGCCTGCTGCATGCCGCGAAACAACTGATTGCAGCGGGTGGGAGGGGAAGGCACTGATCAGCGGGGCTGTCAGTGGGTGGAAAACACTGGGGGATGGGGGGAGTTGATGGGGGGCTGCCGGTGGGTGCTCCAGCCTCAGAGCACCCACGGAGTAGGTGCCTATGGTGTATCAGTATGACTGTGTCTACTCTAGGGCTTTTTACTGGTATAACTAGGTTAGCAAAATATCAGACCTCTAGCCAACATAACTATAATGGTAATTTTTTTTTAAGTGTAGATCAGCCTGTGAGAAAGAGAGCTTACAAAATATCTTTAGCTTAGGGTAATGGGCACTGGGTTGGAAGTCAAGAGACTGAAGTCAAGTTTCACTTCTGCAGACTGCTCTTTATATTTCTGTGCAGGGGTGGTGAAACCAGGAGGTGGTGGAAGCTAATGCCCCAGCAATGGAAATATGGGGGGGGGGCTGATCTCTGTTTCCATCCCACAATATTTTTTCTGTACCTGAGGAGGGTGAGAGACGGGACAGCCCAAGTTCTTCTATTTGCCTGGCCCCCAGTTCCCTTGGCTGGGGAAGGGGCAGCAGGGCACAGCTGTGTCATTTCAGGGATGTGGGGATGGGCTGTTTCCCTTCTAGGGCAGGAACTGCTGCCAAAGCAACAGATGGGTGAGGGCAGGGAGCTGGCTGCTCTAAGTGCCTAGGGTGGGGGGAGCAGGGACTGCTTCCTCAGCCTGCTGTGCATCTCTAAGGCAAGGCGAGTGCCTGACCTGCTACCCTGCTCCACCCCCACAGCTGCCAGAGCACCGGGCACTGCCCAAGCGTCCTCTGCACCCTAGGCTCCTCAATGCACGCCTCATGCTCCAAACTTCAGCCCTCCTCATTCGCAATGAGCTTCTGCCACCTCTGTTTCTGTGCATTCTGCAGCCCTCATTACTGAGCCAAGTGTCATACCCTACCTTAGGAAGCAGTCAAGTATTATTACCTACATTTTACAAATAAATTTACTGAGGGTGCCCGCAGGTCAATTCTGGCTGAGCTGTAAACAGAATCTAGCTCCTCAATATCATCAATTGAAGTCTCATCCACTTAGCCACTCTTTTTCAGAGCTAACATACCAGTTGACTGGCTACACGGTCTCTAACCACTAGACTATGCTCTCCCCAGAGCTGGGAATGGAACCAGTTTTATAGTATAAAAACATCATCTGTCGGTGATGATTGTCTCTCAGTAGTTGCATAATCCATTGGCAAAATGTATTGTCCCCTTCTAGTTGCTACTCTGTACAGAAGATAACAGCTACTTCCTTTTGCTTAAGCAACGGGAATCTGCTGGGAATCTGAAGGACTAAAGTTTAAAGCCTGCTGATGAACTATGTGTGAAGTCCTTGTGGCTATGAGTGACTTTTTTTAAAAAAGGGTTTATTTAATCCACATAGTGAGGAAAAACAGGCTTGATAGTCAAAGACCATTCTCTATTATTTATGGCATGATGTGCAGCAGATCATAGGTTTTTCCCCATTGTATTAATTCGTCACGCATTTCAGTTGCTTGTATGACATGTTGGTAGTTTTGAAGGTTGACAATGGAACTTTTTAGGCTGTTCTCAGGCACTTCTGACCAGTGCGAACACAACAGTTCACGTGGACTTTGCTTTAGTCCATATATATATATTGTGTAAATTAAATTATTTAAATTGATATCAAGCACTTTTATCTTCTTTCTGCTGTTCTGTCTCGGAAATGTTGTTGAATAATTTCTTGGGATGTTTCGTCTTAATTTTTACTTTCCATTAGCACAGTGTAATATTACTGGAAAGCACCAGAAAGTGCTTTTGCAGAACTTGTAAGACTTCCTGTTTAATTGAATGAATAAGCAGAGCTGGAAGAAATGGTTTCTGTTAATTGTTATGCAATTATTTTCTAAGAAGCTGTTTGTATCTCGTCTACGTTTGCTTACTGATCAGGGCCAGTCCTAGATCAAATGGCGCCTCAGGCGAGGAGCATCTTTGGCACGTCAGTTTTGTTACAATTTTTAATACCTTATTTTTTTTATTGCGTTGGTAGCCCATTTAATGACTTTGCATGATTTGCACGCATGATTTATCCCCATAGTATAGACCAGGCCTGAGTTAGTGAAGCTGGTCCTTTTAGTTGAAACAGTTGACTCATGACATTTGGGTCCAGCGATTCCAGGTTTAATCCTGGCAGATAACCAACCCAGGAGTTCATCACATAATTCATAGAATTACAATAGAATAATGTGGTCTAGGAGCTAGGAACCTCTTAGAATTTAAACTCTGTGACCTTGGCTAAGTCACTTACCAGCTTTGTGCCTCAATTTCCATCTATAAAATAGGGATAAATATTTGCCTACTTCACAGGGATGGTGTGAGCATAGCTTAATGTTGGAAGCATCTTTTCAAGACAAGTAATATGGCTTTTTGTTTTATACATATGGCTCTGATTATGTAATGTTGTTCTAGTTCTCAATATTGTTGACTGTAGCAATGTAAACAATTGGAAATACTGATTTTTTTGATTTTTTTTAATTTCAGTCATGAGCCAAAATTGATATTTTGATGTAAAAATACTTGCAAACAAACTTTAATTGCTGTGACAGTTATTTCCAGTTTCCTGTAACTCGCTCAACTGTAATCTAACTTTGTGATGTCTAAACAATAAAAGTCCTGTTTGGCAAGGGATAATACAGTTAATGCATTTGTCATTGTTACATCTTTCTCCCAAACCGCTCATCTGTTTTTGTCTAACTTCTATATCCACCGATCCTGGTGTACCTTTCAGCACGTAACTTAGAAATGATAGCATCAGATGGTTCCATGAGGAAGGCTGACGATCACTTAAAGGTCTCCTTTTTAAATTCCACGAATGGTACAAAACACTGCGGTATCACACTTGTAAATGATAGTGTGTTCAGGCATTTCTGTAGTACATAGTAGTATTTTTAATTATTGTGATTTTACTTTGTGTTTTTGTAATATCCCTCTGACTGAGTTGTTCTAGAAATTCATCTGACCAGTCCGCATTTAACCACATTTGATATTGCCCTATTTTTCCAAAACCCACATTCCCATGGGTTCAGAGGGCATGGAGTGAAGAAAACCATTGTTGTAATTTATTGCAAAATCCACTCTTAGTTTGTTTTACTTTGGCCATCTATCTTTTAGTATCATGTTGTACACTGACAGACCTCATAAAATTAGTTTTTCTACAGAAGATTCAGTCGGCCACAAAAAAAAAAAAGAAAAAGAAAGTAAAGAAAACCCCAGAGAGGTTGTTTGTGTAAATGTGGCAGGAATGTGAGATGACCAAAATTATATCAGCTCTCTTGGAAAAACAGGTCTATAGAGTAGTAGAAAGAACAGCTGTATGATTTTCCACAAGCTTGGGACGCTACAGTATCTGAGTTCTATTCCTAGCTCTGCCGCAGATATATTGTGTAAGCTTCAGCAAATTGCTTATTTTCTCTGTTGTAGGCCTCAGTCTTGCCCTATGTAAACAAAAATGCAATCACGGGAAGAATGGTGGTCTTCAGTTACTTAAGTTAATGTCCCCCTACCCTAAATTCAGCTGCAAGTATTACGCACTTTTATCACTGTTCCCCTATCAGCTGTGATATAAAGTGAGGGTAGTATCTACTTCACTGTGGTGTTGTGAGGCTAAATTAATTTTGAGATCCATAGTTGAAAGGTGATTAAAGATCATCTAGAAATGGCGGTGGGTGAGGACTTTGTTTCACTGCAAGGGGTGCAAATTCATTTCATAGTTAAGGATACACATACTGGAATCCTTCCCCACATGCTATTGCCATATGTGTAGTGCAGTGCTTTGCTCTTCCTCCACCTCCAAAAGTGATCTTTGGTTTTGGATCTCTTCAATAGGTGACTGTAGCCATGCCTGCTACCAGTTACAACAAAAGTTTTGTATTGACCAGATATCTTTCATATATGGTATCATTATATAAACTAACTGAAAAGCAATGTTTCTGTAACGGGTCACTAGTAATATAAAAATTATACTAAAAATGCATCCTTTGAAACACTTGCCACGTTGACAGAATTAAAACCACTGTTCATTATTTATACTTGGATTTTGTGTTTTACTTTTGGTACTGCTCTTTATGGAATGTCCCTCGATCTTGGAAAATGAAAATTGACTAATCACACTCATTTTGGTTTAATGAGTTTTTTACTTTTTGGTTCTCAAGTAGCAAAATGCTACTGTTGATTCAGTTAATACTCCAGGAGAATAAAACTTTTCATGGAGAATTTCTGAAACTGAACAGATTTCCTCTCTCTCTCTCTCTCTCTCTCTCTGCATGTTTATGCGCTACCCTACAATAACCTTAGAGCTGCTGCATCCCACCACACATGAGCTACCCTGCAAATGACCTTGTGGGTGCTCATTTGACAGTTTCTAGTTATCAGGGTAGATCTGAGCAGGTAAGTGTTTTCCTGCCAACAGTGTTCTGTTACCAAACTATATACATGCTGCTATTTTCTCTGAGAAATGATGTTAATACTTCTTTACTCATTCATAGGGCTGTAATGGAGATATCCTCCTGTTACCTACAGTATTACCTACAGTATTACCAAGCCTAAATGTTCAAAAATCCTGAATCAGGTCCCTAACTACCTCCTGATTTTAATTAAAGAGTGTTTCATTTGTATTTTTTTACTTGCCTTCTGGCTTTTGAGCTTTTTACAGTGCATTTGAGTCATGGTTTTGTTTCAAGCTTTTTCTCTGTAATCATGAAAGCTATTCATTTTATTGATTTTTTTTATATGACAGTAGAGATTCTCTTGTAATTACAAGACTCTAGAAGCATGTGAGACGCAGCATTGCCAACTATGACAATTTTATGATGAATCTCCTCTTATACTCAGATTGTAAGCACGAAGCAATATGTTTGTACAGTGCCTGGCACAGTGGGACATGGCACCAGGTGCTTAGGCATGTTGTGAAAAGGCCTTTAATGCAAGTTGTCCAGAGTAACAAGTCCAGTTCAGGCTTTTAAATAAAACTGTTTATGCAAGTCAGCAAAAATTGGAAACACACAGACTAGTACAAACTGGGTTGTTAAGGTTTAAATAACTGTGAGTGAGAAGGGGTCTTCAAGTCTCTGGCAAAGTAATCATAGAAATGTAGGGCTGGAGGGGACCTCAAAGTCATCAAGGCACACCCCCCGCAGTAAAGCAAGATCAGGTATCCCTAGACCCTCCCTGACAGGTATCTGTCAACCTGTTCTTAAAAATCTCCAATGACAGGGATTCCACAGCCTCCCTTGGAAGCCTATTCCAGTGCTTCACTACCCTTATAGTCACAAAGTTTTTCCTAATATCTAACCTAAATCTCCCTTGCTGCAGCTTAGGCCAAGAAGCAATGGGCTTATCTTCAGTGGACATGGAGACCAATTGATCACAGTCCTCTTTGTAACAGCTCCTAACTATTTGAAGACTATTAGGTCTGTCCTCAGCCTTTTTTTTCTGAAGACTAAACATGACCAGTTCTTTTTAACTTTTCCTCGTAAGTCAGATTTTCTAAATTTTTTGTTGTTGTTGTTGCTCTCCTCTGAACTCTCTCCAGTCCACATTTTTCCTAAAATGTGGTGCCCAGCATCAGACACAATACTCCAGCTGACACCTCACCAGAACTAAGTAGAGGAAGACCTCCCATATGACACTCTTGTCAATATACCCAAGAATGATTATTAGCCTTTTTTGCAACTGAATCATATTGTTGACTCATTCAGTTTGGGAACCAGTATAACCAGTATAACCCCCAGGTCCTTTTCAGCAGTATTTCCACCTAGCCATTCCCCATTTTGTAGCTGTGCATTTGATTTTTTTTTTCCTTTCTAAGTGCAATACTTTGCACTTGTCTTTACTGAATTTTATCTTGCTGATTTCAGACTATTCCTCCAATTCATTAAAGTGGTTTTCAAATTTTAATTCTGTCCTCTAAAGTGTTTGTTTGCAACCCCTCCCAGCTTGGTTTCATCTGCAAACTTTATAAGCATACTCTCTGCTCCATTATACATGCCATTAATGAAAATATGTTGGCATGACAATAAACTGAAAGATTAGAGAAATGGGAGGAAATGTTTATAGTTTAAAATAACTGAAATATGTGTTGATTGGTTAATGTTGACCAGCTGAGGTTGCTACCCCTTACTGCATATTGACTGTGTGGGTTGGCATGGTTACTAAATGTGAGGAGGAGGGATATGTGGACTGGAAGGTTCCCACTCCAACTGTCTCCTAGTAGCATAGTGTATTGCCACCCTTACTTCTGCACTGCTGCTGGTGTCAGCACTATCTTCAGAGCTGGGCGCCTGGCCAGCAGACACCGCTCTCCAGCAACCCAGCCCTGAAAACAAAAAAACAGAACCACTAAGTTACAAGAAATTTGTCACATATGGTCACATCACGTGATTAGGGGGGAAAAAATTCAACTGCAAAACGCTATAGAGAACAACACATCTTCCTGTACATTGTAAAAGGCGCCACTTCCTAGAACTTGTCTCTTATATCTGCTCTATCCAGCTGGTTTAATAGATTATTATTAGGGTTGAAAGAGACCTTAAGAGATCATCTAGTCCAACCCCCTGCTCAAAGCAGGACCAATCCCCAAATGGCCCCCTCAAGGATTGAGCTCACAACCCTGGGTTTAGCAGGCCAATGCTCAACCACTGAGCTATCCACCTGTTACAATGGCATGAGAAAGTATAATTTATAGATTTCCTTTCCTTCTTGCTGGTCTGTTACTGCAGAGTTAATATTTTAAAACAAACAAACATGATAAAGACTTATTTTATCCATTTTGGTTTTGTATATGTAATTTACTTCCTATTGTTTTACATCTAAAACAGCAGTATACTCTTTCACACATTCCTGTAAAATAGGATGGACGCTGCTTCATCTACTACAGGAATTTCTACTATCCATAGCTATCAACAGGACTCTTTTTGTTGCATTTTACATATCCATAGCTATGGAATTAAGTCTTGCAAGAAATTAAGGCTTAAACTATATTCACAATAACCAAACAGAACACAGAACATTGTTATAATTATATAATTTAGCAACTTCTGGGTTGGCTAAAAATATATAAACAAGTGCAAAAACTGTGCCATAAGGGATATAAATTTTGAACTTGGACATACATTGTCTGCTATTAAATAGTCTTTACAAAAATAATTTGATTAACCTAATCAGTATTGCAAAAGCTGATTCCAGTGCTTATTCTGAAGAAATTCTCTTTATTAGGAATTAATCTGTAGGGAAATTACTCCTGTGCAAACCCATACATTGTAGCTTTAACAGTATTGCACATCTGCAATGGCTGTCTGGGAATCAGCAAGAAAACATACTTTATCTCACAACACGTGCTATACATAGCCAACAGGAGTCTGACATATGTGATTTTATTTCAGGATACAAAGACTATATGGTAGAACATAGAATCACTTGTTATTCCTCATAACAGAAGCAAAACATCAAAATGTTTGTAGACAAATCAATACAACTATACAGCTGCTCTAAAACTCTGAACAGCTGAGCTATAGCAGGAGCTGGGGACAGATCTCGCAACCTTCATGAATTCAATGGACTTGGGTGCTGGGGGTGCGGCAGTTCCTCCTGGCTTGAAGTAGTAATAATACCTAAATACATGGTAATAGCTATCAGGACTTCCACTATAAAAATTGTTCCAGCACCTATGCAATGGGATTAATTTATGAGTAAGGACTCCTTGCAGAGTAAAGATTTCAGGATCAAATCTGTGGCTCCTGCTGATAGGTTTCTGAAGGCTCCCAAGAATAAAGTAAGGGAAAGAGAAAACCCAGGGAGAGAGAGAGGAGGAGATGGACCCATCTTGTGCTAGTGCAGAGAAGCTGAGAGTTAGCAGTCACTGATAAAATTGACTGTGATTTCAGGCATCTAATCTGAGGTGTATGTCTGAAATTATTTGTAAAATACACAATAACAATGAGTAACTCCTTGTCCCCTAACCTCTGCACTCATGTGGGGAAACTGACCTGGATGCACAGAGCACCTGGCACTGCTGCTCACTCCCCCTCCTTGAATGTTTCTGCCTGCCCCATCAGGGGGCTGGGAGGGGGAGAATGAGCAGCAACACCAGGTGCTCCGTGTGTTCAGGTCAGTTTCCCCACTTTGGCTACATAAGGGGAGGGCAGGAGAGCAGCTCCTGATGCTGCACAGCCCAGGTGGGGAATGTGACATGGATTCACAGAGCATGGGGCATTGCTGCTGGCTCCCACTGTCCCCTAAAGGGGTGTGGGGAACGTGTGGAGGGGGGAGCAAGCAGCAATGCCAGGCACTCTGTGCATCACTGCTTGCCCCCGAAAGTTCCTCCATGGGGAGGAAGCAGGAAGAAATCTGAGTGACCCCCATGCATTTCTCCTTCCCCTTCCCCCAAACTCTGCCCATATGCTTCACTCCCTGCTGTCAGACACTGCTGTGGGTCTTCCCCTGCTTGCTCAGAGCACACACCTCTGCACTGCATACAGTGGTCCCCTGACCACGGAGCTCTGGGCAGTTGCTCACAATGCTCACCCCTAAGCCCAGCAGCCCTGCTAGTGGTTTTCCACTTTTGGTGCACAGACCATGTCTAAGATTTCTGAAGGAGTCCGACCTCCATTTGAAATTGTTTAGAGGTCCACAAATGAGAAAAGGTTGAAAACCGCAGCTGTACAGCAGAAACGGTTTGTGCTGCCTTTAGCTAATGGAAGGGTTGGCAGGCTAAGGGGAAGGATTTCCCTATACCCTCTGGGTGTACACTCCCGCCCAGATTTCTCCAACTTCCCCCCGCACCCGTTGTCAACTAATTGTCTGCAGTGTTGCCAATTTAGTCATTGATTGGAAATTTGAATTGAAATCAAAACACTAATACATACTTTTAAAGCATATATAGCAGTGGTCACGAACCCGTAGATCACAATCACATGGTCAATCCTGGAGCCTCTGCCTGTTGATCGTAATCTCCAGCCGCTAAAAGTCTGGCAGTGCAGCAGGGCTAAGGTAGGCTTCCATTGGCCGAGAATGGGGAACTGCAGCCAACAGGAGCTGCGGGGCTGGTGCTTGCAGGCAGGAGCAGCGCGTGGACCCATGTGCTTCTCCCCTCAGGGGCCGCAGAGGTGTGCTGGCCACTTCTGGGAGCAGTGTGGGGCTGGGGCAAACAGGGAGCTTGCCTTAACCCCACTGCGCCACTGCTTGGCAGGAGCCTGCACCCAAGCCCTGCACCGCCTCCCAGAGCCAGTACCCCATGCCCCCTCCTGCACCCCAAATCCTTTCCCGTACCCTGCCCCAGCCCTGATCCTCCTCCCAGAGCCAGCACCTCATACCCCCTACTGAACCCCAACACTCTGCCCCAGAGCCGACACCCGTTCCTGCACTCCAACACTCTGCCCTGGCCTGGAGCCCCCTCCTGCACCCAAACTCCCTCCCAGAGCTTACACCCCTCACCCCTTCCTGCACTTCAACCCTCTGCTCCAGGCTCAGCTTGAAGCCCCCTCCCACAATCTGCACCCCTCAGCCCGAGCCCAGAGCCTGTACCTCCCAAACCCCAACCCTCTGCCCCAGTGAAAGTAGGTGAGGGTGGGGGAAAGTGAGTGACGGAGGGATTGGGGGATGGAATGAGCAGGGTGAGGCTTTGGGGAAGAGGCGGGGCTTTGGGGAAGGGATAGGGTAGATCTTGGGTTGCACTTAAAATTCAAAATGTGATCTTGTGTGTAAAAAGGTTGGAGACTACTGATATACAGTATATGATAAAATACTTGTACCTGAAAAAGTGTAATATGTTTGAAAGGTATGAACAAATACTAGCTTCCTTACACAGCTGTTGTTGTTTTTTGACAATGTCGGTGCATTTGTTTTGGTGATGTTGGCCAACCTTATAATTTCAAATTATGATTTGTAAGCAAAGTCTGAATGAGCGGGGATGGGGCAGGGGTGAGGGGGCAAGGGCGGGGAGTGGAGGGAAGTCTTCAGGATCAGATTGTATTTACATGAACACATTTACTTTGCCTAGGTATCCAGCACAGAGCTCTGTTGCCCACATAATCAATTTTGGCTGGTGTTGGGTTACAAATCACTTTAGTATTGAATGTGGGGGTAATGAAATGTTGTTATCTTTATTGTATGAGTAAAGGGCAGCAGAACTGTACCTAGCCTGTCATGATTAAGGGGGGTCAGCCTCGGTGCTTAATTTTTGCCAAGTCTGAGCCGCCGGCACATCTAGGCTTGGCAGTTCATAGACCTGGGACCTCTGGGCTTGCCACATTGGTTATGAAAGTAAAAAACTTGCTCAAGCCCTGGCACCTAATAGCTTGAGCCCTGGCACCTCTTTCATTACAAATTAAGCACTGGTCACCCTCAACTGAACTGCATTCACTAAGCAAGGGGTTTGGATGGCAGATCCCAGTGGAGAGAGAGAGAGGGTAGGGACAGGTGTTTTGCTTGGTGGTGTGAGCTCTGCCTAAGAGTCACATGCATTATTTGACCTGCCCCCATCCCCAGTTTAAAGATAGGGCTGATTAGGCTCCACTGAGAGTTTTTTGTTTTAAGTGACCACTAGAGCTGAAATCACTAATAATTAGGTCTAAGTGCTTAGACCTGCTGCAGGACAGCATTTCTGTGGAAGACCCTGCCCAGCCTGCACTAGCAGTGAGGTTCCCCCAGAGAGCTGAAATCGCTGATTGCTGGGTGGAACCTCAGGAGACTGATTCATCAAGGTCACAGTGGCAGGCGCCAGAGAAGGTGATGGGGCAGGGTCATCGGTGATGGAGCAATGGAGTTAAATGAGCATGATGAGCAGCGGCCAGAGCGAGCAGTGAGTGGCTGGAGGAACGAGCAAGGTGCCTTCAACCCCCCACCTGCCAGAGTGGGAGGTGAAATCATGCAAAAGCACCTCTGAACTCTGGGTCTCCATTGAACAAGGACAACAACTATATATGGGGGGCAGTGGAGGGAGAAGGGAGAGGCATGTTAAAAGAACATTTATTTGTTGGACTATATTTTAGTGACTTTGCTCCAGAATACTACATTTGTGACTAGGAAACTTATATAAATATATATTTCCTAGAAAGCCAAGGTTTTCAGAATGCTTTATTTGACAAGATCAGGGTTTCTCAAACAAGGGTTGTGGGCCAATGGGGGCTGCTGAAGCAGCGGCCAGTAAGTCCCTCGGCCTGCACCACTTCCAGCAGCTCCCATTGGCCCAGAGCAGCAATCCGCGGCCAGCGGGAGCTGCGATCGGACAGGGCAGGTAAACACACTGGCCTGGCCCGCCAGGGGCTTTCCCTATACAAGCGGCGACCCCTGTTTGAGAAACCCTGGACAAGATCATTATCACATATCATCGCTGTCTCAAGAGGTCATTATCTTGGGGAGTTTCTGTACTAAATAGTTTTATTTTATTATATATTACAATTACTTTTTGCAAAAGAACCTAAGAATGGCCATACTAGGGTCAGAACAATGGTCCATCTAGCTCAGTTTCCTCTCTTCTGACAGTGGCCAATGCCAGGTGCTTCAAAGGGAATGAACAGTACAGGGCAAATATTGAGTGATTAATCCCGTCATCCACTCCCAGCTTCTGGCGAAAAGAGGCTATGGACACTCAAAGCATGTCGTTGCATCCCTGCCCATCCTGCTAATAGCCATTGATGGACCTATCCTCCATGAACTTATCTAGTTCTTTTTTGAACCCCGTTATAGTTTTGGCTTCCACAACATCCCCGGGCAATAAGTTCCACAGGTTGACTGTGTGTTGTGTGAAGAAGTATTTCCTTTTATTTATTTTAAACCTGCTGCCTATGAATTTAATTGGGTGACCCTTAGTTCTTGTGTTATGTGAAGTAGTAAATAACACTTTCTTGTTCACTTTCTCCAGATCAGTCAAGTGTTAGAAGAAGGAGCAGGCTGATCCAGAGACGGATTTGAGTTCGGGCTTCTTTATTGTGATACTTTTTCCTCTCAATCCAATTGTCAAGTAAGCACTGGATTAGTTACAGCACACTCTTTTTATTTAAGTTAGTATGTAAATGCCTACATCTGTTACAACCCCCCAAAACCCTTATTAAGTAATAGAAACACCCATACTATGATTATATCCACCCCTATTGACTGATTACAGCATACGCTTATTATACACATTTTTTACCTTGAAAATACATTTCTTTGCAGTAATTGGTTGCCAAACGTTCCCTTAATCAACAGTTCTCTGGGGAGGGAGGAAGGGGCAGTGAGCAGTTCTCATTTATGTAGCTGGGAAAGGAAGGGTTGGGGAGATAACAGTTCTTTACACAAAGGTATCCTTTAGACAACTACATTCCTTATGCAGCTGCAACATTTATTTATCCCCAACAAGCTGAATGGGAGGGTGAGGGATGACACTTATCTATCAAGTGAAGAAACAGTGCCCACCTGTGCCTCTACTTCCTAATACCATACCAGCACATCAGCAGTCTCCCTGGTCTCTACTTAACCCTTACATATCCCAACATCAAGATTTTATAGATCTCTATCATATCCCCTCTTAGTGGTCTCTTTTCCAAGCTGAAAGTCCCAGTCTTTTTAATCTCGCCTCATATAGAAGCTGTTCCATACCCCTAATCATGTTAGTTACTCTTCTCTGTAACTTTTCCTACTCTAATACATCTTTTTTGAGACGGGGCAACCAGAACTGCATGCAGTATTCAAGATGTGGGCCTATCATGGATTTATATAGTAAAGGTGGAGGAGCTTGGTTTGCCAGACTGATCAGCAAACCAGTGCTGACAACCTATGTGAAAAGGCTGCAAAACACCAAGCCTCTGGACTACATAGACTTTATAAGCCAGTCACTGTCAAAGCCAATTTTAGAAATACTTTATGAGCTTGTTAAGAATGCTGGAGAGACAACACAGTTTATTCAAACAAACATGGCTGTCACATCGTACTTTCTATTTAAGCGAAAGATACCAAACACTACAAACTGGAGGCTAATGTTAAGTGTATTGTCACTTGTTAGTTGGACACTGGTTCTGACCAAGCCCAGCAAATGCTCACTATCTTTCTGCAAGAAACTCAACGGACTGGTTAGAAGCATGTAGTGCAACAGTGAAAGACTCACCAGTTAAAAAAGTGAAGAACTCTGTCACCACATTCAGAAAATGTGCAGACATGGCTGACGAATGCACCGATGCAAACTGGCATCAAGTATTAAGTCACTGCGTACATTATCTTGATGTCAGTGACAGGCCAGTATATGCATTTCTAGATGATCAGGTTATAGATGACACATTGGTTGCATCTGTGACAACCCACATCTTAAGAGTTAAATGCTTGTAAACTGAACCCCAGACAGATGGCTGCTTGTGAATTTGAGTTTCAAACTACTCTGGAAGACACAGTGGAGTAAAAGCTTTGCTCACAGAAAAATGTAACCCTAATCTCTCCTATACACACTGCAGAGGCCATCTACTCCAGCCAACACTAGTATGAGCTGCAGAATCTTCAAAAGACATTAAAAAAACATATTTAATTTCTTCATATACTCTTTTTTTCAGCAAGAGTCCAAAAGGGCTGAACATCTTGGAAAAAATAGAAGATACGCTGGGGCTAAAGTTCAAATGAGTCCAACCTAAGAAAACCCGCTGGCCTTCTCATAAGTGATCCTTGGCTGTCGTCTTAAAATTACTGCAACCATTATTATTGGCTTTGGAAAGTATCTATCGAGTAGTGAGGCTGGTGGACTACTTTTGCTACTACATTCAGGGTACATGTACACTTACCGTGGATCGACACTGTGGTGATTGATCCATTGGCAGTCGATTTAGTGGGTCTAGTGAAGACCTGCTAAAATGCCTGCAGATTGCTCTCCCATCGATTCCAGTACTCTATTGGAATGAGAAACATAACGTAAGTTGACAGGAGAGTTTCTCTTGTCGACCCAGTGCAATGTAGACACCGTAATAAGTCGACCTAAGCTGCATCGGCTCCAGCTATGTTATTCATATATATGGAGCTGCATAAGTTAGGTTGACTTAACCCTGTACTGTAAACCTGCCCTTAGAAAGGACAATTGTCATTCTCTCTCTTGAAAGTCTACTGTTGAAAACACTGGGGTCATTAAACAATGCCATCCAGGCATCCGCTACAACAGTAGTAGGTCTTTGTCCAGTAATAGAAGTTACACTTGGATCAATCAGAGAGAGACAGCTATTGAAAACATACTGGAAGAAGCAAAGACTTCAGTTCAGAAACTGACTAATTAAAGCACTTATATTGATTCCTTAAGTGAAGAGGACAAGAAACATTTGTTGAGCCAGCTGAAAAAGTACACAGACTTGATTCTTATAAACCTACAATAGCAACCTTTGGATTCTAGTGACTCTTTACATAGCTTTTGCAGATGCCTGTCTTATAAAACACTGCCAGTTTCATGGAGTGGGAGATTACCAGCAATGGGGCTGCTATATGATAAGGAAGAATAAAGAATTTGAACACAGAGTTGAATATCATACAACAAACAAATGAAGATTTGACTTCAGCTTTTTCTTTATCATCCCTAGTGGTTCAGCCCAGGGCCGGCTTTAGGCTTATTCCACCAATTCTCCCGAACTGGGCCCCGCGCCTAAGAGGGCCCCGTACCCAGTGAAAATCCCTTCCCTGGCTAGAGGCATCTTTTTAATTTTTACTCACCTGGCGGCACTTCAGGTCTTTGGCGGCACTTCAGCGGCAGGTCCTTCAGTGCCGCTGAAGACCTGGAGCGAGTGAAGGACCCACCGCCGAAAACTCGGAGCACCGCCCGGTGAATACAAGCCCCACGTGTTTTTTTACTTTTTTTTTTTTTAAGTCATCCCTGCCGGGCCCCATCGAAACTGTTCAAATTGGGCCCTGCACTTCCTAAAGCCGGCCCTGGTTCAGCCCAAACTTTGTATTATGTTTCCTATGATGAAAGAAGTAGGAATTTATCTCTTGCTACTCCCAGTCCCAATAGCTACAATTCAGCATCCTTTTTCCTCATTACTTATAATTTTGTGTTCTGAAAGGAGAGACTTTTTGCCTGATCATGAGCATATCATGGAGGACTGGAAGTACTGGACACATGAGAAGCCCCCAACGCTGAATGTCCTGCATTTGATAAGTTCGTTAATAGAGTTGTGCAAAAGTACAAGAAACCAAGAAAGATGTAGCTCTAGTGCTTCATAGGAGGCTTGGCTTTGTGTGCTGATTTTAAAACATGAGTTAAACCTAATAAAATGCCCCTGTTATATTTTTCAGCTTTTACTAGGGTGCCATAAAGCGCACCTTTGCCCTCATGATCTGACCCTTCATCAGCTGCCAGTGCCACTCCCCCCCCCCCCCCGTAGATTGAAACACCCCCACCTAGTTTCAGTTCCTGGGGAAAACTGCCACTAACCAGACTCCTCCACCCGTGGCCTCTGCCCACCTTCTCACGGTGATCAAGTGGCCCACGACACTCTCTTGTCACGCCCCGCCGGCAGCTACTCCCAAGCGGCTCAGGCGCGGGGAGACGTGGATACTGCCAGGCGAGCCCCGGCTCTGCTGCATGGTCTCCGGGCCGCCCTGGCTCAGAAGTGCTGTTCCTCCTTCCACGCCGCACGGGGGCGCCCCAGGCGGGGTGGGCTTCTCGGGGACGCCGCTCTCTGAGGCAGCGCCGCTCGTTGTCACTCCCAGGCAGCGGCGAGAGGGACGGGCGGCTGCAGCCGCAAGGGCTGCCGGTCCAGAGGCGGCGCGGGGGTGGCCGGGGGCCCGGACCTAAGATGGCGGCGGCGTTGGTGGGGAGGAGGCGGGGTTGGCGGCCGCGGACGTGCGGGCTGTCGCGGGGTGCGGGCGGGACGCGGCTCTGGCCGGGCTCGCAGGGCGGATAGAGCGGGGCCAGCGCGGCGGAGCGGGGCCGCTATGGGCTCCCAGGCGCTGCAGATCCTGCGCCAGGGCGTGTGGGCGGCGCTAAGCGGTGGTTGGTACCAGGACCCGCACCAGGGCGCCGGGGTCAACGCGCTGCACCTGTATCTGTGGCTCTTCCTGCTGGGCTTCCCCTTCACACTCTACATGGTGAGTGCGGCACCCACCCCTCCGTGCTCGCGTGCGGGGCCCTGGCTGCGTGTGCGTGGGGCGCTCCCCTCTGTCAGGGCTCCCACCCCACCCCACCCCGGGGGCCGGGGCCTGGGGCCTGCTCCTGCTCCCTCTGGGCTGAATCCGAGCGGAAGCCTTGTGAATACCCCAGCGGGTGCCTGGGGGTGGACGGCCCCGCCCTGCCAACTCCTGCGGGGCCCTTGTTGTTTAATTTCATTTATGGTTAAAAGCTCGGGGGAGAAGAAGAAGAGACGAGAGAGACCACGTGGATTTACTGTAAACTTCTTGCTTTTCCTGTGGTACCCAGAGCCAGCGAGGTGCCCTCCTGTGCCAGCTTGGGCAATAAGGGCCTGAGTTTCCTATAGCTACCATAGAAATGTCAAAGATGAGACAGAGTCTTTAGACTTGTAATGCACATCTGAATTGGTTTAAACAGATGGTTGCTGTTATAATGGCTTAGAATAAAAGTTTCATATATTGTAAATTCCCACAATTATAGAGCAGCAGACTGGGACTAAGGAAGCCTGGCTTCTGTTCCTGGGTCAGCTTCTGGCCTGCTGTGGGAGACCTTGGGCAAGTCACTTCACCTCCCTGTGTCATAGTGTTCCCCATCTGGAAAATGGGAATAACATGGCTTATTTCCTTGTTAAAGTACTTTGAGTAAAAGTGCTGTATAAGACCATGGTGGTGGTGGTATTATTATTTTATTTTCACATAAACATTTGCTTGCAGTCTGTGTCCCCAGGAACCTTTGGATGAGACCTTGACCATAGTTTTGTGTGGTCTAATTGCAAAGATTCTGTGGCTCATCTCTTAAAATTAGAGGATAAGATCATAGTCTAAAGGTCCATTCATGTATTGTGTGCACTGTGTGCTGTCTGCTCTCCTGTCTTGACTGTGTTGTAATAGTAAGGGAAGGCATTCTTATGCCTTGCAGCTTGTAAGGTACTTTGGGATCTTCGGGGGGTGGAATAGGTGCTGTAGGAATATAATCTGCTGTTAAAGGTACCTTTCGATTTAGCATCTTGTTTTGATTTTAGGTTTTTTAAAAAGACTAACTTTAAACCCAAAAGCTCCTCTTAATTTTGATGATCCTTTGTGGGTTCCCCCTTGCCTTCCATTGGAAAAAAAAAACCTTTCTGTATGTTAATATGTTGTGTTTGGATTGTGGGAAGGAGGGCAGGCAGTGTGTAGCTTCCCATTGTACATTACTCACCACTTTATCTTTTAGCATCAAATTCTGACTTGCATGTCATCTGTGAAACAAATTAATATTTCAGCTCATGGATTTCTCAGCAGTTGTACAGTGTGATCACTTAGGTGTGACGTGATTGATCTCTGGCACAGTCAGATCTAATCTGCAAGTGTGGGAAATCAAGATGCTTTGACAACTTAAAGCAGAAGCTGATTTGTGAAAAATTTATGCAGATTAGTGAATGAGTCCTCAGGGTAAAAAACCCTGTGTGAGTTTGTAAGGGCAGGAGAACTAGAGGTCATAGGTCAGGCTGCTAGATTACCTGCCCTTTTGTATTTCGGTGTTCTTTGGAAAACGAAAATGGCTTTGCACATTATTGAAAAATAATACATTCCTGGCAAGGAAACAAGAGGCTGTTAATTAACAGCTGCCTCTCTTTTAAAAATAAAAAACAAAAACCCAAAAATCTACAGTGTGTGTAATAGATGAGCAGTCTAATCCAGTTTACAACTAAATGGATGCTATATTGGGAATCTCTTTTCATATAAAGGCAGGAAGATCCTTTCGGAGTCTTCTGTTGAGATGCAGCTTGTTGGAGTTTGTTCTGTCCTTCATTTTTATGGTAATTTCCTATATCCAGTCATGCTTGACAAAATAGCTTATTTAATTAGTAGCACCCCTAGTGCTTGCCATAAACAGTTTAACAAACAGCAAGATGTCCATTCAGGAAACTCCTTCGGAAAGAATCTTCTCTATCCTTTTCTGATAACTGATGAAATTGGAGTAACTTGAATCTTGTGCAGCTTTTGCAGCAGGAGTTGGTGCTTTAGGGGTCTTTGTCTTGAGTGAAACTTTAAGCACTATTTCTGCCTATCTATGTGCTTTGATACAGAAGGAAAAAGGCAAAAAACAAGCTGTTTCTTCTTGAGGTAATTAGAAAAAAAATTCTCCATTGCCCTGGACAAGCAAAAGATGCAACAACAACATGCCAAATGCTCCAAGAATAAGTAGGAAGATTAGTCACAAGTTAACGCAGATTGAATCATATTTGGCTGTTTTCCCTTTTCCACCCTTTGCTGTTTTTAAGTGTTGTCTAGACATAAACTAAACAGACAGAATGACTATGGTCATCTTATTCCTGAATGTCTCCTTTATTTTTTATTTTTTTAACATCATTTACTGTTGGTATTCTGGAACTGTATCTTTGCAGGAATTGCACAGTTAAGCAACATTTGTTAAATATCCCTGGAGGAAGCCAGGTTTTTGTTTTGTTTTTGTTCTTGTTTTTGTTTGTTTGGAGTGTGGCTTATAACTGTGTGTAGGAGAGGATTTCTAAACTAGCTTCAAAGTAGTTTTTGCTGACAAACAGCCTGTTATTTTTAAAACAAAGATGTCAAATGCTGGGAGATCTTATTACATTTAACTTTGTAAAACATGATGTATTTTCCCACAGCAGGAAATTCTAGGAACAAATTCCCACTTGTTTTTGCTTCATTAGGGTAGCAACGGTTGGGACTTATTTCTAAAATATCCTGTGGTAGGAAGGCCACAAAGTCCCTTCAGTGCTTTGCTTGTAGCAAGCTCTCTGAGGGTAAAGGTGACTTAAGTTTTTATAATCAAGTTACATTCAATTGTAACTCAGTTTTTAGGCAAGAAATACTTTATTTGAGCTGATGCACCTTGTCCTTCAAACTAGTATGTTCAAATATACCTCCATTGTCTAAAGATGTAGTTTGTTGTACCAAAAGTCGGTGAGAGTGTTTCGGTGGCTTTAGCAGCAGCTGTTGATATATTCTGTTCCCAGAGATGTACACTCAATGATCAATACACATACAGAGGAAAACACAACCATGTTAATTTCAACTCTGTTAGATTCCTGCTCTTCAATCCAAGTATATAGGGCCATTGACCCATGCTCCCTCCTGAAGACACCACATGAGGCAGGAACCTTCACCTACTGGAGTAGGGAGGCTGGTAGGGGGCAAAGAGGGCTGGGCTGGGCTCCCTAGCATCCCACCTCCTTCACCCTCTCCCCCAGGGCACCAGAGACAGGAGCTCCTCAGATTCCCTGACAGGTGGAAACAGTGGAGCTGTGCCACTGCAGGATTTTAAATGTATACAAGCTCTGAGGCACAGGAAGGGGAAGTGACTTGTCACAGCATCATCTAGCAGGATATGCCAGAGCCAGGAGTAGAACCCAAGTCTCTTGAAATAACTCTTATATAAATGCCAACTGTTATTCCAGTAAGTGTAGTATTCAAATCACTTCCCATGTTATTTTAAACTTACCACTCCCCCATACAAAACAAAACAAAACATCACTCAGAAATGAAATAGGGTGAAATCCTGGCTTTCCTGGAGAGTCTTGCCACTTACTTCATTGGAGCCATTATTCTAAGCGTGGAACATGTTTATGGAATATGTCCATATCTGTAATGGCAAGATCTCTTTAGATATCTAGAATCGATATAATAGCTGGTCATACGTTGGTCACTTAAATGTAATTCAGTGTAGAAGTGTGAAGACCTTTTTAGACAAATAGGTATGGTTCCATGATTACAGCCAGGAAGCCTAGGCACTGGAGTGCATTTCAATGAGATGTTTTCCCTGTGACTTTGTGCTTGCTTTCTCTAAGTGGCACTTCGTGATTTGTTGTTGTTGTTGTTCCCAACTAGATTTAGTTTTTCAGAAAATCCCATTATACCTACTCTTTATTGTAACTTAATAGTTGAGGTCATAAATGCATTATACAAAAAGAGCTAGATAAATTCATGGAGGATAGGTCCATCAATGGCTATTAGCCAGGGTGGCAAGGATGATCTCCTTATCCTCTGTTTGCCAGAAGCTGGGAATGGGTGACAGGGAATGGATCACTTGATGATTACCTGTTCTGTTCATTCCCTCTGAGGCGCCTGGCATTGGCCACTGTCAGAGGACAGGATACTGGGCTAGATGGACCTTTGGTCTGACCCAGTTTGGCCATTCTTATACTTAGAGGATGTCTTCTCAGATTTTGAGAAATGCAAGTCAAAAACCTGGAATTATCTTGGGCTCAGGCCCAGCTTTTTTTAGTGCTTCATTCTCAGCCTTCTGTCTAAGAGGGGTGAAAACATTATCTATTCTTTAAGCTTTGAATAAAACTGACAACTAGATGCAGCATACAAAGTGTGGGACCTTGCTTCTTGCAATTAATATTATTGCAGTGTCTTGTTCTACAGGCTTTCTAAAAACATTCACTATTGACTCCAATTTGGCCAAACTTTAACTCAAACTGTAGCACTCAGCATATTACTGCAGAGGAAATGTCATAAACTTCCTCTTAAATCTCTTAGTACACCCAAATGCTTCAAAGTCAGAAGTTCTTAAACAAATATTTTTTCAGTTTGGATTGCCTGAAGCCCCAGTATTGGCCGTTCCAAAACGGAGGTAGAAAACTTTATGGAGAGTTAAGCACCCCAAATTTGCATATTGTGTCTAGCTAGTATTAAAATATAAAACAAATTTTTGCTGAGTTGAATTAATTCATAAATTTAAAAAGCTCTTCTCCACCCTACATCTAATGAACAAGCAGTTCTTGCATTTTGTCTACTTTATCTTTTCATGTATATCCTACCAACAATTAGTCCCTTTAAGAGGCAAGTCAGTTTCTAGTACAGGCTTATGATTTTTATCTGTACCACATACTAGAGCTACAAAAATATTGTAGAATAAGAGAGAGGTGTAACAAACTAATGAACAGGATTTCTCTGAGGTTTAAAATGAGATTTATACAAAAGAGGCAGAGTGACAAAAGCTAATAAAACTAATCTAACCACTCTTAAGTAACACCTTTGTTTCAGTCACAGGTGAGAGAGAGGGCTAGTCTACACTGGCAATTTTCAGAGCTTCAAGTTTCTCGCTTGGGTATGAACAATCCCATTCCCTCAAGCGCAGTAAGTTTCAGCGCTAGAGCTGCGCCGCAACCACGCAAGACACATTAAAGCACTGCCGCAGCAGCGCTTTAGCATTGCCAGTGTAGACAAGCACTTAGTTGTGAAGTCATTGTTAGACTTCACCAAAATTTGTTCTTGTTATAGGACCATAATGAATTAAACCCAGCTGGTAGTCTTCTCAGGAAAAGCCCAGGATTAGAATTAAAATTTGTATTAAAGTTAATGTTTAAAATCAAATTTACACAAGTTAAGAGGGAAGGTACTGTACATCTGGGGTCAGGCTTGGGTTATGAGGGATTACAAATATCGATTACAAGGTTCACGAGATACATACATAGCACATAACCAACATAGTCCCAGATTGGGGTGCAGGAGTTTTTAAAATGCCAGTGGATAAGTGGGCTCAGGTACGCTTCTCGTGGAATGTATTTAGAGTCCAAGTCAGTATTGGTGTAGCACATAAGTACATGGGTGGGGTGTGTCCCTTGGTTCGTCAGGGAAGGAAGGAAGTGGGTTATTTCCCAGACCGGCAGTCTCGATTACTCAACCTGGTACTGGCGGTGTCCCATGATGTGCTCTGTGTGTATGCCTCTGGATCACCTGGTCGTGTCGGACACCATGAGCTGTCTCATGAGCCAGCTGTAATGTTGACCAGCTCTGCATGCTCTCAGCACCGGCTCGTTGTGCGGGTCCCACGCACCCAGGGCTCCCATGGCTAGGGCGTGGATCTGGTCCTCATAGCCCTAGGCTCTCAGGGTGTCGGCCAGTGGGGTGTATTTCAGCACCTTCCTAGCTCGGGCCTCATGGAAGGCCAGTGACGCATTTTCAAATGGTACCGTGACATCCACCATGAAGATCTTCTTTTCCATGTCGGTCACAACGCTATCAGGTCACAGACAGCTGTCCGTTCCGGGGATAGTACATGTGCTTGTAGGTCAAGATGAAGTTGCAAAATTGTGAGTGTGAGATCTGTGTAGGAAGGCTCATGCAATGCTTGTCTCCATCAAGCATGGCTTTAACCAGTATAATGCATTTTTATGAGCACTGCTGTTCAAACTTGAAGAATTGCTATGCAATGTAATAGTTATGAGATAAAGGATATCTGTGATGATTGGATTCTGTCAATCTGAAATAGACAATGTTAGTTATCACATTTGGTCATGAAGCACAAACTTTTTGTCTTCACCTCATTGCAAATCTATAGCTTTCTTCCTTGGCTAAATGTGCTTAATCCAGTGGTCTCTGTTCCTGAGAAACCTTAAGTTAGTTGCCATACAGAGGCAGAAAAATGGCCCATCTAGTCTAGCATTCTGTCTCTGACAATGGCCAGTGCCAGATGCTTCAGAGGGAATGAACAGAAGAAGACAATTTTGAGTGATCCATCCTCTGCCATCCAGTCCCACCTTCTGGCAGTTTGGCATTTATGAACAGTTGGAGCATGGGGTTGCACCTCTGATCATCTTGGCTATTGGCAAATAGGTACATAAACTGATCTATTTTTTTTAACCCAGTTATACTATTGGCCTTTGCAACATGGCAATGGCAACAGATTTCACAGGCTGACTGTGTTGTGTGGAAAAAGTACTTCCTTTTGTTTTTTTTAAAACCTGCTACCTATTAATTTCACGGGTGACCCCTAGTTCTTGTTTTATGTGTAGGGGTTACGTAGTACTTGCTTATTCACTTAATGCATACCATTCATGATTTTATAGACCTATCATATTTTCCTCCCTCCCCCTATAGTTAGCTCTTTTCTAAGCTGATCGGTCCCAGTCTTTTTAGTCTCTCCTAATTATTTTCATTGCCTTTCTGCGCACCTTTTCCAATTCTGATTTATCTTTTTGTGATGGGGCAACCAGAACTGTACCCAGTTTTCAAGGTGTGTGAGTACCATGGATTTTTATAATGGCATTACAATATTTTCTGTCTTATTATCTATCCCTTTCCTAATGGCTGCTAATATGAACCAATAACTTGTCCTCTAATTCAAAGTAGAAAATGAAATGTATTTCCCTGTGGATCCTGCTTCTAAGATTTGTTTGGTTGATCTTTACAGGCCTGCTTTACCAGAAGTATATTTAAGGCTAGCACAGGCACAATTATTTTTTTTTTCCCCCCAGGGCTTCAAGAATCTAGCTCAAAAGTCAGATGTATTGGCTTTGCAAATCTATTTTTATAAGCAGTCTTTTTCTAACTGAACAAAATCACTGAATTCCATGGCATGGGTTAACTAATCAATCGATTATGATAGTGACGTGTTAGTGATTATGATAGCAGCTTAGTTAAAGTATTTTCTGGATAAATTTATTGAAAACACTTAGTTTTAGGCCAAGACATTAAAATTTAAGTTAGTTCTTTCTCTTACCTCCCCTCTCTCCCCCTCAAACAACCCCCCTCCCCCAATTTTGAACTTCTACCTAAGTTAGTCTGCTCCAGACAAGTTGAAAATATTTTAAGTTAGTAAATCAATTTCATGGTAAAATTTTCTTTTTGACCTGTTTGTTTTGTTTGCAAACATTCAAAGCAAGATTATCAACCACACCTCTAACTCCTGTCTTGCTCTAATTAGGACCTGTTGATGCTTGCAGTTACTATTTAAAGTTCTTGTGGCATCATCACTACCAACATGTATGTAAATAGGAAAAGTTTGTATCTATTCCCTTGACTAATTACTTACTGGTAGGAAGTTCCTAACTCCTCTGCTGATTTCAGCCCCTCTTACTGCTGCTGAAGTTCTACTGGGTCTGTTAAAGATTTAAAGAGCTTCAGCCAGAGCAACAAGACAAGTTAGAAGTCAAAAACTGGGAGGTGAGGAAATACAAGTTACAGAATAACAAGCAAAAGTAACTCTCCAGAGAGGTGAAGGTTGGAAGTGCTGCCGAAGCTGTGATGTATTTCCACTGCAGAGGTATTCTCCTCTCTCTCGTCTCTTTTGAGCATGCTTTAAAAAGTGGTTATCAGGTTGTGCCAGGACTTCTACCAGCCTCTTATGTTAGACACGGCCTTGAGAGATGGGGTTAAATCTAGAGGAACACCTTTGCTCCTTCAATTAGAGTCAGAGTTCCCTGAGACCTTCTATTGGTCTTTCAGCAAAACCTGGCAAGATCAGCTCTCACTTTTCATCCTTAAGTTGGAATAAGTTGGGGGGGGGGGAGTCAGGCTCTTTTACACATCAAAATTAAGTGTGTGGTGGTGGTGTGGTGTGAAAAATCCTTTCCAGGTCACCTTTGTTGTGTTTCCACTTCCTTCTGGACATGTGTAGCTGTTCCAGCACAAATGTTCCTTGAACCATGAAGTCTTGCAGGTTAATTTCTAGTAAAGCGTAGGTGTCAAGTCTGTATGATATAAACAATCTTTCTGCTTAGGCAGGAAAACCTGTTAGGCTGCCATGATACTGGTGTCTAGCATGTGGGAGTAGCTGTTGTGTTCTGACTTGATTTGTCAACTTATCTAAACAGGATCTTTTTCCTCCTCCCTCACCCCACTCCCAAAACTCTTTCCACACTTCACTTGGGGTCACTCATTTTCATTGACTCTAAAGCAAATTGATCATGAGACCTTGCTGCCCAGTCATCTGGACAGTGGACATGGCAACGGTGGGCAAACTTTTTGGCCTGAGGGCCGCATGGGGGTTCCAAAACTGTATGGAGGGCCAGGCAGGGAAGGCTGTGCCTCCCCAAACAGTCTGGTCCTGCCTCCTATCTGCCCCCTCCCACTTCCTGCCTCCTGACTGCCCTCCTCAGAACCCCCAACCTATCCAAGCCCCCCTGCTTCTTGTCCCCTGACCCCTCTCCACCCCAACTACCCCTGTCATAAACGGATAGTTAAGAGTTAATGGAACAGAAGTACTTCATGTCTCTTTTGCCTGGAAAGGATTAACAAGATCAGTGAGCCAGGCTGTCACCTGACCAGAGGACCAATCAGAGGACAGGATACTTTCAAATCTTGAGGGAGGGAAGTTTGTGTGTGTGCTGTTAGTTTTTTGGTGGTTGTTCACTCTGGGGACTCAGAGGGACCAGACGTACAACCAGATTTCTCTCCAATCTCTCCAATACAGGCTCTTGTAAGTTCAGAATAGTGAGTACTAGGTAGATAGAGCGAGTTAGGCTTATGTTTGTTTTCTTTATTTGCAAATGTGTATTTGGCTGGGAGGCGTTCAAATGTGTATTTGGCTGGGAGGAGTTCAAATTTGTATTTTGCTGAAAGGATTTTAATTTGTACTTGTATACTTAGGCTGGGAGGGTATTCCCAGTATCTATAGCCCAAAGACCCTGTAACATATTCCATCTTAAATTTACAAAGATAATTTTTACCTTTGTTCTTTCTTTAATTAAAAGCGTTTCTTGTTTAAGAATGTGATTTTTTTTTTTTTTATTCTGGTGAGACCCCAGGGGACTGGGTCTGGATTCACCAGGGACTTGGTGGGAATAAAGGAGGGAAGGGGGGGAGAGAGGTTAATTTTCTCTCCGTGTTAGGATTACTTTCTCTCTCAGGGAGAGTCTGGGAGGGAGAGAGAGAAGGAGGAAGGGAGGTAAATTTTCCTCTCTGTTTAAAGATTCAAGGAGTTTGAATCACAGTAATCTTCCAGGGTAACCCAGGGAGGGGAAGCCTGGGAGAGACAACGGTGAGGGAAAGGGTTTACTTTCCTTGTGTTAAGATCCAGAGGGTCTGGGTCTTGGGGGTCCCCGGGCAAGGTTTTGGGGGAGGGGGGGACCAGAGTGTACCAGGCACTGTAATTCCTGGTTGGTGGCAGCACTACAGGTTCTAAGCTGGTAATTGAGCTTAGAGGAATTCATGCTGGTACCCCATCTTTTGGACGCTAAGGTTCAGAGTGGGGAATTATACCATGACAGCCCCCCTGGGACCTCACGCCCCCCAACCCCTGACAGGCCCCCCAGGACTCCCGTGCCTATCCAACCCCCTCATTCCCCCCCGAACCATGGCTCCCTGTCATCTGACTGCCCCCTGGAACCCCCTACCCTTTATCTAACCCTCCCACCCCATTACCATGCCACTCAGAGCACCAGGGTGGCAGCTGCGCCAGCCAGAGCCAACTGCGCTGTCGTGTTGCCCAGTAGGAGCTCGCAGCCCTGGCACCCAGAGCGCTAACGGTGCGGCGAGCTGAGGCTTCAGGAGAAAGCGGACAGCAGGGGAGGGGCGTGGGGCTAGCCTCCCTGGCCAGGAGCTCAAGAGCTGGGCATGACGGTCTGCTGTAGTTTGCCTGCCTCTGGGATATGGAGTCCCCACTCCATGTCTGCTCTTGGCACCCTGTAATTGATTCCCACCCAAGTCCCCTTTTCAGGTTTGAAAAAACTAGTTGAAACAAGTCTTACATGCTGATATCCTATGTGTGTCTTTTTTATATCAGTTTTGGGGAATGATGAAAGTGTACATGGCACAAATAAAATTCTGTTACTACAATCAATTTTATACTTGTTTGGTGATCTAGTCTTTAACATCTCTTGAATCCACTTCATTTTTTTTAATTTTCCTTTTGAAAGGCCCTTCCTTCTTCAATGGTGATAGTAGCAGTCTACTGTCCAGTGATAGCAGCTCTCTTCATTGTTCTGAAAATGGTGAACTACCGTTTGCACAGGGCATTGGATGAAGGAGAAATTGTGGAGAGGAATGCCAGTGAACATATGGACAGGGGTGCAAAAACTGAACAAGGCAATACTTCAACCAGGAGAACAGACAGCAATGGGCCCAGGTAAGAGAGCTTCATCTGTTTATATGGTCAAGGCTGATTCTGCATGCACTACTTACTTGTAACAGTAGTCCTCATCAGTCTGATAACCGGTAAATCAAGGTAATGTGAAAAAAACAACTGGGGATATTGGCTGTATCTGTAACTTTGGATGTTTCAGGAAGTCAAATGGCTTTTTAAAGTCAATCAGGAATAGGGTACCAGATGTCCTGATTTTATAGGGACAGTCCCAATTGTTGGGTCTCTTTCTTATATAGGCTCCTATTTATCCCCCCACCCACTGTCCTGATTTTTCACATTAGCTGTCTGGTCACCCTAATCAGAAACAACAGTTGCCTGGCATTTTGTGAATTTAAGGGTGGAGTTTAATATGTAACACCATATTCTCCACTTCCCATCTGGAAGATCCACAAGTTCTGTGCCTCTCATAGTGGCCCTGTTCCCAACTCCATGCAGAGAAACTTTTTTTTTTTCGCGGGGGGTGTGGAGGGGAACGACTGTGTTTTAAGTTTGCTCTTAACTGAAGTTCAAAGTAGTGATGGTGGTGCATCTCTTCAGAGATAGCATCACACTGTAGCTTTCTAGTTTAATAATATTTCCAAAAATCACCTCCTTTCAGATAGAGTTCAATGTTTAACGGATTTCCTACAACAGTGGATTCTAGATGGCTATAAGGGTATTTAATCAAATGGAAATTTTGGCTAAGGTTCTGATTCTGCAAGTACCTTCTAATGATGATTATACTGAAATGATGTAATGGTCAGGTCATGACTGACAATATTTGGTGTTACGTTACAACTTACAAACATTGGCTAGCTAACCTTCACAACCTCCTTTACAGTTGGTAGGAATTATCCCCTTTCTACAGATATTTGGGATTGGCACATGGGGAGGGGAACTACTTGGTCAAGTAGTAAGTGACTTGGCCTAGACTAAAAATATCTGGTATTCTTTGATTTAGTGTGCCAAATCAGACCCCTCTACTCATGTGCCCTTTGTTTAAAAGGACAAAATACAATCCAAAAACCACTCTTAATACTTCAAAAATTAACATGCTCTGACCTCCTTCCTTCTAAAGTTTGTAGCTGGTTTTTGCAGACTGGCCCTTTGAGGTGCCTGCTGAATACTGTTTGCTGAAGGTGAGCATGTAGAAAGAAGCCTGTCAATCGGGCCGTATATTTGGTGACAACAGCAGTTTACATCCTGTTTCCATTCAGAAACTAGAACTTAGAGCAAAAAGGGTTTTAAAATTCTGACTTAACTTCTTTGTGTGTTTGTATCTGTAGCTAATTAACTGCAGGGTCTGTCTTTTATGGGGTGCAGATGAATCATGAAATCCTTTTGAACACCCCTTGTAAATCTGAAACTTGTTTAAAAAAATTTCTGACATAATACTCTTCAGCATAAATCAGTATGAAACACTTGCTTTTTTGAAAAAGCTTTTATTCTTTGGAGATAATTGGTCAAGGAGGCCACACACGACATTGCGTAGACTGTGCATGTAGTCACAGAGACAGTAGTAGAAGAGTACTAACTAATAACACGTTTTGCACCTAGTGTGTTCAGTTTCCAAGTCAGAAAGCCAATTTTTGAAAATGACAGATTGTCAATTCACTTTCGCGGACTTTAAACTGGTAACTTTCATATGAGAAAATGGCTGACTTCAATAAAATTGTATTTTTGTTTTTCCTTGGAAGTGGCTTTGCTGTAATGTTCAGTCAGGCTACTAAGCTTTCAAGATCTTATTTATGCTTTATTTCATTGTTACAGTCACTAGCTGAACTCTGTTTCTAGCCAATTTAAATAAGTTCGTGGTAGTTGGCATTGAAATAACTGCTAATTTTTCCTAACATTTTCAAATTACTAACTCGTATCTCATGACTGTCTCACTTCTTAATCTTGAACTTCTAGTCTCATTGTTACTACTTGTTGTGGACGTATCTTTTGCATTACGTTTTCTTCCCATTTGTGTATGATAACTTTTTCTACTTCTGTGACTCTTGTTCTGAAACTGGCAACTTCTCTCACACTCAGAATTCACTTGCAGAAGTAAACAGAAATCAGGAATGGAAAAATTCCAGTATTTCATAGGGAAAACAAATGAACATATAATTCACCCAAGATTATAATTGGTTGTAAATTGAAGGTCTGAGTTTTGAGGAGTTGCAAAATCCTTTTTAGATGCCATGATTTGAGTTTTGAAATCCATACTTCTTCCTGTGCCTGCAAAACTTAGGTTTATATATTCCTAGCTTCAGTAATGCTGTGTCAGTCTTTTATATTTTGCTAGGGATGACTGCTGTACAACTCTAGGTTTGCTTGTATGGGGGAGCCCTAGTGGAGTGAGCTATTCCTCATGCTAGCTTTTTGTAGCTCGTTTAAAAGAAAGCTGTGCCAATTTTGCACAACCCAGCCTTCTGTAAATTCACACTGAGAAGTAATGTGCATGCTAATATACCTCTACCCCAACTGAACGTGACCCGATATAACACGAATTCAGATATAAAGCGGTAAAGCAGCATGGAACCCTGGGCCCTTTAAAGCGCCACTGACCCACGCTGCTGTACCGCATTTTATCCGAATTTGTGTGGAGCCCCAGGCCCTTTAAATCACCACCCGAGCCCCGCCGCCAGACCTCCGGTGGTGATTTAAAGGGCCCGGGGCTCCCAGCAGTGGCTGGAGCACCAGGCCCTTTAAATCACCGCCAGGGAAGCCGGCTCTTGCTGGTACATCGTACCAGCCTGAACCCAGTATAACGCAGTCTCATCTACAAGGTGGTGAGCCTTTTTGGCCCCCGAGGACCGCATTATATTGATGTAGAGGTGTATTTTAAATGCATGCAACATTTCTGAGTATGCTACTCAATGGGGGCAAAATGGGAATATTTTTGCAAGGCATTATTATACTAGCACAGTTGTGGCTGTAATGTATACTGTAATTAAACTTAAATGCTCGTTTTAACTTACTTTTACTCTTCATTTATTTTAAAACCATTTAAGGAATATGCACCATTTTAGCTAAGACTGAAGTTAGTGATCCAGAATTCAGTGTTCGCTTTCAACCATTGTTGATGTTAGCGGGAATACTTCGGCTTAAAGAATAGTTACTTGCTGCTATATACCTTACACTGTTGAGCCATGCCAAAATGGAGTCCCATTTTCAAGTATTTCCTAATTTGTTGGAGATAGGGCATATTTATCCCATTCATAAACTTTTTTGCAGGAGGCTCTAGCTTTGGGTCTATGCAGGCTGGCTGAAAATCTTTTAATTTTAGTTTAAACAAGATTCAATTTATCCTGCTCAAAATCCTCTGGTCCTAATTCTTAGCAGCTGCTGAGTTTTGCCATCTTGGAGGGTAAGGGAAGGCTCAGATTCAGGTGGTGGCTGGGGACCATTCTAGTTCCCAGCGTGAATTAGAATGTCTTCAGGAGCTGCTTTGCCTTGTCTCCAAGAGTCGTTGCACAAATCCAAAATAGCCAGATTGCCGTGTGACCAAGCCCTCCTAGCATGGCATACGGTAAATGAAGTAGAAAATGTACTTTGGTGTCCATTTGTTCACATACCTTGAAGTTTAAAAAAAAAAAATAAAAAAAAAACCACAAACAGTGTATTAAATCAAAACTTGAAACATTGTGCCTTTTGAATTACTAGCAAATATGAGTAAAGGTAATGGGAATAGTGGTTTAAAACATCATATTTCTTTGTACTTTTTCTTTAGTGACCCTGGTGGAGGGATTGAGATGTCTGAGTTCATACGAGAAGCCACTCCCCCAGTTGGCTGCAGTTCACGCAATTCTTATGCTGCTCTAGACCCAAACAATCAGGTAGGAATTAAAGCTAATCAAACTACTGCTATCTAATCATTACTGCAGTCTTTGTTACTGTTCCCAGTAAGCTTGCGGTCCCCCTTTTTGCATCAAAAGAAAAGCTTAAACAGTCTGCTCTGTCGCCCTGTTCTTTTTTAATTTCTTTGTGAAACACTTCGTCAGTGCCCTAGGACCAATAGTTGAAATGTCTTTTCTTTCCTACTACTCCATTAGCTCTACAACTTCATTTCTTTGGGAACTTCTTACCTAGTACTTCCATATTAAATTCACCTTTTCAGTTTCCCAAATGGCAAATTTCATTTAAATTGCTAAGAAGATTGAATGGAAGTTTCTTCCTAGGAAGTTTTTTCCATTACTACCTTGTGTGGCTATTTCTTGTCGTGCTAACTGGCTTTTTTGAGAGACATTACTCTTGACACATCAGGGGTAGTAGTCATAAATGTTGGCTAAAGGGAACAGAGCAGGATAAGATGATGGGAGTGGAGAGATGCTAAATCTCTCTCATTTCCAGAAGAACTGTGCCAGTGTCCCAGTTACTTTGATCCTCTGATATGTTTTTGGAGGGTTGAGGGGAAACAGAGTGGGGAGGGGTTATAATTATGGGCCACTGTAGCCAAAATGGCAAGGTTGTGTGAATTTTTCAGATTTCAGTTTTAATGTAATTGTGTTATGCGCTACTTGTTTCTGTAGCATTATGTGGGAACTTGAAAATGAAGTGTGTTTACAGCAAAGAAACATTTCCTTCACTAAATATATATACTCACTTTTTATAAGGTTGATCATACTATCTTGTCCACCTATCTTGCAGAAAGTACGTGTCATGGCTTTCTGTTTTCCTCTCCCTCCCCATCAGGACAGGACTGCAAGAACTTGCTGCTAGCATTTAATCTTTTCAATAGAACAAGTATTTTGGGATTGTGGGAGGAATATATTATAATAACAAGAGGGCTCTTTAAACCAGTGTTGGAAATATATATATAGATATCTCTCCCATGGGCACAGACCAAGTTTGAAGGGAACTCAAACGTTTTGTGGCTTTATAAACACTCCTCTGTGATTTTGATGCACTGGTATGACTGGTAGTGTTTAAAGCACATGGAGAGGGCACAAGCTGTTTTCTGCTACTTGTAGCCCCTTTTTTTGTGCTTTAATGCTAACTGCACAGTGTTCTTTGGCTCCATGATGGAGAAGGAGGGTTGACTAAAGTTGCATCTGTGCTGGCAAAACTGGGACCTGCTATTCTAAAATCATGGAAGCTGTAATGACTGAGCATAGGGACAGTAAACACCTGAGCCCTGTGTATGGCTTAAATGCATAGGCAAAATTAACTTTTTCCAGTGCTTATGTACCAGTTCTGCTTGTTCAGCAAAGAACTTGAAGGCAGCAAGATTTGCAGGAGAAAATAGCTGGATTGTGGCAGTATGACCTACATCCTTTCTAAGGATGGTGCTTTACATAATCCCTTTCTGTTTTCAGCTGCCACTCCTTTTTGCTTTCTGCTCTATATTCTTTCTCTCTCTTCTTCCATTTTCAAGTTTGAGCCTGTCAACCTTGATAGTTTCCCTTTCAAACCAGTAAATCGTGAGCAGAATAGTGGAAATGCTTATAGCAAGTAAATTCTTGTTGCTTCTCTCTTTTCAATGACTATTTTAGCTGAAAGTATACTACTATCAGTATGTATTTGACCTCTTTCCTTCTGTAGTGCTGAGTGGAGCTCGACAAAAATTTTTCGTTGGATAGAAAGTTCACAGAAGAATGCTTTTTTTGGGACACTGAAACTATTTGCAGATTTGAGTTGCTGAATTTAATGAATAGTTTCAGCTGAAATTTTTTTTGGAAATCTGTTCCATTTTTACACTTTCAAAGCAACAGTTTTGGAAGTTTGTTTCGAAATGAAATGCTGATTCTAAATAACATCTTGTTTCATTTGATTTGAACCATCTTTGTTTTGGCTTTTTGTTTTTAAAAAAAAAAACACCAAAAAACCCTAGACACTTCCAGTTCAAATTAACAGAATATTTTCCTGGATTTTTATGTCACTCACCAAACTGGAAAAAAAAAGTTATTCACTCAGCTCTAGTGTTGAGTGAGGAAGCAGAACTTGTGTGCATGCTTGTGTGGCTTTTTAATATGCCTCTACCTCGATATAACGTGACCCAATATAAAACAAATTTGGATATAATGCGGTAAAGCAGTGCTCCGGGAGGGTGGGGCTGTACACTCTGGTGGATCAAAGCAAGTTCAGTATAATGTGGTTTCACCTATAATGCGCTAAGATTTTTTGGCTCCCAAGGACAGCGTTATATCAAGGTAGAAGTGTAGTACTAAAGAGGTGAACTTCAACTCCACTGAATTGTTCAAAAAACTGGATTATATACCCTCCTGCAACTTTATGAACTATGTCTTCACTTTACATTAAAGAGAGCATTCTGAAATAAAATGTTAGTTTTAAGGCTTGAAGGTAAAGAAGTGTATCAGGCTTTCTTTAGACATTAAGCAAATCTTGTTTTTTTTTTAACTGGTAGTTGCAAACATGCAAACCCAAAAGTATGTTTTGGCCTTGCTCAGTAAAACTTGTATTTTGAATGTATTTGTTTTCTTAGGTTATGTACTTAATGATGATCATTTGACACACAATATATGTGAAGAAAGCTAAAGATTCTTAATAAACACAAGCTCTAGCTATAAAACAGCTACCTCTCTGTAAGATTTATAAAACTAATTCAAATCTGTTACAGATTTTTCCTAGAGTGAGTGTTTTGGTCTTTGTCTTTTCTCTTGTCACCCCTTCGCTGGAAATCAGCCATTTTAACTTGGTTCTTAAATCCTTTTCTTAAAGGGAAGGGGTGTAATGTGGGGGGAGTGGGAGCAACAGCAGAAAGAGCCTACTAATCTGCAGGCTGAGATAACTGCCCCTAGTTAGAGCACAGGAGGAGGTATTCGTTGCTGCTGGTGTGTTTTTGAAGGAGTCTGTGGCAGTGGTGGTTGGGGAACTGGGGAAGTGGCTTGGGAGTGTAGCAGCAAAACCAAGAGAGTCAGCTCTGTGTGTTGGAAGGGTTTCATCACTCTAGGAGTACTGACGCCCTCCATGCATAAAAATTGAATAGCTTGTGAATCTGTGTTCTTAATTTTTCTTACAGCTGCATAAATGCATGCTATTGTTACTGTGCTGTCCAGGACACAAAGCTAGAATTAATGTGTATCCGCCATCTTTTTTTTATGCTTATATTGTAATCTTTCTAGGTCAGGGACTCTGTTCTGTTTTGTACAGTGCCAAGCACAATGGGATCCTGGTCCATGATTTGATTTCTTAGGCTCTATAGTAATACTTTTCAGATCTGTTATTAATTATATGCTGCAGAAGTAGTTGCCAGGAACAAAGCTGATCAAGTAAATCAGTTGTGTTGATACTGGATACGCTTTTGGGATTTCAGCATAACTTATTAAGCTTTCATCTACAGTCAGTTGTAGCCATACAGCTTGTTGGATAGATTTATGCTTTAATAATATAGTCATGATCAGCAGTTGTCCAAAGCTGTCTTCTGTAACTCGGACAATATCGACTCCCAGTGTTGCATAGGTGGATCTTCATAACCAGTATATGTCTGCTTATTATTTTAAATGGGTTTAAGGAAATAGTGACAAATATTTCAATGTCCATTTTTTTCTTGAACTGTTATAGGCTTTATCACTATAGGCATCTATAGCCTGACGCTTGTCAGCCTGGCAACAATGTTGTGGTTTATTTCAATAGGATAATTTATAGGGAAGCTGTCAGGTTAAAATCTACATATTTAAAAGACTGAAGTCACTACTTCCAATAGGTATAAAGAAAAGAATGCAACTTCGTAATAACTAAGGCCCTACTTGGATTGTGGGATGACTGTCAAGTAATTGCAGCAGAGTTGCAGACGAGAAATGGAAAATCATGAAAAAAATAATAATGGATCTTTATTAATTGCAGTAATTTGAAAAAGCCAGAGAAGACCTATTCGTTTAAGAAAAATTTGCTGGAGCAGTATAAGCACTCAAGTATTGTTATGCATATTTTTTTTGATAACCAGACATTTTGCTTCAACTATTTTACTATCATTAATGCCTGGTTGACATCAGGAGCCCCAGCCCCTGTTAGCTCATATAAATGGGGTTCTACTGTATTAATTGAGAAAGTGTGTTGCAAAATTCAAAATATATGCTAAATTGTGTACTGTGCAAAGTAAGCTAAAATTGTGATGGAAGCCTAATATTGTGGGATCCATAATATTTCAAATTAGAGCCTTAGTGTTAACTCTTGAATAATAAATTAGATGGCTTACCATTCACAGACAGTTGTGAAGACACGAAGGACTGTTAGGTGCCCAACTTCTGGCACCTAACCTCCCATTTGTGCCTTTGGAAATCTCCCTTACGTGTATAAGTAAATAATGTACACATTGCAGCACTATGAAACTACAGTTGCCATGTAACTCAGAAAAGGCTTACTCTGTTTTTTCTTATTTTTAAAATGCGCTGTTTCCAGATTGGATCAGGATTAGCTCGTCTTGGAACAGCAGCAACCATCAAAGGTAAGATTCTGTCTATCCTTGATATTGCCTTGCAGGAGCATTTCAAATCAGTTTCGATGTGGTGTTTCCAAATCCTGTCCACCATCTTTACCTTTCAGCCTGCCATTGTTATAGGGATGGGTGAGTATGCTGCCTGCTGACTTGAAAACATTCTTAATTCTTTGGGCGTTGTGATTACAAGTGCAGAGAAACTTTTTTAAACTTCTCTGGGAAAGGAAAGCATAGAAATTTATGTCTCACTTCCTGAAAGGCGCTTACTTGACTTATTTTCTCCTCCCTCACTCTCTATCCTTTCAAATACTCATTTATTACTTACCCCGCAGCGGTTGTTCCACCTGCTGCAATACTTTAACTTAATATTACTGGATGCTAAGCATCCAACAAATAAGGAGAGAAGTAGTATTGTCCAGAATAGCTATTTTAAAATGCATTTTAGTGAGAAAGGTTATTTGTAACAGGCAAAATGGAAGGTGACCTCCTTAAATGTGCAACTTTTAAATTTAAATAAGGAAATAAGTGGTTTTCTTCCCTGCCCTGCTAGTTAATCTATGTACATTTTTATCCTCTTGATGGTTCTGTTCACCCTTCAACAGTGTTTAGCCACTAGTGTGGCTGTATTTGTGCAAAATTCTGTTAGAGAAGCTGTACACTGGTGTAAACTGTCTTGTACCAGTGCAGGTTAACATGGCTTCAAACTGTTGAAGCTGCAGCAGTGTTAATCACAGTTTATACCAGTGTGTTGTGTCTGTACTTTATTCCAGTGGCTAAAAACCCTGATGTAAACAAGGCTCAGGGAAAGTCATAGTATTTTGTTTCTGCTAGTCTTCATTAATCAGAATGTTGCTTTCAAAAATAGGCAACAAAACACCTAAACTGTTCAAAGCAAATAACTTACTGTCTGCAAAATACAGTCAAGTTAGCATGATTAACCTAGCTTACTGCATTACCTGGCAAACTCCTAATATGCTCCGTCTCCTGTTAGAGAATTGACATGATTGCTATTTTGTGAATTTGCATTTCAAGCTTATTTTAAGGGATATTGTAAATTTACAATCCAGTAAATATTCTTTAAAAAGTAGCTTCAGGTATTTCACCTACCTCTGAGCAAAACTAAATTTTCAGGAGGCTTTCATTTTCCTATTTCTCTCTAAAAGAATATCCTTTTCCTTTCCCACTTGCTATATTGAAGACCCACACAATCAAAAGCAGAATCTGCTTATACACGAAGTAAAACAAACTGATAAAGTAGACACTTTTCTCCAATTCCTTTCTATTACAGTAATCTTATGTTACTTAATTGTGGTAGTTAAAACATTTTCAAGCAAAGTGACTAAGCTGAGGTCTTAGTGCAAATTTTGAATCTTATGTTTAGCATCTTACTTTTAAGTGAAATATTTTAAAAATGTGTACCCTCAATAGATTTAAAAGTTAATATTTTGAGCACTAATATGCGTTTTACAATATATAGGAGATACTGACACTGCGAAGACGTCTGATGATATCAGTTTAAGTCTTGGCCGGAGTTGTAGTCTTTGTAAAGAAGGGAGTGAAGAACAAGGTAAGACTTTGGGTTTATTATGCTTTAATCTGGCATTATGGTCCATGATTGCCATAAAACTTCTATATCAGTATGCACTTCATTGAGGCTATTCAGTCCTCCTAATGTCACTTTAATAAATGTTAGTTTAAAACAACTCAAAACCTCCTAGTTGGTCATACCAAAAAACCTAACACTTCAGTTAAATGTCAGTCTGTTACACGTAGGGTGACCAGATAGCAAGTGTGAAAAATCAGGATGGGGGTGGGGGGTATACAAGACAAAGCCCCAGATATCAGGGCTGTCCTTATAAAACCGGGACATTTGGTCACCTGAGTTGCATGAAGCTCATGCTGTGTCACTATTGATACTGCTGGACAGAATGTGGATAATTCATTTATTTTTTAGATGGAACCAAACAAGATGGTGTCTTGGATTTTCTCCTTTTCTTAATTAATTACAGTAAGCCTTTTGGGTATACAGTGTGCATCCTCTGAAGTTCACCCTCTGCATGCATGCTCAATTTCCTGGCATCGTCCAAAGGGTATTGGATGTATGCTGTATGTTCTGCCCCTTTGCCACTGAAAACTCTTTAAAAGGCATGACACTGGTATAGTTAGGTACAACTTACAAAAGGTTAGTAAGATTTTGGAATGGGTTTTTGTATTTGAGGGCATATTTACAGCAAACTGCTTGCAGGATCAGAAACTGTATGTTGTAGCAGTATGTGTGAGAACTATTACTGTGATGCCTGAAAATGTATGATCGTGCATCCTTTCATTGCATGTTAACTTATATTCTATGGTTGTCAGTAGTTTTATTTTTAAGCCTGTTTTCATGGGTTTATAACTCCATGAAAAAATCTTGTTAGATGTGAAGTTTAGTATAAACTTGCAGCCTAGAGAATTTTTTCATGGTGACTTCTCTTAGGCCATGTCTACATCTAAAGTTTTGCAGCGCTGGTTGTTACAGCTGTATTAGTACAGCTGTATAGGGCCAGCGCTGCAGAGTGGCCACACTTACAGCAACCAGCGCTGCAAGTGGTGTTAGATGTGGCCACACTGCAGTGCTGTTGGGCGGCTTCAAAGGGGGTTCCGGGAACGAGAGAGCAAACCGGGAAAGGAGACCCGCTTCGCCGCGGTTTGCTCTCGCGTTCCCGGAGCCACCCAGCAAACCGCAGGGAAGGAGACCTGCTTGCTCGGGGCTCCGGGAACGCGAGAGCAAACCGGGAAAGGAGACCCGCTTCGCCGCGGTTTGCTCTCTCGTTCCCGGAGCCACCCAGCAAACCGCAGGGAAGGAGACCTGCTTGCTCTGGGCTCCGGGAACGAGAGAGCAAACCGGGAAAGGAGACCCGCTTCGCCGCGGTTTGCTCTCTCGTTCCCGGAGCCACCCAGCAAACCGCAGGGAAGGAGACCTGCTTGCTCGGGGCTCCGGGAACGCGAGAGCAAACCGGGAAAGGAGACCCGCTTCGCCGCGGTTTGCTCTCTCGTTCCCGGAGCCACCCAGCAAACCGCAGGGAAGGAGACCTGCTTGCTCTGGGCTCCGGGAACGAGAGAGCAAACCGGGAAAGGAGACCCGCTTCGCCGCGGTTTGCTCTCGCGTTCCCGGAGCCACCCAGCAAACCGCAGGGAAGGAGACCTGCTTGCTCGGGGCTCCGGGAACGCGAGAGCAAACCGGGAAAGGAGACCCGCTTCGCCGCGGTTTGCTCTCTCGTTCCCGGAGCCACCCAGCAAACCGCAGGGAAGGAGACCTGCTTGCTCTGGGCTCCGGGAACGAGAGAGCAAACCGGGAAAGGAGACCCGCTTCGCCGCGGTTTGCTCTCTCGTTCCCGGAGCCACCCAGCAAACCGCAGGGAAGGAGACCTGCTTGCTCTGGGCTCCGGGAACGAGAGAGCAAACCGGGAAAGGAGACCCGCTTCGCCGCGGTTTGCTCTCTCGTTCCCGGAGCCACCCAGCAAACCGCAGGGTTGGAGACCTGCTTGCTCGGGGCTCCGGGAACGAGAGAGCAAACCGGGAAAGGAGACCCGCTTCGCCGCGGTTTGCTCTCTCGTTCCCGGAGCCACCCAGCAAACCGCAGGGAAGGAGACCTGCTTGCTCTGGGCTCCGGGAACGAGAGAGCAAACCGGGAAAGGAGACCAGCTTGATTACCAGAGGCTTCCTCCTTCCACGGAGGTCAAGAAAAGCGCTGGTAAGTGTCTACATTGGATTACCAGCGCTGGATCACCAGCGCTGGATCCTCTACACCCGAGACAAAACGGGAGTACGGCCAGCGCTGCAAACAGGGAGTTGCAGCGCTGGTGGTGCCCTGCAGATGTGTACACCTTCAAAGTTGCAGCGCTGTAACTCCCTCACCAGCGCTGCAACTTTCTGATGTAGACAAGCCCTTAGTCATACTTCAGAGGAGTAGTGCACCTAAGTAATGCCTAAGTATAAATTGCACCATCTTACCCAGTAGGCAGAGGTGAAAGTAAGCTGGTATGGTATGGCATACCGGCAAGAGCCGGTAAGGTGTGCCAGACTGGACCAGCTTCCTCGGTGGTGATTTAAAGAGCCCACAGCTCCAGCCACTGCGGGGAGTCCCGGGCCCTTTAAAGCGCTGCTGGAGCTCCAGCAGCTGGGCTTGAGCAGCACTTTAAAGGGCCCGAGGCTCCCCACAGCATCCGGAGCAAAAACTCAAAAGGATAGTAATAAAATGTTTTTTAAATACGTCAAAAGCAGGAAGCCTGCTAAACAACCAGTGAGGCCCCTGCATGATTGAGATATAAAAGGAGCTCTTAAAGACGATAAAGTCATTGTGGAGAAACTAAATGGATTCTTTGCTTCAGTCTTCATGGCTGAGGATGCTAGGGAAGTTCCCAAACCTGAGTCATGTTTTGTAGGTGACAGATCTGAGGAACTGTCACAGATTGAATTGTCACTAGAGGAGGTGGTTTTGGAATTAATTGATAAACTTAACATTAACAAGTCACCAGGACCAGATGGCATACACCCAAGAGTTCGGAAAGAACTCAAATGTGAAGTTGCAGAACTATTAACTATGATTTGTAACCTGTCCTTTTAAATCCGGCTTCTGTACCCAGTGACTGGACGATAGCTAACATAACGTCAATATTTAAAAAGGGCTCTAGAGGTGATCCCGGCAATTACAGACTGGTAAATCTAACATCAGTGCCAGGCAAATTAGTTGAAACAATCGTAAAGAATAAAATTGTCAGACACACAGAAGAACATAAATTGTTGGGCAAAAGTCAACATGGTTTCTGTAAAGGGAAATCGTGTCTTACTAATCTATTAGAGTTCTTTGAAGGGGTTAACAAACGTGGATAAGGGGGATCCAGTGGACATAGTGTACTTAGATTTCCAGAAAGCCTTTGACAAGGTCCCTCACCAAAGGCTCTTCTGTAAATTAAGTTGTCATGGGTTAAAAGGGAAGATCATTTCATGGATTGAGAACTGGTTAAAAGACAGGGAACAAAGGGTAGGAATAAATGGTAAATGTTCAGAATGGAGAGGGGTAACTAGTGGTGTTCCCCAAAGGTCAGTCCTAGGACCAGTCCTATTCAGTTTATTCATAAATGATCCGGAGAAAGGGGTAAACAGTGAGGTGGCAACGTTTGCAGACGATACTAAACTGCTCAAGATAGTTAAGACCAAAGCAGACTGTGAAGAACTTCAAAAGATCTCACAAAACTAAGTGATTTGGCAACAAAATGGCAAATGAAATTTAATGTGGATAAATGTAAACTAATACACATTGGGAAAAAATAATCCCAACTATACATACAATATGATGGGGGCTAATTTAGCTACAGCTAATCAGGAAAGAGATCTTGGAGTCATCATGGATAGTACTCTGAAGGCGTCCACGCAGTGTGCAGAGGCAGTCAAAAAAGCAAACCAGATGTTAGGAATCATTAAAAAGGGGATAGAGAATAAGATATTGCCCTTATATAAATCGATGGTACGCCCACATCTCGAATACTGCATACAGATGTGGTCTCCTCATCTCAAAAGAGATATACTAGCACTAGAAAAGGTTCAAAGAAGGGCAACTAAAATGATTAAGGGTTTGGAACGGGTCCCATATGAGAAGAGATTAAAGAGGCTAAGACTCTTTAGCTTGGAAAAGAGGAGACTAAAGAGGGATATGATAGAGGTATATAAAATCATGAGTGATGTGGAGAAAGTAGATAAGGAAAAGTTATTTACTTATTCCCATAATACAAGAACTAGAGGCCACCAAATGAAATTAATGGGCACCAGGTTTAAAACAAATAAAAGGAAGTTCTTCACCACACACCGCACAGTCAACTTGTGGAACTCCTTGCTAAAGAGGTTGTGAAGGCTAGGACTATAACAATGTTTAAAAGAGAACTAGGTAAATTCATAGTGGTTAAGTCCATAAATGGCTATTAGCCAGGATGGGTAAGGAATGGTGTCCCTTGCCTCTGTTTGTCAGAGGGTGGAAATGGATGGCAGGAGAGAGATCACTTGATCATTACCTGTTAGGTTCACTCCCTCTGGGGCACCTGGCATTGCCCACTGTCAGTAGACAGGCTTCTGGGCTAGATGGACCTTTGGTCTGATCCAGTACGGTCGTTCTTATGAGCACTGGGCCCTTTAAATCCCTGCCCGAGCCCGGCTACTGGAGCCCTGGAGGTGATTTAAAGGGCCAGGGGCTCCGGCCACTGTGGGGAGCCCCGGGTCCTTTAAAGCGCCACCCAAGCCCCGCTGCCACTACCCCAGTGGCGGCAGGGCTCTAGCAGCGCTTTAAAGGGCCCGGGGCTCTCCTCAGTGGCAGGAGTACTGGCCCTTTTAAATCCCTGCTGGAGGCCTGCTGCCCCGGAGTAGCTTGGGGCCCTTTAATTCACCCTGGAGCCCCAGGGCTCCCAGCCGCCTCTGCAGCTGGTAGCTCTGGGATCATTTAAAGGCCAAGGGGCTCCCAGCCACAGCCGGAGTCCCAGGGCCTTTAAATATTGAAAGACCCCGCCTCTTCTAGTTGATGCCCTGCCTCTTCTGCTTGAGGCCACGCACCTGCTCAGGACTCGGTGTACCGGTAAGTCCTTTAAGTTACTTTCGCTCCTACCAATAGGTAGGTTCCCTGTGTATTCAGAGTCACGACTGTTTGCCTCACTGACAAGTTTCAGGCTTTCTACTCCAGCTCTGCAGTGCTAGCTGAGAGTTATCTGGATTCTGCTCCTTCTTGTGCATAGGCAGAGCTACTATGTATTAAGTTCCAATCAGTTAATTACACTTGTATGAACCCACTGTAAACAGTGAGGGCTGGTAATTGTGTTGGTCTGATTTGGTCTCCAGGTCTTCTATATTGGTGGTAATGCACAAGAAGGAAAAGAGCTTCACTCTTGATGCTTTCTGCAAGGCAGGCAGAAGGAAAAAATCTTTCTCTAAATATAATATAAATAATTGTAACTTTAGTGCACGTAATACTACAGTTGTTGAGACACATGACGACACATGATGCTCTTTTTACAGCACCATTTTTCCAGAGTAGAGCTGCAGTTCAGTTTTGAATGAGTAGTAACTACTTGTATACCTAAATCTGGGATTCAGCACTGCAGTTTAGAAGAATTCTAATAACTTCCCCTTCAGGTGGAGTGTGATCAAGCTGTTTGCTGACAGTGCATGCAGATTTGTTAATATGAGCATTTTATAGTCTATGGTAGGAAACTAATGCACTTGATGGGTTTTTCTCTATGCTTTTTGGATCTACTTTAGTCACTTCAGTCATGGAGTCTTACTGCAGTGACTGCTTTGATCACTTTTTAAAATTTCTGTAAGATTGTGAATGTAGTCACATTTACTATATTTTCCTGCAAAGGAGCAGATCTGATCCTTTTTTACAAAAAAAGGGACTTGATGCACATACTGCATCAAAGAACATTAAGTCTGACAAAGATCACTAAAGTAGAGGAATCACTTTTTTGACCTTCAATAATAAGGTGTGATGGGACATAATGTTTAATAATTCTGTTCTGTCCAAGTATTGAAGATGTATAACTCTCAGTACAAATGATGTACAACTGTGCTCTGTCTTGACACAGTCCTGTCTTACTCTTACTGTTTGGTAATGTAGCCCATGTTTAACTCTCACATGAGTGCTGCAGCAATATTTGTATTTTTGCTGGCATTATCTACTAATTTACTGCTCAACAAGTCTCCCAGAACCTGAAATGCTGCAGGCTAGCTAACTGGACCTGTAAAACTTTTACTGTCATAGCAAGTAACTAACTTTTCACTGAACTGTTTCTTTTGTAATCTAGTAGTAGAAAAGCAAAGTTGTATGTCTTGCTGACTTTAATATTTTCAAATGTACACTTACACAGATTTGGCAGCTGATCAGAAGATTCTTCATCTGATCTCCAATGACTCCTTTGTCTCCATCCAGCCTTCGTTATCCTCTGGACAGGATTTGCCAAGGGACAACAGTGATAAAGTGTGCCTCCCAAACAACCACCATGTGGATCAGTCTCTATCTAGTGCATGTGACACTGAAATGGCTTCTCTTGTACCTTTGCATTCCCACTCCTATAGAAAAGATCACAGACCACGAGGTGTGCCAAGGACCTCTAGCTCTGCTGTTGCTTTTCCAGATGCTTCTCTAAATGACTTTCCTCTCTATCAGCAAAGACGAGGACTAGATCCAGTCAGTGAGTTGGAAGCTTCCAAACCCCATTGTGGATCTAAAGAATCCTTAGCTGGGAACTCTTGTATTTCAGGAGTCTTTCAGTTAGATGACGTCCTGAAAAGTAGCAGCCCCCAGCCGCTGGCCAAGAGTGGGAAGAGCAAATCTTTGAAAGCAGAGAAAAGCGTGGACAGTCTGAGAAGCCTGAGTGGTAGGAGTAGTGGTTCAACAGAAAGCTATTGCAGTGGAATTGATCGTGACACTAACAGTACCATCAGTAGCTACAAAAGTGAGCACACCAGTTCAACTCATGTAGAAAATGTGTTGTCAGAGCATGAGGAGTCTCCTAGAGAAGAGAGCGAGACCAGCAAGAGAAAGGACTGCTGTATTGACTCAGAGGATGACAGTAGCTCTGCTACAGATAAAAGATCTAGTAGTGAAAGAACTGCTGTAGAAATGAGCACTAATAGTGGTGTTCAAGAAACAAAGGATTCCAACACATCCGATGAGATACACAGTCAAAGGGGTCTTAGTGCCTCTGCTTCAGAAGAAGCCAATAAGAACCCACATGCCAATGAACTGACTACACAAGTAGACAGGCCACCTGGGAAGGCTGCTGAAACACGAGATGATCAGAGTGAGAAATTGGCTGCCTTAGTTGATTCAAGAACTTGTAAAGAAACAGGTGGTAAACAAAAGGAAGGAGATGTACGACCTAAATCCTCTAGCTTAATCCATCGGACAGCCTCTGTTCATAAATCGAGCAGGAGACGGACAGGAAAAAAGCGGGCTAGTAGTTTTGACTCAAGCCGGCATAGGGAATACATTTCCTTTCGAGGCGCGTCTGGAACCAAACCTCAAAGTGCTGTGTTTTGTCATGACGAGGACTCCAGTGATCAGAGTGACTTGAGCAGGACCTCAAGCATGCAGTCAGCTCACCAGTTCAGCAGTGATAGCTCTTCCAGCACCACTTCCCATTCATGTCAGTCTCCTGAGGGAAAGTACAATGCTCTAAAGACCAAATACATTAAAGAAAGAGGAGGCGCAGACTCGAACACCCACAAAGCCCATTTAGGCTCTGAAGGAATTAGCAAAAAACGTTCAACACGTCGAACTTCTAGTACTCACAGTGTGAAGAGTCGTGCCAGAGTATTAAGTCTGGACAGTGGTACTGTAGCCTGTTTAAATAACCCAAATAGCTTAATGGCACCAGGTAACATAAAACAATTAACCACTTCAAAATCAGATTTGGAGGCCAAAGAGGGAGAGGTGCTAGATGAGCTATCTCTATTGGGAAGGGCTTCACATTTAGAGTCAGTCACTCGTTCTAGGAATAGCTTACCAAGCCAGGCTATGTTTCCCGAAGGGGAAGAGCAAGAATCAGCAAGTGGAGGTAAGTAACAAAGCTACCAGAAGTAACATTACCACATGTTGCTACTAAATTTGGTATCCATGATTATTTGCTCTTTGACTTACAACAAACTATGCTTGAATTCTTCATCCTGTTCTGGTTTTAGTTTTACTAGAGACAAAAGAAAAGCTTCCCCTTGGAAGGTCTGTGTTTTAGAGGACACAAAGCTTTTGGGACTGTGTTTAAGGGCATGTAGTGAAATATTATAGAATCCATTCTTGATATTCTTTGGTTTTTTTTACCAGAACTGTGTCTTTGGGTTAACTGAGGTTAAACTTGCTTCACTGTTGCGCTCAAAACAAATTAAAAGAATCCTACATTAATTTATAAAGCTTTTTTTAAGCCTTTGTGCTACTTGAAATTGTAAGAATAACCCTTCTTCTGTACCTGTTAATTGGAATTGTCTAGCATGGCTTGGTACTACACTTAAAAAAAAAAAAAAAATCTACCCTTGTGTCTTGAATTGCTTTTTCTCATGACTGTTTGGTTACTTCACTAAATCTTTATAAGGAATTTGATTTTTTGCGTTAACCTTGTCATTGTTACCAAGGTGGTTGAGCAAAGTCATTTACATCAGGATTAGCTTTTTTTTCTCATTATTTTGAGCCAGCCTAATCCTTCCAGTGACAATGAGGGGATTGTAACTTTCTGTTGCTGTTTAAAATTGCTTGGATTACTGATGGAACGTGAGATGTAAACTTGACTTATTGGTTGCCGGCAAAATGAGCATAGGGATGTACTATTCTATTTTTTGCATACTGAGGATTTCATCAGTATCAATCAATCATCTCTGTTTCAGCTTCTGCGTTTCATGAGTCACTTTGCCAAACTGGTTGACTCTTGTCACTTGGTTGTGGAAACTGAATGGACCAAAAATAAGAATTTTCAGGACCTCTGTATAATTACTAATTATTTCAACTCTGACTTCTAGTTTCCTTTAAAGTTGGATTTCATCTCTGATATCTGGATCCTGTTAATGAAAGTCATGAAAACTATAAAACTTCAAGTGTGTAGGTAGTTTCAGCCTGTATAAGCATTTGTAATTAAGTTGTAAGACATAATTGTTACTTTCATTAGAGCAAGTATTAAGTTTGCTTAAATCATAAATGGTAGCGAATATTTCATCTTGTAAGATGAAATTTGTTTAAAGTCTGTCTGGAAGACTAAACACAATTCATGCTATCCCTTTACTGCCCTTCGTTTAGAAGCAAGCATTATAACTTAAAGTAAATTTAATTTCTGAAAAATTGTGAAGCTGGCATTAGGGTTCTGTCAGTGATTCTTGATCAAATTTCATTTAGTGTTTATCTATCTATCGATTTATCTATATATCCATCCTGTTTAGTTGCCATTAGTGTGAAATCTGCAAGTCAAATTGGGTTCTTTCTAGCTTGTCTTTCATTAGTAATGTTACGATTTAGTCATGAGTGTTTTTTTTAAAAGTCATGGACACATCACGGGCAATAAACGAAAATTCACAGCCCCATGACTTATCCGTGACTTATACTATAAATACCCCTGACTAAATCTTATCTGGGAGGGCCCCCAGGGAGGGTCTGCTACTTGGGGGTGCCCCTGGGGGTCTGCTGCTCTAGGAGAGGTAGGGGCTGCTGCTCTAGGAGGGGCAGGGGCTGCAACACTAGGGGGGAGGGGTGCTGAGCAGCAGTTGCTCCGGCTGCCCCTGGAGTGCTGCCGGGGGCCGCTGAGCTGTGGCTGCTTCCGCTGTCCCTGGGACCATTGGCCACTTCAGAAGTCATAGAGGTTGCGGAAAGTCACGGTATTCCACAACCTCCATGACAGACACAGAGCCCTAATCATCAGTAATGAGTTCTGGAACTTAACGAATCACCGAATGAAGCAATCTGAGTCAGGAAAGAATCCAGCTTGTTCTTTCACAAATAGCTCTTCAAGGTTAATACTGTTATAACATACCCCTGGTCTACACTCGGGGAGGGGGGTGTCGATGTAAGATACGCAACTTCAGCTACAGGAATAGCGTAGCTGAAGTCGACGTATCTTATTTCGACTTGCCTCCCATCCTCACAGCACAGGATGGACAGCCGCATCTCCCCCTTCGACTCCACTACTTCTGCTCGCCCTGGTGGAGTTCCAGAGTCGACGGTAGCGTGTTCAGGGATCGATATATCATGTCTAGACAAAATGCGATATATCGATCCTTGATAGATCGATCACTACCTGCCAGTTCGGCGGGTAGTCTGGACGTACCCATAGTAAAAACATCCTTGTCACCAAAGTGGTAAGGAGTTTTGATTTTAATACCTATTGGGAACAGATCTGATTAATGAAAGGGCCTGTTTATAAATTCACTGTTCTCACCATAACTGCACTTTTCTTAGTTTATTCACTTAGTTTATTCACTTAGTTTATTAGTACAGTCAAACTACTTTAGTGTAAATTTTTTGTTTGAACGGTTTCTGATATGCAAACAAAGATGGATACAATATACTGTTTCTAGAGATGACTGATCTTAATTTTTGTGTGAACACTAATCACCTTTAGTTTGTGGAAGAGTTGGTACATTGGTAGTAGAAATATGCTGCCAACTTGCAGGCCCTTTATGAAGACAATGCATACCAAACCCAAGGGATTAACCTCTTGGTACTTACCTGTAGTGAACTGTACAGTATAAGATATTGTTTAACATGGAAAGTCCTTCCATTTGCTGTTCCTTCCAAAATGGCTGTTTTCTGGCATAGATCCCTAATGCTCTGAATAGACTGCTTGGATGAACAAGAAGAATATGTAGGAGAAAGTGATCACATTTGTACAGTATTTGCTCTAGTTATGGAGAACTACCTAGTACACCTGAACTCAGGTCAGGGCTGGGGGGTTAAGAGAACATCTGGAGAGGAGTGTGAAGGCATATTTCAGTGGGCTTGTCTCAAACTGTTGGAAGGAAATGCTAGCTTCTATACCTTGCTGTATGTCTCACGTTTTTATTTCTCCATTGATTTCACAAGCTGGGACAAGCTTCATGTCCAGGTGCCTAATAAGCATGTACTGCTTTCTCCTTGACTTCCATTATTCTCTTTTTGTGTGTTTTCCTCCACCTCCGTATCACTCACAGTAACTGCATCTCAAGGAATATTTTAATGGATTCTTACAGCCACATCATCTAGTCTGACCCTTTATAACACAGCCCAAGGATCCTCATCCAATAACTTCTGCATCAAGCCCTTAAGTTGTTTAAACTATTGCATTTATTTTAGAATGACATCTTTATTCAAAGACTTCAAGTGATGGAGGATCCATCACATCCGTAGACGGGTTGCTCCAATGACTAATTACTTTAACTGTTTAAAATTTGCACCCTTTATTTCTAGTTTGAATTTGTCTAGCTTCAGCTTCCAACCTTTGGCCCTGCTTAGTCTCTTCTTTCATACTAAAGAACTGTTTTAGCAGAAGTCTCTTCCCCATGTAGGTACCTGTAGACTGATAGGCTCCTCTTAACTTTCTTTCTAAGTAGACTGCTCCTCTTGAGTCACTCATTATAAGGTATGTATTCTAGTCCTCAGATCGTTCTTTTAGCTCTTTTCTGAATCCTTGCAGATTTCCCCAGATTCTTTTAGAAGTGTGAACTCCAGAATTGGCTATACCATTTCAGTAATGATCTCACTAGTAACCAAATACAAAGGTAATACACTTCCTGTTTACTCTCTTAGTTCTGGCATTGTACTAGAGGTTGATATTCAGTTGGTTATCTACTGTGACCCTCAAAGTCCTTTTCAGAGTTACTGCTTTTCAGGACAGTCTACCATCTTGTAAGTGTGACTTATGTTCTTTTTATTCCTAGATGTGTGAACTTGATTTGTCTGTATTAAATGCCTACCTTATGAAGTGGTCCAGTTTTGTCTGTGTAACTGACATGTCCCATCATTATTGGACACTTCTCCACTTTAAGTTATCTGCAGGTTTTACTAGACATGATTTTATGTTTCTTCTGGATCACTGAATCCTACTAAATTGTATTGGGCTGACAACAGGTACTTGTGGAACCCCAATAGAAACACTTCATTCGTTGAAGATTTCCCATTTACAATTATTTTTTGTGATCTTTCATTAATTTGCTTTTAATTAATTTACTATGGGCAACAATGACTTTGTATAATACTAATTTTTTATCAGAAAGTCATGAAGGACTAATTCTAATGCCTTACAGAAATCTAATTATATTAACACAGATGCTTTCTTAATCAGATTTGTGATCTCCTAAAAAAAAAATTCAGTTTGTTTTAGATCTGTTTTCCATAAAAACATTAATTATGCTACCATCTTCTAATTCTTTACTGATTTAGATCCCATATCAGCCTTTACATGATTGTGTCCATGTTCATTGTAAGGGTACTTGGCTTGTAGTTACCAAGATCATCCTACTAACTCTCTAATATTACCTTTTGTCAGTTTTCTGGTACTTCCCCAGTGTTCCAAAAATTTCTAAAAATCAACATTAATAGTTGAGAGAGTTCAAACAGCTCCTCAGTCACTTCTTGTAATAATCTTGGATATGAGTTATCAGTCTTGCAGATTTAAAAATGTTTAATAGTGCTGTTTATTCCATCAGCAACTGGAGGATGTTCAAGTATTTCATTAGCACTGTGAGATATGAATAAATCATCCTGCTTTTTTGACTACAGAACAGAAATATTTAATTCTTCTGCTTCATCGCTAATAATTTCAAAATCCATGTCTCGTATCAAACCTATTCAGTTGCTAGGATTTTGTTTGTTCCTGACATTTTTAAAGAATCCCTCCTTACTATGCTTAATCCTACTGGCCATTTAATTTTTTAGTGATAACCTTTAGCTTTCCTTATCAATTGTCTACAGTTTCTCAGTCGCTTCACTTGCTGTGTATTGATTTTTTCTTTTTTACACTGATGCCTTCATTTCCCCTTGGATTTAATGAAGGAAGTCTTATTTCATTTTTTTTGAATGTAATAGAGCATGTTTAAGCAATTCCAGGTTATTTACAATTTTATGTTTAAATATGTCCTCCCATTTGGTTTTGCTTGTGTATTTCCAGCTTTGGAAACCTGCATTTTTTTTAAAGCACTAAATATATATTTCTATTTGACATAGCAAATGAAATTAGTTTGATTTCTTGAACCTAGACAGCTATCAGTTTAATTTGGTTGTTTAATCTCTTTCCATCTTAATATGGTCTAGTATAGAATTGCAGTCTGCTTGAAGTAATTTTGTTTTTTAAAAAAACTTTCATATATAAATCTTAGGAACTCCAGTGTTTTATGTGGGATAACATGAGACCTCTAGCCTATGTCCCTTAGATTGAAATCGGGTGGATTGATCTTAGTCAGCTATTTAAATTCACCAATGTTAATCTTGATTTAAGTCAACAGGAGGGAAACTTTGATTTGAATAATTTAAAAAGTAATCTTGCTTTGCATTTGGGCTTTTTAGTTGCCTTCCTAAAAGGTTGATTCTAAGTGGTTGGTATAAACATTACAAGATGGTTATTTGCAAACAAATTTAACCTTTACACTAAATTTGTACTGCTTTTTGCTAGAATGGAAAGTACACTGAATCTATATACCTTTGTTTAAGCAGTTGTCTTAACATACACTTCAGATGCGTGATTTTTACATTTTGGTTAGAAAATGGTGACTGACACATTTCTTGACTTAATTAGTTTTTACTTTTGATTTATGTCCAGCTATATTTGTCTGGAAAAAAAATTAAAAATACACAGCAATAGCATTTTAAAAACTTGTTTTTCATTAGTAAAATAAAACTACCTCAAATACGCTGTATACATAAGAAAAATTTAGCAAAACATCATTTGCATTGAGAACTGATTTTATTAAACAAAGGAAATATTGAGTAGTTAATTGATGGATTGCATTTGGTTACCATGGGCCAGATTTCAAAGGTAGACAGGTGCCTAGAGCAGGGGTGGGAAAACTATGGGCTGTGAGCTACATCCAGCTCACCAGCCATTTGAATCAAGCCCAAGGAGTGGGATCAGGGCTGGGGCAGGGGGTTGGGGCTCCAGCTGGGGGTGCAGGGTCTGGAGTGGGGCTGGAGATGTGGAGTTTGGGATGCAGGAGGGTACTCTAGGCTGGGACTGAGGGGTTCGGAGGATGGGAGGGAGATCATGGCTGGGGCACAGAGAGAGGCTCAGGCATGCAGGCTTACTGCAAGCTCCTACCAGAAGCAGTGGCATGTCCCCCCTCGGGCTCCTGTGCATAGGGGTGGGCAGGGGGCTCTGCTCCACATGTTGTCCCACCCCAAGTGCTGTCTTTCAGCTCCCATTGGCTGGGAACCACAGCCAGTGGGAGCCGCAGGGGCAGTGCCTGTGGATGGGGCAGTGTGCAGTAGGGCTGCCTGGCCACATCTCTACATAGGAGCCGGAGGGGGCACATGCTGCTGCTGCTGCTGCTGCTGCTGTTTCTTCTTCTGGGAGCAGCTCAAGGTAAGCCTACATCCCTGAGCCTCTCCCCCTTCTCAACCCCCTTGCCCCAGTCCTCATCCCTCTCCTCTCCTCTGAATCCCTCGGTCCCAGCCCAGAGCACCCTCCTACACCCCAAACCCCTCAGCCCCAACCCCACCCCAGATCCTGCATGCCCCCTCACCCCACTCTTCCTGCCCCAGCTTGGAGCCCTCACCCCCGTATCCCCACCCCAATTTTGTGAGCTTTCATGGCCTGCCATACAATTCCCATACCCAGATGTGGCCCTCGGGCCACAAAGTTTGCCCACCCCTGGCCTAGAGGGATTTTCAAAAGCAATTTGAAATCAATGGGAGCTGAGTGCATAATCAGAGTACTTTTGAAAATCACTCTAGGCCCCTGTCTACCTTTGAAAATCTGGCCCACAGTGACCAGAAACAATCCAAAGTGCTTTTGAAAATCTCTCTCCATCTAAATACCTTTGACAGTCTGGCTCCTTTTCTTTAACTTTATTAGAATTAGATCTCATTCCCTTCCAAATGGTTTTTATTCTATTTGACAGCGAAAACAAGCTTTCCTGCTTTCATTCCATATTGGTTTCTCAATTTTGAATGAAATAGTCCAACTGAAGAAAATATTCTCTCTGCTCCTACTAACTAAACTGAAACCAATAGTAAGGCAAAAGCCTTTCTTCGCAACAGAAACTGTAAGTACTTGCACCTGGAAAAAGAAAATACAGTACCAGCATTTGCTAAATTGTAAAGACTGAACACAATATCAACAATGTAGTGCATAAAATTGTGTTTATAATGCTTGAGTTGACCTCACAAACATGTCCCTCCCACCCCTCCAATTCTTTTATATAACTAAAAAAAGCAGATCCATGAGCTTACCAAAATTTGAGGACATGTTGCTTCGTGTTTTTATCTATTTAAATTTTATAACAACCTATGTCAAGGCCTAAAGTTATTGTAATTGCAAATTAAATCTGCAACAGGTTTATTTTTGAAGAGAATAATGTGTGTATTTTAAGAAATCCTTTTTTTAAATCTAATTTTATCCTCCCTGGATTGAAATCCCTCTTGATAATGCAGTGTTTTTTTCCTACACAATACACGGGGTGTTTAAGGAGCTGCTCATCCTATTCCCTTGTCTAATTTATTGGTCTATAGTAAATCCCCACCATTACTCTGTTTTTGTCAGTTGCAACTAGAATCCTTTCTCTAATATGGGCAACCCAAGTCTTTCAGGCTTAATGAGTCAAATGTACATGCCTGTTTTGCTGTCTGTAATCCTTAGGCAACATTCCCCTCTTAATCCTATAACAACAGAATTCATGATTCCCAATGTTCCTCTGCAGTGTAACTGATAATTTTGTAACATACTGGTACTGTCACTTCTCCCATACCTCACCTTTAATATCTTGTCTACAGATGTAACAGTATACTGCTACCAATTTTTTTTTTAATTTTATTCAGTGTGGAGGTTAATACAGTTCCACATGATGAATTTTTTTGGGTTCTTCATTGGAAATGACATACATAAAACTGTTTAAAAGAATGTTCTGCTTGCTAAGTCAAGTCCTCTGAAGTTAAGAAATGCTAGAATTAGGTTATCTGTGCAACCTTAATTTGGCCTTCTTGTGTATATTCAGTAGGATAGTCTCTAATTACCTAGTCACATAACTACTTGTTCTACGGGACTCCTGCCTCAGTCACTGCACAGGATGGACTGTAAATTCAGCAGAGTTACAAGAATCGATAAGAAAGCAATGCCATGACCATTGCCTTGGTCCCAGAAGAGCTGTTTCATTCTTTGTTCTGTCACACTTTCTTACCTGATGTCACATAGGAAAACTATCATAATGCATATGCACATTGCGGCTGAATTAATGTTGCAATGGCAACCTTAGTTCTTGCATTTTCTAACTTCTCAGCCTTAATGTTCTTTTAACATAGTTTTTGGGGGGAGGGGGCTTGGTATATAATAAAAGTAAAGATCTGGTGTGCAGCAATGCCTTAAAACATCTTTAACTTGGTAGAGCTCGCTTATCACTTAGACCTAGCTGCCGTAAGAGGCAACCAAATGAAGTGGAGTAGTTCAGAAACTTCCAACCTCATAAGTAGCCATTTAACACTTCATGGTGTCAATGGTAGGAGCAGGTTCATGGCAAAAGTGGGGATATGATTACAGAGTAAGCAAGTTTAATATTGAGAGGGGGTTTATCATTAGCCTAAACTATCTTTTTTTTCCCTCCTGCCCTCTGAGAGAAGTTTTACTTTCATTGGTGCTCTTTCTGGCCCAAAAACCAAAATGGCAATGTCTGTGAATGATAGCCACTGGGCTTAAAATAAATATTTCCCAGATATACCACTATGTGCCATTGCAAAAGTATAACACAATTGGAAAGCACAGTATCTTGTGTGGAAAGTCCCTCTTCTACCAATAAGTCAGCAATTAATTGCTGCTTTCTTGTCCTCTCTATGCTCTTCTGGCAAAGGTGGACAATCTGGGCATTTTCACTGGAAGACTTGTGTGCCAAGATAATCTTGCTCCTTTCAGGTGCTTTGTGTGTCCCTAGAGAAACTATTGTTGTATAAGGCCTATTGTATTGTATCTTAGCCTTTTGATCTTCTCCTGAAACTACTTAGCATTGTGTTCAATCTTGGATGTCCAATGAGCATTGAATCTATGACACCTTGATCTGAATCAGGGGTGGGCAAAATACAGCCCATGGGCCAGGTCTGCCCCATCTAACATTTCTGTCCGTCCTTCTCTGCCCCCTCGTGATCTCAGAGTTCGGGCCGCTAAAAGTCCCACAGTGCAGCGGGGTGCTCAGGCAGGCAAGCTCCCTGTCTGCCGTGGCCCTACACTGCTCCCAGAACTGGCCGGCTGCTGCTGGCATATGTCTGCAGGCCCCGGTTGGGGGGAGGGGAGGCAGCTCCTTGCACTGCCCCCCACCCCCAGCACTGTCCTCACAGCTCCCATTGGCTGGAAACCGGCCAATGGGAGCTGCAGGGGCAGTGCTTGCGGGCATGGGCAGCGCATGGAGACCTGCTGCCCCCCTTGCTCAAGGAGCATGCAGAGACACGCTAGCTGCAGCGGCTTCCGGGAGCAGCATCGGGCCACGGCATGCAGGCAGCTGCCTGAGCCCTGCTGCACTGCTGGCTGGGAGCCACGTGTGGTAAGTGCCTCCTGGCCAGAGCCTGCACCTCGCACTCCCTCCTGCATCCCAACCCCCCTGCACCAGCCCAGAGCTGCCTTCTGCACCCAAACTTCCTCCCAGACCCCACATCCCCTGCATTAATATAGTAGAAATATGTGGCCCGTGAGGACTTACCAAAATTCATGGAACTTCATGAAAATTATTGCCCACCCCATATGTGATCGTACCTTATTGCTACAGATCCTGAGTGAGGTCTGCTGATCAGCCTTGGGGTATGTGACAGCTTGATAGGCTTTTGCTGGAGCAGTCATAGAAGGATTTGAGGCATGTGTAACTAGGACAAACTTGTCTGACTCGAAGTAGTGGCTGTTGACAGTAAGGAGTACACCTTAGTTGCTTTCCACAGGTGTTAGGTATTATTTACAGCTAAGAGTTTTACTGTTACCTCAGGGAAAACTTCCCCTTAGAATGCCAATTACAGACTGCTAGGTATTTTACCTAGTTTTCCACAGGGCTGACTGATGGAAGGTGCAGAGTGCTTGACCCCAAAAAACCAAACAAACATATTGTGGGATACATACGAATAGTTTAAAAGAAAATGCAGCCAAATGTTTTATTTTCCACCTGCACTGGGGAAAAAATTTTCTAGGACTGAATCATCTTGGCTGGGCCTAAAATAAAGATAGTCTCAAGTGTCATGAAAAAATCGACAGACAATTATTTTTAAATATCTTTTAAAATGGTGGATAATGGAAGCGAAGTATTTGAATGTCTTGTATTGGCAGTGCTCATGCAACTGTTTGAATACCTTTTTGCCTAACGTAGATAGGATCCAAGTATACTTTTCTGAAAGAGAACCATCATAATCAGTAGGACACTTCTCACATTTCAGAGCCATTTGCTGGATTCATTGCTGACTTCAATATTTACATATATTTAGCATTTGATATATGCCATTTGGATCCTACGTGATCAAATCTGATTTCCAGTTAAAGTAGCAATTCCTTTCTTGAATTCACTTCGTAGACATGCTTGAATTTATTGTTACACGGGTAGCCATGAGCAACTTCTGACCTTCAAAGAAAGTAATATTCACTATTCTCTGTGCACCACAGTGGAAACTTCATATACTACTGCTAGAGGGACCTATAGGACGTAACTCTCGGCTGCCCAGAATTTAACTAAAACTTGGATACCTAAAACATGGTTTTGTGTTAAATCTGACTTGGAACGAGCATGAGTAATGGTGCATATGAGCTTAATACAAAACACTTTCAATACCACCAAGAAAATAGCAGTGTGTTCTGCAAATTTTCAATATCTTTCCATATGATTTATCCCACCTAGAAAGTCAAGTGTACAAAAAGCTTCATCAAAGCCATCCAAGGTATGAAAGTTAGATCTTCAGCATAAATACTTCAGACTTCTGGGTTTGATGCCCAAATTACCACTTGAAGTTCTTTGGCCTGTGTTTATGCAGGAAATCAGACTAGATTAAGATAATGGTATCTAGCCTTAAAGAACTAGGTATATTACAATTAAGTGGACCATGTAGAAATGCAGAAACTTCATCTTTTTAATGTTCTCCCAGATAATGTCATAGCTCTGAGAAATAAAATACAGTAAAACAACTGAGAAGGTTCAGAGTGAAGTCTGTAGGCATTAATGCAAAAACATACCCATCTGACTTCAAGATGGCCTAGAACAAGGGTAGGCAACCTATGGCACTCATGCCAAAGGTGGCATGCAAGCTGATTTCAGTGGCACTCACACTGCCCAGGTCCTGGCCACCAATCTGGGGGGCTCTGCATTTTAACGTAATTTTAAATGAAGCTTCTTAAACATTTTTAAAACCTTATTTACTTTATATACAACAATAGTTTAGTTATATATTATAGACTTATAGAAAGACCTTCTAAAAATGTTAAAATGTATTACTGGCACGCGAAACCTTAAATTAGAGTGAATAAATGAAGACTCGGCACACCACTTCTGAAAGGTTGTCGACCCCTGGCCTAGAAAAATGTTTGTTCAATATTTAAAGCAGATGGTTTCATGCCCATAATTGTTGATCAGTAGATAGTATTCTGTCTCACAAACTCAGTAATTACAAGTTGCCATGGTGCGAAGTATTCATTTGTCTGCCTCTCAATGCTGCTCTTGATGCAATCAGCCAAAACGCTGGAATATTAGACCTTGGGGGAGGGATAGCTCAGTGGTGAGCATTGGTCTACTAAACCCAGAGCTGTGAGTTCAGTCATTGAGGGGGCCATTTAGGGATATGGGGCAAAAATCTCTCTCAGGATTGGTCCTGCTTTGTGCAGTGGGTTGGGACTAGATGACCTCCTGAGCTTCCTTCTAACCCTGGTATTCTATAATACTTACTTTTTTTTATAGCTGCTGCTCTTTTTTGACTAGCAAAAGAGTTGATTGCTGGATTCTTACGTTATGGTGTTATCATCTGCCCCATTTCCCTACCAGTGTTTGCTACCTTGTGGAGAAGGGAATGGGGATGGCCCTTCTCTTTCTCTGTCCCTCTCCACCATCTCTTGGCAACTTCCTTGCAGAAATCAATAAGAACGGCCATACTGGGTCAGACCAAAGGTCCGTCAAGCCCAGTATCCTGTCCTCTGACAGTGGCCAATGGCAGGTGCCCCAAAGGGAATGAACAGACAGGTTATCATCAAGTGATCCATGCCCTGTAACACAATCCCAGCTTCTGGCAAACAGAGGCTAGGGACTCCATTCCTGCCTATCCTGGCTAATAGCTCCATCAATGGCTGTCTTCCATGAATCTATCTAGCTTCCTTTTGAACCCTGCTATAGTACTGGCCTTCACAGCACCCTCTGGCAAGGAGTTCCAGAGGTTGACAGTGTATTGCCTGAAAAAATACTTGTTTGTTTTACAAACACCTGCTACCTATTAATTTCATTTGGTGACTTCTTGTTCTTTTATTATGAGAAGGAGTAAATAACACTTCCTTATTTACTTTCTCTATATCACTCATGATTTTATAGACCTCTATCATATCTCCCCTTAGTCGCCTCTTTTCCAAGCCTAAAAGTCAGTCCTATTAATCTCTCCTCATATGGAAGCCGTTCTATAGCCCTAATCCTTTTTGTTGTCCTTTTCTGAACCTTTTCCAATTGCAGTATATCTTTTTTTGAGGATGGGCGACCACATCTGCACGCAGTATTCAAGGTGTGGGCATACCATGGATTTATATAGAGGCAATATATTTTCTGTCTTATTTTCTCTCCCTTTCTTGATTCCCAACATTCTGTTCATTTTTTTGACTGCCTCTGCACCTTGAGTGGATATTTTCAGAGAACTATTCACAGTGACTCCAAGATCTCTGAGTGGTAACAGCTAATTCAGACTCCTTCATTTTGTGTGTATAGTTGAGATTGTTTTCCAATGTGCACTACTTTTGCATTTATCAACATTGAATTTCACCTGCCATTTTGTTGCCCTGTCACCCAGTTTTGTGAGATCCGTTTGTAGCTCTTTGCAGTCTGCCTGGGACTTAACTATCTTGAGTAGTTTTGTGTCATCTGCAAATTTAGCCACCTCACTGTATACCCCTTTTTCCAGATCATTTATGAATACGTTGAATAGGACTTGGCCCAGTACAGATCTCTGGGGGACACCACTATTTTCTTCTCTCCATTTTGAAAACTGGCCATTTATTCTTACCCTTTTGTTTCCTATCTTTTAACCAGTTACCAATCCATGACAGAACTTTCCCTCTTATCCCATGACTGCCTGTTTTGCTTAAGAGCCTTTGGTGAGGCATCTTGTCAAAGGCTTTCTGAAAATCTAAATACACTATATCCACTGGATCTCCTTTGTCCGCATGGTTGTTGACCCCCTCAAAGAGTTCTAGTAGATTGGTGAGGCATGATTTCCCTTTACAAAACCCATGTTGACTATTTGCTAACAAATTATGTTCATCTATGTGTCTGACAATTTTGTTCTTTACGATAGTTTCAACCAATTTGCCGGGTGCTGAAGTGAGGCTTACTGGCCTGTAGTTGCCAGGGTCACCTCTGGAGCCCTTTTTAAAAATTAGCATCAGATTAGCTATCCTCCAGTCATTTGGTACAGAAGCTGATTTAAATGATGGGTTATAGATGACAGTTAATAGTCCTGCAATTTCACATTTGAGTTATGGCCAATCTTGGGCATAATTTTCTGTGGATGCTTGATAGATATATTACATCCACCAAAAATTGTGTAATTTCTTCCCTTCCTTTGGCAGAAAGTAATCTCTGCAAAGAAATCAAGGGTGCAGCTTCTGGTATAAATTGCCATAGCTCCATTGTGAAAGTATGGCAACAATCTACACCAGCCGAGGATCTGCCCACAGTTACTGGATCTCCTAGATGTGTAAGCTTTCCAGTTCACTACCTTTCAGTACCACTATCCTGGAATATCTTATGATCTCATTCTCTTGAGCTGTCTTTGCACCTCTATGCTGGACAAGAGATCTCTATGCCGTTTTGTGTTTCATTCTCTGAAACACACTTTTTACATATTAGAAACTAAAATGCCCTCTCTGCTTAACAGCTACTTGGTGCCAGGTCTCTTCTTCTGTTTGTAAGATTCCGAACTATAACAAAACATCTGAGCCTTCCAATTCCTCTTTTTCTTGAAACCTGGTTAACTCGCTGTTACAAACTGGTCAGGCTCTTCCTGCTGGCATTTCTCCAGGTTACTGTGAGTGGCTGAAACCCCTGTGTGATTTAAGCTTGTTTGAGTCTCAGTAGGCTGCAGCACTGTTCTTTTCTTTGGTATGTGCACCTGACACACAGCCTGAGAGTAGGTGCCCAGGAGATGTCTACATAGCAGCTGGGAGGTGTGATTCTTTGCCTGAGCTAGTGTCTAATAATAGTGTAGCCATGACAGCAGCTTGAGCTAACTGCGTGAGTACGTCCAGCAGGCTGAGTGGGATCGTACTTGGGCAGCTAGCCTGAGTTGCCTCGTGTATAGCCACAGCTATGCTGCTAATTTTAGTGCCCTAGTTCAAGCAGAGTTACTCCCTTCACAGAAGTGGAGTCCCACAACTAACTGCCTAGGCCGCCAGGATTGCTATTGACTTCCTGCTCCTTTACCAAGGTACTCCAGTAGCTTAGACACACCGTCCAGAACTCCACCCAAAGGTATGAGACTTCAGGTTTACCTCTTCAAGAGGCCTCGGGGTAGGTGTAGCACATAACACAATTCTAACATACAGTCTCAAACCTTTTAAAAGAAAATACTAAACCCTCCAGGCATTTCTCTGCCACAGTTTCCTCTTCGCTAGACATGGCTGAAAAAAGGAATCCCTTTCTGCAAAAATGTTTATATTTTTTCAGAACTTGCTTCTGAAGCAGGATGAAACCTCAAAAACAAAATATCCATAGAAAGGGATTTCAGGGGAGGAAACCTCATATTTGTGAAATGGACTAGAGCAGTGAGTGGTTCCTAAGCTTGTTCTGCCGCTTGTGCAGGGAAAGCCCCTGGCGGACCAGACCGATTTGTTTACCTGCCGTGTCCGCAGGTTCATCGGATCGTGTCTCCCAGTGGCCGCGGTTCACTGCTTCAAGCTAATGGGCCTGGTGGAACAAGTTTGGGAACCACTGGACTAGAGCCTTCCAGCCTGGTTGCCAGGAAGCAAGAGCGCTCAGCCACTCCTTACCAACATCCCCAACTGGAGCTGGAGAGGTGCTATGCCTTTTTGTCCCTAGGAGGAGTTTGAAGGGGGAGGGAGAGAAGCAGGGCACTGTGGTTCTGTGCCACTGTGGGTGCGAGGAGGGGTTGGCACTCTGCTGTGCTTCGGAAGTTTTTTTGAATTTGTAATAGATTCAGCAGACTGCTTCACTCTACTGAGCTGGCATTTGCTAATGAAACTAAGCTTCATCAGAAAATTCCCAACCAGCTCTTCTCCACTCCAGAATTTTGTGGGGTTTTTTGGGGGGAAGGGATTGCAAGGGCTGGATTCAGGGTCCTCTGGGATGCAGGATCCTCCTCCAGCAGCTTTCTGAGTTCTCTTCTCTTCTAAAACATAGGGCCTCTCCCCTTTGGTCAGCTGGCTTCCTCTGACCTTGCCCAGTCTGTCCCCTTTCTTCCTCCTGCTCAAACTTCTGTCTGTGTCTCCTGCTTCCTAGAGCCCTGCAGACCTACAGATATCCACAGACCCTGTTTGCAGATCGTGGATGGGATGCAGATGCTTAATGTTACAGATCTAATCTGTGCCAAATTTCAGGCACCCAGATTGAAAACGTGGACATGAATAGACATTAGGCTCTTCCTCACTCATTAATAATCAGTCTTGACTTTCAGATGTCATGGTGAGTTTGCAGCACTTGTTAGTTACAGGTGGGTTTTTTAAAATCCAGTTCAAAGGTACTCAGCTAGCCACATAAATGGAATTTCAGAAGATCACTCAGGTGTTTTAAGAGTTTAATTGTGCTTAGTCTGAAAGCAAAATTTTCAAAAACACTTGAACTTTAGTGCCACTGATTTTCAATGACACTTAGGCTCCTTAGTTGTGTGTGTTGAAAAATTTTACTCCGCCTCTGCAGCTTGTCCCTCTTTTCTTAGCTGCCTTTTTTTCACTTAGGAATTCACCAAACCACACTGATTTGAGGATTAATTTGGGATTCTGTGGTGGGTACTCTTCGTTAGTATAAAATTGAATGGAGCCTCCTTAATTTCAGTAATAGGAGGAAACATTGCATTTTCACCACTTACATTTTCTCTTTCAATTTTTAAGTTCAGTTTGGATTGAGAACAATGATTTGTGCATGAGAGGTGCAGCATACTTCATTGTACCAAGGAGTCGGGGTTTCTCCACACCTATGTTTACCTCAAGTATTCAAACACATAATCTGCTATGAAAGAGAATCAAAGATTAGTTTATTTTATGGCAACATATGTTCTCTTTAAAATTAGTAATATACTATATAACAATATATACAGTCTAGCTTCTTGAGCTCTCACAACTGTTTCAAGCTTTGTTACATAATTCTGCATAAAGCACTTAATGATGTGTATGTGCCTTCACCTATATGTACAAAAGGAAAGCAAGTAGACTTTAGAAATGCATGTATAACAGACAGTATGGTTCAGCTAGTGTTCAGATATTCCAACTGTACAATCTGCTGCTTAATGGATCGGATAGTTTTATACTGAGTTTTTGCAATAATCACTTGGCCACCATACTATTGGTGGGAATGCAACCTATCGACTTCTGCAGAATTTTTCTTTAAAATAAAGTTCTAGACGGTACATTGGGAAGGTAGACTTCCAATTAGGGTTGTCAAACAATTAAAAAAATTAATTGTGATTAATTGTGCTTTTAAACAATAAGAGAATACCATTTATTTTAATATTTTTGATGTTTTCTACATTTTCAAATACATTGATTTCAATTACAACACAATACAGTGCTCACTGTATATATTACAAATATTTGCCCTGTAAAAAACGAATAGTATTTTTCAATTCACTTAATACAAGTACTGTAATGCAATTGCTTTATCATTAATATTGAACTTACAAATGTAGAATTATGTACAAAAAAACCTGCATTCAGAAATAAAACAAAGTAAAACTTTAGAGCCTACAAGTCCACTCAGTCCCACTTCTTGTTCAGCCACTCACTCAGACAAACAAATTTGTTTACAATTTGCAGGAGGTAATGCTGCGTGCTTCTTGTTTACAATGTCACCTGAAAGTGAGAACAGGTGTTCACATGTCACTGTTTTAGCTGGTGTCGCAAGATATTTACATGCCAGATGCGCTAAAGATTCATATGTCCATTCATGCTTCAACCACCATTCCAGAGAACATGCCTCCATGCTGATGGAGGGTTCTGCTCAATAATGATCCAAAGCAAAGTGGACCGACGCATGTTCCTTTTCATCATCTGAGTCAGATGCCACCAGCAGGATGATGATTTTCTTTTTTGGTGGTTTGAGTTCTGTAGTTTCCACGTTGGAGTGTTGCTCTTTTAAGACTTCTGACAGCATGCTCCATACCACATCCCTCTCAGATTTTGGAAGGCACTTCAGATTCTTAAACCATATGTCGAGTGCTGTAGCTATTTTCAGAAATCTCACATTGGTACCTTCTTTGCGTTTTGTCAAATCTGCTGTGAAAGTGTTCTGTGCTGGGTCATCATCCAAGACTGCTATAACTCAAAATATATGGCAGAATGCGGGTAGAACAGGAGACATGCAATTCTCCCCCAAGGAGTTCAGTCACAAATTTAATTGATTTTTTTTTTTGTTTAATAAAATAAAAAAAAAAAAAAAAAGCATCATCAGCATGGAAACATCCTCTAAAATGGTGGCCGAAGCATGAAGGGGCATACAAATGTTTAGCATATCTGGCACATAAATAACCTTGCAATGCTAGTTACAGAAGTGCCATGCAAAAGCCTTTTCTCACTTTCAGGTGACAGTGTAAATGAGAAGCAGGCAGCATTATCTCCCATAAATGCAAACAAACTTGTTTGTCTTAGCGATTGACTGAACAAGCAATAGGACTGAGTGGACTTGTAGACTCTAAAGTTTTCCATTGTTTTATTTTTGAGTGCAGTTATGTAATAAAAAAAATTACATTTTATAAGTTACACTTTCAAGATAAAGAGATTGCACTACAGTACTTGTGTGAGGTGAATTGAAAAATACAATTTCTTATCATTTTTACAGTGCAAATATTTTCTTTTTTGGTGGTTTGGGTTCTGTAGTTTCCAGGTTGGAGTGTTGCTCTTTTAAGACTTCAGACAGCATGCTCCACACCACATCCCTCTCAGATTTTGGAAGGCACATCCAATATAAAGTGAGCACTGTACACTTTGTATTCTGTGTTGTAACAGAAATCACTATATTGGAAAATGTAGAAAAATATGCACAAATATATAATTTCAATTGGTATTCTGTTTAACAGTGCAATTCATCGTGATTAATTTTTTTGAGTTAATCGTTTGTGTTAATAGCAGTAAATCGACAGCCCTACTTCCAGGTGTGTGGTGATACAGTAACAGGGCCGCCTGGGGGCGGGGGCAAGAGGGGCAATTTGCCCCGGGCTCTGCAGGGGCCCCCACGAGAGTTTTTCGGGGCCCCTGGAGCGGGCTCCTTCACTTGCTTGGGGGCCCCAGAAAACTCTTGCGGGGGCGGGCCCTGGAGCTTCTTCCGCTCCCGGTCTTCGCTGGCGGGGGAGTCCTTCCGCTCCGGGGCGGAAGGACCTCCCGCCATCACATTACCGCTGAAGCGGGACCTGCTGCCGAAGTGCAACCCAGTCTTCGGCGGTAATTCAGCGGCGGGGGGCCCTTCCGTTCAGGGACCCGCCGAAGTGCCCCGAAGACCCCTGGCGGGGGCCCCCCCCCCACCAAATTACCGCCAAAGAGCGGGCTGCGCTTCGGGGGCGGGTCCCGCTTCGGTGATAATTTGCCGGCGGGGGGCCCCCGCCGCGGGTCTTTGGGGCACTTCAGTGGCGGGTCCCAGAACGGAAGGGCCCCCCGCCGCCAAACAGGGCCGGCTCTAAACATTTTGCCGCGCGGGGGGCCCCCTGCCACTTGCTGGTCCCACTGCTCCGGCGGACCTCCCGCAGGCATGGCTGTGGAGGGTCCGCTGGTCCCGCGGCTCCGGTGGACCTCCCGCAGGCGTGCCTGCGGGGAGTCCGCTGGTCCCGCGGCTCCGGTGGACCTCCCGCAGGCGTGCCTGCGGGGAGTCCGCTGGTCCCGCGGCTCCGGTGGACCTCCCGCAGGCGTGCCTGCGGATGCTCCGCCGGAGCCGCGGGACCAGCGGACCCTCCGCAGGCACGCCTGCGGGAGGTCCACTGGAGCCACCTGCCGCCGATGGCCCCAGGCCCCCGGAATCCTCTGGGTGGCCCTATACAATAATGCCTTCGTTACTCTCTCTAAAAGAAGGATCCAGTGCTTGTGCTGTTGCTCATAGTGTCTTTTTTCACCCTAACCAGCAATCTAGTGAAATTTAAAAGAATCTTTTTACTGAGAGTTGCACTAGTTAAACTTAAATTGTGATTATTTTTTTAAACTGATCGTTAAACTAGGCTTTTACAATTTAGCTTAAAGCCATTAGTACCAGGGGTTGTCATAAGTGCACCACAGGCCAAATCCGGACCTCCAGACACTTTTGAACGGACCCTGAAATCTTTTTATGTACTTACCATTATTTTTAATGCAAATAGGAAACAAGACCCCATTGTCAACATTGTAACTTATCCTAAAACAGAGGGTGACCATAATCAGCCACAAGGATTGCTCTGATTTGTCCCTGCCTTAACATCAGTACAGACACTGGCAGTCTGTCAGATGCGTTTCTGCCAATATCCCAGAGAGTCATTCCTTTCTGCTATTCAAAAAGGGTGGCTGGCAGGATGATCAAATCATACATTAATACATATTACATTATTATAACTGTCAATCATTATAACCTCTAATACAAATATAAAATCCTACTCCTACAACCCCTCGCTCTCATCTGTTTTTTGCAGGATCTGGACAGAGGAGGCAGGCAGGCAGAGATTGTCTCATCCAGAAATCAGGGAGGGATGCTGTACATCCAACATCCAAAGGCTTCCATGAAAGACAACTCTTTCCCCTCCCACTCCCCCCAGCAGGCTCTGGGGTGCTCTGGGATAAGTTGTACTCAATCTTCCTCCCAACAGCTGGAAGTATGGGTTGGTGGGCTGAAGTTTCTGTTGGGCCTCGACAATAGCTCTTGTATTGATCTCTGAGCAGTAGCATACATACCTAGTTGTATGTGTCTTGTAAACTTCGTCCTGATTTTCATATCTTGGAAATAGATAGTAAGTCTCAGATGGCTCATTAAAATAAATCGCTAAACAAAAGAAAGTTTAACATTTTCAAACACACCTTAATATTGTAGAATTTCAACACTTGAGAGCCAAAGGTTGTATTGTAAACAGAATTTTCCCAGACAGACATTTATGATCTTGGGCAGCCTTGCTTATGTAAACTGATTTACTTCAAAGATTGACTTTGACCCACTGAAACTGGGCTTTTTATGAAGTGAAGATGCAACTAATTAACGAACTAGTTTTCAGACAATTACAATAATCCTGTTATACTCTGCTAATAATATAGAACTATTCCTGTAATATTAAGATTACATGTAAACTCCACCTTTCTTATAACATACATGAGTTTAGGTTGATTTTTATGGTAGTTCCTTTCTTAGTCTAGAAATCTTCCCAAAATAATTCCATGAGGTGAGTCTTGTGAGTGATGCTGTAGACAGTGGAACCATTCCTGCACTCTTCAGTAAACAAAAAATTCCTGCATTGTAGAGTAGAATCAGTTTTACTGAGAGCAAGTGTTGGCCAAGACACAACCAAGGTTATCTACCTCTCAAATCTAAATGATATTGGCTGTTGAAATTTACATGTGAACACAGATGCTGGACTTCTCTCAAAGGTCTTAAGAGCGCAAGTGTTTGTATGGATCACAAGTTCACAATCCCCAGATGGTAGCACTGTACAAATGTGAGTTACTACTATTCAGTCTAGATAAACTGCCCTCCTATAGCAGACATTTTGCTTGAGATTTATCAGCCTCCATCCCCTTTCTTCAAGCATAGGGTCAGATACAGAATTACTAGCTTTATTTTAACTGTACTTAGTCTTACATGTTCATAATGATGCAGTGCTTTAAATCTTGTGCACTTTCAGAATGGTGCTTTGCTTTTTTAAAAAACAACAAATTAAACTTCTTCAGCCTGATGTCTTAATGGTCTTGCTTAAGTTGTTTTAAACTGGAATACCATTCTTTCTGCACCACTAGTTTACTTGTTTACATTAGACTGAGTTTCTTGGTTGCAGCTTTGACATGTAGCTTCTTGAGAGGACAGACTTGTATGACATTCGCTAACTCATAACTATTCAGTAGTCTGAATTTGACAGCAGGAGAGGTCCTTGCAGTCGAAAGCTTTTTTTTTGTCCTGCAGTTAAAAGAAATAATACATAATGGCTTTCATACAAGCCAATTGGGTGGCCTAATGACAACTAAATCCCAAAATGTTGTCTCTTGGTTCCAGAGGCTGAAATGCATCTGAGGGCTGCCCTTGCCACCCTTAGGGAAAGTCTCAAGCTCATGAAAAATCCCAATAGGAGTCACTGTCAGATTATCTAGAACTTTGTTCACACAAAAATTACATTAAAAGAACATCATTAAGGTTGCAAAGTCAAGCATGTGTAAGCTAGTAAATGTCAGAATTACAGTTGCTTGGGCGACTGGATTAGTTCCACCTGTGCATATGTACTCTGATATAGTCCTTAATTACCTGATCAATATTTTTCCATAGGACCCCTGCTTCATTCAGTGTACAGTTAATGAGCAACTATTTCACTGTTTTGTTTTCTCCACATTGTTCATAATGTAGTCCCAGGCACCTGTTTTGTCCTTCCTATTCAAATCCTACTCTACAGACAAAATTATTAACTTTTTTTTTAGATTTCTCTGTGGCATTCATCACTGTAATACTTGTGGAGCACTCAAAGACTAATTTAATTTATTTTCAAAACCCCATTGTGGTCTGACTGGGGCGGTGTCATCCCTGTTTTACAGGCCTACAACCTGATTTTTGAGAGTGATTTTAGCATTATATAGCACTTAATATGTTTAAGACAGAGCTCCCATTGACTTCTGTTGCAGTGGTGAGTGCTCAGCCCTTTTTGTAAATCAGACCCCAGGGACGGAAGTCAGACAACCAAAACATGAGGAATACCACACAATTAGTGACCATCTGTGAAAAGATTGATATAAGTGACTTGAATAGAATCACATAGGAACTGTGTGACATAGGCAGGAATAGAATTCAGTTCAGTTCTCCAGGGCAGTTCTTCAGAGAATTAAATTCTTTTCCAGCAATCCTCTGCCCCATTCACTATATGCCTTCCTGTTTCTTCAAAAAGGGAAGCAAGGGTTCTATAGCCAACAGTCTCCTTTCAGTATACACCTCTGAATCATCCCCAGGGCAGGTCCATCCTATACATTGAATGGGAAAGGGGGTTTCTAGCGTATGATCATGTAACTAAAGACTATATAAATGCATATGCACAAGGGGGCTGAATTAAGGTTTTATGTAGACTTAACTCTGCAGTTTCCAAACTTTGAGTTCTTGACTTTTCAACATTGATGTTCTTTTAATGTAGATTGTGTGTGTGTGTGTGTGTGTGTGTGTGTGTGTGTGTGTCTTCCTAGCTTTTAAAAAAGCAAACTGAAAAAGCAAAAATGGCATGTGCCATATTGATACTCATAAGGGTCATCAGCAGCATTGGAGCCTTTAGATACACAGCACAGACCTCTGCTAACCTAATGGCAGTAAATGATAGTAATGGTAGGTTGTCATCCTCTATGTGGACCAGCATGAGAGTGGCTTTCAAATATTTGTTGACAGCAGATGAATGGTGGGACTCGGGAATAATGGGTTCCATTCCAGACTTTAGAGAGGAGTGTTCTTTAGGGGGCTCACTTCCCGTCTACCCCCAAACATGACCCCTTCTGTCCTGTCTCCTCCAACCTGTGACTGTTCCAGTCCTATCTCTAGTCTATCCCTGGCTCCTCGTTGTAGTGCTATTCTTTAGAATGTCTGGACCCAGCAGGAGAGTCATTGAGAGCACAGAAGAGACAAGTGCCCTGCTCTCATTTAAGGTGTCCAGACCTGGACCCAGAATGGCCTGCGGCAGTCCAGAGCTGAAAAAACAGGAAAAGTCATCCTCTGACCTGGGCGAAAAAGGCCCAGTACAGATGCAATTTTCTGGAAGTTTAGCTGCTCAAATGTAAGATGATGCCACTGAGCATGTGTGAACTAACTTTTATTTCTGAGGTTTATACCTTGACCAAATATGGGCCAATTTTTCACAGAGATGGAAAAAGGCACATCTCTGACACCTTGCTGCCACTCCCTGCTTCTAAGGATGGAGATTAGAGCTTTTCAAGGAAAAGTACGTAATCTTTTAATGTGGGAAAATGTATTTTTCCCTAGCCTTGTTTTTGGAAACAGTTGAAGAATTCTGGCTGAAATTTTCTCAAAAATTCAACCTAAGGCAAACACCCAGCATAGAAACCTTCAGACCAAATGATTCGAGTTTGGTGAAATTTATGTAGGGTCCTATAATGGGAAGTATCAAGCAACCTTAATAGGCAGTGGTACCAGCTCCACCTATAATTTATTCCTTACATTAGGGAGCTGGAGAAGTTAATCCAGTTCCCTTCCCAGCAAAATCTAAAGCCTTGTAGACAAAACTTTTTGGAATCCTGGCTATTTGGACATGGAGAAAGACAAGTAGGGTGTACATTTAAAGAAAATATAAATCTAGCTATAATAAATGTGCTTTTGTGATCCTATTTAAGGTAAAAGATGACAGTAGTAAATGACTTGAGTACAGTAAGTGAAAAGAACTAATTTCTCTTGCTGCAAAATTCATTAACTGAGGTGTGGGTGGGGGAAGGGAGACACTTCAGTTGCTGTGTATATAACTGGGGCTGGGTTCCTGTTTGACCTAAAGTCTGTCTTGATGCAGCAGCACAAGCCAGCGAGGAGACTGTCATGTTTCACCGTGAACGCAGCACATTTAGGCGTCAGGCTGTACGGCGCCGGCACAATGCAGGGAGTAACCCCACCCCTCCCACATTGCTCATCGGATCACCCCTCAGGTATGGTATCTAAATGTTCCACCATCTTTAGCATGCATGCAGCAGACTATTTCCCACAACCACTAGCATTTCCAAAAAGCACTTCCCTTCTCTCCTCACCTTTAACCTTTTTTGGGCTGTCTCTGCATGTCTTTGGACTAGCTGAATTTGTGCATGTGTACGTGGCACTTTTTCCCCCCCACAATGACAGGGTTAGCCAATCTCTTAACATGGCACATGTGGGTTTAGATCAACCACAAAATGAATTAATGGTAACAAACTGACTTATACTCAGTTCTTTCACTTTAATTTCATGTCAAATCTTTAGATACTTTAAAATTTAAACATAAATAAGAAAATGTTAAATCAGCATCTCTTTTTTCTTCCAAGGGGGAAGAGGAGAATAGGAGTACTCACACTTCTCAGGAACTGTAGAGAGGAAGATACCTGCACCATAAAATTAGCAGGATAATGTAAACAGCTAAACTGTCCTGCAAAAGTTCTAGATCTTAGAATGCAGCAAACCACTACATAAAGACCAGCAATCAACCCTGTCAAAAATAGAAGTCTTTGAAATAATTCATAAACTAGCATACTCTTGTTTTTAAATGCAATAAATCCCATATTATTGCTTGATGCTAACTCTACTTATATCAAATACCAAATGTTTGTTAAAGTAGTAGTATATATCTCTGTATTTTTAAGGCCTGTCCTCAACCTTCTAAATTAAGTTAATTGCTCCCAATATTATGAGCTGTCCAGCTTTAAATTTCAGTAGTACTCCTGTAATTTCTTTTACTGAAAGAGTACAGAAACTGAGCAAACTAATGCCTTAAATCTTTAATGCTATCTAAACCAAACAGTTCTTAAGCAGGAGGCAGGGAATCATGGCTTCAGCATGGCACTACTGAAGCAACTACTAGACAGTTTCTAAAATATCCTTGGATATCGGGATTGATGCTTCCAAGGTCCTGCTTTGAGACACTTGGCATCGATTTTTCTCCTCTTTTGGGGCAAAAGGAGAGACACTTAAGGAAAAATGTGCACATCTTTCCCACTTTGAAGATGACATTTTATTTTGAAGAAAATGTAAACCTAGTGTAAAACAGTTTACACTTTCCTACATTCCTTCCCAGTTTGATCATCTCCTATTTGATTCTAAAAATAAGATGCAGAATTTGGCACCCTACTCGTTTTCATGCAATGGCTAATCCTAGTTTAAGGGGGTGGGGGTGAAAGGAAGTTTAAAATCTGCTTTCTGTGTCGGAACCTTACTCAAATGTCTCTTCCATTTTCTCCCAAATGTGGACATTTCTCCATTGTTCCCACATCAAAGATCAGTTATTTTTTCTCTCCCCTTCACATCAGAGTTGCATTGGTTTATTGCAGGTATATAGGCATGTGCCTCCTGAATTTTGGAAGCCACTTTTTAATGAAGATGCATAGGTCTGATCCTAGGTGCTCATAATCAGCTGGAAAGACAGTGCCAATGAGAGGGAGAAACTGCCCAAGAGACGGGAGCTCAGGAAGCTCAAATGAGGTTAGACCAGAGTATAGTTAAGGAGTAATTGATAGCTTGGCTTCTGATACTCATCTAGCCAACTTCCATTATTCAAGATACAAGTTAATGAGGTGCATTTTTATTGGCTATTACGGTACATAGCAATGCTTAATTGAGTTGATTTTTTTTAAATAAATTTTACTAAAGGGAAAAGTAGATGTTGATCTTTATTCTTATTGAACATAGTGTGGGCTGTAGCAACTCTCCTTACTTTCATGAGTCACCTCTGTGTGCTCTAAATCATATTCACTTGCATTGTGTTCTCTGCTCTTCTGAGGGAGAGTAGAGCAATTGTTTTGTCTGTAGGAGATCATGCAGATAAATGTGAACACTAATCATTGCACATCAGCCCAAGAATGATAATGTCTGTGATTTACGTGGATCAGAGAGAGCAGAATAGGAAGCAAATGAGGAACTATCTCAGGTGTCCCTTCTGCTTAAAACTGGAGTTGGCAGCTGCTTCCTTCTCCCCGCTAGTGTAGGCACCAAGATTTCCACGATACGATGGCCTCTGACATACAGGTGGATTTTGTTGTGAGGACAATGAAAGAGCTGAACTTTAAGGACATAACTTCTTATTCAAAAAAGAAATATTCGAGAACAAGAGAACAGAGAGAAATTCTGGCCAAGTAAATTACCTTCTTTATATGTGATGCCCATGCTCCAGTTTGTTCCTGTGTAAATGAAAACCAGAACCCATTCTCTCAGATCTCTGAACATCTACAGTAACTCCTCATTTTAACGTCGTCCCACTTAACGTCGTTTCAATGCTACGTCCCTGCTCAGTTAGGGAACATGCTCGTTTAAAGTTGTGCAGTGCTCCCTTATAATGTTGTTTGGCTGCCTCCTTGTAAGATTCTGTGGAAGAGCAGCGATTTTACAAGGAGCATTGCACAAGTTCCACTTCTCCGCCGCCTCCCCCTCCTTCCCAGCGCTTTCCCCACTGCCAAACAGCTGTTTGGCAGCACTTAGGACTTCCTGGGAGGGTGGGGGAGGAACAGGGAAGCGCCGCATCTCCACTCCTCCCCCTCCCTCCCAGAAAGTCCTAAGTGCCACCAAACAGCTGTTTAGCGGTGCTTAGGATTTTCTGGGAGGGAGGGGGAGGAGTGGAGACTCGGGGCTTCTCCGCTCCTCTCCTTCCTCCCAGCACTTCATGTGTAGGACTTTTGGGGAGGGAGGGGCAAGATTGGGGAAGCTCAGTGTTTCTGCTCTTCCCCCTCCCTCCAAGAAAGTCCTAAGCCAACAAACAGCTGTTTAGCGGTGCTTTGGATTTTCTGGCAGAGAAGGGGAGGAGTGGAGATGCAGAGCTTCTCTACTTCTCCCCCTCGCTCCCAGAAAGTCCTAAGCTGTTTGGCGGGGCTTAGGACTTTTTTTTTGGTGGGTGGGAGGGATGTGGCATGCTCCTGAGAGGAGGTGGAGTAGGGGTGGGAAGAGGTGGGCCTAGAGTGGAGCAGGGACAGGAAGAGGCGGGCCTGGAGCATTCTTCTCCAGGGAAGCTGCCGCTGCTGCTGCAAAGGTGCTTCCTAGTGTCCTTGCCTGCAGCGGGCTGTGCCTGTGTGGGGTAAGCCAGGGGCACTTCCCAATTGCAGTACAGTACAGTATATAATGTCTTTTGTCTGCCCCCCTCCCAAAAAAATTTCCTTGGAACCTAACTCCCCGCATTTACATTAAATCTTACGGGAAAATTGGATTCATTTAACATTGTTTCACTTAAAGTTGCATTTTTCAGGAACGTAACTACAACGTTAAATGAGGAGTTACTGTACAAAGAAGCACATCACCAGAAATAAACTGAAATTAAGTATTTGAAATATACATGCAGAGCCAAATACTGGTAGCAGACACCTTACTAAAAGTATTATTTGTGATGCTGGCTGGGAGCCCAATATATTATAGTTTAAAATGTCTTAGACTATTTTATATCTAACTGCCAGTCAGCCAGTGTTACAAATGACCTCATTCTTAGAGCAGGAGGGTAACTGGTTATTTGTCACAAATTTGTTTGAGATACAAACTGAAATTTATTTGGAAATTATTAATGTTAAATATTCTTCAGACTTCTATATAACTAGTAGAAATAAAAAGATACTCTTTTTGTTTGTGTAACTTGATGTTAATGGGAGTTGTATGTGCACTGAAGAGACCTGTGAAGTAAGAAATAAAAACTTAATGTGTAAAAAAGAAATGCAGAGTAATATGAATATAATCCATTATGAACTGATTTTAGTAATTTATTTGAGAAGTATTGATCACTGCAAATAGGTAGGCATTTTCTATCTCTGCTAATAGGAAGTAATTCTCTATCTAGTTCCTATATTGCTAATAAACTCTATTGCTGCAAGTTTTAAACTTTAACAGTTAGGCATATTAACCTTTAATTGCCCTGATACTGTTTTCTCTAATACTCTTGCCAATGAAACTTTTCTTTCCTAATCTCTTGACTGTGGCATAATATTAGATGTCATAGAGACGGTCATTATAAGACTTGTGCAATCCCATTTGAAGTTTCCAACATACATTTTTACAAGGGTGTCTCGGTAGTGAAAAATTTTATTAAAATAGACTAATCGCATTGCGTAGCTAGATATTTGGACAAGGAAAAGATTTTATATTAAAATCTCCAGTAAACTCTAAAGGCATGGTGGTAAAATAAGTACATGGACATTCGTTGCCCCCATTTAAAAACAAACTGCACCTCTACCCCGCTATAATGCGACCAGATATAACACAAATTTGGATGTAACGCAGTAAAGCAGTGCTCCAAGGCGGGGCTGCACACTCCGGTGGATCAAAGCAAGTTCAATATAATGCGGTTTCACCTGTAACGCAGTAAGATTTTTGGGCTCCCAAGGACAGCGTTCTATCGAGGTAGAGGTGTACTTCCAGTATCGCTGATAAGTACCAGCAGTGTGCTGGGCACTTCAGACATAATGCTGTATGCTAACACTTCAGTGTACTGTTTCAGAGTAGCAGCCACAAGTACTTCAGTGTACGTGACAGTCTGTACTATTGTCCGACTTTAGATTTGACTTCTAAATTTACTTGTGTTTGAAATGGAATGGCTCCAGAAGCTTTTTGTGTTCAGAATTATCTTGTGGACTAGACAGAATAATGCTGCTTGTTGGATATTCTATAAAACTGTTACTCAGTGTTTTGCTTTCTTATTGTCATAGGATTTGATAGCTAAAAAGTTAATAGCTACAATTTTTAACTTATAGCTGTGTTTGAAGGAAAATCTATTCAGGTAATTATAGGCTATTTAGATTAGCCTTATTGCGCTTCTGGGTAAAGCTCAATTGAGACAATGAAGCATTCTTGAGGGATGATGCATCTTTGAATCTTATTTCCCTAAGGGCTTCTGTTACCATGTAGTTCACAGCAAGAGCCTTGTCCACAGCAGCAAAACACTGAATTAAATAAGGTTGAAAAGCATTCCAACCCAAATATGTTAAAATATGGTATAGTGACTTGCAAGCTTGCTTTTCTCCATGTGCTGTGTGCATGTCTGCTTTATTTTGCATGTGCTTTTTTAACACCCATTCTCAATACATTATCTTGTGGTTTTTCCAATCATTTTTTAAGAAGGGAACCGAAAAGCAGAAGTTCTAGAATATATTCTGTTGCTGTAATCAGGTATAGTTCACACAATACTTTATATATACTTAGTTGTTGCCTTGTTAGTCAGATGTAAAACAGCATATTCCTTAAAGGCGCCAGAAACCACCTACACTCTGAACTGCTAAAGGGACTGGGCAATGATGTTCTGTGCATCACAGGGGAAACTTGTTTTGCCCAACTAAACCATAAAATATACAACATATCAGGGTGCTCAAATAAGATAATTTCTTATTTGATCAAAGAAAGAAATATACACATTTGTGTATATTACAGTTGTGCAGTTTCTTACCTTACCAAATGAAAGAAGATTTAAAAACAGTAGCCTATTATGCGATCTGTTAGACACTTTTTTTAAAAGCATATTTTTTTGCTACCTCATTTTAGAAGATTTTAGTCATGGCTTGGTATAAGCTCCTACAGTGTGTTACTCTACCCATTTTTTGTCCTTTCAGGTCTGTTTCTGTTCAATAATAAGACTTTATATCAAAAAGGTAGTTTTGAAGTGGAAATAGGTTGTAAGAGGAAAATAATATTTTTAGAACTTTGAAAACTGGCAGGGAAATAGGCTGTAAATACCTCTTGACCCTAGGCAGAAGTATTTGAAAAGTTATTTCTTGGTACATGTATATCTTTGGACTTAAAAGAATCTCTGTTCTTTATACCAAAATTGGGTGCTAATAGTTCTAATGGAATATTGCCACAATAATCAGTTTTAAAAAAAATCCAAACTAATAACATTAGAAATCTAGTTTTACAGTTTTATTTTACAAAGGTTTTGTATTCTATTCATCTTGAACAGGTAAGCCAGATAAAGCAATATATCCAGAGTTTATGTAACTATAGTCTAGTTACTTGTAAGATCTACTTTAGAGTTTGACTAGTAACTTGGCCTGAACGTGTAGAGAAGAGAGTATAGTTGGACAGCCAGCAGGCAAGCAAATGCTCCTGTGGGTCCCTGACAAAAGCAAATATTCAACAGTTCAGCAGCTCTTGCTTTGAGAAGCACCAGGGGCACGTAACTATTAAACAGATGGTGTCTCTGATAGTTAAGGGGTTTTTTTTAAAGTTAAAGTAGTATCTTACACAACTTTGCTATTTCACATGCAAATGCACATGTCCCTAGAATAGCATTATGTAGAGCTTAAGGACAAATTAAAAAGCAATAAGAATAAGCAGTTTTAAAATGGTGTAGTAGAGGATTTGGAATATATTTACTTAGCTAATTTCTAAATACTCTGCTCTACAGTACTCCTAAGTTGTGATGGCCCATTTAGTAGGCCTAATGGCTTTCCCATGGTATGCTTTATTTTAACTTTGTCTTTTTTTAATACTTTTGTTTCATCACTTCTAGCTATTTTTTATTCTTCCCTGTAATGTTTCCCCAATCCATGTTTTTTTGTAGCCTTCAAGATGGTCAGCAAGACCAGCAATCCACAACACAGGTCAAAGTCCAGTCCCGCCCCCCTTCCCAGGCAGCTGTGCTCAGCGCTAGCGCCTCCTTGCTGGTGAGAAATGGGAGTGTCCACTTAGAAGCATCACATGACAATGCATCTGCTGTAGGCGGTAGCAGTTTGCACGATGAACTTGGTATGCAGGCCTTATGTAACCTTGGTGACATGGAAGTTATAATGCCGCAGATTTATGGGTAATAATGCAATGAAATTAATTTAAACTGAGATCTTCATTTCAGAAATGTGTGGGTGCATTTCTTAGAGGGAAATATTACTTCTGGTCAGTTCCCCACTCCTTCATAATTATTCCTCCCCACCCCCCATTTCCTTTAGCAAATGTACTATATAAATACCCTTAAAAGAGGCATAGATTTAAGGGATGCTGTATGTGCTTTCATGACTTGAACAGCACAATAGTTCCAGTATTTACCCTCGTTAGAAGCTGCTGAATTAGTTTTCTTGGTCTCTATTGACTCTGTTTAATTTTGGTCACAGAGTTTAGCAGGGATTGAAGTCTATATTTCTCTAGTTCAGGATGAGTGTTTAAAAATGTACTGGCCCTGAAAGCATCTTTTTATGGTCTCCAAAGAATTCCTGCTCCTAGTAGGCCATGGTATATTGGACCTTCAAATGTGTGTGGAGGGGTTAGGGTGAGGAGGGTGAGAAATCATAGGAAGTTGAATACATACAGTGTCAGTTATTGCAAGTTACATTTGTAAGAAGTCAGCAGCTTAATTCAAATTAAAGCACCTTATTGTTTGTATTTCTGAGATTGTCTCCTAATAAAAATTTAAGTTACGTGAATGTTATGCTGCTGCCGTTATAAGCATTTAGTTACCACGATCAGGAAGATATCTTCTGTATGTAACTTTACTGGTCAGTTTGAAAAAATTTCCAGACTTTCCCCTTTTAAGTCAGTCTTCTGTAATTCATTAGACCATTTTAGTGCCTCTTAGTATATAGAGTGTACTTCTAAATCAAGAGGTCTTAAAGCACTTTGCAAGTGCTAATTAAACCTCTCAGCCACTTCTGTAAGGTCAGTAAAATCATTCCAGATGGGGAAGCTGAGATACAGTAATGTTAAGTGACTTGCCCAACGTGATACAATAATCTCATTAGACTAAGGCAGTGGTTCTCAAACGTATTTCATTGGGCCCCCCTTCTTTGTGTTTGTAGTCATTTACAACCCCCCACAAGTACATATAGTGTCACCCAGATCTGAAGGCAGAGCAGAGAGCAGCAGCTGCTGGCTGGGCACCCAGTCTGAAGGCAGCACCACACCAGCAGAGAAGTAAGGGTGGCAGTGTTAAAAGTAAAAAAGCAACAGTGTGTCCTGTGGCACCTTATAGACTAACAGATGTATTGGAGCATGAGTTTTTGTAGGTGAATACCCACTTCGTCAATATCACTTTTCACAGCTGACTTAGCACCGCATTGCCATCCTTACTACTGTGCTGTAGCTGCTGCTACCCTAGACTGACAGCTGGAGCCTCACCACCACCAGGTGAAAGATTGGGAGGGTGGGGGAAGGGAGCCCAAGCCTGGGCTGCTTCCCAGTGAGGAATTGAGGGAGGGGGAAAGAAGAGCCTGTGCTCAGTGGCAGGTTCTAGCTGTCCTCTTTATCCCTGCCTCGGGGGGGGACACAGCCCTTCTGCACAGCTCACCCCTTCCTTGACACATTCGCGCACCTCCTTTGGGAGGCCCGCCTTATAGTCTGAAAACCGCTGGCCTAAGGTGATCTCAAGGGGTCCTTTCTTTAAACAACAAACCATGGTTCCTAACTTCAGCATGTAAACAACTGCTAATGATATGGGGGTCAACATGGGACTTCTAGATTCTTGTGCAAAAAACACAGCAAAGATATTTAAAATAGGACACCTGTAACAATAACCTTTATCAATGACTGCTACTTTTTTTAAGGATCTACCAGTCACATAGTTTGAGTGCAGTTCTGCAACGTCTTATTCTTCACAGTGCAGATGAGATAATTGAAGAGTTGCTTTGTGTAGTGCACATTTTAAGTACAGTTTTAGCATAGAACTTACCACTCAAAAATATCTTCTGGTTCCATTGTCTGCAAATTTGAAAGCATAACTGTGCTTTTCATGATACTGTGCTTTATAACGTTAACTCCAGAAATGTGAATCATACCCTTTCAAATCACTGACTTTTTTTTGTTCTGTTTTGTTCTGCCACTAGTAGCTGTTCCATTCCTGCAGAGACAGGTTTCTTGGTTGTTGACTTATTGAGTATCTGATTTGATACTTCTAGCTGGGTTGAATGTCTCCTCATTCATTCTTCTTTTGGTCACAAATCACTGGTCTGCTTCTTCGGTTACTAATCTTTCCAGATCCCTTATCACATGTCCTTCTTGTGGTATCTGTGCCAATGATGTCTTAATTTGATTGACTAGACGTCTTCATTTTTCTCGAATGCTGTGTAGAGTTGAAATATGCACTTCCAGACCAGGTATCTTCTTCTCCGGTATATCCACGAACTTGCACGTCATGAAACCAGGCACCTCATTTCCTTCAGCAGAAACAAAATCATAGCACATCCAGGGCAGGGCATAGCAATTGTTTCCTCATCGCCTGTATCCACAACCTGGTGTAGCCATACCTAAATGGAAGGAACCGCACTTCCTCCTTAACTCCCCTGTCTAAAAGAGCTCCCCAGACTGAGTGCCTTGCTATTCAGAAAATCTGTTCTTGCAACCTGGGAGGCTTTTATATATAAAATATAAGGAGCTAATTAATATTAATGTGTTTCCAACTGGCAACTTAGTTTGAGGACAGTCTTTTGGTAGAATTTCTTTAGTTAAATAAGTCCTATGTTCTCAGTTCTGTATTCTCTCCTCTGAGTTATGTGTTGGTAGCCACATCCAAGTACATTGTAATAGACTTAATTTTGATCAAATCTTAATCACACCATCCTTTGTAGCAATCTAAGTAAATACCTTGTTAAAGCCCTGGGATGTTGTAATTGAGGGTTATAAGACTAGAACCAGAAACTCTTCAATTAAAATTCCCAACTCTGATGTGAAAACTAATCTGGTTCTTACAGCTTTCACTGCTGCTAAGCAGAACTCCCAGATAATAAAATCAGTTTCACCTGTTGGTTCTTGGGAAGTCACTGAAGCTATTCTCACAGGAAAAGCACTCAAAAGTAGAGGATGGGGAAAAGAGGTACAGCAGCAGATACTTCCCGCTTGACAGCAACCAGAAACTTGAGGGAGAGGAGTAGTAGTAAAGGACACCTCTGTTGTAGCAGGGACAGGTCACAGGCAATAAATAAAAATTCACGGAAGCCCATGACCTGTCCCTGACTTTTACTAAAAAATAACTGACAAAATGTGGCTAAGCCCGAGCCCTGCTGTGAGAGGGTAAAGAAATAGGGGGAAGGGGGTCCAGCGCCCGCCGGCATGGTAGCTAGAGCACAGGGGTATGCCTGGGAATGGTGGCTTGGAGCTGCAGGGGTCTCCCGCTAGCTGACAGCTCCAGCCTCTCTGTCCTGGGACTGACACGAAAATGTCAGAGAGGTTACAGAAGTCTTAGATTCTGTGACCTCCGTGATACAATCTTAGCCTTAATCATAGGACTGGAAGGGACCTCCAGAGTTCATCTAGTCCAGTCCCCTGCACTCATGGCAGGACTAAGTATTATCTAGACCAGCCCTGACAGGTGTTTGTCTAACCTGCTCTTAAAAATCTCTAATGATGGAGACTCCACAACTTCCCTAGGCAATTTATTTTAGTGTTTAACCGTGCTGACAGGAAGTTTTTTCCTTATATCCAACCTAAGCTTCCCTTGCTGCAATTTAAGACCATTGCTTCTTGTCCTATCCTCAGAAGTTAAGGGGAACACTTTTTCTTCCTCTGTCTTATAACTGCCTTTTATGTATTGACAACTGTTATCATGTCCCCTCCTCTGTCTTCTCTTCTCCAGACTAAGTAACCCATTTTTTTCAGTCTTCCCTCATAGGTCATGTTTTCTAGATTTTTAATTACTTTTTGTTGCTCTTCTCTGGACTTTCTCTAATTTGTCCACTGCTTTCCTGAAATGTGGCACCCAGAATTGGACACAATACTCCAGTTGAGGCTTAATCAGTGCGGAGTAGAGTGGAAGAATTAACTTCTCATGTCTTGCTCACAGCACTCCAACTAATACATCCCAAAATGATGATTGCTTTTTTGCAACAGTGTTACACTGTTGACTGATGTAGCTGCCAATGGTGATGGTGAGTGAAGCACTTCAAATGTACAAGACATTTCCAAGCTGAATGCAACACAGCAGATGATGTTTGAGCAAGGTCCAGGCATAGCACCCTAGTGAGAATTCCCAGCATTTTTCCTTCCCTAGTAGCTAGAGGCACAAGTGTGGCTCCTCAACTGGGGATTGCACTTGCTGGCTGGATTGTGGTGAACAGTATCTTCAGTACTTCCATGTGGCCAGTTAGCTTTAGTACTAGTTGTAGATGTAGCCTTCACGTTATCAGATGTCTAGTAAAACCTCCGTGTCTGATGCTATGGGAGTTTGGAGGCTTGTATAGATTATACTGTTACTTCAGGAAGAAAGTGTCAAAGATCTTGAGGGGGAGGGAGAAGGGAAGGGAGAGCAAAATATAGCGTAGACAGTAGAAGACAGTGTGCAAAAGGAAAAGCAAAATGTTCTGAAAACAAATAGACTGTCCTGATGTACTGTACACAGCTTTTAATTTGGAGTGAGCCCACAAAAGGGAAAAAATACACTTCAGCATGTTGGTTTTGGGAGCATGGCCTGGCAGCACAGATGCTTTTCACTGTGGTTAGTAAGTTAAGTCTGAGGGCAAGTAGGTGTCAGGTAAATTTTGTGAAGCCCTTTGTCACAAAGGGGTGTGGATGTTAATGTTCGTGGGGCAGTTTAAAAATGAAGAGTGCTAACTTACTTGAACAAGTGTTTGATTTCTAGACCTAGGATGAGATGCCTGTAAATCAGAAGTGGGCAAGCTACGGCCCGTGGGACCATCCTGCCTGGCTCTTGAGCTCCCGGACAGGGAGGCTTGCCCCCGGCCCCTCCTCTGCTGTCCCCCCTTCCCCACAGTTATGCCACCGTGCGGGCAGCAGAGCAGTGCGCTCCTGCCGAGCAGAGTGGGAGTGTGTCCTTGCTCCGGCCGGGCAGGCCAGCTGCCAGACATGCTGCTCTGAATGGCATGGTAAGGGGGCCGGGGGGGTGGATAAGGGGCGGGAGGTACTGGGGGACAATCAGGGGACAGGGCACAGGGAGCGGTTGGATGAGGTGGAGGTTCGATGGGGCAGTCAGGGGAGGGGAATGGGGGGGGTTGGATAAAAGTGGGAGTCCCGGGGGGCTTGTCGGAGCAGAGGTGTGGAAAGGGTCAGGAGATGGGGAACAGGGTGGGTTGGGCAAGAGTGGGGACTCGGGGGGCCTATCAGGGGGCCGGGGTGTGGATAAAGGTCAGGGCAGTCAGGGGACTGGGAGCAGGGGGGTTCGATCAGGGTGGGGTCCCGGGAGGGGGTGGTTAGGGGACAAGGAGCAGCGGAGGTTGGATAGGGAGTGGGGTCCCGGTTAGGGGCAGGGGGCCCTGGGAGGGGGCGGTTACAGGACAAGGAGCAGGGCGGGTTGGATGGGCTGGGAGTTCTGAGGGAGGCAGTCGGGGCAGGAAGTCAGAGGGAGTGGATAGGGCACAGGGGCCAGGCTGTTTGAGGAGGCACAGCCTTCCCTGCCTGGTCCTTCATACAGTTTTGCAACCCTAATGTGGCCCTTGGGCCAAAAAGTTTGCCCTCCCCTGCTGTAAACCATTCTTGTGTACTTCAGACAGCTGTATCCTTCATTTTAAAAGCTGTAATATGGTTGATCTTGTGGTTATAGCACAGATCTAGGGATTCGAAACCCTAGGTTTTATTCTAAGCTGTGTCACAGACTTCTGTGACCTTGGGCAAATTGCTTCACCCCTTTTTCCTTATCTCTAAAGTGGGGATGATGATTACCTCTCAGGTGTTTTGCAAGGTTTTAATTTATTGATGTTTTACAGAATTTTCAGATCCTTGGAAAAGCCCAGTAGAAGATCACAATTTACAGTACAGTCTCTCAGCATTACCTCAATCACTTGCCAGTATAAATGCTTGAATCTGAATCAGTTCTCAAACATATATGCAAAATAATAAAACGAATGGGTGTGGGTAGGGGAATTTTTAAAGGCACAAGTAGCAGGTGCTTAGTTTTCATTTGTACCTTTGGGAAATCTCCCGTTTGGTAGTTTGTCAGGTTGCTTTCGATTGTTGGGCTACTATTTTCATAAACTTTTACGTTATATTTAAAAAAAAAACACTTTAGAGTTCCAAAAACATAATTATATGGACTTTACTCCAAAATCTGAGGTCAGTTAAATTTCCTCTCCTTTTAAGATGCAATTTTGCACAGCGGGGAATGTCCTTAACTTCTGTCGATTTGAGTGGGTTTGTCTTAACTAGGATTTAAAGATACGGTGTTACCTAATACTTTGTAACATGTTCTAATTCATTCTAATGTTAATATAGACTTCAACACATGCTAATCTGACCAAATTTCTTCATCAAGGCTTTCAGCATCTTGCAGAACTAGACCCTAAGAGGCTAGTCAAAGGCAAACTGATCTTTAACCAATAGGAAACGTGAAGTGAGTTGTGGAAGTAATTTGTCAGGAGAATACTTCAGAACATTTAGTTTCTAAGCATGTTTTATACAAGTTAAGTATTTCTGGCTTCAGCCATCTCAGGTGCTGATTCTGCCTTTCTTGCACCTCGTAGCTGCTGAAGTCCAGCTCAGACAGGGTCCCATGGATCTCTACACTCCTCATTCTAGAGCCACCACTCCTCTGTCCTTGGGCACATAGTATTCTCTGATCCTTTTCACAAATACCCACATTCATCTTTTCTTCTTGCCATCTCAGTTCAAGAATGTAATCTGTACTTTGGTGCTTCAGTATCATTGTTTTGGTTATATGCAAATATCCCAGAGCTTCTCTAAATAGGTTGACATAACTGTTAATAATCTGGAAGTATTTTTAATCTGAACACATCCATAAGCAGAGTTTTCTTAAATTCACAGCTCTTCCTTTGTATAAAAAGTTACTAATATGTCTATCAAACAGTAACTAAGGAGTAGTGTGAGCAGATGCCATCTAGTGGCCAACCATATTACTGCCTGTATTTCTGTGCCTGCAGGATAAGCTTGGGTCATCTGCTGCACAGCTGAAATTTGTTTAAATAGTCTCCTTTCTCAAATCACAATTGTTAAAACAACTATAACTTAATAAAAAGATATATTGAGAATCTGAATACTTAAAACTGAAGCAGTTTTTTTATTTACTATCTCTTTATTCCCAGGAGTAAGCAATATCACTTCTGCTTTGCCTCAGAAAATTGCAACATGATAAAAGACTGTTCTGAAATTGTACAGATGTTTTATACTCAAACTAGTTAAAAGTAGCATGAGATTTAAAAAAATCTTAATTTTTATTTTCAAAGACTGCTGTGGTAAGAGGATGGAGGGGGATAGATTCTTACGTGGTAAAAATTCAATATCTATTTATAGTCTTCCATAGTTAAAAGTACAGAGTTAGATATGTGTCCATTGGCATATTTTGACTAGAACTTGGGAGAGGAACTTTGTGACTACTTCATCTGGTCATTTCTACACTATATTGTAAGGATCTCACAGATGCTGAAAGTCTGTCTATAAGCTTCCATGATGCCCTAGTCCTTGGTTTTCTGAGCATATGATATCTAGCCAAAAGACATTATAGCAATTCATGAAGACTGCAGTTGAAAAAATCATTTAACTCAGACTGAAACTCTGGAGCTTAATAATAGAATCTCCAAGGACAGTCAAAACTTAACTCCTTCGCACCCCCCCAAAAAACCCAAGACAATCTTTTTATTAGTCTTTCCTGCTTTGGGTGACTTAATATGTTAATAGAACATCACTTTCTTTCCTTTTAGAAAAGGACAACTATGTTTTATCAAGAAGGTGCCAAAACTTGAATCTTAGAGCCATATTTTTTCACACAAGCAAGCTAACTTTCACTAGGAAGGGTATCAGTTTTTCGCAAAAGTATGAAGCATGGCAGATATCTTGGTAAAGGTGCATCCATTCAAATGGAAATAAGAAATCTTACATTTTGAGTGTTTTGTCATTTGCTGCAATTATTTGTCATATTTCTACTTCCAGGGAATATTTTATCCCACGGTGGACTTTAAGTGCTTGAAATATTCTCCATTTGCAGATCTGGATTTTGATAGATTCAAAGAGGTGTTGGGGTGAAGAAAGTATATGTTAGAACTTCCACAGCTGCAAACTCTTCTGAGACAATGTTGATGTAATAGTATAATCTTTTAAGACAACAAACTTACTTTGATGTCCAAAGGAGACTAGTCCTTAATGGCACACAAATTTTATTGAACTAAATTATCTAAATCCAACAGATTGAGAGGATATTTTTGGTGAATACTCTGTTCTGATTGTAATAATTGGATTGCCTGTGTTGACTCCCATAACAGGCTGTTAGCTCAATTGTTCAGGAGCTTCAAAATTGGGAAAACCCTTGCTGATTTACCTGTTTCTTTTAAAGATAATGTGTGCATGTGTTGTAATGTGATTTTTTTGATCAGTCATAAATAATAATGTCCTGGCCAGAATATGAACTGTCTGATCTGATGTTGAAGTTCACTTCAACTACTAAAATCTTTCTACTGATGTAATTGTGAAACTTAATTATATAAATGGGATAAATCAGTGGTGAAAGAGCAGGTGTATGGGGCATTAGTCAAAATTAAACTTCAGTAAACCATGGACACTTAACTGGAGAGCCTAACTGAGGTCTTAAACTTACAAAAAGACACTGACATTTGAAACATTAATTCAAATATCTATAGTGTCTGCTAACTACTATAACCCATAGCAAATATAATTAGATATAGTGGACAAACTTTCTGTAGCCAAGTTTAGTGCGCAGTGTATGCAACTTACAACATGTATAAATGTCTTGTCAAAACAGCCTTCTCCTCTTAGGTCTAATTTACAAGTGGCCAGGTTGCTTCACGGTTCCTTTTCGATTACTCTTTTATAACTACTACTGTTACAAGTAGCACTTAAAGTCTCTAACTCAGTGGGAAGTTTTTTATTTTTAAGCAGATATTTTCTGCTTATTTTGTGAAGTTAAAAGCACTTTGCATCAGTTACACTGTTTTTGTTGGCTGTCAGTTGCGTTTCCTATTCCTCACCTTCATATACTTCTCTATGTGGAGCTCAGATTTACCTGCCTCCAGGACTCTACAGGAATTTGGGGTATAGAAGCTTCTGAGCAGTCAGGTGTATGTACAGAAAGGAGGAAGGAGAGGGTCTGATCATGTTAGATGTTGCTCTTGGGACTGCACACGAGCTTTTAAATATCAGGGAGCAGAAAAATATATTTTTCTTATAAAATTAAAAAATGCAGGACACACAAGCTAAAGTTTACAGTGTTAGTTTTAGAGCTATTAAATCAAAATCATCTACATGAGAGATTGCCAGAGATATTTATTCTACACGAGATGGAGTTGATAGCAGAACATTTTCCATTAAAAGACTTTAGATTTCATTTTCTAATCTTTAGGCTGAAATATCCTGAATTTGGACTTTGGGGCAATCTTCAAGGTTTTTGGGAGAGAAGGGCACAGTAAGAACAAGTATCTTGTGGGTCAGGCAGTTTACTGTTTGGGCTTAATTTTCATTTCTAACTGTTTTCTTCTATAGTTCTTAGATTTAGGAACAGGCTTGCTCTCTCATCGTCGTTGAAATAGATGCTGGTTTAGCCAATGTAAAAACATCAAATTAATGGTGTTTCTTTAGCTCCCAATAATGCCTTCATTCTCCAAACCCTGTTAAGTGCTTGATCCTAGGTCTCTCTGCTTGCAGTTCTTTTCTCCTCTCCAAAGACAAGCATGGACAGAAGTATAACTGACAAAACACTTATGCTCTCTATAGAATTTTCTTTTTCTTTTCAAGCAGAAACCTGGCTTTAAAAGCCTCTTAATTTTGCCACCTGTGGGATTTCTGCCTTAGTTAAATGTCATGGTTCCAATTGCTAATGGTAGATGATTGAGTAGACTGTTGTAACAGCCACATGGCTCAAAGCGCACAGTGGTGTATTTTCTATGAAACCCCACTAATGCAATTTGCCATTTCAAGTAGCTTGTCTGCATATTCATTGAAAGGCTACCGCTGTATTTCTGTTGGGTTAATTCACTGTTGTTTCCCTGTATCTCCAATATTATTATCCTGTCAAGCGTAATTTATAATGAATTGCAGTTGTGTGTAAAATGTATATCATGTAAATTGACATGAGGCACATCACTTTGGTATTAGAGGAGAATGCTAAGCAATCTAAGCTTTTGCTACCCCTTCCTGATATTTTGTTAATCCATTATGCTAGTCACATTTTACGTGATGACTTATTTGTTTTGAGACCTACATTTATAGCAATCCATTAAAATGTTACTCTTTGGAAATCAGCACTGCTGGGATGAAGCACTATTGAATATTTGATCTTTCTTGACCTTTTCTTTAATAGGTAAGTTTAGTTCTACACTCTTCGAGATGGGAGGCTGTGACATGTCACTTGTGAACTTTGAGCCAGCTGCAAGAAGATCATCCAACATCTGGTGTGTGTGAAGGCCAATCAGAAGGCTTCTTATCTTATCTGCAGTATAGTTACAAGCATTTAATTTCAATTATAGAAGACCTTGAAGTATAAAAAACGTAATCCTGTGTGTCTCTTTACTATTGTGAAATGAACAAGTTTAGCAGAAAACAGCATTAAAGTGACACATACCTTGGAAAATTATTGCTATTCCTGATAACAGTAAGTGTGTTCACTCAAGGATTGACAAATGTATTTCCATATAGTCTGTAGAAGACTGTTTTTTTCCCCCTTGGGGAACTTACTATCAGTTTCTTCAGAGCATATGATAAATAAAATTTAGCAATTAGGCTACAAAATGAACTTCCATTTGTGAAGCAAATGTAAATTGATAGTACTATGTTATTGAGTGTGCAGATAGTTTGAAACAGTGTAGAGAAGTGTAACATGCCTGCCTGCAAACATGGCCTGAAAAGCAAGCTGGGCACTGGGAAGTTTTCCTGGTGCTAGAAAGAGTGCTAAGTCTGCCACTTTAAGTGCAGCAGAATTGCTCTGGGCCTACTACTCCACCCTCAGGATTGAAGTAACCTCCATCATTTGTGCCCATGGGCAAACAACTGTTGGATCCATGTAGCCATGGATCAAGAGACACCACTCCAAATCCCTGCTGTGCAACAGTACACAGGGACCTCCTGTGGAGCTGACCTTGGACACACTTGTGTATTCCTTGCATGGGCCTGCCAGATCTGCCCTTATGTAGTGTACATTTTAATAGCGGTGGCCTTGCTAAGAGCGCCCTGCACAGCTGTAGAGAAAGCATTGGGTTTCGCACTCAAGAGCAGTATGAACTGACCCAATCTAATTGAGATATTAACTTTCAACCTTCTCATTTCTGTGAGTAGTTGTAATTTTGAGAGGTAAAATTAGTCTAGCTTTTGGGAGAATTTAAACACTTACCTCCTACCTGCACCAAAATCTCCATACACTGAATGCATTGTCATAGTGTAGAATGGGTCGGCAACCTTTCAGAAGTGGTGTGCCGAGTCTGCATTTATTCACTCTAATTTAAGGTTTCGCATGCCAGTAATACATTTTAACGTTTTTAGAAGGTCTCCTTCTATAAGGCTATAATATATAACTAAACTATTGTTGTATGTAAAGTAAATAAGGTTTTTAAAATGTTTTAGAAGTTTCATTTAAAATTAAATCAAAATGCAGAGGCCCCCGGACCGGTGGCCAGGACCCAGGCAGCGTGAGTGCCACTGAAAGTCAGCTCACGTGCCATCTTTGACACACATGCTGTAGGTTGCCTACACCTGGTGTAGAATAAATCTTTTGACTGAAGTTTTGGGATGAATTGTCCAGAGTTGCTTTCACTTCTTTTTTTGGCCAGCTGCTCTGTGCAGGAACACATACACTAGAAGCTTCATTCTGTACTTATGGTAATTACTGAATTTAGAAGTTTTATAAAAAGCAAAATGAAAATTGTTTCTACATCCTACAAATGTAGAACAGCCTCACTGAGATGAAGTAATGGAGGCTGATGAGCAAGTGCAGATAGGTGAGGCTTGTTGAGTAATGAGAAGTTGGGCACTTGGAGGAACACCACCACTATGGCCCAATTATAAATGACTCAGTCCTGTTCAGAATGCTATTAAATCCAAAGGGAGAGTGCAGGAGGTGTTATGTTTTTTCCTTCATACCCTTCGTGTGCAGGGAGTACACAACTAGCTGTCTTGGCCATCGCTTGCCACAGCAGTAGAATCTCATTGGCCTGAACTTGCAGTCAACTGCAAACCCAAAAATCCACATTCAGAGTGCCTTAACTAAGGCCACGTCCACACTACAGAGTAAAATCGAAATTAATAAAATCGATTTTATAAAACAGATTTTATAAAATCGATTTTACGCGTCCACACTAGGGCACATTACTTCGGTGGTGTGCGTCCACGTTCCCAGGCTACCATCGATTTCCGGAGCGGTGCACTCTGTGTAGCTCAGTAAAAGAATGGGACCAATAACTTCGATTTCCGTCCACACTAACCCTAAATTGATTTAGTAATATCGATTTTAGGGTTACTCTTTTCGTTTAGCTGGAGTACAGAAATCGATTTTAAGACCCCTTAAAATCGATGTTAAGTGCCTTGTAGTGTGGACGGGTACAGCGTTAAATCGATTTAACGCTGTTTAAATCGATTTAACGCAGTAGTGTGGACCTGGCCCAAATTGGACTTTGATAAATTCTTCTAACTGCCAGTACAACTTTTTCAGCAGGCTTTTTTGCGTGAGTGTTTTGCCATGTTTTCTGATCTAAAGTATAACTTGTCTATGGCTTTTGGGTGTGGGCTTTAAAATTAACTGAAAAAGTCCTGCAGAATAACAGTCTTCATTTTAGACTAAAGATTACAATTTTATTTCACATCACTTTACTCTTACAATGAGGAGCATGGTCTGATGTTCAGAAATAGCATATGATAGGGGCCGGCACAAACTAGAAAAAAATCTGGGTAGTTCCAGAGTTTGCAGCCTTGAGACCCTGTTAGACACATTCCTGAGGGCACATGCTGCTCTTCTAAAAAGTCTGAGGGAGAGGGAATAAAGGAAATGTGTTTAAACCCTGGTGTAATTCTGACATATCATTGCATACTACATTTACATGAAATTGTCCAAGTTCTTGCTATAAATTTAACGTTGCTGCGAGAAGCAAGGGTTTGATATTGGAATCCATTAAAAGCAATCTGGCCTAAAATGAGTGAAAATGGCGGGATAACTTTGTTTGAATTTCTGACTAGAGATTGAGGGTAATATTTTTTAAAATGCCTACATTACATTTTCAAACGTATTTTAGTTTTTATAGAAGTGACTTTCAATGAAGGTTAGACTCCTACATTGCTTAGTTATATAGTTAGGGTAAAACTATCAGCAACAATGTTGCGGTGCAGTAGAAATGGGAGAGAGAGATGGAGGTAGGAGCAAAAGTCCACCAGATTCTCTCTTTGTGAGCCCAAAGGAAAAATACTCAGATTTTTATTAAGGGATGACTAGTGCTCATCTTCTGAGGGCTAACAAGTTTAAAAAAGAGTTCACTCAGGCAACAGGAAATGAGATAATTCCTTCTGTGACAACAACTGATAGCCAATCTGGAGATCTGTTGCAAAGTATAGTTTATATGGTAGAGGTGAGGAAGAAGAGAGCATCTTTATTATTGTGATTATAGCAGATACTGTCACATATGAGCTCTTTGCCATTCAGTACATGGGTAAGTGGTGTTGTCACTCTTCTTGTTTACATGTAAGAAGCATCTTAAAATGCAACTAATTTGTTTGAAATACATTAGTGTGAAGTCTAAGAAATTACAAAAATGAATGAAGGTACTTGTGCTAAAAGTTTGGTCTTGCTTTGGGGGAAGATAAAACTTCAGGCATTTAAATACACTGAAGTGGCTTGTTGAAGTCAAATGTAACGTTAATTTAAAGTATTTTTCTGTTCCTATAGTGACACGGACTCTCACGTATCAAGTTCTACCTCAGTTCGCTTTTATCCACATGATCTAGTAAGTTTTTTTTTTTAATTGTTTGTGATAAAGCAACCTTTTGCCTATTTGCATGCACATTTTTAGAGCACTGATCTGCAGTATCATATGGTGTCAGCCATACCATCACCGGTTCATTCACCTGCACGTCCACCAATGTAATATATGCCAGCAATGCCCCTCTGCTATGTGCATCGGCCAAACTGGACAGTCGCTACGGAAGAGGATAAATGGATACAAATCAGGTATTAGGAATGGCAATATACAAAAACCTGTAGGAGAACACTTCAACCTCCCTGGCCACACTATAGCAGACCTTAAGGTGGCCATCCTGCAGCAAAAAAACTTCAGGACCAGACTTCAAAGAGAAACTGCTGAGCTTCAGTTCATCTGCAAATTTGACACCTTCAGCTCAGGATTAAACAAAGACTGTGAATGACTTGCCAACTACAAAACCAGTTTCTCCTCCCTTGGTTTTCACACCTCAACTGCTAGAACAGGGCCTCATCCTCCCTGATTGAACTAACCTCATTATCTCTAGCTTACCTACATATATATACCTGCCCCTGGAAATTTCCACTACATGCATCTGACAAAGTGGGTATTCACCCACGAAAGCTCATGCTCCAAAACGTCTGTTAGTCTATAAGGTGCCACAGGATTCTTTGCTGCTTTTACAGATCCAGACTAACACAGCTACCCCTCTGATACTTTTGTAGTGACATTGCTTTAAAAGGATTCTGTCAACTTTTAAAAAATTGATGTGAAAAAAAATCAAGTTTCTGCTAGGACTCCATTTGAAATTGTATGTTCTGAATTTTGAAATTTCCTCTTAAAAAAAGTAATAGGATAATATAGGAGAACTCTGAAACTGAGTATACACACATAGCTGTTGAATGTACAAAGTAACCAAACTGAAAAATAGATTCTTTTATTTTGTTTACAATAATCTTAGATGTAACTACATAGGTACACAATTTTTAGGCAGGTGTTTTTTGTTTTTGTTTTTTTGTTCAAATTGAACAATGTTGCTTTTTAATTTTAAAAAAGAGCTTAAATTAAATGCCAGCTACAACTTCATATTAAAATATTTTTTACAGTCTCTACAGAATTATATGTAAAGAATAAATGAGACCTCTTTAAAATGTCACTTGACCTTTTCACAGTATTTACACACTTGGTTAGGCAGTAGGGTTTGTACTACATACTTTTGTAACACTGCTTCTCGCTCTTAAGTCATGTGTATCCTGAGGTATGGTAGTTTTGTGTGTTCTGTGGTGGTACTGAGATTTCAGGGAAGAACTCTGACATTAAATGGCAGGGGAAGGAAGAGATAGGAAAGCATGACCAATCATGAATAATGCTTTGCTAGTGAGAGCAAACCCTATTGTTGAAAACTTTAGTGTATATTAAATACTCTAGGCATAAGTCTGATAATTGAAACATGAGTATGTTGCTTTGCCTCACAAAATCAACAACCAAGTTGAGCATGGGTTTGCATGCAGCATAGCTGACTACATGAGATGTCAATGTATAGTCACTTATCTAAAATCAGAATTGGTCTCTATCTGTGGCAAGTATTACTTTTGCTTGCCTCATTAGTTCACCTTTCTTCAGGTTTGGAGTTTCCACCATAAATAAAATAATTAGTTTAGCAGACACTTGCATGCTGCAAAAGTAAGAATGCCAGATTATCTTTGCATGCACCTCTGCTGGTGCCACTCATATGTCTGTCGACAGGCAGAGAAAATAAGTGGTAACTAGCAAATAGTATTTCAAAACCAAAACTACTTAATCTTCAAAGATGTAGTTAGTATGAAGTGTAATTATAACTTGTACTCTTAATACTTATTTTCTTTTAGCTTTCTCTTCCTCAGATCAGGTTGAACAGGCTGTTAACTATAGATACAGATCTACTGGAGCACCAAGATGTTGACCTAAGCCCTGACCTTCAGGACCGTATGCAATCACAAGAGGAAGCAGCCCAGAAAGTTAAACAATACTATCGCTTTTGGATCCTACCCAAGCTGTGGATTGGCATTAATTTTGATAGGCTAACTCTCTTGGCTTTGTTTGATAGGTGAGATCCTCATGTACTACCATATTGCAGCTCAAAGGAGCAGATTAAGATTTGTAACTTTATTTTGAATAATATACCATATAGTACAAATGGATGTATCCTTGCCAAGCCATATAAATTTATTGAACACTGAAAAAGGAAACCGAACAAAATATAATTGTACTAATATTGTGAAAGCTAATTTCTATTTTTTTCATCCCACCCCCATTAGTATTAACGTGGAAAATTCCAAATTATTGATTCAAATATAAGATACCTTATATGGAAACCTGATAGTGACTCCTTTAGGAACTGTTTAGAAATAGAATGAGAAGGATTGCTGTTGCACACTTGGCTGTAAAACCAGATAATTGGCTTGGTACAAGATAACGTTAGCTTCAAAACCACTCTAAATGATGGTTGCAAACTGAAATAATGCAAGTATGATTCAAGAGGTGACAGTAATCCCAGAGTGCCATCTTATAGGCAGAAATAGCTGAATCATGTTACCTGGTGTCACCTGTTGAAATAAAGTGAGCTTGAATCCCTTTTGGACATGTTCAGTGTATTGAAGTTTAAACAGTAATTTTAAATTTTCCTCAGTATGATTGTCTGTGCAATAATAACTATGTAAACACCTATTATTTCGTTAGTCAGCATTACCCTGTAGTTTGCTTAGTCTGACTTGAGTGGCTTAGTGCCACTGAGTGAGAGTGTAATTTCAATTCTTGCACTATACAGTCCTGTTAAATAAATAACCATGTTGCATACAAATGAGATGGCTAAAGTATTTTTTTTCTTGCCTTCCTTAATGTGATGTTAGGCTCCTGAGCACCCTTTACGGAACTCTGAGACAGGCCCATGTTACAGGCCACCATTCTCCATCTAGCTGAGCATTTAACTACTTTGAGGTCATCAAAGCTGCTTCTTAAAGGCCCAATTTTTCAAGATGCTGAGTGTCTTCAACCTTCATTGAACTCATGCAGTGGATGGCAAATGGAAGGGAAGGGGCAATGGGTCATTTAGTGGTGGGCTGGAGAGCAAGCCAGCCCTGCAGTTATCCAGCAGTGGCGGCCCTGGGCCAGAGGGCTGGGCCTCGTTCTCCATCCTGGGCGTTGCAACCTGGTACACGGGATCGGAGTGCCATTTAGGTTTAGCTGGGCCAAATATGAGTGAGTGGCATTGCAGCATGGTGCACTTGGCAAAGCAAAGTGTCCAGTCCTATGGGACAGGAGCTGCTGCTGCTGGGTGAGACCAGGCACTCCCTCCAGCCCCTTATGAAAATTTCTGTTGTACACCACCTTTTGTCAACTGTAAATATGCTTCAGAAGACACCATGTGTATATCAAAAGGCTGTTGGGATGGCAATCGTCACCCCACCCTCCCCCTACTGCCACTTCCATTCCCATTTATCTCAATCACTGAACTCACGGTAGCTTTTGCCTAAGCTTTGCTAACAAATATGTATTACAGTTTGCTAATATGTACTATGCAAGAGTTCAGGCCTGTTTTGCTACCAGCAGCATAGCTTATTTGGTAGGCTTCTGTGCTAGCTGTTCTCTGCCAATCTCTTCTAAACCTATCCAGCTTTTTTATATTACTTTTTTTTCCCCCCCTACAGGAATCGTGAGATCCTTGAAAATGTGTTAGCTGTCATCCTAGCTATTTTAGTTGCTTTCCTGGGTTCTGTACTCCTTATAGAGGGCTTTTTCAAGGATATCTGGGTCTTCCAGTTTTGCCTGGTAATAGCCAGTTGTCAGTACTCACTACTCAAGGTACCTTAGTTTTTTATCTTCATTTTTACTTACAATTTTAAACAATAGAAATAAACTGTTGAGGACTTGTGTGGCAGACTTTCTTATTCAAAGGTATCTGGGAAGGCTGAGTGCTTAAGCTACCAAGAACTTTGGAAAGAGAGCTGTATAGAAGTTTGTAAAACAAAAATTTTGGCTTCTGCTAAAGTTTGGAATAAGGCCACACAAGGTCATTTCACTGGAGTAGTCTTGGGTATATTTGTTAAACAGGAGCCATAAAAATCTAAACCTCTCTGCCCATGACATACCACCACAAGTGTGGCCAGGGGAAACAACTGAATTGAAACCCCATTGGTATAACAAAAGAGAATGATTGGTAATGTGTTCTGTTAGGGCCCTGGACCTTTGGAACTCGCTTCCTTCTGGTCTGGTATGGCCTGAGTGTGTTAGCCATTCAGAGAAATGGCATGGACCCATCCTTTCTCCCTGGCCTGTTGGCAATATGAGTTTTTATAGAGTTGGGTATTGGTGGTGTGGGGATTATGTGGAGATGTCAGTTGTTTTATTTGTTGATTTGATCTGTCAGTGTATTTTTAAAAGATTGGCAAGGAAGGTCAGAACATTGAAGGACACTTTTATTGTAATTCATTATTTAAATAAATGAGGATTTCACTCCAAAAATACACACAGATATTCCTTTTTCTACTCTATATCATAGCATTTCACCAGATGTCAAATTGCCAGGAAGGTCATTCCAAAATAGAGTTTGGTTAAAAGATGGCTTACATTCTAAGAAGTAAAGGGAGTTTGAGAAAAGAAGAATGGGTCAGAAGTAATTTGGATCTCCTCTAGCATGAGAATTTCTTCTATAAAACTTAGATAATCTGTGTTGTGTTATGAGACTTGTAAAAATTGATCTTCCAGCATCCCAGTCTCTGTTTAACTGTCTACTCATGATTCAAAAACTGCTTGCTGTAAGAAGTTAACTGCTTTTGCCCACTAGTCCTTAGTGAAAGCGTGTGCAGAGAAGAAGCTTGTCAAAGTTTAATTTCCAAAGTAAAAAGTTTCTCAGTATCAGATTAGTTAGTGTTGGAAGTTCTATCAGGTCCCCAGCAGGCGTTTTAAATTTCACAAGGTATCTAGTAAATATTTACAAAAGTTACAGATTTCTAGTGGCTGAAAAGCCCCATGCTGTGTCTCAGATGTCGCACCTGGGCCAAGTAACCCACAATCTGTGTAGTCTCCCTCATACAACCAATGAAATTGTTGCATTCAGATTCGCTGTAGAATCAGGTTGATGGTTGGTTGAGTTTCCTCTATCACAGTGGTCGAGGACTCTTGGCATGGCATAGACGTGTTTTACCGTCTCTCAGATGTTATTCATAAAGTCAAAATGACCGAGAACTTAAAAACTGGGTAGTAAAAGACTGTGAAACCCAGTATGATTGCACCTGGTGATATTCTGAACCAAAAGAGCTCTCAACCATGCTTGAAGCTGTTTCCATTGCTTTATTCTGGTTCAACAGACATTCTAGGTTTCACAGTGATACACAGATGGACTGACACTCTTGGAATCTTATCTATATAATAATCCTTGAATCAGGGTTACCAACTGGAATAATGCTCTAAAGATAGCAGTCCCCAAAATAATGTTCCTCTCTTTCCATTTTACTTTCAGAGTGTTCAACCAGATTCTTCTTCCCCTCGACATGTAAGTCACTGCATATGCCATTTCAGTGCCCTAGTGGGTCCAGCACTTCCACCACTGAGGATTAACTCTCTTTGCCTGAGTCTTTAGCATCTGGGGAGAAGTGCCATCTTTGGGATAAGAGACCTCTATTATTGTACAGAATTGGGAAATCTGAGTATTTAATCCAATTATGGCTTTCCATGGGTTGGGCAAGTCACAACCTCTTTGTTGTAGTTTTTCAATCTCTAAAATTGTGACTATTTAACTCTCAGGTGTATTATGAGGACTAGTTATAAAGCACTTCTGAAAATGGAAAGAGTTCAGATTGTTACTGTTGAAGGCTGAGAGCAGAAAATTTTATTAAGCATGTATTAGATCGGTCTGACAGAAGTTTATTTTACTTGTGACCTAAGCCAGAGGTGAGAAACTATATCAGGCCTCTTAAGGAAGCTATGTACAGTATTGTAGGTGGTAGTGACTGTATTTTTATTACATATCTAACAGTCTAGCTTTTTAGCAGCAGCAAAATCTGACCAATAAATACAAAATGTTTCTTAGTTTGAGGTATACATCTAATAAAAACAAACACATTTTTTCAGTTTTATTTACAAGAACACTTGGCGCATAGTCTGTTGTTTTAATATCTCCGTAAGGAACGTTGTTTAAAAACCTGAGGGAGAGTAAAGGTAAATCTGTTCGTCTAGAAAGGCATTGAACATTGGAGCCATAAGTGTCCATCATTACAGCAATATAAGACAGATTATAAAAACTCCTCAATGTATGGTCATAAAATATTCTTTAAGAGATGTTGACAAACTACAGGAGAGGACTTTTGGAGAAAAGGATGGACAAAAATTAAAATTTGTGGTTATGTGAATTTATCATAAATGTGAAGAGAACATTTCTGTCCAGTAATGAAACAAATCTTTTATCATTTTCAGGGTCATAATCGTATCATAGCCTACAGTAGGCCTGTTTATTTTTGTTTGTGTTGCGGTCTTATATGGTTGTTGGATTATGGCAGCAGAAATACATCTACAACAAGGTTCAGGTTGTATGGAGTGGTTTTCACCAACCCGTTGCTGCTGCTGTCTGCCAGAGACTTAGTTATAGGTGAGTTACTTTCTTTTACATGAGCATCCAATAACCAGGATATTATATTAACCATGGGTTAGAGTTGGCTATTCCACCACAATGGAGGCATTTTAGGCTTTTATTAAATAAATCTCAGGTCCAGATCTCTGTGTCAGACTGTTGCAGCATTACATTCTCACCCCAGTTCACTCTCCTTTCATTTGAGAGAGCAGCTTTAGACTTTCTGGTGTCCATAACAGAGTTTTGGAGTGTGAAAATTTTCCTCTCTCAAACCGCTAGGAATTTAAAATAAGTGTGTCAGTGTTGGTGGTGGTGTGTTTATTATTTGTATTTGTATTACTGTAGGGTGTAGGAGTCCTAGTCATGTACCAGGACCCCATTATGCTTGGCACTATGCAAATGTGGAACAAAATATGGTCCCTACCCGAAGGAGCTTACACTCTATATAAGAGAAGAAGCAGCAGATGACTACAGACAGACTGGGGAGTACAAGTAAACAATGAGACAGTATTGGTCAGCATGACTGGCAATGGTATCTTCTCCAGGCTCCGTCCATCTTTGAGATAGCTTTCAATGTATTTTAACTCTCTCTGTACTGTCTAAAAATCCACTTCTTAATCCTTTCCTTCCAATATTCTGCTCAGGTAGGCTTGTCTCAACCCATGCAATTTATAATTGTGCTCATAAAACCCAGTGAACAGTTCATTGCCCCTAAATTCTTCTCTTCTTTCTGAACAATTAACACTAATTTATTTCAGATAGAGAAAGTGCCTTCAAAGCAGCTAGTGACAACACTGAGGGCACTGTTTCACAAACTGTTTTGCATTCCACAAAGAACTGTACATTGGTGGCAAACTTAAACTGCTGAGAAGCAAAGAGCACAGATCTGAACCACAAGACCACCAGAATTCGTTCACGCCTGAAGAAGTAAGACTTTTCTGCCAAAGAACACAGATGCAGGGTAAGACAAACCTCAGAGTTGGTTGGTTTCATTGACGTGGTGGCATCACACTAATGAGAGCTCAGCTAGGGCATCTTTTATCATTTGGCCACCAAGTGGGACTTGTGGACCTGGTTCATAGTCTAAATCCACTCCAAATGTCTGTCAGAGAACAGTGCTACAACAGTTCAATACTGGTAGTCTGAACTAAGATGGGAGAGAAGGAGCTTAAGATGTCTCTGTTGTGGTGGAAAAGCATATATAACCAATGTGTAATGTCCAATCGAATGGTTGCCTTGGATGGAGAGGGAGGAGACAGGGATGGAGGGAAACTAGAATTAAAGAAACATCTTCTCTTCTTCAATTTGTAAACTTATTTATCAGTTGCAGTGAGGTTCTTCTGACTGTTCAACAAACCTGTGGTGGCACAGTAAAAGCCAGGGTGAAGTTTTGGCCCTGCTGAGTTAAGTGAGGCCAGAATTTCCCCCCTGGAGTTCTGCATTTGATCTGATAAGAGGCATGAGAGCCTTCATTTTAGTGAGTGAAAAATTTGCAAGACCTTATACCTGAAGGCCCTCTTCCATGGTCTTTACTATGTGAAAATGAAAAGCTTGTGATACAAAAGTCCAGTCACGTTAGACTGGCTCTCACAGATTTCATTGGTGATTAAATTGGGAGTCAGCGAAGCTGTACTTATCCCTCTGAATGCTGGAATGTCGTGACTAATCTAAGTTGGAGGTGGAAGTTAAAGTGAAGTCTGATATAATTGGAAACTGTTTGAAAGTTCATATAGTATAGCCATAGCAATGTTGGATTGTGTCTTCTTGGACTATATCACAGAGCTTAAAGAAACTATGAGGAGTATTGCAGTATATCAAATTTTCCATACTCACTTTTTTTACTTTTCTTTTCCGTAGTATTTACGCTATGTTTCCCTATAGTATTCTTCATTGGTCTACTGCCTCAGGTGAATACATTTGTGATGTACCTCTGTGAACAGCTGGATATTCATGTCTTTGGTGGCAATGGTGAGTTCAGCTTTTATATCAAAGGTAGAGGAAGTATTAGATCAGGCAGCTGCTACCATTTTCCAAATCAAATTAATAATGTAATTTAAAAGTCTATTTAGTAACATGATTTCTAGGTCTGGGCTCAAAATACAGAACCTACTGAAGTCAGTGAAAAGAACCCATACTCATTCATGTAGCACAGTTCTGTAACAAAGAGCAATTCCTTTCACAGTGTAAGTATAAGTAAAATACTTGTGCTTTCACAGTAAGAGACATCTGTCAGAGCTTACTGTTTTTAAAAGTTGCAAAATAACGTACTGGTAGAAAATTCAATTCTGGGGCAGGGGAGAAAAGGAAAACTGTTCGCTTCTCTTTAAAAACCTACCAAATGTACATCCAGTAAGAGACTTGTGCTTGGATGGGGGCCAGAAAAATGGTCCATTCACAGAAGAATATTTCCTTAATTGTTGTACTTGGTATCTAGATATGATGGTAAAAAGCAGATCATGAATGCCTAAGATATGTAGAACTGTGACATCTTTATAACCCATTTATCAGAGTGCTTGCAGTTCCCATTTCAAGTACTTTTTGTTCATTTAAAGTTAAGATTTTTCTGTACATTTTTTAAATTTACATTTTTTTATACATTTCAAGGCAGGTGAAAGTGTACCTGTATTGAGAACTCATTATTCCCTCCCCATCTCCTTGTTGTCCTCTACATTACTTAGTTTGCTTACTGCTTCTCCCTCACTTATCCATCCTAAAGTTTCCCTATTCTTATCCACATCTGATCAGAGCCAGATATGGTTTTAAATCCATCAACATAGCTGCTTAATTAGCTTGTGATGTTAGTGTTGGTCACTGCTAAGAGTTACTTTCTTTTCATCTCAGGTAAGTTATGCATACTGTACGCTCCTCAGGACCAGGGAATGCAAAAGAGCAGCCCTGTGCCCAATAAATTTTTTTGACTAATTTTAGTTGTGGCGAGGATGTAAACATCTTCAGTGTACCTGTATCATGAGGGTTCATGGGCACAGTTTAAATACAGTAACTCCTCGCTTAACGTTATAGTTATGTTCTTGAAAAATGCAACTTTAAGTGAAACGATGTTAAGAAAATCCAATTTCCTCATAAGAATTAATGTAAATAGGGGAGGTTAGGTTCCAGGGAAATTTTTTTCACCAGACAAATGACTATTTTTTCATCTCTCTAGTGCGTGCACACACACACACACGTTTTAAACAATTTAATACCGTACACAGCCATGATGATTGTGAAGCTTGGTTCATTCAGGTGGAAGTCAGAGGGTGGGCTATTTCCCAGGGAATGCCTTGCTGCTAAATGAACTAGCACTTGGCTGAGCCCTCAAGGGTTAACATGTTGTTAATGTAGCCTCACATTCTACAAGGCAGCACAAATGGAGGGCAGGGAGACAGCATGGCGGACAGACACACACACTCTGTGTGGTGGGGGAAATTCACATTGCCATTCTAAGTACATTGCCTTTTTAAGTAGATCAGCAAGCTCCCTCCATCCTGAGCCCTGTTGTGTCCCCCCTTGCTCTATGGAGATGGGGTAAGCGGGGGTTAGGAGCAGGGCGGAGCGGGAGACCCTGACATTAGCACCCCTAAATGAGCATGTTCTCTAATTGATCAGCAATGTAACAACGAAACAACGTTAACAGGCACAACTGTAAGTGAGGAGTTACTGTATTAGATATACATTTAAATTAATACCTTTCCTGCAGCATTCTTGTGTTCTCAGATTTCTGAGCAGACACTTTCAGTCATGCAGTGCTCCTGATGCCATGTTGACTTGCACTTTCACTAGGATTTGAAAATATCTCACTCATCACTTCATCACCACGCTCGCCTATTGCGTTACCTAATCTGCTTATCCCAAAACATATGCGTTCGTTACTAGGTGCCCACCTTAACTTTTTCAGTGATGCCAAAAAAATGTTTTTGAAATACAAGAAATATTCATCAACAAAAACCAAAATGAGAACAGATTATATAAGTTAGTGGTACTATCAACTATGCATGGCTCCAAATTTAACCTTCCATAATAGTATCAAGTGTCAAATTGCCTCCAGCTTCTAAATTTATATTTTTTTTATAAAAGAGAAAATATTCCCTGGTCTGTTGCTGAGAATTAAGATGATTAATCACATAGATCCAACATAGTGTTAGCTTTCAACTGCTGCGTTTGCTGCAGCAATAGTTGACTATTCCCAAGGCAGTGCTGTTGAATAAATGGTAAACAAAACATGTAAATCATGCTCGGTTAAAAAAATAACTTGTGGGTGGGAGAGAGACTGTATTTGTGAAGTAGTAATTGGTAGCATTTTTCTAACATCTGAGCAGGTATTGAAACAACAAAGTGTTGCAATTTTTGTAGTTTTTTGTTCAGTCAACTTTAAAAAGGCTTATGTCTTCAAGTTTGTGCAGCTGATCCTTTTTTTTGCCCCCTTTTTACTTCCAGCCACTACCAGCCTGCTTGCAGCCCTTTACAGTTTTATCTGTAGTATTGTGGCAGTAGCATTATTGTATGGATTGTGTTATGGCGCCCTGAAGGTGAGCAGTACATTGATAGTATATAAATAAATATTTAGGATTCTGCCTTTCACTTTTGTCTACTTATTTACGTTTTGAAAAATGGGTGTAAAGTGTTACCATTCTGATTTGGTAAGGTTTTACACTTACTTTGCCAGATGTTTAATTTCATAAGATCATGTAACAATCTAATACGCACTTGTGTTCAGTGAAGCTCTCCCCATCTCCCTTCAATTTATTTTCTGCACTGATTCTTGTGTGGGGCACATAACAGCTGATCAACTAATTGCACTGTCTTCATGCATTTGGTGTTTTTCCTAATTCATCCGAAAGGTTGAATTTAAAAACTCACTCCCGATGATGCAAATTAGAAATAAAATATTTTTACATTCTAGTTTTGAAAAGAAAGCAGGGTATAGTTTGCTCTGCCGAAGTGGTGAATATATGTTTATGGGAGGGGGTTGAGAGGCAGCTGACAAGCGCAAGGAAACAAATAAAAATGTATACTTGCTCAAAGTACAGTTTTACTCTGAAAAACAACTATATAAAAATGACACTCTGACTTCCATGTTTGTGTGTAGCGTGTCATTGATTTCTAGGTCAAATGTGCTCAGTTTACAAGTAAATTGACTTTTTCTAACTGTCGGTCCTGCATGCTCAGCCTGGGCGTTGAGAGTCAACCTAGCTTCTTTTATTACTTGTGATGATGGAAAGATTTACTAGCCTAATTGTGTCCTTGGTGAACCTATAGATCTGCAATTGTTTTCAGTATCTTTGCAGGGGTGTAACTGGTTAGATCATAGTAAACAAATCAGTTGATGTACAAGATAGAACAAAACTTTGTTAAATCAATCTGATCCCTGCAGATCCAGCATAGTAGGAGTAAAAGAATAAATATTTGTTTTCATCTAAAGTCAGCAAACGTTACAAAAGGATTAGTTCTATTGAGTAAGAAGGTGACACTTTTTTACATAGTTAATTTTCAGAATGGAACTTCAATTTAAATAATTTTTAAGGGATTATGATAATGTGGTATGTGGTAAATAGTATGTACAGTACATTAAAACTATTGAACATTTAATTACATGGGTAAATTACATGACTGTGTGGTACTTGTAAAATAAACGTCAAATAATAAAACTATCGCAGTCATCTAAAACCAAAATGAGGATTCCTTGTGAACTACTTTTGAACCCAAGTGATGCAGCATAGTAAACAGGCACACTAATTTATTATACCCTTAGATGGAGTTTGCCACCATCTTTGGGCTGCATTCCCAAGCAACCCAACTCCAAGAAGACTCAGTCCTAGCGTGTCAACAAGTACCACAACAGAAAGTTGAAAACAATTTATTATAGTGTTCATATAGTATTCACCACTTATATAACATGGTTATAGGCAAACTAGAAGCGAATATGTTGATATTTATGAAATAAGCACTAATTATATAAGTCAAGTGTATGAACATGGGCATTCTAATCTTATGCTTGATCAGACTGTAGCACTCTTAAGACATGATCATTAAGGTTAACAGGAGTTTTCCATTGACTTGAACAGGAGACAGTTCAAGTCTTTATTTAACGGGAATAAAAACTGATTAAAGGCTTTAACTTACAGAAAGTATAGGTGAACATTTTAACAAAATACCTTTATTTTGAAAAGCAAATGACTTTTTTCATCTTCCCTTTTTCTTATTACTTTACAAGTTTTCTGATTTGTGATATTGATTTTATATATCCTTGTCTTTCTGTTAAAATTTAATTCTTCTGTCCCCAGGATTCTTGGGATGGCCAGCATATTCCAGTCCTCTTCTCAATATTCTGTGGCTTGTTAGTAGCGATATCCTATCATCTCAGCAGGCAAAGTAGTGACCCTTCTGTACTTTTGTAAGTGTCTGACTGTATATCTGTCCTCAAGGCAATTCTCAAGGGAGACCCAGTGTGATCATTAGTAGAAACCCAGTAGTACCACTGAAACTGATGTTGGTCCAACCTTGTGGAAAACAAAAAGGGGCGGGGGGCAAGTGATGGTCTGGTATTTAGGATGCTGGCTGAGAACTCTCAAAACCCAGGTATAGTTCCTTATGCTGCCACAACTCCCTTTGTGACATTGAGCAAGTCACTTAATCTCTCTCTGAGTTCCCTGTGTATGCAATAAGGATAATTGTACTTACCTACCTCATAGAGATGTTGCAAGAATAAATACATGAAAGGTTGTGAGCCACATAGATACTATTGGTAAAGAGGCCATAAAAATACTTTGAAAAGCCTCTAAATGTGGCCCTATCAAGCTTTTTTACTAGTAGCATCTACTAAGAGTTTGGCCGATTGGTCAACATGGCCCTACAAATTAAAGGAGTGTGGGTTGGTTTCTTAGAGTTTTAGTTAGTACTAGAGTCCTTGGTTGCCTGTTTTGCATTTGGACCAACCAGGGTCGGCTCCAGCGTTTTTGCCACCCCAAGTGGGGAGGAGTGGGGGGGGGGAGACGCAATCGGTACTTAGGCAGCAGCTCTACCGCTGCCACTTTATTTTTTGGCAATTCGGCGGCGGGTCCTCCCCTCCGAGAGGGACTGAGGGACCTGCCGCTGAAGAGCTGGACGTGACGCCCCTTTCCGTTGGCCGCCCCAAGCACTTTCTTGGAGTGCTGGTGCCTGAAGCCGGCCCTGGGACCAACAGAGACTACTTGGGAGGTGGGGAGTGGAAAATGTGAACAGATTTTATTAAGCTTTTCCTTTCAGTAAAAGAGAGATGAAGCAAACAGGCTTACCTTTATATACCTGGTGAGATTTCTAAACTCCTTTAAGTAAGTTGAGCCACAAAAGATAGATCGGGACTGCTTATGTTCTATTAATTTATAATAGGCCTCTGATTTTGTTACCTCTTCTAAACCCACCCAAATCAATGTATTGATCACAGTGAATTCTTGCTTTGCATCTTTTTAGCTCTTTAGTACAATCAAAATTTTTTCCTAATTCCGAAGACAAAAACCCAGAGGATCCTCTATCTGAAGTCAAAGATCCTTTACCTGAAAAACTTAGAAATTCAGTGGTAAGTAGGCTGGCTTTTTGTAAAACTCAGCCCAGACATATACTGAATCCTGGCCAATAGAGTATGTTCTAGTTTCGTGTTGAGTTATTTGGAATTTGTTAGCACTATATACTCTGCAGTCCAGGGCTGGGACTTTTAGAGAGCCTCATGGCGTAAGGCATTCGAGTCCCATTGACTTTCATTTGACTTCAAGAATTTTAGGTACTTACTTTTAACATGGTGAAAAATAACTCCTTAAGGACTGAGTTAATGCTAATGGGTATTTGAGTCAAAATTTTACATTCAGAAGACCATCTACCTTTAGAATGCATTTCCACTTTGATTATAAAATGCTGTCTGTTGCTTCATTGACTATCAGTATTGAAACGACACTGTATCTTTATCTATACACCCAATTAAAAATGCACAGCCTTGAGAAAAAGTATTACCTTTGCCTTGACAATATAAGCTATCAAAAGAGAGATACAATTAGGAAGGCCAGAACTCCCAAATGATAGAGCAGTGAAGAATAATTGATGATGTTCTGTAGCTCATGTTCGTAATTTAATATGTACCCAAATAAACATCGTAATACTTGGTGTGTGCATGAAGGCTCAAGTTGGAAAAGAGTGATAGTTGCCAAAAGATGTTAACTCAATATTTTTGAATAAACAAGAGCTTTGAGCAATCCAGTCCACAAACAGACACTAAAAACTAAGGAAAGCTGGTGCGTTTTTTTAATGAAGAATGAGTTGCTTCTAGTAACACAGGAGACTTGCTCTGTTTACTTAATTTTATTATCACATTCTTTGGATACCTAAAGTAAATCCACTGTAAATGCTTGTGAAAATAACAGTATCCAGTTGTTATCCTGTTTCACATAAACAAGCAGTAAGTGAGAAACCTAAGAAACATAGTCTATTTAACTTATCCAAGATTAATTGTGTTCTAAAAGTACACTTCTACCCCAATATAACGCTGTCCTCGGGAGCCAAAAAATCTTATCGCATTATAGGTGAAACCGCGTTATATTGAATTTGCTTTGATCTGCCAGATTGCGCAGCCCCGCCTCCCTGTAGCTCTGCTTTACCACGTTATATCCGAATTCGTGTTATATCGGGTCACATTATGTCGGGGTAGAGGTGTACCTGCATTGGGAGAAGATTTACTGATAGATAGTATGGGGCTCTTTTAATCTAGCAGGCAAAGACATAACAAGATCCAGTGGTTGCAAACTGAAGTTAGACAAATTCAGAAAAGAAATAATATATGCGGGTTGTTTTTTTTTTAATAGCAAAGGTAATGAACCATTGGAAAAATTTACCTAAGAATGTGATGGATTCTTTCATTTAAAGTCTTTAAAACATGATCTTGTCTTTCTAAGAGATGCTCTTGCACAGCAAGAAGTTATGGGCTGGATGCAGGAATTACTGGTGAAAATCTTTGGCCTGTGTTATGCAGGACAGACTAGATCACAGTGTTTCTTTCTGGCTTTAAAAGCTCTTAATTCAGTTACATACATTGAGGTAATAGGCTTGAACTTTGGAAGGGAAGAATATCTGGAATGAAAGTGTTTTGTCCATTAACTTTTCATGTATGGCAGTGATCAGATGTTTTAAATTAAATCATTTGGGCAAATGCTCTTGATCAAAACGAGGTAAGTAAGGGTTATCTTCCATGCACTGGTGCTTGTTGCAGTCCTCTCTTGGGAGCTGGGAAATAAAAATGGTGGGATGTTTGAAAGCACTTATCTAACTGTTGCTGCTGTCAAAGTTAGAGAGGAAAGTTTCAGTTGACTTCAGTGGAAGTAGATTTAGGTCAGTGCTGAACTCTTTTGACAATAGTTCCCCATTTTCCTTTAACTAACCAAAGAGCTAAGTGGAGGTGACCCTAGGACTGGAAGAAGAGTATTAAAATTTATGTTCTCTCAAGCTATTTTCTTTTTATTTCATAGAATGAACGGTTACAATCTGACCTGATAGTGTGCCTTGTCATTGGTGTACTCTATTTTGCTATTCATGTCAGTACAGTATTCACAGTTTTGCAGGTAAGTTACTGCATTATGCCTCACAATTTATAAAATACTTGTATTTTATCTTTTCTTGTAGATGCCTTTTTGCTAATGCTACTATTTAATACTCTTTTATGATTGTACCCAATGGCCCCATTTGGGCTTGGGGCACGACTTACACTAGGTGCTATTCAGACATACAGAGTGACTAATACCTGCCATGAAGACCTTTTTAAATCTCAATTTTTTTGTGTCCCCAATATTCCTCTCCCTTTTCTTCCTGTCCTCCCCACTCTTACTTCTCTATCTAAGTTTTCCACTTTTTTTGATAAAATGCCTTTCTTTCACTCTACCCACCCACAGAAATACCTACAGGCTCATTTTAGAGGAGGGAGAAAGCAAACTGACAAAAAGGTTCCAAGTGGTTTCATCTGTTGTGTCCAATTGTCGCTCCTAGACAGTGTTCATCTCCCATGGGATGGAAGTGGGGGGTAGAGGGATGGTTCCTTGCAGGATATCAAGGGAGCAGGAGACCTTTCCTTACAGTTGCTTTCTAAGCTTCCATGTATCAGCCTAGCTATCATTAGTGTATGCTTCAGAATACCCTTAAATGTTTTCAACTTGACATGTGTCTTAAGGCCACACCATGCAACAGGATTTGTGTGGGTGAAAGAGTCTGTCTAAGCAGATTCAGTGGCGGAATTTGCTATTTACACATCAAGCTAGCTGCCTAAGTAGCTCAAGAAACCTTCCAAAACTGTCTAGTTTAACTACAATATTGAAAGCAAATGTAACTTTCACTCTGAGCAAAAGATCAAATTGCTAGGGCAAATATGATGGGCCAGGTTGCTGCACAGATGACATAGATTTTGGCTACCTGGAAGAACTAGAATATCTAATTTGTTTGTCCAGCATCAGTGTTCCAAGTAGTTCAAAGAAAAGAAATGGCATAAATTCTGGAAGGATTCCAGTACTCTATTGCTCTCTATCATTACAAAAAATGGAGAAGCTCTTGTTAAGCATGTGTGTCGGTTTATTTTTAAATCTAAACGTTTTCAGATGGAGGGTCCTTCTACTTGAGCAGAGATGACCACATCCACACTAGTCTTTGCTAAGGCAGATGTCTTTTCCAGGGAAAGCCCAAACTTCACCTATTCCTGATGAATGTGGCCTTCATCCCCAGCTGGTTATCTGCTGTTGAGTTAACTAAATAGTTTATTACACTCAGGTTTATTTTAAATGGCCAAAGACATCAGAAATTTTAAAATGAGCTACTAGACGGACCCATATGAAAAATTTTAACTTTGTGAATTCACAACCACCTTCCTACCCATGAAAATATGATTCATAACCCCAATTTAGCTCTGGCAGTAGGCACTGCTGTAATATAAAATGCATACCCATGTCTCTAAATGTCAGAGGGGTAGCCGGGTTAGTCTGTATCCACAAAAACAACAAGGAGTCTGGTGGCACCTTAAAGTCTAACAGATTTATTTGGGCATAAGCTTTCGTGGGCTTATGAAAGCTTATGCCCAAATAAATCGGTTAGTCTTTAAGGTGCCACCAGACTTCTCGTTGTTTTCATGTCTCTAAAGATACTGTGTTCACATATAGTTAGTGTTGCTGTAAAATTCTTAAACAGAAGTATGCTCGCATACATGGAGGTGATGTTATTGTTGTATGTAAAGGGTATACTTTAGTAAGAGAGTGCTATTCAACTCATCTTCAAGAAAAATCTTAAAAATATAATCCAGAATGAGGATCAATCTCTTCTGCACTTGCACCTCCTTTTTATCTAGCAGAAATCTTCCTTCAAGGATAATATTTTTGCCATTTTAGAGATGAAACGCAAAAAATCAGAACCAACTGTCTATTAAAGAAGATCAGCAATACCATAGAAGAAAAGGTAGCAAGCCAGTCTTCAGGGAAGATCAAAAGTAGAAAAATCTGTCTGTCTTATCCTCTGAGGCAACACTCCTTATTTTACATTCTTATGGCTGACATACTTTCTCATGTTAAAAGGGGAATTGAAGTCCAGACGTGCCTTTACGGGCTGATATATATAAAGGTTATAGAAAACATCAAGTTGTTAACTGATTTGCTGCTTGTTTATAAGACTGAGAACCTATCTTTTGTTCAACTCTGCTTTTTCTTTAGCCCGTCCTTAGCTACATTTTGTATGCGTTGGTGGGCTCCGTAGGATTTTTAACCCATTATGTGCTGCCTCAACTCCGAAAGCAGCTTCCTTGGCACTGCTTCTCTCACTCATTGCTGAAAACCAAGGAATATTATCAATTTGAAGTCCGAAGTAAGTATCAGTAATTTTTTTAAAAATTTGCAGTAATGGCTGAGCAGTTTATATTAACCATTACTTTAACTTTTTGCTTTACAACTTCTCATTGCTTAAATGTTTCAGGGTTTCTGATGGACAGTGTTAATTCTTTCCTACCTCAGCATGCCTTGCTTGATCCTGTGGCATTTTATGTATCTTTAGTAAGTAATAATGATGGCTTCACATTAGCAATGCTATTGTTATGATGACCGCCGTTGCATTGAATCCTTGTTTTCAGGATCTTACAAGTGTTGAAAACTTACTCTCTGTGCTGAAACTTCTCTTGCAACATTTTGGCAAACATATATTTTTTCACTGTCTTTTTTTCAATATTTTGGAGGGTTTAAATTGTTTTTTATTTTGGATATTTCAGACCCACTTGTATACTTTCAGCTTGCTATATTGGTCCTTATTAAAAACTAATGCTTTTTAGCATGTTTGTAGAAATTTAGTTTGGAAATAACAGCCAAACATCTGAAAATAGAATATAATACAGTGCGTTATATTGGTTTTAAAGGGTACTAAGTGTGAAACTACACATATATACATTCTTAAACATACATTTATCTGCACTATAAATCTAACAAATGCACTTCCATTTTATTTCTTTCATTAATGAAACTCTTTATGAAACTTGTTTTCTAAGGAACTTTCATTTGAAAAAGGTAGCAAATATAACCCAGTTAACCAAAAAAAAATCCTCACAAAAAGTGTTAAAATGAGTTTATATTTACATACAATAGTATCCTTCATGTGAGGATCTTTAAAAGCCTTTATAAAGATGAAAATTATTACACCCATTTATAAGTGAGAAAACAGACAAAAACTAACGCCCCAGTCTTGCAGGCCAATCTGTTGTGGTTGGACCATCTATAGCTTGCATGCAGCCCCATTGACTTTAGTGGAGCCTTACTTCACATGGTGTGGAGTGTGTATGCATAAGCATTTGTCTATGCTGATCAGTGCCTAAATATTTCCAACAAGATTACATGGCAAGCCAGTGAAAAAAATCTATATAGAACCTAGGTTTCCTGACTTCTAGTTCCTGATCCAGTTGCTGAATTGGGCTAGTGAAAATACCAGAGAACCATCCAATTCTGCATTCAGATCTTGAGTTCACAGGCAGCCAGGTTTAGAGGTAAAAAACCATTTTTACTGAAGTTTAAAAGTTCACACATCCCAGTGTTAACCTGAGCCAAATCTAGCATTGCATACAAGAAGCAAATAAGAACTGCCAGGTCAGTAACATTCTAATAGCCCTGTAAATAGAAATTAGTAGATAGCTGGGTAGTAAAGAAGAGAAAATAAATTTATAGCAAGCAAGCATCTTATTTCTTTATTTAGTTTTAGAGGGACTGTCAGATTTGTATCTAAAACTTCATCTCATACAAGTATTTGTGGCCTTCTTCTAATTAACCTGCAGTTTAGTCAGGTAAATTGCTGTGTCAGCATCAATACCTATAGCTGCAGTTTTAAATTCCATTATTTCAGTGATTACATGTTCAAATAAATACAGTCAGTCTGATTTGATATCAGATTTTTTTGATGAAAAATATAAATGAAAAATATCTACCTAAATACAACTTTATGGCTGAGAATTAACATGCACACAAATTTTGTTGTAATTGGGCTGCAGTGCTCACATGTTTGTAATATTGTCTCACACACTAATATGTATATGCAAAATTAAAGCCATATACATCGTTATGAAATTTTAGAGGCCATAATGTACCATGGCTTTGCCCCTTGCACAGCAGAGAGAATTCAACTGAGGTAGGGCAGGCAGTAGTCTGCCCTCCTTGAGGGTTCTGCTATGAGAGAGGAGCAACTTTAATTTCTGCTGAGGGCTCCAAAGAAGCCTTGCTACCGAAGGCTGCAGTGGAGATATTTGAATCAGTATGTCTCAGCTATCCTAACTCATTTCCTGGCTATTGCCTCCCACTTTTCTGTTGTGGACCCCTGTGGACTTCCCTGGTGATGGGGAGGTTGTGGCCACCTTGTACCCTGGCAGCCTCTTCCCAGCAGATTTGATATCACTGAGGGAGGGGCATAATTGAAAACTGACATAATCCAGAGCTGATTCCAGGCCTGTGTGAGTGCTGTCCTGTAATCTTGATTTTTTTTTTCCTTAGCTTTGTGTGTGTGTTGCTCTCAACAATAACAATGTTGTATTATATATGTATATTTTTGCAATTAATACAAATGATGAAAAGAGGCTATTAGTTGTCAGTTTATAATAGCAGGATAATTACCGTATATACTCATTCATAAGCTGAATTTTTTTAGTAAAAAAGGGAATCATCAGAGACAGGGATCAGCTTATGAACGGGTATAGAAAGGAGAGGTGGGACACAGCCCCTCCCCCCAACAGAGGGAGCAAGCAGAGGCAGCACAGCCAGCAGAGCCAGAAGGGAAGAGGCAGGGCCAGAGTCTCTCCACTTCTGGCCACGCTGCTCTCCCCCCAGCCTCCGAAGCAGCTGCAACTCTGGGGCTGGCACGCTGCAGCCATGCCATCCTGCCCACCAGAGCACGCTATGGCCGCGCTGCCCAGCCCGCCAGAGCACACTGTGGCCGTGCCACCTGGTCCAGCCCGCTAGAACATGCTGCGGCCGCGCCACCCAGTCTGGCCCGCCGGAGCAGGCTACGGACACACTGCCCAGCCTGCCAGAGACATCCTCCCCTGGCTCTCCCCAAATAAGGTGGGGAGGGATGGGATGGGAAGAGTGTGGGGGTCCTGGGCTAGAGGTGAGGTCATGTGGGGGGTGGTCAGAGGGGTTACTCCTCTGACCTCCAGCTTCTCCCGCCAAAATTTTTTCCCAGCAGTTGCTGTACCGCTGGGACACTGTTTACTTAGGTTTACCTCTGTGCCTGGTAAACAACAATCTCTGACCACCAGCGGCTTATTCTGATGGCCTGGGAGCCAAAGTTTGCTGATCCCTGAATTATAGTTTCAGCTTATGAACGGGTCAGAAAAATTTTCCATTTTTACTTATCCATTTGGGGGGATCGGCTTATAAATGAACCGGCTTATGATAGAGTATATATGGTAAATTCTTCTAGATTGTAGGGACATATATCTGAAGCATTTTTAATTCAAATATGGGTGGAAAAACATTATTTTAAAACAATCAAAATGAAATGTAATTTTATCAGTAGCTATGGTAATAGCTTGCATCTCTTCAAAAAAGTAATCATGTTTGCTGATATGCAGAAACTGTAACATTTACCAAAATCCAAAACGATAGGAAACTTTATACAGATACGGTAGTGCAAGCTTCTCTCCAATGACATTCAGCCAAGACTTGGAAGGATTGTTTTTATGGATGATAAGGTAGTTCAGTCGGAGAATTCTTATTCGTCTTTGGCTTCTCTGCTGAAACTGGCAGGGAGAGAGCAGTTATGCACATATTGCCTCACTACTAAATATTACCAGATCTTTTTGTGTGCCACCTGACAATTGCCAGAGGGCCAGAACTTTTGGTCTCAGGTGATCTAGGCTGGTTTAGAACTACTGATCTAGAGCCAAGATGAACTACACCTTATTAGAAATCTCCTGGGCTATTTAGGCTCCTAGTATAATCCGTGATCTCCTCTTTTGCTGTTTAGATGCTGCCCATGTAATGTGGTTTGAGAAACTTCATGTATGGCTCCTCTTTGTGGAGAAGAACGTTATCTATCCATTGATAGTCCTCAATGAGCTCAGCAGCAGTGCCAAGAACATTGCTAGTCCAAAGAAACTGGACACAGAGTAAGTAGAAAAGATTGTCAATAACTTGAGTATACCCAGTGTGGTGGAACAAAATGGCAAAGGGCGTCATAATTGACAGCCACAGTGGAAGTATAGTTAATACGAGTTGCAATTAAAGCAAAGTAGTAACAACTAGTTTCTAATGTCAGTACCTGGCAAACTTCTTATGTCTGGATCATCATATGGCTTATACTGAATGAAATATGTGAACTTTTTAAATGCAGAAATCTTAAAATTGAGTCTTCAGGTTTGTTAAGAACCCTTCAGATCATATCAAATACTATGCAGATTTCAAGCCACAGAGTTTTCTAGTAATGTATCAAATTGCAGACATCAGAGATAGAATAGTTCTATTACCATCCAGCCTATCCATGCCAGTGCAGGACTATTCCCTACAATACACTCTCTGGTATTTTGTCCATTTAAATCTTAAAAAATCCCACGCCATGATGTGTCAGTTACTGGGCTAAATGTACCTTTTAGTCCTCCTTTAGCTGTCATGTGATGCCATTTGGAACCATACAATTCTTCTGCTGTCAGACTGGGCCTTGACTGTACTCCCTTGGCATTGTGGTTATTCCAGCAGATGTGACTATGGCTCTGGTCCCTCAGAGAAGAATATCAGAGGTTAATACAGTGACCGAATGGCCTCCTTAAAGCAAGATGATATTTATTTAGAACAACAGCATTTTAGAGAAAACACATCTTAAAAGAAAAAAACTGATCGTGTGCATATCTAGTCTTTCCATAAGGCTTTACCATTCTGTGGATCTAGGAAGACTTGACTTCTTTAAATTCCCTCTGCAGAATCTCTCCATGTCAGCCAGTTGCCTCCTTAGTTTTGTAGGAATCAAATAACATTTGAAATGTTTGTAGCTCTTTCATCTAGTAACTCCCAGTTCTCGCAGATAATGGTTTGCAACTCACTGGAGACTGGATCCCTGAAGCTAACAGCTTTTCTCATTGTCTTTCAAGTGTTTTCTGGGGAGCTCTTGTCTGGGAAGCCATTGTGTCATCTTCATACACAAACCTCATTGATTTTGAGCATTATATGTGTGTAATATTCCACCATCCCTAATATAGGTTAGTCCAATATCCTCATACAGCAAATTCTAATAACCAATGCACAATAAACGTCCCTCCCTTGACCCTGTCACTGTATTAATAAAATTATTGCCTCTCAGTATTTATGACATTATTATATATCAGCTCCACATTTCTCACACATGGGTTTTTTGCTATATCTCTTAGTAAGACTATCCCACAGATTGTGCTAATATTGTTTTTGTAGAATGTTGTTTGAATTGGGAATAATGAAGGAAAGACTATAGTCGTAATCTAAAAAAACCTTAACATGTCTATTAAGCATTGAATGTGAAGAAATTGGAATTGCTTAACAGCAGGTAAGCAATAAACTGCAGATGAGTAACTTTTCTTTCTGCACTCCTTTTGTAGGATTGGCGCTTTAATGATCACCATCGCCGGTTTGAAGTTGTTGCGTTCCTCTTTCAGCAACCCAACCTGCCAGTATGTCACTGTTATTTTCACAGTGCTCTTCTTTACATTTGACTACAAAAGTTTTTCTGAGACCATGCTGCTAGACCTCTTCTTCATGTCCATACTCTTCAGCAAGGTAACTTTACACAAAATAACACACTCCTGAAACTGAGTATTTCAGATGTCCATGTTTGAGAATCCAAGGAATGAAAAACCTACTGGTGTTATGTAATCTCCCAGGTCATCTGTGCTATGAATAAATTACCATATACTACTGGATAGATGGGAATCTCTGGTTCCCAGGATCAATTTTTTGGCCTTGGCATGTGTTAAGATATCTGTTCTTTTAAAGTCCCAGCACTTGCTTGGAGCAGAGAAGATGTGAATTATGTGATTTAGTTTTCAGTTTCCTGACACAAAGTATGGCTAGAAGCACTTTGGCAGACCAGTTCAAGTGCTTACAAGACCAGTAGTTTTCCAAAGCACCGATAGTGAACCAATGAGATTGAAGGGGGAAACTCTGTTTTAGCCCAATATTTGGTTCTATTTTTATGACTAAAACTTTATTTTTCCCCCAAACTTATGTTCTACTGTATTTTAAGACTCATTTAATGTTTATCTGTTTTACTGTTGTGATTGTTCAATATCTATATAAAGGAGTGTTTTTAACAAATTCATACAAAATTATAATGGTAAGTGTATATCTTATTGCAACTCAAAATTATATGTATTTTCTGTTGAGAAGTTCATATGTAAAACACACTGGTTTTAGTTAAGTCACAAAATGATTGATATATTTTATCTTCTCCCCTTTTCCCTCTAGCTTTGGGAACTCTTTTATAAATTAAGATTTGTGTATACTTACATTGCTCCTTGGCAGATCACGTGGGGCTCTGCTTTCCATGCTTTTGCCCAGCCCTTTGCTGTGCCACGTATCCTTTGAAGATTCCAACTTGTTGTTAATTACATCTATTTATAATTTGACTCATACTGTAGTATAATTAATTAATTAATTACATCTAGAGAATACCTTATCCTGCCTAATCAATGTGAATGACAACTATATGCACTTGCTGTCTGGATATACTAGTAAAACTAGAACAGTTCCATCATAAAAAAGACCTAGACCAGGTTATTCCATTGGAAAAATTGTAGGACTGACCAAGATTTCCCTTTTTTCAACAATTATTTCTAGTCTTTAATTCATGGTTTGAAGCTTCTTATCCACAGATAGAGACTTGCACTTTGTTTACTGTCCTGGGTCAGGTGTTGATTCTCATTTAATACAGAAGTTCGCAGTTCTAGTCTTGTTTTTCCTGTTTGCCCCCCAAAAAAATACGGTGCCTGGTACTACTGAATAATTTTTTCCTTTATATAATACATGAGGGATTTGGGAGATCTTGCTTTGTTCTTACTTGGTGACATCAGTGCCTCACTTTCCCCATCTCTAAAAATGAGGATAATGATACTTACCTTCCTTTTTGTAAAGATCTAATGTTTTGAGATCTGATGATTAAAAGTGCTGTAAAAGAGCTTGGTGATATTGCAAAAGAACCACGCGGTAGTCTTGGCTTCCTTAACCCTGTCACCCCACAGATTCTGCAATGTTGTTTGTCCAAGCGGCTGTGTCAGCTTTCTTCTCCACCCCACTGAACCCCTTCCTGGGAAGTGCAATATTCATCACTTCATATGTCAGACCTGTCAAATTCTGGGAAAGAGACTACAAGTGGGTGAAGTTAAGCCATTAAGAAGCCTTGTCAGCTGTGTTTAGTAGAGAAGGCTGTGACTGAATGTAGTCGTTTTGTTTTGTTTCTAGATGCTATGATTTTTTTGAGAGAGAACTTGTTCATGGCTTTTAATACTTTTCATACAAGTATGTTATTTTTCTGAAACATCATAGCAGTTGTTTCTACACTGACAGTGCTTACATTTCATTCTTGTCATGTAGCTTTTATTTACACTAGCATATAAAGTGGATAATTTAAGCTCCAAAATGACAGAAATTTTAACGGAAAATTGAGTCTGAAAAGTGACTGTATACAAAGGGCATTTGCGGGTTCCTTATTTGTACAGGTAACTCCATTTCACATTTGCTCATTTTAAAGTAAAACTTTTTTTCCTAACTTCCAGAACCAAAAACTCACCCCAATATCTTAATCAATATCAGTTCTTGGCTTATGCACCACCACCAATAAAAGATTCTTCAGGTCAGATGGTACCTTCAGTTAAACCTTCCCTTAGACTGAAACAGTGGGGTTATGCAGGTATTATTGTTATAAAATGTGACCTGCAGAATCTTTTACTGTTGATGCCTGAACCAGGAAAAAACCCAGCTTGACATTCAGATGGCAGGATGAGCTTGTGGTACTAGCATTTAAGGGGAAAATCATTTCACATGTAGAATGAGCATGTGTCATGTGGAGTCACGGACAATAAATATGACTGAAACCTAGGTGTCATTTATAGTCACTTGTCAGAGTAGAATTATTTAAAGACCTTGCTTTTAAAACCTGGTGTACAAATTTGGGTTTCTCCTTCAGCGAACATAATGGCAGTTTTTGGGGTGAGGAGAACTAAAATGGAGCAGCACTTACGCTTAACTACTAGTGCCACACTGAAAAGTGAACTTTGAGCACAGCTGAGTGTTAGCTTTGCTACTTCTATTGACTTCAATGCAAGTAACATAGCTAAAACTTCGTGCAGAAATTAGAAACTGTCTACCTTAACTGGCTTTTTGTGGGCAAAGGAGAGGGCTTTGGTGTATTTAGATTTTAACACTACTACAGCTAAAAGGCATTGTTATGTACGGGCAGGATTCTAAGTTGAATGTAAAGAAGAATTGCAGGGAAAGCTTTCAAAGCTATCATAAAAAAAGATCTTTTCTTTGGTACAGCATCATTTATCTTTCCCTATATTCTCCTATAGTACGAAAAACTCTTAAATATGTTTTGTTTTTATTTTGTTGTCTTCAGCACAAAGCGTGTGGACCATTCAAACACAAGACTCGCTTCCCAGCTTGATAGAAATCCAGGTAATATTCCTACTTTTTGGTTGAAATGGTACAGAGTGGAGATGTGAGTCTGTCATGTACAGATATTACTAACATGAAAGGGACACACATCAACTTCCATTTGTGTCTGGGAACTCCTTATGACAGAATTAAAAATTGTATTTGCATATCAAGTTGAGGTTCACCTCCTACACTGAATGTTATATGACTGCGGTACACATAGCCCAGCTTATAATTGGGCTTCTTTTAAAGTGTTTGACTTGTGTATATTTATATACATAGCACCCTCTGTAATCTAATTTATGTGGGGGGAAATACCTACCTCTTTTATAAATGTAGTTAATCTTCAGGGGGTTTTGCTTTAGCTGGAGAAGGGAATTATTACAGAAGTAAACTCAATGTAGTTTGACACTAAAGTTCCTACTAGCTTAACTGTGAATAGCTTTAACTGCGGACAATATCTGTACCCTAACCATTAGGGGTTTTTTTAATTGTTATGTCTGAACCAATTAGGGAATAGTTTCAATCACCTAGGAAGAGGCATAACGTTTACATTTTATTGTGTGCATGAAACAAACCGATTGATCCAATGATGGAATGAGGACCTCTTTCTGTTTGAAATAAACTGATCAAGCTCCACCATTACCCTTCTTGCTAAACCCCACAACTACAAAGGTGGAAGCAATTTTTTAGATCAGTGGTTAACTCTTCCTTACTCGTCACAGCTGTATTTTCTGATACCTTTTCTTCCTCCTCTTTTTTTTCCTTTCTGCCATTCCATTGTCTGCCCTCCCATCCCCTTTTCTCCAACTCTTCCCCAAACTACCATATAGACCTCTACCCTGATATAATGCGGTCCTCGGGAGCCAGAAAATCTCATTGCCTTATAGGTGAGACCGCGTTATATCTGGTTTGGTCTGGTACAGCACCGGTATGCCGTGCCGGACTGTACTGGCTTCCCCAGCAGTGATTTAAAGGGCCTGGTGCTCCAGCCGCTGTGGGGAGTCCTGGGCCCTTTAAATCACCGCAGGAGCTCTGGCAGCGGGGCTCAGGCAGTGATTTAAAGGGCCTGGGGCTCCCCACTGCTTTACTATGTTATAGCTGAATTTGTGTTACATCAGGTCGCATTCTATCGGGGTAGAGGTCTACTCTATCTTGTTTTTCTTCTTTCCATGCCTACCTATTTCTTCCCTTCCTGTTGCAGTATCGACACACTGTTTTGTTTTCTGTAGGGTTTGAGTGCTATGAACAAGGGCAATTTGGGAACTGAGCACTGCTTAAAGGGTATCTAGGTGCCAGGGCGATGGGATCCTAAAGTAGTACTACTGATTGTTGCTTGATTCCTTTGGGCCTATGTCCTTAAGCATAGCAGTGCATGGAGTTAGGTACATGGTCGTAGTATGAGTGAAACTGAAGGAGTGGCTTGGAGATCACAGAAATTAATGGTTAGGTTTAAACAAACAAAACTAATTAACCTGTCAGTGCGTTCAGAATAAATTCCAGTTAGTTGAATAGTTGCTCTATAAAAAGTGATTGAGATCTTTGAAATAACATTACATTCACTGCTACATTTTCTTGATGGCAAAGTACAAGTTTTAATTGATAGAAGCTTGGGTTTTTCCTGCAGGTTCAGATGATAACAACCTGAATTCAATTTTCTATGAGCATTTAACCCGTTCCCTTCAGCACAGCCTGTGTGGAGACCTGTTGCTGGGGCGGTGGGGGAACTACAGTACTGGGGACTGCTTCATCCTAGCTTCTGACTACCTCAATGCACTAGTACACCTTATAGAGATAGGAAATGGTCTGGTCACCTTCCAGCTGAGGGGGCTTGAATTCAGAGGTGAGAGTTCTATGCTTTGATTACTCATTTGGTTGACTTACAAAGGTGACTCTCATTTGAGAAGTTTAACTTATTTACAGTTTGGTTCTCTAAACCGTTGGCTTTGAACTTGGGCTTCAGGGTCTCTGTGTCCACTGTTATGTAAGTGAGAGAAAACCAGAGCTCTATAACAGAGCTAATATAGGTTTCTCATTACATTTTAATGTGTTACACATACAGTGATGGACAACTATACCTAAGTTGCATGTTTGAATATAGAGTGGTAAATTAAAACTAAGCAATTGTAATTTTTTTCATTAAATAGTTAAGCTAGAGACAGTAGTTTAATTTACCTGCTGTTCACAGAAACATAATTTGTGATGTATTCTGCTGTCTCAAACTCTTTAAAATATCAATTATCTTCAAATTAGTCATCTAAATTCTTACTTTCCTTAACATCCCCTAAGGCACTTATTGTCAGCAACGAGAAGTAGAGGCCATCACCGAGGGGGTAGAGGAAGATGAAGGGTTTTGTTGCTGTGAACCTGGCCACATCCCACATATGCTTTCATTCAATGCTACCTTTGGCCAACGCTGGCTGGCATGGGAAGTGCTTGTGACAAAGTATGTTCTGGAAGGCTACAGCATCACAGACAACAGTGCTGCTTCCATGCTTCAAGTCTTCGATCTTCGGAAAATTCTCACCACTTATTATGTCAAGGTATGGCTCTGCACCTTGCAAATGCGGCTGTGGGGGAATTCAGCTGTCCTTCAACATAATGTTATTTTGGGCAATTGGAAGCATGAGTACTTTGTGTGTGTGTATGGTGGTCTTTCATCAGGAGGATTACGCAATGCGATACAAGTTATGAATACATGAATCTCTCATTCACCATAGGAGAATAGCTTGTTTGAGGGTAGGTCTACACGTTGAGCTGAGGGTGTGATTTATAGCTAGGGCCCTACCAAATTCACGGCCATGAAAAATGTGTCATGGACCATGAAATCCAGTCTTCCCTGTGAAATCTGGTCTTGTGTGCTTTTACCCTATACTATACAGATTTCACAGGGAAGACGAGCTTTTCTCAAACTGAGGGTCCCAACCCAAAAGGTCATCTCTGGGGGTTACAGGGTTATTTCAGGGGGGTCCTGGTATTACTGCCCTTACTTCTGCACTGCCTTCAGAGCTGGGCAACTGGAGAGTGGCAGCAGTTGGCGGGGCATCCAGCTCTGAAGGCAGCGCCTCGCCAGCAGCAGTGCAGAAGTATGGGTAGCAATACCATACTATGCCACCCTTACTTCTGTGCTGCTGCCTTCAGAGCTGGGCAGCCAGAAAGTGGAAGCTGATAACTGAGGGCCCAGCTCTGCAGACAGCCGCGCAGAAGTAAGGGTGGCAATACCATACCATGCCATCCTTACTTCTGTGCTGCTGCTGCTGGCGATAGCTCTGCCTTCAGAGCTGGGCTCCTGGCCAGCAGCCACCATTCTCCAGCTGCCCAGCTCTGAAGGCAGCACTGCCGCCAGCAGCAGCACAGAAATAAGGGTAGCAGTACTACAAGCCCCCTACAATCATAGAATCATGGAAGATTAGGGTTGGAAGAGACCTCAGGAGGTCATCTAGTCCAACCCCCTGCTCAAAGCAGGACCAACATCAACTAAACTTTCACAATAACTTTGTGAAAAACCCTTCTCTTCTCTTCCCCCTCCCCCCCCCCCCGGGTCAGGACGCCTACAATTGACAACACTGTAACATTTTAGATAAATATTACGATTTCAGTTATTTATGATTTTTAAAATCCTATGGCCGTGAAATTGACCAAAATGGACTGTGAATTTGGTAGGTCCCTATTTATAGTGCAAGGAGCTAATGTGAGTATGTCTCCTGGAGCTGAGAATCAAGTGTAGACATGCCCTGTTGTAAAGTGTAACAGCTATTTTCACATTTGGACAGCCATGTAACACAATCTAGGACAGAGAGTGACTACTGTATCCAACTGAAACATCAGTGGAAGCTTAGGGGACAGAAGGTAATTACCCAAATATGAACCTGGCCAGGACAGAGCTAAAGAAGGAAAAATCCATCCCCTCCCCCACCACTACTACAAAATATTCAAACCCCAAAACTCCTCTTTGCTGTTCGATTGATACCTTTGAACAATCATTGTCTTTGTTTTAGATTTGGGTAAGTGCACCTTTGTTAAGGTTATTTACAGAAATATTTTTAACGAAGTTTTCCTGCAATTAATTAATTATTGCAAATCCAAAACTAAGATAGGCCTTGTTGAACCTGGGGGAATGTAAGGAGCCTGCCATACTCTCATTGCTTGCAAAGGTTGCACATAAATACTATTTTGTGTTAATGTTAGGAAATTATACTTGTGATCTCTTCATTCCCAAGAATCCCAAAACTCTCTTAAGTATGTACAGGCACCATCTTTGAAATGCAGCCACCTCTGGGATGGGGGAGTGGGGGTAGAAGGCCACTGTCATGCACATCACTGCATAACAGTGTTAGAGGGAAAATATTGGCCAAAGACTCCCTGGAAAATGACCACTTCTGCAAAAAGATGCCAGTTGCCAGATCTTCAATGGTCACCCTGAGCCAACAAGCCTTGATCTCTTCAAAAGATAGATGTCTCAGATATGATCATAACCTTTCATACTTCTGAGGGGTAAATAAATCTGGCCTCAAAATACTTGTCAGACTTATGGTTCACATTTAGAAGACTCTTTTTGCAGCCACAAGGGCTTGAAGTTTGTTTTTTCTCAACTGAAAACATTAAATTCAGTCCTCTTTTAAAAACATACCGAACAAACAAGCCTGTCACAAATCCCCCACTAATCAAACCTGGTGCACTTTCAAACAGTATGGTGTGCTATTTTCATCCTTGTGTGTTAACAGAGAAATACACAATTTAATGCAACAAATTAGATTTAAACTATTTCCTTAATATGTGGTATAGGTTGTAATATTTTCAACTTGTACCATTTCAGGGCATTATCTATTATGTCACAACCTCCCCCAAGCTGGAGGAATGGTTAGCTAATGAGACAATGCAGGAAGGATTACAGCCATGTGCAGACTGCAACTATGTTGATGTGGACCCTACATTTAATCCAAATATTGATGAGGATTATGACCATCATCTAGCAGGGGTCTCCAGAGAAAGTTTCTGTGCAACTTACCTCAACTGGATAGAGTACTGCTGCTCCCGAAGAGAAAAGGTAGGCGTGACCAGAACTATTAAACTTGTCTAGGAAAGTCTCTTAAATATGTTTTGTTTGGTAGGGTTGGATGTAACTGTCTGTTGAAATTTAGGTTTCAAATTGATTTGTAGGAAAGTGTTACATTGGGTTTGGGTTGATGAGTTAATGCTTTGACCTTGATCTCTTGAGACCAAAATTCAAATTAATCTTAAATTGCAAATAGTGTATTATGTAGTTGGAAGTGCACTAGGGAAAGGAGGAGGTGACCAAATCACACAACATAACTTGGCTTGATTGGGCCTCTGCTTAGGCAGAGAAGAGTGGTCTTAGAATAGCTGTGGTGTCACTCATGTTCATCAAAACAACTCTAACTTCAAAATAATTTCTCTATAGTATCTAAAATCAACTGCCAAAAGCATTGGTAGGTACCTCATGGTCAAATTTGAAGTTCTTCTCTGGACCACTTCATCTGGATGAGCACTTCATCTCCTAGCCTCTTTGTCCTCTCTCCAAACCTCCTGCACCCTTTTAAGGAAGTTTATACAAAAGTGTGTCTAGAGAATTACACTGGCATCTGTCTGCTTATTTAAATTTTCAAATGTGTGGTTTGACCATGAATAGACGTGGTCTTCAGGGAATGGGTAAAAAGATCTCCTGATCCTTTAGATTTATTGAAGTACCTGGGTCTTTAGAGTGGGGAGCTCATTGGAAGTAAGTGACTAAAAGGAGGCCCCTTCTAGAAAGGATAATATTTAAAACCTTTTTTTAGATGTGGAGAATGGCAATCAAAGAAAACTGGCTGCCTCTATTACATGACCATCACTTGGCAATTATTTTGTGGGGGTGGCGGAAAGCAGGTTCAATAACTTGGATACATGACATTTTACTGCCTAGAGAATTATCTTTATAATGAAGTGTTACATCAGTAGTGCTGCTTTACAAAGCACCACACAAATGGCTTTTTGCTCTGAGTATTTTGATGAGTGGAAGCAGTCTATATACTTCTGAAGTAAACTCACAAATATATATTGTTTATAACTTTCAAGTGAGAGGTGTATGTCTGGTCCATTAAAATGCCTGTTACATCTCTATTCATCAGGACTAGTCTTTTTATGAATCAAACCTAGAATTCAAGAACAGCGTATGCATGCAGGATAGTATGTACTATATTCAGCTTGCAATCAATTCAAATGGCAAATGTAGTGCTTTTTTGTACAAATCTCATTAGTAAGGCAGCGTTTACAAAGCACTGTTTGAAGAGAACCCCTAATTTGAATTCGGGTGCTTCTGAGTGCCAACCCATTTTTATTTAGCATTAGTGCCATTTGAAGTTGATTTCTGGTAGCTTTCTGTATTTGCCTTTTTGTCACTCCTATCAGAATACATTTTGTTATAGTATGAAACTCTCCCTACCTTTTCCACATGACTCTTTATTTTTTAATGTATTTATTACTGCCAGCCGCTGGATGCAGATAAAGACTCCTCCTTGGTGACTCTTTGTTATGGACTCTGTGTTCTGGGGCGGAGAGCTTTGGGGACTGCTTCCCATCATATGTCTAGGTAATACTACGCTCTTGTTCTTAGGGATTTTGGAGGAGGGCATCTAGGTTTGGGGTAATGGCTAACTCTTCATACAAAAGCAATGTTCTTCTTGGACCCCCCCAAAGGAACGGATACTCTAAGCCACCCTCCTTCATAAATATTGTGGATGATCCAGTGAAGATATGTCAAGGTTCAGCAAATGAAGGATGTAGAAGACTTGAAGCTGACTAATTGAAGTTGAGAGTGGTGGAGTGGAGGGCTTTCACACCTTCCTTGTCCATGATACCTGCTGAAAAATGAGCAGGATTAATCAAGTTTTGAAATTGAACTTCATTCCTTGCTCCAAGTATGAGGCCTATATATAAAAAGGGACGCAGGGAGAAGTGTTGTAACACATGGCACACAGAATAATCTTCATTGAGATGCAGGTTAGACCAGTGTTACAGGTTCTTTGGCCTGCCCAATTCATATCACCTGTGGTTGGTAGATGTTGTATTACAGATTAGTGTCAAATTTAGTTGTGTGTTGGCAAGCCGGAAATTGGTGACTCAAAAACACATACTAAAACGTTGTCCTCCTCCTGGACACCAAGCACAGCACACTTACTCTTTATCATATGTGAAAGGACAACTGTTGACTAACTCCTCCTCTGAGTTCACCATATTACAGTGAAATTGCCTAGTTGGCCTTCTGAAGGATTGTCACTGTATATGATCTTCCTGAAATACAGTAACTTCATTGGGGCAGATCACAAGGTCCATAACTTTCACTATTGCCCTCTTCCCCCACAGACTGATATGATATATTAGAAATTGAAAAAGTGCAGTGAAGGGTATAAGAAGTGATATGGGGTATGGAACAGCTTCCTTATCAAAAGAGATTAATAAGACTGGCACTGTTCAGCTTGGAAAAGAGATGACTAATGGGAGATGTGATCGAGGTCTATAAAATTATGAATGGAGTGGAGAAGTGAATAAGGAAGTGTTGTTTAACCCTTCACATAATACAAGAACCAGGGGTTGTCCAATGAAATTAATAGGCAGCAGGTTTAACACATAAGGAAGTTACTTCTTCACGCAGTGCACAGTCAACCTATGGAACTCATTGCTGGTAATACTGTGAAGGCCAAAACTATAACTGGGTTCAAAAAATAACTAGATAAGTTCATGGAGGATAGGTCCATCAATGACTATTAGCCAAGATGATCAAGGATGCAACCCCGTGCTCTGGGTGTCCCTAAGCCTTTGACTGCCAGATGCTGAGACTGGATAACAGAGGATGGCTCACTCAATAATTGCCCTGTTCCGTTCATTCCCTCTGAAGCATCTGGCATTGGCCACTGTCGGAAGACCACATGCTGGACCTGATGGACTATTGGTCTGATCCATTGTGTCCATTCTTATGTTCATATGTGTACAGAGGAATATGACAACCGTACCTGTCTCTACAGTTCAGTGTTACATTGTGTAAATCAGTATTTCTACTGATGTAATGAAGGGATGCTGCATATGGAGGTTTTTAAATGTGTTAATGTTTTTGGGTTACTTTCCATCCCAAACAGTAATTTGGAATCTTTCCTGTATGGGCTGCATGCCCTGTTTAAGGGCGACTTCCGTATCTCTTCAGTCCGAGATGAATGGATCTTTGCTGACATGGAATTGCTGAGGAAAGTGGTGGTTCCTGGAATACGCATGTCACTCAAACTACATCAGGTAATGAGGTTAACGGGGAAGGGTGTATGGTTGTTTGGCTCTGTCCATGCTAATTGATTAAATTTTGGTATATGGAGCAGTTTTCCACACAGCTTGCCTGGCCAGCATAGCAAGCTTTAAATCTTGTTTAAGGTAACAGTGTGTTGACTAGAACTAGCTAAGTCTATAATATGTTTTTTAAGACAGTGTTTTAAATGTTTATAGGGCCTCTTTCATTCTGGCGAATCAAACTGAGGTGAGTGAAACCATGTTCAGTTAATACAGTATAATCTCTGCCTGGTCAAACTCATTGGCTTGCCTGACTGGTCCTGTTCCCTTTTTGGGAATTGATTCAATCATTCTTCCTTCCCCTCTCTGTATTTTGAGTAGCTCTAAGGACATGAAATCCTCACTGTTAAGTGCCTCACGTCAGGTATTTCTTGAGTTGGGACGTTACACTGGGACATCTAATTTAGCCAGTTTGGTGAAGAAGCAGAAAGTAAGGAGAGGGAAAAAAGAGATAAGGGACTCAAAGGAGGGAAAGAAGGGCTTGTGGTGGGGGTGGATAACTCGTACGTAGGGAACTAAGCATAGACTGGGGTCACATTACCTCCATACGCTGTACTCTCTGCAGCTCATCTCTCTTAAAGATCAGCCTTCTAAGAGAAGCAACGGGGGGCAAAAAAAAACCCAACTGACTTCAAGACTGAGCTTCATAAGTAAATGGAGGAGATGGTATGATGAGATTGCCTGCAATGGCATATGGCCCATCGCAACTGCTAGTAGCAAAAATCCCAAGGGGCCAGAGATGGGACATTAGATTGAGAGGGTTCTGAGTTACTACAGAGAATTCCTTCCCAGGTGCCTGGCATGTGGGTCTTGTCAATATGCTCAGGATTCAACTGATGGCCATATTTGGGGTTGAGAAGGAATTTCCCCCTGGGTCAGAATGGGAGAGACCTTGGGTTTTTTTGGTCTTCCTCTGCAGCATGGGGTGCTGGTCTAAACTAAACTACAGAGTGGATTCTCTGTAACTTGAAGTCTTTAAATCATGATGTGAGGACTCCACTAACTCAGCCAGAGGTTCTGGGTCTATGGATGGGTGAGGTTCTGTGGCCTGTGGTGTACAGGAGGTCAGATTACATGATCACAATGATCTCTTCTGCCTTAAAATCTAGGAGTCTGATACAAGGCTTGAAAAATTCACCAGACACTGACTAGTCGGGGGCCAGTATGAAACAAAAAGGGCCACCTAGCAAGATCCATGCATAACTCCCCAGTGAGAAGTCTACCCGCTCCTGCATACGCACTTGGTTGAATGGGGAGGGTCCTGTTGGTCCTTGCAGAGTGCAATTCCTGGGCCTGCCTTTCTTTTTTGACTGAGCCTCTGGCTAAAAAATAATCTCCTATATTCAAAGCTGCAGAAGTGTGAAAACAACAACCAACATCTAATGTTACTCCTCTACCCCCATCACCAAGGCATCAGCTGCAAATCTCAGAATCACAGTGAACTCCTTCCATGTCCTCTTACTGTTCCTGTGTAAGCTTGGCTGCTTTTTCCTTCTTGGGGAATTATGCCTTTGAAACAGGGTTCGCCTGAAGGAACTCTCTCGCTCGCTCTCTCTCTCTCGTGAGCCAGAATTTATTTTAATGTAATACAAAATGCTGATGCAAGTGTTTCCAGAAATTATTTGTAGGTCTAATTATCACTGTGTCCTGAAACAGAGCTTTCACTGTTACTTGAAAATAAAAAGTTTGCCTTTCAAAACAGCTTAAATTTGGTATCCGCCACTCCAGTGCAATGGGAGCACAGGGGAAGCAGCAAGCTTCCCTGTGTCCACTGTAATATATTGGCAAAGTTCAGCAAATGTAGCAAACATCAATTGAGATGCAGCTTGTAGGGAAAAGGGATTGGGAATCCAAAAATCTGTTCTGTTGAAATATGAAAATCATAAAGATCCAAATTGTGAGCGAATTAAATAAAAAAGCTTGCTCTAATTAAATAGGTCTACGGTGCTTGCTCACTGCAATGTCTGAAAGTCTCCAAAAATTATCATGCAATGACATAGCAGTAATTGAGTTAGCTTGTTCCATTAGATCATGGAATTCTCTTAATTTAGCAGTGTATATAAAATGACAAACAGTAGGAGTAAATGCAGAAAACATCAGTAGAGTAATATAAAGTCATGGTGAAAGTGGCAGGATTACAATTTACAAATCCTGAAACATTGTCAAGATATTACTTAGGCCACTACAAAGTGTGCACCTGAATATGGTGCGATAAGTGAGAAATGTTCTTCACCCTTTGGCATTTAAATCTGTACTTTCGTATCAGTAACTTAATACTGAATGGATCCTGTAAATATGTGGCATAAATATGTGGCTAGCAATAGTATGATGTTGTGAATGCATGATGAAGTACACAGGATGTTTTGTCTGAAACCCGATTTCTTTTTAGTGTGTGACTGTGCGGGTCAGTGTTGAACACACATTCATGTATTTTTTTGACTATATATGAAACCAACTGTTGAAAAGAAGCCTCTCACTGAATACTTAGAACTTTACTACTTTGGCTTTAAACTTCAAGGCTTCTGAGCCTCTGAAGTAGTTTACTAAAATCTCTCCATAGGCAATGTAACTAGATACACAATAAAATCAGTATAAAAATTATAATAACTAACCGTTCCCAATAATAGATAAATCCTCCCCACCCCCAAACTTAAAAAAACATTTGCTGTGGTGGATATTGAACTCATCTGAACAATGGTGGGAATCTGTTTTTGATTACTGTAATTCTGTGTAGTGCATTATCTATCGTTAGAGGTCTGAAATCTCTGCTTTTTTTACGCAATTAGCATCTGTGACACTAAGTTGTTCTCAAATAATGCTTTCATTCAGGACCACTTCACTTCCCCAGATGAATACGATGATCCTACTGTCCTCTACGAAGCCATTGTGTCCCATGAGCAAAACCTGGTTATAGCACATGAAGGGGACCCTGCCTGGAGGAGCGCTGTCCTTTCCAACTCTCCCTCCCTGCTTGCCCTCCGCCACGTGATGGATGATGGCACTAATGAATATAAAATCATCATGCTGAACAAGCGGTATCTCAGTTTCAGAGTAATCAAGGTGTGTGTTTTATTGTATATGCACGTGGAATGGACATATGATGTGCTGCTTCATGATGTTTTAGAATTTAGTGTAATCATTACAGAAAACTACTACTTCAGGCCAACCCATTACTTTTCTTAGTAAGCGGTCACTGCTTGGGCTGTCCTCATGGAGAGAGAGTACTTAATTGGTTATCAAGATAGTGCTGTCCGTGAATATTAAATATTGACAGAAAAAAAAGTGTAATGTCATCTCTGAAAATACCTAGTGACAATATCCGCAAAACACAGTTTCAGCAGTCCTTTTATGTTAGTTTCATTGGACCTAATTGTTTATCTTCTTATTGCCCTTTTGTCCATTATGTGTATGAGGTCTGGAAAGTGTCTTAATACCTTGTAAAGTCAGCATAATACTCCTACTGTATAAACATGGCCCCATGAAAGCATGTCTATATTGTGACTTTTGTACTGTTGGTGACAATTTTGAATTTATCTACAGTTAGACAACCGTGATAAATGTAGCCTTAGTCTGACCATAGCTTTACTTCTGCCCCTTCAGTATTTACACAGATGCCCCCTCTTCTGAACAATGCTTAAGCTTTCCTTCCAGGTCTCTCCATAACTTTGGATTTCAGCTTTATTTCCTGCTGCTCCCCTTTGTCTACTCAAGTGTAATTCTTAAATGGACCTGCTTCATATCATCTTCTATGTATGCCCCCTACCCCAGCCAAGATATGTGAAAGAATCCTCAATTAACGTATGCCAAACTGCCACTCACTCTTCAAAAACTACAATCCAGCTCCTATTCCATATTTGTGCACTTTATTCTGTACTGTTTGCAGCTTGTGCTGATATGTTGAGTCCTTTGAAGCAGGGATCATGAATGCTTGATGGTTATACAGTGCTGTGTACACTTTTATACGCTCTGTCCATAATAATGTAATTCTTCTTTGTGTGCTTGCTTATGTCCATTCCAATGTAGGTGTGTGCTTGCCATGAGCATTGCCACCAGAAAGATTTTACCTCAGTGGTATCTGTTGGGGCTGCTCTCTGGAGTTGCGCTGTCACAGCTTCGGTATAAAGGACTCTGCCAATCCCCCAGTTCCTTCTTATGACCCGCAATGGTCGCTGGAACTATGGCTCGTTCTTGCTGTTGCAAGTATTTTGTAATGAACTTTTCTCTACTCTTATTGTATATAGTTGATTGTATTTACTAGTTTCAGTTATTAAGTTAGTTAGGAACCCTGCTAAGTGGGATTAACCGACCCACACCCAGAACCAGGACATGCCTCAGTCTCCAGGTGTCAAGCCTTGTGGATCTTGTCACAAGCCTAAGCCTGTGAGTGCCCCCCATTCCAGCTGCCTCAAGTGTCTAAAAGAAGCTCAGCTGTGTAGGGATGTTAAGGCCGCACCAAAAAGACTCCACTCTATCCTCATGGAGTCAGCACTCTGACCTCCATTGGAGCAGGGCCACTTGGACTCGGCACCGAGTACGTTGGCCTCAGTAAGAAGCACCCTGGCTTCACTTTGGGATGTCCGGCGCCATTTCCCATCTCCAGCACCAAAGTGAGATGCTCCAACCATGCCTAAGGAACCTCGGCACCATCAGTCATCCCCAGTGCCAAATAAGGATGGGAATGCGAGAGAGCTCAGGCACCATTCACCGTCACTGGTGCCTAGGAAGAAGCAAAGGAAGATGGACAGAGGCTAATCACCTACATCGAGGTCAGTGGGACAGAGAGATGCTGCCAGGGTGCAACCCACATCGGGCTGTCCTCGGGCTTGCCGCACAAGGTCCAGCAAACTTTGCAGGACCTGCCATTTGAAGATGCATCAATCTTTTCAGAGCGGACAGACTCCAAACTTCAGTTTTTAGAAGAGTCAAGGACCACAGCAAACGACTCGCTTCTTCCTCTTGCCTGCTTGAGAGGACTATAACAACAGGAAGAGCAGGGGCTACAGGAGGAAACCTCCCCCACAGTCTTGATCTGTAGCTGCACCCCAAACACTTGACGGAGTCAAAGCAGGCTTTTTGATGGGATGCTCGAGGATGATGTACCAGGACGGTTTATGGATTGAAATTCCCCAGATTTTGTGGACTAGTTATCCCACTTTGAGTGCTATGCATGGTCGCAGTGGGATATACCCTTCAATTTTTTTGTTCCCCTCCTTGCCACCTTCCCTCCCTGTTACTCTTTTGGGACCCTTCTCACAAACAACTTCTAACTCAAGATGTGCAATCACTCTTAAGTGGGATCAATGGAGGAGGTTCCCCCAGAACTAAGGGGTTGAGAATTCCACTTCGGATATTTCGTAATCCCAAAAGCCAATGGCAGTCTCAGACCGATTCTGGACCTGTGAAACCTCAACAAATTCATGAAGAAGCTGAAATTCCATATGGTCTCCTTGGCCTCCATCATTCTCTCCTTGGATCCAGGGGACTGGTACGCTGCCCTTTACTTAAAGGATGCATATTTCCACATTGCCATCTTTCAGGGACACAGAAGGTTCCTCAAATTTGTCATGAACCATGTGCGCTACCAATTTAAGATGCTCCCATTCTGTCTTTTGGCAGTCCCTTGGGTATTCATGAAGTGTATGTCAGTTTTTGCAGCTTTCTTGAGGTGATAGGGAGTTCAGGTTTATACATACTTTGATTGGCTGATGAAAAGTCGATCCAGACTCCAGGTAAAGACAAATGTGAGACTAATACAGTCGACCTTCCAGAACTTAGGTCTGCTCATAGATGCACAGACTTCCACCTTCTTCCTGGTCCAGAGGATAGAATTTATCAGGGCAGTTCTGGACTTGGTAAAGGCCAGAGCTTCTCTCGCAGAAGCATGCTTCCAAGCATAGAAAGCTTATAGAATGCCTCAAGAATCACCCTGTCATCATGGCAAGAAATTGCTTACAGCTCCTGGGCCACATGGCATCTTGCACCTATGTGGTTCATCACATAAGAGTTTGGCTCATAGCTCTCCAAGCATGGCTGGCATCAGTGTACTTGCCAAGCCTACATCATATAGACTGTCACTACAGTTCCCACAATTGGTGGCTAGACCTGCTAACAGTGTGCACAGGAGTCCCTTTCTCAAGACCCCAACTGTTAGTCTCTCTCATCAAACGCTTTGGCAATGGGATGGTGACCTTGCTTGGGCTCCCTCAGGGCTCAGGGCCTCAGTTCTCCAGAAGAGCTCTTGTTGCACATCAATGTCAAAGAGCTCAGGGCAATTCGCCTGGCCTGCCAAGCATTCCAAATCCATGTAGCAGGCAGGTGCATGTCAGTCCTTACAGGCAACACAACAGCCATGTTCTCTATCAACAGACAGGGTGGAGCACACTCTTCTGACCTGTGCCAGGAGGCACGTCACTTATGAGAATTTTACATAGATTTCCTTGAGGTGAATTGAGTGGGCTATCTGCCAGGTTCTCAGAACGTACTTGCTGATCACCTCAGCTGAGTTTTCTCCAACCACCACGAGTGGTCCATCTGCCTAGAGATCTTACAAATCATCTTTTTTTTTTAAGGTCAGGCTTGACAAAGCCCTGGCTGGGATGATTTAGTTGGGAATTGGTCCTGCTTTGAGCAGGGGGTTGGACTAGATGACCTCCTGAGGTCCCTTCCAACCCTGATATTCTATGATTCTATGATCTTCCAGAAGTGGGGAACTCCCCAAATAGATCTATTTGCAATGAGGTGCAACAGGAAGTGTCTCCAATTCTGCTCTTTCCTGGGCCACAGTCCAGGATCTCTGACAGATGTCTTCCTCTTGCCCTGGACGGAGTATCTGTTCTATGCATTCTCATCCATTCCTCTCATACACAAGGTCTTACTGAGGATTAGATGGGACAGAGCAGGAGTCATCCTGATAGCCCCAGCCTAGCCACGCCAGCACTGGTTCACGGCACTCTTGAACCTATCAATAGAAACACCAGTCCAACTACCTCAGATTCCAGACCTAATATCCCAGGACCACAGTCACCTGCGTCACCCAAACTTCAAGACTTTTCATCTCACGGTCTGGAAGCTCATGCTCCGAACTAATTCAAGAAGTTATTTTAGGGAATAGAAAGCCATCCGCTAGAACTGTGTACCTGGCAAATTGGAAAAGGTTCTTGATCTGGTGAGTGCAGAAAGGTGTCTTTCCCATGCAATCATCAGTACCATTCATTCTGGACTGCTTGCTACACCTGAAACAGCAGGGGCTACTGGTTTAATCGATTTAGTGTCCACCTGACTGCTATTTCAGCTTTTCGTCTGTGGGTGAATGGCTGGTCCATCTTTGCAAACTCAATCTGCAGTTGGTTTCTCAAGGGACTTGACAGGCTGTACCCCATGGAATCTCAACCTGGTGTTCTCAATGATCATGGGTTCCCCATTCGAGCCATTGGCAATGTATTCTCTGCTCTGTTTGTCCTGGAAGATGGCTTTCGTGGTGGCCATTACTTAGGCCAGAAGGGTGTCGGAGATTAGGGCCCTTACTTATAGACTCATAGACTCATAGGTCAGAAGGGACCAATCTGATCATCTAGTCTGACCTCCTGCACAAGGCAGGCCACAGAACCCCACCCATCCAATTTTATACAACCCCTATCCTTCAGAACCTCCATACACAGTATTCTTCAAGGACAAGGTTGAGTTATGTCCTCACCCAGTCTTTATCCCAAAGATGGTTTCACAATTTCATAGTAATCAGGACATACTCCTTCTGGTCTTCTATCTGAAACTGCATGCCAACAAACAGGAGCAGAGGCTTCACTAACTAGATATCAGATGCACGCTGGCCTTTTACACGGAAAGAACCAAATCCACTTTGAAAAAGAGACTCAATTTTTTGTGGCTGTTATAGACAGGATGGAAGGGTCTTGCAATCTCAGTCCAGAGAATTTCATCATGGATCATGTCCTGTAGCCACACATGCTATGATCTGATGAAAGTCCCTGCTCTGTCCCTGACAGCACACTCCACAAGGGCACAAACTTCTTCAGTTGCATTTGTGGCACAGGTCCCTATCTAGGACATCTGTAGAGCAGCAGTGTGGTGTTCAGTTCACACTTTTGCATCTCACTATGCCATGATTCAGCAGGCTAAAGATGATGCTAGGTTTGGTAGAGCAGTGCTACAATCTGCTTGTCAATGAACTCCAACCCCCCACCCCTTACACCTGCTTGGGAGTAACCTACATTAGAATGGACATGAGCAAGCACTCAAAGAAGAAAAAACGGTTATTAACCTTCTGTAGCTGCTGTTCTCTAAGATGTGTTGCTTATGTCCATTCCAAAATCTCCCACTCCTACATCACTATCGGAGTTAGCTGGCAAGAAGGAACTGAGGGGTCAGCAGGTCAGCAGGGTCCTTTATACCAGCACTATGAGAGTGCAACTCCAGAGGGCACCACACTCGACCTGATGGATACCACAGAGGGAAAAACTTTCCGGCGGCAGTGCTCGGGGCAAGCACACACTCCGTACACTGGAGTGGACATGAGTAACATCTCAAAGAAGAAGAGTTAGAGAATGTTAGCTTTTTTTTCTTTCTTCCTGTCCTTGACTAGTTTTCCAATATGTCCTTTTTTTTCCTTGTTTTTCTTTGCTGCTGTTTTGCAGGTAAATAAGGAGTGTGTGCGTGGCCTCTGGGCTGGGCAGCAGCAGGAACTTGTCTTCCTGCGTAACCGTAACCCAGAAAGAGGGAGCATCCAAAATGCAAAGCAGGCTTTGAGGAATATGATCAATTCTTCTTGTGACCAGCCCATTGGATACCCAATCTACGTCTCACCTTTGACTACTTCCTATTCGGATAGCCATGATCAGCTCAAGGAGTTTCTTGGGGGAGCTATCAGTCTGGGAAATATCAGAAACTTCATAGTGTCCACATGGCACAGGTGAGCTGTGGGATTGAGTTCTCAAGAGCATTCAGCTATTCAGCAACATCACTGTCAATGCTAAGATGTTAGTACATTTTAGCAGAGCATAATTTATGGCATTCAATCACAGAAGTGTGGATGCCTCTCAGTATTTTCCCCTTTAATCACAATTGCAACACATGGCCACTGCTATGGTAAGATTGTTATTCAGCAGGCCATGTGAACAACATCCCAAAAATTTTGTCAATAAGACTATCGTATTCAATTTTAACAACTCATAAAAAAAATTCTAGGTGGAAACATTATACCTTGAGTTGTAATCTCAACTGTGCCAGTGAGGTGCTGTGGAGTTTGTGTGTCACTTTTCAATGCCTCAGTTTATTTTGTCCATAAGAGGAATATAATTATCTACCTCACAAAGGTGTGGGGACGATTCATGCAGGTCTGGGACTTTAACATGCTTACTTCAGTGGGACTACTCACATATTTAATTGGGACTCTCTCATGAGTAAAATTATGCAAGGCATTAATGCTTTCAAGATTGATGACTTTGTACAGCACTTTGAATATGTAAGCAACATACCATTCTAAACATTAGTCAGTACTACACGAGTATTTGACTAAATGTAGGTGTGGTGTATTTACTACAAACTGTGATGTATCTCTTCTCCACCCCAAATCACTTCTCCAGCATATTGCTAGAATAACCTGTCACAGTACTATAAAAAAGCATTAGACCTAAGCTAATTATACTTCAAAATCCTAGATCAAGAAGCAAAGAGACTGGGAAAGGATTTAGCAATATATTTGAGCACTGAAGAACAAGGGTAGTACTCGGGATTGGAGGATGAGTAAATGTGCTATCTTTAGTGAGTCTAAATGAAGCGTAGCTTTCCAAGCAACATAGTAAAAATAAAAGCTTACAGGCTCTAACTAACAAATTGATTGGCCCACCTAAATGTTCAAATGCTGGCATGGGTAGTATAAAAATCTCAAAGAACCCTAGCACATCATAGTCACTAAAGTGTCATAACTGAAATCCATTGCTAAAGCAATAAGAAAAGAAAGTTGAAAAGAGCGAACAGTTTTTTCCTGCTCATTTTAAACATAAAGAGAGAAAAAGTATGAGGAAAAGCCTGAAATTAGAGATCAGATAAATGACTGCCATTATAGACAGACCAGCATAAACTCTGGTGCTAATATGACCATAAAATAGAAGAGCAATAAATTCTAGTATTTGAGAATTCAGTGGTAATACTTTTCATAACAAAGTCACATTTTTAAATAGTTGGTACTACATATATATAAGTAAATATCACTTAAATGTTTGTCGGGAAAATATTTTGAGTGCTGTCTCAGATAGCAACCTACAAGTTGGGGAAAGCATAGTACCGAAGAAAAAGCAATATAGTTGAAACTGATGTCTGGTCACTTTTTTCTGTTCGCTAATACAGTTGATTCTCATTGTGTTCTCAGATTAAGGAAAGGTTGTGGTGCTGGTTGCAACAGTGGTGGAAACATTGAAGATTCAGATGCTGGAGGTGGGGCTTCCTGCACAAGTAACAGTGCAGCTGCCAATGAGTCGCAAAGCAGCATGTCACAAGCAGGAGGGAATTTAATTACAGGGCAGGGCCCTGGAGTGGGACTCCACCCTCCTGTCACATCTCACCCCTCAACATTAGGTAAAACTAACCTAAAGTGTGTATATTATATAAAATGCTGGAACTGTACATAGGCTATCTGTCCCACCACCGTGGATCAGGGCTGGGCTACAAGCACAAAATTAATTTGGTTCTGTAATCTTAATTCCCAATGGAAATGTATTCATATCCAAAAATCACAATGCTGTTTAGCACAATGACGGGTCTCTGGACCGCTACTGGAATGGTTTGAGGATTGCAGATCAGGATTGATATGCTGACCAGAGTTGAGTGGGATAACCTTTCATAGCACCTCCCTACAGGATGGCTAACCTACACCAGTTCTTACTGTTCCCTTGTGTTCACAAATACCAAAATCATAGCAAGAGTTTTATACATGTGAATATCTGTCTTTTATGCTACTAAAACCTTACTGCTACTGCGGAGTAAATAGTCTGTTGCTGCATGGTTTCAGTTAAACAGTAGCCAAGAAAATGCCATTAGTGATCTAGTGAGGAACTGGAGGTAATTGAGCATGTGTGTTTCCTGAGGTATAGTTGCTTTTATTTGCCTGTCAAGAAAAATAAAGCTATTTTACAAATTAGTACATTGCCAGCTTCTGAATCTTATCATACCATATAGCATTATAAGGTCCATAATTGTGATGGGTATCTACAACTGTCTAGCACCAGAGAGGAGCATTAATAAATATGCATTAAATAACACTAATAAGAGCTAAAATTCTCATGGTTTTTCTTTGCCAACTTCAAATCTAATTAAACATTTCAGAACTAGTTAAAATGGCAGCAATAGTAACTAAACTTTCTGATGCACACTTAGGAGTGCAGTCAAACCACATGTTTGACTAAGAATATTTGGTGTTCTGAAACACTGCAAATGACAGAATTAGACAACGTAGAATGAGAAACCAAACTCTTCAGTATTAAAGAAATACTTCATTAATGCAATAAGAGTTGGGCTCATACCTACAAAGGACACTTACACTTTTGCATCTATGCTCCTAGCAATGTAATATCAGTTTCTTAAACCAGTTAAGATTAATTGAACATATTCAAATATTTCATTGTTGAGAGGACCAGTACATCTTGTCCCTGAAGTATTCTAGGCATTTCTGATATGCCCATCAATTTTGTATTGAGGTGACAAAACACTTGTGTAAGTGTCTAAAATCTAAAATATGTGGCAGCCATGAATTAAAACTATCAACTCTCCTGATTCTGTTTTTGTTTTTTGTTTTCTTTTAGGCACCAGTCACAGCTCCCACTCTGTGCAGTCAAGCCTTGTCAGACATTCCCCTGCCCGTGCCTCGGTAGCCAGCCATTCATCTTATTGCTACAGCAGTCGCCATTCATCACTTCGCACATCCACTACAGGCTTTGTGCCTTGCCGACGCTCTTCCACCAGTCAGATATCCCTTCGTAACCTCCCATCCTCTATCCAGTCCCGCCTATCCATGGTGAACCAAATAGAACCCACTAGCCAGACTGGCATTGTCATAATGCAGCATGGCCTACCCTCTTCCAGCAGCTCCAGCCAAAGCATCCCAGCCTGTAAACAACATGCCCTTGTGGGCTTTCTAGGAACAGAAGGAGGGAATAACGTAACTGATACACAGTCAGGTGGTAATGCAAGCCCTGCAAACCATATGCAAGCCAAAAGGGATGAAGTTATTTACAGAATCCAGGTGAATCAGCCAGAAGAACACGTTAATCCACACTCTTTTTAGCCTTTATTTTTTCCCCTTGTTACAGTATTATCATCTTCCACCTTGTGGTAACTAAATAACACTATCTCTGTCTTCTATCCACACACATGTCCTGGAGTTTCTCAGTGCAGAACAGAAGTGCAGTTATGACTAGAAAGGTTCATCTATATTTTGCTGAACAGGTGGCCTACTGGAATACTAACCAATATCTACTCACGTTACAAACATGTTTTATTTTAGCACACAGCAGTGAGAGAGTCAGCTAGATTCTGTTCTGCTTCATACATTAACAACAAAATTATAAGCTTAGTTTTGCTTGCGGAATCTTTATTTACTGGTTGTAACATGAAAGACAGAACAGCTTCCTTTGCAGTGCTGGCAGTTTGTATCTTTTGATTTGCAAACTAAGAAAATTTTCTGTAGAAGTCAAAATATTGTCTGTTTCCTTTTCATTGTTCACTTCTTGGTTACTGCCACATACAAAGTCTTTGAGCATGTGCCAGTTCACCATTGATTTAAGTTGCCAGGGGAAATCTTGGTAGTTTTGTTGAAATCTGGAAGTTAAACACAAACTCTAGCTCATGTGGCTTTTAATAAACCCTTGCATATGTTTACAATAGAGTGTTGCTGGGATGAATTTAGAAGAAATCACCAATAGGACAGGTTGTATCCAGCTTGTGTCACATAGTGACAAAACTTAATGCCATAGTGAAGCCTGTCTTGGTCATAGTCATTCAGTAATGACAGACAATTGCAAATAAATTTGGCAGGCCTCAGTTTTGTAGCTTTTGTATGCAGGCAGGGGTGGACTAAGTAAAATACAGCTAAGATCTGATAACATTCAGGGATGCTCTTTTAAAACTGTTTTTTCCCAAAAATATTTCTTCTGTGTCCCTTCTGTAAACTCCTAGTGTGATGGTGGGTATCTAAGCAGCTCCTGCTTGTTCACAAGTTGAGGGAGGTTTTCCACAATGCTTTCCTGCTGACCTCTTCCCAGTGCAGAAAGCCTGTTAATTTCAAAACACTGGCTGGTCTCTGCCAGAGGTGAAAGTAACTTACAGGACTTACCGGTACTGCCAGAGTCCTGAGGGAGGCGTGGCCTCATCCGGAAGAGGTGTGGCCTCAACCGGAAGAGGCAGAGTCTCTCGAGATTTAAAGGCCCTGGGGCATTGCTGTGGCTGGGAGCTCCAGGGCCTTTAAATCAACCGGGGGCTCCCAGCTGCAGAGGTGGCTGGGAGCCCCTGGGGCTCAGGGGCAAATTAAAGGGCCCGGGGCTCAGCCGCCGCGGAGCTCCGGGCCCTTTAAATCCCGGCCCCAGCCCAGCTGCCGAGCTGCAGGCGGGATTTAAAGGGCTCTGGGCTCCCTGCTGCAGGAGGGAGCTCTGAGACCTTTAAATCCCAGCTCCAGCCAGGCCGCTTAGCCGCAAGCGGAAACTAGTGTGGTCCAGCACGGCATACTGGCTCTTGCCAGTACACCGTACCGGCTTACTTTCACCTCTGGTCTCTGCTGAGCATCCTAAATGGAACTTAGTTCTTTTACCTAGTGATAAATTCTCTGAGCCTTGTGCTCTACATTCCCAAATCTGGAGGCCTGTGCCACTCAAGTTTTTTGAAGTGTAGCTCCTAGCTAACTTAGGGCTTGAATCTGCACTACTGAAATCCACTGAAGCTTTGCCATTGACTTTAGTGAGTGCAAGATCATTCCTTTAAAGAGCAACATTTTTATGAGTAGCATCTAAGGGAACAGTTATGAGTTCACTATTAACCATTAATTGGCTCCATAATAGTTTAAAATCAATTTCTACTTTTCATTTTAGATAATGGATCCCAGCCAAGTACTGGAAGGGATCAACATGTCTAAAAGGAAGGAGCTGCAGTGGCCAGATGAGGTGATACGACTAAAAGCTGGAAGAAATAGCTGGAAAGACTGGAGTCCTCAGGAAGGCATGGAAGGCCATGTAAGTTTCATTTGGAAGCTGATTTTGTGAATTGGGGGGGGGAAAGTCAACTTTTGTTAAGTCAGTCTGAATCACTGTGCAGACACCATTCAAAAGGTATATTTGATCATACACTGATGGAGCAGATGTTCTTTTGAGTTACTACATGTATGCAAGAAGATGCCTAGATCCTCACTTGAACTGGGTGAAATTTCTGAAACCAGTCCAAAGGGTGCAAGATAGTCTTTACTGCAAAAGTAGGGTTGTCATGCAATTTTAAAAAATTAATCACACGCTTAATTACACTGTTAACCAATAATAGAATACCATTTATTTAAATATTTTTGTTTTCTACATTTTCAAACATACTGATTTCAATTACAACACAGAATACTATGTGTACAATGCTCGTTTTTAAACTATTTTTATTACAAATATTTGCACTGTAAAAAAAAGGAATAATATTTTTAAATTCACCTCATACAAATACTGTAATGCAATCTTTGTCATGAAAGTTGAACTTACAAATGTAGAATTATATACAAAAAAAGTTTAAAAAATAAACCATCTAAAATTTTTAGAGCCTGAAAGTCCACTCAGTCCTACTTCTTGTTCAGACAAACAAATTAGTTTACATTTGCAGGAAACAATGCTGACCTCTTCTTGTTTACAGTGTCACCTGAAAGTGAGAACAGGCATTCTTGTGGCACTGTTGTAGCTGGCATAGCAAGAAATTTATGTGCCAGATGTGCTAATGATTCATATGTCCCTTCATGAATCAACATTCCAGGGGACATGCTAATGATGGGTTCAGCTTGATAACAGTCCAAAGCAGTGAGGACTGACGCATGTTCCTTTTCATCACCTGAGTCAGATTCCACCAGAAGAAGGTTGATTTTCTTTTTCAGTGGTTCGGGTTCTGTGGTTTCCGCATTGGCGTGTTGCTCTTTTAAGACTTTTGAAATCACGCTCCACACCTCATCCCCCTCAGACTTTGGAAGGCACTTCAGAGTCTTAAACATTGAATGCTGTAGCTATCTTTAGAAATCTCACATTGGTACCTTTGCATTTTGTCAAATCTGCAGCAAAAGTGTTATTAAAATGAACAGCATATGCTGGGTCATCATCCAAGACTGCTGAAACATGAAATATATGGCAGAATGCTGGTAAAAGAGAGTATGGGACATACAGTTCCCCCACAAGGAGTTCAGTCAAATTTAATTAATTTTTTTTTTTTTTTTTAAACAAGCATCATCAGGATGGAAGCATGTTCTCTGGAATGGTGGCTGAAGCATGAAGGGGCATACGAATGTTTAGCATATCTGCCATGTAAATACCTTGCAATGCCGGCTACAAAAGTGCCATGCAAATGCCTGTTCTCACTTTCTGGTGACGTCAATAAGAAAAGGGCAGCATTATCTCCTGTAAATGTAAACAAGCTTGTTTGTCTTAGCGATTAGCTGAACAAGAAGCAGGACTGAGTGGACTTTGTAGGCTCTGAAGTTTTACATTGTTTTGTTTTTGAGTGCAGTTATGTAAGGGAAAAAAAATCTACATTTGTACGTTGCAGTCTCACAACAAAGAGATTGCTCTTCAATACTTGTATGAGGTGAATTGAAAAATACCATTTCTTTTGTTTATCATTTTTACAGTGCAAATGGATAGCTCAGTGGTTTGAGCATTACCCTCCTAAACCCAGGGTTATGAGTTCAATCCTTGAGGGGGCCATTTGGGGATTGGTCCTGCTTTGAGCAGGGGGTTGGACTAGATGATCTCCTGAGGTCCCTTCCAACCCTAATAATCTATAATCTATTTGTAATAAAAAATAATATACACTTTGATTTCAGTTACAACACAATACAATATTTATGAAAATATAGAAAAACATCCAAAATATTTAATAAATTTCAATTGGTACTCTACTGCTTAATAGTGCAATTAAAACTGCAATTAATCGCGATGAATTTTTTAATCGCAATTAATTTTTGAGTTAATCGCATGAGTTAACTGCGATTGACAGCCCTATACAAAAGACGACAACAAACAAACCTAAAGCAAAACCCTTTATGTACTTTGCATTTGAATTACTGTACTATTCACCCAGCCTTCAGTTTTCCTTTCCTAAACAAAGACTCTCAAAGTGTTTTATGAAGATGGTAAAAACTTATGCCTATTGTACCTATGGGGAAGAGAGAAAAGTGCAGAGTAGTTCCAGCTTGTTCAAGGGCAGATAGTAGCAGCAGGGAAATGAACTCAATACCCAGAGCTCCGTTCTAACCACTATTACAGTGTCTTATGCTTAGAGGTATTGGCTTCTGTGAACAGCTAGAGTCTAACTTGATTTTTAAGTGTGTGAATGAAGAACACAGAAATAAATTCCCCTTGTGCATGACTGAATTTGTATTGCCATTGGCAGTCCACTCTTATGGTTCATGTACATTTAAATCTAAGCTGTAAACTTGACTTAATACAGCAACTGCTAGTGGTATTGTATATGACACAATAAGCAAACTAAGGGTCTAGGTTGTTAATACTGTGCCTTCTAGTTTTGGAACTTACTGTGTTAGCCATTGCAGATAAGGAATATCCTAGTGATAATGCATATTCTGAGTACTCCTTGGCAGTTGGCCAGTATCACTTGGCAATTGCTTTCAAGGAATTTGTTAACTGGCCTTGCTTGTCACAGGATGCCATCATCTACACTCCTTGATAAGAAGGAAAAAGAAGAAGGTTAAAAAGAGAAGGTTTGAAGGTTAGAATAAGCTGCTGATCTAAATGTTTATTTCTATTAATATTTGTGTGACTAGTTCTATTTAGTAATTCTGGAGCAGTACTTCCTTTCTGGAACATAGTGCTAGCCGTTTTTCTCTAGGATGGTGTCTTTTAACCTGGGGAAAGAGGGAGGGCACTCCCTCCAGGAGTATGCATAGAAGGAGTTGTGTGGTAAAACCTTCATGATATTAGATCTACTCCAACTCTCTATAACAAACTTGCTGCTGTTGGTAAAGTTCACTTGAAACTCACTTCCCTTCCTGCTTCTTTTGCAGTCAACTGAGCAAGGGAGATGCTCGTGCACACTGGGACACAAGAAGCAGCTTACTAGCCAAAGGCACTATCTGCTCTCAAAATATCTAGCTCAGCTGCAGGAGCGTGTGTCTTGGACCACTAATAAGCACACTCCCACACCAAGTAGCGTGTAGCTTTCTGTTGAGTAACCAGGGGGAAGAGAATAGCTTTTAAGGGAGTAACTAGGGAGAGAAGCAGTGAACCAGAGCAAAAACGAACAAAAAGAAAGAGGAAAAGGTTTGGAGGGGAGAGTGAAGAATGAATGGACAGAATCTGTTTTTGGACACTGCATGATGGGACATGAGATGGGCAGGACCAGAGCTCCCACAATGAAGGGTTCAGAACCTCTGCTCTAAGATCTGTGTGTGTCTTCTGTACCTGGTTTGTAAGCTATGTTTCCAAAAAATTGTAGAAATTACTTGGGTTTTTGTTTGAGATGTTCTGTACACTGGCTTTCAAATTATGCTTTTAAAGGTGACTTAACTGAATTGGTCTCAAATTTCTCAACATTATGTGCATCCTGCTTCTTTCCTAAGTGTGCTTCTGCTTTTCTATTAAATACAATACAGTACTCTGCCTTGTGAAAGTGTGTTAAATGTATACCAAAATAGCACAAATTTTCTTGGTTGAAGAAATGCAGTTTATCAAAGCTCCTGCCCAGACAGCAAATAATGCTTCTGAAATCCTGTTCCTTTCTGTGGTATCTTTTGTGAATAATTTGTAGAGGTAGAGAACAAACCTGTGTTTCTGAAAGTCTCTTTCGGAGAGGAGTGTAATATTTCACATCTCATTGGTCTAAAGCATTAGAGAATCACTGTAACGTAAACTGCAGTTTATTCACTATAGTGCACCAAAATAATTTGGGACTCTTTATTTTCACTGTAAATGGAGCCTCATTATATCCAAGTTCCTCCTTGTCTTCCCCCACCCCCAGCCCTTCACTGAGTTTGCAGTGGTTACATGGGGTCTGGTTTGGATTAACTTGATTCCTCTTGCTGAAATCCAACCCCAGCTGTTCTTTTACAATTTATATGTCACAGTGTAAGCTTGATGAGTGTGTTTTTAAACAGACTTAAGTATTCTTTTACCACCCCCGAGGTGAATGACAGAAAGTAAACCTCTGAGTTTTCATCCTTTACTGCTATAGACACAAAAACACAGGGACGTAGTAATACTCAGTAGGAAGACTGTCTTCATCTTTGTATCTAGAGGACTAGAAAACTCTATGGTTGTAGGAAAACCAAAAAGAAAAGCTACAATTCTGCAGAGCACAGAAAAGTAAAGTCTTACCTCCTTTATAGGCCTCTTCCCTCAAAATATGTTGTCCTCAGATTGGATTTTGTGTGCCAAACAGCATTTCTCTAGTTATTTAGTGTATTTCCAAGCTTTCCTTACTGGCATAAAGAGATTATAACAGATTTTGAGGAAGTATTACAAGAATAATATATCCATGGATATATTAGCATTGAAAAATGTGTGGTTAGAGTGTGACATTTTCAGTACTTTTGCTTCTGCCCTGTTATGTTACAGAATTATAAATCAATACCATCCATGAAATGGCAGTAATCCGTGTGGAACTAACCATTCGTATTGTTATGATTGCCTTCTCCAGGTGATTCACCGCTGGGTGCCTTGCAGCAGAGATCCAGGGAGTAGGTCCCACATAGATAAAACCATCCTGCTGGTCCAGATTGAAGACAAATATGTTGCTGTGTTTGAAACTGGAGTCCTAGAACTTGGGGCTGAAGTGTGAGCCACACTGATAATTAAACTTCCCCTCTTCCAAGGATTCAGAAGAGAGGAGGGGTCAGGAGAGGATGCTCCCAGGGCATGAAACTTTAGTCCAGTTATAGGACAGGACTTAAAAACAGGGGGCTTATAGAAGGCCCTTCCCCAAAATAAAGAAGTGTAAGAGCTGGGTTTTTTAAGTTGTTAGCTGCTGAGGAAACATTTGCATGAAGGGTAAAGATTTGTTGAGACATCGTTTTTGTTTTGAAACTTTGTTTTATGCATTGTGTATTGCTTTAAATCAACAAACTTCAGTTCTAAAATAGGCGCGCCTCATATTTTTCTATTGCTTTGCCAAAAATTGCCATGTTTTGTCACAGAGCATGTGGCGTCCATTCACCTTATTCAAAGAAAGTGACTAGCATATAAACCTTTGGTTCAGCGTAAAGCCGTATAGAGGTTTGATGTATGGCGAGAGACTGAACAGACATATAGATTATCTTCTTCCTTGTGAGCTAAAATCTTTAATGAGAGAACTGCACTAATTTTTTACAGCAATGCACTAAAATATCTGAGATTGCTCAGAACATTTATTTATATATAAATAAAATATCATTATTTAAATTGCCTTTGGGATTAATCCCCTCCCTCTCCATATACATGTTGACAGTAAAAGCTGTGCCAGGGATTCTGTTTGGTTCAATAGTCTGTATTTCCTATCAGTGCATTGCATCCTTTTCAGAATAAATGGCAGAATACCAAATATCTAGTAATGTACCTGAAAATCCCCATAACTATATCAAAGGCTATTTTGGTTGTGGTGCATCAATCATCTGTACAACATATTCAGCTTTAAAGTGGGTCCCAATGCACTAATTTGCATCCTTTGTTTCCCTTAGATAGTCCTGACTTCTCTGCTACTTTACATGTAGAGCTAACTCAGTTATACTGACAGCTCCTCTCTGGAAAAGGCACTTGATTTTTGAGGGAGGTAAAGGTGAATCTTAGTCCATTATCCATGTCTATTTTCTGAGACCTTGAAGGTTTTCAGATTCAATCCAGTTAAACAACTGAGGGGTTGTTTTTGTTTTTTAAGGAATTATAGAGGAGGCACAGCCCTAAACTGTTGTATCAATTTTACCATCTCACCTTTCCTTTCCCTCTAGTCTTCATTCTTTTCTATGACTTGAATTTTATTTTCAATGATTATATATTCTATGTAACTATAATTTGAGTATTTATAACTGTGAAGTTCAGTTATGTGTTACATATCCTAGGTTTTATCGCGTTTTTTTTTAAATGTTATTCAGGGAAACAAGTAACTCAAATTTACCATGGAGGTGTGAGGAGAAAACTTCAGTTCAGAATTAAGTTGCAGCTCCTCTGACTTGCTTCTCTTAATCCATGAGAAAAATGTACATGTTGTGATTGTTTCCTGTCTCTGATCTGGAATTATGCTCAGTTCTGCAGAGAACTTCACACAGTCCTAGCTTTTGAGAGCAGCCATCTTCTCTCCCCCATCATTACCTCTTCTTCCTAGGTAGTATATAACTGGGGGAGACTTTTAGCAGATTGCAGGGGATGTGTTGCAATTATTTCTCTGTCAGCACTGAAATCTAGTCCTTTATATACTTATGTAAGAGTAAATATACAAGGGGTAAGGAAAATGTAGGAAGCAAATGCCTACTGCAAAGCATTGTTGATACTCTGACTCAAGTTACTATATGCTTTTAGCTATGAAAAAGTAGCCTTTTCTATGCCTAGTGTCTGGTCAGTTAATAATCCTATTCCTAGTGCACTGCTGTAGGGCTTTGCTTATGTTGTATACTATGCAAAGCTTGTACACTTTATGTACTGTGCATTTTACAATTGCATATTACTGTACAGTTTATACATATGCAGTATTTAATCTTTGCATAAATGCACAGTTCTGAATCTGCCACCTTAGAAATCATTTTTCTGTTCCAAACACCTTACCTAATGTGCACATGATAGTGTGGTTACATTTATCTCCTAGTTATCTGAAAACATAGTGAAGTAGCTGACTTCATTGGCAGTTTTGTAGCTTTGCTGTCACGAGTGAAGAAAATTTCTGTTAGCGTTGAAGCCATTTTGAATGAAGGTTTGTACTTTTATGCCCTTTCTCTGCTGACAATTACAAGATCCATTTCCTTTATCAGTTGGAATATTGTTTCACAAAGATTAATGAATGAGCATCCTCTCTGGGGATAGACCCTAATTTTGGTATTCATACAAGAGTTCTTTACTGTTCTAATGCCTTGAGAGAATCAGATGCTTAAAATGCAAAGTAAATACATATATCCCATTATAAAAAAATCACAACTTGGACGAAGCACCTCTTCAAATATGGTTTTTATGTGCAATCTCTGTTACTCTCTTTTGGGCAAGATAATGAATTTCTCCCAGCAACAAGTCCATTCCTAATAATATGCTTTGAGGATATATAAAAACACTACAGTAACACTTTATTATTCCAAGTTAAATTTAAAGGTAAAGTTTAGAAAAATCAAGGCATGTGTAAATATGACTTGTGGATCTCTTTTAAATCTTAAGGTTTCCAATGTTTTGACACTTGAAGACCAATTGTAATGTGGTCAGTTAACAGGTTAATAGCTTCTGCTGAAAGCTTTATTAGTAAGTCTGTGTGAAGTCATTCAGATAGTTGTATTTCACCAACACCAAAACTGATTGTAAATCCTAATAATTTATTATTAACTGTTTTCAGAGATGCTCACTAAAAATCAGCTAATTGCAATTTTACCCTTCCATACAGCTTTTAAAAATTAGCTTTTTCACCTTCCAATATCCCAGTTACTTGGTTATAACTTTAAATTATCTCAATTATTTTATATTGGATTGTCTATTAATTTGTATAAAATTAGTGGGCTCTTGATTTCATGATGGACAAAACCTACCCAAATTCTTCTAACTCCAAATATGTTAGGTCAGCCCGTGCTCCAGCAAGATTTATTTTAAATTGATCGCTATGCTTTCATTTTTGTGGTGGTGTAATCGTTAGGAGTTAATACTGAGGCATAAGAATTTTTTATTTTGGGGAGGCAGTGGAAGCACTGAATATTCTCACATTGTTGTCCTACCAGACTGGAGTGTCATGGCTGTAGAATAGAGTTCTTAAACTTTCTCAGTCCAACATGGAAACTTCAGCCTTGTAAAAAGATGGTGGCAGGGTTTCACTCCTATCCTCTGGCAGCATTGTGTGTTGCTGGTATTTTGCTGTATTAACATTCCAGTTAAGACTAGCTTTGTAGCCTCCAGGAATATGGATCCACATCTACTTTGTTTCTGTAAGTAGATTTCTCTAAAGGTGGTATCTATAGATATATACATTAAGGGCTTACTGCTGAGCTAAAATGAATATTTAAGTACAGAAATACACTGAATGTCTGTACTAAGCAGATTGCAGGGCTTTCAGCAGCAAAACATAATTAAAGTTAACTTAAATTCTTGAATTTCTCCTCTCCCACACTAGCTACCTGTGAAATATTTTGATACTTCCTGGTTTTGCTAATGACATCCCAGAATGGATATGACCACCACTGATACCTGAATTTTTATGCAACTCATGGTATCTGTGATGTCATGGAGTGATCGATTAATTCTGGGATCTCTCTTGCAAATCAGGAAGTGCCAGAGGATTTCACAATGGGGTTGGGGAAGGAAGGATTTTTAAAAAGGTAAATAGCTGAATGGCCCTATATCCTGTTAAGTGGGGCACTTGGCACATTTCTGAACTTGACTCAATTTTCATATTAGGTCTTTGCAGTTCATCTCCAGTCCTTCCTCTACCCCAGCCTGCTTTCTGTGAGATGGTATTCTTTTAGGGCAGACCCTAAGTGAATAATGAACTGAAAATTCAGAATAGACATGCTGTGGTATTAGAGCCCTTGGCAGTTTGTGGCAGATGCCCTAAAAGTTTTGCCTGGGGGAATAATATCCAACTTGAATTACTTCACTGATACCACATCCAAGAGACTAAATGACCCAGTGGTGTAGATACATAACTTATGCTTTTTGAAGGCCTTTATTAATAGAGAATGGACTCTCCCTCCACAAACGAGTAGAACAACTTGGATTTCTTATAATAATCATTCAAAATATATAAGTAACTCATATTGGACATCTGGTTAAACCACCATAAGTTTTATGTAGCTAATTTTATTAAGGGGATTTTATACCTATTATATAGGCTTCAACGCTTCTTGTTGTCTGGCATTACTCAGTACATGATAGCCTGATGTTCACTCAGTGAAGCTAGACAGTGTAAGAAATTAGTTGTATTTATGTGCCTTAATAAAACAATGGTTACATGACACCTTGGTGGGAACTACAGTACATTACTTGTTTCACCTCAGTGTTGTATACGTATATTTCCAAGAAAAATTATGTAAGATGGCTGCTCCAAAAGACTTCAGGAGTATATGTACATCACTCAGTCACAAACATTTGAATACAGGCATTGAATAATTTCTGGTGTACAGTTTGAATATATAACCTCTGGTAAATTCAATCATCCCGTGACTTTGATAGACAGACATCATAGAGCTGAATGTTAACTTGTTCCATAAGACCCTAAGTAGGCCTGACAATGAGCTGCTGATTAGAAAATTGACAGAGGAGGGGAATAAAACATAGATGGGGAGAATGGGTTGAGTTTTGAATGGGCTATGAAAAATACACATTGCCTCTACCAGCATATGGATATCTTGCCAGGGATAGGGATACATGTACTTGCGTGTGTCTGTAAGCGTGTATGTGTCTGCGTGTGTGTTATTGAAAACCGCCTGTAAATATTGTAGTCGTTTAAAATGGAAAAAGCAGAGATTTTTTTGCAATGTGTTGTATCAAAAAGGACAGTATTGACAGTGAAGAAACACTGAGAAATAAAATTTTCTTTTTTCATTTGTGCTGTTCTCATTTATTGCATTTTCACTTCATCTTCCATGGGATGCCAACTTTGCAAATGACTTTAAAGAACCATTTTTTTAAAATTATACCTCAGTATATCACTCAGTTCCCCATTTATGATGAATAAGGCTCCATGTTTGTCATGGACGTCATGGAGCTCACAGATTGTGACTTCCCATGACTTCTGCAGTGGCCTGTGCGGCTGACCTGAGAGCCACGGTGGGGGCTCCCAAAAGGGTGACAGGAACTCCCCTTTCTCAGCTCCTAGTTCCACATGCTGCCTCTGCCTGCAGGCACTGCCCCCATAGCTCCCATTGGCCATGGTTCCCAGCCGATGGGAGCTACAGAACCGCGGTTTGGAGCAGAGCAGATACTGCATGTGGAGCTAGCAGCTGAGGTCACTGCTTCCCAGGAGTTGGGTAGGGAACTTGCCCTGCCCCCGCCCTCCCCCAAGTTTTAGCCAGGGTATATAGTAAAAGTCATGGTTAGGTCATAGGCCATCACCTGTCCATGACTTTTACAAAAAATACCCATGACTAAAATGTAGCCTTCATTCTGAAGGAACCCCTGGTATAGTAAACTGAGTTCCCTTACTCTGTACTAGGCATTGTGACATTTAGATGTTACTTATTCATTAATACAAGCGTTGCCCCAACCACTTCTGCTTCATAGTTATATTTACAGTATGTCACTTACAAACCTGCCCATCAGCATTGTTTCTGAGCATCTCTGTATATTATGGACATCAAATCTGTTAACAAATATTAACCAAATGTACGCTTTACCCCTTAACTCAAGAATAATCCACTCTCCTTTGCCACAAGACACTAGTGCTATATCTAGGCTTCTTTACTAATAGATTTATACAGTCCCCTAAAGCTAAAAATGTGTCTCACCAAGAAGGAAGGCCCTTTCAATAACTATTAAGTTTGTGTACCTATAGCTGATTTCAGTAGGTGAAGATGATAGTAACTCAGGAGGATGTTGACAGCAGCTATTAAAGTCAGACATTTTACAACCTGGATCCAAGAGTTGTAAAAGAACTATCTGGACTTGACTTTTCAAAAAGTCTTTGAATGCTGGGAAGTTCTAGAGGACAATTTTTAAAGAGTAAATGTGATGACTACAGCAATTGACCTTTAGCCTGCCATCGATCTCAGACAAAATGATGGAATGGCTTACATGGGACTTGATTAATATAATCAAAACCATGGGTTTATGTACAATAGATTTTATCAAACTATCTTTTTTGATGAGATTACAAGATTGGTTGACAAAGATGATAATGTTGATGTAATATACTTACACTTCTGTAAGGCATTTGACTTGATACCTTATTACAGAAACTAGAAAAATACAAAAATCAACCTGGCACACATTACATGGGTTTAAAATTGGCACAAAGATGCCGGGGGCAGGGAGGGGGAGGAGTAAGAGGACAGGTCACTGATACTAGATCACTAGTAAACTGGGTGCAGGCAATCAATATGTTTTAAAACAGCTAAATATAAAGTCATACCTGTAGGAACAAAGAATGTAGGCTACACTTACAGGATGGGAGCCTCTATTCTGGGAAGCTGGGAAACTGCTGCCTGAACTTCAAAAGGGATGCTGAAATGCTGGAGAGAGTTCAGAGAAAAGCCATGAGAACAGAACATAGGAACGGCCATACTAGGTCAGATCAAAGGTCCATCTAGCCCCATACCCTATCTTCTGGCAGTGGCCAATGCCCCAGGGGGAATGAACAGAACAGGTAGTCATCAAGTGATCCATCCCCTGTTGCCCATTCCCAGCTTCTGGCAAACAAAGGCTAATGACACCATCCCAGCCCATCCTGGCTAATTGCTATCCATGGACCTTTTAATCCCTTTATAGTCTTGGCCTTCACAACATCCTCTGGCAAAGAGTTCCACAGGTTGACTGTGCATTGTGTGAAGAACTACTTACTTTTGTTTGTTTTAAAACTGCTGCCTATTAATTTCATTGCTGAACCCCTCCAAGTTCTTGTGTTAATAAAAGTAAATAACATTTACTTTCCCCACCCCAGTCATGATTTTATAGACCTCTATCATATCCCTCCCTCAGTCATCGTTGCTTTTCCAAGCTGAAAAGTTCCAATCTTATTAATTGCTCCTCATATGAAAGCTGTTCCACACCCTTAATGATTTTTGTTGCCCTTTTCTAAAGCTTTTCCAATGCCAATATGTCTTTTTTTGAGATGGGGAGACCACATCTGCATGCAGTATTCAAGATGTGGGTGCACTGTGGATTTATATAGAGGCAATCTGATACTTTCTGTCTTATTATCTATCCCTTTCTTAATGAGGCCAAACATTCTGTTTGCTTTTTTGACTGCCGCTGCACATTGAGGGGATGTTTTCAGAGGACTATCCACAATGACTCCAAGATCTTTCTTGGGTGGTAACAGTAAATTTAGAGTCCATCATTTTATATGTATAGTTGGGATTATGTTTTCCAATGTGCATTACTTTGCATTTATCAACACTGAATTTCATCTGCCATGAGAATGATTGATTGAAAGGTTGGAAAACATGCCTTATAGGAACAGACTTTAGGGACACTACTCGAAGAAGAATCCATTGTCTGTCCAATCACTCCCTTCCCCCAATGCTGAGGCATCAGCACTTTGCCAAAATCACCTTTTCCAGGAACCTTTTAACTGCAAATGAAACCTGACTAGTCCTTGCTGATCACGGAACTTGTCTAATCCTATTCACCTTACCTTGCACAGCTAAAGGTTTAAAAATTAGAAACCTGCCAGCAGATGGCAGCATCTATACATCCCATATAGGAGAGGGATTTCTCTTGCATCTGGGTATCTGCTGAGGATGCCTATTTAAATTATATGCAATGTCTACTTTTATAGCCAATGCACCTATCTTACCTCAAAAGATTCACCTGCTTTGCTTTCTTTTTTCCAACCTTCACTGCACGGTGTATACTAGGGGAGCTAGTTGTGAAAACCTTACTCTTTATGCTGGAGCAGAGAAGGAGGTGAGATGTGAGGGCTCTGTGGAATAATGGCCAATAACCATGCGATTAATGCACTCTGCTTGACCCAACTTGTCTGAAAGGAGGCTTCAGGATAAACACTATTCTTTTTAATTGGCATAAAATAATACTCTTGGTATGAAGAAGTAGAAGAGGCCAAGTAACTTTTTTGGTGTGTGCCAGGCCCAGTGACTCCAAAGCCCAGGCATGAAGGGAATATTAAAAATGCAATCTTTACATATATTTTGTAAAGTTGCTTTTCTGCTTGTTTATATGTTGTATCCAGGAATTAGAAGGTGCCACTTTAATTTCCATCCCCAATCAGACTATCCAGACTGCTAAAATAAGCAGTAAAGTTAAGTGTTCACGTTTAATTTGCCATCATTAGGCTTCAGGATTAATCACCTATTTGAGATGAGTTTGGCTATTTACATCCATCAGAGCTTTGGCTTCAGGCTGTCTGCTCTTTCTCAGCGCTGCACTAGGATCACAAAGGGCCACTGAAGAAATCCCTATACATCTGGAAACCAGCTCAAGCCATCCCTGACTTGGTATGTTCACATACAGACTCATCCAAACACTTCTTAACTGAAGTTACCCTCGTGATCATTGGTGATGTTCTGGGTAGACACATCTAACACACACTCTCCCCACCCCTGCTTCTTCCTTTCCCTTTTTATTTGTTTGTAACAACCAATAATAGTCAATCTGGTGTCCTCGATATTATGTGGGATGAGTTGAGGGGCTGTAAAACTTCTCATAGCAAGACAGATCAATTTGTTTTGCATAAACTAGCTATGCTCTTAAATTAAAAAAAAATCCATAATGCAACACAATCAATGTCAAAGAGGTGCCAAAAAATAATTATATATAGTCTTGTGTTAGAGCAGCAAAAAGCAAGGTACTTCTAGAGAACTAGTTTAAGCCATGAATATTTAAGAGTGGAGGAAGAAAGGATAGGACTGGATGACTTGGTAATGATAAAGAGGTATGAGCTGGCAATAACTAAATGTTGTTCCATCTAATGGTTTGTGTAGGAATTTGCTTTGTCTTCAACAAACAAGCAAACATTGTGTTGGTAGTCTCAGCAGAGAAGCCAAGGATTGAGAATGGACAACTCTAATCTCTTTTTGGGTCTCTCCAAAACAAGAAAAGGTGACTGTTAGTTTAGAAGGAACCTCCACTGCCTGTGCTATACTTACTCTGTTCCATGAGTGCCTCAAAGTATAGCTGAGTAGCCACGTATTTATCATCTCCCACTATGTCTACATGTCCCTTGATGTTTTCTGAGCAATACTTTCCTTACTCTCCTCCTGCCACAATCCTGCAGCGTCCTGGTATGCAGACACTTGCAAAGTCCCAGTTAGTGCACAGCTCAAGATTCATAGATTCCAAGGCCAGAAGAGTATTGTGATCATCTAGTCTGATCTCCTGTATAACTAAGGCCATAGAACTTCCCCACAATAATCCCTAGAGCAGAGCTTTTAGAAAGGCTTCCAGTCTTGATTTTTAAAATGGCCAGTGATGGAGAATCTACCACGAGCCTTCATAAATAGTTCCAGTGGTTAATTATCCTGAGTGTTAAAAATGTACATGTTATTTCCACTCTAAATTTGTCTAACTTCAATTTCCAGCCACTGGATCGTGTTATACCTTTCTCTGCTAGACTGAAGAGCCCATAATCACGTATTTGTTCCCCATGTAGGTATGTATAGACTATAATCAAGTCACCCCGTAACCTTCTCTTTGTTAAGCTATAGCACTAGAGCGCTTTGAGTTTGTCACTGTAAGGCAGGTTATCTAATCCTTTAATGATTCTCATGGCTCTTCTCTGAATGCTCTCTACATCATCAACATCCTCCTTGAATTGTCAGCATTGGAACTGGACACAGTCTTCCTGTGCTAAATACAGAAATAAAATAACCTCTCTACTCCTACTCAAGATTATTTTATTTATGCATCAAATGATCGTGTCAGCTCTTTCTGACACACCACCACATGGGGAACTCATGTTCAGCCAATTATCCACCACTACCCCTAAGGCATTTGCAAAGCCACTCCTTCCCAGGATAGAGTCCCCATCCTGTAAATATGACTGGTGAGGTATACAAAGGATACACTGGACAACAAGGGTTTAAGGAGCTGTCTGGGATCAGGCAGCTCTTCCCCACCACGCATAATGCATGCACAGACTAGAGGAGGACTCTAAAAGAGAAGCAGAGCAGCTCACTTATTGGTAGACTAGGGAAGCAAACATATTTTTGGCCCTCAGCTCTCGAGGAAAGAGCTGACTGAAGTAGGAGCTTCCCAGGCAGCTGTTGCCCAGTGGTGCTCCCTGATGGAAGGGGGTGCCAGGTTCTCACACACCTTGGTAGGGAATCATTCCTCTCTATTTCCTGTTAACTCAGTTTATTTGCATTAATTTCCCTTGTTTTTTGTTGATGGATTATTTTTTAAATAAACCTATTTAAAATTAAATTTGAAATTGATAGTCTAAATTCAGGCTTACATTTATTATCAGCTATTAAAATAATTCAAATGAAATACAAGAAATAATATTAAGCACTACACTTTGCTGCCAAACTGAAACCACTGAACTCGTGGAAGTCACTGGCTAAGGACCAGGACCAGAGTTTGCTGAAGTGCTAAAATAGCTTTTGACAGCAGTAGCTTTTTCTGCCAGTGCAGAAAGAATATTTGCTCTTCAGTTTATTCAACGAGTTCAGTTGAATGACTAGTTCATTCAAAGGTAAGGAGCCATTTGGGAGTTGAAAAAGCAGGAAAGCTTGTTTTCTTCTTTGGATCTATGGAAAAAAAACTAGGTGTGAGGGGATGAGATCTACTATTTCTAGACTCTGTTAGGGCATGGTGACCAGAACAATCAGTTCAATTCAGTAACTACAGATAATATTTTCCTTTGTTTAATGAGTCAGATAGTTTATCAAAACATGTTTTGCATTTAAAACTTTTTTCTTATGTAACCAGCAGAATCAACACAGTTTTATTTAATAAACACAAATAAAATGCTGTTTTTGTGCATTTTTACTTGAATTGGAATTTCCATCCAAACAGAGCTTGACAACAAATCACACGTAAAAATGTAAGATATGTAATTACATGCAATATGTAAATTGCTTAAATAAATGTATATAGATATAGAGTATCCTCCAGGTTAGCAAAATTTCGTGAACTTTGCTACACGATGGCCGGAAGCTGTAGCTCTAGGCAACACCAGGGCTAACACTGTGTGCCTGGCCCTAACAGACATTTTTGCCAGGGTAGGTTGGCCCTCCGACATCCTTACAGATTCAGGATCTAATTTCCTGGCAGGGACCATGAAAGAACTGTGGGAAACTCATGGGGTGAACCACTTGGTTTCCACCCCATACCACCATCAAACCAATGGCCTGGTGGAAAGGTTTAATGGAACTTTGGGGGCCATGATACGTAAATTCGTCAACGAATACTCCAATAATTGGGACCTAGTGTTGCAGCAGTTGCTGTTTGCCTACAGGGTTGTACCACATCCCAGTTTAGGGTTTTCACCGTTTGAACTTGTGTATGGTCACGAGGTTAAGGGGCCATTACAGTTGGTGAAGCAGCAATGGAGGGGTTTACGCCTTCTCCAGGAATTAACATTCTGGACTTTGTAAGCAACCTACAAAGCACCCTCCAACACTCTTTAGCCCCTTGCCAAAGAAAACCTAAAGGATGCTCAGAAAGAGCAGAAGGCCTGGTATGACAGACATGCCAGAGAACGTTCCTTCAAGGTAGGAGACCAGGTTATGGTCTTGAAGGCGCAACAGGCCCATAAGATGAAAGCATCATGGGAAGGGCCATTCACGGTCCAAAAGCACCTGGGAACTGGGAACTACCTCATAGCATTTCCCAATTCCTCACTAAAGCCCAGAGTGTACCATGTTAATTCTCTCAAGCCTTTCTATTCCAGAGACTTACAGATTTGTCAGTTTACAGTCCAGAGAGATGAGGCTGAGTGGCCTGACAGTGTCTACTATGAAGGGAAAAAAGACGGTGGCGTGGAAGAGGTGAACCTCTCAACCACCCTGGAACGTCTGCAGCGGCGACAAATCAAGGAGCTGTGCACTAGCTTCACCCCATTGTTCTCAGCCACCCCAGGACGGACTGAACGGGCATACCACTCCACTGACACAGGTAATGCTCACCCGATCAGAACCCCACCCTACCGGGTGTCTCCTCATGCCCAAGCTGCTATAGAACGGGAGATCCAGAACATGCTACAGATGGGTATAATCCGCTCATCTACCAGTGCATGGGCATCTCCAGTGGTTCTGGTACCCAAACCAGATGGGGAAATACGCTTTTGCGTGGACTACCGTAAGCTAAATGCGGTAACTCGTCCGGACAACTATCCAATGCCCCGCACCGATGAGCTATTGGAAAAGTTGGGACGTGCCCAGTTCATCTCTACAATAGACTTAACCAAGGGGTACCGGCAAGTACCGCTAGATGAACCTGCCAAGGAAAGGTCAGCATTCGTCACCCATGCGGGGGTGTATGAATTCAATGTCCTTCCTTTCGGCCTTCGAAATGCACCCGCCACCTTCCAAAGGCTGGTAGATGGTCTACTAGCAGGACTGGGAGAATTTGCAGTTGCCTACCTCGATGATGTGGCCATTTTTTCAGACTCCTGGCCCGAACACCTACTACACCTGGAAAAGGTCTTTGAGCGCATCAGGCAGGCCGAACTAACTGTTAAGGCCAAAAAGTGTCAAATAGGCCAAAACAGAGTGACTTACCTGGGGCACCAGGTGGGTCGAGGAACCATAAACCCCCTACAGGCCAAGGTGGATGCTATCCAAAAGTGGCCTGTCCCAAGGTCAAAAAAACAGGTCCAATCCTTCTTAGGCTTGGCCGGGTACTACAGGCAATTTGTACCACACTACAGCCAAATCGCTGCCCCACTGACCGACCTGACTAAAAAGACCCAGCCAAATGCAGTTAAGTGGACGGATGAGTGTCAAAAGGCCTTTACCCAACTTAAGGCAACGCTCATGTCTGACCCTGTGCTCAGGGCCCTGGATTTTGACAAGCCATTCCTAGTAACCACGGATGCATCTGAGCGTGGTATAGGAGCAGTTCTCATGCAGGAAGCAACAGATCACAACTTCCATCCTGTTGTGTTTCTCAGCAAGAAACTGTTTAAGAGGGAAAGTCACTGGTCAGTCAGTGAAAAGGAATGCTACGCCATTGTGTACGCCCTGGAAAAGCTACGCCCATATGTTTGGGGACGGTGGTTCCAGCTACAAACTGACCATGCTGCACTAAAGTGGCTTCATACTGCCAAGGGGAACAACAAGAAACTTCTTCGTTGGAGTTTAGCTCTCCAAGATTTTAATTTTAAAATTCAGCACATCTCAGGAGCTTCTAACAAAGTAGCTGATGCACTCTCCCGTGAGAGTTTCCCAGAATCCAGTAGTTAAAAAGTGTTCTTAAAATGTAGAAGTCTGTTAGTTATATACTTACCTATATATATGTAAAGGTGCATGTGTTATATTAATCTGTTTAGTTTAAAGTTCTAGGAGGAAATCGCCGCCAGTGAGCTTCCGCACTGTCTGCAATTTGGGGGGCGTGTCATAAACAGATAGCTAAGGGTTAATGTCTCTTTCACCTAAAAAAAAAAAGCAACCTGAAGCACCTGACCAGAGGACCAATCAGGAAACAGGATTTTTTCAACTCTGGGTGGAGGGAAGTTTGTGTGTGAGTCCTTTGTTCTTGGTCTTCTGCCTGTCCCTCTCAGCTATGAGAAGGATTTTTCTATTTCCTGCTTTCTAATCTTCTGTCTCCCAGTTGTGAGTACAAAGTTGGTTTGTTGTTTTGTATTTACATGTCTATAGTTGCTGGAGTGCTTTGAATTGTATTCTTTTTCAATAAGGCTGTTTATTCATATTTTGTTTAAGCAAATGACCCTGTATTTGTCACCTTGATACAGAGAGACCATTTTTATGTATTTTTCTTTCTTTTTATATAAAGCTTTCTTTTAAGACCTGTTGAAGTTTTTCTTTAGTGGGGAACTCCAGGGAATTGAGTCTGCAGCACCAGGAAATTGGTGGGAGGAAGAAGTCAGGGGGAAATCTGTGTGTGTTAGATTTACTAGCCTGACTTTGCATTCCCTCTGGGTGAAGAGGGAAGTACTTCTGTTTTCCAGGACTGGAAATAGAGAGGGTGGACTCCCTCTGTTTAGATTCACGAAGTTTGCTTCTGTGTATCTCTCCAGGAACACCTGGAGGGGGGAAGGGAAAAGGTTTATTTCCCTTTGTTGTGAGACTCAAGGGATTTGGGTCTTGGGGTCCCCAGGGAAGGTTTTTGGGGGGACCAGAGTGCCCCAAAACACTCTAATTTTTTGAGTGATGGCACCTTTACCAGGTCCAAGCTGGTAATTGAGCTTGGAGGTTTTCATGCTAACCCCCATATTTTGGACGCTAAGGTCCAAATCTGGGACTAGGTTATGATAGGAGTATCCTCCAGGTTAGCAAAAAGACACACCAAAGTTACTGTAAAAGCTATATTTAGTTACAAACTAATGTGTTTTAATGGTTACCAGCCAATGGGAATCAACCTTTCTTTAGGAAACCAACTAAAAAATACAAAGGCAAAACGATTAAAATAAATTATTTAAATCAAGTTTTCCTGCTTGCTGATTTAAATCAAGATTAAGATTGGTGAGTTCAATCATTTTGATTTAAATCAATCCACCTTGCTGGGAACTAGAGTTATGTTTTAAAAAAAAAAAAAAATCCAAGCAGCTTCTTCCATGTAATGTTTCCCGTATACTGCGATGTATTTTCATTCTAAACGGCTTCTTACTTCTCATTAAGGAAAACAAGAAAGTCTATTAAGTAAAATCTCCATGAGAGCACTGGGTCTCTCTCCTCCGTAAGACACACTTAGTAACACTGAGAATAAAATGGCTGCTGTCTTTGCACACAAGCAGAGTTCTTAGAAATGTGATGGTACAATACACAGAAAAAGGCATTACTGTTTCACAGCCACATTAGCCACTTCCAATCCCCTCCTTGCAAACAAAATATTTCTTCATATAGCTGATATTCAGAATTCTCTCCCTCACACGTGCAAACACACACATCCTTAAAATCACAGGGAAAAGACTGTCGTCAATAAAAAGAAAAACACTTTTTTTAAAAGGACAATTTGCAGTCTTGTCAATCTGGCACATTTTACAAGCTATTTTAAGGGGATGAAGGAAAAAGAGTCCAAAATTAAATTCTCCAGGAACAGAAATTACTCCAGTCCCCTTCCTCCTTCACCATAGAAACCTCAGGGTTTTGGAGCAAACTTGTTCCTCTCCTCCCCTACCCCAAGCAATGTAATTGCCATGGTACATTACCTTTTTTTCTCTTGTTCATTTCATATTTACCAGAGCTTTGAGTGATTAGCCCTTATTGTTACCTACACCCACTGAGAGGAAGACTAATACATTCTAAATGTTTCTCACTGCCTGAGTGTTGTTGCACATTAATTCTGTTGTGAAGAAAGCAAGATTCTTAGCAGCTCATCCCAATGTGAATTATAAGAGAGCAGATCTCTTTGGAAGAGCAAGCACTCTGATGTATTAGAAGCAATTTTGTGTCACTTTTAGTTGGATACTGTTTGTTCTAACGGTGCATTTTGTTCTATCAAAACATCTTGTGCACATCTAACCAAGAGGCAACTGTTCCTCCCCTAGGGCTAAACTGAATCTAGTCCAACTGTTTCAGGCACTAACTATTTCTGTCATTACTCTAAACTTTCTGGACTGGCTAGAGTTAACAGCCAGAGCCTTTTATTATGTTGATTGCTTTGGGTCATAGGTGTTAATGGAAAAACATCCTATTGTCTATGCCTCAGTTTTCTCCATCAATAAAATGGAGATGCAAAGTGCTTTGGCATCCATGGATGAAAAGAGCTATGTAAGTGCTAAATATGTTATGTTGCTGTTGTTTGCCACTTTATATTCCTGGGGAGCTAGGCTGTGTATCCAGCTGCTCTGTTGTTGGACCTTGAGAATGGGTGGTATGTAAATAGTTAAAATTAGTTGGTTAATGTCTAGAATAATTGCTTTAATAAAAAGAGACGTGATACTGGAGGGAACATACCCCCTTCCACTACCCCACCTACTTTCCAAGACATTTGGATGTTTGTGACATATAAGGCCAACTTGTCCAGTTTTCATTATACTTGCTATCACAGGGGTAGGCAACCTATGGCACGCATGCCAAAGGCAGAATGCAAGCTGATTTGCAGTGGCACTCACACTGGCTGGGTCCTGGCCACGGGTCTGGGGGGCTCGGCATTTTAATTTAATTTTAAATGAAGCTTCTCAAACATTTTAAAAACCTTATTTACTTTACATACAACAATAGTTTAGTTATATATTATAGACTTATAGAAAGAGACCACCTAAAAATGTTAAAATGTATTATTGGCATGCGAAACCTTAAATTAGACTGAATAAATGAAGACTTGGTACACCACTTCTGAAAGGTTGCCAACCCCTGTGCTATCACTTCTCTAAATTTTAAGGTTATTATCTAAGTGAATCTTACTACTGGTTTGTAATTTTCCTTCAGTGTCCACTGGGATGTGACAGGTAACATGCCTCAGAAATACTGACTGAGGATCCTTGAGCTATATCTGTACTTGAAATGTTCCCCTGGAAATGAGTGCTTAGAAAAAGCTGTTTCCTGTGTCTGTTCTTTCTGTCTTGACACACATCAGTCTGCATTTTCTGTCAGTAGACCCCAAGGATTGCCCAATTGCCCACTTCAGAGAACTCGAGGTTTTGAAATGTTTTCTGGTATCTTGAAATACTGCTTGCTTGTTTCCTTGCTTAAGTGACATTTTCTAGTATGCTCTCTGAGAGTGATAAAGGAAACTTGCAGTGGTTTTTAAGTCAAATGGAGCAGGTTTGGAGATTCACTCAGGGTGGTGCAATCAACAAGGTAAAAATTCTTCTGCTTCTTATAGAAGACAGACACTTGAGGTTGCCTTTTACAATAGGTAAAGGGAGAGACAAAAGATCTGAAATCTAGGAGGCATAGTTAGTGAATAAGCCTAATAATTTTTGCATTCTAGACACTTGATGTGGCCTCATTTGTGTTTCTCCATCTGACCATACCACACGTTTTTCACATCCCTGAGCAAGAAAGTTGTAGAGCTGTAAAGTACCAGTGTAGACAAGCTCTCAGATTTTCTTCTCATGAGACCTTTTCTACCAGTTGTCTGAGTTTAAAGTCTGCTTTTTTTAATGCCATTGTCCTTATTCTCCTGCTCTCACTCCTTCCGTGTCATTCCATGATCAATTTCACCCGAATTGCCTTCCACCTTCAGAATCTCTACTAAGTCTTCCCTGTTGGTCACAAAGATGTCTAAAATGTTTGTCCCCCTGGCTATTTCCTCCACTTTCTGGAAGTTGTTCCCAGTTCTTGGAATGCCAAAAAATTATTAGAATGTTTGTGTTTTGCCATATTACTTCTCTAACAGATGTCTGAATAGTTAGACTCCCATTACTACCCAGTCTTGTGTTTTTGGATACTTCAGTTGTTTGTTCTCTTCCTGATTGGTGATCTATAGTAGAACCAAGCCCCACTATGAGGTCACCCCTGTTTTTTTCTCCTTTTATCTTACCTGGAGACTTTCAACTGGCCTCCTTCTGGACCTCAGAACAAATGTAAATATTCTTTATTTCTCTGTGATGCCAAGTCAGTCATACTTTAGCTTTTGTATTAATACTCCCAGTTCTTCCTGTTATTCCCCATATGCCTTGATTTTGTGTATAAACATCAAAGATGTTGAGCAGATTTCACCACTAATTTCCCTCTTGTTGCTTCTGGGACCCTACTGTAGTTATTCATGTCTCTTGCAACATCTAATCCTCTTTAACAGCTCACCTATTTTATGCTTACTGTGGATTTTTGTCACCTGCCCCCTTTTGAACCTACTTTAAAGTCCTTCTCATTCTTATCTCCTGCTTGCAAGGAGAAAGTCAAGACGGAGATTTGAACTCTTGATTGCTTGTGTGCCAGTTTTCAATACCTTATCACCCGGCAAAGCCCCTTTGGTAAAACCTGTGTGCGGGCTAAAGTACACTCCAGTATTTCCCCATTGACTAGGAGAATTGCTTTTGAAGAATCAAAGATTTAGATCTCAGAGAAAGCCTGAAGATGGGGCTATGTTTCAAGTTATTGGGAGACTACAGACAAGGGTGAGGATCTGAGGGGTAACTTCCATCCTTGAGCTTGTTTTTGGATAATAATCATCATCATCACTATCTCTTGTATAGCACTTTTCATCCATAGATCTCAAAGCATTCATTGAGGCTGGTGGGCAGATGCATTAGTAAGGATGGTACTTGATGGCAGTAGAGGACAGTCTCCAGATATACGAGGTCTCATAATCTATTGTTGGGCTTGTAACATAGCCACTTCTAAACAGCTAGTTGTTGATAAGCAAGTTAGTGAAAGAAATCCTTGTAAATGTTGGCTTAGGCCTCATCACTGCCTCCAGTTTACTGTTTAACCAGATATTACAGGACTTTGTCTTTGGACAATTCTCTGTATGTAGGATGATCACCTTAACTGATCACTTGTCAGAAGCACATTCTACAGCACTCTCCAGTTTCTTGCTTTGCATTTCTAAATCCTTCTCTTGTGTAATAATGAATGGAATTGACCTGTGAAATGAATAATTGGTTCAAAATTCAACATTGGCTGTGATTATTAGTTCATCTGTACATTACATTATGCCGCATGATCTAACTGTTTTAGACATAATCAGTTTTCATGATGGAAAATAAATTCCTACATTAAAATGGAACTGCAAAGCTGTATTACAGCTCAGACAATAAATAATGTAAACGCATGCATTTTTTCAAAGAAAATCAGGGGGAAACGGTTCTTCCTCCATCTGCAAGGTCCAAGTACTTTTTACCCCTTACAACAGCCAAATATTATCAACACCTAAAGCAGCAGAGAAGAATGTGGGAGACTAGGTGTTAGGAGTTCTGGATTCTATTTCCAGCTCTACCACTAACTTGCTGTGCAACTTTTCGGCAAGGCATTTAACTTCTTTTTGTTATCCCTGCGTTCCCTCATTGTCAAAATGGGGATAATAATCCTGATCTACTGTGCAGGAGTCTGAGAAAGATCTGCAAATGATGTAAATTCTCTGGAAATTTCCACCAGCTGAGGATGTGCCCACTAATGTTTGCGAAGTGAATTGAAAATCTCAGATGAGAGACACTATATAAAGCCAAGGTATGATATTATTTTGTTTATTAAATACAGAGAAATTAGTATCGTAAATGTTGGGGATAATTAAATTAGAAAAGAACAGACTATATTTACAGTTCCATTCCATAAGTGACCACTGCTACTCACATATTTCTTTTACATAGGAAACTGACTACGTAGGTTCATGTAATAAGGCTATTTCAAGAGAACCAAAAGGTGAAAGTGACTAGAAATTGCTCAGTGTATTTTCATAGTCCAAAGCGAATGTAGAGCATGGGTTTTGTTTTAATCATTTCATTTTTAACAATTTCAGGTCACATACGTAACACAAGCAGGAAACTTGTTTTCTTTAAATATTGGTAGACCTCAATGTCTATTTTTCCTGTTTGTTTTTCAGCCAAAGTAATGGGATGCTATAGAGAGAGAGACTATTGTGAGAAACTTCCTGACATTGAACTGTGTTAGCCTGTGAAACAGATTCCCAAGAGTGGCAGTAGAAGCTTCATTGCCTGGGATATTTACACCTAGATTGGACATAACATCAGAACATGTAACATAGTGAGCTATTCTCTATTGGGCGGAAGATGGAGTAGATGACCTAACAAGTGTGCTGAGCAAATAATTTATTTACAAAACAAAGTGTGTCAAATTTCACCTCCTCTCTCTCCTGAAATGGTTACAACTAGATCACAATATTTTGAAATTTAGTTACTCAGTTATTGACTGATTTCCTTTAAAATGCCTTTCCCATAATGTGCAAATAGTTTGTTGTAAATAGTCAAAGTTCACATACTGCACTGTTATGTTCAGCTAGCATCACAGCCACAAACACAGATGAACTGAAATGTGTTCCTAGAATTCAAAGAAATATACATGGTAAGTATTTCCCTCTAATCGCTCAGTTTTGCTGTTATGGATCTCTTCAGCCCCTGGATTGAAAAGATCAATTAAATCACAGAATCATCTCTCCCAAGGACCATGAACTATCTATTCCCTTTGTAAGTCAAGGGCAATAAACAAAAATTCAAGGAGCCCGTGATCCGTCCATAACTTTACTAAAAATAACCAGGGACAGGGCTAAGTAGTGGGAAGGAAGAGAGTCCCATTGGGAGGGGGCTGACAGGCTGAGCTCCCTCCCCCAGCAGGGGGCACAGCCCCTACTCCAGAGCTGGCCACAGCTGCAAGATGGGTGCATGGCCCTGGGATGAAAGGGGAGCCTCGCTGCACAGCCCCTGCCAAGGGGTAGGGGTACGCGGCCCAGCTGCAGCCCCCCCGGTGGAACCCATTGGCTGAGGCACAGCAGGGGGGTGCAGCCATGAGGGGCGCACAGCCTGGCTACAGCCCTCCCCTCTCCCAAGCCACATGGCAGGGGCTACAGAGTCTTGTTTCCAGTCATGGTGCCCCAGTTGCAGGGCAGCAACACACAGTCCCACGTCCAGCCCCAGCTTCAGCTGCTGATAGCTAAAGTGGAAGAAGTCATGGAGCTCCGGTAAAGTCATGGAATCTGTCACTGCCATGACCTCTGTGACTGAACCATAGCGTTAACTCTACAGGATGTCATAGTAATGAACAGGGATGGAGTTTGGGTCCTCTTGTCCAAGAAATACAGGCGTGTCCCTGGTTCCCTGCCTTATTTACTGTGGTTATAGTGGCAAGGCAGCATTGGTATAATTAAGGTAGCATCATGACATCTGGTTAAAGGTTGATCTGAGTTCTTTTAAAATCTACATGCTTGGTTGGATTTCTTTGACAGTGAGTGTGCCGCAGGAGGGTGCAGGGTAGGGGTAGTGACCCAAATTTGGAGTAATTTGAATGGGGTGGAGGGAAGAAATATAAGCCCCTCCCCAAATAGCAATTGTTCAAAAGGTTTCCAGGTGGAGTTTTTTTCTGCAGCAGTAGCAATCAAACTGTTGCTGTGATGCAGGTCAAATTGGTCTCAGGTGGCCAATTTTTACCCAAGGTAGTGCATAGCATCCACTAAATCTTTAGGGGATCAGATTGCAAATGGTATTTAAGAACATGTTCATTCTTTACATGCATAGATATACACAATCTGGAAGGATCATCATGCACATCCTCTGATAAACAAGACACCAACCATGAGAGGGTTTCCATGCAGGTAGTTCAAGGGAACGTGCTGACACCATTGTCCCTCGGGGACATCCCACCTCAGACATTTTTAGTCCAAACCTTTTGTACAGCTGTGCAATAACAATTTAATAGTTCATGTTACTTGCTACAAGTTCTCTGTTATAACATGTTTTTATTTTATGGGGAGGTTTACTATGAACACAGCAGGATAGTCAGCAGTCGGTCTGACCAAAATTTTTGTTAGATTGTGTGGGAAGGAGCTGGAGACAGGATATGGGGAGTGTAGGGGGCATACGGAGGGATTGTGGCTGTGGAGGGGTTGGGCAATGAGGATGGGTGATAGGCAAACCTTAGATAGGTTGGTTGAGGAAAATCTGTATATTACCAGCCCCTGGAGAAAGGCCAGGGGAGAGGAGAGGGAGAGGCTACTTTCTGCTCCTGGGGTAGATTAATGTGGTGTTTCCAAAGACATGCTATGCTGAGGTTTGGAATTGACAGTGCAGGTACCTTAACCACTGAGGGGGAAAAAATATGTACACTGCCAGGGTTGCCAGCATGTGGATTCTGAGTGATTCCTGGCTTACGAGGTTGCAGAAGTTTGCTGGAGAATGAGGAGTATACCATGACATAGGGATTGCTGACTACAGGCTGATTTGGCTTGGTATACAAATTGCAGGACACGATATGTACAACTGCCTAGGTGATTACTAACTCACACCAACAACATAGCATCTCCTGCTCATAAATCTAGGAAATTCAATGGCAAAAAAATACATCAACGCAGTAGCTGCCACTACTGCAGCACCCTCCTAGCTTTCCCCTCAGCTTCCGTAGGCAACCACCAGCTTCCCTACTCTATCCTCAGCTGTAGCTACCAAGATTTGCATAACTCCATGTCCTACTTCGTCCTCCCACACACGCTGCTTAGGGCAGAGTGTGTGGATCATAAACTGAGATTTATTATATGCTAATTTATAGATTTGGATTAAATAATTTGCATAAAATGGAGGTGCCCACAACTTGGCCACTATGAGAACTCCAATGAGTACTTGAGGTAGGCCTCCCCATATACAAAGTCAAATTAATAGAGAGTTGCAGATCTATCTGTCTGACTCCAGTTAATGTCAGTGGTGAGTCTATAGACTGCAGGCAACTACTGACTTGGCCTAGGCAGGTGGCTGTGTTTCTCCTCACCTCCCATGCACCACCAGTTTGCAGCAGGCACAGGAAGACAAATGGGAGCCTGTTTTTGATGGGGGATGACAAAAGATGAAGAGAGTGAGCCAGGAGGATGAGATCTAGGAAGGGAAGATGGGAGGAGGAATAGACTGAAAGATGGAGAGAGAAGAAAGGAGGAAACAGAGGAGAATGTGGGGGAAAGAGAAAACTAAAGTATAGGAACAGAAAACCCAGCAGGAGCTGGGGGTAGAGAAACAAAAAGACAAGAGCGTGACATATCGTAGGAACTCAGTGCTGGGGAGTTTTTTTAGAAGGAGCTGGGTCTGCAGACACAGGAAGAAAAGAATGAAGGGGACACAGATGAGCAAATAATTTTCTCCCACCTTTTACTGTCATATTTCCTGGGTTGCATTCTGAAACGGCAAAGGCTGGTTTGATACTTGGTATAGGTTGAGGACAGGGCCGGCGCTACCATTTAGGCAGCCTAGGCAATCGCCTAGGGCGCCAGAATAAATGGTGGGCGCCGTTTTGCCGGAGGGGGCGGCAGGCGGCAGTGGGGCCTGTGGAGGGTCCGCTGGTCAGCGGCTCTGGTGGAGCTGCCGCAGTCGTGCCTGCGGACGGTCGGCTGCTCGCGCGGCTCCGGTGGACTGCCCGCAGGCACCACTGCGGCAGCTCCACCGGAGCCGCGGAGCGCCGGACCCTCTGCAGGCACCACTGCGGCAGCTCCACCGGAGCCACGGGACCAGTGCGTGGGGCAGCAAAATTGCCATCCGCTTAGGGCCCTCAAACCCCTAGCGCCGGTCCTGGTTGAGGAGAAGGCACTTCTTCTCTCTCCAGCTGCCACGTCCTCTCTTGCACGTTACCCTGGCCACTATCCTCACCACAGTTCTCCCAGTTTTGCATTTTGAAAAGTTGGACAGCCTACTTGTACGAAAAGCCCCAAGCCTTTACCCCTTGAACTAAAGGAGAATTACCATTAGCGCTGAAACATCCAGTAGAGAGCACTGGTAACACATGGTCATTTAGCCAGTATGTTGCATAGATATACCCAAACCTCCAGGTGAGAAATCTTTTATTTAAAATGATGACTTCGCCCCAGTACTCTGATCATAACCTTTGATTAGTGCTTCCCAAAGTATTTTCAGGTTGTTTCTTGAACTGTATTCTGTTAAAGGTCAACCAACAACTGCAAAGCTTAAAATGAAAAGTGAGTTAAGGTAAGAAATACAGACTGATTGTCTCCACTAACCTGATTATGAAGGGCACTCAGACAAAAGTGAGTGATAATTAACCTTCGCAAAAGTTAGTTATTCCCTGCATAATCCTCTGGTACTTCTTGATTTGGTAAAGACTTCTCAGAATACATTACTCTGTGACATGAGAATCATGGTATCTGGTATCGATGTCACAAAAAGATGCATTCTAGGATGTCTTTAGTAAAGGGGGAAATGCCAGAGAATTTCAAAGAGGGAGAGAAAGGTTGAGGAAAAGCTAGCTATAACGTATTCCTGCTTGAAAGCCTCTCACAACCTGTGTAATGGGGACATATTTTTGAGCTTAAATAAATTTACATTTTCTTTTTTCAATTCATGTTTTAAAAAACCCTGTAGGCATTATTTTGCTTTCATTTTTCTATACATACTTCCCACTTTTCCTCAAAAAAATATTTTTCCCTCACTAGTTTATTAAATACTAGGCTCGAAAGGCCAAAATGATGGCAGTGCTATTGCAATGTGAAATTATGCCTCCTGTGTGCAGACAATTACAAGTTCTCTTTTGAAAACCATAATCACTTGAAAGAGAATTGCCTAAAGCACTAGTTTTGACTTAGGTAGCAATGTGTGAGATCCAGGGACCTTTGATGCCAAGTGGCAGAGGGCACAGGGGATGAATAGAGTTTTACAGAGATCCAAATGCATAAAAGTTTATCAAAAGATGTTGTGAGGTCTCTACTGAGACAAGTCATCATAATCACTGCAAAATGTACGAACGGATAATATTTAAGAAGTTATGTATCTATTCTAAAAATAATGTTGTTCAGATCTTGGAGTTAAAGCAAGTCACCGAAAGGTGACATACCTTGGAAAACATTCCTTTGAGGCAGAAGGTAACACACACTTATCTCCTTGTCTGGTCATCTATGTATTATATGCCTCCAAATGTATGTCTGTTTATATACTGAGCCACAGGCAGAATAAGAGACTGGATACAAAAAAGGACATCTTTTGTTAATGAATAAAGACAACAGTTAATTCTGGTATATCTTTGGATGTAAGGAAACATGGGTCCTTCGCCAAAGAGGCAAACTGACCAAGTGCTTGTCTCATGAAAGGGTCATAGCCAGCTTGGCTGTACACTGCTGCAAGGACTTTTGCATGAGCAATACTTGGATAGACGTGAAAGTATCTTGTTAGGCTGTATACTTGGTTAAATAAACTAATCCCTTAGTTTCACTATAAACATATTTAAGTATTGTGTGTTGAGCGGAGTGGTGATCTAGTATAACTGGTCAGCTGGGGTGTACTGCTTCTTTGAAAGCAGCTGATCTGTGAATACTGAGAGAGCCCAGTGAACCAGGGGCTGACCGCTCCAGGGAGATGCTTAGAGAGCTTGAGGAGGGTTGGGGTGTGTAATTGCTCACCTGTAAAGTAACAGCAGGACTTGCAAAGCCTATAGGGGAAGGCTTGTGTTGCCTGTGACTGGTGGGATTGAGGAGGTGACCCACAGCAAGCAGAGACAAGACTTCCTCTTGCTCAGGGTAGGTGGCAGTGGGGTGCCTCACAACCCTGGGTACCACCGGGAATCAATACAATGAGTATATAGGTGTTGATTATAAATGTTGGATGAAAGATTTTATGTAGAAATTAAAGCAGGGAACAGGACCACAGAAATCCTGGATTCCAATCCAAGTTCTGTTACTGTGTGACTTTGGGTAAGGTCATTTAAACTTTGTGCCTCCATTTACCTATCTGTAAAACAAGTGGAAACATTTTTAGCTACCTCATAAGAGAGAGGGGTGTTACGAGGCCATTAGTACTTTCATAGCAGCCAATATATATGAAGTGTTACGGTTGCCTCTGAAGTAGCTTCTCTATGTATGGTTTTTAGTTTTTTGTTTTTTAAGGTAAAATTGAGCAGTTGCAATTCAACACAAAACTAGAAATTAGCCCAAACCAAATCACCTGACTTGAATACTACAGTGTTCTTGCAATAGGGGAACACAAGGTGTTAAAAATCCACACCAGGATCAGGACTTGAATTTTGCAAATGTGGCCTTTCTTTAAAATGGATTAAACCAAAGTCCTGCTCCCAAATACTTCCACACCCTCAAATATAGGCCATGGCTACACTGGCGCTTTACAGCGCTGCAACTTTCGCGCTCAGGGGTGTGAAAAAACACCCCCCTGAGCGCTGCAAGATACAGCGCTGTAAAGCCTCAATGTAATTAGTGCTGCAGCGCTGGGAGCGCGGCTCCCAGCGCTGCAGGCTACACCCGTAGAGGATGTGGTTTACGTGCAGCGCTGGGAGACCTCTCTCCCAGCGCTGGCGCTGCGACCACACTCACACTTCAAGTGTAGCCATACCCATAGATCTGAATCTAAACTTTTGAGTCTTCTCTGTACAAGACCAGATAATTACTCTTCCACTAAAGTGTTTTCTGAGGACTGGGAATAAAGCTTTCAGAGCAAGAGTGATGTAAATGTGAAACATGTCAAACGCTTATACTAGGGACAGGGTAAGTCCAGTTGTCTGTGAGAGTACTGGAAGTAGGACCTGGAGATTTTTCAGAGGAAAAGTGGGAAGTGCGTGTGCGAGGAGGGAAAAAAGAAAATAATGCCTAGAGGCTCATTTAATAAGTGAATTGCAAACCAGGAGCTAAAATGTTCATTCTACATTCAGCTGCTGGGGAAGTGAGGAAGAGAATATAAATACAGATAACCACCCAGAAGCAAAATGCATTTTAAGAGAGATACTGTCTGAAATCCAAAAACCTGTCAACCTGGCTAAATCAAAAAGGGTCAGAACTGCTAATTCTTAACTCTTTCTTGTCAAATAACTTCCTGTTATCAAGTTAGTCAAGGTAATTAATTATACAAAATATCCAGACACAGCAATTTGACCAGACATGTTAAAAAGACAAGAGCTGGCTAAATTCAATGTGAGTGACTGGAAAAGCTCACCAATTTGCCAGGCGGAGCTTAAAGGTGTCCCACTAAGAATTCATTTAAACTCGTACAAAGGAAGCTAATGCAGCCTGTAAGATACTCTTAACAATTTTATAGCCATCTAAGAACTTCATTGATGTCACTACACTGTCCCAGTGCTGCTCTTGTCTCTTACTGGGTCACTTTCCAAACCCCACCCTCCACCAGTGATATCAGCCTTGGTGATGCCCATATTTCAGCTTCTCCCACAAATGTTTTCCTCCACACTACCCCTTACATATCTAGTGCCCTCCCTGAACAGATCCATTAGGCTACTGCCACCCTCATGACACTTCTGCTGTTATGCCTTTAAGCAATCGACAGCTAATGACAAGCACGCTGATTTTCAGGCAGGTATAGTTGATTTTATTTATTTATTTGTAAAAGGAAGCAGCTGTATATGATTCAAACACTCAGGATGTGCACACTGTTAACCTAAGTGACTATGTGGCCTTATTACCTTTGCCCTTGTTCTTCCCCTCACGATGACTCCTCTTTGTTACACTCTCTCATTGCACCTTGACTTAAAATAAATTGAAAGGGCAAAGATCTTGTTTTTTGCGTGTAACTGTACAGCACCTAAAACAATGGTGCCTTTGGATGCTACCATAATACTTCTGCTAATAGCCGCAATAGCCATTCAAATTTCACAGACCCAGTGTAGATATAATTCAGATCCTTCTGCTTCGTAAGTACAGATCTCTTCCACCTCAGCTACTAGAAACGAGAATCTCCAGCAGCATAGGATCTATGACATACAGGTGAGAAGCTTTGACTCCATGTAGTATAGGCCAGTGCTACAGACACTAGCTAGTTCATTACAATAAATGTCATTTCTCCCTATGCAAAACAGATACCTTCCCTGATGCTGCACATATAATGACTCACGATTCCTTTGTCAAAATGGCTATGAATAGTTCCATATGCCTGCATTAGCTCAGTGCCATTTCCTCATTATGCCACTTACAGAGAAATGGTTTTGTGCATCTCCCTCCCTCTCTCTCTCTCTCTCTCTCTCTCTCTCTCTCTTCCTCCTCTGCTGTCCCTTGATTTCCACCACCCAGGACTGTAATTGTAATTCTACTCTGTTCCCACAAATGCAGTGGGGTCTGCAAGACATTATGTCACTAATTAAAATATTCAGGAGTGTACAAAAGCTATAAACCATAAAAACTCAGTCTGTGTTAAAATTCACTTGACATGCACTATCATTGCTATTTAGATGCCAGTATGGTTATTAAATGGATTTAGAACTTCTACCAAACGGCAGTACAGAATGAGAATTGTCTAAAGGGCTAAAGGTTGTTGCCTCCAAAAATTACAGTGTTCTTGCAATAGGGGAACACAAGTACAAGGAAAAAGATTATTCCATAATTGTATGGCTCTTCTAAACATGAACTAAATCAAGTACATGTGTTTTACATAATGTCTTAAAACAGAGACAAGGTGGGTGAAGTAGTATCTTTTATTGGAACAACTTCTGTTGGTGAGAGTGACAAGCTTCTGAGCTTACACAGAACTCTTCTTCAGATCTGGGAAATGTACTCAGAGAGTATGTCTACGCTACAATTAGACACCCATGGCTGAATCAGGCTCAGGCTAGTCTACACTGGCAATGCTAAAGCGCTGCCACAGCAGCCGTTTAACATAGCTTATGTGGTCATGGCAGATCACTGGGAGAGAGCTGTCCCAGCACTCTAAAAAGACCACCTCCACAAGGGGCGCAGCTCCCAGCACTGGTGCACTGGCTAAATTGGCGCTTTACAGCACTGAAACTTGCTGCGCTCAGGGGTGGAGTGGGAGGTTTAACACCCCTGAGCGAGAAAGTTGCAGTGCTGTAAATTGCCAGTATAGACAAGCCTTTGGGCTAAGTGTCTGTTTAATTGCAGTGTAGATCTTTGGGTTCGGGTTGCAGCCAAAGCTTATTTTCTTGATCTTAGTTTTTATTAGCTATTATACTTAATAGTATTTAAATAATACACACATTCAGGTCCATATTGAGGTGCACCCAATCTTTCTCTCGCACTCACAAACACACCTGAGTACATCTAAATCAAGCATGCAAGTCTAATATGTGCTTATGGCCAGTTAGATATATAAATGGGCCATGTGGTTTTCAAATAGCAGATCTGCATGCCCCCATGAGGTATTTGTGCATATACGTTAGGCACATGAAAACATACACACAGTCACACTAGCCTTTTAAAATCTTTGTATGTTAGAGTTATTGTGAGGTCATTCTAGAATGGTGGGATTTGCCAGGCAGTTAGCAGTATGAAATTGCATCCTCAATCCATTGGGCAGCCAGAGACCAGAATACATGAATGATTTACACATGCTGAGGATGCTCATGTAGGTGCAAAAAGCTGATGGAATGGGGCACTGAGGTTTCTTTTCAGTTTTATCCAGCAACTTTGCTCTAATTTACTGTGAACTTGTTCATCTTCATCTATTTCCAGATGGCTTCTAAGTGTAAGAGAAGAGGAGACAACTGCAACATTGCCAACATCCAGAGATCAAAATTCAGAGGTTGGACCCCCTTAAGAGATCAAAAACCACAAATCAAACTCCAAAAATCATGAGGTTTTTTTTTTTTAAGAGTATTCTGTGTTTTTCTGGTCTATCTTTTGATTTCTGAACTCTCCCTGCCCATTCCCAGTGTATATGTTGTGACAATTAGTGATGCATACTCCCTGAAGGTGACTTTGGCCCCAGCAGAAGGAGCTCTCACCCTTTCTGCCTGACAATTAATTAGGTTCATGTGCAGTCTGCACACCAATCAATTCAGCCCATCCAACCTCAACTCCACCATAACATTTCCTAAACATTATGTTAATGAAGGTTAAGGTACTCAGAAGCAAGGAAATTACAAGATTAAAGTTGCCCCATCATCTTTAACTCTACCTTCCTGTGCATATACGTTATTATTGTGTTTGTTTACACATCTCATTCATTGTGGATGTTGGATGGTGTGTAGTGAATAAATCAAAGGAACCACACAATTAGGATAAAAAATAACTATTGAACAGCCTCATTCACTGTGCACTGTCTATGCTATAGAATGAATGAGGCAGAAGTCTTTCAGAAAAAAAGTGTGATTGTATATTTAAAGACTGTATTATGTTATATACATATATACACAAGGAAGCTGAGTTACATTTGTGCAAGCAACCTTAGCTTTGATTTTTGAGTGCTTAACTTTGGCTATGTCTACACTGTCAAATGAAAGCAAACTTTTGTCTTTCAGAGGTGTTAGCCCCCTAACCCCGAAAGACAAAAGTTTTGCTGCAACAAGTGTCAATGTGAACAGCGTGTTGTCAGCAGGAGTGCTCTACTGCAGACAAGGCAAATGCTGCTTGTTGGGGGTAGAAGTTTTTTGTCATCAGGAGAGCCGACAAACAGTGGCTACACTGCATGACTTTTAGTGTCATGGCTGTGATGGCACAGCCGTGTTGCTACAAGCTGTGCAATGTAGACATAGTCTTTGTAACCTTCACATTCTTTAGCATTTTTTAAATGGAAAATGTATAATATTGTGTTCAAAGTAATTTTAATAAAATACTTTTTTTTTTAAATGATGCCTTGTAAAAACTTTTAAGTAGGCTGGATCTTCATGGTATTTTTGAAGGAAATGTGTTTGTTATAGGGGGAGTTGTTAGCAACCCCTATGTTTTGGTTGCCTAATAACATTCTAAAAGGGTCTTATGATGACTTCTTTGAAAAGTTCACACCTCTGTTGTCTGCAGCTGACAACTGAAATGCATCAGGGGATAGCCTTCAGGCTACAGCAGTGCCTTTTCTTTGTTCCATGAAATTCCATTAAGCTTTTGCAGAGATTTGTAACAATCACCACTTCCCTTCTCTTGCTTGTGTTGCTCAAGAAAATGTTGGCAGCGTGCCAAAACAGTAACTGAAGAAGAGCATTCTTAGGCAGGGTTTGACATCACTCTCAAAGCATCAGCAGCACACATGGGAGATGCCAAAGCTGCTGTAAGCAGGGAGAGGGCAGGGGCAAGGTTGCCTTTGGCTTCTCCTCTCCTCCTGTACCCCACTGCAAGAGAGACAGACGGGCATGGCTTCTCCCCCACCAAACTCTGCACCTGCCCCAGGAAGTCTAGTCCCATCCCATCTGGCAGCACCATCTGGATCTCCCTAACTCTCATGCAGAGGAGAGAGAGAAAAAAGCCAGGCTCCCTTCAATAACTCACTAGACCCAATGATGCCAGATAATATAATTTGTCTTATAGCTCAGGTGGTAATAATCAGTGCTAGAATGCTGAAGGTTTAGGGTTCAAGTCTAAATTCTGCCCTGACCCCCCCATGTATGTGTTAGGATACTTTAGTTTAATTACATAGTCCCATACTGTTTTTTTTCCCCACAAGACCCCTTTGCCTCATTAGGTGCACAAGATGGACACACAAGGGAGCAGAAACGTGGTTGCATGGGAAACCATAAATTTGGCATTTCGTAACTTTCAAGTGTTTCACTTTGCAACCTAAATAATGTTCATTTAAAGCAGTATTTCCTATGTAATACACATTAATTGCAGGCAGAGGCAGAAAGGAAAAAGCACTTTGTGAAAATATTTATATCACTCTGCTACTGAAAAGACTGTAAATTTGCACATATTTGGGACGGGGATTTGTATTAGAATTTGTAAACAGCTTAGGTGAATTTTTATAAAAATTTATTTAATAAATTATTAAATTCTATATTCTCATAATTTGTTCATTTCATCTTAGAATTGATTAATTCCAATATCTTCCAGATAGCTCAATGCAAAAACAAACCTAATATAAATGGAGGATTTATCACCTGCCTAGTTCATATGAGTATTAGTGTTCACAGGTAAGTGGGTACAAACCCCAGTTCCACCAATGACCTAAATTATCAATGGGACTCAGGTATGTGATTAAGTGCTTTGTTTGATAGGGATGAACTTAAGGACATGCTTAAGTGCTTTGCTGGATCAGGGCCACAATGGGGAAAAAAGTCCCTGGATCCTTGCTAATGAACCTTGTAATAAAATAACAAAGGGGAAGAGAAGTGCCAATGAGATGTGAGCTGCATTGTCACCATATACATAACTATCAATGAGTCTTTCACATACCAGTTTGAATGTTTTCAATCAATTATTTACTGTATTATAATGAGGGTTGTGGGGTTTTTTGTTTTTTGTTTTTAATTTCTTTTGCATTAAAGTGAGAGCCAGTTAGAAATCTGGGCTGACATTCTCCAGTGGATATATACTGAAGGTGTAATTTCACAGCTGTTCCAGCTTTCTCTCTTAGGAGCTTAAGTTTTAATAAAAAAAGGAGCTGATTCATTTGACATCAGAGAAAATGTAGCTTTCCTTGCCAGCACCAAAGATAGTTCTGGTTTGGTCCGGTGAGGTAACTACAGTCATGAAGGAAGTAGCAATAATAAATGCATCCATTGATTTTATGTCTGGGTGAAAAGATAACCCTTCAAGATTCCAGGCGCAATTGATACAGAATTTTAAATACCATCAGTCTAAAGAACCAACTATAAAGAAGATATAAATGTAACAGTTGGTTTGATATTACATCAAGTGATGCTCTAACTTGTTCAGAAATAAATATTTGGAAAGTATTGATACTAAAATAAAAGGAAAACCTCGTAAAAATGCCTTGGTGTAAGGCTTGATGATGCAGTGGGCTTAATGCACTAGTGTTTCACCCCTCTAATGCAGAGTGAATTTAGTGATCCTTATATTTACTGTGAATTTATCTACTATACTTCACACACAAAAAAACCACCCAAACCAAACCAAAAATCCCACACCAGTATTATTGCTAGTTTCTGTTGAAGAGAGTGACTAGTGCTTCAATAGCAAGGGATTCAGGAAATGAAGATTAAAGTATGTAGAAACAACGGTGGGGGCCCGGCAATGCAACAGGTGAGAATGGAGGTACTTTAATGCAACAGTTGTGAGTGCCAAGTTCACCCTAAGGATTATTTTAATAAAAAACAGCAGAGGTTTTCTTGCTAGGAGCAAAATATTGGAATTTTTGCTGTTTGCCTTTCATCCATCCCGCTATCCAATTTAGGAATCCTACCAAAGAGTGACATGCTAGAGTGTAATTATACAGGAACTAGAGGGAAAGTCTGAGGTATATCACATAAGTTGATCCATTTCTGAGTGTCTTGGTCCTTTTGGCCAAGATGAAGTTATTAAATGAGTCTCTTCACACACACTGTCTAAACTTGGCTAAAATCTGTTTAACTGAAATGGGAAGAAAGCAGATGGGATTGAAAGAATGCCTATTGCTGGTTTTTTAATAGATAAACTTCCTTTTCTGTTCTCAAATGGTGCAAAATAAATGATTTTTTTGAATGCTTTAAATGTCCATCAATCAGCTGAATATTTTCTTTATGTCACAGCATTGCTATGAGGGCATCTGTCATCTGTTTACTTATGCATTGAAAGCCTGTGAAGATGAACTGCTGATGGAAGCACCAGGTGCTTCTCTGTTCATCAGAGCACTTTTAATCAGTAAGTCTGTGCTCCTGGTTCTCCTGCCCTCGTGTCTGTAGTAGATCCATTCAATTTGATCTTTCCACTGAATGTGTACTTATTGTTAGATATTATTTATACAGGGACATATCCTTAGAGTTCAGCTGAGCTATGTCAAATTATACTTGTTGAACTGGACTGAATGTGCATGGTTCTTTACAAAATAGATAAAGATGGAGTCCCTTCCCCAAAGGTCTTATAGTCTAAATTATGATAACTATGGGAAGATGACAACACAAGAAGAGGTTCTGAGAAGGAAGCCAAGAAGATCATGCACTCAACTTGAGGGAGTAACGCACATCTCTGTCAGTGTCTTAGTTCTTTGTGGGACACCAATCACTCTATTATTAATTATTATTATTATTATTTATTATTATTTTATTTTTATAGCACCCATGGGTCAGCAAGGGACTTCATTGATGACAAGAAGAATTGCCCCTTGTCCTTAAAGTGCGTAGACACTGCATTTTTCATATTGCTTAGCAAGTGATGGTGTCAAAGAAGAGGGAGGAAATAGGAACAGAAAATACGCAAGTTATAGCAAATGGCAACGTGGTTATGTGCTATAGGCTCATGCACCTTTTAGTGGCTCATGCACCTTATAGTGGCTCAAACTATTTTAAATTTATAAAAATAAAGATGATGAATATTAAGAATGAATGCTGTAGGTTCCTTTATAATGTGATTTATGGAAAAAATGGGTTTTCAGGAGGGATTTAAATGACAAGTGGCTAGAAGCCTAGCAGACCAGGTATTTCAGGCATTCCATCCAGAAGGAGTGATAGTGTCACATAATAAGAGCAAATTTATATTAATTTTGAGTTCCTCACAAAAAATTTTTTGTTCAATTATCAAGTCTTCAGTAGCTATTTCCCTATTTAGACAGATGTTTTCATTAAGTCTTTTGTTCATGATTTCAGGTTGTCTCCGCCTGAAGCTTCTAGAAACATGAGGTACCAGCAAAAACAGATAGTCCGGATTTTCTGTCCTCAAAAGGCCCTTCATTTTTTTAGGTAAGTGTTTCAGTTTGTGCAACAGGCCTGTTATAGCTGTGGTAAAAGCTTGCTTTCATGAAGGTGTGGAGAACCCCCTTTCACAGGAGGGGGATGCATGCATCCCTCAGTGAATGAAGTTGATGTCTGTCTTTCCAGTATGCAGGGTCGTCCTTACCCTCACGTAAAGTATGCAGCTGCGTAGGGCACCAGGAAAACATCCCTATATACTTTAGAAAATTGTCTCCATTGTCCATGGAATTCCTTTATTTTATTTTTTTTGGTTGCTTCTAACACTACAGCTATAAAATTCTAATGCTGCACTCTGATCAGATTCATGGGTTGTACAGTCTGTGGTATTACCATCCATCACTACAAACTTCAGTTGGTACAGGCTGTTATTTGTTGGGTTAGTTACTATGACATCACATTTTCCCATGGGCTACATTATGCTCTCATTGCATATTATCAGATTGTGCCTGCTCTTTGTATTGGGTGTGTTTTGAGGCCAATTCACGCTGAAGGATCTTTTTGCAGGACACCCTGCTATCCATGTGTAGTCACGTGGGGCATTTCCCTATTAACATTGTTGCATGCATGAAGGTTGGTATTGTCCCTTGTTGTTTTCCTGTCCTGACAGCCTGAATCTGATATACTTTTGGACTCAAGGAGAGAGTCATGATGTCATCACCGCTATCTGATGTGCCATAGCAGTCTTGTACAAGTCAGTCTGAATCATTCTGGGACCTTCCTCTGCTCTAGTGCGTACTGCTAAAATGATTCAGCATGTCATATTCCTTCCAATGCTATCCCAGTGCAGGGCACTTCTCCTTTAGCCACTTATGTTGCCTCCCATAGTAAATGTGTCTCACTATGGGTGTGGGACCCTGGGCACTGCTTTCCTTTGGTGTTATCCCACAGCATGTACTTCAGGAGATGGTGTTGTCATAGTATAATTCCCAATTCTGAACCTTAGCGTCCAAAATAGGGGAATTCATGCTAGTACCCATAAGCTTAATTACCAGCTTAGATCCTGTAGTGCTGCCACCAATCAGGACTTAGAGTAGAGTGCCTGATAAACTCTGGTCTCCCTCAAAACCTTCCCTGGGGGCCCCCAAGACCCAAATTCCTCGAGTCTCACAACAAAGGGGAATAAACCATTTCCCATCCCCCTCCTCCCCTCCAGGTGTTCCCTCCCTGGGCTCCTGGAGAGATATACAGAGTCAAGCGCCGTGAATCTAAACAAAGGGATTCCCCCTTCTCCTTTCTTCCTCCCAGATCTTTCCCGCCCTGGGTACACTAGGAGATCACCATGATTCAAACTCCTTGAATCAAAACACGGAGAAATCAGGTGGGTTTCCCCCCTTTCTCTCCCCCCTCCTTTCTCCTTCCCTGTTAAGTACAGACTCAATTCCCTTGAGCCTCAACAAGGGGAAAAAATCAGACAGGTCTTAAAAGCAAAACTTTTAATAAAAGAAAAAAAGAATAAAGAAAATCACTGTACATTCAAGATGGAATATTACAGGTCTGTCAGCTTATAGAAACTGGAGGAAAAGCCTCCTCCAGCAGAAATGCAATTTAAAATACTTCCAGCCAAATACACATTTGCAAATAAAGAAAAACAAATAAAAAGACTATACCACCTTTCTACCTTTGTACTTACAAAATTGGAATAGAAGATTAGAGAGCCTGTAGGTACGTGCGGTCACTCTCAGAGCCCAGAGAGAACAAAGCAAAACCCAAAAAACACAAACAAAGGCTTCCCTCCACAGAGATTTGAAAGCATCTTGTCTCCTGATTGGTCCCCTGGTCAGGTGTTTGGTTCCCTGTTTGTTAACCCTTTACAGGTAAAAGAGACATTAACCCTTAACTATCTGTTTATGACAGGTGTGCCTCCTACAGCTTTCATTCTTTCCCTTGAGGTTTCCAATGTCTAAGCATCTATCTAATGAGAGACAGCCTTTATGAAGCAGCCTCTCCCACAAGTACTGATCTCAAGTGCCACAGACTATCCTGTCAAGTACCCAAAATTGTATGTAGCAGCCAATGTGTGAAAGGCAAGTCTATCCCCTCCCCTTTGGACTGGTCTCTAGTGCCTAATCTGTGTCACTGCACAGTTTTGTTTTGCTTTGGGGAGCAACAGGTCTCCAGGGCTCCTAGAACTCAACTGGTGTTAGGCTTGAGAGAGTGGTGAGCTTCAGAGTGGCGTAGAGCTCTCTGACTTGTTCTCCAATAAAGTAATATAAATTTTACTTTCCTGCTGTTGTTGTCATCCTGCACGGCCAGGTCTGCAAATAGCTCAAACTCCAATTTCCACCAGGCCCATCTCTGGGCTATGTTTGCATCCGCAAAATCCACGGCTCCTGGGCCTTCAGGCGAGTTTCATGATTCATGCTGCCAACTGCTGCACTGCAGAGATGTTGCCACCATGTTTCAATAGCAAAGAGTGAAGCTGAATGCAAGTTCAGCTGAACAAGTGAGGCTTTATTAAACCCAGTGGACTGCTCTGGCTGTATCGCTATGTTGCTTCCAGCCTAACTTCAGACATTTCCCAGTTCCTCTGGTGTCCCATCCATAACAGGCCCTCCCTAGAACATGGCCCCCCCCGCCTCCAATTCCACTGATCATGATATGCTCTTCAGCCTGTCTTTACCAGGCCCTTTCCAGAAAGAGGGAATTCCTACTCTGCCCTTCCTTCTGACTGAGTTCTCTTCTCGCTCTAGTCCTGAGTGGCCCTTTCACATCTGGGGGTCACAAATGACAATTAAGTCACCAGATCAGTATCAGCTGGGGGTAAACTGTTAGGTCACAGGTAAGGCTAAGCTTGTGTCATAAACAGACAGTAAAGGTTAAGAAGTTCACCTAGTCTAGCTGACACCTGATCAGAGGAACCAATGGGGGCGGGGGGCAAGATGTTTCAAGAGGAAGGAGGGAAGTTCTTCCTTTGTTCTATTCATTAAGTTCTGTACCAGAGTGAAAAGATCCAGGAATCACCCATGGTAGTGAGTATTAGAGAAGGAATGAATTAGCTTATGTTTATTTCCTTTTGTGACTTTGTCTTTTTGCATTAGAGGGATAATCAAATTGGGTTTTCTTTTGTGTAACTAAGGTTTTTGCCCAGGGGAACATCCTCTGTGTTTTGAATCTGTTGTCTGTGAGACTAGCTTGCATGTTAATCTCTCAGAGGTATTTCTTTTATCCCTTTTATTTAATTAAAAGTCTACTTTTTAAGAACCTGATTGATTTTTCCTTGTTTCAAGATCCAAGGGGGTTCGATCTGGACTCACCAGGAACTGGTGGGGGAAAGGGAAATTAAACTCCAATCCTGCCAGGAAAGGGGGAGTGGTGAGTAATTTCTCCTTGGTTTAAGAGGGATAGCCCAGTGGTTTGAGCATTGGCCTGCTAAACCCAGGGTTGTGAGTTCAATCCTTGAGGGGGCCACTTAAGGATTTGGGGCAAAAATCTGTCTGAGGATTGGTCCTGCTTTGAGCAGGGGGTTGGACTAGATGACCTCCTGAGGTCCCTTCCAACCCTGAGATTCTAAGATCCAAGGATTTTGGATTGTGTTCGCCAGGGAATTGGTGGGGAGGGAGAAGGAGAAGTTTCCAAATGACTTTGCCATAAACATGTATTTAAACCATTTGGTGGTGGCAGCAACCAGATCTAAGCTGGTCCCCACATCTGTACCCTAAAGTTCAGAGGGGGGGTGAAACCTATGACAGCTTTACTCTCCTTAAAGAGCCAGCCAGCCTGTGACAGTTACTGTAACATCCTACTGTCTGTGATATGGTATAGTGAATTGATTACATCACTGCATATTTTTCTCTGTTCATTTCCTTTTCTATTTAGTCTAAAATCTGCTCCCCATGCTGTTGTGTTTTAGAAATTCATTTTGTGTTGGCCTTTTAGAGATAAAAGTGCATTTGTGAGATGGAGTTTATTGGATTTAGCAGGGGTTGAAATGCATTCTGTAATACCTCTTCCAGGGTTATACTAGTTTGCTCTAGCTCTGTCTTGAAAAATGTTTTATAATAGCCTGTGTTGGAAAAATGTATAGGCATGTCCCAGTTCTCCTTGACATTGTTTGAACAATCTTAATTTGTTTGTAAATAAATCTTGCAAACAGTTGGATTAAAGAATCTAGAGATAGAAAAGATTTATTTAATTCATCACTCTGCCAAAGTAGGATTGTTCCCTATTGTACATTCATTATTGCCATAGTGGATTGATTTAAATCATTTTGATTTAAATCTATTTTAATCTTGATTTAAATCAGCAAGGAAAAAACCTGGGTTGAAATAATTTATTTTAATCTTGATTTACATTTGTGTTTTTTAGTTATTTTCCTAAAAAAAACTGATTATTTTTGTTTGTATAATTTCGTACTACTTTTTGCTAATCAGGCGGATACACTATATTTTTCATATATGCCAAGGCCAGGACAGATCACTGAGATAATCTAGTCTGTTCTCCTGTATAACACAGGCCATAGAACTTCCCCAAAATAATTCCTACAGCATAGCTTTTAGAAAAACATCCAGTCTGGAAATATAAATGTTTTTTGGTATGTGTACATATTTGTTTACACAAGTATATAGCTTGATGTACATTTATTCAGATTCTTAATTTTTATGAATGACATTTCTTATTTACTAGATGAGGATTAATTTTTTACATGTAATTTGTGTCAAGCTGTGTTTTGATGGAAATTGGCAGTTTTATTTAACTAATAAACAATTTAAAATGCTCTCTTAAATGTGATACATTACCTTACTTTCCCTGTTATAAAAATATTTGCATTTAAACTAACTGATTTATTAAACAAAGGAAGTATTATCTGTAGTTAGTGAATTTAATTGCTTGTACTGGTCTCTCTGGCCCAGATCCTCAAAGGTATTTAGGCTCATAACTTCCAGTGATTTCAATGGAATTTAGGAGCTTAAGTATCTTTGATAATCTTGCCATATGTCCTTTTAAAATGTCAGAACCAGTACATGTTGCGATGGGGCGGTTTCCCTACACTGGCATAAAAGGAGTTAATAAAGTCCTAGGGAGGCTATGCGGGAAGCAGCTAATAGGAGAGAGGCTGCAAGGAGCAGCCACTCAGGGCCCAGCAGGCTGACATAAAAATTGCTGGAGGGACCAAGGTAGTCAGTCACTACTTCCAGGGAGTAAAAACTGTGTCCCTGGAGCGCTGAGAGAATGGTAAGCACCTTGGACAGAGCAGCTGCTAGCAGGGACCGGAGGAGCAAGAGGGAGCTCCTGGGTGGCTGCAGGGCAGAGCAGCTGAATGTCCTGAGGTGAGGGTGAAGAAGGTGCTGGGGCCATGGGGAAGTGGCCCAGGGAAATATAACAGCATTGACAGGAGTTAAAGAGGTGCAGCAGGAGGCTCCTGTTTACAGAGTCCCTGGGTCAGGACCCAGAGTAGTAAGTGGGCCCAGTCCATCCCCCACTTGCCACTGAGGAAGTGACTGGACTGTTGGACAGAGATACACATCATCAGAAAGGGGAAACACAGATGGCACCCTAGCCAGAGGGTTGAGTCGGAAAGAAGGATGCTGCAGTTCCTGAAATGGAGAAAGGGGCTGTAAGCAGAAAGAGACAGTGACAGTGTGCAGACCACAGACGAGGGTGTCTGCCTTGAGCTAATCTCTAAAGTGACCAGGAGCAGGCTCCAGTCCAGTGGTGAGAGCTGCACCCTGTGACTTGATGGAGAACGAGGACAATCAATCACCTCTGAGGTAAGGGGATGGTGCGGATGATTATGCACTGGGTGAAGAATCGCATGAGGCAGTTGACCCTGAGGAAAGAGAACTGAGAGCCTATCTAGCACAGTTACTCCACACAAGGGAAGGTTGTGGTGCAGTGCAGGACAGACACCCTTGAGCTGAGGGACGGGGGGAGAAAGACTATGGAGTCACCTTGGGCAGAGGCACTCTTTGCAGAGGTCAGCAAAATCCTCCCAGGCTGGACCCCAGACTTGCCACCCCTAGCAAATGGGATAGATAAGCAACAAGGGCATATCCAGGCCCTGCTGATGCAGGTGCTTGAAAATTAGCAAATATTGTGGGAGGTGAACCAGTACCTGCAGGAGTGAGAGCTGCATCTGGTGACAGAAGTCATCCTCTCACACCTCATTATTATTTATAGTTTAGAACAGGAAAACCAACTTTTCTGCTTTGTCACTACCAATGAGTTTTCCAACTTTTGAATTAGTCATTGAACTGCACTATCTGAATAAACTGAAATGAAGACAGTATTTTTCTCTGCACCTGCAGGAGAGACTACTGCTCTCAAAAGCTGATTTGCCACTTCAGCAAACTCTGGTTGCAGGTACTTAGCTAGTGTCTGCCACCTGTTCAGTGATTTGACTTTCTATAAAACATTGGCAGCAAATATATACTGCTTTAATACAATATTTTTATTTAATTTATATTATGTTCATAGACTACAGTAAGTTTAGACTAACATAGGTTGTCAATTTCAATTTTAAATAGGGTTTTAAAAAAGGTATTTAATTTAAATTTTACAAATCCAGTATAAAGGATTTTTTAAAAATTCATAAAAATCACCCTGACTATTCATTTGTCCAACTCAATTTTAAGTGTGCCAAGTGATGGTGCTGCCACAATTTCACCCTTGTGAAATAATTCCACAGATCTCACTTCCAGGAAGTCCTTTCTGATATGCTATGTTTTCCTCCCATAACGTCATCTTTTAATTCTAGTCCTACTCTCTTTTATTATGCTCAGTAGTTCCTCTCTCTTCAGGGTATTTATACCTTTTTCTATCCCCCTAGCTATGCTATCAGTATTAACCTTTTTAGGGTCAGATTCATTTCTTCTTGCAGAGAATGAAAGTTTTTTCACTGGCTTTAATAAGAGAACTAGCAGGCATTTAACAAAGGCTTGTAAGTCTATCCTGTAGACTATCAAATGTGGACGCTTCATTGTATCCCCTATGAATTGTTAATATAGATAAGTAATGCAGTGTCCAGCACTAAATGCACCACACAGCTGCTTGATCACACCAGAGATTTGTTCTGGTCTATTACCATCCTGCTCTGTGATGAGATGCCTTTGTGCAGAACTAATCTTCATTTTATAAAGCAATTTTCTTAAATGTCAGTTGGTAGCTGTGAGTAAACATACTGGTAGCCTATGTCCTTATCCATTCATAGTTCCCAACAGCATGAAGGCTTCCTTCCATATTTTTACTCTAAGTTAATGTACAAATCTCATTTTGAAACAATATAGGAAGTGCTTGCAGAATATTTTGAGGTGAGATGTCTCCCACTTGTGTTTTATCTGGCTTGTTTGTTGGGGCAGAGATGAATCATATCAGGGATACATAAACTGGATAACTGGATAAAAGTGCTAGGTTGCCATTCATAAAACTGGGTAATAGTGACTTTCCTTCTCTAACAATAAGGTTGTTTGGTTAAACAACTCTCCCAAAATTGGCATAAGAAAAGAACTTATAATGAAGTTTAACTATTTAAAAGGCAAACTTCCATGATTTGTTTTAGTATGTTAGATAATAAGTACTGAACATTATACCCGGGGTGGCAGTTTTCATTATAGTTAAGATACAAGCGGTTTTTATTCTCTGTAATTAGAGACAATGAAGATTAACTTATCTTAAACTGGAGTTTTCCTTTGTATAATACTTCGGAATTATCTTGAGCCTTCTGTCTGAGAATCTCAAGTGCTTTACAAACAGTAAAGCTATTAGAGATCCAAAGAGAGAGGTTTTTAAATTTTATATATATATATATAGGTGCAATCATAAGAATTGTTGTGAGGTTCAGGAACGAAATGAAATAGGATTAATGAGGGCATCTACATAAGGTGACCAGATATCGCAATTTTATAGAGACAGTCCCGATACTTGGGACTTTATCTTATACAGGCACCTATTACCCCCCACCCCCATCCTTCACATTTGCTATCTGGTCACCCTACATCTACAAGACAGTAAAAAGTTCAGTGGAGACATGTTCTCCAAACCACTTAGTGTCTGCACCTATGTAATGTTGCCATTTTAACACATATTCTTAACCAATGATTGTCAGGAGTAACCATATCCAATTGTTGAACCATTTACATGTTTCAGTAAGTAGGAGGTTTATAGCTGACGTCATATTATTCACCTCCATTGTGATATTTATTTCATGGGTCTTTACGCTTGAAGAACTTTTTGTACTGAGTTGCTTTCTGGAATAACAAAGGTATTTTAAGCAATGCTGAATAATTCATTCTTTTTGCACCAATTTATGGCTAGTCCAAAGCATTCTCTTAAAGTCCTGAGTGTTTAAAAAAATGTGATGCAAGGCCTCTCTGGGATTAAAAGAATATATTAGTAAGTCATCCATGTAAAACATACACTATTATGTATCTCCTCTATGTATATCCCATCTAAGTTGTTCGTTAAACAGATGACAGCTGGCAGGAGTTCTACCACAATCACCAATAAAGAGAATGAGGAGCTGGTACCCCTGTAAGATTCCCTAACAGGAAAAAGATGAATTTTTAATTAGATCTCCCCAGCAAGAAGTTTCATACGATAAGAAAAAAGGTCTCTAGAGGGCTTTTTGTAACCCAGAAAAGGGCAGTATAAAGTTTGAATCCTGCAGACAAAAAGATGAAATCTTCCTTCATGATGAAACCATCTTAGGGGCTTCCTGTGACCGAAACCCTTCCTACCTGTGGTCTTTAGATTTCTCCACACAGAAAGATTTGCCTGTTTTAGGGAACAGCTGTCATGTGCTCTCAAATAAACCTGCATATGCCATAGTAAGATGAATTTCAAATAAATCAATCAGACAATTGCAAAATCAGATGAAGGGAGCACATAAAAATGGAATATATTTGGATTTGACAGTGTACCTCAATTAATTCAAATTGGCTTGGATACGACAAAGACACCTGCGTATAAAAACTGACTGAAGGTCTATAAAAACAGATAACAATATAGCAAAATATCAGTTGGAGGTGGGGTGAGGTGTTCAGTTTAGTGAGATACTGCAGGAATCTAGGTTAGCTCTTCTAGTTTTAACTATTGTTGTTAATGATCTAGCAGAGGGAGTAAATGTTATGTTACTGATACTCGCAAACGATACTAAATTGGAAGGTGGCGGCATACACATCAGTGAGCACAGAGAAATAACGTCTAGAAAATATCAACATTAAATTTATTTTGGAAAAATGTAAGGCAATTCCCAAACATGGCTATTCACTGGGAGGATGATAGCTAGAAAATAGTAATGCTGAAAGAGACTTAGGCCCAGAGATTTAAAGGTATTTAGGCATTGCTGTGCTCAGCAATCATTTAGGAGCTTAACTCTCTCTTTTAAAATGAGATTTAGACTCCTAAATCAGTTAGGCATGTAAAACTCTGGACCTTAGTGATAATGAATGGCAAATATCAGAGGGGTAGCCGTGTTAGTCTGGATCTGTAAAAGCAGCAAAGAGTCCTGTGGCACCTTACAGACTAACAGACATATTGGAGCATGAGTTTTCGAGGCTGAATACCCACTTCGTCGGATGCGTCCAACGAAGTGGGTATTCACCCACAAAAGCTCATGCTCCAATATGTCTGTTAGTCTGTAAGGTATCACAGGACTCTTTGCTGAATTGCAAATTACATTCAACGTGTAATGCAGTAAATCTAAAAACGTATTCATCACCATGCTACCTGAACACCTTGCACGGATTATATAAACAGATACATCCCTGATCATCTTTCTTTCCTCTGTTAGAGATTTTAGGCACTGATTTTTCATCATTAGGGTCTTTTGTTTGTTTTTTTTGGAGTCGGATAGGGGTAATAAACTAGGATGCAAAGATGGGGTTTTGCATTTAGTCCTGATCATAGTAAGATCTATGGGTATTCTCAACTCTTGTGAAAGGAAATTCAATGCCATAGTGATGGTACTGCTGCTGAGAGAGCACTTTGTCCCAAACTCACTCAAGCTTCAGTCTAGCCTAGATACTTCCATTGTTCCTGGTGAATGTAACTGATGTCTCTCTCTCTCTCTCTCTCTCTCTCTCTCTCTCTCTCTCTCTGAACTAGTATAGTCCCAGTCTATTGATGGCTTTGAAGTTCAGAATCAGGACCCTGAATCTAATCTGGTATTGAATGGTGAATCCATAGCACCAGAATGATATGTTCACAGAAGTTTGTGAGAGTAAGCAGATGGGCTGCTGAGTTCTGATCCACGTGATTTTTTTCAGAAACCCTAACTTCACTTCTAGGTGCAGTATACTGTAGTCATGAAAGTGGGAGATGACAACAGGCCATCCATAGGCAGAAGAAGGTCCAAGAGGACTGCTAGACTGCAGACTGTCTTAACTATCAGAGGGCATGTAAGCTTGATAGAAAATGTATTGGCTAGTTCCTGTAAATGTTCCCCTCTTCCCACTATAACTGCAGTCTTACCTAGAGTGATTTTCAGCTGTTTTTACAAATCTCATCCAGGCACAGAGACATATTAGAAAACACTAAACAAGCTTACAGTATATTAGCTAACAAGACATGTAAACCCGGGGGGGAAATCTCTAGGCATTCTCCAAAATCAGAATTAGGAACCATAAATAGCCCTGAAATCACCATGTGGAATCCTGTGCTTTTACACCAATGCAAACTCATTGAAGATAATAGGGTTGCCCCAGTGTAACAGAGAAGAATTTGACCCATGTTTTCTACAAAAAGGTATCATGTGGCTGAGAAATCCTAGAACTTGAGTGATAAGAAGTCACAAAGAAGCAGGTGTAAAGGGAAAATATTGTGTTTTCACCCTGTGACCACTGTTCGTAGCAGAAGTGTGCAACAAATTGAATGATTTAGTGGGTCTTAGAGCAGAAATAACCTTCCTCTGCAGCTGAAAGGGCCTCTCTGTTCTATTAACTACCTATTGTGTAAATAAAAAAAAAGAAAGAAAGAAACCAGATGAAGACTTGGCTATAGCTTCTCTATGTTTCCTTTCAAGGAAAATTACAGTGGTGGGCTTATTCTATGCTGCCTTGTTCTGGCTGTAGTTTAAGTGAAGTACATTAAGCTCCTCCATGTGAAAGAAGCTGGGCTAGTGCAAAAGCAAGAACAGTAAGCAGCACAGAAACAACATTATGTGCTTCTTTTGATTTACACCCTCCTATTTACACTGGCCAATTGCCATCACAGATATATTTCAGCACCAATGCAATCTTAAAGCAATGACCTATGCATCTATAATTCTATTGCAAGTTAAAGCTAAACACTCTTTGAACCTTAAAAGGTGAATTGTTCCCTAAAAGGCCCATGAGTTTCTTGTCTCTCAATAACTCAGATGTCTTGAAGGGTGTCGTGCTTGAGAAGCTGCCATATGTGCAACAGAGGAAGGGAGAAATTGAAAGAATGATTTGTAACTATAATAATACGTTTAAGATAAATGATAAACAATACCGGGGTTATTAGCCCTCTCCCAAATCCAGTATTAACTGCCCCTGTGAGCACCAATAAGAGAAAGGAAGATAATTTATGCTGTCCTAGGACCTTCCATTTGTGCTTTACAAACACTGAATTTTGCCTCATGGCACTCTTGTGAGGTAGCTATTACCAACAGTTATACAGATTGAAAAGCTGAGACAGAGGCCTGGTCTACACTACATGTTTAAAGTGATTTAACGTTGCACCTGTCCACACAACGAGGCCCTTTATATCAATATAAAGGGCTCTTTAAACCAGTTTCTGTACTCCTCCCCGATGAGAGGAATAGCGCTGAAATCGGTATTACCATATTGGATTAGGGTTAGTGTGGCCGCAAATCGACGGCATTGGCCTCTGGGTGGTATCCCACAGTGCACCATTGTGACCGCTCTGGACAGCGATCTGAACTCAGATGCCCTGGCCAAGTAGACAGGAAAAGCCCTGCAAACTTTTGAATTTCATTTCCTGTTTGCCCAGTGTGGAGCTCTGATCAGCACGGGTGGTGATGCAGTCCCAAATCCAAAAAGAGCTCCAGCATGGACCATACAGGAGATACTGGATCTGATCGCTGTATGGGGAGACAAATCTGTTCTATCACAGCTCCGTTACAGAAGACGAAATGAGAAAGCATCTGAAAAAATCTCCAGGCTATGATACAGAGTCCACAGCACAGTGCTGTGTGACAAGCGTAACGGAAAGCCAAAGAATCAAATGGACGCTCATGGAGGGAGGGAGGGGGTACTGAGGACTCCAGCTATCCCACAGTCCCCGCAGTCTCCGAAAAGCATTTGCATTCTTGGCTGAGTTCTCAATGCCTGTAGGGTCAAAAACATTGTCCCGGGTGGTTCAGGGTATATCTCGTCAATTTACCATCTCTTCCCCCCCACCATGAAAGAAAAGAGAAAAAAATCATTTCTTGACTTTTTTATATGTCACCCTATGTCTACTGCATGCTGCTAGTAGACGCAGTGCTGCGGCAATGAATAGCAGCATCCTCTCCCCTCCCCTCCTCGGTGGCAGACGGTACCATACAAAAGGACTGATAGCGCTCCTCATCATCCTGTGAGTGCTCCTGGCTGGCCTCAGGTGAGGTCAGCCGGGGGTGCCTGGGTAAAAATAGGAATGACTCCCTGTCATTCCCGGTAGATGGTGCAGAACGGCTGGTAACCGTCCTCATCATAGCAACTGGGGGCTGAGTTCCATCAGCCCCCTCCCTTTCATGTCTAAAGAAAAGATTCTGTACTGCCTGGACTATCATAGCAGTGGGATGCTGGGCTCCTCTCCCCCGCAACGTTTAATGTCCTGCCTGGACTATCAGAGCAGCTGGAGGCTGCATCCTCCTCATTTTATCTCACTAAAAACTCAGTGTTTCTTATTCCTGCATTCTTTATTACTTCATCACACAAATGGGGGGACACTGCCACAGTAGCCCAGGAAGGTTGGGGGAGGAGGAAAGCAACAGGTGGGGCTGTTGCAGGGACACCCCCTAGAATGGCATACAGCTCATCATTTCTGTGGGATCTGACATGGAGCAGCTGTGCTCTCTGGTTCTCTGATACACTTGCCCCATATTCTAGGCAGGACTGACTCTATTTTTAGATACAACATAAAGGAGGGATTGACTTGGGGGGTCGTTCCCATTTTTGTCTTTGTGCCCCCGGCCGATCTTAGCGAAGGTCAGCCAGGAGCACCCATGACAGCAGCAGACGGTACAGAATGACTGGTAACCATCTCTGCTACCTTGCAAAGGCAAATGAATGCTGCTGTGTAGCGCTGCAGTACCGCCTCTGTCAGCGGCATCCAGTACACATACGGTGACAGTGACAAAAGGCAAAATGGGCTCCATGGTTGCCATGCTATGGCATCTGCCAGGGCAATCCAGGGAAAAAGGGTGTGAAATGATTGCCTGCTGTTGCTTTCACAGAGGAAGGAATGAGTGACGACATTTACCCAGAATCACCCGCGACACTGTTTTTGCACCATCATGCATTGAGATCTCAACCCAGAATTCCAATGGGCGGGGGCAACTGCAGGAACTATGGGATAGCTATGGGATAGCTTCCCACAGTGCAACGCTCCAGATATCGATGCTAGCCTCAGTACATGGACGCACATCACCAAATTATTGTGCTTTGTGTGGCCGCATGCACTCGACTTTATACAATCTGTTTTACAAAACTGGTTTATGTAAAATCGGAATTATCCTGTAGAGTAGACGTACCCAGAGATAAAATGATTTGACCAAAGGCATGTAACAAATCTGTGGAAGAGCTGGGAACAAAACCCAGGTCTCGTGGTCCTCTCTAACCACAAAACCCTCTTTTCTCTTGACATGAAGACAGGCCACCTCTGAAAAAATGGTGGGTGCCGAGCAGTCTCACTATTAGCTCCCACCCACCCCCCGCAATGCCTCGCACCCACCAGTGGGCCCCATGGATCAGCACCTCCCCTCTCCCTCCTGCCTCAATCAGCTGTTTCACAGCGGGGAGCAGGGAGGAGCGAGGACACGGTGTGCCCGGGAGAGGGGCAGAACTGGGCAGGAAGAGGCGGGGTGGAGCCTTGGGGGCAGGGCCTGGGGGGTCCAGCAACCCCCCTGGCCCTTTGAAAAGTCGGCACCTGTAACCCTTCCTGTACATAATACCAAGATGATGTCTCAGTGTGCCCAAACACGGTGGGCTAGTTTGGCAACTTGTCTGTAGCCAGAAGACTGCATTTAATGCACATGTACATCTTTGTTTAATAAGTAAATATTTGTAAGACTAATATTTTGTTCTGACAAATTAATAGAAATTGCTTGTTGCTTCAATTCATGGGTAATAAAATCCTGAAGTTGATCAGCTTTATCCTTACTCGGCAATTGGAAAGACCAAAGGCAGCTTTAGGCCACAGGACTCATGAGTTGGGCCACTCTTGTGTCTGCGCCCACTTATGTCTTCTGGTGAAGTAACACAGCAGAACAAAAACAGCTGTAGTCCACAAGATATTAGTGTTTATAACCAAAAAACACAATAAATCAACATAATGAGAGAGAACAGAAGGCAGTGCGTGGTTTAACTCAGTCTGTCTGTTTAGGTACTCATATAGCCCTCATCACCATAGCACCTCAGCACATCACCATTTAATTAATGTGATAAAAATTGTTTTTTACTGTGGATTTTTTTACCCTTTCAACACTCCTGTAAGATAGAGAAACATCATCATCTCTCTTCTATGGATGGGAAATTGAGGCGCTGAGTAGATAAAGTGTGTCTTGCCTCTGGCCTACATGAAATTTACAGGAATTGAGCCCAAATATTCCCAGTGCCAGTCCAGTAGGCCAACCTTTCTATGGCCTTGGTGTGAAGTCCAACCTTTCTAAAAGCATTCTCCTTCCCTGCCTGTTTCCTACGGAGCCACTAGAGCAGCCCTTCTCGTGCCCGTGCAGGGAAGTTGAGGTTAACCCATTGTTCACAAGGAACGAGGCAATTTCACTGCCCATGTCACAGAGTACTATAAAGCATCACTTGGGGCACCAGAACTCTGAGACCAGGATGACACTACAGCTAGAAAGAACTTTGGAATGAAACTAAGCATTGCTAAAGCACATAATTACAATAGAACTTCAGAGTTACGAACACTGGAGTTACAAACTGACCAGTCACATACCTCATTTGGAACTGGAAGTACATAATGAGGCAGCAGCAAAGCAAATACAGTACAGTACTGTGTTAAACAAACTACTAAAACATAAATGGAAAACCGCATTTTTCTTCTGCATAGTGAAGTTTCAAAGGTGTATTAAGACAATGTTCAGTGGTAAATTTTTGCAAGAACCACCATAATGTTTTGTTCAGAGTTATGAACATTTCAGAGTTACAAACAACCTCCATTCCCCAGGTGTACATAACTCTGAGGTTCTACTGTATACACTTTAAAAAAAAACAACTCTCCACTACTATGGAATAAATAAATGTAAATAAGCAGATATTGAAACAAGTTCATAGCTATAACAGTCATAGAGCCGTTGAACTAAATTCTTTCAGAAATTATGCACCTTTAACATTAATATTGACACTTTTTAAAAATCAAAAGTACTTTTCCTCTTATTTACAACCTGCTAAATAGTGAAAATATTACATTGAAGAGATGCCTTCTTTCCTTTATAAAACCCTCAAAGAATGAACTTTTACCAGATACAGAAGCTGCACTGTGGCTTTACTGTACTGTAACCTCTGTACTGACAGGGAATGGCTGAGGGATGAGCAGGGTCAAGGGAACCAGGATTTACAGAAGGAACACTCACATGTACAAAGGCCTTCACCACTCTGTACTGGTGACAAGATGAAGACTACAGTGGAAAAATGGAATTTTGCCAATGTTACACTGAAATTAAGAACCAAATAAAGTACAACTGGCGTCATCTCAGGATGAGGAGGAAAAGGGGCAATGGCAAATCTGAGCCCAGATAACCACTTTTGAGGCTGGAATCTAGAGCAAGGCAGCACTCCCAAATGCGTTATGTTCACGTTCTACAGCCAGACCTCAGCCCTAGAGGTGAATGTCCTAGGGTGGGGTCCATGAAGTGACTTAAGAGTTGCAATGGTGAGTGGCATGGCACTTAGAAAATCACAGAAACAACACTGTAATCCACAAAGCCTGAGTAAGGTGCCTTGGCTCCCTATACAATGAATGGGGAGCATTAGGCATCTTAGAATGTGACCCACAAAAGCCAACACAGTAGGCAGGGAGCCACCTATGCTAGCTAATGGGAAATACCAACAAGAGCAGTGTGTCCTAAGTCCTACACCTCTCATGAAGATAGGCACCTACCTCCACAAATGGGAGCCCTTCTCCTGGAGTCAGTCACCTAAGATGTCTAATGCAATTCTTGCAGGAATGAGTGAAGCACCTGCCTTGCTCCACACAAAATGGTTGGAGGAGGAGGTGGTGGTGTCCACCTCATAACTTTTTGTCCAGTGGTTAGAGCATTGCCTAGGATCAGGGAGACCCACGTTCAAATTCCCCCCTCTCTGCCAGTGAGGAGGAAAAGTTTTGAACAGGGATGTCCGACCTCTCCAGAGAGTGCTCTAACTCCTGAGCTAAAAGTTGTAAGGTGGGCAGCACCACCACCACCAGTCAGATTTTGAAGGGGACCCAATCTGGTAGACAGCCTCTGAATATGGTGACTGGATTGGGCCCCAAATGCAATTTAGGAGTATTAATGCCTATCTTCCCCCAATTTGTGGATTACTCTGGGGCTTCGACAGGGAGATGGGCATTTGGATGCCCATTGCCTAGAGGGAAGCAGAGTGAGCATTCCCAAAGGCAGAAACAAAGGCACCAAGGTAACTTTTACAATGAAATCATAGCTGACACATGGAGGAGGCACGTGGGGTCACATCCTCCTCCCCCGCACCCCCAGATTTATGCCAGGGTGGAAGTCAGGCGCAGCTGAGAGGGACATGCCTGGAAAAGGCACTGAGCTTTCCCACTGAGCCTCATTAAGTGGTGCCCAGAGCAGGGAAGTGAGACCAGGCTTGCAGCAGGCACAGTTACCACAGCTCAGCAGTGGACCCTGCTTGGGGTGTGTGCAATGCTGCAGAAGAGAGCTTGGGGCAATGAAGGGTGAGGAGGCAGTGGGGGCAGCAGCACTGTAAGTGTAGATCAGCCCTAACTTTAGTAGCAGCTGTTTAGCATCCTCCTGAAATACTAGCAGAATGGAAAGAGTGTTACACTGGTCTACAATTTTTGAGAAGTCGTCTGCTTCAGAGATAAAATGTGATATTTATTATGTATCTTGATGTGCTGAATTCAAATATGACAATTAAAACAACTGATTGGCTACTGTTTCTAAGATATTTAAGTTTTTACATTTTATATCTATGTATATTGTGTAGATAGTAGAGTTTTAATCATAAATTGTAAACCTAGGTCTTTTCATGTGTTTATGGTTGCTTTACATGATAATATTTCACCTGTCCTGTTTATGTAACACTTTAAAAATCAGCAAAAGGGTTACATAAATAAAATTTATTATGAAACAAAAGGCAAGAAACTATTATGTACATAGTTTAGTCCTATTCAGTGTCTACTCAGCGCTTTTTGGCTTGTTTCTTGTATTAATTAAATGGAGCATCTCTTGTCACTGTCCAGCAATAGTCTGCAAGCATTGATGGGCTCCATTTGCCCTGATAGCCTGCCAGGAGATTCCACTGCTGTAGTCTGGAGCCCAACAGCTCTGCCTTACTCTTGGGTAGTTCCATATCCCTGACAAGGTCATTCAGTTCACTTTGTGTTATGAGGTGTGGTTCAGAGGAGGAGGATGGGAGAAAATGTGGGTCCTATGACATTGATGGTTCAGGACCAGAAGTTTCATCCTCCTCCTCGTCTGACTCAAGTGAGAATGATTCTGGTGCATGAGGAACCGGCAGTCCTTCTCCGTGGGGTACTGGGCGTAGAGCTGATGGAATGTTTGGATAATGCACAGTCCACTTTTTCTTCTTTGACACACCTTTCCCAACTGGAGGCACCATGCAGAAGTAACAATTGCTTGTATGATCTGTTGGCTCTCTCCAAATCATTGGCACTGCAAAAGGCATAGATTTCCTTTTCCTGTTCAACCACTGGTGAAGATTTGTTGCACAAGTGTTGCAGCATATGTGTGGGGCCCACCTCTTGTCCTGATCTCCCATTTTGCAGCCAAAATAAAGGTGATAGGCTTTCTTAACCATAGTGGTTAGACTGCGCTTTTGTGATGCAAAAGTCACTTCACCACAAACATAGCAGAAGTTATCTGCACTGTTTACACAAGTACGAGGCATCTCAGCTCACTTTGGCTAAACAGAAATGTGTCCCTTTGCAAAATCGAACACTGACAAATAAGAGAGCACAACACTGTATGATTTCTAGAGCTGATATAGGGCAATTTGTTCAGCAGAGTGATGTAAGCTTCGTTATGATTGCATCATCCATGACTTCTAGGAATAACATGATGCAATTCATATCATGTATGATGCAATACCAGCTTCAGATTGCATCATTCATTGTTTTGCCTAAAAAGCAAATACTGTCCAAACTCAGTCATAGATTTATTCATAGATCCAGTCAAAGATGTATTTTAGTCATTTCTGGTTTAAATTGAGATCCCTTCCCTTTATAACTCACTTATCCTCCGCCATTCCCAAGTCAAGGGTCGTATATACTGACCCAATAGCATATCTTGAAAACTAGAGCCAATCAACAATTTTAAGCATCATTTTCTTTCTCAGTGACCCAGAATTAGTAAAGTTGGACTACATTTATTTCAGAAGCATTTTGGCTGTAGAGCAGTGTTATCATTACATGGTGAGACTGCATCTGTTTCCCCCAAAAAATACAGAACAGAAATATTTGTTGAACACTTCTGCCTTTCTGTATTATTATTCATAATTCTACCATTTCTACCTAGTATGGGACCAATGCCATTGTCAAGATTCTTTTTGGTCCTAATATAGTTAAAAAATCCTTCTGATTGTCATTAACTCTGCTGGCCATAGATTTATCCTGGTATATCTTTGCTTCCTTTATCAATTTTCTACAGTTCCTAGTTCCTGGTTTATAGTCACAACTTCCCCCTTCTTCCATTTGTTACAGATATCTTTATTTTTAAGCTGCCTTCACTGACCCACTAAACCAGGTTGTTGGTTTTTTTTAATCAGTACAGCCTTCTCCCTCGATTGTGGATTTTTAGGGATGTAGTAAAGTGCTGATAAACGATTCCCAATTATCATTCATTTCTTTCTGATTAAATGTTTCCTCCCAGCAGATTTGGCTCACAATTGTTTTCAGCTTTGTGAAATTGGCCCTTTTAAAGTGCATATAATATTTATTTTTTTTTATTTACACTTCTTTGGCCTTTATTCTGTTTGCACATTATAAATGTGATCAAGTCATGATCACTTGTCCCTAAACAGCTTCTGCTATTATGGCTAAAATAGCAAGCAGCTCCAAGATGGCCCCTCACCTTCCCTCTCTACCACACTGGCCTCTAATTAGAGTGACCAGATGCCTCGATTGTATAGGTATTCTCAATATTTGGGGCTTTGTCTTATATAGGCACCTTTTACCACCCCTGCCCCCCATCCCCGTCCTGATTTTGCACACGTGATATCAGGTCATCCTACCCTTAATGTAACGAGATGCAGACACAACCCACATGTATGGGAGCAGCCTACACCAAGCTTCCCTCTGGCACAGCTTTTGGCTCAGGAGTGAGTGGCATCAATTGACAGCCTCCCATCAAGAACAGTATACAGCCCTATGAAGAGTAGGAGAAGGAGCTGCTTAAGAGAGCTCAGAGGCACGGGGGAGCAAAGAGAAACAAATGAGGGGGAGAGAGGGATAGAAAACTGAAAGGAAAAATACACAAAAGAAAAAACAAAACAAGGAAAACAAAGACAGGAGATATAGGAAATAAAAGGAAAAAGTGACAGAGATGAAAGTGTGGTAGGGCAGTGCAAAGGGACACTGAAGAGGGGCTCCCAGCCACCAATCCATCACGGCAAGGGGATCCCCAACAAAAACAGCTGGGGACCACAGGATTGAAGTGAAGGACTGGGGGAGCTGGTCTTATTTCTGACTCTGTCACTGCCCTCCTGTAAGACCATAGGCAAATCATGAAACTTATCTGTGCCCGTTTTTCTGTCTATAAAATGATGATAATGCTACTGGGGTTAGGGGGCCTGTTAATTTATAAGGCTTCAAAAGCAAGATGTCTGCAATTTTTCTTAAACTTTAATTTTTTTGTATTTTGTATCTATATTTTGGGGCAGGTTCTGAGTACAAAGTCAAACTCTGGCTATTCTGATCAGGTATCTAAAACTCTGTGTGACACAACGTCCGCGGTACAAACGTTATGAAATGTAAATATAAAGTAGACTGAGCTATACTTGCTAACTCCTTCTCTCCAGAAAAGCCCAAAAGACTTCCCCAACATAATAGAGCAAGAATAGGTGCCAACTTCCTTTATACCTGGGCGGGGGAAGGGGGGAGGGCTCAACTCGTCCTCTGCCCCAGGCCCACACCACTCCACCTCTTCCTCCAAGGCCCCACCCTGCCCTGTCTCTTCCTGCCCCTGCTCCACCCCTTCCCAAGGCCACACTCCCTCTCTTCCCACCCCCTCCCCTGAGCGCACCGCATCCTTCCCCTCCCTCCTAGTGCCTCCTGCATGCCGCAGAACAGTTGATTGTGGCGTGCAGGAGGCACTGGGATGGAGGGGGAGGAGTTGATCAGTGGGCCTGCCAGCGGACAGGAGGCACTGAGCAGGAGGGAGAGGAGCTTGGCTTCTGGTGGGTGCTAAGCACTCACTAATTTTTTTCTGTGAGTGTTCCAGCCCTGGAGCACCCATGGAGTCGGCACCTATGAGAGCAAGTCAGTGGAAGAGACAGAAGCAGACCTTCATTCTGACTCTTGACCTTGTGCCTGAGCCATGCTGCCTCCCCCAGCTGGTAAGTAATGATGTGCAATAGTAGCTCCCCTCAGCACAAGAGCACCTGAACCAATCTTACTGAATATTGCTAGGCATCTTACTTCAGCGAAGGAAAAAAGTTAACTCCTACTCATTTCTACTGCAAGAGCGAGAAGATGGAAGTGTTTCAGAGTGTGCTATTTTTAAACTGTTCAAGAAATGTATTTCTAATAGCAGAATAGCATAACAGACATCTCCCCACGTCAGATAATACCAGTGCACAAACTTCCTTTTGGGTAGTCCAGGAAAGGTAGAACACCTTAAAATAGTCTGCAGATAAAAGTAAAAAACAACAATCCAATTCATAGCTATCAGAGCAAACCCATTTTAGCTCCTAAACCTTTATTAAAGGTAACAGGGTATAATTAAGCAATGAGAACATTAGAACATTTGTTTCCCAAATGTAACCTAAAAATAGTGGTAATTTAATGCTGGTGAACAATGCCAGACTGATGGCTCCAGAGACCAAAGTGCTCTATCCAAAGGTGACTCAAACTTCTACTACAGGGGCCTCTTCTAATGAGGGAATTCAGTATCGCTGACCCCCTTGAGTCCCTGGTCTTCTCCTTGAGAGTGACAATACGGGAGTGATTTGAGCTGCCTTGTGATGTTTATTCCAATCCAATGGGAAATGGACTGAGCCCCACCAACACACTTCACACAATCCACTGAATGACTCAAGCGTACCTTTACAGAAACTGAATGTGACATAAGTTAGTTTATTTAAAGCACACAGAAGCACAGCTATAACAACCCAGTGCAACTATACAAGGAAGGGTTTGATTTGTCCAATAAAATGAAATCAGTATTACTCTGTTTGGACAGGACTATCATCTTTCAGAAGGCTTATTAACTTGCTTGTTACATGCATGTTTTGTAAGGATCATTCCACAGTAAATTTAAAATGGGAATTAATTCAGAGAAGTCCAGGAGGTCAGACTTTGATGGTGTCAGAATCATAGAAATGTAGGATTGGATAGGATCTTAATAGGTCATCTAGCCCAGTCCCTTGCACTGAGGCAGGACTAAGTATTATCTAGCCCTAACAGATGTTTGTCTAACCTGTTCTTTAAAACCTCCAATGAAAGATATTCCACAAGCTCCTTTGGCAATTTGTTCCAGTGCTTAACTACCCTGACAGTTGGGAAGTTTTTCCTAATGTCTAACCTAAATCTCTCTTGCTGCAATTTAAGTCCATTACTCCTTGTCCTGTCCTCAATGGTTAAGGAGAACAATTTATCACCCTCTTCTTTATTACAACCTTTTAAGTACTTAAAGACTGTTATGTCCCCTCTCAGTCTTCTCTTCTCCAGACTAAACAACCCCAATTTTTCCCAACCTTCCCTCATAAGTCATGTTTTCTAGACCTTTAATCATTTTTGTTTCTCTCCTCTGGACTTTCTCCAATTTGTCCACATCTTTCCTGAAATATGGTATCCAGAACTGCATACAGTATTCCAGTATCTCAACCTTATCAGTGCTGAGTAGAATGGAAGAATTATTCCTTGTGTCTTGCTTACAACACTCCTGCTAATACATCCCAAAGCAATGTTTGCTTTTTTTGCAACAGTATTACATTGTTGATTCCTATTTGGTTTGTGATACACTATAATCCCCAGATTCTCTTCTGCAGTACTCCTTCCAAGACAGTTATTTCCCATTTTGTATGTGTGCAATTGATTATTCCTTATTAAATATAAAACATTGCATTTGTCCTTACTGAATGTCAGCCTATTTTTTTCAGACCATTTCTCCAGTTTGTCCAGTTCACTTTAAATTCTAATCCTGTCCTCCACAGCACTTGCAACACCTCCCAGCTTGGTATCATCCACAGTTTGTAAGTGTACTCTCTATGCCATTACCCAAATCATTTATGAATATATTGAATAGAACCAGACCCCAAATATGCAGGGCTCAGGACCCACAACAGTCCCTTAGGGCCTTATAATTGATTACTCTATGTCACGGACTCTCAGGCCCCGTGCTCTCTCAGCTCCTTAGGGTCCCTGGGAGGTACCCCCTTCAGTGTGACAACCCTTTCCATCTGTGTCAAGGTTAAGCTCTGGGCCTGCACGTCTCTGGGCCTCCAGCACATCTGTCTCTCACTGTGGGCCTCCTCAGGGAGTCCACTTGCTCTGGAAACCCAGGGGACCTCCACACCCAGAGGGAGCAATGCAACCCTGATCTCTAGACTGCAGTAACTCTCAGCCATCGTAAAACAGAAGGTGGAGGAAAGGGATACAGGATAAAAGGTAACTGATCTGAGTGATAAATACATATTAATGGTTTTTAGGGTTTGTTTCTTTTGGGGAGGGAGGGAATGTTTTTTGTTTTTGTTTTAATGTAATCTACTTGGTGAATGGAAATGGGGGACAATTGATTTGTGAATGAGTTTGAGGAACCAAAAAGGGGAGAAATCAGGCTGGACACGAGATGCAGTCTAAGGGAGAGGGGGATGGAGGAGAAGGGAAGGGAATAAAGCAGATGGAGAGGAGTGTGAGCAAGTGATAGCAAGAGGGGGAGGGAATTTTGATAGTCTTTGGATATTCTCCAGATTCAGGTGCTCCAGTTGTGCTGTTTGGCCAAAGTGATCACAGATATATCCCTGAGCGAGTCATGTTTGCAGATCAGGTGCAAATACAAATTTTGTATCTGTGCAGGTAGGCCCAGCTGGTCCTTGCCACTTCCTCTGCTGCTCCCAGGGAGGTTTAACCTGTCTAGTTCCAGCTGGCAGCATCCTCCTGCCCATGTATATGAGGGGCATAAGAAAGTATAAACATATCTCCTAGGGATCAGCACCTCACCAAGCAGATTCATATTAAGGACAGTCAAAGGAAGCCCACAATCATGATATAGCACTATGAATCACCAAGTCTGCACAATATGTTCTCACTAAGGCTCTCATAAGTTGCTTAACTGAGAAAGTATGTGATCAGCATGTATATAGCTCTTTTTATCTCACAGCACTCTAACAAACACAGATAACGCTGCTGAAATACTGCTACTAACTGACGCGCAACAGTGAGCAGGCAGGAAAGGAAATTCTAGCCAAAGACAGCGGGACCAATCCCTTCTCTTCCAAAAAGGGCCAGGAGATCCTTAATGTCCACTCAGAACCTCAGAAATGCCCCCTACACATTAAGATGCATGGTATTATCATCTGTATTCTTCTGTCTAGAATACCTCCGAAAGATGAAGATCTGAGTCAAACCTGCTGCAGTTTGAATCCATGTTCCCAGGTAGTGGCGGTACTTCAAACCTGTTCTTACCAGACCAACAGGTGGAAAGGTGTCAAGGAGGGTTGTAAAGCCAGACTGATGAAATCCAAAAGTGCTTTGAAATGCAGATTCTGAATGCTGAAGACAAAGTACAGGGCTGGGCTCAATTCAATGAGACCTTATTGGCATATGGTTTACAAGTGTTGCCTAAGTGGATGGTATGGGTCATGACAGACCCTTTGAGTATCTGTTAGAGGCTGATAAGATCCACTCATTATAGTCATATATTTATGCCTTCCCTGCTATCTTCATTTCCTTCCCTGTTCTGTTAATGCATTTGGAACCCCTTTATTTGTTTGAATGTTAGAGGGATGTTATTTACAAGCCTTTAATTGGGAGACATTCTCGGCTGGTGTAAATACACGGATCCATTCAAGTAAATGGAGTCATGCCTATTGACTTCAGTAGAAAATTTGGCCCTTGAATTAGAAGTCACCCTCCCCTAAGTCACTAGGGCAGCTGGATGATGTCATTAAAATTATTATTATTGTTTATTTTTGGCCAGATTTTGCCACTCTTCCTCACATTACCTGTTTAAATGTATTGGGCCTAGTATGTGCCAAACATAAAATAATTAATTTAAATGTAGTTGGAACATTTAGTTCTTAATTCTTCCCTTCCTTTTCTTTCCCTAGGTATTCAGGGAAACATGCAGCTTTTAGGAGTGAATTCAGAAGAGGAGATGTGCTCATAAAGTTGCCAAAATAAAGTGAACTGGAGGTCTCCCATGAAAATGAGCAGGAGCATTCTGTTTCTAGGAAGCGCAAACAGGCATTCATGATTGGGTGAATGAAATCTGGAGCCTAATGGTGAAATTCCAGTCTCACTGTGATGTCACTGCATTGTGGAGAGAGAGAGAGAGAGAGAAGACAATATCTTTGAGGTCGATAAAGATTTAATACTATCTACTAGAGAGGCCTGTCTCTATACAAAACTCGAGATTGCTTTCATGTTTTACCCTGCCACCACCAGCCCTTTAATACCATGCAGACTCTCAAGTATAAATGGGTCCATTCTGTGTGTTTTATATTCCTATCTACAGATTCTTTACTAGAGCAGGGCAAGTATTACCCCTTTGAGAACTTTACGCAACTTCCACCAAGGTCACTGGGAGCTTGCTTGCACTTTTCCAAGGGGAGGCTTTAGATTATTGTGTAGAGATTTTAGTATTTTTTCTTCCATTGTATTGGCTGCCAGTGCTTTGGCCTGAATTAATTTATAATACTTTGTTCATCTGTACCACGTCCTGTCTAAGAAGCTCAGAGTGCTGTACAAAACACCTCTGTGATGTAAGAAAATATCACTTGTCTCAGTTTTACAAATGAGGAAACTGAGACAGAGAGTGGTTAAGAGATTTACCAAGGGCCACAAAACAAATCAGCAGTGGAGCCAAGAATCCTAACTTTTTAATCACTATATTTGCTTCCTCCCCACGGAGGAAAGAAGCTAAGGAGGCACATACCTTTGGGAAACTATGCATTCATAGGTTTCAGAGTAGCAGCCGTGTTAGTCTGTATCCGCAAAAGGAACAGGAGTACTTGTGGCACCTTAGAGACTAACAAATTTATTTCAGCATAAGCTTTCATGGGCTACAGCTCACTTCTTCAGATGCATCATAGAAAGTTGAACCATATCCATTTTAACTTTATATTTTGTGTGCACAGACCAGGGTGAGGAAGGAGAGAGCAACTTGCTTAGAGGGTAGCTTCCGTAACTGGAAATATTTAACTGAGTTATTTTCCTTGCAGTATTTTAGAAAGGTCTATCCTCAGTTAATGGTGCTTTAGACCTAGCCTGAGCCCCATTAGGATGTGCTCAGTGAACTGTGAGGAATTTATTGTCAGGTTAACAGAGACCAAAGAATGGGAGTCAAGTTGGTGGCAAAATGAAGTTTCTGGCTCTTTGTCAGGATATTAGGTATGCCTCATTAGCTTGATTTAAAGGCAAGATACTTTCTAACAGAGCTGTTTATTACACACAGACCCCAACCAACACCTTTATTTTATCAGTGGGGATTTCAGCTAGGGTGACCAGATGTCCTGATTTTATAGGGACAGTCCTGATATTTGGGACTTTTTTTAATATGGGCTCCTATTACCCTCCACCCCCATCCTGATTTTTTACACTTGCTATCTGGTCACACTAATTTCAGCTGTAAATGCTCCCTTGCTGCATTGCATTTCTCTCTCTCTCTCTCATATATCCTTCCTTTGAAACTTCCTTACTAAGGCATGGGGTTTGCATAGAGTTGATAGACTATGTCCCTCTAGTAACCACATCTTTCAGGCTATTTCAAACAGACAGTATCTTTGTCTCTATCATACCTATCTCTGTGGTATCTGAGTGCCATGCTTCCAAAACTGCAGAACACCAGGGGCTCCAGGTGCAAATGCTAGTGTGATGTTACCTGCTAATGCTCCGTTGTCTCCTGGTGTGGAAATCAAGGTGCTTTGTGTTGACTGACCAAGCCTTATTTAGATAACTGCTTAAGCCACATGGGGGGTGGAATGGCTGTCTCCCCTTTAACTGCAGCCCTGCCTGGATCAAATTATGAGTTCTGGTCTCCCTCCCCTCCTTCTCTATTTACAAGGAAGCCTCCCTCTCCTGTTCTTCTAAGTACCCTTCACAAACACATGCACATTATGGACCCACACAATTTATCATTGTGCTGTTTCCCCTTTATGTCAGCTAGGCTGCCATTAAGGGACCATAGAACAGAAATAAAGGTCCTGAGAGAAATAGCCCCTCTCTCAGTTCAGGGGGACCATATGCTTTGCGTGGATCTAGGTCCACCCGCTCTGTGTCACTACAAGAGGCCAGGAGGAGGCATCCGGGTGTGTTCTGCAATGGGACATGGAGGAAGGAAGAAGGTGGCATGTGCCCCACGTATTCTGTTCCCCTGCTAATCTCCATAGGAGGAGCCTTTGAAGTAGGATCACAAGTTAGGGTAGCCCTAACTTGTGCTATGGGCCACTCTAGCCCCTGACTGACTCTGAAAAGGAGAGATACAAACTGCCTTCTGCCCTATTACTTTTGTCCACCTCTTCCACCAGGACCAACAACCTTCCTTCCCCAAGATGGGGTTTAGCGCAAGTGATAGGGAGAAAGCTACCTGTTACATTTGGGGTCGTGTGTAACTCACACTCCTTCTGGGTGTGGTGTTGTGTCCCACCTAGTGACACCGAGACAACTTAGAGAGAGAGCAATTAATGAGTCTGCTCTACAGCCTTAGCTAACAGGCATCTGACTTTTAGCTCATGCAGTAGAGGCTCATCCACAAAGGTCCCAGGTTCGATTCCACCTGCTGATGACCAGGGTCTGTTGGTTTTACATTTGCACTGGGAATGAGTCAACAAAATATCTTCATAGGTTTTCTTGAACTTACCCCGCCCTCACTGTGAGTTAATCACAACAATCTATCCTTTTCTATCCAAGTTAGATACAGCAAACTCTAAATGCAAGTCTCCAGCAGTGAACGCAAGCGCATGAGTACACCCACTGCTCCTACTAATGCTAATAGTGAAAAAAGAAGCAAGTTACTACCCCTGCACTCAGCCCCTTGAGCAGTGGCAGACAGGGGCTTTGGGAAGGGAAGAGAAACTGGGAACAGAGAAAACATGTGGCCCTTTTTTGATGGTAATGTATTTATGCGGATCTGTTCTCGTAACTGAAGGAGCTGTGTTTGAAAATGTTACAAGTAAAGCAGAGCTGAACAAGAACCTTGGATTCAGACACACCCAAACTTTAGCAAAGTGTGGGCCGATAATTTTTTTTAGCCTGAGAATGATAAACATCCTGGCGAGGGGTCTAAAGCAGTTAGGCTAAAAGGATTCCCAGGGGGAATAAAATGTGCCTATTTCAGTGATGAGAATGGTGCTGGACCCTGCTACAGCATGGTTGCAGGTTCTGATCCCAGCATGGAAAGGACAAAGAATGATTTGCTCAAAGAACACAAAAATGAATGTGTGTGGCAGTCTATTCTTCAAAAAAGTGAGCTTAAAAGGTAAAAAAAAAAAAAAAGAAGTAAATCCTGAAAGTCACAAGCTTTCTCTTTTCCAGATTAAACTCACTCTCTCTTTCAATGTGTAAAGAAATACACCAAAGCTGTGAGACATTTGTTAAAACACACACAAAGCCCCAGTGAAGTGAGAAATAATTTACAGAGTAATTGCTAAGGAGACTAGAGAGCATGTGTGTAAGCTGCTGCGCTACTGAGACTCATGTAATATGATGTGATAATTACATGGTGGAACCCACCTTTCTTCTTCTGTCAGAAATGTCCATAAAACTGAAGGTCATGACATACAACAGATTCTACAAACAGTCCTGATTAATGGAGTGAAGCTCAAGCAGGTGAGTTCTCTTCAGTTACCTCAGCTCTACCATGAGTAAAAATGGCAATTAGTCTCTGGGGATTTGCAGAAGGAACTGGGCTCAATTACTTTCCAAATGAAAACATATCAAAAACACGGACGCAAACAAACAGAAAAATCTAATGAAGTGAAGGTTTCTAGCAGGCAGGGCATGTATTTGGAACATGCTGTGGTAAGTTCAGATTGTGAGAGATTCTGCAGAGAGAAAAGAGAATTTTCCTGAGAAATTTGTCTGTCGTGTATTGTTTAAGGGAAAGAGCACAGGCTTAATAGGTGAGAGCTGGAGGGCAGAATGATGTTCTACTCTAGCCTGTCATATCTGAGTCCTATCTGATGGTAAAAATGGAGAAACTGTCATTTACTGTATGTGCCTCACAGAGATGCTGACAGGCTCGCTCTGCTCTCCTTTAGATGGATGGAGAAGAGAGTGGGAGAAGTAACATCCTAATATGAAAGTACGTATGAGTCCTGTGAGGGGTCAGGTCACTGGATCTGGCAGTAGGATCTTCAGAACATATGCATATGGTGCCATGCCAGGACTCAGGTGTGAGTGTGCCACCAGTTGTCATTGCCTAGGTACCAGGTGGTTGGCACTATAAAAATACCTGTACAGACAGAATCATCAGACCAAGGACTTGGGGTGGGTAAGGAGACTAAATCTGCTTTTAGCAGTGTGTGGAGTTCATCAGGTAAATTATTTAGCATGTGATTACTATTTAGCTTGGCCTGAGTATAAAAGAAACAAAGATGACACCATTAGGCTTATTGTTGTGAACAAGGCTTAAATTCTCAAGAGTATTTCTTGGAGCGTCCCACTCCTCCTGCCCCCACATGCGATAAAAACTCCAAGGGGTTGAAAATATTTACCGGACTCTGCTCCGAACAGCTTCAGCTGAATTTAAGCCCTGGTTGTGAACTATAAGTACGGTATGAACTGTTTACTTGTTATTAACCTAACTGACCAACAGATGTCACTATTTCCCTCCAAAAATATACAGAATTTGGCCTTTATCTGGCTGAAAAACAAAATAAAAGAATACACCATAATCATGTTTCAGGTCCTATTGCTGTGTAATATGATCACCATTGTAGGGTATTATATTGGTCAGCGAATAGTAGGATTGCATCTCACCTGTACTTCCCACCCATGCTGAAAACAAAAGATTGTTTGATCATTCTGAGGCTGTCCTGTGCTTTCAGCATGGTCTCCAAATTTATCAGTTCTCTTTATCACATAACCACAGCAGCTCTAACTTTTTATTCCTACCTAGGTATCTTTTACTCTTCACTTTTTCTCCAGCTCAGTGGTGCTTTTTGCATGTGCACTTCTCTCTTGTATTTCTCTGGTAGTGTTATAGCGAAATTTGAGGGTAGCGCTAAGAGTAAACCTTTTGAGACAGAGTATTAATGGAAACGCAGCTATATTCCCTTTTCTTCTCTCCTGGACAGTTCAGGTTTTTTGTTTTCTCTTTTTTTGGTGAGATTACTGTGGCCAATAATCTTTCAATAGTTGAAACATTATTTAAGATCCATCAACAGTAGATAGTACTTATGTAAAACACATAGGTCACTTTTTTATTCTTTTTCAAGTACTATAACTGGGAGTCAGGAGACCTATGTTCTATTCCAGGCCCATCCATGGGATGACTGTGTGTGTCCTTGAATATGTCACTCAGGTCAAAATTTTCAAAAGTGGCCTCTGATTTTAGAAACTTCAATGTTGGTTTGCTTGTCTTGAAAACCCTGAGCTTGATTTTCAAAGATGCTAACAACCTTCAGCGCCCATTATCTTCAATGGCCTCCAAAATTGAGACTCTCACCTCCACTTTTAGAAGTCGAAAATTTTGGCCATACCAGCTATATAGAAATGTACTCCTGTGAATATATTTTATTATAGATGGCTATTATACTAATGAGGGTCATAATCAAACAAATATAAAATTGGTAAGAAAATATTACAGTGGTGCATGGCTCAGCTATTATTCTAAAATTAGTGCAGGCACACGCATCTGAGAAACCTTATTGCAAATCTATAGAAGATGATGTGGTTAGATGTTGATAGATGTTTGGCTCTGTGTATGTGTGTTCCCTCTGTGTACTGCCCCAGCCCTGCGCAGACAGCTGGCACAGCAGACCTCAAGCGAACCGCCCAATGACCACAAGATCCGTTAAGGAACGAAGGCACCCAGCCAGGTTTATTGTCAACAAAACACGGTAGTAGTATTCTGCAGGCTCTACCCAACTGCTAATACATGTATGCTTTTTAAAATGGACCAGCTCAGTGAAAGGTGGGACTTTCCGTTCCTCCCTAGGCTAGACAAAGATACTCCCTCTGAGATACATCTTTATACCCCAATACAAGTTAGTACTGACCCCTGACATAGTTAGTTACTGCCCCCTGATGTCACTAGTTATCACCCATCATCTTGCACATGTTAATTCGATCAAACCATCTCTATTACATACTGTCATCCTGACTTTATCTTCTAGGAGGGGTCGGTGTGTTACTATTATCCTTGGGGAATGTTTTTGTATCATCCTTGATATCAAGATGTTCTGGTACCACTTGATATCAGGATGTATTTCTGTGAGTGCTCTGTGAGTAGCACTTTTTAGGAATGTGTATTTCTAAAATATCAGCCCTGTTCTTGCCAAATTCTGTGAGAAGGCCCTACCTCATACCAGGCCTTTGATACAAGGCTTACGTCTCAAGCTCTCTTCCTACTACGGATGACATCTCCAATGACATAAGGCATGACTGCTATCTCTTAATAGTCTAAGAGTAACTCAATGCTGGTCAGTTATGCCTTAAAACTGCCCTAATCTGACTTTGATCTTTATCCTGAATAACCTTTTAAAGTAAACAAAATCCTCCTTCCCAACCATCAGCACAAAAGACAATTATTATTTTATATATTTGGCTCATTTACAGTATCACAAGGCAACTCCATTCAGTGAAAGCCAAAATACAAACCATTCAAATCAAAATAACCAGACAGTGCAGATACACAGACAGAAACTAGGAAAATAGTACAAGACACAGTAGCCTGCAAGCCATAAACCATCAATTAAAGGGTTCTGTTTCCCACTGGTACAAAGGAGAAAGTGAAGGAGGGAGGGGAAAGTAACTCATGTGTGCCCTATCCATCCATCCAAAAAGTAGGGGGGATGGGAGAGGGGAAGAGACGGGGAGGGACTACAAAAAGTTTAGGATAGGCTAACCAGAATAAATAGGACTTGCAGAGATCCCTAAAGACAGCAAGTGAACTTCTCTTCAGGGGTTGTACCGTACGACTGGAGAATTGCTAACATAGTTCCTATTTTTAAGAAAGGGAAAAAGAGTGATCCGAGTAACTATAGGCCTGTTAGTTTGACATCTGTAGTATGTAAGGTCTTGGAAAAAAATTTGAAGGAGAAAGTAGTTAAGGACATTGATGTCAATGGTAATTTGGACAAAATACAACATGGTCTAACACAAGGTAGATCGTGCCAAACCAACCTGATCTCCTTTGAGAAGGTAACAGATTTTTTAGACAGAGGAAACGCAGTGGATCTAATTTACCTCGATTTCAGTAAGGCATTTGATACAGTTCCACATGGGCAATTATTAGTTAAATGGGAAAAGATGGGGATCAATATGAGAATTGAAAGGTGGATAAGGAACTGGTTAAAGGGGAGACTACAACGGGTCGCACTGAAAGGTGAACTGTCAGGCTGGAAGGGGGTTACTAGTGGAGTTCCTCAGGGATCAGTTTTGGGACCAATCTTATTTAATCTTTTTATTACTAACCTTAGCACAAAAAGTAGGAATGTGCTAATAAAGTTTGCAGATGACACAAAGCTGGGAGGTATTGCTAACACAGAGAAGGACCGGGATATCCTACAGGAAGATCTGGATGACCTTGTAAACTGGAGTAATAGTAATAGGATGAAATTTAATAGTGAAAAGTGGGAGGTCATGCATTTAGGGATTAATAACAAGAATTTTAGTTATAAATTGGGGACACATCAGTTGGAAGTAAGAGGAGGAGAAGGACCTCGGAGTATTGGTTGATCACAGGATGACTGTGAGCCGCCAATGTGATATGGCTGTTTAAAAAGCTAATGCAATTTTAGGATGCATCAGGTGAGGTATTTCCAGCAAAGATAAGGAGGTGTTAGTACCATTATACAAGGCACTGGTGAGACCTCATCTGGAATACTGTGTGCAGTTCTGGTCTCCCATGTTTAAGAAGGATGAATTTAAACTGGAACAGGTACAGAGAAGGGCTACTAGGATGATCCTAGGAATGGAAAACCTGTCCTATGAAAGGAGACTCAAAGAGCTTGGCTTGTTTAGCCTAACCAAAAGAAGGTTGAGGGATATGATTGCTCTTTATAAACATATCAGAGGGATAAATATTAGGGAGGGAGAGGAATTAATTAAACTTAGTACCAATGTGGACACAAGAACAAATGGATATAAACTGAACACTAGGAAGTTTAGGCTTGAAATTAGACAAAGGTTTCTAACCATTAGAGGAGTGAAGTTCTGGAACAGCCTTCCAAGGGGAGTAGTGGAGGCAAAAGACCTATCTGGCTTCAAGACTAAGTTTGATAAGTTTATGGAGGGGGTGGTATGATGGGATAGCCTAAATTTGGCAATTAATTTGGCAATTGATCTTTGATTATCAGCAGGTAAGTATGCCCAGTGGTCTGTGATGGGATGTTAGATGGGGTGGGATCTGAGTTACTACAGAGAATTCTTTCCTGGGTGCTGGTTGGTGAGTCTTGCCCACATGCTCAGGGTTTAACTGGTCGCCATATTTGGGGTCGGGAAGGAATTTTCCTCCAGAGCAGATTGGCAGAGGCCATGGAGGTTTCTCGCCTTCCTCTGCAGCGTGGGGCATGGGTCACTTGCTGGCAGATTCTCTGCAGCTTGAGGTCTTCAAACCACAATTTGAGGACTTCAATAACTCAGACATAGGTTAGGCATTTGTTACAGGAGTGAGCGGGGGGGAAAGAGATTCTGTAGCCTGCATTGTGCAGGTCAGACTAGATGATCATAATGGTCCCTTCTGACCTTTAAGTCTATGAGACGTTCCACAGTATCAGACCCTTCATCACAAGATGCTGCACTCAGCCCAGCACTGACTGACTCACGGGGTTGAAGTGGCACTGCCAGATGCTGTAGCTCCTATCAAATACAGAGATAGAACATCTTCTTTGTAAGCAGCTATAACAAACTCCTCTGAGCCAACTGAGGAAAGGGATACATTTCAGAATAAAATAGTGGAAGTAATTTTCTTGGAACCATAGATACTGTACTTCCAAACAGGGCTATGGTAACAGGTGAAAATGCCCCATAATCCTCTTCCTCCGCAGGCCTCATATCAACTATGTTGCCTTTCCTTCTTTTCCCTCACAACTATAATCCTACCAATAAAGGAGAAGCAGGTTCACTACATAGCTGCTTAATGAAGCACATTACCAGGAAAAATGGATGGATTATAAATGGCAGGCCTTTGTTATTCCCTCAGGTGTGCATCTTGTTGTGGAGAGGTGACACTTCCTGAGATCCTGCACAGGAATGCAGGGCTCCTCTGCTGAGTCATCCAAAGCTCAGGTACCAGAGACCTCCCCCATCCCCAAAAAGGCAGAGGAACTACTGCTCACGCATGTATGCATGGGTGCACTTTTGCTGCATAAGAAAGAAAAGCAGAGGCGGAGCCTTACAAGGTGTGTGCACTCCCAGCGCAATGCCCAACTCCATGGGGTCTCTGGGCCATGCACTTCATGTATCTTCTAGTTCCCTTCCCCCTCCCTCACCACTCCACACCCTGTGGAGGAGGCCTGCATTATGGCTGTTGACACTACTCTATCTATTAGGCTGCTGAAGCCACAGCAAAGCAGATCTGTTGTCACTTCTGGAAGAGGAAAGAATTTCCCAGGAATAGATCCTCAGCACCAAGCCAAAACAAGTTATTGACAGAATAGGGAATAAACCATTTAGGCCCTGGTTCCCTGTCCCTGTTTCAATCATTAGGCTGTACTAGAGTGACCAGATAGCAACTGTGAAAAATCGGGATGGGTGTGGGTGGTAATAGGCACCTATATAAGAGAAAGTCCCAAAAAACAGGACTGTCCCTATGAAAACGGGACATCTGGTCACCCTAGACTGTACAGCCTCTCACATTAAACCTAGTTTAGCTACTGCCTCTAATGGCTTGTCTTCACTGCAAAGTTACCTCAATTGTTGCCATTAACTCAATTCCCACCCACAGATGAAAATGTTTGCATGTAGTGGTACTTTTAAGTTGAGTTGGTTAGCTCGTTGGCGGAATGGGCCAGATCTACAAGGAATTTAAGCACTACGAACCACAAAACACCTGCTCCACAACCACCTTGCTTATAAGCATCTACATTTTTGCTGCAAAAGTTCCTTAGCTACCTACATTTCTGCATCTGGGCACATACATAGCTACTGGAGACAGGCAACCAGGTGCCTGTATCATGCCTAAGTCCCCTTCTGATCCTGAAGCCGAGTGAAGATAGGCATAGCCCCAGCTAGGTTGTTTCCAGGGCCCAATCCAGGAGGATGCTCAGAGCAAGCCCCCCACTCCACACAAAACAGCTAAGGCAGAAGGCCACTTTTAGCCCAGTGGTTACAAAACTCACAGGTTGTGGAAGACTCCTGTTTAATTCCTCCCTTTGCATAAAGAAAAGGGATTGGAACAGGAGTTTCCCACCTCTCCAGTGAGTACACTAACCTCTGAGCTATGGGATATTCTGATGTGGCTTTCACAATCTCTCTTACTGAAACTGTTCCACTTTGTATAATTAAAGATGCACTGGGCCAGAGAAAAAAGGGGAAAGCGCCACTTCTCTTTGGCTGCTGGCTGTGTGGCTGCCCCTGCTCTTCTTGAGTCCTCCCCCCGTGCTCATAGGGCCACATTCCGAAAGGGGCTTTAGAGCTGCAGGCCAGGGCCCCGGGGCCCCTTTACCTGCAGCCCCTAAAGCCCCTGCATTCCGGTGGCCCTGCCTGGCGGGGAGGAGCTTCCCCACTCACTCCCTCCCTGCCTCCCAGAAAGTCCTAAGCACTGCCAAACAGCTGTTTGGCAGCAGGGGAAGCGCTGGGAGGGAGCGGGAGGAGACGGAGAAGAGGAACTTGTGCAATGCTCTCCTGTAAAGTCAGCCAAACAATGTTATAAGGGAGCATTGCACAACTTTAAAATGAGTAGTGTGTTCTCTAATGGAGCAGCGACGTAACTTCGAAACAACATTAAGCAGGAGGACGTTAAGTGAGGAGTTACTGTATAGGAAGCTTAAGTGCCTAACATAGGGTTTATGAATGCCACTGGGTTGCCAGGCACCTAAAACTTAGGCATTACAATGCCTAAGTCCCTTTGTGGATCTGGACCTACATAGGCACTGATTTCCTCTTGACCCTCCCTAAACTCCCACCCTCACTCCACTCCTTCCTCTAAGCCCCCACCTCCACCCCGCTTCTTCCTGCCCTTGCTCTGTCCCCAGCACTGCCCCCACTCCACCCCTTCCCCCGCCCTGCCTCTTTCCACCCCCTCCCCTGAGTGCTCTCTATCCCAGTTCCTCCGTCTCCCTCCCAGCGCCCCCTGCATGCCACGTGCAGGAGGCACTGAGAGGGAGGGGGAGGAGTTGATCAGTGGGACTGCTGACGGGGGGAGGTGCTGGTCGGGGCGGGGGAGGGAGGGGAGCTTGGCTGCCAGTGGGTGCTAAGCACTCGCTAATTTTTTTCCATGGGTGCTCTAGCCCTGGAACACCCATGGAGTCAGCGCCTATGTGCAGGGCCGCCCGGGGAGCGGGGCGGGGGGAAGTGGGGCAATTTGCCCTGGGCCCCGCAGGGGCTCTGCGAGCCCTGGCCGAGAATCCCTTCCCTGGCTACTCAACCGGTGGCTGTCCAGGTCTTTGGCGGGCCCTTTACTTGCCCTGGGTCTTCGGTGGCACTTCAGTGGTGGGTCCTTCAGTGCTGCCGAAGACGCGGGGCAAGTGAAGGACCTGCCGCCGCCGCAAACTCAGAGCGCCGCCCAGTGAGTACAAGCGCTGCAGCAGGTGGTGCCTTTTTTATGTCCCCTCCTCCGCTTTGCCCCAGGCCCCCTGAATCCTCTGGGCAGCCCTGCCTATGTGAACCTATAGGCTATACCTCCAGTGATCACAACTCATCAGCTATTAACATGGCACTAGTCCATTCTACAATTTCCTTCATCTGACCAAAAACAGCTGGCAAGTTCTCCGACCATGCACTGCAAAATATTTAATAGAGCAGCTCAGTTTACTGTAGTGCTAAGAACCCTGGGATAAAAACCTGCTGCTGGCCCAGATCAGCTGACTCGGGTTCACAAGGCTTGGACTCCTGGGCTGAAAAATTGCTGTGTCGACATTAGGGCTTGGGCTTGAGCCTGAGCATCTACACAGCAATTTTTAGTTTCCAACCCTACAAGCCTGAGTCTGCCGCCATGGATCTTTTATCTCTGTGTAGACACACCCTCACTGCTACACAAGTGAGCTCAGCACACACACAGACGTAGGAGCTCAAGAGGTATTTTGCAGTGTGGCACCCTCACTCAAGCTAGGCTAACATGAGAGGAGTACTTCCAGTGCAGATGACTCAAATTAACAATATAGTGAAGATCCTGCAAATGTGACTGCAAAGAGTGGGATCCATCTGGAGGTATCTTCATGATCTTCTGAAAGCAATACATTACATAAGAGACTTGAGCAAGGAAAAACAGCTAGAGAGGGCCCCTTGAAACCATAACTGTGTAATGCATTTTATTTATTAATCTGAGCAGTAAATAGTATAATATAAAATATACTAAATAATAAAAAATCAGGAGCTTTGGGTCAGGAGTTTTAAGTCTGTCTTGTGTGCTTTCCTCCCTACTGAGCACTTGGATGAAGTCCCAGAATAACATATCTAGAAAAAAGGAACAGTGTTTTGTAAGGGGGAGGAGGGGAAAACCAACAGCAATTCATCTGCTGGAAGCAATCCTCTTCATTACAATGAATAAGTGTTTACCATTCCTGAATTAGCTGAAGGTGATGTGTGCTTCAAACTACAGTGTAAGATGATGAATTATCTGGAATCAACACCAGACATCCTTGCTTATAAAGAGGTGTGGGTTATATTACTCTTACCTAAAAGTGATTCTCAGCTGGACCCTGAATAAACTTATTATAAACAATTCAATGCCATACTAACTAGCCTAAAGACAGATTAACTACATTTTTTCCATTGCTAAATCACTAGTGCATAACATTTGATTCAAGTGTTCTCAAGAGGACAAAAGTATGACTCAAGTTTTTCTCCCTCCCCTGTTTTTTTGGGGGGGTTGGTTGGTGCAGGAAGTGGCTATGTTCCAATTTATTTGTAATGAGCAAGTTGACAACATTATAAAAATAAATTTGAAAGAGTATTTTATGCAAGGTGGTATAACCATGCCCCATAAACGTCTTACAAAATGCTTGTTGCTTTACTGTCCAGGAATGGACAGACAGCAACAAAAGAACTGAAAGCAATGCATGTATTTTCATCAGCTCTGTTTGTTTGTAAGCTATAGGATCTGTTGATGCTATCTTTCTGATTTTGATCCGAAAGTTAATATCCCGTTTTTTTCTTTTCCATTTTAACAGCCAGCAAATATAATCTGACATTAATACATTCCAATACTGGCCTACTTTAGGCCTTTCATTTCAAATGCCCACACTTGTGATTAATGGAGTGATCTGACTTGAGAAGTAAATCTCCCATCAAAAATAAATGGAAATCATCTTGCTTTTTTCCTCTTTTAAAATTGTAAGTCCTTTGAAATGCAACAGCCCCTGTGCAAGATTTTCAAAAGCATTCAAGTGATTTAGTAACCAAAGACTCAGAAAAATCAGTAAGACTAACTGACTTAAGAGCCAAAGTGCCACTGAATTTCCATGAGACTTCAGCTCCTAAGTCACTTAGTTGCTTTTGAAAATGTTACCTAAGTAATGGTAACACTAAAAGTGAAATTCACTCCTCTGCAGAGGGTCTGTATACCATAACTCTATACCTTTTAAGCCCTGGTGGGTCTACAGCCTTAGGCCCCAGACTGTGGGGGGTGCCCCCCTAAAGGGGCATGGAGAAACATTCGGGGTGGGGGGGCATATGCAGGGCCGGCTCCAGGTTTTCTGCCACTCCAAGCGGTGGGAAAAAAAATTGCGCCGCTCCATTCTTCAGCGGCAGTTTGGCAGCGGGTCGTTCACTCCCTCTCTTTCTCTTCAGTGGCACTTTGGCAGCAGCTTAAAGAGGAAGAGAGGGACTGAGGGACCCGCTGCCGAACTCCCGCTGAAGACCCGGACTAGCCCCACTAGCAGACGGAGTGCCGCCCCTTTGTATTAGCCACCCCAAGCACCTGCTTCCTTCGCTGCTGCCTGGAGCCGGCCCTGGGAACATGGTGGATCCTAGGCCAGCTCCTTCAAGGGGCAGGGATGGAGCACCACTGCCCCCAGCCCAGCTCTGGCCTTAGCTGTACATCTGCTGCATCCCCAGCTGCAGCTCTGTTCTGCCCCCTGCTCTGCTCCCAGCCCAGCTCTGGCCCCAGCTGCAGCTTCACTCTGCCCCCAGTCCAGCTACAGCCCCTGCCCCAGCTCTACTCCACCCCTTATTCTGCCCCCAGCCCTCATTCCCTCTCCTCCCCAGTCCAGCCCCAGCTCCCCCTTCAGCCCAAGCTCCTCTGCTGAGCAAACTGGGCAGTAATGGGGGGACAGACATGGACAGATTTCATTACTGATAAGGAGGGGGCATGACAGGAAAGTTTGGGCAGCAGTGGTCTACAGGATCTGGGAGAGGGAAAGAAGTGGCTGTACAGTGAAGTCTTCATATCACCTTACACACCATGGTGCAGGTACTCCATGTCAGCTCGAAATAGGCTGCCTAAGAGTAGTGTTTGGAAGAGGTAATTGGATTCATGTCTTGAGCTGTACTGCAGCCCCAGGGCCTGCCACCACGTAGGAAGTCACTGATTATCATTATTACTACAGCAGCAGCACCTAAGGACCAACCACAAATGGGGCCCCATTGTGCTAAGCACTGTACACGCATAGTCCCTGCCCCCAAAGAGCTTACAGACAAGACACCGAAAAGGCAGAATACACAGAGTGATCAATGAAGGTAGAAAACATCATGATAGTTCCATTATTATTATTGGGGGAGGGGGGGGAAATAGTTAAGTGGGGATCAGCTAAAAGGAAAGTAGAGGGCAAGAAGGGTGGGTATGGAGTGAACCTAAAGGGAAGAAACTGTAAGGGAGGGAAGAGCTGGAGCAAACACCCAATCAGCACAGGGCATAGAATGTCTAGACAACACTGTAGTAGGTTATCTGAATGACTAGAGGTCCCTGCTTTGGCCTTTTCTGCCCCTACCAGCTGGCACACTCTTTTAGCTCAGTGGATACAGAACTCACCCAGGGCTGGGAGACCCCAGTTTAATCCCCAGTCTGCATGAGGAGGAAAAGGTACTGGAATAGGAGTTTCCTACATCTCTGGTGAATACACTAATGACTGAGTGTAGATGTGCAGACTCACCCCTGCGGCAGTCTCCTGGTGGTGACTCCTGGGAATTAGCTCTTTTTCCAGCCAGTAGCGCCCTCTGCAGGCCAGTGATCTGCCTGTCCTCTGGCCCTGTGTCCTTCCCTGAACCCCAGTACACTTTTAACTGGGGTGCTAACCCCTGGCAGTCCCCCACCAATCTGGGTCTCCTCTTCCTGGGGAACCCCCAACCCACTATCCCCACTTTGCCTAAGTTTTGGCTAAGCCCAGTCTCCATCTGGGTCTCATGCCCTGGGGCAGACTGCAGTATCAGCCACTCATCATAGGTAAAGGGGTTTGGACCTGCTGCCTTTGCCTACCCCTTGGGCTGCCCCCTGCAACTCCCAGTACTGCTTGGCCTTATGCTAGGCCACAGCATGGGGCTTTCCAGGCAGGATCTCCCCAACTCCTCTGCCTTTCCCCAGCCCTGCTCCACTCTGGTACTCTGTGTCTATAAGCAAAGGAAGACTGTTCACGCCACAGCTGGCCTGTATAAAAAGGCCAGGGAAGCCAGGAGCAATTAGGGTGTGGCCCCACTGTAGCCACTTCCCCAATCAGCCGAGCCTTTAGAGTTGCAGCTTTCATGCCCTCCCAGGCTGCTTTTTAAACCCCTCAGGGCAGGAGCAGGTACCCAACAGGTACACTGAGCTGTGGCATAGTCTGAGGTGGGAATCTCTCTTATTGAAAGTGTTCCACTTTGTATAGTTAAATATGCATTGGGCCAGAGACAAAGAGAGAGAATGACTCTGTAGTCCAGTGATTAAGGCACAATACCATCTCTGCATCACCCTACATGCAGGGATTTCATATAAGCTCCAGACAAGCTAGTCAAGAGTGGTGTTTGGAAGAGGTCAATTTTCCCCCCAAAGCCACATGTGGGGAAGATGAGGCATCACCTGGGTCCCAATGCCCCCACAGTAAGCAGAAGGCTATGAACCCTGTGAATTTCCCTTACTTGGTTTTAATCAGGTTTCTTTTTAGAGGTCTTAGTTTTGGTTTTCACCCTGCCGTGATACTTCTGTGGTTTTTTTGTTTTGTTTTTTTATACACCAGCACCATCCGAGAACTTCCACTTATTTCCATTAGTCACAGCAGCAGCAAGAGGCTGAAAGTTGTTTGCTGGAAGCAGTCTTTCATTACTAGAATTGGATGTCTTCCTCTGAGACCTTTAGAAAGAGTTCCATTTTACACAACTGCAGCTTTTCAAATGAGGTCTGATTGCTGAAAGATCCCATTTTACTGAGTAACCTAATATCATTTACATCTTTCCACAACTATAAAGGGCTTGATTTTTAATTCATGTAATGTTCCCACTGAGAACAGTGCCTCTGCTAAAAGCCTCTAGTATATTAATTTGGTGGAAAAGAATTCAGAAAGAATCTTTATTAAGTGAGAGCTAAATTGCTCAGGGGACTGATAGCAAGATACCCAGTCTCACTTGTAGGCCACTCATTCAAATCCAGCTGCGGTCAGTACTAACAGTTGTATGATTGCTATTTAATGGTATTACTTCTGTTCTGATGGACAGTAACACCATCACAATTGTCAGCTTTACTGACAGTCTCAGTGAAAAGGCCATGGTCTAAATGAACCATGGAAGCAAGCTCATTTCTCATCCCAGCAGTGGCCCTTCCAGGTCGTGATTAAAACAAGTTGGCAGGCCAGTATGAGGGAGGCTTGCATTGCTGTACATGCACTCAAGCCAGTAACAGAAACTGATGTCCATCTATGAAACCTGCACTAAATTCACTTAAAAACTACTGTGGGGGTGTTTTATTTATAGTTAAACACATAAAACTGAGTTTTTATGGGTGTCATAATTAAATACCAGGAGATGGCACACTTTGTGGCTTGTGTAGGTTGAGCTCATTGCACAAATCAGGGACTCCTTACACTCCTCCATTTCCCACCCCCAAAGCTCCCTTCATGTCACCATTCCATCTCCCTCTATTTCAGGGACTCCCTGCAATTCCCCCAACCCCCTTCCTCATGCCTCAGGCTCTGTATGTCCTCCACTCTCTCCCCCTCAATGGTAGAGGCTCTCTGTGCCCCTCACAGTAGGATACCCCATTCTCCCCTGCACAGCAGGGATTCTGTGCGAACCCCATTCTCCCCCATAGCATAGTTTACCATTCTCACCCCCGTGCCAGAAGCTCTGAGTGCACCTCCACTACACCCTTCCTCGCATGCCAGAAGCTCTGTCTGCCTCCCTTTCCTCCCTCCAGCCTTACCTGCTGGGTAAAGGCCACTCTACTCCACAGAATCGCCCTCTTAAAAGGGCAACAACCAGTAGGGGAAATCATAGCAGCAAAGTGCCATTGGAGGCCTGGGCTGTAACTCTGCTTGTTCTGTAGAGGAGGGGAGAATGGGTTCAAAATTCCCTGATAGAAAAACTGTAACAATTCCCCCAAAATATTCTGATGTCCTCTTCCAGGTTTTTCACACAAGAGCAGGTGCTCTGGCCAACAAGCATTTGGTATGTCAACACCACAATTAAACAACTACAGATCTAGCCTGTATTAGTTGACTCAGGCTCACAGCTCAGGCTAGGGGGCTGTTCAACTGCACTGTAGACATTTGGGATCGAGCCCTGAGACCCCACAAGGGGGAGGGTTTCAGAGCCCAGGCTCCAGCCCGAGTGTGAACTTTTATACCACAGTTAAACAGCCCAGGCCAGTTGACAAGGGCCATCTGTGGGGTTGTGACAGACCCAGGCCAGTGGGGTACAGGGGTCTGGTCCTATTGGTATCCAGGAGGTGGGCGGGCGAAGGCCACCCACTTCTAAAGGACCTCCCCCCAGCCTAAGGGGAGGATCCACAGGTCCATGACACCAAATAAGTACAGGGGACAACTAATGAAAAAACAGGATTGAGACTGAGGTCATAGGGCTAAACGAAGGGAACCTGATGGGGACACCGAGCAGAGAACCCCAGACAACGACCACTGCTCCTCGAAGGCGTCAAGGAAGCCAGTGGACGCCGCCCAGAGGAACTCTGCCTGGATGCGTGAACGGATGGAGGAACAGAAATAGGCCCCACAGTCGCAGGAAATCCCGTCGGCCAACCTCCTCTCCCTCGTTTTGAAGATGGCTAGTTTGGCCAGGGCCAAGAGGAGGTTGACAAGGAGATCCCGCTTCTTTGTGGGGCCACGGATGGGGAGTGTGTAGATAAACAGGTGAGGGGAAAAGTGCAACCAAAAATGCAATAAAAGGTTCAAGAGGAGCTGGAACAGGGGCTGCAATGTGGCGCACTCTAAATAAATGTGCGACAGGGTCTCTTTCATGCCACAAAATGGGCAGGTATTGGGGACAGGGGTAAACTGCGCCAAGTACAAGCCCGTGCTCACCGCCCCGCGAAGGAGCCGCCAACTGACATCCCTGGCGGGCCTCGGGCAGAGTATAAGCTGGCTCACCGGGGCCTCTCACCCTCGAGAGGTGGCAGGAGATCCTGCCCTTTGGTATCAGGGCGGGATGCGAGGGTGAGGTAGTGGAGCGTGTGGAGCATGAGTGTGTACAGGTGTTTCCGTGGAGCGGCCTGGAACAGAACCGGCTGCAGATCGTGCAGCCAGCTCACAGTGAAAGGGTGAGGGGGCCGAATGGGTCCACGGGGCAGGGGCCCGATAAAAATGTCCACGGGGCCTGGGGTGGAGGATGGGCAGGGCACGCCTTCTAGCAGGACCTGGTCGAGGTAAGCCTGAGCAGCAGGCAGTAAAGCGGTCTTCACCTCCTGAAGTACGCGCCGGGGAGCACGAGGTCTGGAGAGCCCCATGCACTGAGCGAGCGTCAGGGGATCCAGCCAGTCTCCCCGGTTGTAGTCCAGGAGGTCTATGACCCTGGTGACTCCCGCCAAGACCAGCCTCTGGCGCACCGCGGGGGACTCCGCCACCTGTACATGAAGCTGGGGATTGTGTAGCAGGGGCTCTGCGAGGAGATCGGCCCCCACGGCGGCCACCACAGACCTGGTTGTTGAAAAGAGCTTCCAGGTCTGGAGGAGGTCTTGGTAGAAGACCGGCATCCAGGAGAGGTCTCGTGGAAGACCTCTCGGATGGAGGTAAAAGAGCGGCCGGTCGTATCGGAGCCCTCGGAAGCAGCGGAGGAAGGCGTGTGCCAATACGCTCCACACTGGACTACCTGCACCATACAGGAGCCTCTGCAGGGCCTGGAGGTGGAAGACATGGACCTGAGTGCGTAGGCACTTCAGGCCCTGTCCCCCCTCCTCCAGGGGCAGGTGGAGGACCCCTGCAGAGACCCAGTGCATCCCTGGCCAAAAGAACTCCAGAATCGCCGTCTGCAGGTTGGCCAGGAAATCCGGGGCCAGGACCAGGATGTTGAGCCGGTACCAGAGCATAGACAGGACCAGTTGATTAAGCACCAGTGCCCTCCCCCGAAGGGAGAGGCACCAGAGTAGTCCTGTCCATTTCCGGAGCCGCTCCGTCACCCTGCCCTCCAAACCGTGCCAGTTCTCCAGCGGACACGGATGCGTGGCAGAAAGGTAAACGCCGAGATATAGCAGTGGACTCACGCTCCACCAGATGGCCTGAAGCATGGGTGGGAGGGAGCTCGCCTGCCACCCGTCCCCGAACACCAGGCCAGAGCTCTTGACTCAGTTGACCAGGGCGGAGGAGGCCGCCGAGTACACAGCCTGGCAAGCCTCCACCCGTGCCAAGTCGCCCGGGTCCTGGAGCACGAGGAGCACATCGTCAGCATACGCCGACAGGACCAGCCGCAGCTCCAGCTCCCGAAGCACCAACCCCGTCAACTTCTTGCGGAGGAGACAGAGGAAGGGCTCGATCGCCAGAGCGTATAGCTGGCCCGAGAGGGGGCACCCCTGCCGCACTCCCTGCCCGAAGCTGACCGGCTTGGTCAGGGTCCAGTTGAGCCTGACCAGACACTCCGCAGAAGCGTACAGCACCTGGAGAAAACCCACAAACTGGGGTCCGAAGCCAAATGCTCGCAGACTGCTCAGGAGATACCCGTGATCCACCCTGTCTAACGCCTTCTCCTGATCCAGGGACAAGGCGGCGAATGACAGACTATCCCTATACCCTAATTCCAGAAGGTCCCAGACCAGATACAAGTTATCAAAGATCGTGTGGCCTGGGACGGTGTAGGTCTGGTCTGGATGGACCACGTCCGCCAGCATAGACCATAGCCATGTCGAGATGGCCTTCGCAACGATTTTGTAGTCCGCGCTGAGGAGCGAGATGGGACACCAATTCCGTAAGTCTCGGAGGTCCCCCCTCTTCGGCAATAAGGCGAGCACGGCTCGCCTGCACGAGAGAGGGAGGACCCTGCTCTGCAAAGACTCAGCCCAGATGGTGACCAGGTCTGGGCCAAGGACATCCCAGAACACGCGGTAGAACTCCACGGTCAGCCCGTCCATGCCCGGAGATTTATTGGTGGGCATGCGACAGAGGGCTTCTGAGAACTTGGCCAGAGTGAGAGGCAGCTCTAGCCGGTCCCGGTCACCCGTGCTGACCGTCGGGAGTCCGTCCCAGAGCACTCTGCAAGTGTTAGGATCGGTCGGGATCTGGGGAGAAAAGAGTCACGTAGAAGGCCCTGGCCCTCTCGCACATCTCCGCCAGATCCGTGAGGGGGGTGTTGTCCTCCGCCAAGAGGCAGGTGATGTGCTTCTTGGTCCCCCTCCTTTTCTCCAGGGCATAGAAGCGGGAGCCGCGATCCATCTCTCGAAGGAGGTGGATGCGGGATTGAACAAAGACACCCCGGGCCCAATGGTCTTCGAGGGCCTGGAGCTCCTCCTGCTTCTCCCAGCACGCTCTGCAGAGGGGTGGATCCTCGGGGCTGGCAGCCAGCATGGACAGGGCACGGACGGGCTGACCGTGGAGTTCTACTGCATGTTCTGGGACATCCTCGGCCCAGACCTGGTCACCGTCTGGGCCAAGTCTTCGCAGGGTGGGGTCCTCCCTCTCTCGTGCAGGCAAGCTGTGCTCGTCTTATTGCCGAAAAGGGGGGACCTCCGCGACTTACGGTCTCCAGCTCCAAGACCTCCCATTCCAACTGCCCTATTGCCGCATCCCTCCGTCGGCTGTGCCCCGGGTATAGTCATGGCAGAAGAGCCGGGCGCGCACCTTCCCCTGATCCCACTACCGCCGCGCCGAGGGAAAGGCGTGCCTCTGCCCTTGCCAGGCCAGCCAGAACTCCCAGAAGGACGCCACGAAGCCTGCATCCTCCAGCAAACTATTATTAAAGTGCCAATAGGCCGGCCCCGGCCTCTCCACGCAGAGAGAGGCCGTCACGGTGGCAAGGTGGTGATCTGAAAAAGGGGGCCGGCCGAACGCTGGAGGAGTGGGCCTGTGAAAGGTGGAAACGTGACAGGTAAATGTGGTCCAGCCGGGAGCAGCGCGACCAATGGGCCTCTACCCGGACGAAGGTGAATGTTGAGACGTTGTCCGGGTGGTGGTCGCGCCAGACATCCACTAGAGAGTGGCGATTGACGATCTCCCGGAGGACGTCTGCGGCAGCTGGGCACTGCTCAGTCCCCGAGTGGTCTCGTTCCTCGAGGATGGTGTTAAAGTCCTCGCTCAGGACCAGGCACTCACGAGGATCCAGGGAGCTGAGGAAGGTGGACGCCTGCTGATAAAAACGCAACCTCTCCGGGCCCGATGTCGGGGCGTAATCTTTGCAAGATTAACCACAAGCCCCTCCATATGGACCCAGAGGTGCAGCAGGTGGCCCGGCACAGCCTCGGCGACCCCAGCACCTCGGGCCGTAGGTCGGGAAGAACAGGGTCGCCACTCCAGCCGTGCGGACCGAGAGGTGGCTAAAGTAGACCCCGTCCCCCCACTCCAGCCGCCAGCTAGCTTCAGCGGCCGGATCCATATGGGTCTCCTGCAGGAAAGCCACAGAGTACCCCACCTCCTGAAGGAAGGAGAGCACCTAGCTCCTGCGGAGACCCATCCTACAGCCCCGGGTGTTTAATGTGGCAAAGATGATTGGTGCCATGAGGAGGGCTGGGGGAGATCCTCACCGGCAGACACGCGCACGGCCTCCGTCGGGCCGCGCAGCAATCCGTGACCTACCCCGTAGGTGAGTAAAGAGTCGCGGAAGAGGCGGACCCACTGGTAGGCCGCGGCGGCCTGCTTCCCGGTCCTCTTACCCTCCCCCATGAGGGCCCTTGTGGCCCGGAGGACCTGATGGAAATCCCCCCACCGCTGGAGCGCAAGCTGGACTTTGTTACGGGAGCCGTGGACGTCCTCAAGGAACTCCCGCAGCTCCTCCTTCAGCACATGGGGGGGCAGGGTCACTGATCTACAACTGTCCCCCAGTGGGGCCCTGTCACAGCCCCGTGGCCCACCAAGGCGGGCAGGCAGGGGACAAACCCCCGACATGGCGTCCGATGCGCTGACGCCATAAGACCTGCCCCACTCCCCGGTTCAACAGGGGGCAGTGTAAGGAAAACAGCAGCCTCCAATGGGTTGGGATGGGGAAAAACAACTAAAACAGCTCCCTGGGGAGTATCCCCAGAGGCGGCACTGGTAGCACAGGAGGTGGAGAGGATAAGGACAGGGCTGGCATCAGGAGTAGGAGTAGGGCGGGGATCAGGAAGGGAACCGGGGAGGGGGGCAGAAGTAGGATCTTGAGCCTCAATAGTCAGGCCGCTGGAAGGTGGCCCTTCCTGGTTAGGCTCAGAGATCTAGGGAGTGGGAAGGAGACCCCCAACGATGCCGGGCTCAGCCACTATGGTTTGGGCGGTAACCCCGGCATCAGGAGATGGATGGTCGTCAACGGGGTCCCTGCCCGGGAAGGAGGTTGGGTGCTCCACACCCAAGAGAGACACCCCTTGGGAACCGCGTCCTGGCAGTGGGGCACCGGTCGTCGCCTTAATGGGCCCGGTGGCCGTCAGCAGGGTGCCACCTGCAGCCGGGCTGATGGAAGATTCCAGAGGACCCTCAGAGGCGGGAGCAGAAGCAGCGGTTAGGTGAAGGGAACACGGGGACAAGGGGACCGGGATGAGGTCACCCAGATCGAGGCCCGCCGGCAGAGGGTCGTCCTCCCCCTGCGTGACCGGGGTCAGACCCAGGGCCTCGATCTCCTCATAGATGGAAGAGAGATCACCATCCACCACCCCAGGGCCCTCCCCGCCAGCACCCGAGGCGACGCCCACCTCGGTGCTCGCTGGAGCTTCGGATGGGAAGGGGGCGAGAGAGGCTCCCTCGGGGGCTTCCACGGGAAGGGACCCTGGAGGAGGGGCGGTGCCACCTTCCAGTGCTGCCACAATGTCCCCAGCCGGCACCACAGAACGGGAGTCATCAGGGGGCAAGGCAGAAAGCTTGTCATCAGTGCCCCGCTTCCTGCTCTTCCGGGGGGAATCTAAAGGATGTAACGGGGCCCGAGCCTTCCCCTTGCCCCGCTTCCCCTGCACTAAGGACCAGCCCTCCATGGCATCATCCGGGGGCAGGCTAACAGTGGTCGGGTCAGGGGGCAAGGGCAATGGCTCAGCGACTCAAGGAAGCAATGGTGGTGTAGCAGGAATGAGGGAGGATTCCCTCTGGGGCGAGCCCTCTCTCACACCTGGTGATATCTCCGCCACACCCTCCTCCACAGTGGTGGACCGAGAAGGAGGAGGGGCAGCTTCGGGTGCCGGGCAGCCAGGGGTATCGGCGGTGACAGGGCCGGTGCGTTGCTGGGGCTCGGGGGTCCCGGACGCTCCTCCGTGCTAGGCCAAGGGGCAGTCCCTCCGGACGTGCCCCATCGCCCGGCAGAGGTAGCACTGGGCCTCTCCCATCAAATAATGCACCCGGTAGTGGGTTCCCTGGTAGGGGACCAGAAAGGACCCCTCGAGCGCCTCTCCACCATGCGCCGCCGGCGGCAGTTGAAGCTGCACTTGCCGGCAGAACAAGAGGACGTGACGGAGGGCGGGGTCCCTGCAGCCCAACAGGAGAGGGCTGATGACGGAGATGGGGTGCCCCAGGGCAGAAAGGGCGGGCAGGAAGGGAGGGACGGAGGTCAGGATCAAGCGGACCCCCAGGTCTTCCAATGGCTCCAGGGGGACGAACACGCTCCCATCTCTACCGCCTCCTGGGCGGCGGCCTCCAATGCCAGGAAGACCACCATCCTGTACATTTTGGAGGCCACCATGATGGCCATGGGCCCCACCACCCTCACCAATGCCCGCATGTAGGTCTCCACGTGGGGCGAGGCGGGCACCAGGAGGCAACAGACACCGTGCTTCCTGGTCAAGGTGGGGAAGGGGCCCCGGCCGGTATAGTTGGTAGTGGAAGCAGTGGTCGGAGGAGCAGCAGCAGACGGGGGGGGGGGCGCCGCCACCTGGCCGTATGCCTTGGGGGCCGGGGAAGGGACAGCCGCAGAGCTGGTGGAGGGAGCAGCAGGGAGGGATGCTGCGGCCGGTAGCGGGGCTGCGGCAGCGGGCGCAGTCTCTCCCGTGGAGGGCCTGGCCTTTTTAGCGGGGCCCTTACCCTTCTTCCCACCCCGACCTTTCCCACTGGCTGGGGGGGCTCCCCCCGAATCAAAAGGAGCGAGGGACACGGCAGCAGCGGAGGTCTCCCCGGTACTCGCCGCCGCCGGTGACCCAGCAGGGCCAGTGGTCAGTGGATCGGCAGTGGCGGTCAAGGTAGAGGCCTGGGAAATGGACACGGGGGCAGGTGGAGGCGGGGCGGTGGGAGCATAGTGAGGGGTCTCCCCCGCCATAACGAGAGCGGGGAGGGGGACAAACAGCGAGGGGAGGGGAAGGAGAGGAGGCGACCATCCCTCCCCGCTAGGCTGCAGGCAGGGGAGGAGGGTGCCAGAAAGGGAAGGCTAAAGGGGCGTGGGGAGCAACTAAGGACTTAGGGGCGGGAGGGTGTCAGGTCACCAACTCGGAGGGGAATTCTGGCTCCTCTAGCTGCACTAGGGGATCAGGAGGGATAATGGCATAAGGGGCTGCAGTGAACAAGGGCAAACTCAAACAGGGGAAGGGCACAAGCGCATGGGAGGGAGTGTAGGCGCACAAGGGGAGGGACCAATCAGGGCTGGGGGATCAAAGGGTGGTGGGGAGGAAAAGGGCGAGCTAGGAATGGGGCGGAGGGACCACGGGGCTAGCTGCAGGGCTGGGGCAGGACAAGCAGGGCCGCAGAAGGAAACAGGTGGGGCAGACAAATATGGCATAGGAAAGGGGGTCAGCCCAGGGGGTGAAGGGGGGTGCGCCCACGGGCACTTATGAAAAAAGTCAATGCTTGGCTGCTGTTGCTGCAGGCTCAAATGGTGGAAGTGGGCGTGGTGAGCCAGGCGAGCCGCTCAGTCCCAAAGGCAGGAGGTCAAAGTAGAAGGAAAGCGGCCAGCAGGAGTGGTGGAGGGGGCAACAATGGTGGTGGGGGCGAAGGGGGACACGGATGGATCGGGGGCAGGCTCCACGCCACACCCCCGGTGTCCCAACAGACACAGTCCAAACAGCACAGTTCGAAAAAGACTCAGTCCAGTAAAGCCCCCTTCACAACGGTCCTCACGCAGTCTTCCAGCAGCGAGTGGTCCTCTTCTCCTCCTCCTCCTTCTCCTCAGGGCTCCAACAGCTCCCCAGCAACAGCCACAGTAGCCCCAGCAGCTCCAGGTGGTGGTGGTCTGGTGTCCAGGCAGGAGGGACCCCGCTCAGATGGTGGTGTCCTCAGCAACAAGAGCTGGAGTCCCTCACTCCCCTCCTTCTCTGGAAAGCAGTCCTTCAGTAGCCTTCTCCTCCCCCCCAGGGCTGTAGGTGGAGTAACAGCAGCAATGGGGGGGGGGTGAGGGGATCAGCAGCCAGCCAACTAGAGGGTAGCAGAGAAGGGGGGAGGCGGGGATGGAAGTGGTGGTGTCTGGCCCAGCCAAGGGAGCGGCAGGAAGAGCAGCAGCAGGGAGGGCCCAGTGCTCAGCAGGAACAGCAGCAGCAGTCCTCTCCCTCCTTCCTCTACAGCAAAGGAATAGAAAGGAGATCTACTAGCCACAGGAGAAGCAGGTTTCTGTCCCCTGAGTGACCAGAGCAGGGGCTGCACTAGAGTAATCAGGAACCTGCTAGAACCAATAAAGGCAGACAGGCTGATTAGAACACCTGCAGCCAATCAAGGCAGGCTAATCAGGGCACCTGGGTTTAAAAAGGCGCTCACTCCAGTCAGGGAGGGGGGATCCGGGTCTGGGGGTGAGGATAAAGAAGGTGTTTGAAGGAGGCCAGGGGGAAATAGCTCAGGGAGTTGTAGCTGTCATGCAGCTGTTACAGGAGGCACTATAGACAGCTGCAAATCCACAGGGCCCTGGGCTGGAACCCAGAGTAGAGGGTGGGCCTGGGTTCCCCCCAAACCTCCCAACTCCTGATCAGACACAGGAAAAGTTGACCCAGACTGTGGGGAAGATCACTGAGGTGAGCAAATCTGCCAATAACTGCAGGACCCACCAAGGTAGAGGACGAACTTTGTGTAAGCGGGGGAATGGTCCCGCTATTGTGGGGAACTTTCCTGGCTTCTGCACTACCCTGGTGAAGTGGGCTGGTGAAAGGATCTGAGTACTCACTCCCACTTCCTTTACCCAGAGGCCTCCCTGCCCTTGAGGACTCCCCTTCCACTCTCCTGTCTGGCAGAATCCTCATAACCCCAACAAGGCTGGGCCCAGGATTCCTGGGGGGCTCAACACTCACCCCTGCTATGGTCATCTAGGACAGGGGATAGGGTGTCTCCACTCCGGTGTACTATCTTTGCACTGCGCACCTCCCTGACCCACTGATCACATCATACAATTTAAAGCAAATACAAGTTATTTAATTAACAATTAATTTTAAAAAATAAGGAAAAATGGAAAAGGTTAAAAGAAAACACATCACCCTGCTCTGTGGCAGAGAACATTACAAACAGTCTTTCTGGAATGTCAGGGCAGTTCACAGTCTGTTCCTTGTAGGTCCCAGGCCTCCTTCTCAGGCCCTGGCTGTGCCGCAGGGACACTGTGGGTTGGACACTTGCTCTGGCGGTGGCCACACACTCTCAGGCTCTGGGTGGCAGGACCCTTCTTCCCAGTGTCGCCCCCGCTCTGTCAGGGTTATGATCCCCCTCCAAGTCTGGCCTGCAGAGCCTCTTGGCTGAGGCATCTCCCTGTGCTGGGCCCACTGCCCAGGGTCCCCCTCGCTCTCCCGAGCTGCTCACTGCACCCAGCTCCGGACTGCTCCAGCCCCAGCTCCACACTGCCTCAGCACGGCTGCTGCTGCTGCTCTGCCTTCAGCTCCCTGGGCAGCTGCTTCTCTGGCCTCCCTGGCTCCAGTTGCTACAGCTCTGCTCCCAGGGCAGGTCTGCTCTGCAGGCTGCTTCTGTGATTCTCTCTCAGCTCTCACCTGCTTCCTGGGCTGCTCGTCTGGCCCCTCTGGCTCTGGTTGCAGCAGCTCCCCTCCCAGGGCAGGTCTGCTCTCTCTGGGCTGTGCTCTGGCTTTTTGGGCTGCAGCTCTGCTCCTAGCAGCTTAGCTTAGACCCCTGCTCTCTCCTTAGCTCGGCCCCACTCCGTCTGACCCAGGCAATTCTAGCTCACACGGAGGACGGGACCCACCCTGGCCTTCCATCTCCTTGATTAGCCTGCCCACCCTGTCAATCAGGCTGACCTGGAGCATTGGCTTCTCACCATTATTCCTGGGAACTGTCAGTCTCAGGGTCCTGATTTGCCATCGATCCTTCTCCTTTTAGTGCTGGGAGCTAGCAACCAAAACACCCCCACTGAACATTAGTAAGGGGACAACAGTCCCCTTACATTTGTCACAGTGTATAATTGCAGTGTAGACATACTCATTGACTCCAGAATTTGTAAACCCAGCAGGAAGTAGTAGAAAGCTCCCTGCATTAGGTTTCAGTATACCTCATAGAAGGAGGAGCTGGTATGTTCCACACAGGCATGAGGGGAGACCTAATGTAATCTGAATGTGGTCAGCTGGTACAAGAAATGCCCAAAGTAGAGGTGCAAAATACTGCTGGTCCAGTCCTGCACCCATTGAAGTCAGTGACAAAACTCTCTTTGATTTCAGTGGGTGCAGGACTGGGCCTGTATTGTTTGGGTTTGAATAAGATGAAGTGTAAATGTGTGTTTTCTTTGCTCTTCTCCTAATGCAAATCACCCTCCCTACTTCCCCCTGATCTTGCTTGGGCTTGAAAAGTGTTGAGCCCCTCATGTCACTGCTGCTCAGACTACAAAGGAATGTCTAGTTTGCTGTGGCTGCTTGATAATGTAAGATGCTATCTTCATATATGAAGTTATGTAGAGAGAGATATAAGAGATGGAGAATAACACTTAACAAGCAGTACTCAGTAATGTATCTTTTACAGTTGTGGTGAACAGAGATGGTTCTGTTGGGATGGGCTGCCACACAGGGAGAGAGAATTTTGTAAATTCTCCTCACTTCCCCACACTGCACTGAAGGAGAGGGGGCAGGGAGAAGAGACAATTACAGAGATGTACATTTATCTCACAGACTCAGATCTATATGGTTGGCCAACTATTAGCGGTTCCCTGGTGCAATGAACCCCTGCAGAGAACACATCAGAAGAAAGGGATATTCGAGAGGCATCTGCCTCCTTAACTCCTCAGCTGGTTCCATCCTCCCACTTGCCTTATCCAATAGTCCTGTGACTGTCTCTAGCTGGGGTCTCTTTCTGTCCCTGCTTTCTCCCAGTTGCAGCTCCTGTCCTACTCAAGGCCTTTTACTGAACACCTTCTCAGAATTGCTACTTCCTTCAGGCAGGATTTCCAGAAATGCTCTCCATCCCATTGGACTACTGTCCTGATTAATATCGACTCTGGGCCCACAAGTTGAAAGTTGCCATTAGGTATCTGCTGCTTTGTAAATTACATGTAAAACACTCTCCCACTGATCTCTTCCATCTTAAATCTGACAATAATAATCTGAAACCAATAATTTATTAAACATATTTTTCAGTAGCGTGTGCCTCCAACAATTCCTTCGGGTCACCAGCTGCAAGAACTCCCTTATCTCTCTCTCGAAGAAAATGGAAAAAAAAACCCATCACAACCAAGGATGCAACAAGAACTCTGCAAACTCTAGGTTGATTACAAATTGTTTCTATGTTCCTGCGTACATGAAGATCAAAGGGTTTCATCTCACCTAGGCACTAGGGTAATTTGAGCTCTTTTCACCTTCCATTTTAAGATCTCTCTCTCTCTCTCTCTCACATGTGTGCACAAGCATTAGTTTAAACAGATAATTTGCTTAGCAATCAAGTTACAAGTCTTCCCTACAGGCCAGATTCAATATAATGTGTCCCCATCTTCTTCACTGCAGAAATGAAATTTTTCTGTGCTTGCATGGACTTCTGCTGTGCAAAAGACAGATGAAATTTCTATTGAACTGGGCCCTCAGTGGTGATCTCTATGCCACAGATTTATGAAGGTGATCCCCAACGTAAAGATAAGGTCATTCATAGTGGCTGTGCGCTAACATTTTGAAACCACTTTGTCTTTACCTTTGAAATATAAATGTTATGCCTCATATGGAAAAAGATATTTTTCACATCTTTGTGTTGCATATATTTTATAGCATCTCATATTTTACATCCACATGTAATGGATTTTATTAAACAACTGATTAAAAATAGATTTTCACACATCGGACATTTGTTTCTCTATTCTGAAGCAAAACAGCTCCTGGTTTGCTTGCCTCCAGGTGCTACTGAAGAAGGCTACCTTGTGGTGAATGATCTGTATTTGAACTGGCAGAAGAGGATCAGCACTGGCCAACTAATTTTTGTATACAAGGACTGCACCATATTACTGAATACAAAGTATTCTATTGGCACTGTTTGCCAGCTCTTCTGCATCTTACATGATACTTGATTAAAGACATTCCTATGTCTCTCTCCCAAGTTTCTGAATACTTGTAGATACACTTTATAAGGAAAATACCCACAAATGCCAAAACCTATTAATATGCAAGTAAACAGTGAAAGACTGTGATATTCCCTTATGAATCCTGAATAATACATGTATCAAGTATAGTGACATGGGAACCGGCGTCAGCAGCCTGGAAGAACACAACACAAGTTTGGGAAGGCAAATACACAAAAAAGCACAGTGCTAGAGCATCTAATCCAGAAACGGGCATCTAATGCAGCTGGATTCAGCGAATGGAAGTTAGCCTGGCTCTAGTAATAAGTGAGAAAATAAAACCAATTTTAACCCATTTTAAACTCATGTCTCAGTATTCTATATTTAAAATCAATTCTTCTATGTTTCCCAGCTTTTAAAGAGAAATTCTTTATCAAAGAAATAACAGTTGACGATCTTGAATGACCATAGAACAATATTACCGTAACAAAGGCTTACCTTTCCAGCATTAGGTATGGCTGTGGAATCCATTTCCAACTCACCAGTCAGTTAGTTTAGCCTTCCAGCCAAACAGTCCTCTCCTTCCATTGTAAATTCCAATTAACATATGCCCCAGTATTGCCAAACTCAAAAGTCCAAAAATAATGAGTCAAGGACCCCCTAAAGTCATAAAATAAAAAAACCCAACAACTTGGGATTCTTTTTATTTGCCTTGTGGGTTTTCAGTCTTTAGGGTTCATATTTTTCAAGCTTTTCCTCACAACATTAGGGACTAGAAACCTAGCTTTCATTAAAACAAAAAATTCTCAGTCACCTGACTCCAGGAGCTAGGGCCTTCAAAAAACCCACACCAAGTATCACAATAGTCAGCAACACCAAAGTCCAAACAAAATTGTTGCTTAGTTTCACTCCCTGACCCTCAGCCCCCTCCCCAGTGTTTGTTCAACCTTCACCCCTTGTTTGCAGAGATCCACAACTAGTCCTTCTCCCTTAATTACAACAAGATGTATCAGCACAGCATGACACTACTAAAGCCAAGAAGAACTCATGCACTCTCTCTGCCAAGGCCTTCGGCCCTAGGAGCCAGCACAACACAGCTCAGCAGCAGCTGGTATAAACATTTACTTGCACCAGAGCCCTGACTGGCATGCAGATGAGCAAACAGAACCTGGCCTCTCCACCCTGGTAGAGCTCTGGAAGAAAATTCCTCCTCTACTTCCTGCTGCCAGCTCCTCTCCTGCTTTTGGGAAAACAGCTGTGTGAGCTGTGGCAGGGACACAGCAGGCTGAGTCTGAGCTCCAGGCTGGGTAGCAGATGCAGGAAGTGGCCTGAGCACATGGCCCGGCCTTGCATGTAAGAATTGGAGAAAGCCCTAAGGGAAGGGGGTCCCTGCTATGTGAGTGGAGGCCTGAATCTGGGGGGAGGGGGCACTTGGACAATTTGTTTGTTCATGAAACCAGTTGTTCATGATCACACTGTTGGAGTGATTTCCGGTTGAATTCCTGTCTCCTCATAGGCTCTTAGAGGGGGCTTCCCCCTACCCTAGGCAAGAGGAGGCAGTTTGGAACTGACTGCTTTAAGGGGCACCCCTACCCCCCGAGAAGCAAATGTACAGGCCCATCTCACTCGTTTTCCCACCCCAGACTACATCCTAGGGCTGCTTCCGTCCCTCCCTCCCTCCCTTTTTTTTAAAAGGACTTCTCCCTGGGTCTTCTACAAGCTTCTTCAGCATAGCCTCTCCCAACTTCTTCCCCAGCTCCCTTTCTGCAGGCTCAGTTACTAGAGAACTCTGTCAAGAGATGACTACAGCTGCTCTCACCATCCAGACAAAGGCTTTTCCCAGCATACACGGCTTTCCTCCTACAGTTCCTATTAGTCCATCTGGGAACTTCAAATGCTAGAATACCTAAGTCCTGAGAATAATGTGATAGCAGGAGAGCTGGGCCTGGAGCCTGCAGTTAAAGGGCCAGCATATTCTGTTACAATGAATTTTGTATATAATCAAATATAATTACAGTTATACCCATGTAGTCATTGCAGAGCAGCAGCATCTAGTGGATAGAGTATAAAACTAAGACTTTAATACTGCCTCTGCCGTTGACTTGCTGTGTCACTTTGAGCAAGTTGCTTCACTTTCCTATGCTGGGGACGATAATACTTATTCAACTTTGTAAAGTGCTTTGGAATCTATGGATGTAAATGTTATATGAGTGTTTTTATTATTCATAAAGCAAATTATTAGTAAACAGGTTCCTTAATTGCACTTCCCATGTGAAAATGCTGGGCAAGTTCCAGTGTGTTTTCTTTTTGCCTGGATCAGGCTGATGGTTATAGCTCACAAATGACCTATTCAACAGGGAAATAGGAAATCAAAAAATTAGTTACTTCGACTTGTTTTGTTCTGGGGTTTATCAACATTTTATGTTCTTGTCTTTACAGGCTATATCAGAGCCAGTAGCAGGTTTATTTCATTGGGACCCGCAGACAATATGGGTTATTGTAGGTATTTATGTGAACTGAAGAGTCAGTTTACAGCTGAGACTTGTTAGAGCTTTGCAGCTAAATTTCCCAAAGATTCCATCTGTAGTGGGCATGTTCTAATACTTTGTATAGCTGCACCTCTGGACTGATGTGGACTGGGGATGGCCACTGGAACTGAGAGCATGGGAAACTCTCTTTCTCGTGTTCTCAATAATCTTGTTAGGCTCAGGCTATATGGAGAAGGAAGTTGCCTTATTTGAATGCAGAAGGAATAAGAGCTGGAACTGAGGAGGTGGGGGAAATAGATTGGGACAAGGACACTGGGGCTGGGAGTGGGGTGGGGAGAAGACTGAGACTGGCTGAGCAAGGAGGCTGGGATACAGGGAGGACTAGAAATGGGAACCAGGGAGGGAAACGGGTGGGGACTGGCAGCCATTGGGTTCCGGGAAGACAGTCAGATGAGTAGCCAGAGGCCCATTGGTGGTTCACCATTCTGTGTCAGCAACTCTTGTCAGGCCTGACATAATCACTACACCTCATACACTGGAGTAATGATATATATTTAAAAAGTGACATGTAATATATTGTTTGAAATCTAATAACACACTGGTCATTAATATCACTGTGAAATGATTGTAGCAACACTGTAGGTGAAATTATGGATACACTCCGATTTTATGTTTTAGAGACTGTGAACAGACAAGAGACAAAACAGGTTTTTTCCATATAAAGGGGAAAGAAAATATGGTGACAGATGCCCTGTCCAGCAAAGATGGTCTGCCAGTCAGCCAGTGGCTAACCCTTCTGCAGTTTGTTAAGGGGGAGACGTGTGGCCGTAAGAGCATCCCAATGCTAGATGGCAAGGGACTTCCTGATATGTAGCAAGTAGCGACCGAAGCTGTGGAGAACAGGGTGGGGCTGTTGTGTTGTAGGTAGGCTGTTGGGGTCAGAGCACTGAACAAGGGCTGCCCAGCACACAGATGCTCAGGGAACTATGCTTGTCAGCTGGCTGTCTGGTGTCCAGGCTGTGAGCCACAGCAGCAGAGCATTAAGGCACCAGGGTTACAGGACAGGCGGTGACTCAACCTCTTACTGGTCTGTGCTGAAACACAAAATGTCAGAGGGGATTGGGACTAGGAGCTGGTGGGATAGGGCAAAGGAGTTGTGGGGGGAGGGGAGACAAATCTGATGAGGAGCTGAGGTACAGGAAGAAAACTGGGTCTGGTTCAGCAAAGAGACTGGGACAAGGAGCTGGGGGAGGGATGATGAAATGGAACAGAGTCCAGGGAGAGAGCCTGGGGCTGAAAACCAAAGGAGATGAGGAACATAGGTGGGGGTGTTCAGATGGAGACCTGACGTGGAGAAATATAGATTGGCGAAGGGAGCCAGGTGAGAGAGAACTGGGACTGGCTAGGCAAGGAGATTGGAACTTGAAGTCAGGGTAGGGGTAGAGGAATGAGACTAGGATGTGCTAGGCAAGGAAACGAGAAGATAAGTGTAAGGCATGGGAATTGGGACTGGGATGAGGAGCCGGGGTTGTGAAGAGATAGGACTGGGAAAGGGTCGGTTGGAGAGGTCAAGCTTGGGGGAGGGGAACGGGCAGACAAGTCTGTGGGGATACTTCCTTCCAGAGTTTGGAATGGAACCCAAGATCCCAGAGTCTCACCAGTCCTTGGTGAGTAAAGGATAATGCTCTGCTACTGCTATTAGCTACTCTGTTATCTCAAGTGGGAGGGGTCTCTGAGGTGGATCTAAATAGTCTAGCTCTGCTGATGACCAGTGTTGGTGTTAATATGATGCCACCTGTTGGAATTTGTTTTTTTATTTTGCTTTTTAAAAAACCTAGGAAATTACACCCAAAACTACATTAATAGAACATTATTAAGATTGCAAAGTCAAGCACTCAAATTTTAGGAAATCTCTGTACAACCTTAATTTAACCTTCTTTTGCATATGCATTATTATATAGTCTTTAATTACATGCTCATGTATGATGTTTTTCCTCTGGACCCCTGCTTAGTTCAGTACAGAGAATGGATGGTGCTCACTTAATGAGCAGCTATTTGTTTTCTCCTCATTCAGTGTGCAATCCTGTGTCTGTCTTACTGCACACTACTAAAACCTCTCTGACAACAGAATTATTAATTTCCTCAGGGCCTTCTGTGTGATACTCATCATTATATTTCTGAAGCACTCAGGTACTAATTAATTTTCAACCACTCCTATAAAGTGTGGAGGAGGTGTTATTCCCATTTTACAGATGGGGAGCTAAGGCAAAGAAATATTTGTGTTAAAAGTATCCACTAATTATGGGTGCTTAATCTGAGATCCCTAGGACCTGATTTTTCAGAGTACTTATAATTATATAGCACTTAATATGTACAAAGCAGAGCTACCATTGACTTCATTTGATGCTGTGAGTACTCAGCACTTCTGCAAATCAAACCCCCAGGTTCTCAGGTCAGACACTCAGAATATGAGGAACACAGAATAAATGATCACCTGTGAAAAGTTTGGGTAAATGACTTGCCCACCATCACATAGGAACTCTGAGGCAGAGACAGAATCCTGCAAGGCAACATTCAATTGCCTTTACTGTGAGACAATCCCTTTCTCTTCCTGCCATCTCCTCTCTTATTCATTATATAATATTAACAAATTCTAGGCACTTCTGGCATAGATTACCAAAACTATGCCAGATAAATAATAAAACTATGAGCTAATGTAGCACATTAAAGTTAAAAATATAACAAAAAAGAGAGCAGCCAACATGAAACTAGAGAAATATGTCTATTATCACCTTGATCATTCTTCTTGTATTTTTCATCTCTTTTCTCTTCTCTTCTCTTGTCTGTATGTCTTTGCCTATTAACTTCTCAAGAGCAAGGACCATGGTCCCCTGTGTTTGGAAAGTACCCAGCATACTGGGCACCACTGCCATCTAAATAATAACACTATCACCTGTGAGGTAGGTATATTCACCAGGAAAATTGAGTCACAGAGCCTGATTTACAAAGATGGGTTAGTATGATTACAAATAAGGCTTGTGCACAAGCAAATACCATACTTGTGAGCACAAAACCAATATATGTCTCCTCCTGTGGCCAGCTAGATATGCAGCTAAACATCTGACTATGCACATGGGGTATTTACGTGTGCGGAATTTAGCATATTGCCATCTTTGAGAATCAAGCCGTATGTGATTCACCCAAGGTCCTATAGTAAGTCCTTGGCATTATGCTTTTTGGGTCAGGGACTGTCTTTTTGTTCTGTTTGTAGAAGAGGGGTCCTGTTTCATTATTGAGGTGCTCTTCTTTGCTACCATAACACAAATAATAAATAGAGATGGGAATACAACCCAGGAGCTCTAGCTGTCATTCATGTCCTCTTTTCACTGGATAATAATGCTGATCACAGAGGCAAAATATGCTTCCTTAAAATTGCTTCCAAATCCTCTGTAGAAGAAAAAGTACCTTAATTTTGCTATGAGTCTGATATATTGGTGCTTATTAGAACCTCTCTCACTTAATTGCTCTCCTAGGGGAGATACATTGCAGGTGTTTCTCATTACATTGTACAGCAGAAGCTTAGCAATCTTTTTCCACACTGCATTTTCTCAGTACAAATCTGTTCTTTCCAACTGGGGATACTTTTATTTATAAAGTGTCTCTCTCTTTAGCCCTCTTTAGCTCTCTTTAGCCCAGATTATTGGAGAGAACACCACTGGACAAAAACAATAAAAGAAAATCAAAACTCCTCTGTTTTTAAAGCGTAGCCCATCTCCTGAAAGGTCAGAGTAAGCCTGTTCAAGGACACCAGTTTTATTACAGTAAGTCACACATAGGTGTACTACCAGTTAATTACACTGCCCCAGACTGAAATAACGGTTGTGAGGATCAGGATCCTTCAAGTTGCCACTGTGGTGTTGACTTACTTTAAATAGAAAATACTTTGGGATGCATGTGTGTGGCAGAAAAGTTAGTAATACAAACTTTGTATCAGATCCCCCTTTAATTTAGGGAGTATTCAGAATCTAAAACTGCTTCTGAATTTTGCAAATGGTGTCTCTCTTACTTTAGAGTTGGGCTTGAATCAAAACTATGGATTTGAGTACATGAGTGTGCATGTTGGAATCTCAATTTGAGCACTTAAGGCCAGATTTTTAAAGGTATTTAGGTGCCTAAATATGCAAACATTGACTTCAGTGGGAGTGAGACATCAAGGTGCTTTTGAAAATCCCACTAGATGTCCATCTGCCTCTTTAGGCACCTAAATACCTTTTAAAAATTTGGCTTTAAAGTACTGTGGTGTCTGGAGCTATATAAATAGCTAAAAAAGATGCAAAATTTGGATTCAGTTTAGGTAACTTGAGACCCTCTCTGAAATCTTAGCAGGGGAAGCTGAAATCCATACACTTTTTGCTGGGAAGCTTGGCATTGGATGCATGTGAAACTGATAAAATAATTGGAGACATATTATTAACAGTATTGACCTTTCCTAGTCTGGAAAAAGGAAGGCAAGTCTGTCTAGTATAGTGCTTTGGGGATCTCTGGTAGTAGATTCACGCACGGTTTGAAAAAGGATTTAGTGGTTTTTGCTGCATCTACTCAACTATTGTGACACACTGACATTTTCTAAAGGAGGATTAGTGAAATTTGTTAGAGTTACAATAAGGACTTCTGAGCAGGACTTCACAATAACTTAGCTTCCTTTAATATCTGGAAAACTTTCAAATATCTTTGCTAATTCAGTCAATTAACTGAAGGACATGTCAGGGCTTGATGTTTAAACCAGACTATCACTGAGTGAAATTTTCTGTTCTACACCTCCCATTTTGATTATAATCAGGAGAGCTCTCACAAACTGATTCTTAGCTGTTACTTTAGTCTTCCTATGTGTGTGTGTAAGAGCGAGAATTGTGTAAGAGAGAGAGACAAAGGGTATGGCTACACGGCAGCACTTTGAAGTTTCGAGTGTGGTCGCAGTGCCAGCGCTGGGAGAGACTCTCCCAGGGCTGCACGTACTACACATCCTCTACAGGTGTAGCTTGCAGCGCTGGGAGCCATGTTCCCAGCACTGTGGCACTGTTTACACTGAGGCTTTACAGCGCTGTATCTTGCAGTGCTCAGGGGTGTGTTTTTTTCACACCCCTGAGCACGAAAGTTGCAGCGCTGTAAAGCGCCAGTGTAGCCATGGCCAGAGAGAGAGAGTGGGCAAGAGTTGATATATATGTTAGGAGTAAAGAAAAACTTTGAGCTGGCAGTAATATTTTTTTGATTGTTCATTTAGCTCTGTAGTAATATTACCTGTTCTCTCAGGGTAATCAGTGACTCTTTCTATCAAAGTGTCACCTATTTTTAACTATAATACATGATGATTTGTGACATAAAATACTATATGTGCTGAAAACTATTAAGCCCAATAAGGGTACATCTATACAGCAAAGAAAAGTCTGCGGCTGGCCTATGCCAGCTGATGGGGTCTCAGGCTAAGGGGCTATTTCATCGCTCTGTAGACTTCGGGGCTTGGGCTGGACCCTGAACTCTGGGACCCTTCCACCCTGCAGGGTCTTAGAGCCCAGACTCCAGCCCAGAAGTCTACACAGCAATGAAACAGCCCTACAGCTTGAGTCCCGCAAGCCTGAGTTGGCTGGCACAGGCCAACTATGAGTTTTTCTTTGCTGTGTAGACATACCCAAAGAAGAAATCTGCAAGCAGATGTACCAAACAAGCAAACTCTTACTATTATGATGCTGTTCTAGTAACTTCCATCCAAGATTTTCAAAATTTGCCTCACAACATCCTTGTATTATCCTCATTTTTAAAAAAGGGGGAACTGAGGCATAGAGTCTCATCTGCCCTAGTTCTCACGCACAGACAGATTCTCCACTGCCTTGTATCTTGTGTAGTATTTGACACTTGTGCAAAGTGTAAAAGCTATAAATTTGAATTGTAACATTTTACATCCACTTTGCTCGGGTATGTATGACTACATAGGGTGCCAGGCAGTGGAGAACCAGGCTGTCATAAACAGATAGTCAAGGGTTAATAGAACAGAAGTACTTCATGTCTCTTTTGCCTGTAAAGGGTTAAGTTCAGTGAACCGGGCTGTCACCTGACCAGAGGACCAATTGGGGGACAGGATACTTTCAAATCTTGAGGGAGGGAAGTTTTTGTGTGTGCTGTTAGATTTTGGTTGTTGTTCACTCTGGGGGCTCAGAGGAACCAGACGTGCAACCAAGTTTCTTTCCAATCTCTCCAATACAGGCTCTTATAAGTTCAGAATAGTGAGTACTAGGTAAATAAGGCGAGTTAGGTTATGTTTGTTTTCTTTATTTGCAAATGTGTATTTGGCTGGGAGGACTTCAAATGTGTATTTGGCTGGAAGGAGTTCAAATTTGTATTTTTCTGAAAAGATTTTAATTTGTACTTGTATACTTAGGCTGGGAGGGTATTCCCAGTGTCTATAGCTGAAAGACCCTGTACCTATTCCATTTTAAATTTACAAAGATAATTTTTACTGTTTTTCTCTCTTTAATTAAAAGTTTCTTGTTTAAGACCCTGATTATTTTTTTATTCTGGTGTGAGACCCCAGGGGATGGGTTCTGGATTCACCAGGGAATTGGTGGGGAGAAAGGAGGGAAGGGGGAGAGAGAGGCTAGTTTCTCTCTGTGTTAGGATTACTTTCTCTCTCTAGGAGAGTCTGGGAGGGGGAGAGAGAAGGAGGAGGGGAAGGTGCATTTTGCTCTCTGTTTAAGATTCAAGGAGTTTGAATCACAGTGATCTTCCAGGGTAACCCAGGGAGGGGAAGCCTGGGAGAGGCAACGGTGGGGGAAAGGGTTTACTTTCCTTGTGGTAAGATCCAGAGGATCTGGGTCTTGGGGTTCCCAGGGCAAGGTCTTGGGAGGGACCAGAGTGTACTAGGCACTGGAATTCCTGGTTGGTGGCAGCGCCACAGGTTCTAAGTTGGTAATTAAGCTTAGAAGAATTCATGCTGGTACCCCATCTTTTGGATGCTCAGGTTCAGAGTGGGGAATTATACCATGACACAGGCCCAGAGAGTCTATGACAGAATCAGGAATATAACTTTGCTCTCTGGATTCTTAGTCTTGTGCTTTAACACTATGGTTTTGTCTACATCAGTAAAATGTATTATATAACATGCACAAATACCCCTAATATAGTGAACAACCTTAAAAGCTTGAAGAACGGGCTCAGGCTTTTATTGACTCCAGGTCACCCGGGCTTCCTCTGACAGTGGTAAACCATGGTGGTAAAAACACGTGATCCCTTTCTGCACTTGTTTGCATTGGCATCTGGCCAAGGAGCAGGCAGTCCTCTAAAAGGATGGCAGAGCTATTGTTCCAGTATGCAGGATCCCTCACAAGAAATTCTATATCCTCTAGCACACTTTTGTGATTCCAGGACAGACTGTTCCCCTTAATTATCTGAGGAGTTATACAAGGCAACTGACATTTTAAGGATGACCATTACATAGGTATATATACATACATTTGAATGTATGCACACTTGTATATTAAATATGAAATATATTGGGTTTCATTAGTAGCAGGTAGGAAGATTCATTGTTTATTTATCAAGATTTATTTATTTAGCACTGCAGCAGCAGCTAGCTTCTAAGCCAGCCAAGTGAGTCATTCCCACCTGCACTAACACATGTTGAAATGGTTCCCTTTGTGTGTCTACCTGTTAGAAATAAACAGAAAATAATTATTCTACTCTGAACTTCTGTAGCACCTTTTATCTGAGGGTCTCAAAATGCTTTACAGACACTGCTGAATTAAGCCTCCCAATGCTCTCATGACATAGTAAGGACGTACTATTATATGCATTTACAAGACAGGGTAACTGAAAGACACAGAAGAATTACTTTATTTACCCAAGATCATGCAGCAACTTTGCAACAGGATCAGGAATAGAACTCCCAGTCATGTAATCTAACCACTAGACATACTGCTGCTAAATAGAAATGTGGTTTCCTGTGTTATTTCCAATTGGAAATACCATGATGGAGGATTTTTCCTCCCTGTTGCTTAGCTACCTCAATGACCTTTGAGTATTCTCTCTCAACTGTCTAGGCTAATTCATTTCCTTTCAACTGCAGTGCCTGGATTTGGTCAAGCCTCATATCTTCCCCTTTCCCCCCAGCAGCATTTCATCAACTACCCAGCATAGTGTTGTTTTCCCCATTTTGCTGAGAGGTTCTTGCTATTCTCTGTGTAATGCCTATCTGTAACAGTTTGAGGACTGTTGGCAACAGCACAGCAGGTGCTTCCAGAGGTCATGTCTATCTTTCTTATTGGCAACATGACTTAAAGAGGCTCATCATTAATGAGGAAAACTCTGATTTATTACAGTTCTGCTACTTTGAACTTTTCTGTGACCTAAAAAATCAATGGGGTTTCCTGCTTGAGACAGTTAAGCCTAGAGACAGATTTGAACTAAAACCCTAAGTCTGAACAGTCTTGGATCTGAATCTTGCAAGTTGAACACGTCTGTTTGACATATGATCCTATTGCTCCCAGAAACCACTTGCCAATAAAGGGCTTTATGAGGAGTCAATTTGATCTGTGGAGCTTTAAGCCTCTCTAATTAAGGTGCATTAGTTGGTGCGATTTGTAGTTTAGGGGTACAATAGCACATCCCACCTGCACATGTGGAATTTGAGTCCCATCTTTGATTTTGTTGCCTTTTCCTGAGCCAAAAACAGTTAGGCGTGTTTGACTGATGCTTTTTATTATTATCCTAATGACTCTCACAGGCTAATTTGAATGGAAAGTAGGGCTCCTGTTGGATTCATTTATTGTCTTGAAATATTTTGCCAACACACACTTTTGCTGGGGACAGAGCACAATATTCTGTCAGGCAGCAGCAATGCCTGGGGCAGGAGATGTAAAAGGAGTGAGGAGAAATGCAGTGTGTCAGGAAGCTTTGTAGCCTTTCTTGCATCCTTTAACCATTGAGTCCAAAATCTTGGTTCCATACCAAGATTGGTGAGCCCTAAGTGAAAACTAGATGGCAAATGCGTGGGTTGGGGGGAAGCTTCATAATACATGAGGGGCTTTTCTTCTCTCCTTGGCCTTTTTTGTTAAAATAAATCAATCACATCAAGTTTGAAGTTGTTCCTTCAGCATGGTGTAGTGTTTAAAACACAAGGGAATCATTCTTTTCCTGCCTCTGTATGGACTTGCTATGTGACCGAGGGTGAGTGAATTAAACTCTCAATCTGTAACATGAGATGATACTGTGATAGGCTGGTTGGTGCACAAAAGGATTTTGCCCTGCTTGGTGGAGTTTAACTACCTTTGCCTTGCATTTTATTATGAAACAAAATGTCAAGTCTTTCTGTCTCTTTAAGAGCCAAACCTAGTGCAGTAGGCCATCTATCCCACAGCCATGGCCAAAAGAAAGGAAAAAGATGTAGTTCATTTCAGCCAAATTCCATAGAGAAGTTGGTGGGGGAGCCTGGTTTTCTTCTGAGCTCCATTGTCCCACACCTTATGCAGTCATTTACACTAGGGCAGAGTTGCTGTAAATTGTTACCAATCCCATTTGTAGCATTTTACACCCACTTTTCACTGGAATAACAAGTAATACAGGATATGGCCCCCTCTAACCTGCTAAACCTAGACCCCAATTCCCCACAGCACATCCCTCCTATAAATAAGTGTCAGGGATGATTCATTTCCTACAGTTCACCCTGGCCTACTACTCTCTAAATCCCCATACTCAGCACAGACAACTGGTTCATTTTCTAGCCACAGGGGGAGGGTTAACTCCTTTCTTGCCAACTTCTGGACACAAATATCTCCTTCACATGAGAGACAGTTTATTCCACAGGAATTTGAGCAGCTTTTGAGGTTCTTGGATGGAAGTGCTGTAGAATTGCAAACTATTTAGCCATAAAGCTCTTTTGAGACTTTGTCCTTTGAAGCCTAGAAGAGATCATTAACAACTTCCTACTATAACAGTATATAATGGTCTACTAAGAGTTCAGCAAAATGAAGATATCCTCAGGATGAGGAAAAAAGACACGTTGTACTTCCTCTCCTGGGAGGAGAAGAACTACGCTGCTCATTTTGACTGATCAGCCAAGGAATTTCAACATGTGCTGTCTTTCAAGAATGAAGAATTTGTGGGTCTCTTTCATAATGCAGAGAATTTCTGAGAGAGCTTTTATAGCCCTTGCTATTTTTTCTAGAACTTTGTGCTGCCACTGATTAGTATGCTTAGGGATTTCTTCATATTTTTAAAGGATTTTCTTAATATTAAGTGGAGATTCTACCTTCTGTTTATAATGGGCTGAACCAAAACCCCAGATCTGAACGTCTCTAAGCAATGAAAAGTTGGGATACAGATTTTGATCCAAGCCTTTTGGCTTAACTCCATCTCACAGCAAGAATGCTATGCTACACAGTTAACTTTAAAAAGATCCTCTTTTAACCCCTGATTCTGCATTCCTTGGGCCCTGTATGCTGGCAAATCTCCCACTGGGAAACAACCCCAGCCTAAGGGGGCATTCTGCAGCCTGCATTGAACCACCACAATGAATCCACTAGTCCCTGGTTTGTCAGGAGCAGAAAAGGTAAGAAGGGACATGGCCACAGCACACTGTGCTGCTCTAATTTGCACCAGGTGCCAGGGAGGCAAGCCTCTAGCTGCCCCAAAAATATGAGGAGCTGAAAGGAGGCTGGTGCAGGGATACAGGAATGAGAATCAGGACCTTGCTTTTGTGACTGTGAAATAAAAGCCTGGGCTTTAAACCAATTTACCACAAAGAGCAAACTGCTGAAATTAAGTTTTTCTCATTGCACTTACTATTACCCACCCCCTCCCACACCCAAACAAAGAATGGAATGTCTCTCAATTGTAGCTGGTCTGCATACTTCTTTTATGGTCACCCTTAAACAATGTTGTAAGGAATTTCTGCTCCTTATTAATGTTGTTTAAAATACTGCAAACATTGAAAATCATAACTAAAATGTATACAAACAAAAGGTATTGGTCCTAGGGTCACATGTATCCAGGAATTCCTTTGTATCTATAAGATACAAAAGATGTACACCATTAGAGTGCCTGCTAGTTTTAGCCTGGAAGCAAATAACTACTAACAATGGGCCATAGCAGAGGTAGTTCTGTGAAATCTCCACTGGCCTTCAGCACTCACTGGAAAGCCTATATATCCACCCATAATTTCTTTGAGGGAGTCAGTGCACTGAATAGGGACAATCTAAGTTTTCATTGTCTGAGTGTGGTGTATGTACTTACGATTCTGTTTTCTGCACACTGGATCTTTAAACATAAAAAAAAGCTCTCTGCCTGTCCATTGGATGGCAGGATTGTGAGAGGATTAAAAATAACTCCTCCAGATTGAAAATGCATGGTTTGCTCTTTGTGTATGGAAAACATTACACTAGAGAGTGTCTCACTGTTGGCATTGGATTGTGTGAATTATTGTGTGTGTTTGTGTTAAAGATTATTAATCATTCATGTGCCTAGAGCTTGGGAATACCTGTAGGCACATCGTTCAAATAGAAATAAATGTATGCATGCAGTATATTTATATGTCTAGATATAGATTTAGTAAATGCTTTGATGATTGTTCTTCTATTGAACTGTACGCTGTGTACAAACAGCAGCTCTGTTACAATTGCATTATTGCAGTGACATGTCTACTTCTGTTTCCAGCAATCCTTTTAGCACAACCTCAACTGCCATGATTTGTCAAATCGGAGCTTTAAATCACAAAGAAATGTAGTTTCATCATCTGCATGGAAATGTTTTTCATTGACATTATAGTATGCATGCAGCAATGTACATACAATCCCAAACTATAATGTGCCTGGCAATTTCTTTCACATCTGTTATGGTCACCTTTCTACAGGGTTTCTTTTGAATTACCAGTAAGAGAGAAACAGTTCTGTATCACTGGTTCTTTTTAACTCAATCATTTCTTATTGTTTTTTAATTTGGAATTATTTGGGTGTGTAACTGGTGATTTGGAGGGACAGAGGGAGAGAGAAGGGGAGTGTGAATGCAAGAGAGAGATCCATAGCATCCTGCCTGCTACATCCCCATAATCTCCTAAACCAAAAAGAAGGCACATATACTTTGAAGCACACTGTTCCTGAATGCAAAAGGCACAGCCATGCCAATCAGCTGTTCGCTGTATTTAAATGAAAATTAAGATAATGAAAGTGAAATAATGGTGACTGTGATGCTTCAGATGCATGATGATGTGTCTTTACTCTGCAGGGATTAGCTGAAAGGGTAGTTTAAGGGTCTGTGAATTGATTGTGAAACCCTGGGAATACTGGTTCTAATCTTGGCAGGGTCAACTACCTGTGTCCTTTGTTCTTGGTAGGCAAAGAAAACTGAGTTTACTCTGAGTAAGTGGTGGGGGAAGGGTGTCTTTTGGATGAGCTCTTAAAAAATGAGGTTCTGGGTGGATATTAAAATATCATATGGCATGTTTTGTAAGAATAGGGGATTGGCTAGGGCAGGACTGCAGACACTCCCTGCCTCTGGGAGGAAGCAGATTAACCCTCCATTGCTGGAGACAGATTTTAGAGTATGCCTGCCCAGACCCAGTAGATAGACGCACTAGCTCTGCTGAAGCTGGTGTACCAGTGTGGCTGCAGCACTACAGGCAGCAGCTCGGAATAGTATGTACTGCGAGGTTCAGGCAGGTTTGTACTAGCTTAGCTGGCCCAAACTGCTACAGCCACACTGATATTTTCAGGGTGCTAGCTCAAGCAGGACTAGTGTGTCTGTCTACCCATGCTGGGAAGCACACTTCCAGCTACTGTGTAGACATACCCATACAGACAAGCCCACCAGGCAAATATATGGCTTCTCAGGCATCCATTGGAAGTCTGTTATAAAGTTAAAACGGAGTTGGTCCATTTTGTGGGCTACATCCTGCCTTGTTGTATGTGCGTGTGCCGGTTGAGAAGATGGTGCCTGAAACTTTTAACCCCACACAGCACAACCACACTAAAGCCAGGCAGAATGGTAACTAATGTTTCAATGATTGCTAAATTGGGGGTTCTGGCTAATGTGCATGCAGATGCTTCCCAGCCTCAAGAGGGGTTGTTCAGGCTCTTGTCCACCCTGTATGCCTGCTGGTATCTAGTAGGAGATACTGGAGGTAGCCAAACATAAAGAACACTACAATGTACACTGTCCCCTGGGTCCCTGAGTCCTTCTGCTTGCATCTGCTTAGTACATATAGACTGGTTCCTGGACCTTTGCTCAACCATAGCAGGTCCACTTTCTCCACTACTCCTAGCACATATCTGGAAACTAGACCCAGAGTTTAGCCCTGTAGCTTCATAGCAGACAATTTCTGCGTAACAAAACATGGTTTAAAAGGGGGATGAAGGGTAAATGTGTTAAAAATACAACAAATACACTCTTCCTGTCTCTGTCTGAAATAAGGAAAAAGAAAAGAGAAAAGGAGCATCTGCATAGCAGAAAGAAAATAGAAGCTGAGAGCACTGATGAGGATAAAATATTAGTGATGAAAATCAAACAACTGAGAATTAAAAAAGAAAAACTGAGGATTAATTTAAAAAATGGAAGGGAATTAAAAGGAAAACATTTCTATGAAGCATAAATGAGTCTGAGCTGCAAAATTCAGTTCCTCAGAGTTCACATTCAGGGGATGGAGCCAGGGAGTTGGAACTAGGGTATTGATTCACACCCATTTCTAACAGAAAAAAGGGAAAACATAAATAAAGCTGAGGTTAAAATGAATGAAATAAAGTGACAACTGAAAGAACAATCTCCACAAAACTGACACATAGTGACGTAGAAGACCAATTGTTTTGAAGTTATGGTTCGTGTTTTCACTTCATTTTTCTTTTTTCAAGGTGTAAAGTGTTCTTGTTTGTAAGAAGAGCCAAATTTTATTGCATTTTCAATAATTTTTTATTTTTAAAAAGTGTTAAAGCATCAACAAATCCTCTAAATCCTTCTAAAGTATTTCATGAACAATACAGTATTTCTACAACTGTTGTAAAGTATTTGGAATTTACAAGCCTCCTCCATCTCTTTCTACCCACCCATTCCTTTGTGCTTCTTTACTCATAGCTAAGGCTACAATTTAGTCATGGGTATTTTTAGTAAAAGTCATGGACAGATCATGGGCAATAAACAAAAATTCACGGCTCATGACCTGTCCATGAATTGTACTATATATCCCTGACTAAATCCTAGCTGGGGGGCACTGCTCTGGGTGGGGGGCACGGGTGTTGCTCCAGGGGGGCAGCTGGGAGGCTGCTACTTGGAGGGGGCCCAGGGTCCAGCAGCACTGGCTGCCGAGCAGCAGCTGCTCCCGCTGCCCACCCACCACTGCTCCTGCCGCCCCCAGGACCACTGCTTAGGCGGTCCCCGGGGCCAACTGCACCGGCCGCTGCTTGGGTGGCCCTGGGGTCAGACACACTGGCCACTGCAGAAGTTACAGAGGTCACAGAAAGTCATGGAATCCGTAACTTCCACAGTCTCTGTGACAGACACAGAGCCCTACTCATAGCAAAGTGTGATTTTTACCATGGTTCTATGGCCTTATAACCCTATAATTTCATTTTAGTGAGAGCTTTAATGAAATGATGACTTAAAAATGCAAATGTTAAGGCAGGGTGTCATTTTTACATGGTTAAAATTATGCTGCAGTCTGTTCTGTGTGTCTTCTAAAGAACTAGATCTTGATCTGGTAAACTTACTCAGGGTGAATATTCACATCAAACTCACCAAAACTACTTGTGAGAATCATTACTTCTCCAGATGAGTTATGGTGGCCTGAATCAGGTCTAATTATAGATGAAAGAGCAAGAATGGCTTCAGCAGCTATTTATCTGCAACTATTGTATTTTATTATAAGATAAACATTTGCCTTGAACTTTCTTAATGATCACAAGATCCAATTAAGGCTCTCCTCTTCCAAACACATTACCAGTCATCCTGCATGTTACAGTTAGTTTTCCCCTTTGACTTCAATGGGGACTACTCCTGGTACTAAGCACTACAACCGGTAGTGTTTGAAAGGATTGAGCCTTTAAAATAGTTTTTCTAGAAAACATCTGGATTTGTCAAATCAGACCAGTAGAAGCTAATCCATGACCCCCTGCCTCCCGACACCAAATTAAAAGAAGACAGGCTGACAATTTATAAAGTTACTTGTGATCATTTCAAATAAATTTGTTCTGTAAAAAGTAATTTAAAGATGATGAATTCTCTGTACAGTAATGTTACTTCATGCATAAGGAGATGAATTAGTTATGCTTACAAGCTAAAACATACTGAGTGTTGCAAGGGAGGCAATTATTTTAGAATATCATTTTTGCAAACATTACGGGATCTGTGCTAAGTGAAATTATGAATGTTATTTGCGGTGACATAAGCACCTCTGCTACTCACTTGGTCTAAGTACATATGAACCATTTAATAATTACTTATACAGACAGGGATTTAAAAATGACTGTAATTTTACAAAAAGGAGTACTAGTGGCACCTTAGAGACTAACAAATTTATCTGAGCATAAGCTTTCGTGGTGCCACAAGTACTCCTGTTCTTTTTGCCAATACAGACTAACATGGCTGCTACTCTGAAACCTGTAATTTTACAGGATGTTTCAGTCATGAAGAGGCATCAGCCAAGAAATAAACTCTCCTTCTAACAGACAAAACTTGACACTATTTATTTTTATTGGTGTCTATCACCGGGTTGGACTTCTCCCTGGCTTCCAAGCACACACTGCCACATCCAGTCTCCTTTAAGACCATTTATTTGCTTAGAACAAGCAGAAAACAGTCTTAACTCACTCCTTTGTCTCAGGCTTCAGGGCCACCCCTCCCAAAGGTTTCTGACACTCCTGCTCCTGGCAGCTTCCCAGTTTTAATCAGCATTGCTCCCTTACTGGAACAGCACCTCAGGCCTGCTTCCCTGCGCACCTGGCCCCTTGCTCCAGGGACCCGCCAATGGCATTTGCTCCACTCTGTTGTGGCACCCCTTCCACAGACACCACCTGTCTCAGATACCCCTCTCCTCCATCTCTCATTTCCTGCCCTTTATAGGTTCAGATGTTGCCCAGCCCCCTTTAGGTGGCTTGAATGGGCTCATCTGCTCTGACACAAGGGAGCTGGGCCCAGCTTTTCTCCCAGGGACCAGGGTCCTTGTGGCACACCTCCCTTCCTTTCAGGGAGAGAAAACTCTTGTATTCTTTGTTCTTTTTACAATGACATTCTTTAACATTCCAGGACCCCCAAAATTCCCCAGACCAGCCAAAACATTCCCCCTAATTTTTTAACATATCATAAACACCCCATACACCATTTCACGTACATTCTGCTAGGCCACAGAGTGTCTCCCTCAATCCCAGATACCCTAGCACAGCCTCCAGAACAAACCCTAGCACAGTCCTGAGTCTCATACAGGGGGAGGGGGTCAGAATCACACACCCAGCCTCACCAGGCACAAGCAATATACAGTCTTATCTTTGCTGCCTGGACTTCAAGTCCCTGCATGCACAGGCCTTTCGGTCTCTGTGCACAGAACTTCTACCTCAGGCTCAAGTTCATGAACCATGAGGAATAAATGTCCTTCTCACTCCTCGGTGAACCAGAGATCTGTGGCAAATTGTTCTTCATTGAACTTGAGGTTCTGTAATTTGCATTCTGTTGCTTGCAATCACAGTAAATTTCCCAGCCCTCAGGACAGGAGCCTTAACACAGTTACTTGTTATCTCCTTCCCCAGACCAGAGCCCAGGCACAGATGTTATCTTCTGGTCTTGGACTATACCTCTGACATGACTTGCTGTAAGGTCTATAGAACACATGCAGGGCCTTTTTAAAGCTCTATCTTGTACAAATAAATTGCTGACAAAGAGCTCCTTCTATTTGGCAAGAACGCTGATGTTAATCAGTTGATTCTCCTGCAGATGCTATAGTATGTTCAGAACTGGTTTACATAGGCTGCCAACTCTGCAGAGGCAAGAAGCACTGGCTTGAAAGGGGCTTTTATAGGAATTAGCTTCCTCTAGTGCTCCAGTCCTCTGGTCAGGCAGAACAGTACGTCAGTCTATGAGCCCCAGGCCCAGTCAAGGCGGGGCAGCAAAGCAATGGGCAGTGCCATCCTTAGGATTTATGGGGCCCTACGCAGTATTATTAAACTGGTGCCCCTATGCCCGACCGTAGCCTGGGCTTGCAGCCCTGGGGGGTGGGGGAAGCGAGGGACGAGTCAGCAAAGGATACATGACGCTCAGCCCACCTCACAGTGGCGGAGAGTCACAGTTCCCCGCAGACACCTTCGTACCCTCTCCCTCATGCAGAATGTGTGGCGCTGGCACATTCAGCTTTGTGAATATGGCCCCTGCCTAAGAACACTGCAGCATGCGCTGGGTGTGTGGGAGCCAACCCACTCTTACCTGCTGTCATGGGCAGTGGGTGAAGCTACCACTTGGGGAGGCTAGCTCCCCAGCCCACCTCTTCTGCTGTGGCCTCATCCATTCTCCACTCCTGTTCTGCCCCAGGCCCTGCCCTCTCCGCACTATCTCCCTCTTCTCTTCTATCCCTCACCCTGCTCACCCCCTTCCAGCCAAATCCCTGAACCCAAATAAAGCAAGTGAAATTTGAAAAAAACACTCTTCTGCAATTTCTTTCTAAAGAAAATGGAGCAGGTTTTCCACTGCATGCCAGATGGTGACAACTGGACATGCAGTAGGTACCTAATTAAAATCACTAAATTTAGGAATAAAAGATGTCAGTCATGGGTTTTTTGATATGTCCTGAAGTTTGTCAGAGATTTATTTGCAAAAACTTCATAGTAAGGGCGAGTCAGCTGTCTTGCTGAATACAACATTAAATATTATGGAATATATGATGCAGCTCTTCTGTGTCTTACATTTTCTTAATTAGTATTTCTAAGATGATTTTATATTTAAATGTACTCTTAAACTTTCATAAAGTCATTATTCCAGATTACCACATATTTAACTCACTGAAACAAAGATATTATTTTAAATTAATCAGTCACAGAGGTTTAGTGTGTTCATAACAACATTTATTGCTTTTAGAAAAAGGGAACACTCATTTGCTTTGTGTGATCTCCATAACAATAGACATGTTTATGAAATTTCACCAACTTTAAAAGATATGTTTCCAAAGATTTTAGGCATAAGAAAGGATTGTATATATTACTAGGTACTGATTTTGCTGGAGGGTTCTCTTAAAACTAGTTAATCAGATAGTCAGAAGTAAAGAAAGGGAAACTCTGTTCAGGAATCTGTAAGGAAAGGGGTGTTTTTCCTTTAAGGGCTGTCTTCAAGGGGGGAGGGAGGTGAAGGGAGAAAGGGATGGATAAAAGGACAGGAAGACTTTGGAAGCATTTATTTTGTTTTTACTATAGTAATTAAAATTAAAATGTGTATTTTAGATAAGAGTGGTCTTTTGAAGGATTTACCGTATTTAAAAAACTAAATGTCTGAAGATCTAAGCATTTTAGGCTAAAGATGATTGTGCATCTAAAAATCTATACAAGGATTTTTTAGAGATGTGATTTTATAATCTTCACCAACTCACTAATTAAATATTTTTAAAGCAAATTTTAAACTAAGGTCCTGTAGACTGACATGTCCTCAGTAAATATTACAGTCATGCCCAACTCTTTGTCAGTAAATTCAGAAACTGATAGTATATACCTGAGGGTATGGCTACACTTGAAATTTCAAAGCACTGCCGCGGCAGCGCTGCGGGAGCACTGCCGCGGCAGTGCTTTGAAGTGTGAGTGTAGTCGGAGCGCCAGCGCTGGGAGACAGCTCTCCCAGCGCTTCACGTAAACCACATCCCTTACGGGTGTAGCTTGCATTGCTGATTACACTGAGGCTTTGCAGCGCTGTATCTTGCAGTGCTCAGGGGGGTGTTTTTTCACACCCCTGAACGCGAAAGTTGCAGCCCTGTAAAGTGCCAGTGTAGCCATGGCCTGAGAGTCGGCAAATGCCTGTTAAATGGCTTCATTATCACTTGAATGGCTCTTTACCAGTTTGAATGTTGTGCTAATAGGTCTGGCAGGCTAGAAGGCTTTTTCACTTTTAAGTTATTAGATCCCCTCTGGAGTGAGAGTCACCAGGCTGCAGCAGCCAGCTGTGGGAGCCTGCAGGAAGGGTCAGAACAGGGATAGGAATTGCTGGGAGTGTAGATACTAAGGCCAGGTCCAGACTAGAGCTTTAAATCGATTTTAAGAGCTCTAAATCGATTTAAAGCTGTAACCGTCCACACTACAGAGTGCATAAAATCGATTTTAAGGGTCCCTAAAATCGATTTTGGAACTCCATCAAAACGAGAGGAGTAACCCCAAAATCGATTTTTTAAAATCGATTTTATGATAGTGTGGACGGCCATCGAAGTTAATGGCCTCCGGGACATATCCCACAGTGCTCTAGTGGCCGCTCTACACAGGTAAAGGTACTCTTCTGCTGGCCAGGTAAACAGGAAAAGCCCCGGGAAGTTTGAAATTCCATTTCCTGCTTGCACAGCGTGGAGCTCTCAGCAGCAGAGAGAAGAATGCAGTCTCCTGAAAATAGGAAAAGAGCTCCAGCATGGAGCACACAGGAGTTACTCGATCTGATAGCTGTATGGGGAGAAGAGTCAGTGCTTTCAGAACTGCGCTCGAGCAGACGAAATGAGAAAACCTTTGAAAAAATTTCTAATGCCATGCGGGAGAGGGGACATACCAGGGACTCGTTACAGTGCCGAGTGAAAGTGAAAGAGCTCAGACAGGCGTATCAGAAGACCAAAGCAGCAAAGGGCAGGTCAGGCTCTGCCCCCAAAACATGCCGGTTCTACGACGAGCTTAACGCAATATTGGGGAACAGCGCAACGACGAACCCCCCCTTGTCTGTTGATTCAGAGGTGGGCGTTGTGATTCCTGCAACTACGGAAGATTTATTTGATGGCGATGATCAGTATGATGAGGAACAAGAGGAGGAGGCTCCAGCAGCGAGCACAGAGCATTTTATCCCCCCAAACAGCCAGGATCTTTTCCTCACCCTTACTGAGGTTCCCTGCCAGCCATCTCAAGGCAGTACTCCAGAAAATGAAGCTGAGGGACCATCCTCTGGTGAGTGTAATTTTTTTTACTAAAAGCTTCAGTTTAATGTAAGCCTTTTTTACTGGGTGCTTCAAATCACTACCTGTACTTAGAGTCACTGACCAAGTAGATTAAAAACCTTTCCTAAAACAGTGACCCATGAGGTGGTTTTTAGAAAAGTCTCCATTGTTACAGGGCGGATTCATCCTGCTTGTTCGGGGACCGCGAGAGCAAACCGCGGGAAGCTACTGTTCTTCCCTGCTTTGCTCTCGCGTTCCCCGAACAAGCAGGGCTCCTTGCCTGCGGTTTGCTGGGTGGTTCGGGGAACGCGAGAGCAAACCGCGGGAAGCTACTCTTCTTCCCTGCTTTGCTCTCGCGTTCCCCGAACAAGCAGGGCTCCTTGCCTGCGGTTTGCTGGGTGGTTCGGGGAACGCGAGAGCAAACCGCGGGAAGCTACTCTTCTTCCCTGCTTTGCTCTCGCGTTCCCCGAACAAGCAGGGCTCCTTGCCTGCGGTTTGCTGGGTGGTTCGGGGAACGCGAGAGCAAACCGCGGGAAGCTACTCTACTTCCCTGCTTTGCTCTCGCGTTCCCCGAAACAAGCAGGGCTCCTTGCCTGCGGTTTGCTGGGTGGTTCGGGGAACGCGAGAGCAAACCGCGGGAAGCTACTCTTCTTCCCTGCTTTGCTCTCGCGTTCCCCGAACAAGCAGGGCTCCTTGCCTGCGGTTTGCTGGGTGGTTCGGGGAACGCGAGAGCAAACCAGGGAAGGAGAGTAGCTTGATTACCAGTACAATCTACTACAGGGATTACTAGCCATTATTAACTTACCATTTTCTCCGGACATGGTCTGTGTGCTCCCCTGACCTGCGTCTGAGCAGAACTCTCTGTCCTCAGCCACAAGCAATAAGTATTAAAGGAATCCTAAGGTGACCTTTTGGTAAAGTAAAATGTTCAAGGTTCGGTAACAGGCACAGGTCAGTGAGGGGAGAGACTGTATGCATGGTTGTGTGAAATGTGTCTCTTATGATTCTTTTATCACTCTTTCCAAACCCCACCCCCCCACACACAGCTGCACATTTCTCCAGCCTCCCTCTCGCTTCTCATCTACGTGGGGGGGGTATCATAAGAAGACTGAGGAAAAGGAGGACGCGTGAGGACATGTTCACCGAAATTATGGCAGTAACCCGTACAGAGAGAGCTCAGCAGGGAGAATGGAAGCAATTGGTCGCAAAGTACAGGGAGGCTGCCAGTGAACGCGAAGACAGGAGGGACCAACGCGAAGACAGGAGGGACCAACGCGAAGACAGGAGGGACGCCAAAAATGATGTCAGGTGGCAGGAAGATCAGCGCTGGCGAGCAGCAACTCTGGATCTTCTTCGTGATCAGACTGACATCCTCCGCGATATGCTGCAAGAGCTCCGTGGTTTCAGAATGCCCCTACAGCCCGTGTATAACCTCCCTCAGTACTCACCCTGTCCCACACCTTCCAGAACCAGGCGTGTAAGAACGCGTGGGGGAAGGCTCTCTGCACCAGCCCCCTCCACCGCTGCGGACACTCCAACCAGAAGGCTTTCATTAGATTGAAAAGCCCTTTGTGTCCTGTTTTTTCCCTCCTCTAATGATCCAAACTTCTACCATGGCACCTTTGCCTATTTTTTACTCTCAGGTCATGCTATTAAGTCAGTGTGACTGTAGATTGGTAATGAACTAAAGCAAGCAGCTTTGGAAAGCTGCACGGAAGCTAGTTATCAGCATCAGGATTTGACAATTGGGGATATGGGCAATACAGGGAAAACAAAGAAAGCAGCCATACCGTAACCTGGTCCATGAGAATTCTTGTTCTGTCTTCTCTGATGCACTTTCTTCTTTCAAACCTCCCTCCCCCTTCCTCCAAACCTCCCTCGCTCCGTCCCCCATAGAACAATGAGTTATGAAATTTCATGCACAGTATTGTAACAACAAACATTATGCTTGATTGATGAAAGGGTCTGATTTTAAATAAAGAACACAATTCTTGTAACAAATAGTAGTAACTTTATTTTCAATAAAAAAGCAGTTAAGGAAGGTTGCAGGTACTGTGCCTAGCAGCAGACGGAAGCAGCTAATGGTGGAGGTAGGTAATAAATGGGAAATACAGAAGTATATGTTTTCCAATGGACAGCTCTTGCAAGTAACCTAAGCAAGCAATTGAGGAATGCTGCAGGCAAAGTATCTTGCAGCAGCAACACCGCATAGACGGGGAGGGCAGCAATCAATTGAAAGGAAAATCAGCATTCAAACTGTACCCTGGCCCATGAGGAAGCTACTTTTCAGTGCTTCTCTGATGCGCACAGCATCCTGGTGAGATCTTCTAATTGCCCTGGTGTCCGGCTGCGCATAATCAGCGGCCAGGTGGTTTACCTCAGTCTCCCACCCCGCTATAAAGGCCTCCCCTTTGCTCTCACAGAGATTGTGGAGCACACAGCAAGCAGCAATGACAAAGGGGATATTGGTTTGGCTAAGATCTGAGCGAGTAAGAAGCGTTCGCCATCTCGCCTTAAGCCTGCCAAATGCACATTCTACCACCATTCTGCACTTGCTCAGCCTGTAATTAAACAACTCCTGAGCACTGTCAAGGCTGCCTGTGTATGGCTTCATTAGCCAGGGCATCAAGGGGTAGGCTGGGTCCCCAAGGATAACAATAGGCATTTGGACATCTCCAACTGTTATTCTCTGATCAGGGAAGTAGGTCCCTTGCTGCAGCCGTTTAAACAGTGTAGTGCTCCTGAAGACACGTGCGTCGTGAACCCTTCCTGGCCATCCCACGTGGATGTTGGTGAAACGTCCCTTGTGATCCACCAGGGCTTGCAGAACCATCGAAAAGTACCCCTTGCGGTTAATGTACTGGGCACCCTGGTGTTCCGGTGCCAAAATAGGGATGTGGGTTCCATCTATGGCCCCCCCACAGTTAGGGAATCCCATTGCAGCAAAGCCATCCACAATGGCCTGCACGTTTCCCAGAGTCACAACCTTTCGAAGCAGCAGCTTAATGATTGCTTTGGATACTTCCAGCACAGCAGCCCCCACAGTAGATTTGCCCACTCCAAATTGATTACCGACTGACCGGTAGCTGTCTGGCGTTGCAAGCTTCCATATGGCTATTGCCACTCGCTTTTCCACTGTGAGGGCTGCTCTCATCCTGGTATTATGCCGCTTCAGGACAGGAGAAAGCGAGTCACAAAGTTCAAAGAAAGTGCTCTTACGCATGCGAAAGTTCCGCAGCCACTGCGAATCGTCCCACACCTGCAGGACTATGCGGTCCCACCAGTCAGTGCTTGTTTCCCGTGCCCAAAAGCGGCGCGGAACGGGTAGAACCTCACCCGTAACCGTCAGGAGCTCCAACGTGCAGGGGCCCGGGGAGTCAGAAAACTCGTTCTCCAGTTCGTCATCGCTGTCGTCCCCGCATTCAAGCATTCTCTCTTGCATTTCTGCATCATGGGTCAGCAGTGATAGAACGAGAATGCGTGAATTATTTACAGCATTCGCGATCAAGGACAAGAGCAGACCTGGATCCATGCTTGCTGCAAAATGGCGTTTCCCTCACTGCAGCCAGTAAAAACAGCGCGAACTGACTGTGTGCCGTTTACAGGAAGGGGGGGGGGCTGTACCCAGAACCACCCAGGACGGGGACTTTGATCCCATCATGCACTGGGCTAGTAACCCATAATTCCAAAGGGCAGGGACCCGTGCAGGAACTGTGGGATAGGTACCCAGAGTGCAACGCTCAGGGAAAAGATGGACGCCAGGGAACATGGACGCTCAACATCGATGTAAGTAGCCCTAGTGTGGACGCGCAAAATCGATTTTATAAAGCCTGCTTTATAAAATCGATTTTATTAACATCGATTTTACCCTGTAGTGTGGACGTGGGCTAAGACTCAGGGTATGGCTACGCTTACAGTTTTGCAGCGCTGGTAGTTACAGCTGTGTTCATACAGCTGTGTAGGGCCAGTGCTGCAGTGTGGCCACACTGACAGCTACCAGCGCTGCAGTGTGGCCACATTTACAGCACTTGCAGCGCTGTTGGGAGTGGTGCATTGTGGGCAGCTATCCCACAGAGCACCTCGTCCCATTTTGGCGCTGTGGCTTGTGGGAAGGGGAAGGAAGTGTGGGGGTCTTTCCGCTTCCTGTTCCAACGCCCCGTGGTGCTTTGCTGCACATTCCGAGCACTTTGGCGGCATTGTGATTCTGCAGCGCTATTTCTGAGATTTTTGTTATAAATGGAGCCTGAGCTGCTGAGGACCTTGCTGATGAATGTTGCCAGCACATCACGCATGGCAGTGGAGCTATTCCTTCAGCTGCAAAGTGACAGTGAGGAGTCAGACGATGATATTGAAACGCCTGATGCTGAAGACACTCAATTGCTTGTGGCAGTAACAGACGTGCTCAGCACCGTGGAATGGCGCCTTTGGGCTCGGGAAACCAGCACTCAGTGGTGGGATCACATCGTCCTGCAATCCTGGGATGACGAGCAGTGGCTGCAGAACTTTCGGATGAGAAAAGCCACTTTCATGTCACTGTGTGCTGAGCTCGCCCCTACCCTGCGGCGCAGGGACACGAGATTGAGAGCTGCCCTGCCAGTGGAGAAGCAGGTGGCTATTGCAATCTGGAAGCTGGCAACTCCAGACAGCTTCCGATCGGTGGTGAACCAGTTTGGAGTGGGAAAGTCCACCGTTGGAATGGTGCTGATGCAAGTTTGCACAGCCATTAATTGCACCCTGCTAAGAAGAACTGTGACTCTTGGGAACGTGCAGGACATTGTGGATGGCTTTGCAGAAATGGGTTTCCCTAACTGTGGAGGGGCAATAGATGGGATGCATATTCCTATTCTGTCACCACAGCACCTGGCATCAGAGTACGTTAACCGCAAGGGGTATTTCTGTGTGGTTCTGCAAGCGCTTGTGGATCACCGTGGGCGTTTCACTGACATTTACTCAGGATGGCCTGGAAAGGTGCACGATGCACACATCTTTCGGAACAGTTCCCTGTTCAGGAGGCTGAGGGCCGGGACTTTTTTCCCAGACCGCAAGATCACAGTAGGGGACGTCGAAATGCCCACTGTGATCCTTGGAGACCCCGCTTACCCCTTAATGCCATGGCTCATGAAACTGTATACAGGGAAGCTAGACAGGAGCAAGGACCGGTTCAACTACAGGCTGAGCCGGTGCAGAATGACTGTGGAGTGTGCTTTTGGCCGTTTGAAAGCCCGCTGGTGTTGTCTTTATGGGAAGTTAGATTTGGGGGAAAGCAGCATCTCCGCTGTTATATCCACGTGCTGCACCCTCCATAATATTTGTGAAGGGAAGGGTGAAAGATTCAGTGAGGAATGGACCTCCGAGGTTTGACGCCTAGAGGATGAATTTGCACAGCCAGAGAGCAGGGCTACTAGGGAGGCCCAGGAAAGGGCTTCAAGGATTAGGGATGCTTTAAGGGAGCAATTTGATGCTGAGAGCCAACAGTAATGTTTGGTGCCTTTGCTGTTCTTTGTTCTACCTTGGGGTACAATATTTACCACTTCCTGCAATAATAAAATGTATTGAAAAAGACATAAAATCCTTTATTCAACATACAGTACATAAAAGGCAAGGGGGGTTAGGGTGGTGGACTGTACATTCAGAGGTTTGAATATGTCCTATTTGGATTACTGTTCAATGTCTGCTGCACTTCAGGATTACTATGCTGCAGGGTAATGGGGGTGGAGTGCACCGGGTAAGAATTATAGTTATCAGGGCTGGTAGGTGATCGTACAGGTGTTGGGGGCAGATGGGGGTAATAAGAAACTGGCTGCTGGAGAAAGGTGTTTTGTGCAAATACTGGGGAACAAGAAGGAGAGCTTTGGGAGGGCTGTGGGTTACCATGGTACATATCTGCCTGCATGGCTACGAGAGACTCGAAAGACTCAGTTTGGCGATCCAGGAGGCTTATCATCTGCTTTGAGGTTTTTTTGCTAGCCAATTCCTTTCTCCTGCTTTCTGTTTGCCTCCAGTCATGCATTTTCTCTCTCCATTCATACATTTTCTCTCTCCATTCCTGTGTCTTCCTACTTTCTCTGTTGTAGTGATTCATAACTGATTTGATCAATTCTTCTTTTGATTTTCTGGGATTTCTCCTCAAGTTCTGCAATCGACGTGAGGCCGGTGATCCGGCTGCATTAGTCAAGGTCACTAGAAAAAAGAAAGATAGAACCATGTAATACACAGAGGCTACATTGTTTATTATCACACAGTGAAGGAGTTTTTAGACTTTTGGTAGCATCCTTCGCACATACCTCACATAACACAGAGAGGCCAGGGAAGCTAAGTCATGGCGAGCAATGGGGTGAGTGTTTTTCCCCCGAGTTCCCCTTGGGAGGGGGAATTGACCGATGGGTCACTGGGGTTTATCTGCACTGGGTACAGGATGTAGCTGGTGTCCTGCACAGGCGACAGTAGTGAACAGGAAGGTGGCGAGCTGCTGGTGGTGGTGGGGGGTCCGCATTAATGCCGTCCTGCTGGTGAGGGGGGGGGAAAAGCACAGCTGTGCTGGCTGCCTGCTGGGAAGGGTGGGGGAACACCGGAGTGCACCGCGGTGCTGGATGCCTGCTGGGAGGGGTGGGGGGAACACCAGAGCGCACCGCGGGGCTGCCAACGTGCTTGGAACACCGGAGCGCACCGCGGGGCTGGATGCCTGCTGGGAAGGGGGGGGGGAGGCCGGAGCGCACCGCGGGGATAGCTACGTGCTGGGAAGGGCGGGGGGAGACCGGAGCGCACCGCGGGGATAGCTACGTGCTGGGGGGGGGAACACCCGAGTGCACCGCGGGGCTGGGGGGTGGGACCGCGAACCTGGCGCCCTGCACTCAAGTATCCCTAAATTCTCAACAGGGTTTCCTACTGCCAGATATATCACTGCTGCGTGTTACCTGGGAAGAGAGGGAGGGTCTTCTACAGCAATGTGGATTCCACCCTGGCCCCTATGCAGCTTGCCTGTGTGCAGCCATGGTCCCCCCACCCCTCGCTGCACAGTGGATTGGACGAGTTAGCCTGACCGGGACAAGGACCACGGTGGCTCTCCCGATCAACTTGAGAAAGCAAATTGCAAACGCTCTGGCTGCAACTTTTCAAGAGATTACCGAGGCAGATTACAGAGACGTGATAGAGCAAATCAATGGGCTATTCCACGTTTAGGCATGCATGCAGGCAGGCATAACCCAAACCCTCCTCTCCCAAAACATAAAAATCTGCTTACCCCGAGCACGCTCCTCAGGTTCTTCCTCACCAGCAACTTCCTGCTGCTGCGACTGGCTAGCCTCCTCCTGGCTGGAGAAGAGCTCCTGGCTGCATGCCTCCTGGGACTCCGGGGTGTCTCCCTCCACGCCAGTAGCCTCACTGTCGGCTTCCTCTACACCCTCCCCCACTTCTCCCTGCTGTGAACTCTCCATCGTGGTCCTCGGATTGGCAGTGGGGTCACACCCAAGTATGGCATCCAGCTCCTTGTAAAAACGGCAGGTCGTGGGGGCAGCTCCTGAGCGGCGATTTCCCTCACGGGCTTTGCAGTAAGCACTCCTCAGCTCTTTTATTTTGACCCTGCACTGCAACGCGTCCCGTTCATGGCCCCTTCTCTGCAAGGACTGCGATATCTGCCCATAGGTATCATAATTTCTCCTTCTGGAGCGCAGCTGTGCTTGCACAGCCTCCTCATCTCAAACACTGATGAGGTCCTGCAGCTCTGAATTGTTCCATGCTGGGGCTCGTTTGGGGCGTGGAGGCATGGTCGCTGATTGATTGAATGATTGATTGCACTCCACACCTGGCTGAGCAAACAGGAAGGGGATTTTTAAAATTCCCGGGGCATTTAAAGGAGGGGTCAGCTGAGCCCAGGGCAGTGGAGTGTGCATGATTACCAGAGAGGCTTCTAAGGTATGCTGGGATACCTCCTTATGCCACGGAGGTCAATAAAAGCGCTGGTGGGTGTCCACACTTGCTGACCAGCGCTGGATCACCAGTGCTGGATCCCCTACACCCGAGGCTCGACCGGGTGTACAGCCAGCACTGCAACCAGGGAGTTGCAGCGCTGGCTGTGCTTTGCAAGTGTGGCCACATCCTAAGTTGCAGCGCTGTAACCCCCTCACCAGCGCTGCAACTCTGTAGTGTAGCCAAGGCCTCAGTGGTGCCCCAAATTTTCAGGTGCCCTACGCAGCTGCGTATACTGCATATGCCTAAGGACGGCCCTAGCAATGGGTAAGCTCTGGCTTGCGCTCAGGGCAGAGCAGCTAAGCAGTCTAGGAGCCCCAGGCCCAGTCAGAGCAAGGCAATGCGTGGGTTCTGACCTGCAGTCAGGGTAGAGCAGCTAGGCAGTCTGTGTCCCAGTAGGGGTGAGCACCATAAAGCCTAGAGGCTCAGGTACAGGCGAGCACCACTAAAGTCTAGGCTCAGGTAAGGGTGAGCACCAATAACAGTCTATGAGGCTCTAATAGGTTGCCTGAGGAGTGCAGGGCCTCCTGGCCTAAGGAGGGGGAGTACTGCCAGGGGTGGGGTGGCACGAGGGATGTGGGCCCAGTCAACTCCACTGCCTCCCAGCTTAGGGCCCTAACAGTGGCGGAGTGGTCAGGCACTGGGTCAGCGGGGATCCGCCCACAACACACTGACTTTGTATCAGGCCACCTCCCAACCAGACTGTTGCCTGGTTTCCCTGGGCTGCTTCCTAATCTCCCCCTTAGGTTCACCTGCATTCTGTCATCTCGGGGAAGCTCTGGCCAGTTTGCAGGCGGCAGCCCCAGCAGCTCCCAGCGTCTAGGTCAGTCGGCAGCCCGGGGAGATCAGACTTGTTCTCAGGCAGCAGTCCCACCAACTCCTCAGCATGTTGGTTGGCCAATGGTCCTGGGAGTTCTGGCCATGTCATAAACAGATAGCTAAGGGTTAATGTCTCTTTCACCTGAAGCACCTGACCAGAGGACCAATCAGGAAACCGGATTTTTTTCAACTTTGGGTGGAGGGAATTGAGTGTCTGAGTCTTTGTTTTCTGTCTGCCTGCTTTCTCTGAGCTTTGGAGAAGTAGTTTCTACTTTCTAGTCTTCTGTTTCTAAGTGTAAGGACAAAGAGATCAGATAGTAAGTTATATGGTTTCTTTTCTTTGGTATTTGCATGAATATAAGTGCTGGAGTGCTTTGATTTGTATTCTTTTGGAATAAGGCTGTTTATTCAATATTCTTTTAAGCAATTGACCCTGTATTGTATCATCTTAATACAGAGAGAACATTTGTATGTATTTTTCTTTCTTTTTATATAAAGCTTTCTTTTAAGACCTGTTGGAGTTCTTTCTTTACTTCAGGGAAATTAAGTCTGTACTCACCAGGGAATTGGTGGGAGGAAGAAGCGGGGAGATCTGTGTGTTGGATTTGCTAGCCTGATTTTGCATTCCCTCTGGGGGAATAGGAAAGTACTTTTTTTGTTTCCAGGACTGGAAACAGAGAGGGGGAGTCACTCTGTGTAGTTTCACAGAGCTTGTGTCTGTGTATCTCTCCAGGAGCACCTGGAGGGGGGAAGGGAAAAAGGATTATTTCCCTTTGTTGTGAGACTCAAGGGATTTGGGTCTTGGGGTCCCCAGGGAAGGTTTTTTCAGAGGGACCAGAGTGCCCCAAAACACTCTAATTTTTTGGGTGGTGGCAGCAAGTACCAGGTCCAAGCTGGTAACTAAGCTTGGAGGTTTTCATGCTAACCCCCATATTTTGGACGCTAAGGTCCAAATCTGGGACTAAGGTTATGATAGGCCAGTCCTCAGGAGGCAGCCCCAGCAGCTCCTCTGCAGGCTCCAGCAGCAAGTGGGATGTGTCCATCTCCTGTGGCTCCACCACAACTGAGCTGCAGGGCCTGCGTTTTGTAGTTCCCCTTCCTGTCCTGCCCTTTCGCTTCCAGTGGGGCAGAGGTGGTTCTCCTGGTTCAGCCCACCAGGGGGCATGTTGTGGTCCCTCTCTGTCACTCTGAGGGAGGCCACGTCTCCTTGCTACACTGTTCTACACATTTACCTTCATTAATCTGTGTCCCCTGTAACCATGTACAAGGTGGGATGTTGCTAAGTGTTTGATTATTTTTGGTTTTGTGGTCTTGGACAAATGGTAATGGCTTTGATAGCATCAGAACTTTCACATAAAGCATGTTTTGGACAGTGCAACCTTTTATTAGTTTTTATACTGCTGTCCTGTAGGCTTGCCTCTGTAGCCCTAAATGTTACCTTGGGCTCCCATGCTTGATCTTCACTCCAATCTCCTGAGGCTTTCCAATCTTTAATTTGGTTGATGGCCTGTTATTCCAACAATTTTTGCTATGTGGTTTTCTCTCCAGTATCATAAGACTCTCACTACCTCAGTTAAACTACGGGCCTGTGGCTAGTGTTCCATATTTTTTATTTTTACTGATCTTCACTGATAAATTACAAGATTTTTTGATTAAAGGAATTTGTTTTTTACTGAGTTACACCCATTTAGCAACCTACTCTATGTTTTGGGCTACTTATTTTTGTTAAATACTAATGCTTTATGTGATTGTTGTGTCCTGCAGCTCTGAGATTGAAGCAGTTCAATAGTGTAAAAAACAGAACACATACAGTGTAGATTGGAAAATAAAACAATGTTAATATCGCGCTATGATTAGCTCACAAGATGCTGCGCTCCTATTTCTTTTCATCCAGTCAGTGCAGCACTGCATTTAAACGATCTTCCACAGATAAAGATAGATAAGGTAACAAGCTAAACATGGGACAAAAATGCAAATCTATGCCTGAGTACCAACAAGAAAATAAGCGCTTAGAAATTTTAAAGAAAAGTAAAGATGGGAATCAAGAGGATGCATTGCACTGCAAATACTGCAGCATTGAGGTCAGTGCTTGTGCTGACGGAATAAAGGAGCGTGTTGAAAGCAAGCGACACAAGAAGCTTAAAGAAGAAAGTGAGCTTTGGAACAAAGAGTCAATATCAGGAGCCTTCACCAAGGCTTTAATGAAAGAGAGGACACACAAAAATTGTGTGAATGAATTTGTCCATGTTCTTTGTTTCACTGGACAACTGCTGTTAATTGCAGAGTGGCCTATTGGTCACTTTGTGCAACACTACTGTCCAACAGCAAAAACCCTTCCTAATGCAGACAATCTCACTAGTAAGTATCTGAAACAAAATGACGATACTTTAGTATGGTGTTTAATCTGATTTTTTTACGAGTCTCCTGATGTTTTCAACACTCTGATTCTTAGACTTTAGTGTTTGTATTTTTTATTTCAAAGCGAATAAGCTCACATCGTTTTTTGCTGACGTGACGTTCATTACCTCTGCTCACAGCTGTTTTGTCGACCCAGCAATAACTGAAATGTTTGTGATGTACCAATTAAACTGGGAAAATGTGGTCACAGCTAACACAGATTATGCTTCCTACATGGTTAAGTTTGCACAGGAGATTAAATTCAACCAGAAACTGGAGCTTCTACATGTTACCTGTCCTGCTCATCTGATTAATGTGTTATCAGTAGCTACTGATATAGAAGAAATGAAAGATGTGAAATCTTGCATCATTGGATTTGGGCCATTTTCAAGCATGCGAACAAGCTGAAGCTTTGTTTTACATAGCGTGAGATCAGTGCAGAGCTGACTGACAATTATCTACCCCTGTTGATCCACACTGGTGGATGAGCTTGTACTTCGCTGCCTGTCATGTAAATAAGGGTACGTCTGCACTACGGGATTAGTCCGATTTTACATAAACCGGTTTTGTAAAACAGATTGTATAAAGTCGAGTGCACACGGCCACACTAAGCACATTAATTCGGCGGTGTGCGTCCATGGTCCGAGGCTAGCGTTGATTTCCGGAGTGTTGCACTGTGGGTAGCTATTCCATGGCTATCCCATAGTTCCCGCAGTCTCTCCCGCCCCTTGGAATTCTGGGTTGAGATCCCAGTGCCTGATGGGGCAAAAATCATTGTCACGGGTGGTTCTGGGTAAATGTCATCACTCATTCCTTCCTCCAGGAAAACAATGGCAGACAATCATTTTGCGCCCTTTTTCCCTGGATTGCCCTGGCAGACGCCATAGCACGGCAACCATAGAGCCCGTTCAGGTTTTTTTTTTTTTTTTTACTGTCACCATATGTGTACTGGATGCCACTGACAGAGGCGTTACTGCAGAGCTACACAGCAGCATTTGTTTGCTTTTGCATGATAGCAGAGACAGTTATCAGTCATTCTGTACCATCTGCTGCCATTGTAAATTAGCAATAAAATGACGGTTATCTGTCGTTCTGTACTATCTGCTGCTATCATGGGTGCCCCTGCCTGAGGTCAGCCGGGGGCGCAAAGGCAAAAATGGGAATGACTTCCCGAGTCAATCCCTCCTTTATGGTTTCTAAAAATAGAGTCAGTCCTGCCTAGAATATGGGGCAAGTGTACTAGAGAACCAGTGTATCAGAGAGCACAGCTGTTCCGTGTCAGATCCCGCATAAATGATAAGCTGCATGCCATTCATGGGGGGGGTGCCCTTGCAACAACCCCACCTGTTGCTTCCCTCCTCCCCCAACCTTCCTGGGCTACCGTGGCAGTGTCCCCTCCCATTTGTGTCATGAAGTTATGAAGAATGCAGGAATAAGAAACAGTGACTTGTTAGTGAGATTAAATGAGGGGGAGGCAGCCTCCTGCTGCTATGACAGTCCAGGCAGGACATTAAGCTTTGCGGGGAGAGAAGCCCAACATCCCGCTGCTATGCTAGTCCAGGCAGTACAGAATCTTTTCTTTACACATGAAAGAGAGGGGGCTGATGGAGCTCAGCCCCCAGTTGCTATGATGAGGACGCTTACCAACCGTTCTGTACCATCTACTTGGAATGACCAGGAATCATTCCTATTTTTACCCAGACACCTCCGGCCAGCCTCATCTGAGGCCAGCCAGGAGCACTCACGGGCTGATGGTGATGACAGATAGTAGTCATATTGTACCGTCTGCCACCGGGGAGGGGAGAAGAGCGGATACTGCTCTTCAGTGCTGCAGCATCGCGTCTACCACCAGCATTCAGTAGACATAGGGTGACATTGAAAAAAGTCAAGAAATGATTTCTTTCCCTTTTCTTTCACGTGGTGGGGGGAGGGAGTAAATTGACAAGCTAAACCCTGAACCACGTCAGACAATGTGTTTGAACCTACAGGCACTGGGAGCTCAGCCAAGAATGCAAATACTTTTTGGAGACTGCTGTGGACTGTGGGATAGCTGGAGTCCTCAGTACCCCCGCCCTCCCTCCCTCCTTCCCTCCATGAGCGTCCATTTGATACTTTGGCTTTCCATTACGCTTGTCACACAGCACTGTGTAGCCTGGAGATTTTTTTCAAACGCTTTGGCATTTTGTCTTCTGTAACGGAGCTCTGATAGAACAGATTTGTCTCCCCATACAGCGATCAGATCCAGTATCTCCCGTACAGTCCATGCTGGAGCTCTTTTTGGATTTGGGACTGCATGGCCACCCGTGCTGATCAGAGCTCCACGCTGGGCAAACAGGAAATGTAATTCAAAAGTTCGCGGGGCTTTTCCTGTTTACCTGGCCACTGCATCCGAGTTCATATTGCTGTCTAGAGCGGTCACAGTGGTGCACTGTGGGATACCACCCGGAGGCCAATACCGTCGATTTGCGGCCACACTAACCCTAATCCGATATGGTAATACTGATTTCAGTGCTACTCCTCTCGTTGGGGAGGAGTACAGAAACCAATTTAAGGAGCCCTTTATATCGATATAAGGGGCCTCGTAGTGTGGACGGGTGTGCCGTTAAATCGGTTTAACGCTGCTAAAATCGGTTTAAACATGTAGTGTAGACCAGGCCTAAGTTGTGGACTGTGCTAATGTGTCTCCTAGATCATCCTTAATTTGTTGGTTCTAAAGCAGAAACTCTGAAGAGACTGACAGATAACCAAAATGAATGCCAGATTCTGTGCACCAAGGTAATGTTCATCGTTGAAAACTTGTGACACATACACAAACCGTGGAGTTTTCTCTGACTACTGCCAATACAGATGTTACCGGATCCTGACAACCAAAATCTCCGCTGAACTGAGCACAAAAGCTGTTGGAGAAACATATGGCAAGAAAACCCAGCAGTTTCTGGAAATCCTTATAACTCTGGAACACAAGAGAACCAAAAAAGCATTCAAAACCTCCACCCCAACACTCAGTGAGAAATGGAAGACGACCATGGCTCATAATCTGAACTCTGAAGTGTTTGGTGCTAAAGATTCTTTTTGGAATGTCATCCAGAGGTTGCACTGATTCCTCAAGGTGAATTTTGCAGCAAACTGCAACCATTATGCCAGAGGGTTTCAACCATTTGCCGCTAACGGTGAAATTTCAAATCTGAAAGGGGAATTTACTATTTACATGAACATTTATAACCCTGACAATGTGAAACTGGATGTGCTGGCTTTTTGGAACAGTCAAGACACACTTTCCAACTTCATCAAAATGGCACAGGCAAACTTTAAGTGTACTCCCTGGATCTATTGATGCAGAGTGCTTATTTTCAAAGTTGGACTACCTCCAAGATAGCAAGGGGCTCAACATGAGTGAGGATATTTTGCATATGCTCACATATTCTTCTTCAAACAGGATTTCTGGAAAAACTACTACCTCTGAGAGAAACAAATAATATCTTTTTACATAAAGAAGTTTCAATTATACTGTATGTGTATATTATAAAAGTTTTTTTGTTTTTTCCCAATTTTTCCTGATTTTTTAAAAAATTATTTTAACTTGATTTCATCCAACTTTTAATGTTTGAAAAATGAACACTGAAAATTCCCAGAATTTTTTAAATAAATAAAATATGAAAACGCAGAACACAACCAGTGGGGCCCCTGAATGATCAAGATACAAAAGGAGCACTTAAAGATGATAAAGTCATTGCGGAGAAACTATATGAATTCTTTGCTTCAGTCTTCACGGCTGAGGATGTTAGGGAGATTCCCAAACCTGAGCCATCCTTTGTAAGTGACAAATCTGAGGAATTGTCACAGATTGAAGTGTCACTAGAGGAGGAGCTTTGGAATTAATTGATAAACTTAACAGTAACAAGTCACCGGGACCAGATGGCATTCACCCAAGAGTTCTGAAAGAACTCAAATCTGAAATTGCGGAACTATTAACTATGGTTTGTAACCTGTCCTTTAAATTGGCTTATGTACCCAATGACTGGAAGATGGCTAATGTAACTCCAATATTTAAAATGGGCTCTAGAGGTGATCCCAGCAGTTATGGACCGGTAAGTCCAATGTCAGTACCAGGCAAATTAGTTGAAACAATCGTAAAGAATAAAATTGTCAGACACATAGAAGAACATAAATTGTTGGGCAAAAGTCAATATGGTTTCTGTAAAGGGAAATCATGTCTTACTAATCTATTAGAGTTCTTTGAAGGAGTCAACAAACATGTGGACAAGGGGGATCCAGTGGACATAGTGTACGTAGATTTCCAGAAAGCCTTTGACAAGGTCCCTCACCAAAGGTTCTTTTGTAAATTAAGTTGTCATGGGATAAGAGGGAAGATCCTTTCATGGACTGAGAACTGGTTAAAAGAAAGGGAACAAAAGGTAGGAATAAATGGTAAATTTTCAGACTGGAGAGAGGTAACTAGTGGTGTTCCCCAAGGGTCAGTCCTAGTACCAATCCTATTCAACTTATTCATAAATGATCTGGAGAAAGGGGTAAACAGTGAGGTGGCAACGTTTGCAGACGATACTAAACTGCTCAAGATAGTTAAGACCAAAGCAGACTGTGAAGAACTTCAAAAAGATCTCACAAACCAAGTGATTGGGCAACAAAATGGCAAATGAAATTTAATGTGGATAAATGTAAAGCAATGCACACTGGAAAAAATAACGTCATCAAAATATTCACAAATCCCTTATCTACATGAAGTTTCGGTGAAATGTTGTCTTTAATCCATTTATAAATGGCTTGAGGAGATGGATCCAACTTTATTTGCTTCAACAGTTCCTTCTCCAGTTTCAGAAGTGGGAACAAGAAACTCAGTCCTTTCCCTTCCAAGATCTCCAGCATACGATCCTTATTCTGATCTATTTCTGGCAACATCTTCTGCATGTTGACTTTGCTTTGTTGGAAGAGTTCAGTTAGCCATTCACGGTCTTGTAACTTAGCTAACTGCTGAAGGCAAAGCAAGGAGAGGGGGAAACTTCACCCAAACTTCATGTAGATAAGGGATTTGTGAATATTTTGATGACAAGTTTCTTGCAGTATATTTCAAGGGAAGTGAGCCTGCCTAATGATGAACCAGATTCTTCATCTGCTCCTTCTAAAGAGCAGTTAGAGCAGGAAAAACAACTGCTTCTTTCCTTCAAGCCAGTAATGCAGAAGTTTCTTTATGACTATGTTGATCTACAAGGGAGTGCTCTGTATGCACTTCAGGTGCACTGCTACAACAACAACTTTCCAAAAGGCATGTTACTGCACTTTTTTGTTCATTTCTATGACATGGAAATTATTGAAGAGGAAGCCTTTTTGGCATGGAAAGAGGATATTTCTCAAGAGTTTCCAGGGAAGGGCAAAGCTTTATTCCAGGTAAACCAGTGGCTAACCTGGCTGGAAACTGCTGAAGAAGAAGAATCTGAAGAAGAAGCTGACTAAAGAACCAGCCAAAGCCTTAAATTTGTGCAAACACTGTTGCTATGATGTAACTGTATTGGATCTAACCACTGCGAAAATTCATTCCGCTGTAATGTTTCACAATATTTAAAGCAGAAGCATGTCAATAGGATGTTCTTCTGCATAAGGTTTTTGTAGTATGTCTTAATCATAGTCTACCATAAAATATTTTAGAGTATCTTTAATGTTTAGATAACAGTGTATTAGCAGCATGCAATAATTACATCATAAGTTCTCAAGCAGAAGCAGTCTATTGCAAGGGTTTTCTTTGCTGCCAGTTATCATAGGCTGTTAAGTTAGAAAACTGAATAGCAACACAGAATACTGTAGATCTATTATACTGACTCTCATATAAGATGGATACCAGTAATGGCTTGAAATCTTAGCACAAGTTTCTCGGGTTATAAACTGTTAATGTACTGGATCAAATTCAATTTTCCCCCAATTTATCATTTTACTAGTGTATCCATAACCAGCTGATATTTAAAGTCAATGCTTGGAGACTTAAGGCATCTTTTTTGCTACTAAGTATGCTGTAGATAAGAGGTATCATATTATAAGAGGTGAGTGTAAAGGTATGTCAGTAAAAATATGACTGGCAAAAGAGCATAGCATAGAAGATGTTGAGAGGGAGAGAGATGCAGTAATAAGCCTTTGTGAATTTTTTTCATTTCTATAATATTCTCACGTATTCATCTTGTCAATTTTTCCCTCTGTGAGAGTGAGAAAAATCCTTCTTTTAAAAAATTTCATTCTGCGAGTTTATTTTAAAAAAGGCTGCTGGCTGGCTGTCACAGAAGAGAAAGATTATGATTAACTGAAATGTCATCAGCCTGTTATTCTCCACAGAGATGGTATGAATGGGAATTAAGTAATGAACTTCTGCAAATAGATGATAGGAGAAGGAGCAGCAAGTAACAAGCTGATTTCTCATTTAATGCTGGGGCTTTGCTGAAGGGAACGGAACAGTGAGATTTCCCCCCTCACCCCCCTTCTTCTTATACCTCATCAAATCTTATTACAAAAAAAGGGCAAACTTCCTTTCTCATGTCAAAAAGAACTCTCCAAAATCAAATGAAAAAAAGAGTGAATTTTTTTTATTTAACCACATTACTTACATTTCTAAATCTTAATCTTTGGGTTTTGTTTTAGTATTGCCATGGTGCATGTGCTACTGACCCTTCTTAAAATGTTCCATGATTGTATTATTGCATTTGTAACTGTGATGCATTTAAATCAACAGCATCAATGGAATACTGTTTATGTTTCTCCTATGGGAAACTCGTGCCAGATTCAATCACACATTCTTTAATTACTTTTTTTGTTATCAAAGGAAAGAAAGCGTATTACATGTTAATCCATCATGTTACACATAACTAGAGATGAGTTCAAGCCACCAAATTTGATCTGAATTTCAAAAGCCTGTTATAAAAATAGGGACCTTTTCCAACATACTTATCTGGATCTATATTTGGAGGTTGAACACTCTACAGCAGTGGTCCCCAACCTTTTTGTGGCCAGTAGCACATTCATGTTTTCAGAAGAGTGTGGTAGGCGCCAACAGTTTTTCAAGGCTTATTTTGTATTTGTACGTTAAATAATAAGAAAAACATCATATTTAATATTACATAATATATGAATCCAGAAGATAAAAATGGTGATTTTACATGTAAAAGGTATTAATTAAATTATTTGGCAATTACTCTTTCACCTTACCATGTGAATTTTCTCTTTTTTATCTACCTGTGAGAAAAATTAAGGAGTTTTTACAAAATAAATATAAACAGTTTTCAGCTTATTTATTTTAAAAAAGTAAAACATTGTTGAACAGCTGGTCTGAATATATTTATTATTCTTACTTTAACATAGATAGCCAGTTATGGTTAATTAAAAATATTCTTTGTATTGTTACTTGTATCTGGATTTCAATAAACAAACAAATATGAAAAAAGTTAAACACAAGTTAATCATACGCGCTCATCAGCACTTAATGGAAAATAGGTATCATTAATTCATGTGGTTTTTCTAATGAAGTCAGTGTGTTTTTTGGCATTGCATTTCTTCAGCCAATTTTTCGTAGTTGAGAGAGTAGGATGATATTCCCGTTCATAAGCAATCGTCAAGATGGGCATCTGTAAGCCGAGATCTGTATTTTGATTTTATGATGTTCATTGTTGAAAACAGAACTTTGCACAGATAAGTGGAACTGAAATAAGATTTTATTTTGTATGCTACATTTTTGAAGGCAGGAAACTTTTTTTGGTCAACCAGATTCCAAAAGTTTTCATCTGTTGTGCAGGATTTTAGAACAATATCATTTTGAAGGTCCAAAATCTCCAGTTCCAAGTCTTCTGTTCTTACTTGAATGAGACTCACAATTGATGTAGCCATTTCTGTTACCTCTATTTGGCAAGTAAAAGGATTCACAAGAAAGACAACTACAGGCTCAATGATGGTGAACTGTTGAAATCTCTTTTCAAATTCTTCCAGAAGTGTTTGAATGTGGATAACAAATGGTGATGGGTTAAAATCACTGTCACATACCATTTTCTTCATACTTAAGAAATGTACGAGAGACTTCGTCTTCATATGTGACATCCACAAGATCAGTTTTGCTTTGAATGATTTTACAGAACCTATCATTTGAGCCACATGTTTGTCTTTTCCTCGGAGCTCAAGATTTAAAATGTTCAATTTGTCAGTGATGTTGGCAAGAAAAGCCAAGTCCATTAACCAGCTGGAGTCTTCTAGTTGCTCAAAGTTCTGATTTGTGGACTTCAGAAATTCTTTGATCTCTTCAATTAGGCTTAAAAAACGTGCAAGAACTTTACCTTTTCTCAGCCATCGTACTTCTGTGTGCAAGATAGGATCAGATTGTTTATCATCAACATCTTCCAACAGGGCCTTAAAAAAATGTTGTTTCAAAGGTTTTGCTCAAATCAAGTTAATTATTTCAATAATGACATTCATGACGTGTTGAAAAGGAAGAACTTCAGCGAACAAAGTATCTTGGTGGATAATGCAATGATAAGACCAGGGCGGCCCAGAGGATTCAGGGGGCCTGGGGTCTTTGGCGGCAGGGGGCCCCCGCCACCGAATTGCTGCCGAAGACCTGGCAGTTTGGCGGAGAGTCCCGAGGCGGTAGGACCCCTTGCCGTGGGTCTTCGGCGCAATTCAACAGGGGGTTCAGGAGCGGAAGGACCCCCTGCCACCAAATAGCCACCGAAGACCTGGCACTTCGGCAGTGGGTCCCGGGGTGGAAGGACCCCCCGCTGCCGAAGACCTGGAGTGGAAGAAGCTCCAGGGGCCTGTGCCCCGTCTGAGATTTCCGGGGCCCCCGGAGTGAGTGAAGGACCCTGCTCCAGGGGCCCCGAAAAGCTCTCCTGGGGGCCCCTGCGGGGCCCAGGGCAAATTGCCCCACTTACCCCCCTCTGGGTGGCCCTGGATAAGACACAAAGTTTGGAAAGGATTTATTCTTCTTACAGAGTGCAATGAATCCATTGGCGCTGCCCCATCAGCGGTGATCGCAGACAGCTTGTGTAGTGGCATAGTGATTGATGTTGCGAATGATTTGAATAAATTATAGATGTCCTCGCCCTTTGTTCGCCCTTTCATAGGCAATACTTTTAGTAACTCTTCTTTTATGGTGAAGTCACTAAATACCATCCTCACCATAACTGCCAACTGCACTGTATCCGATATATCTGTCGACTCATCAAATTGCAGTGAAAACAAATCACATATTTCCAAGTCATCCTTTAGCCGAGTTTGCATGTTGCTTGAAATTGCATGTATCCCCCTCGTAACTGTGTTGTCTGATAACTGGAAGTCTTGTATTGCCGACAAAATCTCACCCTTGTTAGGAAATCCTTGAAACAGGCAATCAGCACCAGTCAAAAATGCTTCCATCAACAATTCACCATCCTGAAAGGGATTTTTCTTCTTTGCGAGCAGATGAGCAATTTTAAAGGAAGCAATAGTAGCACCTTTAGATTTTAACACTCGTCTAATGAAAACAGATTGCTGGGCAGATAGATTTGATTTGAGTTGATTAATTTTCTTCTTTCTCAACTCAGATTTGAGTGGATGGCTAATGTCAAAAGAGCCATGATTGGTTTGGAAATAGCATTCAACATTGTTTTTTTGGCACTGCAACAGCAGCCCCGCACAGTAAACAAACACATTTCCCTTTATATTCAATAAAACAATAGGATTCTTCCCACTCTGCATTGAAATAATACGTACATTGTCTTTTATTTGAACCACTCGTTTTGGGGCAAAATGTTAAAAAAATAAAATCGCAAAGGACAAGAAAACAGCAGTATCAGTGCAGAGGAAGAATATTCACATACAGGGCCGGTTCCAGGCACCAGTGGAGCAAGCACGTGCCTAGGGCAGCACATGCTATGGGTGGCATTGCATCCATTCTTGGGACGGCAGAGTCGGAGCTCTTTTTTTTTGTTTGCTTGTTTTTTTTCCGGCAGTTCTGGGAAGCACAGAGAGAAGCTGGAGAGAAGCTGTGAGGACAGAGAACACCAGCGCCTGCAGCCTCGGAGTACTCTGTCCCCAGCAGGCGCAGGACCCCGACTTCTCTCCACTGCTGGGCACTAGGTGGACCCCGCGCCTGCCAGAGACAGAGAACACCGGCACCCACAGCCTGAGTTCTCTGTCCCCATCAGGCGCGGGGCTATGGCTTCTCTCTCCTGCTGGGCACTAGGTGGGCCCTGCGCCTGCCGGGAACAGAGAACATTGCGCCTGCATCCTGAGTTCTCTGCCCCCATCAGGTGTGGGGCTGCAACTTCTCTCCCCTGCTGGGCACTAGGTGGGCGCACATAAATGCCCCGGCGGGTGCCATGGCACCCGCGGGTACCGCGTTGGGGACCACTGCTCTATAACTTGTGGAGTTTTGGCTTTGAGGTTTCAGTTTGAGCTCACCTCTTGTTACAGTACGGTTGATGAACTCTGAAGTGATGATGCAAGCCACACAATGCAACAAATGGCAGTGGAAAATATTGTCATCATCAAGAATGGTGGTGGCATTGCCTGCCTAACTGAGGCAGAGCTACTGGTTAGTCAAAGAATCAGAGAAATCTAGGGCTGGAAGTGACCTTGAGAACTCATTAAGTCAAGCCCCGGGTGCTGTTGCAGGACCAAGTAAACGTAGATCATCCCTGGCTGGTGTTTGTTCAACCTATTTTTAAAAACCTCCAATGATGGAGATTCCACAACTTCCCTTAGAAACCTATTCCAGAGTTTAACTACCCTTATAGTTAGAAAGTTTTTCCTAAATATCTAACCTAAATTTCCCTTGCTGCAGATTAAGCCCATTACTACTTCTCCTGCCTTTAGTGGACATAGAGAATAATTGATACAAGTCCTCTTCATAACAGCCCTTAACATATTTTAAGACTGTTATTGGGTCACCCCCGCCCCCAGTCTTCTTTTTGAAGACTAAACATGCCCAGTTTGTTAACCTTTCCTCCGAGATCAGGTTTTCTAAACCTTTGATCATTTTTGTTGCTCTGCTCTGGACTCTCTCCAATTTGTTCCACATCTTTCCTAAAGTGTGGTGACCAGAGCTGGACATAGTATTCCAGCTGAGGCCTCACCAGTGCCAGGTAGTGTGGATAGTTACTTCCTGTGTCTTACATATCATCAGGGATCCTAGAAATCCATTTGCCATGGAAAAATATGGAATTTGCGTTTTTTTAGAAAGACTCTTTTATTTTTACATTTTGTGAAAAAACAAAAACATATACATCAGAACCCTGCTTATCCAAGCATCCGTTATCCGGCTGTCCATATTAACCAAACCAGGGCCGACAGCCCGAGTCCTGGTGACAGGTCTCCTGCTGTTGGCCCCAGGTGGCAGGGCTTGGACTTCTGCTGAAGCTCTCCAAATTATCAAAATTTTTGATTATCCAATCTGGCTCTGGTCCCAATTAGATTGGATAAACAGGGCTCTATTGTATCAGTAAAACACTTTGTTCAACTGATACCTATATATATTTTGGTTAGGAAAACTAAAATTCAGCATTTCATTGTAATAATGGAAAAACACAGATTTTTATGTTGGTTTTTTTATTGGAGAATTCTGGGAGGTTTATCATGGAAAATTAGGATCCCTGCATCTGATACTTCTGTTAATACACTCCAGAATATTAGCCTTTTTTTACAGCCGCATCATATTGTCAATATTCAATTTGTGATTGAATATAACCTCCAGATCCTTTTCAGTGGTACTACTACCTAGCCAGTTATTCTCCATTTCATAGTTGTATATTTGATTTTTTCCTTCCTAAGTGAAGTACTCTGCAGTTGTCTTTATTGAATTTCATCTTGTTGAGTTCAGAACAGTTCTCCAATTTGTCAAGATAGTTTTGAATTCTAATCCACTCATCCAAAGTGCATGCAGTCCCTCCTATCCTGATGTCATCTGTGTGGGAAGCATCTCAGCCAATGGGAGCTGCGGGAAGTGGTGCACCACTTCCCTCAGCTCCCATTGGCTGGGAACAGGAAACCATGGCCACAGGGAGCTGAGGGGCTCCATGCCTACAGACGCTCCAAGTAAACAAAACATCCTGACCCGCCAGTGGCTTACTCTGATGGCTGGGAGGCAAAGTTTGTCAACCCCTGAAATGTAGGGTCGACTTATGAAAGAGTCATACAGTTTTTGCTATTTTTATCTAACCATCTTGGGGTGTTGGCTTATAAATGAACGGGCTAATGAACGAGTATATATGCTAAATGTTAAATTGTTCATGTAGTCTATGAACATCCGTGGGGGGTTTTGATGCATAAAGAATGCAGGACTGGGCCCTATCAGTGGTATGTCGGATGGTATAATTGCACAGTAAATTGAAAGGGTTTATTCTGGATTTACACCACTGGCATAAAAACATTTCAGCACAAGGGCTAAGCCTTATGTTAAAAAAAGGGGCAATAGTCAATACTTTGGATCAGATTTTTTGACCTGTTCCAGTGCTTTTGTAACAGTTAGTTGGTGCAAAGGGAGCAGAAATCCCTGCAGGGGATTTCTCTGGTATGCTGGAGTCTTCAGTGGTTATGTATCTAACGCCTATGACTTCCTCCCTGCACCTCTAATGTAAGGAGGAGGAATGGCACTGTGGCTGCTACCAGCTAGTTTATGGTCACTTGGAGATCATAGCTGATTAGCACAAGGTAGAGCAGCCACTCAGGCTGCTTTGACCTGCACCAGGCCTGGACCACAGAATCAGGAGCCAAAACTTCTCACCACCTTTGTATTTTCCCCCTTTCCTGTGCTGCCCTAGGTGGCTCTGTTGGAGAAGGGAGCCATCCTTCGTTGGGTTCTCCCCTAGATTCAGGCAGAGACAGTTGAGGTTATATCCTCCACTCCCTGGGACTTACATAGCCCACAGGGGAAGTAAGTGATAAAGCAACGGTGCTGCTACTCTCCTCTTTCTCCCCCTGAGAGACAGCAGGAAGCAATGAGGGAACAGGTGAGCAGCTAGAATAGAAAGGGAGCACAGCTGCTTGGAGCAATGGTCCTGGGATTTCAGGGGAAGCAGTAGGAGACAGCTGGGGGGATGTTGGCACCTGCTATCTCTTTATAGTGATGGGGGTGATTCCAATTGTTAATTTTGAACATTGCAAGGTGCTGCTCAGGGAGCAAATTTTAAATTCATAATCCAAAACAATTTAACACGGGCTCCCAAGACCCATAATGTAAAAGCCACCAGTGGTTGCCCAAGCCATAGGCTGGTCACTAAGTGTATAATTTGGCCATAATTATTTAATGTATGTAATAAAACATGACTCATTCATCCTCTCTTTTGGTGGTGTTCTCAAACATTACTGTATCTCCTGGGTGCAAGCATTCCATTAAGGTAATTTTTTCTTTCCAATTTGTTTGCTTCCTTTTTTCCAAGTGGTAATCAGTAGAATTTAAAATAATTCTAAACTGAATAGAAGAATTAAAAATCTTATACTTTCTTGCAATCATATTTCTTATTTTTTTGAACAAACCGCATATGTTTTGGACAAAAAGTTATCTTTCTGATCTGTTCAAAATGCCTTTCCACCCTCCAACCAATCCCATTAAAATTGTCCTCAAATATTTTCATTTTTCTGTTAATAAGTTTACATTCATTCACATCTTCTATTTGCAATCAGAGAGACATTCCTGCAGCTCCTGGTAGGGTAGGGCCAGCTTTTGCCACCCTTATGCAAGCTGAGCAATACTTTACTCAATGCATAATCTCAGTGAAGTCAGTGGGATTACTTGCAGCATCAAGGACTGCTCAATGTAAGGGTGACAGAATTGGGCCTTAAGAAATTTGTAGGGTATAAAGAAGGTGTGAGTGAAGAGTCCTTTCAAATTGATTTTACAGCCGTAATTCTCTCAATTGTACTGATGTGTTAAAGCATTTTAGGCATGACTTAGAATGGATTGAGTTCTCTTCAGTTTTCTAGGCAGCTCTCAATTCTGCCTTCTTCCTCTAAGCTGAAACTAGAGCATGATTGTTTATTGACAGGAAGCTCCAATCTCCTGCTTGTGTATCAGCTCCTATAACACCACAATGGACAGTGAATTGCAAAATAGCCTACAGCAGGACCAGGTGTAGAGTTCTTGGTGAACTAAAGTTACTATTGCATCTTTGTGTAACACCTGAAAAGTGACATGATTAAACATAATAGTCTTACAGAAATGTTCAAGTTTGTGCTATAACTAGGCTCCCAAATAACCTATAGCCAAATAACTTCATACTTGTAGTTAAACGTTTGTGATGCAAAGTTCAGTGTGTACATGATGATACATGATGCAATAGATTATTATAATAAAGATCCCAATGATCACATAATGAAGGATTTTCGTTTATGCGACTATTGTAGACCCAGATAACAGAGGAAGTGAAATTTCATTTCTTACACAAAACATATTGAGTGATGTCCAATGTTAGATAAAAACTATTGCTAATATGTGGTTCACAGATCCCTGTTCCAATCAAATATATTCTATAACAATCTTATCTGGCTAGTATCACCATGTTGGGAAACTGCCACATATAAAAGAAAATTTCAGTGAGATTAAAAGGCTTTTTATGCTATTAAATGCAAAGAAAATACCCAAAAGCTTAATAGTTACTTTTTGGACATTTAACCTAATATTAAAGAAAAATATTCTATCCTCTAATAACAATTGCACAACAAATAACAAAGATGTGAAATAAATAATCACTAAGTCAATTTGAATATCCCTGGATTTCGATATACAGTCTAAAAAGCTGTTAACTCAAGTTGACTGGCCAGGTCTTTTAGAAGCTGGAGCAATGTTCACTGCCCAAATGTGATGATCAGTCCCCGTAGTCTTGGTGGTTTTCTTTCCACTAACGTTTTATTTCTTCAGTTCAGTCCTTTTTAAATTTCCTTTCTAATTTCATTGTTTTCCTCTTAGCTCAGCTGCTTTTTTTTTTTTTTTTTTTTTTAAGACATAGCATATATATCCCACTTGCACATTAAGGGCATGAATCTGGTTTACACTGACTAGCTCCCTTTTCGCTCCTTTGGCCATATAATTTACTCCCACTTTAAGGCTCCTTTATACAGTCAAAGAGCTGTAAATGGGCCTTTGTGCAAATGAGAATCAGGTCCCATAAATCCAAATATTAAATCCTTTTGGTTCTCTGAAGGTTCTGTTTTACAAATAATGTACATCTAAACAAAATGTAATGTTTTATAGTAAAATGACCAAATAGTGGTTGGTCTAGTAAGTGTAACAACACCAGCCCTTGGGCCTGCCATACAGGAAAGCAGCATATTGGGGAGCATGATGAACATTGATCCTTCATCAGTTGCCAGAGGTCATTACAGAGTATGTTTTTCAGGTGGCAATCTCCAAATCAAAAAAATTAACTTGGATTTCATCATATCTCACAAAATGCTATCAACAGGCCATGGGACCAGCCTATTAAAAACAAAGTTAATGGCAGTATTTAATTTATTTCATATGTAATTTCCAAAGCTTTAAAAGCCTTCACCCATAAAATATGATTGTCTCAGTAAATAGCAAATGGAGAATTTCTTGCTCTGTGTATGTGCTTGCTGTCAACTTGGAGAGGAAAATAATATAAGGTTGCAAATAATAAAAGCAATAGATTGCCACAAACATTTTGTTGGGAAGGATTTGGGGGCAGGAGAGGATACAGGCAGCTACTGACTCTGTAGCTGGGTGGTTAGGGTACTGACCTGGGATATGGGAAATCAAGAAGCAAGTCGCTGCTCTGCATGATTCATAGTGATTTCAGATTAAATACTCTGCTCAGACTCAGGTAGAGCAGATTTTATTTTCATTCCAATCCAAAATGAAAACAAATCTTGAAACTTCAGAAATTGCCAGGAAATGGATTTGTCTTCCATCAGGCAGCTTCGCTGTCAGTAGGAAATTACTATAAGAATTGAAGATATGACAAATATCCCAAAGCACTTCACTTAGGCAGGTGACTTTTACTCATGTGGATAGTCCCACTGAGTTCATTAGAACTCTGTGTGCATAAAACTATTCATGTGTTTAAGTGTTTGCAGGACTAGCACCTATATCAGTAAAGCCCCGTCAAAATGCAGCCACCTCTAAAATGGAGGTGTAGCTAACTGGTACACCATATGTTGTAGAAGATGAGGAGAAGAAATTTTGGCCAAAGACTCTAGAGCAAACATTTTAATCTAGTGAGGAGTGTTATGAGATGTTCAATGACCACATAAAACTGGAGTCCCATTTGTTCTAAAGATCTCATCTGAAAGATATCAAGAATATTTTATTGCTTATGCTTACAGTAATTACATGTTTACATTTTTAAAAGGCAGCAGGGACCTATCTAAAAGCAAAGGGAATAGATTGCTGCCTCTGAAATGCTGTATTAGATCTAGCCAACTGTTTCTCTGCTCTTACGGCCAGATTCTGATTGCTATTAAAACATTAGGAATCATAACATTCAAAAACCAGTGGGAGAACACTTCAATCTCTCTAACCACTCAGTGACAGACTTGAAGGTGGCAATTTTGCTACAAAAAAACTTCAAAAACAGGCTCCAAAGAGAGACTGTTAAACTCGAATTAATATGCAAATTAGATACAATTAACTTAGGTTTAAACAGACACTGGGAATGGTTGGGTCATTACACTAATTGAAACTATTTCCTCAGGTTAAGTTCTCCTCACACCTTCTATGGGTCATCTCGATTATCACTTCAAAGGTTTTTTTCCTCCTGCGATTATAGCTCATCTCAATTGATTGGCCTCTTACAGTTCGCATGGCTACTTCCACCTTTTCATGTTCTCTGTATGTATAAATATCTTCTCTCTGTGTGTTCCATTCTATGCATCCGAAGAAGTGGGCTGTAGCCCACGAAAGCTTATGATGAAATAAATTTGTTAGTCTCTAAGGTGCCACAAGTACTCCTGTTCTTTTTATTAAATTAGTATAAATCTCAAGTAATTCCATAGTCATCAGTGAAGTTACATACCAGTAATGGATTTCATGGAAAAGTTTTCTCCCCCCCCCCGCCTTCTTCTCTGGGGCAGGGGGCAATCACAAGGACACTTGCACCAGGAAGCAAACCTAGTCTCTACAATTGTTGCATACGTACTTTCATTTACTATTTTCATCTACATTTGGTCGGTACTGAACAGCAAAATATGTGCAGCTTTAAATAAAGAACTGTGGTATTTGTTCCATTTAGGGCTCAAATTATACATGAAACGAGTGTGAAATAATCAATGCAGTTTTTGAAAAAGTGGACTGGTGCTCCTGCTTAAAATAATCTTTGGTCCAAGATCCTTGCTGCTGAGCTGTGGTCACTACTATGTGTCCCTAAATTATAGGGAGGGAGATACAACAACAACTAGACTAGGGGATAAGAAGTCTTTACACATGGCATCTTGAAAGCCCAGTTTGTGGTGAATGCCATGTTGATATTTAAAGATGAGCTATAAATAAATTACTGGAGCGTAGGAATCAGGATACAGGCGTTACTGTATTTCCATCCGTTCTGTTCAATACAGAGGATGCTGGAAGCAACATTTTTTAGAAGAAACTTGAACTTGGGTAAAGTATAGGTTTTCCAACAGAGAAACACCACCTACATATCTAGACATCTAAAGCTTACCTCATTTTTAGATTTTGCTTACATTCCTATAAATCTAGAGATCATGGCAGGCCAGAATTTAAAATTACTAATCCATTAGTATTCTTTGTTTGTTTCAGATAAGGCATATGAGTTCCTGCAATGTTTGTTTCATGTAAGGCCTATGAATTCCTGCATCAAAAGATATCTTTGATTAATATGACTCATAGATATCATGATGCAATTAGGCTGTTTTTGCAGTGAGAAACATAATGAACTCCCCTGCACCATATCATTAGTAAAATTTGCAGCATTTATATTGTTTTAAAGTATTTGCCTGTGGATGTTTCTATGAAAGCTATATCCATTCCTCTGGAAAGTGGTACAATTGAAAAGCATTATCATTGTGATAAAATGCAAAAATCTTTAAGGTTTGCATAGAAAATGTCAAGACAGCAAGTCATGTCATCCACATGCCTCATAAGTAAATTAGCAGAGCTATCCATGTCATTAGATGACTTGAGATAGGGACAGACCAACTAAAATTACAGATATTGTGCTAAAATCAAATTCACAATCCTGTTTTTGTAATTAAAAGAGCTTAAGGTTTGGAGTGAGCAGAAGTAGTTTGTTATAAATTAAAATGCTTATAGAAATGGAGAATGAAATATACAATACTTTAGGGTCATGTGACAAAATGCAAAAAGTCATTCAGTACCTCTGGGAGGGGATCCTGAAGATCTGTTGCACCCTCCAGGACTGGTATACTCAAGATACATCATCAAAGTGAGAAGGTTTTTTTGTTTGTTTGTTTGTTTGAAGTTTTAATCCCAGCAGGGATTTCAGAAAAGTGTGAGGAAGCCACAAGAGTTTATTAACCAGAAACTAGGACAGGAAGTTCTGGAGTGAAAACTGGCCTGTGTGCAGGTACGTTCCTTGGTTTGGTGTAGAGCTGGACACGGGCAGAGGGACACATTCACACACACACACACACACAAACTCTCTCTCTAAGAAATGGAAAAAAATATATATGGGAATTTTGGTGTGGAAATGTTCTTATTTTTAAAGAAAAAAAGTGAAGATAGATATATTTTGGGTTTTTTTGAAAACTTTGATTTTCAGTAAAATTCAGTTTTCACATTTCAAAAACAAAGAAATACTGAAAATTGAACATTGTGGCTTTCAGGTTTTGCTTTTTCATAGAAACAATAGAAAGCTTTGCATGAAAGTACATTTTTTCATAAAAATGTTTGTTTAAAGAGCAGTAATATTTTGTTGAAAAAGTTGCAACAGAAAACTTGTGACTGGCTGACATCTGGAGTTTATTGTTAAACTTTAACAACATATTGTTAAAGTGTCCAGAGACTTTGTTGGTTTGTCTTCTTTTGGTTGAACAAGAATCTCGTAAATAGTTTGGAAAACCAAGAGATAATTATTTCCTTACCAATATTCTCCTGTGAACTTTTCTCTTCAGCTTCCCAGATGCTTGCCACTGGCCTAAGTCTCCCAGGTTTTGAGTACTTTCTTAGAAGTGATGAGTGACCTCAAATACCATTAATGTCAATGGGTTTGATAGTCCTCAGAATGCCTTAAGAGGTTCTCACTACCTGTGGATCTCAGACCTTTAGTCTGCTATTTCTGAAAAGCAATCAAGCCATGTTAGGTTAAGACAGAATATGTTTTGGCCTGATCTTGTGGAGAAAGTTTTGTCTGACTGTAGGATTATTTTTAAAACCTGTCAGCATTCATTGAGTGTTTGTACTAACAGACCAATTTCCGTACTTTGAACCCACAATTTACAATATAGTGATTTTGTGTGTGTGTGTGAGGACCTATTTGTGAGGGTTCTGCGACATAGGAATCAGGATGGGTGGAGTTAAAGGTCCTGCTGTTGAGAAGGAAGGGGCTGTAAAAAACAGAGTGGATTTCCTCAGTGAATAATATCTTCACAACATAAAAGAGCTGTGAAGTCTCTGTGACTCAGCGGGCCAGGAGGAGATTTTGCTGGATCAAACACTTATGTTTTCTTGTTTGTCAACAAAAAAAATTGGTTGGGTGTGCAGGAGGGATTTTTATTCCTTAAATAACAATGAAATAATTTCATAATAAAACAAACATTCATCTGCTCACCTTATGTGACTCCTCAATCACTGTTCTTAACACAGACTCTAATATTGCCATGACAAGAAATCTTGAACTCATCCTAAACTGACTTTGAACTTATTTTTTTCCTCCCACATCTCTCGTTACTGTAAGATTGCCTGTCATCACCTTTAGAACTTGGCTAGAATCTGTATTTACTTTGACACTGCCTCTGCTGAAATTCTTACTTAGACCTTAATCACTTCCTTGTCTCAACTGCTGCAATGAACTCTTAAAGAGACAAGCTGGGTGAGGTAATGTCTTTTGTTTGGACCAACTTCTGCTGGTGAGAGAGACAAGCTTTCTAGCTCACACAGAGCTCTTCTTTAGAGGAATCTCTTTCACCAGCAGAAATTGGTCAATAAAAGATATTTCTTCATCCACTTTTGGTCTCTCTAACATCCCGGGACCAACATGACTACAACAACACTGCATTAATTCTTACAGTCTAAAACCTTTGAGGTTCAGATAATGGTACACCCAGACTTCTTCACTCTAGGAAGCAAAACCACTTCACTCTACTCTTCCAGTCACCTTCACTAGCTCCTTAATTATCTCCAAATCTAATTCAAAAGTGCCCTCTGACTCTTCAAAACGCTCCATAGGCTTGCTCCCCCTTCTAACCTCATATCTACTCATAGGTCAACTTCCTTTCTGCCTGTTCATCCAACTCTATATAGCTGTGGGTAAAGTATGTGCAGCGGAGGATGCTATATTATTCTTTCACTTGTGCCTCCCTTCTACTGGTACAGGTGGTGTATGATACCCATCAATGACTTACTCTGCAGGAAACATCGGCATGCTCTCAGGGCATGATTAGCCAATAAGAGCTCTGGTGATGATTTTTCAAGATGATAGTTTTCCACATCTGTGAAAGTGACAGGGTTAGATTTAGAGATGAACTGTTTAAAAATTATTTATATTTCTGTTCCTGAGAGATATTTGTCTAATCCATGAATATGGAAGGTCATAAATGTCTGACTCTCTAGTCCCATCTACATTGGGAAATTACCTCATTGCTCACAATGGCTGTGGATTCCCTTTAACATGATTTACATTGCCTGGACAGGATAAAACTGTTTAGGCACAATTAAAGAAAGCATGATTGAAATCACTTTCTGTAATAGTATTGAAACTGTTTTTGTTTTGTACACACAAACAGCTAGACTGTTTTGAACAGGAGGAGAAGATTAGTGGACCTGCTTTTGAAAATTGCCTTATTTCTAATATAAATGGATCCTTACCACATCTCATTCCCTTTTGTTCTGAATACTTTTGACATTTCTAAGAAAATGAATTATCAGGGTTGGTTGGTGCTGTGGATACACTGTGCTGGGTGTTGACATTGTAGATCATCCTGATGCCGTATGGAGACTATTGTTGGATTCACAGTGCAACTAGTTCAGTTTGTAATTATATAACAATGATTTCAGAAAATGCCTATATTTAAATGAGGCATAGATGCTTCCCTCTGTGAGGAAAGGAAGCCATGACAGAAGATTCAACAGCTATTACATTTACGGATCAGCATGTGCATAGTAATAGCTGTATTTCATCTGAAATATAAGATTCAGGCTCAGAGATAACAGTTAACTTAAAGTGTGTATCTGAAACATTCATTCTATATTAGTATTTTCCCATTATACTGATTTTTTTTTTTCATCCTAAGGTTCCCTAGAGGCAAGAGACCAATAAGGATCTCTTGTCCCATAGCAGAAATGCAGCCACCACGCTGTAATGGGGTCTGATTTTCCTAACATTCGATCATTGGGCACTCTTTTGAAATCAATGGGAGTTACATGCACAGATCACTGACGAGATCAGACTCTGACACTGAAAAGCAACATTACACACCAGTTTAGGCCAGAAAGTGAAAATGCCAGTATATGACTGAAAACCTAGGGAGAATTAGGTAGACAGAATAAGTGCCCAAACCTGTATTTGACCAGAACATCAAGATGAATACTGTTTGTAACTGAACTAATCTATCTCATTTCACAGGAGTTCATATCATGAACTAAACTGTACTGGCTTTAATTTCTCCATACAGGATATGACTAACTCTCATAGACTTCATAGACTCACTTGGAGTCTGAGGTGTTTTACTGTTTTGTTGTTGTTCATTATTATTATTTGCTGCTGCTGCTGCTGTTATTTTTGATGTTTTATTGTCTGGTCATATTCCCTAACCAACCCAGGGTTGGAAGGGACCATATTGAAGACAAAGTGGATGCGGAATGAGCATTGTGCAGAAGGAATCATTACTGTAAACAGGAAAAATCGAGGAATTCAACAAATATATTTACCTGGATCAGCAGTTGGGCAGAGACAACTCATTCGAAGGAGAATTGAGTAGGAGGTGAAAGGCGGCATGGGCAAGTTTCAACAAAATAAAGATGTCTCTAATGGATAATGAACTGCCCATGAAGAAAAGGAAAAAACTGTTTAACTCCACTGTTCTGCCAGCAATGATATATGGAGCAGAAAGCTGGTCAACAATGAAAGCGGAGGAAGAAAAATTCACTGTCACCCAGAGAGCAATGGAAAGGCAAATGTGTAAATATCGCTCCGTGATCATATACCAAATGAGGAGATCAGAAAGTGTGCAGAGGTGACTGAAGTAGTACAGGCAATGTATGACGCAAAGCGAAGATGGGCGTGTAGATCATGTAGACCACAGGCAAGATAATAGGTGGACAGCACGCATCAGTGACTGGATCCTCAGAGACCACAAGTGATCACTGGGCAGACCGAAACACGCTGGGCCAGTCCCATGACAAAACTCTTTGGCCAGAAATGGAAAGAACATGCTCGCAACAAAATAGAATGGTGTGGCATTGACTTGTGTTCATGGAGGGACAGATGAGGAAAAGTCGGACAAAGGTGATATTCTCTAAGCATTTCTAACAAAAACCTCAAACCTGAAAAGCTGTTTTTGTTAAAAGGTCACTGTCGACCTGAAATTTAGGGTTTATCTATGTACAATTTTCTAAACCATATACTTATGCTATAAATTGGTGCAACCCCTAGCGTGGATACAGTTGTGTATATCAATATAAAAGTGCTTTTATCAAACATACTACAGCTGTGTGTAGACCAATTCTCAGTCAGCTTTAAAAAAAGTGTTGAAAATAATTTCAAGTCTTTTCTTTGTTTTGCAGTCTTCCTGCCAATTGTTGGAGTTTTTACAATATTTTTTCATCTTCCCCTCCCCTCTTTCTGTGTGAAAAGCTCTTTACACCAGTGGTCCCCAAAATGTGGTGTGTGCCCCTTGGGGGGGGCATGTTGCGGGGCCCGGGCTAGCACCCGGATAGTCAGAGGGGAGCACCACCCAGCCCCATTCTGCCTCCAGCCTGGCTCCAGCCCCAGCTCCACTCCGCCCCCTGCTTTGCCCCCAGCCACAGCTCCACTCTGCCCCCAGCCCAGCTCCAGCCCCACTCCGCCCCCTGCTTTGCCCCCAGCCACAGCTCCACTCTGCCCCCAGCCCAGCTCCAGCCCCAGCCCCAGCCCCAGCTCCACTCCATCTCCAGCCCAGGTCCAGCCCCATGCTCTAGCCCCAAGCCAGCTCCGTTTCTAGCTCCATCTCCACCCCCATCCCCAATTCTGACCCCAGCTCCCCCGTCAGCCCAACCACCTCTGCTGAGCCAACTGTGCAATAATGGAGTGGGGGATGGTACAGACAGATCCATTACTGGTAAGGGGGTGGATGCAACAAGGAAAGTTTGGGCACTACTGCTCTACACAAACTGCAGGAGCAACCACTTAGGCTTCTCTACAGGGAAGAGACTGAGTGAAATTGACTATTCATTAATTTCTATTAAAAGCATGGAGTAAGCAAACTAAAAAACAGATTGTTTTTCCTCCAATGTCTTTAAGTTACAGTAAACTTTGTTGTGAATTACAACTGTATGTACAAAAATGTTCAGACAGAAGTGTGACTTTTAAATTGATGGTGTCCTTTTAAATATCAAATTAAAAACATAACAAAAAGTCATTGCTATACTAATGCTAACCTGGAAATACTGACCTCCTCACCTCTCCAAAGACATTTCTTCAACAGGAATTCTATCAATGTAGTACTGTGACTAATTTGTGATTCTAATACAAGAATAGAAATGAATACTAGAACTTGGGCTGATTGACAGATCTGCAAAAAGTGATAGCTGGGTCAACTATCCATCAAACAAATGAGTGGTAAGTCATTTGTAATTTCTTCCAACATCATTCAGTTTTCACTATAATTTAATTTTGTTGTGCATAAGAGTGATTTCTTGAAGATAAATATCTGTGTCATTTTATATTTTGTTCAGAACCCTGAAAGCCGCAAAGCTACATATAAACTAACGATGTACAATATCGGTTTGGAAAACAGTCTTTTTGAATCGTAGGACTATAAAAAAAATAAAAGTCTCTGAAGCCTGAGGTTTTTTATTTATATATAATTTTAAGTATCTTTCCCTGAGAACTTATATTGCAAATTAGTGTACATTATTAAATGATTTTTTTTATGGGTGACTTGTATAAATCATAAAAACTACCAAATCACTGTTGCTTTAGTTCAGGGGTGGGCAATCTACAGCCCGCGGGCCAGATCCAACCCGCAGGATTGCCACCCCCGTGGCGATGTGGGTCCCGCACCGCTGCTGGAAGCGGCTGGGACCACATCCATGCTGAGGGCTCCGTGCACTACCCTTACCTCCAGGCCCCGCCCCTCACAGCTCCCATTGTCCAGGAACAGGGAATGTCCGGCCAATGGGAGCTTCAGGGGAGGTACCTGCAGGTGAGGGAAGTGCACGGAGCCCTCTGCCACCCCGCCCCCAGGGGCTGCAGGGATGAGGTGCTGGCTGCTTCTGGGCACGGTGCTTTATTTGGATTGCACTCTTTTCACTTCTCTCTCAAACTGTTTGATGATGCTGATGGTGATGTTAAATAGCTATTGTGTGTCTCCTCCCTTCCTGAGAGGTAACTGCATTACAGTGGTAGGAGAACTTCTTGTTATAGCCTGGGCTGGTGGTATGGGCAGTGCCGGGTTTACAGTGGTCCAGCAGCTCCATGGAACCAGGTCCATGCTCAGAAGGGGCCCTGGCCTGCTCTGCTTACACTGTGCTCTGAGACCCCGCTGGCTCCCCTCACCCACCACTTGCTCCTCTCGGCCTGCCCGCCAGCTGGCTGAGGGTTCCTCTCCGCTCCCTGGCCCCACCTCCTGCTCCTCACAGCCCCCTGGCTGGAAACCCAGTGCACCTCCGGCTCCAGGCAGTCTCTGCTTCCCACCATCTGAAGGTCCCCACCTGCCTCCCTGGAGTTGAGCTGCCTGGGACTGGTGCAGAAGCCTGGCCAGTCTCAGCCAGGTGGAGAGGGAGACAGTGTGGAGGGCTTGGCTGGGCCCCTCCAGCCAAGTGTGTCTTGAGGAAGCCCAGCCGGGCAGGTTCTAGCCTTACTAATTGTGCCACTCCTGAGGGGCCAGAGTGATTCCCGGCCCTGGGACCGGCCCTGGCTGCGCTGCCAGCTCAGCCCAGCAGATACAATCACTTCCCAGTAGGGCCAGTGAGCATGGCTGGGAGGCAGGGCTTGGGGGAGTGGGTCTGTGGGAAGTTGCAGGGCAGGGGTGCTGGGCTGTGAGGGGGCAGGGAAGATCTGTGTGTGTTGGGGCACTAGGGAGTGGGGGGTTCTGTAGGGGGTGCTGGGCAGTTGTGGTGGAGCTGTGGGGAAGGGTGATGTTGTGCAGGGCACTGTGCATTTGTGGGCACTGTGCATTTGTGGGGGGCCTGGGCAACCTTAATTCACCCTCCTTGTACATATGCATTACGATACAGCCTTTAATTACATGATCACATACTATTATTTTCCAGAAGACCCCTGCCTTACTCAGTGAACAAGATGAACGGTGTTCAATTAATGCGCAGTTATTCACTATTTTGTTTTCACTTTGTTCTGCTATGTGTGGCCCCATGCCTTATTTAGTGAATGCTATTGTAATCTTGCTCTGAAGACAGATTTATTATTTTCCTCCTGGGCTTTTCTGTAGCATTCATCAGCATAGTATGGGTGCTTTACAACTATTAATAAATTTATTTTCACAGCTGAGATGATATTATTATCCCCATTTTGCGGATGGGGGAACTGAGGCATAGAAGGGTGGGATCCACGAAATGGAAGTGGTGCCTCTCTTTTAACTTTAGCCTAGTGCTTAGAGTACTGACCTGGGATGTGGGAGATCAAAGTTTAATTCCCCTATCTCTGCAAGAGAGGAAGAAAGAATTTGAATAGGGGTTTCCCACCTACCAGGAGAGTGCTCTAACTAATGAGGCATGGGATATTCTGATGTGGAACTCCCTCAGTCTCTCCTGTTGAAGCTTTCCACTATGGATAAATAATAAGAGAGTGATTGGAGCAGGGGGACTAGGACCCATTGTCTCCCAAGTCCCACATGGGAGCCCTAACCACTGGAATACAGAGTCATTTCAATTCTTTTTTTCTCTCTCTGGCCAAATGACTGTTCCACTGTGGATAAATACTTACCTGCTCCAACTACTCTTTCTTTATCCACAGTGGAACAGCTTCAACAGGAGAGATTGAGGGAACTTGTATAGCAGAATACCCCATAGCTCAGTAGTTAGAGTACTCTTCTGGTAGGTGGGAGACCTCTGTTCAAATCCTTTCTCCCCTTCATCAGAGGAGAGATATGAATGTGGGTTGCCTTTGTCACAGGTGAGTGCTCTAACCACTACACTAAAAGTTATAAAGCAGTCAGAACCCTCTGCCACACATTTTGCCTGGAGCAAGGCAGACATCTAACTCATTCTGCAAGAAATACCTTAGGTGCCTAAGCCATCCACTCCAGCCAGCAGGTGTCCATTTATGTATCACTAAGTGGAGCTCCCTGTAGCCTGGATTTAAGCACCAATCTCAGAGGGATGGGGCTTAGCACAAACCCATCTGGTTGGCATCTCTGATAGCCTATCTTAGACAGCTCCTGGCCCAGCATGCTGGCTTTTCTGGAGAGAGGAGGTGCCCATCCGTCCCCTTTCCTTGTAGGAGGCCTACACACCAACTTGGCTGTCTTGATTGAAGTGTTGTTCCTGGATTTTCTAGGTGCCTAAAAGATAATGCTGTGACACTCCACATTGCAACTCCTAAATCTCTTTGTGGATTCCCACCCAGAGAGATTAAACTCCACTAATTTTGAGTGCGAAAATTCCTAGGACCTGATTTTTCAGCAAACTTAGCAACATTTAGCATTTTATATGTTTAAATTATAGCTCCCATTGACTTGAATTGCAGCTGTAAGTACTCCTCATTTCTGCAAAATGAGGAACACAAAAAGAGCGACCACCTATGAAAAGTTTGGTGTAAGTTACTTGACTAGAACTACATAGGAACTCTGGTATAGGTGGGGATTGAATCAATTTCTCCAGGGTAACATTCAACTGCCTTGACCATGAAACCATCCTTTCTCTTCGGGCAACACCCTTTCTCATTCACCACGCACCTTCCAACTTCTGCATCATATGAAGCTGGGTCCTACAGACAACAATCTCCTTCTTTCCACAACCCTACTTCACCCCCAGAACACATCCATCCTATGCACTGAATGGTCCTGTGGAAAAAACAGCAAATGACCATGGAATTAAAGACGGTATCATAATGTATTCACATGTGGGTTGGGAAGGGTGCAAATTAAAATAGCATAGGTAATATTAATTTTGGCATTTCCTAATATTTGTGTATTTAATTTTGTAACCTCAGTAATGTTCTTTTAACACATTTTATGGAATATGGTATATAGTATGTAAAAATACTTTGGAATCCTTCAGGGTTAAAAGTGGTATACATGTTATTTTTAAAATATTATGGTATTGATTACTTTCAGTGACAGAGATTGTCCCTCTTCATTTGCAAATTAAAAAAAATTCCTCTATGGATAGGAGATTCCATAATTCTTTTACAGTTTTACTTGCATCATCTTCTGGAGCCTGTGGTATTGGCTGCTGTTGGACTCAAGTAGGTGGACCACTGGTCTGATCTGGGATGACAATTCCTGTATTGCTAAGTGTTGATTTAAAATAAAAACACTAACATCTTTCTTAAAAATACCTTCAAATTACATTTGATTGCAGTTACTTTTGCATAAATCAGAGTTATCATTTGGGCTTTTATTATCGAAAGTGTTCCTGATCCAAGAATTTCATTTAATAAATAAGATCTGTATTAGACTTAAAATGACAAGGGGGCAGGGTAGTATCTTTTATTGGAGCAGCTTCAGTTGGTGAAAGAAACAAGCTTTTGAGCTAGGGAGAGCTCTTCCTCTGGTCTGGGAAAGGAACTCAAGAGTTTCACAGCTAAATACAACGTGAACAGATTGTTTAGCATCAGTAGATATTACCTTGCTCACCTTGTCTCTCTAATATTCTGGGACCAACACTGCTACAACAACACTGCAAACAATGTTTGTCTTAAAATGGAAATTATGCTCACTGGTATCCCTACAAATACAGATTCAAGACACGTGTCTCTCTTCGCACCTGTGTGCGCTACAGTTTTTTCTGCCAAGCATATCTAATTGTCTAGAAACTAAATGGCCCTCATCACTATAGTATCTGAGCATATCTGCTGTATTTCAGTGGGTAGGCAATTGCTGAAATGCATAAGAATCATCCAGATTCTTGCAAATTATGGTAAAGTGCTTGCTAACTGCAAAACAAGACAGACAGGCTTGGCAAGAAGAAACTGAAATGTGAAAGTGTGGGCTTCTGTTATCTACATACACTTGGTAGGTCACGTTTGTGGCCTGTCAGCCTTGACAGGGACCATTTAATTTCATACTTCCCACCTAACAATCCCTTTTGTGTCCTCTCGTCTCATGCTCATCTACATAACTTCTTCTATGCTGTTTCTGTGCTACAAACTTATCTGCCCTAGTGTGCTATACATCGTTCCTGTTTGTTCAAATCTCTTTTTAAAACAAGCTTTTTTCCGTAACTCTATTAATATACCAAAGTCAGAAGCATTTCCTTGTAATTATAAACTTTATGAATCCTGTATCATTCTGTTTTTTTAAACTATAAGTAATGGCTGATCCTATCTCTAGTTGTAATTACTTTAAACATTTTAACCCCATCATTAATTATCTACATCAACAAAATTTACCAGATCTAGGGTAAATGAGTGTTGACTATTGAAAAGGTTGCTGTGCAAAATGGCTGCAAACTCCCTTATACTGAGGAGGCCACAAAGGGTTCATGGAGCTCAAAAAGCAGGCAACACTGGCTGCAAAGATGGTGTGGTCAGTGCATTGGGAAGTGTAATGATTCTATACTTCATCTCTGTGGAGCTTCTGTAGACACTGAGTTAAAGCTGTTCCCTCCAAGGAAAGCTGAGTGTGGGGGTGGGGTGGGGAAACAAGTGAGAACACTGTCTACGTACTGCCAGGATAAAATCCCCATCTGGAGTAGTGAGTTTAGCTGGCACAGAGGTGTAAATTATTGAATCTATCCCAATGTCAAGAACTCTCTACCATCTCTTCTAAAGATATGAAAAGAAAACTGTCCCTACTTAATACAACCTCTCAGAAGACAAGAGTGAAAAGATGGGCCTTGTATCATGTCCTGAAGGTCATTAATCAAGGGTTCTACCTGGCTGTCTCTGTGTTAAATCCATTCTCTAGTCAGCTGATACATTTTATATCCAATTTATATTGTTTTTTTTTCTCCTTGGAGCAAGGGAAATGCTATGTTCTATACAGTGTTGAGCATATTGTTGATATTCATCAGTTAAAAAATTGTATGTTCTATTGGAAGCAGAGCCACAAAGTTCAGATCTTGATTCAAATTTTCCAATCTTTTGGGGTAGTTGGGGTGACACTGCACCCCATATTCTTCACTGTGATATTATGATATAATTATGACATACTTATGATTTATTTTATGCAAGGTAAGTCATGTGAGATGTCATTGAAAGGTTATGATTTGCTGAATATGATTATCCTGTTTATATGCATACATCATTTTTAGCTGAAATTATGAATATTGACTATGTATCTGTATTTCACATGTAGTTATACCTGGGTAACGCCCACTAGACAAGATATTTTCATTGTAGATTGGGGTGGGCAAACTACGGTCTGCAGGCTGGATGCAGCCCGTCAGGGCTTTGGATCCGGCCCGTGGGATTGCCCCCCCCATTGCATTGCGGGGTTAAGGCAAGCTCCCTGCCTGCCTTAGGCCCGCGCCGCTCCCGGAAGCGGCCGGACCCATGTCCCTGCAGCTCCACGTGCTGCCTTCACCTGCAGGCACTGCCCCCCGCAACTCTCATTGGCCGGGAATGGGGAACCACAGCCAATGGTTGCTTTGGGGAGGTACCCGCAGGCGAGGGCAGCGTGCTGAGCCCTCTGCCCCTCCCACCCCTAGGGGCCACAGGGACATGGTGCCAGCTGTTTCCAGGAGCAGCATGGGGCCAGAGCAGGCAGGGAGCCTGCCTTAGCCTCGCTGCATGCTGCTGCCACTAAAGGTAAGTGGCTCTGGACCAGAGTCTGCACTCCAAACCCCTCCTGCACCCCGTACCTAACCCCCTGCCCTGAGCCCCCTGCTGCACCCCTCCTGCATCCCAACCCCCTGCCCTGAGCCCCCTGCTGCATCCTTCCTGCATCCCAGCCCTCTGCCCTGAGCCCCCTGCTGCACCCTGCACCCATCCTGCATCCCAACCCCCTGCCCTGGGCCCCCTCCTGCAGCCCACACTTCCTCCTGCACCCCAACCCCCGGCCCCAGCCTTACATTCATGGCCCTGCATTCAATTTCCCCACTCAGATGTGGCCCTCGGGCCAAAAAGTTTGCCTACCCCTGTTCTAGACAATAGGTGGAGAATGGACCATTAGGAAAACAATAAGCCTTGGAAGAAGTTTATCCCCCACCTGAGGATCTTCCTGAGGATGCTACAGACAGCCTCGTAGTAATGGCTGCTATGACTCTACAAAGACGTGATGCAACCACATATCTCTAGACTCCATCTTGGGATGTTAGTGTTTTTCAACAGACCGGTCTGGGAAATGAACTTTGAAACAAAGGGGTCCCACCATATGCAAAAGCTATATAAGGCAGGGAGGGACATCACTGGGTATTCTTCACTCCCCACACAAGACGACTACTGGAAACACCTGAGGAACAAAGACTGAACTGGGGGAAGTGCTGGACCCAAGCCAAAGGGATTTTTAGCCTGTGAATAGAACACCTGAGGATTCCAAGCTATAAGCAAGTGCAGCTTGCCCCTTAAGAACCTGCAGCCTGCTTGTATCATCTCTTAGGGTGAGAATCGGCTATTCATATCCAAACTATTTAGTGTATTTAGTTTGGTTTGCATGTTTTTGTTTACTTGCTAGGTAATCTGCTTTGGTTGGTTTGCTATTACTTATAATCACTTAAAAATCTATCTTTTATAGTAAATAAACTTATTTTTGCTTTATCTAAACCAGTGTGTGGGAATCATAACTCAGGGACAGAAGGCTGTTGCATATTCCTCTCCACATTGACTGCAGTGGCTGGTCAAAGCGCCTGCATGTAACTGCAGATGGGTGTATATGTACCAGTATGTATGCTGGCGAAAGTGCAGGCTAAGCCTTGGAGAGCTTGTCAGCTTGTCACAGCAGTACAGTGTAAGAGAGAGCCCAGGCTGGGGTGGGTCAGAGGGCTCAGTGGTACCCCAGTTGCAGGTGGCACCCTGGGGCTCTAGTTGTGGCCAGCTCTAATCAGAAACAATAATACTATATATGTAACATTTTACACCTTCAAAGTGCTGCATGAATGTTAATTAATCTTCATAACACCCTTGTGAGGTGAGCAAGTATGTATCGTTATCCTCATTTTACAGACAAGAAAGTAATTCAGGAGATTAATTGACTTGCAAAGGCTACACAGCAAGTCAGTAACAGAAGGGTTGACATTCAGAAGTTTCCATCTCTTAGGGCTTCTTTACAAGGGAAAGTGGCTGGAACAGCTATTGTGGAATAAGCTATTTTGCAATAGCTTCATGTATGAACATTCTATTATAGAATAAAAGTCACTTTATTCTGGAATAATTAGTGTGCTTCTAAAGTTGGGTAATTATTCTGGAATAAAACTACTTTTACTCTTTAATAGCATGTCCACACAGGGAGGCATTCTGGAACAGCTATTAGCTATTCTGGTCAATTTCCCCATGTAGACAAGCCCTTAGCCATATGCTCATTCTTCTCCACAAAAAGCATGAGAAAGACCCAGAAAAATTATTTTTATACTTCAAAATAAAAATGATAAAAGTTAGTAAAGATGACAAACATTTTAAAAACAAAAAGTATAGGGCAAGGAAAATGAATGGGTGAAAAACTTAGATATCCTGCAAACATTAGACAGAATATCTTTATAGTTATGTGTCTCAATTAAACGTGGAAAGATGATTGAGATAATTTTTTGTCCATTTTGGCTTTTTCCTTTGGGTAGGAGCATGCAGCTCCTACTCATGGAGTAATCCTTATTTTCACAAAAGTAGCAAGATGTGGACCTTAGTATGAAACAAGTTGTTGTGATTAGGGTAGGGAACATGCTAGAAGTGAAGCCTTCCTTTCCCAGTATGTAAAGTTTCCTCCTCACTGAGCTTGTATTCACTAGTAAATGAGTTTGTGTTAGAACATGACCTTGAAGAGTCATGTTAATTAACATGATGTTAAACATGACTTTGCAGTCAGTGTAGACAGGGATAGGTCAAGTTTAACATTGTGCATATATTCATGGTTAACCTATAGCTTCAGTAGTGTTATCAGCAATGACATGTTCTGACATGATCTGATTTTCTAGTGACAAGTCCAGTTGCACAGCAGCATGCAATCTGCTGGTAAAATCACATCTAATGTTGAATTTTGATGGTTCTGCCTGCCTGGAGAGTATAGGTCCATTTGGACTAACCCCTTCATAGGACTGAGGCCAAAACTTTTAACTTTCCTCATCACATATGTGAAGTACTTTGAGATCCTTGGATGGAGGGTGTAATATGGATTTATTTAGATCTATAAAATGTAACTATCCAGTGCTCTAGATCAATAGTTCTCATCCTTTTCTATAGTGGGACAGTCCTGGGACCATTTTATAATCTAGCTGAAGCCACCTTCCCACTCAGTAGTATGAGAGAAGTAGTGTAGTCATGACCCCCAAGATGAAAATCCAGGACAGAAAGAATACACTGGACATTCATCCAAGCATTTGTAGGGCACCCATCAACATGATATCTAGGCAGAAACCTTCTCAGAAGCTTGCAAGTCACTTGGATCTTTATGTAGGTCTTGGTTAACTCTATTGCCCAAACATTCCCAGAAAGCAAACACGGCTAGAGTGTATATTTGAACATTGAAACAACTTCTCACTGAAAATGACTTGCATTACATATCCTGCTCTAGATGCCATTATATTGCACACCAGTGCCACTAAGAAAAGACAAAAACTGAGAGATATTTGATGCAGAATCATAGCTTTAGAGATTGGTCAATGAAAGCTTCAGTTACATTAGCCATAGTGAAGTGATTTGTAGTCTGTCCCTGAAGAGAAGTATTCAGAGCAAGCCGATGCTGATCAGTGAAGTATTCAACAAGGGCAGATCCTTCAGCAAGAAAAATCTTGTTCTCTGAGCATGACAAAAAATGCAAAACTTTGCTGTGCAAAATTCAGCATGGAAGAGGAGGTGCTGATGTTGTGTGCTCATTTCTTCACATCTGCAGCCATGTTATTAACTTGTGATCTGACAGTCATTGGAGAGGGGAATTGCTTTGATTTGACTGGCAGATCCCAACCTAAGGTCAACATCACGTGTTGGAGATTTTGCCTGTTTCCAGGAGTAGCAGATCCCACTTGTGTAAGTGCCACAAAGGTCAGAACTTGACTGAATAAACTTGTCTTCCAGAAAGCAGGCCTCATACTCATGGGTATAACATTAGAGCTAAAGGGGAACTGTATACCTCAGTAGGGCCCCATTAAATTAAAATATATATGTATAATTTTATTTTGGGAGAAGTTAATTTTGTTTAATGTTAGCCATGTGGGTATGGGGTTGGGTGTTGCAATACCATTCGAATTCAGTGCCATTCAAATGGCCCAGCTGCTCCCCCCGGCTCAAATCATGATGATGGAGGGGTAGCTGGACAACTGTGTGCACAAGTTGCAACATCTGGAGCAGGGAACTGGGTCCAGCCCTGTGGGATATGAGTTGCCACTGAAGTGTGAGTTTTTTGTTTTATTTCATATTTGTAAGAACATATGAATGGCCATACTGGGTCAGACCAATTGTCCATCTAGCTCAGTATCCTGTCTTCCAGCAGATGCTGGCGTCAGATGCTTCAGAGGGAGTGTAGGGAACAGGGCAATTTATGGAGTGATCCATCCCCTGTCATCCAGTCCCAGCTTTGGGCAGTCAGAGGTTTAGGGATATCCAGAGCATGGGGTTTCATCCCTGACCTTCTCAGCTAATAGCTATGAATGGACCTATCCTCCATTAACTTATCTAATTCTTTTTTGAACCTAGTTATACTTTAGGCTTTCACAACATCCCCTGGCAACAAATTCTACAGGTTGATTGTGCACTGTGTTAAGAATTACTCCCTTGTGTTTGTTTTAAACCTACTGCCTATTAATTTTGTTGGGTGACCCCATGTTATATGAAGGGATAAATAACATTTCCTCATTCACTTTCTCTACACCATTCATGATTTTCTATCATATCCCCCCTCAGTTATATCTTTTCCAAGTTGAAAAGTCCAAATCTTTTTGATCTGTTCTCATGTTCCCTAGTCCTAATTATTTTTGTTGCCCTTTTCTATACTTTTTCCAATTCTAATGTATCTTTTTTGAGATGGGGCAACCAGAACTACAAGCAGTATTCAAGGTGTGAGCGTACCATGAATTTATACAGTGGTATTATGATATGTTGTATCTTATTATCTATCCCTTTCCTAATGGTTCCTAACATTGTGTTAGCTTGTTTGCTTGCTGCAGCACATTGAGCAGATCTTTTCAGAGAACTATCCACTATGACTCCAAGATCTCTTTCTTGAGAGGGTAACAACTAATTTATACTCCATCATTTTGTATGTACAGTTGGGCTTGTTTTCCAAGGTGCATTACTTTGCATTTATCAACACTGAATTTCATCTGCCATTTTGTTGCCTGGTCACCCAGTTTTGAGATTCCCTTTGTAACCCTTTGCAGTCTGCTTTGGACTTAACCATCTTGAATAGTTGTGTATTGTCTGCAAACTTTTCCACCTCACTGTTCACCCCTTTTTCCAGATCATTTATGAATATGTTGAACAGCACTGGTCCCACTGCAGATCCTTGGGGGACCCCGCTATTCACCTCTTTGCACTGTGAAATACGGCCATTTATTCCTACCCTTTGTTTCCTATCTTTTAACCAGTTACTGATCCATGAGAGGACCTTCCCTCTTATCACATGACTCCTTACTTTGCTTAACCGTCTTTGGTGAGGGACCTTGTCCAAGACTTTCTGAAAGTCCAAGTACACTATATCCACTGGATCATTTAGTCTACATGTTTGTTCACACTCTGTGATGAGGTGTTCCCCCCATCCTGGTACTCTGAAAGGGTTAAGGTGGCAAGAGAGAACAATTAGTCATAGGCTGCATCTGCTGGGGAGCTAAGGGACCATGATACTAATTGAGCTCATGATGGGGGAGGGGGTAAGAGCAGGCACATGGGTGACACGCTTCGAAAGGCTAGCCCCTGCCCTGCTCCGCTCCTCTGCCGGAGCCCAGAGCCACCCCCACCCCACCATAGCGGTCGGCCCTGACACCCCAGCCCTGGCATGCTGGGCAGGCTGGTGGTGCAGCCCCCAGCACCAGGCAGGTGGCGCAGCCTCCAGTGCCCCAGGCCCCAGAGTACTGAGCAGGCGATGTGGCCCCCACCGCCTTCCACCCCTGGAACACTGGGCGAGTGGCACAGCCCTCCAACCCTAGATGTGACTGTTCCTTTTAATTTCCACTTAAATAGCCTCCTCATTTTTGTGTAGTTCCCCTTTTTTAAGTTAGAATGCTGCTATGGTGGCTTTCTTTAGTATTCCCCGCCGTACAAGGATGTTAAACTTAATTACATTATGATTGCTATTACAGAGTAGTTCAGCTATATTCACCACGTGGACCAGATCCTGTGTACCATTTAGGACTAAATCAAGAATTGCGTCTCCACTTGTGAGTTCCAGGACTAGCTGCTCCAGGAAATAGTTATTAATGGTGTCTAGAAATTTTATCTCTGCATCCTAGCCTGTGGTGACATGTTCCCAATCAATATAGTTGAAATTCCCCTTTATTGTTGAGTTTTCTGTTTTTGAAGCCCATCTAATCTTGCTGGGCATTTCACACTCACAGTCACCAACCTGGTTGTGTGATCAGTAATATATTCCTAGTGCTATACTCTTTATTATTCAAGCATGGAATTTTTATCCACAGAGATTCTATGGTACAAATTGATTCATTTAAGCTTTTTATTATAATAGATTCTATGATTTCTTTTACATATAATGCCACTCCTCCACCCGCATGACCAACTCTGGTATTACTGTGTCCCATTGATTATATTCATTCCATCAAGTTTCTGTGACATCTATTGTATCAATGTTCTCATTTAATACCAGGCACTAAAGCTCACCTATCTTAGTATTTAAACTTTTTGCATTTTATATACGCACTTATAAAATTTGTCAATATTTGTCTGCCTTCATGTGATGTAATTGAATAGGACTCTTTCATTTGCTTGTTTCTCTTCAGTTCCTACCTGTATTTTATCAACTTCTATTCTCTCCTTTTTAGTAGGATAAGGGATGTATCTGTCCAAACTGTGTGCTTCTTTGCTCCTGTCAACTTTCCCAAACCCTTAGTTTAAAAACTCCTCTATGAACTTCTTAGTTTTACATGCCAGCAAACTGGTTCCATTTTCGTTTAAGTGTAGCCCATTCTTCCTTTCCTAAAAGATTCCTCAGTTCCTAATAAACCTAAATCCCTGGCCCTTACTCTATCATCTCATCCATGCATTGAAACCCTGCAGGTCTGCCTGTCTGACTGGCTCTGCGTGCAGAACGGGAAGCATTTCAGTGAATACTACCACGGAGGTCCTGGACTTTAACTTCTCACCTAGCAGCCTAAATTTTGCCTCCACGATGTCTCTCCTATCTTTACCTATGTCACTGATGCTACATGTATCACAACAACCAGCTTCCCTCCAGGACTGCACATAATCTATCCAGATGTCTCAAGAGGTCTGCAACCTTCACACTCATCAGACAATTCACCATGTGGATCTCCTGGTCATCACAAACCGAACTATTTCTAATAACTGAATCTCCCATTACTATTACCTGTCTCTTCCTAATAACTGGGGTTCCCTTCTCAGGAAGGGTTTCCTCAGTGCAAGTTAATACCATAACATTATCTGGAAGAAGGGTCTCAACTATGAGATTGTTTCCCTCTGCTCTAGCTTGATGTTCTCCTTTCCATAGACTTTCATCCTTCTGAACAGCACAGAGGTCATCAGACTGGAGCGGGAACGCTCTGCTATGTCCCTGAAAGTCTCATCTATGTACCTCTGTCTCCCTTAGCTCTTCTGCTTCAGCCACTCTGGGTCTCAAGAGCTGTACTTGGTCTTTGAGGAACATGACCTGCTTGCATCAAATGCACACACATGCCACCTGCCCACAAAGACAAGGTCTAGTAAAAGATATTACCTCATCCACCAACTTCTGTTGGTGAGAAAGACAAGTTCTGAGCTATGCAGAACTCTTCCTCATGTCTGGGAAATGAACTCCCAGCCTCACAAAAAAATGTAAGGCATTAAGTTGTTACTATCTAATATACATTTGGTAACCCCTATCTAGAAAGGAAGGATGCACCAGTGGTGACAGCATCAATATGTGAGTTTGGAGAGTGGAATTCAGTTCCCTGCTCTGCCCAGGACAACTGTGTACTCTGGGGGAAGTCACTTTAAGACATGTTATGCTGCAAAACAAACAAACAAACAAACCAATCCCACAGCAGTCTCAGAGCCTGGATCAACTAACTCAGGTTCATGCAATGGGGCTAAAAATAGCAGTGTAGATGTTCCCACTCAGGCTCTGAAACCTTGCACAAAGGGTGGGTGTTAAAGTCCGAGCTCCAGCCTGGGCAGGAACCTCTACATCGCTATTTTTGCCCTGTAGCGTGAGCCCAAGTTGGCTGACCTGGGCTCTGGGCCTTGCTGCTGTGGTCTCCCCTCTTTTTTTTTTTTTTTTTTTTTTTTTTTTTTGCAGTCTAGATGTGTCCATAGCTTCTTTGCCTCAGTTCTCCATCTACACAATGAGGATAATACCACTTTCTTACCTTACCGGGGTACTACAAAGTTAAATACATTAAAGTGTCTGAGGCTCTCTGATAATATGGTAATGGGAGTCATAAAAGCACCTCTGTGATGGGTTTGATGAGCACAGTTCCAACATCACAAACTCAACACCATGTTTTATGCTAGATAGAGTATAACTCTGCAGGGCAGAGACTGTATCTAGTGCCCAATACAATGGGGCCAAGTGTTCATGTGAGACAAAACACAATTTAATCTCAGGATTTTGGGGTCAATCATGATTTTTTTAAGGGTCTGACGCCTGATTTTTGAATCTTTTGAGTCCTCTTGACTGCTGGAGGCCCCTGGATGGGCACAGACATCCCACCAACCTTACCCAGTAGCGTTACCACCTGTTTAGTATTTGACTGGCCTGGCCGATTTTGTTATGGATTTGCCAGAAAAATAATTTAATCTGCTGGATTTTTTTTTTACATGGGTCTAAAGATTTGCATTATTATCACATTACACTGGGATATCTAACACTAAAAGTTTGCATTGAGCTAAAGTGTTCCCAATTCCACAGTTTAAGCAATAACAGATCAAAAGATTGAAAATATCACAAGTGTTTGCCCACCAACACGCAAAGCGCACCACGTGTGTGTGAGAGAGGGTTTGAGTCATGTGAGAGTGAGGAGAGGTGCGATCATACCAATCTAATCTCTGTGTGAGCTGTTGGGAGTGGGGTGGGGTGGAGTTGCCTTGTGGTTGGGGATGCATGGGGTTTGCCCTGGGGAGGGGGAGGAAGGTGCATTTCAAAGGTGGTTTCCCTATTACTCAAGGATGGGGAGCCCACGGGGTTTGTTTTCTTTTTAAACAAAACATACATTCAGCTTGACCCAGCCGCGGTGAAAGCCCGTGGCAGCCCCCGAAGGGCCCTGTGCGCGTCCCTAACGCACACTGCTGTTGACTACCTGGTGTAACGCCCCCGCTCTGCCTCCTGTGCGCTCCTCCCCGAAATCCGGACTCTAAGGGCCGCTCCGTGGCCAACTCGGCGGGCTGAAGCCCGGGACCCTACGGTCTCATCCCACCTCGGGCTCCCGTTGCGCGGGCTTTTCGCGCCGAAGTGGGGGGTAAACGGTCCCCACGTGCTCCCGGGGTGGTCGGGCGAGCCCCGGAGCTACAGACACACACTGCCCAGGCTGCAACCGCTCCGCTAGGCCCAGCGCTTGGCCGTTGTTATAGTAACTGCAGGAAGTCTGTTCCCCTCCCCCCCTCTCGCGAGAGCTCCTCTGGCAGCGGGCGGAGCAGGCGCCGGGGTGAGCTCATCCCGGGAGCTGGGGAGGGAGCGCAGCGCGGAGGATTCTGCAGCAGCCGCAGCAACTTTGTTGGGTGAGTTCAGTGCGGGAGCTCGGCAGGTAGCGCGGAGCCTGCGGGGGCAGGACACTCTCCTCGTCCCGCAGCCCCTAGCCTGGGGAGGGGGGCCCTGCGTGGAGCTCGTCCTGAGCTGGAGAGGGGCGCCCCTTTCCCCTTCCCGAGCCTGGGGGAGAGTGAATGGAGCTGATCGTGAGCAGACAGACCAGACCAAACCGGCCGGCCCCCTTCCCAATCGAAAGCTGCCTCCTCCGCAGTCTCCAGAGTTCAGTGGTGGGGAGGGTCCTGGAGAGAACTGGCCACTCATGAGGCGAGACCCCTCCACGCCTCTTAATTTAATCTCTTTATCTCCTTCGCCCATCGCTGGGTCAGTTCGACCCTGACCCCCAAAACTGCCATGTGTCTTCGGGGAGCCCTCGAGCCTTGCGTGGCACTGATCCCGCGAAGAGCATGCCCTTGCACCCCATCTCTCTGTCTTTTGCTCTCCCCCCAGATCTTTGTGGGGGAGGTGGAGCGCTGATGTATTGATTCTATGTGGGGATAAGGTCGCTGTTTCTCAGCCCTCATTGCACGGCTTTAACAGCCCCAAGACAACCTGGGGGAAAAGTCCTGGGGCCAGGGGCTCTGACTGGAGCTGATTTCCGATGAGGCATAAGGAGGAGGAGGAAGAAGGGGTTGGACATAAGGATTCCTCACTCTCAGTCACCCTGCCCCCAACTTCAGCAAGGGAAGGAGAAGCCGCAATATTAACTTGGCTTTTCTACCCCCCACCTTCTGCTCCTGCTCCTGCTCCTGCTCCTTGGATACCTCCTTTTTCAGCAAAAAAGTGACATGGACTTGTCCGCCCCCCACCCCCATGGTATTTTCCCCCCGTGAACAAAGCCGAAGGAGGTGGTGGTGGAAGGAGGAGGTGCAGTAGTGATGGCTTTTGTGTATGTGCGTTTTTCCTCTTTAGGAAGGGGAACGTTGAGTGGGAACGGCTCTGAACGGTCCCAAGGACGGGAAGAAAGGAAAAGGGGGTAAGTTCTTTAAGTGAACCAAGGCACAGGTTGTTCTGAAATGGCAATAGGCAATGATGTGTTAGGGAATGTACCCATTACTTATAGTACTGCATACACTATTTAATGAAATCAATAAAACAGGTTAAATACCAAAAAAAGAAATCTCTTAAATGAAGTCAGAGAGACACATCCCTTCTTTTGAGGGAGTAAGGGAGGGGGAAATAATCAGATTATAAGGCTGTTTCCACTATAAGAAGTGAGTTATTTGATGCTATAAGTACACAAATAGCATTACTCTTTTTTTCTTTTTGTTAAAAGCCAGCTTTGCTTTGTAGTTGTTTTGACACCACAGTAATGATGATGATTAGCTCATTTGAAGGCAGTGCTGATAATCTAAATGTTTATATTGTTGGGAAGGGAGTGGAGGAATGAAATGTTTGGAGGTGGTTAATTTCTTTCCTTGAAGTCTGGAGAAGTGAAATACAGGGGATACCTTAAACTGGATCTCATGGAACAAAGTAGGTGCTGTGTTTGTGTTTGAGGAAAATCTGGTAAAGAGAGAGAAGAGGAGGGGGCAGACTTCATCCTCATTCTTCACCCTTTTCCATTTTATATTTTCAAAACTAGTGACATTGAATTCCTCACTGTATATCTTTTCATGCATAAAATATACACATACACTGACCAATCTTAAGGTTGATTATGTTCATTTAATGAGGAGTGCACCTATTCATTTCTGATAAAGCTGCAGCACAAAAAGGGAATTGCTCAACTTAAAGGAAAATCTCCTTGTGTAACCTTGACTACTGCGTGTGTGTGACTTTTTACATGGAGATTTTTTTTCTAAAATGTGTGTGTGCATTTCTGCGAGCAGTATTGCTCACAAGATTTCTTTAAAATAGTTTCTGCACTGAATATTTCAGTAATGCTGTTTTTAATAAATCCCTTAATACATGCTGGCCTAAGTGTATCTGTGAGCTGTGTCCTTAGCTGATAATACAATGTAAATTTGTTTTTTGGGGGGGTGGGTGGGGAAGGTGTCAGATTTCATTAGATTCCAGCTCTATCTGGGTAAACTTAGATTGATGTTTCCTCTTGAAAGCAATCCTTTCATGATGAAACTCTGACTCAGACCCTTGACCATTTTGAATGCTACATGGGTGTTAAGTGTTAACTTTCTTAAGTGTAAATCCTAGAGCAATTTTCTAAGGAGAAAATAGAATTTTTTTCCATAACATTTGCTTGTAGACAGCATATGTGTTGATTGAATAACATGTAATTGTCATCTTTTTTGATAGAAATATTGGTCATTATTTTTCTATTTAGAAGGTTCCATTGAGCTCCTTTCCCCTCCTCCTTTTGGGGAGGATCAGAAAAGTGGAAATAATGAAGCAAAAGTTTGCATTAGAAGTCTCAAATAAATGGTTTAAAAATTGTATTTCACTGTAAAGGCTTTCATGCCTTAGGCCATCAGATGTCATACCAGTCATTAAGTCAGAAACACAATGTGGGAATTTGAGATTTTTTGCTGGTAATATAAAAAAACACATTGCATTTCCTTTTTTAGTTAGTTTTTTTAATGGGAGCCTTCATAGAGTTCAGGAAGCAGAAGTGTCTGAATTACATGCTTTGAATTCATTATTCAAATAATGTCTATCTTCATAACGATAGACAATTAGGAACAGAAAAACTTTTAAGTTGCCTGTGTAGCTGGCTTACACATGATCAGTTGATTAAGGAAAATGCACTTAGTATGTTGCTCAGCAATGCATTGAGTAGGTGCTACTGCTGTTAATTTGTGTTCAGTTGTTAGTATTACTAGTTGAGATGGAAATACAAGGTTAACAATTATGGTGAAGTGAACCTCTTATATTGCAAAGTGACAAGCAAAATGGGGTCACTGGCTGTGACTTGAATGTAGGAATCTGCACAAAGGTGGGAGTTTGTGACTGCTAGCAGGTGTAGATGTGAGCATCAGAATAAATAAGTCTAAGAGGGAAATAACTGAAATAGAGAATGGAAATGAAATTTTAATTGGGATTTGTGCACTGCTGTATTCTTCATTGGTCTTTACTATTTCTGCCTTAACATATCTGATCATCACTTCTTTGTTTATGATTTTCTTTTTTTCTGCTCTTTTTTCTGTTTATCCCTCTTGGTCTAGCAAATGTTTTTTTATTACTTTCTTCATTTTTGTAGCTATTGTGTTAAGTCTATTTTGATCATGTGTCTGAAAATCTTACCTCCATTCCCCATGTCTTCAGACTGACCGAGAGGTTTTTTCTTGTCTATGAACTCTCTTGCCTACGGTATCTCAAGAACTTTGTTTGCATTCTAATGTAACTTCTCTCCTCAGTCTTACTAATATTTCTCAGCTATATATCTGACACTTTTATTTGCAGAATTGTAGACTCTACTATTACTGAACATATATTTTATCTTACCAAAACAGTTATTTAATTCTGTTTTTGTTCTCCTTAGCAAGAGTATTTGGTTCAGGAAGATCAGATTCTTGCAAACAGAGGAAAGAAAGCCAAGTGAAAAAAGGACAAGCCACTGAGAAAACTCACAAGTTACTGTAGTATGTGTAAGAGTTGAGGCCCATTTCACTCTTTTGTATCAGCTTTCTGTATTATACTATAGTGTATTGATTGTATAGAAGAAAAAAGCACAGTTTTCTCCATATTAATAGTTTAATCCCTTCAATAAGGGGTTTGCTGCTAGCTATTTCAGTTCTTTGTGCTACTGGTTGGAAATCCAGGGTATCCCACTGTGGTGTGGAAACAGTTGCACCATTGCTCTCATCAAAATTTTGATCACACAGATTGGTTGGCTTTCTAATGTTGATATTTCCAGTGCTTTAAAAATATTCTGATTGAACCTGCATGTTGGTTTGTTGGAAACAATATTTTATGTTGGTGTGTGTTTGGCTACATGTTAACATGATTAATTTTTTAAACGTTTGTATGATAATTCCATAATATCTTTGTGTCTTTGCTTTATTTTCTTTGAAATCAGTGTTGAGATTAGTCTTCTTTTGTTCACATGTGCAGTACCTGAACTTTTTCCAGTGCTCTGCACTGTCTATCAGAAGGCAGGATGGAGGCTTTACTGTTCTGGAATTCCTCTTCCTGAAGAAAGCTTGCCTTGTTATTTCTGTATAGTATCTAGTATGAAAATGGACTTCCACTAATTTCAAGTTACCTGCCATCCAGAAAACTGCCCACATTCATTTCCAGGTTTTGAGAGATTTTGCCTAAAGCTTGTTTGTTAAAAGGTGTACAAACCCCAATCTGTTATTCCTTTAGCAGTGGAGTATTCTGCATTTAAAACTAATCATATGTTAAATATCCTTTTTGTTAGCAGGAAAAAATACATGTTAGATTGTTCCATGGTCTATGTTTCCAGGGAGATATGACTCAGTGGCTTGACTTCAAATAGATCTCTCTAAATGGGAAATTTTAAATAGGTTAATCTTAATATATCAGTGAATTCATTTTAAATTTCTAACGATGGACGTTAAGATGAATTTGTTTAAAGTGGTATCTTATGAGATGTGAAAGGTTGTGGTAGTTCTTGTTTTCTTTTTTAAATAAAAAACCCCAAACTGTTTGGGCGAGAGCTTGTACACTTTACCTTACACGTGCTAGATGGATGCCTAAATATTATATCTTGGGGGTGCTGCTAAAAATGGCGATGGGACTATAACTGTCAGTGAGTTTGAGTAGCAATATTTTAGTGCCTCAGACTGGCTCTAGCTTTTTCTAAGCAGTTGCTTTGTAAAACTAACATGATGCGTAGCAGTTTCAGTTCTACCCATGGGTTCTAGATAGCAGTCTTATACTTTGGTGTCAGTTGGGACAGGGGTTCTCAACCTTTTTCTTTCTGAGGTGCTTTTTCAAGATGCTATAAAAACTCCCATGGCCCACTTGTGCCACAGTAACTGGTTTTCTGCATATAAAAGCCAAGGCTGGCATTAAGGGGTAGCAAGCAGGGCAACTGCCTGTGGCCCTATGCTACAGGGCTCTGCCAAAGCTACATTGCTCAGACTTTGGCTTCAGTCCCAGGCAATGGGGCTTCGGCTTTCTACCCTCGGCCTCGGGGAGTCTAGTGCTGGCTCTGCTTGGTAGCCCCCCTGAAACCTGCTTGCGGTCCCAGACTCCTGGTTGAGAACCACTGAGTTGGGAGACCTATGAGTAGCTGCAGAGACACTAGAGTCCTTTGTGGGCACAGGAAGAGAATCCTGTATTGGCTTACATTTGGAAGGGTATCTACATTAACATAAGGGCTAGATACTCTTTTTTTTCTTTTTAACATGGAAGCTTAAATTCTGCAGAAGTTAAGGGGTTTGGCCCTTTTTGTTCAGCTTCCTCTTTATTAATACAAGTAGACAAGTGGGATTTTCAAACTCTGGATTGGGATCTACCATGAGCATGTTTTGCTTAGTGTAACTTTAGCTTAGTTGTTCTGAAGATTTTTGTTTTCTTTGTGTGAATGTTCCTAAAGAGAACTTCGTTTGAATAGAGCAAATTAATTAATTAAAAATCTCTGCAATTGGTGATTTTCATAATCACTAATGGATGATACTTCTTACTGCGGTTACAAAGAGATCTGAATATATAAAAACCCTGTAGATTTCTGTTTGGTTAGATCAAAATTCATCCTTGCTGCTTCTGTTCATAGTACTTTTGAAACTTAAATGCCTGTTTCAGATGCTAGAATGATAAGTATCAGCCGTAGAGTTGTATGTGGCTTTTTGTTACTGACAGACTTATTATCGTAGTCCTGGAAAATGCAAGATTCTGTAAGACAACTTGTCTGTGTATAAATTATCTGGATTATTTTTGTGTTGAGATGTTTTGTATGTGTACTTTCAAAACAGCATTTGCTAAGTGTTATTGGGAGATGGGGGTGACCTTCTGATTATTGCATAGAACTGTGAGACAGGAATTCCAAGTTGTAATCCCAGCTCTAAGATAGACTCCTTAAGTGGCTTTGGGCACAGAATTATCCGCTCTGTTTTAGTTTTCCCATCTGTAAAATTGGGATAACACCTCACAGATGTTAAAGACTATTTCAGTGGTTTGAAAATGTAAAGTTTTCAAATCAAATAGATCATGGGGAAAATCCCATCTGTTGGCTTTTAAGTATTGATAACTGATGTATATATTACTGTCACACAACACATTTGCCTTTAAACCAGTTTATTCTTGTTGATTTCTTTTGTTTGGTCTTGGTATGAAGTGCTAACTGTAGTAGAAATTGAGGGCCTCTAAAAGGAAAAGTTGTCTTTCATATCTGTTTAAGAAGAGTTATTTTCCATTGAAACATAGTCGCTGCCTGTTGGTATTGCAGTGTCAGTTTTAATAGTATCTTTCCTTCAGCCAGGAAAGTAAGCAAACATCTCGCTTCACATCTGTTGCCTACTTTGTTGCATAGCCAAGTACAGCTAATGGTTGCAAGAGGTGACACGTTGCTTGACGAAAACGTGTACAAAAAATACATGTCGCTCTTCTGTCCAGTAACTACCTAGTTTTGACATAAGACTGAAAAACTTTTAAGTTTTTGTTTTTGAAATTAAAATATATTTGTTTACTTTATGCCCTGTTTTGTTTCTAAGTCTTAAAATAACAAATTGCAGATTGTACTTCCATGCTTTAATATAAAAGAATCATCTCTTTGTATTTCATATAGTCACCTGAAGTATACAGCGCAAATCTTAGACCTTTTGTAGCAAGTGTTTAAAAAAGAATGTGTTTTTCAACTTACAACTTTTTCCAATATCTCTGGTTCAAATAAATGACGGAAAAAGTAAGCACTAAATTATGAAGTGGTAGTTGTAGGAATTTCTTAGCTGTCTTTTAAAAAAATCCAAAGCATCTTGGTAGCAAACTTTTTGTGACTCAGCTAAAATGTTTTGTATTCTTTCCATGTTTAGTCCATTTTGTGTGTGTTGTTTTTTTTTTTTTTTTGGCTTGGGATATCAGCAGTGTCATCAATGGCTATCCATGTGCTTTAATTATGGCTGTGAAGTTTCAGACCTCTGTGGCAGAAAACCTGATTTCTCTTATCCACTGATACCTTAGGACCTACACACTTTTCTGTAAGAGGCCAATAATAAAACATCACGTTTTTAAATGTTTGTCTTTGAATGGTGCAATAAAGTGAACTCTCAAACTTCTGAAGAGCTGATGCTTGCGGAATAAAGCAAACTTCACTTGCTGTTGCATTACAAAGGCGAAACCTAGTGTACCAGTTTAAAAAAAAAATTAGAAATTAGGGGACAACAAATAATAATTTATATGCCCCTGAGAATGTGGAAAAGTAAATTCAAACTGGTAAAGACTTTTTTGAGAGATATTGTCTCAGTGCAAATAGATATTTTATTTTTTACAGATTCATATAATAACTAAGACTGCCACTTCACAGGAAAATAATTATTTTAATTTGATCACAGGTAAGTATATCTTGTAGTCTTGTTCAAGACAACACTTCTTTACTGAATTTGCAGTCTGAATTCTTTAGATTGGTAAGAGTGAAATGCTCAGTTAAGGAGCAACACTGTTTGGACTCGATATTTCCCCTTCTCTTTAGTCCTTTTAATTAACCTATATTTGCATGGAACTGTTTAATTGGATGGTGGCAAAGGAGAAATTTGTACATGTCTCATGTAAGTGGATACTGCTCTGCAGAGTAAATGTTAGTGGGCCTGCCAGGTTTCTGCTGAATACAATCCAGGCTTCTAGCATTAAATGCATACTTTTGAAAGAATAAATTGGATTTTAAGCTTCTAGGCTATGCTGAAGGACTGAATAATTCTACCAGTTTTATATGTTTAATATTGTAATCCCTTAAAAAACAAAACAAACCTCAAAACTACTTGACTTCATAAATTAGTATGTATCTTTTACATACTACATTACATTAGCAATATTATTGTAGTTTCAATTCTGAAGTTGGATAAACCTTTTGTTGTACATATTTTGGTGATTTTTTTTCTAAAAAGTAGGACAGTGGTTCTCAAACTTTGGGGTCCTGACCCCATTTTAATGGAGTTGCAAGGGTTGGCGTTAGACTTGCTGGCGCCCGGGTCTGGGTCTGAAGCTGAAGCCCTGAGCTGGAGGGCTTCAGCCCTGGGTAGCAGGGCTCAGGTTACAGGCCCCTTGCCTGGGACTGAAGCCCTTGGGTTTTGAGTGCCTCCCTCTCTCCTTGCTCAGGGCAGTGGGGCTCTGTCTTTGGGGCTCGGTCTTTGGCGGCCGGCTGCCCCCCTCCACCTCTCCCTGTGGCGACCGGGTTTGGGTAGGCTCAGGCTTTGGTCCCCCCCTCTCAGGGCCGAGTAGTAATTTTTGTTTTTAGAATGGGGTTGTGGTACAAACAAGTTTAAGAATCTCTAAAGTAGACCATTATATTACTGTTCATGGTTTTCAGCAACTTGAGCAAAGAATGAAACCTAGAGAACAACTTTCAGCCCAAAGCAAACTTGTGAAGGCAGAGAAAGAAAGCAATTTACTTGGCCAGTTCTTGTTCTTGCATTTTCCCTCTCCAGTTATTGAAAAAGGTCATGTCTGAATAAGGCTGTCTTCCTAACTGTCCCACTAGGCTTTCTGCTGCCTCCTGCAGTGAAATCATCAGCCTATATTTGACATAGCTTTGTTTCCATGGAAGTTACTGTGATGTCAAAAAGTCAGTGTTACATCTTCACTGCAGGTATCATGCAGAAAAAGTAGAGGTGATCTTTATTAAAACACTAATGCTTCTGTTAATTAGAAAGGAATTGTATGTTTTTTCCTAAGATGAAAAGATGGGATGTTTTTTTTTTTTTTGGCTTTATTAAAGGCTTGTCTACATCGGGAAATTGACTGCAATAGTTGTTAGGGAATAACTCCCCATGTGGATGCACTTTATTCAGGATTTAGTGTCTTTTTCCAGTTTAGTTTAGTTCAGTTTTGAAGCAGATTAAGCTAACTTGGAAAATGGCACTCTAATTCCTGAAGAAGAGGGTATGTTTAAACTACCACTTACGTTGGTATAACTTATGTCGCTCAGTGTGTGAATAAGCCACCTCCCTGAGAGACATAAGTTACAGTGACCTAAACGCCAGTGTGGACAGTGCTATGTCGGTGGGAGAGCTTCTCCTGCCGACATAGCTGCTGCCGCTATGGGTGGCAGTAATTAAGTCGATGGGAGAGTTGTGGGTGGATTAATTAAGTCGATGGGAGAGCTCTCTCAATGCAGCTGTGCCTGTGTAAACTCCTCTAGCGTAGCCATAGCCAGAGTGTCCGCACAAGAAGATATTGTAGAATTGCTATTCTGCTTTAAATTCACATCTTAATTTATTGCAGAATAACTCACTCCTGTAGTCAAACCCTTAATCTTTAAACCTACTTAGATTTGTTTGTCGTTTAATAACACTGTCATGACATCCTTTAATATGAGCACTGTGGTACAAGTGTTTACTTTCAGATGTGAAAAGAGAATTTTAAAGAACCACCAGTATACTAGGCTAAATGAAAAGGGAGACTAACCTTTCCCCCCTCTCCCCCCAATGCTAAAGGAATTATCTGTTTGTGACAATAAAATGGATATTATGGATTTAATCATTCACATAAATGTTGATGCGGTCAAGATTTTTAAACTGAGTGGTAACTTAAAATGACTATTAAAATAAGTGAATAGCAATGAACAGGTAACTCTTTTATGACAAGATTCAGTCCATCCTAGTTAGGAACACTGGTTTGGTAAAATGTAACTAGTAAAAAAAGCATTATATGTTGACTGCCAGTTCGGTCAAACCCCAGTATTTACAAGTGAATGCTTTCACACTAGAAGCAGCTGAAAGGACATTTTGCAATTTTTTGTAGTTTGACAACTACCATTTTATTCCTTTCTTTTAATGTGTTTAATTTCAGCATCTCATTACTTACAGGGAGATATTTATCTTAAAACTGCCAACAGGTTTATTCCTGTCAAGGACAAGAGAGCACCCATTGTGGACGTGCTCCTCAGCTTGCTCAGCACCTGATACGGTATACAGTTTTCTGAAAACTGGAAGAACAAATACTTATTTCAGACCATCTGTGCAAAATGAGGGGGAAAAATATGAAAGTTAGACTTTGGTCTTTTCATTGACTTTTATTATTTATAGTAACTGAATTTCTGTAGTGCACAAGTAAGATTGATCACATACAGACCCATCATCAATAAATGTACAACTAAAGAAGACAAATAACCCTGTGCAGGATTGGAAGGGGAAGAGATTTTGGGTATTTATGATTTTTAAAATTGCAAATTTGTATTCGTTGTAAGTGTCAAGTATTCCCAATGACTTTTTAGCCTAGCCTTTAGTAATTAATTGATTTTTCTCATGGATGTCAAAGCAGAAGGCTAGGAGATTTAAAGATAGAGAAGACAGTCACCTTACAAACAAGTTCAGGGAGAGGATGTAAGGAGCACTGTGGAAAGAGATGTTTATGTGGGAAGCTGACAGATGGTCAGTTGAGACCAGCCTCTTGGGCAGATTGGGGCATGCATGATGCTTTAAGAAACAAGCAGAGAATTAGGGAGAAGAACAGTTGTAGAGGGCTTTGAAGAGGAGAAGAAGCTTCAAGTTGATGTGGTGAAAGAGGGGTATCCAGGGAGAGAGTGAGAAGTCAAGGAAATTATTTTTTGCAGCTGTGTTTTGAGTGGATTGGAGAGTGGAAATATGGGTGTTAAGGAAACTGGAGGTGGTAATGAAAACAAGAGGTGATGAGAATTTTGTCTGTGATCTCCAAACTGTGGGGCATAGCCCCCTAAGAGTATGTGGAGGGTGCAGCAGGGCCCACAATAGCCCCCATGGGGCTGTAGCTCTGCTCCAGCCGCATCCACAGCTCCACTCCACCCCCTGCTCCATCCCCAGCTGTAGCTCCACTCCATCCCACTGCCACCCCAGCTCTGGCTCCAGCCACAGCTGCACTCTGCCCAATTCTGGTCCCAGCCACAGCTTCACGGTGCCCTCTGCTCCATTGCCAGCCCAGCTCTGGTTCGTTCCCTCTCTGTCTCCAGGCCAGCTCTGCCTCTAACCCCAGTTCCTCCTCCTTCCCCAGTTCAGCCCCCAGCCCAATCTCCTCTGCTGAGCCAACTGTGCAGTAATTTGGGGGTGGGAAGGCATAAACAGATTCTGTTACTGCTTAGTGGGGGGTGTGACAGTAAAAGTTTGGGCACCACTGGTCTAGAGAAAGAAAAGATGAGATCTTAGAAATCTTTTGCAACAAGAAGAGATGAGATGAGATTTGGACACAGCCTGAATGTATGTAGCAACTGAAATAGAAGAGTCAAATGTGATCACAAAGTTATAGGCCTGAGAGATTGGGAAGATTATCTTGTTAATAATGATGAAGTGGAGAGTAAAGAGAGTTTTGGTGGAAAGATCAGGAGTTTAGCTTTGGCCATGCTAAGTTAAAGTTGATAGAACATTCAACATAAAAGAGTGGAGAAACTGATATTTGGGTCTTGTTGGAGGGTAATGTGGGTTTTGCTGTATTCCAGGAGTAGAAGAGGAGATTTTTTTAATCATTTGTGTAAATATGCTAGTTGAAACTATGTGAGCTGAACAGATCATCCAGAGAGAGGGTGTAAAAGAAGAAGAGATGAGGCTAAAGAGATGCTTTCCCCCTGGTTGCCCGGTGGTTCCCCCTTGGAGAGTGAGAGGAGGGATGAGGAAAACCAACCAGAAGAAACAGAGAGGTAGGGGAATGCTCCTCCCCCTCCCCCGCTGCAAAGAACACAATCAGATTGCTAGGCCTTGGGCATATAGTAGAACCTTTACACCCACAGTTTCACATAGGCCTTTCCTTAGTATGATTAGATGACGTAATGGCTAAAACACGTGCCTGCTTATACTAGAGCTATTGCTATCACCAGTGATGCAGCCTGGTGATGGTAGTACATTTCTGCAAAAAATGTTAGTGTAGATCAGGGGTAGGCAAGCTATGGCACGCATGCCAAAGGTGGCGCATGAGCTGATTTTCAGTGGCACTCACACTGCCCGGGTGTTGGCCACCGGTCCGGGGGGCTCTGCATTTTAATTTAATTTTAAATGAAGCTTCTTAAACATTTTAAAAACCTTATTTACTTTACATACAATCATAGTTTAGTTATATATTATAGACTTACAGAAAAAGACCTTCTGAAAATGTTAAAATGTATTAGTGGCACGCAAAACCTTAAATTAGAATGAATAAATGAAGACTCGGCACACCACTTCTGAAAGATTGCCGACCCCTAGTGTAGATACTGGTTTAAGAACTCTAATGCTGTTTAATGGTTTCTCATTTACAGTTATTTTAAACACATCTGGGAATTAGATGTTCATCTTGAGGTACTAGATATAAAGTTATTCCAATGGATTTTGAAGAAGGTGTATTTGTTTTTGTGTGATCTGTACTCCATTTACCTTCTTTATATGGAGCAAGAGTAGAGTTTCTGATGAGGTATGTGGTATTTCAGTAACATTTTACAGGTGGCAACAAAAGTTCTTGGCTCTTCTACAGTATGTGGGTGTTGCATGCATATGCTTGCAGCTAAAGTACTTAAGCCCCATTGAGAGCTAACATTTTTAAAATCAAGTAATTATATGCACAGTATGAAGCAGAGTGCCCCTGTTTAAGTTGTGATTGGTTTATGCACCTACACTGTTCAACTGTAGCTGATAAATCAGGTAAAAAACCTTTCAATTTTAGGGATTTAAAGAGATGTTACCAAATAAAAAATTCTTCTTGAATGCATGCATATTTTTTTAAAGAAAACAGATATCCATATTTGTGTTATTAATAAGTTACTGTGTATTGTATTTGCATCACTTTATTTTCGATGCAAGTATTTGTATTTAAAAAAAGTAATAGCAACGGGTACCTTCTTTGCTGTCACCTTAATGCTCAGGTGTAGTTGAAAAAAGAGCTTGACATTTTGCAAAATCTTTTGACCTCTTAGGAGCATGTCTACACTACAGCCCTATGTCGACCTATGTCCACAGTAACCCTCCTTCTGTTGGTGGTGCGTGTCCTCGCTAGGAGTGCTTCCACTGACTGAAGAGGGGCAGTGTGGTGAGTGAGAGCCATGGCTCTCAGCTGCTCCATGTGGTTCTCCCCTGGGCTCTTGGCTCCCCATTCCCAGCTGGGAGTGGGGAGCCTCCTGGCTGAAGCCTAGTGGGGAGTTGGGGACAGCCTGTCAAGCTTTATTGTCAATTTCATATCTCCAGTACCCAGCCATGAAATTGACAAGACAACCAACAGCTGATGAAAGTAAGGCAGTGTTGACAAAGATGCTGTGTTGCCCTAACTATCCCGACATACATTCTATGCCTCTCATGGAGGTGGAGTTATTTTGTTAGTGTAGTAGGGAATTACATCAGCAGGACATGGCAGTAGAGTGTATATTGACATTATTAGGTTGATGTAAGCTACTTTACATTGACCTAACTGTGTAGCGTAGACCAGGCCTTAATCAAGTGTCTGGTACTGAGAGCATAAGGCAACAAAGTTTGGTGTCAGTGAAGTGCATCTTTTTCAAAATACAGAAACCAAAGCTGTGCTAATCATGAAGTGCCACTGCTGTTTGGCTGAAGTCTATATCTGTTGGTCCTAAAAGTCATTAAGGTGTTTATGTGCAGTATGGGCAAAACTTGAGGATATGAGTTGTCATTGTTTCTAATTCAGTTATTAACTTGTATTTAAAGGTTTCTTTGCTTTGGAAAAGAAATCAAGTAGACTGCAAAGTTCCATAGCTGTACTATAGTGTAGCCCTTCACAAATATGTCTGATGCATGGTTATTAATGATTGAATATTTGTTTGCTGTGTTGGTCCCAGGATATTAGAGAAACAAGGGTGCGTGGGAATAGCTGTCTCTGGAATTAAACACAACAGTTGTTTTTTACAACAGTTTAAGATAAGATAAGAATATTTTACTAGGTTTAAAGTGTAAAGAGAAATGAGATTAGCCGACTAACTAGCAAATTGGAATTTAGTCAGGACCCCGAAGCTAACTTCTGTGTACTTTGTGAAAAGTGCCAAGAGATTTTCATTGACTTCATGTGCTCAGGACCCTAGTTCTACATTTTATCCAGAAGGTGGCATCTCCTACAGAATATCATATTGCCCGGTGGCCTTATGTTTGGTTATTGGTTCAGTATTGAGTCAGCCTGATCTTGTTCACTTATGAGTGCCTTTTGAGATGGCGTTTCTTTCTTTTGTTTACATTTGTATAACACTCATCCTTATAGCACCTCTCACTCATTAAAGAGTTTAAACATCACAACATCCTTGTGAAGTATGGTAATAGTATTTTCTTGATTCAAAAAATAAGCATATTCAGACACTGATGTTGTGTGACTTGCCTGGAGGGTGCACAGGTAAACTGCAGAGAAGAACAGAACTCAGTGTTACTGACTTCCATTTTTTTGCCTGAAAAGTGACTAAGATTAGTAGAATAATGTTCCAACAGAGTATGTGGTGGTGCTACAAAATGCTATATTAAGTAACTCAATAAACTACTTTGGGATTTTTTTTGCCTGCTCAGGCTCCCATTCTTAGTTTAATAGTGAACTATTGTCATACATTTTGAGCTGTAATAATAAAGTGAGACACACAGTATATACAACTGCAGAATGAACAGAACAAGCTGATGCATGCAACAAATAGGACCATGAGGAATCTGTAAACCTGAAGTGCATTTATAAGAAACTGTCAAACCAAAGGCTGCTAGAAGTACGTGTGTTTTAAAAAATTAAACTAAAGATATAACTGGGGTAAATATCTAATAAAGACTGAGAAGTTTTGTTTTACAAGTTGCATTTTGACAATCTTTCTGTGTTCAAGGAGAGTTGTATTAAATTAGATTTAAAGTATTGTCTGGCTGCACTGAAATAAGCCCTGTACTGAGAGCCTTGTTAAAAGTGAGAAATGAGCCTCATGTTCCAACTCAACATTTCCCCCATTTTAGTTGGTAGCTTACTGTATGTAAATACTTGATAGTGTTGTTTTTAGTTTTAAATCCCACTAGCACTACTTCTTACTTTGCTGGAAGCACATTCTCATAAAACATGTTGAGATGGCTGTATTTCTGGGAACGAATTGCTATGTTGCATGATGACTTGAGCGTTGGTTTAACTCAAACATTATTATAGTCTTAGGTCTGCACATGTCATTCCTCTAAAGTTTATTGGGAGTATTGGAGAAGTTCACAGAGATTGGGTGTTAATTTTCCTTGAAAGTCTTTTCTGAATGCTACCAACTGAGCAGTATTTTGAGATTTTGCTTCAATGAAGCACTATAAACTGATATTTTTGTTTTGCATGTTTCTGTCCTCAAGCTGTAGCATGAGTAATCTTCCTTTCTTAAAGTGTTGTGCTGTTAATATAGAAGAACCGTTTTCATTTTCCCTGAGTAGAGATACACTGGCTGAAATTTGAAGGTTAGTAAGTATGCTTTTGTGGTTCTGTACACCTTGATCCCTTGCCCAAGATCTGATACAGAACTCATTGAAGTCAGGTGGTTCCAAGACCTCCTCTATCAGCACTTCAATCTGGGACAGTTCCTCAGATGTGGGAATCTCCCTCTCATGCTTTGTGGTGTAGACTGATGCAAAGAATTCATTTAACTTTTCTGCGATGGCCTTGTCTTCATTGAACGCTCCTTTAGCACCTCAATCGTCCAGTGGCTCCACTGATTGTTTGGCAGGCTTCCTGCTTTTGATAAACCTTAAACATTTTTTTTTGGTTGGTTTTTATCTTTTGTTAGTTGCTCTTCTTGGCTTGCATAATTATAGTTTTACACTTGACTTGCCAGAGTTCATGATCCTTTCTATTTCCTCAATAGGATTTGACTCTGAATTTTTAAAGTACTCCTTTTTGCCTCTAATCACCTCTTTTACTCTGTTTAGGTCCAAGAGAGGACTATAGCTGAACCACTCTAACTTTTTACTTTTAACTACAATGTTACTGTAGTGAGTTTCATTGGTGTTTCCCCCTCCCACAAGGATGTTAAATTTAATTAGATTATGGTCACTTAGCATGACCAACTCTGTCATTCCTATATATTTTATACCCTGGTTTTACCACATCCCATGGATTATCAGAATTCCACCCACTTTCTGTGATGCATATTATGTCAATATCCTCATTTAATACCAGGCATTCAAGTTCACCTGCCTTGGACTTCTTGTTTTGCATACAAACACTTATAAAATGTGTCAATATTTAGTAGTTTTCCTTCATGTCAGGGCTTCGAAGCAGAGCCTGGAGCTGGAGAACGGATCAGTAGGATTTTGCCTGGAGCTGGAGAGGAGCAATTCAAAAATTTGATTGCTCCAAATCCCTGCTTCATGTGATGTAATTGAATGAGACTCTTTCATATGATTGTTTCCCTTCAGTTCATACCAGTGTTTTATCAACTTCTGTTCTTTCTTCGTTAATACATCTGTCTAGATGTCTCGAAGTCCACAACCTTCATAGCCGGTAGACAATTCACCATGTGGTTTTCTTGGTCATCACAAACCCAGCTGCTTGTTTTTCTCATAATCAAATCCCTCAATTATTATTACTTGTCTTAATAGCTGGGGTCCTCTCCACAGGAAGAGTATTCTCGGTGTGAGAGGAAACCATAACATGATCTGGAGGTAGGATACCCAGTATGAGATCATTTCCCTCTGCTCCAGCTTGATGCTTTCCTTCCTCAAGACATTTATTCTCCTGAATATCACAGAGGCTATCATACTGGGGGTGGGGCCATTTTACTGTGTCCTGGAAAGGCTTGCATATATATCTCTCTGTCTCCCCTAGTTCCTCCAGTTCAATCACTCTGGTTTCAAGTGCCCATCCTGTTTCTCCTAGGTCTATGAGCTACTTGCATTAAAGGCACATGTACACCACCTGCCCACAAGGCAGGTAACAATACATGTTGTATTTAGTGCAATAAAATGGATAGCCCCCACTCTGCTGCTAGACATCTGCCTGAATTAATTTAACTTCTGTGGCTTTTTCGGGGACTGGGTTGGGGAAGTGTATATTGGCTTAAGTTTAGAGAAAATTAGGTGTATTTGGCTCTCACACTCCCCCTCCAAACAGGAGTTTTCTGAGGAAGTTTACTGCTCCTGTTTACTAGCTCCTCTGGCTGCTTTGGAGCTGGCTTTTTAAACCCCTGTTTTACCTGAGTAGCCCTGTCTCCTGATTAACCGATCCTAAAGAGATTAGGGATCAAAGCCTTGTTAAGAAGTTCTCAGTCTTGCCTACCAGGCCGCACTAGGCTCAACACGACGCTCCCCACAACAGACCACATTATAAACTTCCATCAAGCAGACACATTTCAAGCAAACTATCAAACAGCAAATGCACCCCAAAGGCCACGTTGTTGCTCCTACTTCGCCTGGAGAACTCCCTCGCAAAACTCCAGCTTGCTGTTTCTGTTCCCCAGCTATCAAGAGTCCATTATAATGTTGCTTATCAAGATATTTTAAACCAGTGGTCACCAATCTGTGGGGCATACCCCCACTGGGGGAGTACAGAGGAACACTTGGGGGGGCCATGCAGCAGGACCTGGGCCAGCCCCCACAGGGGGTGGGTAGGGAATGCCATGCCCCCAGCTCTGCTTTCAGGCCAGAACTGCCCCTAGCTCTGGTTCCACCCCAGCTCCACTCTGCCCCCCGCCCAGCTCTGTCCTTAATACCTCTCTGTCCGCAGACCAGCTCTGCCCTTGTTGAAGCTTTTCCCCCAGATCAACTCTGTCTCTAGCCCCAGCTCCTCTCCCATCGCCAGTTCAGCTCCCAACTCTGCCTTCAGCCCAAGCTCTGCTGCTGAGGAAGCCTTGGCTGTGCTGTAATGGAGGAGCTCTCCCAGGTGATAAATCGTGACTACACTTCCCATGTCACAACACTGCCGTGCTGTAACATGGGTAGTGTAGACATACCCTAAGTAATTACATGCAAAAATAAACTGGTTAAAAAAGCATTTAGGTCACAAAATCCAACACTTGAAAATTAATAGCAGATTTATGGATGTATATGCAACCTTAATTCAGACCTTTTCAGTATCTTAATTCAGATACTGTTTTTTACCACAGCATGGACATAAAAGGGGGTAGCGCGAAATCTGGCATTTAACTTTTGTATGCTTTACTTTTGCAACTTAAATAATGTTCTTTTAATGTAGTTTTTTTAGGATATCTATCTAATCTATAAAATGTATGTATGTACACACAGCAATGTAGTCATGTAAAATCCAGTCAGATTGTTTAATATATGCCAATATGTTTAATGTTATAAATACTAAGTCTTTTTGAACAACTATATTTGCTGAGCTTACATGAGCTCTGAAAGGTTGTAAACAAGTTTGGATAAAGAAAAATAAGCTACGCGTAAAACATTTAAAATACCTTCTGTATTTGGGGGTCTGAAACTAGTGTGGGTAAGTATATTTTAAAAATCAGACATTTTCTGGGATGCTTTGTACAACCACAAATGCACAGAATTGGTGGTGGTGGGGAGGGGAGTTCAGTTGTGGTTTTCAGATCCTGGGTCTCCCAGGATCACTATTTGCATAACAATGGTTATTTTTCAGTCTGGAAAGAAAGTCCCTGCTTGCAGCTTTCTTAACAGACTGGAGTTCCTGAAGATGCATGCGTCATGCACCTTTCCCGACCATCCCACATGGATGTCAGGGAAATAGCCCTTGTGATCCACCAGCACTTGCAACACCATTGAGAAGTACCCTTTTTGGTTTATTTACTCTTTGGAAAGGTGGTCTGGTGCCAAGATAGGGATATGCATTCTGTCTATAGCCCCTCCTGCAATTAGGGATCCCCATCACAGCAAAACCATCCACTATGTTCTGCACGTTGCCAGGAGTCACTACCCTTCTTAGCAGAAGTCCATTGATGGTCCTGCAAACTTGGATCACAGCAGATCCCGCAGTAGATTTACTCACTTTGAATTTATTTCTCACTGACTGGTAGCAGTCTGTCATTGCAAGCTTCCACAGAGCTATCGCCACTCACTTCTCCACTCTCAGAGCAGCTCTCATTTTAGTATTGCTGTGCAGGGCTGGGGAAAGCTCTTCACACAGTTCCTGGAAAGTGACATTATGCATTCAAAAGTTCTGCAGCCACTGCTTGTCATCACATAGCTGTGTAACGATGCGGTCCCACCAGTTAGTGCTTGTTTCCTGGGCCCAGAAGCAGCACTTGGCTATGTCAAGGTGATGCGTGACTGTCGCTCGCAATTGCGAATTGCTCCACTCTGTCTTCCAGCAGGGCTGCTTGTGTGGCGTCACATTGTTCTGTGCAGCAGTCCGTGTATAAATATTGTAGGGTGAGGCGCAAGGTGTTTGTAACACTCACAACAACAGTGTACAGCTGAGTGAGGTCCATGCTATAGTAATGCACAGGTAACCCAGGCTTATGAAAAAGGCTTGATTTGTTTGCCATTTATTTCAGGGAAGGGAGGTAAGTGCACCATGGGAGGCTAACACCATGTTCCCAAAACCACCTTTTCAAATGTTTTGGTCCCATAAGGCATTGCAAGTCCAACCCAAAATTTAGCTCGTCTACATGCACTGTGGGATAGCAACCCATAGTGTAATACTCCGTCCGTCAATGCAAGCCCTGCTAGTGAGGATGCACTCTGCCGACACTATATGTGTAGTATGGACCCACAAGATTGACTTGCTTAAAGCGGAGGCTTGATGTTGACTTACATAAAGTCAACTTAACTTTGTAGTGTAGACGTGGCCTTACAGTGAAAAGCCCTAATCATTTGGTTGACTTTGATAACATGAGTAGTTCCATTGAATTAGTGGGACTAGTCACGCTTAAAGCTTGGTAGGTGAGTGTTTGCAGGACTATACACGTGATCCAATGTCCGCTGAAGTAGATGAAAAGACTCCCATTTGGCTTCTGTGGGCACTGAATCAGGCTGTCAGCATATGAGACAAAGCAGAGAGTGATAAAGATGATGGTTGACCAGTCATGTTAAGTTAAACACATTTTCTTCTGCAAGTAGGAGAGGTAGTTTAATTGTTTAAAACACACACATATATGTTCATACTGATTTTTTTTGTAATCAAACTGTTATGGTGGTTACAAAAGCACTGTATGTGTATCAGGTATACTAACTGGTTCCAGCACACGAGACTACCCCACCAACCCTTTTTTTGTTTTTGTTTTGGTTTTTTTGCACACCTCTTTCACCAGCTACCCTCTCCTACCCTATTAGTTGTTGACGTTTGTCTGTTGTGTGAATTATTGTCATGTAGATAGTGTTAGTAATTGTCTACTTTAATATATCTTAACTAATTTAAGGTTGTGTATTTTCGTGAACTGTTTGAGACATGGTCCTTGTAAAAGAATATATTTATTATGAATGGAGCTGTTAGGGTCCATTAACTGAGCGGAGAGGCTAGTATTTGGAACAAAGATCCCTGAACGTAGTCAAAATTCTTCTTGTTACAAAACAATCTGGAAAGACTATCACAGGGATCCTTAGGTTCTATTTGTACTTCATGCTATGTCTTGGCGGTGATGGTTTGAATAGACATACTATCAAGGCATTTGGGAGAAGAGTTTTGTTATTTGTATAAATACTGTGTTCTGACTGCTGGGTCGTTCTAGGCCTTTCCCTTAACAGGCAATAGTGCTCCTTTGTGGATTCCTTCTATTGCCTGCCTGGTCTGATATCCAAATTCTGAAGTCTTTAAGTATTTAAACAATAAACTTAATTGCAGAAATGAAATCATGAACATGAGCTCTGTTGGTTCAGGCAGAATCACAGTGGGGCAACCTAGCTAGCAGATAACTCACCAAGAACTGGTAACAGTATATAATATATATATTAACAATTGACAATCAATACAGAGAAACACCTTAACAAATCAGTAACTGTTGCTGGGTCAACTAGTAATTGCTGCTGCGCAGAGTAAGACTGGTACCTTCACATGAATCATAACTAGAGTTCCACAGTTTCAGTTTTTACCTGGTAAATTGCGAGGTTATTTTAATTGAAGGAGTTTGGTTTTTACTGAATTACATCCATTTATCAATCCACTCAATGTTTTTTCAGGTTCTTATTTTTGTTAAACTCTAATGCTTTACGTGATTGTTGTATCCTGCAGCTCTGCAACTGAAGCAGTTCAACAATGTAAAACACAGAACACACACATGGTGGAAGTTGGAAAATCAAGCAATATTTATATCACTCTAAGATTGGCTCACAAGGAGATGCTACCCGCCTATTTCTTTGCATCCGTTTAAATAATCAGTCTTCCACAGATAAAGATAGTTAAGTTAAACCTGGGACAAAAATACAAATCTGTGCCTGAATACCAACAAGAAAATAAGCGCTTAGAAATTCTAAAGAAAAGTAAAGATGGGAATCAAGAGGATGCATCGCATTGCAAGTACTGCAGCATTGAGGTCAGTGCTCGCACTGACAGAATAAAGGAGCGTGTTGAAAGCAAGTGACACAAGAAGCTTAAAGAAGAAAATGAGCTTCGGGATAAACAGTATCAGGAGCTTTCACCAGAGTTTTAATGAAAAAGAGAACACAGCACAATTGTGTCAATGAAATTGTGTGTGCTCTTTGCTTTGCTGGACAACCACGGTTAATTGCAGAGGGACCTATTGATAACTTTATGCAACAATACTGTCCAGCAGCAGAACCTCTTTCTAATGCAGACAACCTCACTTTGAAGTATCTGAAAGAAAATGATGATGCTTTAATATCCAACTGATGGAATGAATTGATGGAAATGTGGTGTCTAGTCTAATTTTTGATGAGTCTCCTGATGCTTTAGACTGTCTGATTCTTGGCCTTTTGTTTTGTTTTTTGATTTCAAAGCGAATAAATCTGCATTGTTTTGTGCTGATGTGATATTCATCCCTTCTGCTGACAGCCGTTTTGTTGATGCAGCAATAACTGACATGTTTGAGATGTACCAACTAACCTGGGAAAATGTGGCCACAGCTAACACTCGTTCTGCTTCTTACGTGACTTAAGTTTGCATGGGAGATTAAATTAAATCAGAAACTGGAATTGCTACATATTACCTGTCCTGATCATCTGATTAACGTTGTCAGTAGCTTCTGCTACAGAAGAAATGAATGACATGAAATCTTGCATTGTTGGGTTCGGGGCTGTTTTCAAGCATGAGAACAAGGTAAAGGCTTTGTTTTACACAGTGCTAAACAAGTGCAGAGCCGACTACCAATTACCTATCCTGTTGATCCACATTGGTGGATGAGCTTGTACCTCACTGTCATGTAAATAACACACGGACTGTGCTAATGCATCTCCTAGATCATGCTGAGTTTGTTGGCTCTTAAGCAGAACTTCTTGAGAGACTGGCAAATAACTAAAATGAGTGCCAGATTCTGCACATCAAGGTAATGTTCATTGTTAAAAACTTGGAATCACTGTGTGGCACAGAAAACACTGGAGTTTTTTCTGACTACTACCAACACATTTTCCAATACAGACACTTACTGGATCCTAACAACCAAAATCTCAGCTGAATCGAGTACAAAAGATGCAGGAGAAACATACGGTGTGAAAACCTAGCTGTTTCTGGAAATCCTTCTTACCCCAGAACACAAGAGAACAAAAAAAAAAAAAAGCATTCAAAACCTTCAATGCAATGTTGAGTGGGAAATGGGAGATGACCAGGACTCGTAATCTGAACCCTGAAGTGTTTGGTGCCAAAGATGGTTTTTGGAATGTCATCCAGGTATTGCACCCTTTCTTCAAGGTGAATTTGGCAGCAGACTACGACTGTTATGCCAGAATGTTTCAACCATTTGCCACTAAAAATGAAATTTCAAATCTGAAAGGGGAATTTAAGATTTATATATGAACATACCTGACCCTGACAATGTGAAAGTGGATATGCTGACTTTATGGAACAGTCTTAAATATATGCTTCCCAGCTTCAGCACAGTGGCATGGGTGAGGTGTGAGTGTAGCCCCTGGATCTATTGATGCAGACCACTTATTTTCAAAGTTGGGCTACCTCCAAGTCAACAAGAGTGAACATGAGTGAGAATATTTTGAAGAAAATTATGTGAGTGTATGGAAACCAGGATTTCTGGAAAAATTACTACCTCAGAGAGAGAGGAAGAAATACCTTTTTGTACATGAAGTTTGTTATACTGTAGTAAAGTATATATTATGAAAGTATTTTCTCCACTCCCTCCCTTTTCTTTTATAAATTATTTTAAAACCTGATTTCTTCCTGCTTTTAATGTTTGGAAAATAAACACTGAACAGTTCCCAGATTGGTGGTTTTTTGTTTTTTCTTGTTTTTTTAACAAATAAAATCTGAAAAAACAGAACATGAATCTTAACCATAATAGGACTTTGCGACCTGTGCTCCTGGGGCCAGGAGTCCCTGCCGCATATGTATAGATCCACAAAGGTCACACAGCAGATGCAGTGATTGACAGACCCTAGGCTGCCCTCATTCTACTGGCCCAATGCTGTTAGCACAGCTTACTGTCATCTATCAATAGATTTGAAAGTGGCAGAAAACTTTCATAGAACTTCATTTGATGTAGCTTTGCTGTTTAATTGGATGAGGGTAATGGGGGCCACAGAGGCACTGGCATGGTGAGGAAGACAGCAATATGCAAGGAAGATGATATGGAGGACAAACCTTCCCCTGGCAACCCCACCAGCCCAATACAAGTAGCCAACAAGCTGGAGAGTGCCAAAATAGGTAACTCTTTGGTTCCTAGAGCCTTATTGGAGTGTCTTTGAGTTTAAATCTTGGCCTCACTGAAGGGCACAAGTCATTTGGATTTCAGTGGAACCAGGATTTGTCTCAATGCCCCAAATGTCCCTACCTTTTTCTTTCTGGTATTTTCTGCTCTCCCTATGAGATACACCACCTGTCTCTCTTCAGTCACACTGGGGAAGCACAGAACAGGTGAAACAGAAAGGACTGGAGTCTAGTACAACAATATCCAAGGGAAGCTGGTGGCATCTGAAGCTGGGGAGGCAAACTTGACATGAGGCTGCTGCTGCATTCTGAGGGCTGAATTCTTTTCCCTCTGTTGTATTTCTTGTTTTTCTCCTTTGGGGGTTTGATTAGCCATCTGAGCTATCCTGTGGATTGGGTGCCTCTCAGAGGGTCATGGCGTACTATGTCCTCTTTGCCTTTCTGTCAGGACTATAATGAGGATGCCATGGGGTGTCCTTGCTTTAATCCCAAAGGAGGAAAACTGTGAAGTTATTTCCACAGGTCTTGACGGACTAAATATGTTCAGAACTATATAATAATTAAAAACTAACCTAGAATTATTGGTTACTATTATTCTTATTTACCACTTGTTTATAGGAGCACCCCTGATATAGCGGGTGCTTTCAGGACATTCAGGAATTGACATTCCCTGTCCTGAGAGGAGCACAGTGTAAAGACAGAAGTGTAGATGGGTGTAAGAGGAAAGGGAACAACAAATAGGTGGGTTTTTTTGTTTACACAAATCAACTAGTTCCATTGTAGGAACTCACCATTTCAGTGACAGCATATGACTTATGATGTATTCGGTAAAAGGGAAACATATTTCAGGAAGAAAGGACAATCCTTTCCGGACATTTTCTATTTGTCTTCTACAGGGGCCTCTCCCAGTTTAGTAGTGATTGCATTATCTAGTTGCACTGTCAAATAAGTACAATTTTATGGAACCTGTCCAAAGTAATTGTGAATAAGTATATTTTGAATTTAAAAGACAAACAACAAAACTGAACTGTGTTGTGAGTTGGGCAAAACCTGGTTATGGGTTGAATTAAAAACCCATTGAGACTGATAGTTGTGAACTCACCCATCAGTTAGTAGAACTAAGCATAAGTCCCCTACATAAGACAAAAGGAATGTGTTTATGCATCTAGGAGTTTTTTGGCTGAGTATTGATTTTGGTTAGTATGTGTGTGTGGGAAGGCAGAAGAGACCAAAAACTGAAAAAGACAAGAACAAAGAGAGGCAGAGGCAAAAAGCAAGACAGCCAAGCAGTAGCCTAAAACCAAAGTAGCCTGGAAAAAGCTATAGAGAGCTTTGGGGTCTGTTGGCTAAAGAGGCTTGGGGCTGTACACTAAAACTGTTCCTTTTATTCTTGGTCCCTCTTGCATTTGTACATTCCTTGTAAATAATTAAGATTTCATCAAAGAAAATACCAGGCACCATCAACTTCTAATTCAAATTGGAACGTGCCCAAGGCCCTGAAATTTGACTAGCTGCTAAGGTCAGAAAGGGGCAACAGTATATACTTGCTGTCATCAGTTTTGAGAGCTAAGTTGTTGAGGTTTTCTATTTACAAGTATAATTTTATAGTTTGAGTTCTTCATCAGTTGGGTTGTCTGATGTGTGTATCGGCAAATTTTTACACTATGACTTATATTTTTTATGAAGGAGGAGTTCTATATATGTAAGAGAAGAATAATGTGGAGAAGAATAAGCCAAGGGGCTAGCATCTGAAGGATGACATTGATATAATTTGTCTGTTTGTGTGATAAATTAGCCCATACATTAGTAAGACCACTTTTGGTGTTGTGAGAGACTGGGATGTGGGTGGTTGGGCCTAGTGGTTAGAGCAGGAGTCAGGCCTTGTGAGTAGTGCTGGGTTACCTGGAGTGAGGCAAGGCTGCAGCCAAGGAATGAGCTAATGTAGCTGTGGGCAAATGCTTTGGGCAGCCATTGAACTGCTGCTACTGCTGGGCTTAAGAGCTGGTCTGCTGACTCTTCCCACCAATCAGGTGGTATAGCCAGTCAGGCAACCTATTATAAGCCAGCTGTGCTCATGAGGCAGCCTTGAAATTGGCTCTCCTGCAGGCCCTGATTCCTGATAATTGAGCCAATATGTTTTTAATTCTATGTTAATACTTATGGAGGAGTTTAAAGTTTCTACTTGCAGTTCCAAACCCGACCTCTATTGTCAAGCTTTGTTTTGGCTACTGAAACTTTTTCCTCATTGAAATTTGGAATACAACTGTACTCATTCTTACCTATGTCATTGTGCTATTGCCTCTTCATTGCCTTCCTTTAAACTTGAGCTTCTTTTTACCTATGAACTGTTTTACATACTTGATTGCAAAGAAGGTAGTTGTGTTTTCTTCATGACTGTACTATGGAAAATTTAGATTGAGGTTGGCAACCTTTCAGGAGTGGTGTGCCAAGTCTTCATTTATTCACTCTAATTTAAGGTTTCGTGTGCCAGTAATACATTTTAATGTTCATAGATTCGAGGACTGGAAAGGAGCTCGAAGTTATTGAGTCCAGTCCCCTGCCCTCATGGCAGGACCAAATACTGTCTAGACCATCCCGGGTAGACATTTATCTAACCATATCTTAAATATGGAGATTCTACAATCTCTCTAGGCAATTTATTCCAGTGTTTATTCCAGTTAGGAACTTTTTCCTAATGTCCAACCTAAACCCCCTTCGCTGCAGTTTAAGCCCATTGCTTCTTATTCTATCCTTAGAGGCTAAGATGAACAAATTTTCTCCTTCCTCCTTATGATACCCTTTTAAATACCTGAAAACTGCTGTCATGTCCCCTCTCAGTCTTCTCTTTTCTAAACTAAACAAACCCAATTCTTTCAGCCTTCCTTCATAGGTCATGTTCTCAAGACCGTTAATCATTCTTGTTGCTCTTTTCTGGACCCTCTCCAATTTCTCCACATCTTTCTTGAAATGCGGTGCCCAGAACTGGACACAGTACTCAAGTTGAGGCCTAACCAGTGCAGTAGAGCAGAAGAATGACTTCTCGTGTCTTGCTCATAACACACCTATTAATGCATTCCAGAATCATGTTTGCTTTTTTTTTTGCAACAGCATCACACTGTTGACTCATATTTAGCTTGTGATCCACTATAACCCCTAGATCCCTTTCTGCCATACTCCTTCCTAGACAGTCTCTTCCCACTCTGTATGTGTAAAATTGATTGTTCCTTCCTAAGTGGAGCACTTTGCATTTCTCTTTATTAAACTTCATCCTGTTTACCTCAGACCATTTTTCCAATTTGTCCAGATCATTTTGAATTATGACCCTATCCTCCAAAGCAGTTGCATTTCCTCTCAATTTGGTATCATCTGCAAACTTAATAAGTGTACTTTCTATGCCAATATCTAAGTCGATGTTTTTTAGAAGGTCTCTCTCTATAATATATAACTAAACTATTGTTGTATGTAAAGTAAATAAGGTTTTTAAAATGTTTAAGAAGATTCATTTAAAATTTAAATTAAAATGCAGATCTTATCAGTTTAGTGTGATCCTTGCCCTTGCTTTTCCTTGCTGAGTTTTCCGATGTCTGGCATGTATTTGGATACTATAAGCTGCACACAGGATTCTGAGTTATCAGTTGTTAACTGGCTCCAAGAGGGACAGAGGACAGATTTCATGTGTGAAAATACTGTTCACACAGGTATCTGGATCCAAATGCTGAAAGCACTGCAAATGCAATTTTCTTCAAATAGTTAAATTTCACTGGCAGAGATGTCCAGCAGGTCAGAATAGAGGCCCCATGATCTCGCTCAGTAGCTTCAAGTGTGCTTCGCAGATCCACAAACTTTGATGCCCGTAATTCTGAACTCTTTAACTGAATGAGCTTCATTTTGAAATCTTCAACACCCATCCACTGAAATATAGACAAATCTAAGTCGCTTTCGTAGAACTTTTCATGTTTAATTAGAAAAGAAAGCATTGGGCCAAATCGCTGGAAATCTTGAAATCAGTCAGAAAATTCTGATTCCAGTTCTTGCATGTACATTCCAGTCTCATCAGCACTGACAGTACAACATGTCGATAGCTCTTTTATGTGTTGGAAGTAGCAGAAAGTCGAAGTTTGAATATCCCAAGAAAAAACTGTTAGTTTTACAACAAATGCCTTCCAAGCTTCATAAAGATCCGGAACCGTTTCTTCTGCATCCTGGAGACAGAGGTTGAGTTTGTTTAGGTGAGTAGTTATGTCGGTTTGAAACATGAGCTTACACAGCCATTTGTCGTCATCCAGTTCGAGGAAGTTTTGTCCTTTCTCTGACAAAAAGACCTTGATTGCATCAAACCAATTTACAAAGTGCACCAAAACCTTGCCACGATGTAGTCACCGAACGTTGCTGTGAAATGGAATGTCGTTGTAAACGCTGTCCATCTCTTCTAGCAGTGCTTGAAACTGTGAGACAAAGCAAATCAAGCAATAAGGAAATTCACAATTCGCACCACTGTATTCATCACATTATTGAGCTCTGAATTAGAAATTTTAGCACACAGGTTTTCTTGATGGATGATGCAGTCAAATTTGACTGTTGGGCGGCCAATTTGATCTACAAGTAACTTTATAAATCCCTTCTGTTTTCCGACCATGGCAGGAGCATCATTTGTTGCCTCCCACAATCTTTTTCTGATGTCAATTCCTCATTCTTCAAAATGGTTAGAAAACTTTGTTATATCTCTTTCCCCCCACCCCCACCCCCAACCTTGTGGTGCCATGCAGAGATTTTAGGCCACAGAGTTCCTCTTGATTTCATCAGAAGCACAATATCTTACAACAACTGCCAAACGTGGAACGTCGTTTATATCCATGCTCTCATCAACTGTAATGCTAAACACTGCTGTGTCTTTTAATGCAGTCTGCTTTTTGTTAAATGTTTTTCTACCATTTCGCTTACGCGTCTCTCAACTGTTCTGGCAGAGACAGGAAGTTCTTTTATTCTGGATATGATTGTATCTTTATTTGGCAAATCATTGAACAAAACCTCCGAACAGCTGAGAGAAACTTTTTATGTATTCTCTATCTGTAAATGACTTTCAGTTTTTTTTGTAATGCACTGTGCAATCTTGTAACTTCCTTCTGTGGCTTGATTTTTACTTACACTTAAGCATTTAAAAACACTGCTTTGCTTCTCATATCCTGCTATGGCCTTTTTGATTGATTCAGTCCTGTCTGCTTCGTCAAGAAAGGTTTTCTTGTGCTTTGTTGGAAAATGTTGTTGAACAGTTGATGTGTGACCAAACAACATTTTCAGAACAGAAAGCACAAACAGCACGGTCCTTCTGTTGAATAAATCCAAACATCTATCCAAGAAAGCTGAAATGAATGGACATCTTAGGAGCTGACATTTTGTCAAATGTAACCCTCAACTTACAGCGGGGGAAAAAATTGCGACACACGGCACACACCACGTCAGACTCAGTGCGCAGTTCCACGTGACATGATAGTGATATAAGCAGCAAACCAGGACTTAAAAATATCCCAGTACAGTGGCACTGGAACAATATTTAAGGTGTGGGTGCTGAGCTGTGCCCCCTCTTGCACCTGTCTGCACCCCTCACTTCCCCAGGCTAGGGCCAGTGGGCCACAGCTGGGGGTGGCTGCAAAGTCCCAGGCTGCTGGCCGGGATGCCGGGCCGGCAGCAGAGCCCCTGGAACCGGTTGCTGGGACCTGGGCCGGCAGTGGGCTGAGAGGAGCCAGCAGACGGGACCCCAGGTGGCGGGCTGGCAGCTGATACCCTGGGCCCGCAGCAGAGCCCCTGGGACCGGTTGCTTGGACCCAGGGCTAGCAGCAGTCTGAGTGGGGCCGGTGGACGGGACCCCAGGTGGCAGGGGACAAGTGGTAGGACGCCAGGCTGGCAGCAGAGCCCCGAGGCCGGTGGCCAGAACCCAGACATTCAGAGTGCCGCTCGGAATCATCTTGATTCTACAGGTTGTTGACCTCTGATTTAGATTAATTGTCATGTTGACAGATAGGTGGTTTATAGTGTTGCTTGAAAATGGGAACATCAGTGGAATAGCTGAAGCCCTCTCTAGGCGAGAAAAATTTGGCATGCTAACCACTGGATGGGCCCTAAGCATGCCTACAACACATCCAGAGTTCACACACACGTTGCTCCCAACGGCACACAGATAATTGAACCACTGTGTGGCTTACACTTGCTCTGAGCGAGATAGGCACGGGGCAGATGTTACTATATATGTTAATCAGTTTGTTTGGAAAAGTGGATGAAAGATGAGATGGAAAACTTGCAGGTGATGCACACTTACTGTGGTGAAGATGAGAGAGGACTGTGTGGGACTTCAGAGGGTCCTAGCAAATATAGGGGAATGGGCAAGAAAAAGATAGGAAATTGAGTATTGACATATATAAAATAATACTCATACATATTGTTGGGTTCTAATTGAACTCTTAGCACTCAGGGAAAAGATCTTAGTGTCCTATTGGATAGTTCAGTGAAAACCTCTGCCCAGTGCTCAGCAGGAGTTGCAAAAGAAACAGTGTTGTGATATAAAAGGGATTGAAAGGAAACTGTACAAGGCAACTGTACCAGTGTTCCAAGACCTCTTTTCTGAATCAGAATATCAGGAGATTGCTGTGAGACAACAGGCAAGCAAGTTTTGGAGGATGGCTGCAGAGATGAGGGAACCTCCTCTGTACAAGGTCCATTACTGTGTGTTTGTTTTTTTTTATTGTTTTAAACTTTGTGTATTTGGGGGCTGCTAAACTAGTTTTCCGGATATGAACTCTGAAGCTGTTGTGAAATGGGGGATGCAGCCTCAGTAAAGGTGAAAATTCCCTCTCATCCATTGCTGGAGCAGAAATGTTAGCTCCTTCCCTGACTCAAACTAATGCTGAATTATCCAGAATACAGTGCTCAGTGGTTGGCTGAACTGTGCTGTGTGGCTGGACTCAAAATGGCAGATAAGTTAAAGTTACTAAACCACAGAAATATTGAGAAGGGCAGAGCAGGATTATGAACACCATGACCCCAGCAGGTACAATATAATGTAGCAGTTGGCTTGTTTAGCTCAGCTGTACAGCCTTACTGGGGCATGTACCTGACAGCAGTTACATTTAATTGTCCATGAAACACAGGCATAATTATTAGAATGCAACTTGCTTTAACTCAATTTCAGGCAAAAGCAGTGGAACCTTGGCTTTGTCCAGGCCCTATGTGTCAAACCAGCCAATTCAAGAAAGCAGTCTTAACAGAAGTAAGAGATTGTTTTAGTTCTTATTTTCTCCCCCCCATCCCCCACTTGCCCTTGTGGGAGGGTAGTCCTAAAAAATTCCTGGTAAAATCACTTCTCTAGCTTGCTGATTTATATTTTCGGGGGCAGTGGGAAGTTGTGCTAACTTCATCACATCCTTGTGGAAACTCACTATCTCTCTCCAGGTCCATAGGTGCCCTGTGTTATCAGGGAGTGACTCTAGAGCAAATTTCTCTTCAGTTGCTCAAAATGGGCTTTCCTTTCCTTTTGCAAGAGTCCTCAGCAGCTAGAGAGTTTTTAACCTATTTTTAGTTATCCAGTATTAGTCCTTTTGCGTTACAGTATACAACCCCCAGTCCATACACGCATGGACCTTCCAACACGGCCTATTCCCTGAAAGAACAAAAATAAATTAATGAGATCATGGGGGTTTACGTTTTTACCATCTTCAATTCTGCAAAGGTTTGGAGATAAAAACAAAAGAAAACTGGCCAACCGCGTTACTCTTATTTCATTCCCTGGAATTTTAATGGTGGCCTGTGTCTTAATACACATGATAACCTTCTTATTTTTCATATCAGACCACTGCCACAGCCCTAGACGCCCCCAGTTTGCAAATGCTAGCTCCACAGATACCAGGTGATTGACCAAGGATACGGTAACAGCAGTAGAATGTTTGACTGATCTCTGTGCCAAGAGGTGACATGGAGGTCAAGACCCAGAAGACCGAGGATGACAGACTATACTGCATTTGAGTGCCAAGATAAATTTGGGGATGATGACAGAGGAAAAAAGATGGAATACATCCTTTATGACAGGGAAATGAAGCTGCTGGCTTAAGAGATGCCGTAGGAACTCTTAAGAGTACCTGCAGAACCAAAGGCAAATTGCACTGTTTGCCCATCTGTTTTCCATACCTAGTTCATGCAGCACTTGACCTGTTTGTCTGTCCAGTGCTGTATAATTTGCAGCAGGCCTATGACTGACACTCCTAAACATCTCTCCCTTGTTTTCACAATTATTGTGCAGAATACCACAGGCAGATGGTCAGAGTGAAGATTCTCCTGTCATTGTTTGTCTGCTCCCAAATGCATACTCCATCACCATTCTGCATCTGATGTCTGCAGCTGAATTGCTGTCTGTTAGTGTTTGTAAGTCGGGGCAGTGCTCCATAACTCAGGTGAGCAGTGAGTGTGCAATCTCTGGGAATTATATAGTGGATGGCGACTCCATTATAGTTAGTTATTAGGGATGCTTGTAGTTAAAAAACTAACACTTTGTGATAAACCCCTTTTTTAGTTGCTTATGACTTTTTTTGATAAACTTCAACCATTGGGCTTAAAAGTTTCTGTGGCTAGCTACACTGTGCCTTGGGCTGAATTGTCCTAATGCAGTTCAGTTGTTTGAGAATGAAGCTTGGCAGAAAAGTACATAGTCTTTCCAGTGTTAATTATTTCCCCCCAGCAGTTTCTCTGAAGAGATTTAGTACACAATATTAAGAGTTTGGAGGAGGAGCTTGAAATTTGGAAGGGAGATGACATTGCGGTCAGTGACATGCCTTTTGCTGTCCACCCAAATTTGGTCAACTTGTAGGCTTCTGAACATTGTTATTTGCAGATGCTCAGTATAGCTCACTAGATGCTTGCTGCGAAAATCTCTGATTCCATCTGCACCGATCATGCTTCAGCCCTGCAGAGCTCTCTTTGTCATTTGTACTGAGTATGCCATCAGGCACAGAACTAACGTTCTGGAGAGGGAGATGATAGAGCAGTAGCAGCAGCTGCCATGTTCCCTCTCCCTTGGCCTAGAGGCAAGTATGTGGGCTCAGCTCCTCCTCCACTGACTAGTGTTAATTCCGTGATCTTCTTAGACCTTATTACAAAGCAAGGCCTCATACCCCTAACTTAGCCTGCAGGTGAGCATCATTTCCCTAATTTTAAAGATGGGAGATAATGGGTTGAACAAGGTCACTTTTGGCAGAGCTGGAAATATAATTCAAGGGCCAGGTTCTGTGCTTTTCAGATGGCTTTAATGCACATTTGCAGTTACAAGATTCTGAGCTCCTTCACTGTGTGATATCAGGGGTAGCCGTGTTAGTCTGGATCTGTAAAAAGCGACAGTGTCCTGTGGCAGCTTACATACTAACAGATGTATTGGAGCATAAGCTTTCGTGGATGAATGCATGTGACAAAGTGGGTCTTTACCCATGAAAGCTTATGCTCCAATATATCTTTTAGTCTATAAGGTGCCACAGGACTCTTTTGTTGCTTTTCACTGTTTGATGTGGTTCTTGGCGTCTGTGTGCGTATGACTGCATACTATTTGTCATACAGGATGGATCATGAACAAGGCAGAGGATAGCAAGGAGAGAAGCTGTTCTGGACTGGGACCCAGGAGACTGTTGGGTTTTATTCCTGATTGTCACAGCCCAGAGATTCCCTAAAAAGTCTGGTATAGGCACAGCCTAAGTGTATAGAAAGTAAGAAAGCGTCTTCTGCCTCTAAGTATAATTTGCAAATGAATCAGAATGGTGGAAGAGAGTCAGGTATTTATCATCAAAGGAATGGAGTGGTTATTAGTTTAAAGGATGCAATAGTTTTCTCTCTCTTTTTTTTTTTTTTTTTCCTATGAAAGACATGACATAATGTTCTATGTAAAGATCTTTTATGTTCCTTGCTAGGAGTAACTCATTTTGTGCCTTGGCCTTTCTGGTTTTGTCCCTACATGCTTGCATTATTCTTTTATACTCCTCCTTAGCAATTTCTCTATTTCCACTTTCTGTAGGATTCCTTTTTGACTTCAGGTCATTAAAGAGCTCCTATTGGCCTTTTCCAATTCTTCCTATCTTTCCTTCTCATCAGGATAGTTTGCAGTTGTGCCTTTAATATTGTCTCCTTGGGAAACTGCCAGCTCTCCTGAACTGCTTTTTATCCCTTAGATTTGCTTCCCATGGGAACTTACCTACCAGTTTTAGTCTGCCTTTTTGAAGTCCACTGTCTTTATTCTCTTTGCTCTCACTCCTTCCTTTTCTTAGAATAAAAAAAATCTATCATTTTATGGTCACTTTCACCCAAATTGCCTTCCACCTTCAGATTCCCTATCAATTCCACCCTGTTGGTCTGAATCAAGTGTAAGATGGCTGTCCCTGTAGTTACTTTCTCCGCTCTCTGAAACAAAAAGTTGTCCCCAATGCATTCCAAGAACTTAATGGAAATTTTGTTTTGCCGTATTACTTTTCCAACAGGTATCTGGATAATTAAATTCCCTCATTACCACTAGGTCTTGTGATTCAGACATTTCTGTTTGTTGCAGAAGTGCCTCATCCATCTACTCTTTCTGATCAGGTGGTGTATAGTAGAGCCGTTCCATGATGTCACCTCTATTTTTTTACTCCTGTTATCTTACCCAGAGGCTTTCATCTAGTCTGTCTCACCACCTTCTCGACTTCAGGAAAAGGGGTGTGTGTGTGTGTGTGTGTGTGTGTGTGTGTGTGTGTGTGTGTGTATAGTAATTTTAGAAGGCTTTATTATTATTACTTTGGTAATGCGTGTCACAGATTCCCAGGACTATTGCGCTCTCAGCTCCATATGGTCCCTGGGAGGAACCCCCTTCAGCGTGACAGCCCTTCTCGGGGGGGTCCTCTCTTGGGGTTTAAGCTGTATGCCCCCTGCGTCCTGAAACCGGACATCACAGAGCCTTCAGCACACTTGTCTCTTGCCGTGAGCCCCCTTAGTGAGTCCACTCGCTCTGAACCACCGGGGTCTCTACACCCAGAGGAAATAATGCCCCCCTAATCTCTAAACTGCAGTGACTCTGAGCCAGCGTAAAACAGTTTATTGAGCATCTGAACACAGCATAGTATGTTCTCAGAGCCCTTGGGCCTAGCATCCCTTAGCACAGTATTTGTAGGTTTCTCCGGCTTCCAGGTGGGCACTGTCTACTCTCTTTCCCCAGTCCGGAAGCTCCCTCCTTCCGGGCGATCATCCTATATCATCTCCTCCAACAGCTCCTTCCTGTCCTTTGTCTTCTGTCCCAGGTAAACAGGTTGCCAGGGACCTCTCTTCCAGCCTTTGTTGTCCCCCATTGGCTGGATCTGGCTGGTTGGGTCCTCTCTCCTCAGCCCTTTGTCCTTCCACTGGCCAGAACTGCCTGACTGCCAAGTTGGGGTGTGCCTGCTGGTTAGGTCATCGGTCATCTCCAGGCAGTTGATCGGGGTCCTAACTGCCAGGCGAGGTCACACTTGGTCCTCTGTAACAACTAACCCCCTCTCCCACCACTCGTTAAACACGCAGCACACAGGGAATCTGAGACACACACAGCACTTGTACAAAATACTAAGAAAATCGCTCACTTCCGTCACAATGCATCACTCTGATTTCCTTCACTAGAGTTCTATATTGCATTAGTATTGCAGTGGGGAAATGCAGTAGATAAAAGAACTAGTCCGTTTTATGTACACCTTCTGTATATTTTGCTAACAATATTTAAAACAATTTGTAAAAACTTGGTTCCTTTCTTGAGTACAGTAGGATCTCAGTTACAAACACCTCGAGAATGGAGATTGTAACTCTAAACGAGACGTTATGGACTTCAGCCACAGGGGAGTTGGGGCTGCAGCTGCTGGGGTGTGGGGCTTCTGACCCTAGGGGCCACCAGGGCTCCTGGGGCGGGGCGGGGGGGAGAGCGACTCAGGGCTCCTGCCCCTGGGAGCACCAGGGCTCATGGCTTTAGACCGTGGGGAAGCACTGGAGCTCGGGACTTCAGCCCTGTGGCTTCACTCCCGGTTTCCGCCTCATGGGGGGTGCTGGGGCTCAGGAGTTCAGCCCTGCAGCCTGTTCCTGCCTTCAGTCCCGTGGAGGGAACTGAGGATGGGGCTTCAGCCCCATGGCTCCACCCCTAGTTTCAATGGAGGTGAGGATCAGGGCACGAGGCCTTGGGGCTTTAGCTATGGGGGGAACGTTGGGGCTGAAACTGACACTCCCTCGTAGCTAGAGCTCTGGCAACCTTCACGGGGCTCAAGCCCTCAGCCCGGGCGAGCCCCATGGGCCTGAAGCTGGGACTGGAGCTGTGGGGCTAAGCTCTGAGCCCTAGCACTCCCCCAGATCTAAAGCCCTGAGCCCTGGTGCTCCTGATGGTCAGAAGCCTCCAGCTCACCCTGCCTGCCCGGAGCCCTGACTTCCGCCGCCCTGCAGCTGCAGCCCCAACCTCCCACCCATTTCTGAAGCTGTGATCCCCAGAGCTAAAGCCCAAAGCTGTACAGTGTTCACTGGTGTGTGCATGTGTGCGCATGGGTGGGTTTTTTTCATCTCTGTGGCTGCCCGATTGATGTCCTAAGTCTGTAACTGTTGTTCGTATCTTTGAGGTTCTGCTGTATGTGAATCTTTGCTAGAAAGCAATTATTTCTTAGACCAAGCAATAATTAACTGGCTTGGTTGGTTGACTCTGGGAAGAGGGGAGAAATTAACAGATGACAAGAGGTGAGTCAGGCCTGTAATAGCATAGCTTCATTGCTTAAGATCTGCTATTAAGATATAACCATAGAATGGTATGACTACTGATAGCTTGACTATGGTATATTGATCATGACATATTGTGAAATCTTTCCTCAGAGGTGAGAAAGAGGAAGTACATATTGCAACAAACAGATCATATATTCCAAATTGAAACACATTCCAACCCTTTGTAAACTCAGATGGAAAGTGTGCTGGAGATTGTTTACTATGGTGTCATCATGCCTTTCAGTTCTGATCTAGTTGAAGGGCCCATCAGGTTGTGTGGGGGAATATGTGTACAAGTCTCATGTAAAAATTGTATACATTCATTATTCTGGTTCATGTGTCAAAGCAAGTGTGAAATTCAATTATAAAACAAAATACCGTGTGTACTTGATCATAAACCGGTTTGTTTATAAGCCAACCCCCCCAAGATGGATAAATAAAATGGAAAATTTTTATAACCTGTTCATAAGCCGACCCGATAATTCAGGGGTCAGCAAACTCTGACCCCTGGACCATCAGGATGAGCTGCTGGTGATTCAAGATGGTTTGTTTATCTCGAGCGTCCACAGGCACGGAGGTAAACCTAAGGAAACAGTGTCCCAGCGTGCCAGCTGCTTACCCTGACGGGCCGGGACAGTAACTGGTGGGGAAATATTTTTTGGGGGAGAAGCTGGGAGTCAGGGGAGTAGCTGGGACCCGCACACTCTCTCCCCATCCCATCCCTTCCCATCTTGTCTGGGGAGGGCTAGAGGAGGATGTCTCTGGCTTGGCTGGATCTGCTCTGGCAGGCTGGGCAGTGCGGCCACAGCCTGCTCTGTCAGGCCAGACCGGGCGATGTGGCTGCAGCGTGTTCCAGTGGGCTGGGCTGGGCAGCGTGGCCGCAGCATGCTCGGGCACCCGGGCGGTGCGGCCACAGCCTGCTCTGGTGGGCGGGTCTGAGTGGCGCGGCTGCAACATGCCAACCCCGGTGCTGCAGCAGCTTCGGAGGCTGGGGGGAGAGCAGTGTGGCCAGAAGTGGAGAAACTCTGGCCCCATCTCTTCCCTTTTGTCTCTGCTGGCTGTGTTGCCTCTCCTTGCTCCCTCTCTTGGGGGGAGGGGCCATGTCCTACCTCTCCCTCTCTATACTCGTTCATAAGCCGACCCCCTTCTCTGGTGCTTCCCGTTTTTTAGTAAAAAAAACTTTGGCTTATGAACAAGTATATATGGTAGTCTTGAGTTTGAACTGAAAAAATCATAGATTTTGAACCAATGATATAGAAGGATGGTTGGATGTTTTCCCTCTTTGCTTGTCATGCCGTTAGAGAGCCTTACAAAGGGGTAATAGAACTGCGATGCCTCTGTATCCTGTGCTTTTTCTTCAGCCAGGTGATTCATTTTTGTTGAGCCATAGTGAACTTAATAACTGCTACTGCAATTCTATTTAGGTTTGCACTGGGAATGTGTAGGGTTTAAATAATTTCCTTGTTTTATTCCATGTTGCTCTCTTACCAACTTTTCAAAACATAGCTTTTGATGGGATTTTGGAGCTTCTATCAATTCCTTAAGAGAAATCCCTCCCACAGGCTTGGACTGCACTGACCTGGGTCTGGACCATTGTTCTGATTTCTGAAGTTGATCATGCAGGTCACTATCCTAAAATCAGACCTGTCAACTCAGTTAACTACTTAGGCAGGCTTTAACTGTTTCAAAACCAATCAAACTTCCATGAAGCCTTCCTTTATCAAATATTAGATATTTAATGCATGCAAATACGTTAAAATGAATTAGATATTTATAAAGCACTTTAAGATTGGAAAGTTCTGTAAGAGTGCAGTGTTAATCCAGGATACTACCTCTGAGTTGAATGTGAACTTCAAAATGAAATTATTCAAACTTTTTTTTTTAATTTTTTTTTTAAGAAAATGCTTCACAGGTCAACATTTTTCACCCATCACACTACATTAAATCAAACTAGGAAATACTATTGGTGGTTTAGAGATTCTTCATGGCCCAGGTGTTGTAGTTCTCAAATACTGTCTGTGTAGGTTCTTAACATATCATCACTATCACTGTAATATCTGAGTACCTTCATTTCATCTAGTATTTCAAGAAAAGGTTGGGGAAGCTGACAGACTTGGTGACCAGACCGAAAATTGAAGAAATGTGGGAATTAAAAACAAAACACAAAATAATGGTTAATTTTGTGCTGTCTTTAATGATCTGAAATTGTAGGTTGCAGTGTTTGAAGATAGAAAATGGAAACATAAGGCCACCTGCCATCCTCTAGGGCTTTGGAGCAATGTTAATACAAACAGAAACTCTTTCCAGTCTGTAGAAGAGTGGGACTGGGGCTCAACCCTCCCTGAGGGGCGAAGGGGAGCCACACCGGCTCGCCACATGCTGTCGGCCCGGTCCCTTGGCTTCCGGGTTGAGGCAACAACGCCGAGTCGCTGGGGAGTTCGGGCCTTCCTCTGCAAGGCTGAACAGCAATAGTCGGGCTTCCCCGGGTTAATAGGCTCAGGCCCTCAGGCAGGGCTGAACAGTAATAGTCTCGCTTCCCAGAGTTAATAAGCTCAGGCCCTCGGGCAGGGCTGAGCGGCAATAGTCTGGCTGTCCCCTTGACTTCCGGGGGGGGCGGGGACAGGTGGTGGTGGCTCTGGCTACTGCCACGCCTGTTCTGTCGTGTCCCTCTTAGGCGCGGCGGGGAGTGAGGCCTCCTCGCTACACAGTCACAGAACAGTAGAACTGCAAAGTTACGGACACCTCGGGAATGGAGGTTGTCCGGAACTCTGAACAAGACGTTATGGACTTCAGTCATGGGGGAGTTGAGCTGCAGCCGCGTGTGTATGTGGAGTGGAGGGGGGGACAGGGAGGAATATTGAAGTAGATGGCAGGACCAGATTTTGGTTGTATTGCATGAAAATTCATTGTTATTTGGCTTGCTCTTCCTAAGCAACACACAGAGTGAAATGGCTATCCAGTCCAATTATGAGTTACTGAAAACAAATTCCTTGCTTGGAAATTGCATTTTTGATAGGCGGGAGGGATGTTTCAGTCTCTGGTAAACTGTGTTACAAAATAAAATCCATGTTTTTAAAATCTGGAGATGGAACTCCTCCTTTTGAAGTTGACTTAGTATTGATTCTGGCAGGAAGAACAGAAACATGAAGAATTCATATTAACATACAAGTAACTAGGAGAAATAAGGAACAGGGTAAGAATTCAAAATTGATCTAAAAATGACATATACAGACATTCTTGCTACTGAAGCATAGAGTATGGTTTTCTGGTACATAGCTGGAAGGAGTAAAGGAAGTTGTGAAGGCTGTATGTGCAGTTGCACTCAGATTTTCACCCATGAGATGGGATTAGATGAGATGTCACTATGGTTGTATGCGAAATCTAGACAGAAATGTGGCAAAGATGAGCTGCTTTGTGTAGCAAAGGGATATAAACTAAAAAGATGACCTGAATATATTTTTAAAACGAAACTTGATGCATCCTCTGGTATCTTTTTATTTTGAGATTTATAAAGTACCAGTTATAAAACCCCATAGAAGCAGAAAATTCCCTTTTAATTTGGGAGTCGTGGTACTCCTCTGAGAACTGCTGTAGGTAACAAGCCCTAGAGAGGTCCAGGTTTGTCAGCGTTAGAATCGTGTGAAAGTGTTTTTTGATTGTCAGGTATTAATATATTTTTGCCTGGAAAGTTTGACAAATCTCAAAAAGCCTACATTGCAGAAAAGTTGAGCTGAAGTGGATTTGAGAACCGAACCTTCTGATCGTTTTGAAGATCTGTTCCGCGGTGTATAGTTAAACAGTGCATTCTTTGATGATCCTAATGATTTAGTGTTTCCATGGACATAACTGTGGATGATTCATTGCAGTTATTTCTGACTGGCTTCTTTTTGGTCGTTCTAAGTTGTTCAAGGAGTCAACTGCAGAACATTTTTTCTTTAATTATAGATTTTAGAACTTAAAGTAGTCATGTTATGATACAAATGAATATGGACAGCAAAGTTGCCTCCATACAAGGATTTCAGACATTGAAGCCTGTTCTTTTTTACAAAAGAATATGTAATTCCTGCAATGCAGAGTTTTGAATGCAAATTATAGTGCTGCCTGCTAAGGTAGATTTGACTTAGTAGTTTTTTCAGTAAATACAAGTGTTATGTACTGGATAACGGAATGGGGGAAAGTAACTTTCCTTTGTACAGGTGGATTTTGCCTCTGCTTCCTAAAATAAGGCTGACATGAAGAATGGGAAGACTGCGTATAATAGCTTTCTAGTGGATATATATGTTTTTAAAGCATCTGTAAGATGTGATTGCAAGTGAACTGATAATTTCCCAGACACAAGGTAGGTGAGGTAATATCTTTTATTGGACCAACTTCTGTTGGTGAGAGAGACAAGCTTTTGAGCTTACACAGAGCTCTTCTTCCGGTCTAAGGCCATGTCTATATGAACAGTGCTGCAGTGGTGCAGCTATACTGATATAGCTGCACTGTTGCAGCGCATCTGGTGAAGACACTGTATGCTGATGGGAGAGAGCTCTCCCCTTGGCGTAAAAAAACCACTTTCATGAGTGGCATAACAGGATTCTTTGCTGCTTTTACAGATCCAGACTAACACGGCTACCCCTCTGATACTTTCCCACTGACATAGCACTGTGCACACAAATGCTTATGTTGGTGTCACTTAAATCACTCTGAATGAAATATTCACACCCTAGAGCAACATAAATTTTGCCGACATAGGTTGTAGTGTAGACATAGACTAACTCAGGGTTTGTTCTACATATATAGCGCTGCAGCGCTTAGTGAAGACTGACTGTGCCAACAGGAGAAGGTCGGTCAGTGTAGGTATTTATCCTCCCAGAGAGGTGGTAGCTATGTTGACTGGAGAAGCCCTCCCATCGACATAGCGCTGTCTACATCGGGGCTTAGGCTGGTGTAACTGCGTCACTTGGGTGTGGATTTTCTACACCCCCTGAGCAATGTAGCTATACCAACATAAGTCTGTAGCGTAGACCAAGCTTCAAATCTTGTATTTAGCAGTGACACTCTGAGCAAATTGTTCAGCATAAATAGTTAACACATTTCAAAGGACCATTCAAGGTGAAGTGGCCTGTTAACACCCTTCCTGTCATAGAGAGGAAAGGGGGGAAAAAAGCCGCTAGGAAATGGTTATTAGTGGGTTAGTTTGTTGTAATAAGGCATAAATCCAGTGTCTCTGTTCAGTCCATGATTTTTTTGTCTAGCAAAGATATGAATTTAATGTCCAAGGGTCGTCTTTTGAAAGTGTTCAGATTTTGCTTGAGGAGGAGGATTAATAGGTCAGATAAAGTGTGATCACTTTGTGAAGTGATCACTCACAGATAATGTGGTGTTTGTCTTTTATCATTTTCTTTTTCTTTTTAAAAAAATGTAATAACCTTTTTTTTGTACATTAGCTTTTTCCATTGTGTCCATAAATGCCCTTCCAACTCACTGAAGGGGGTAGTTTTTTATTTTCCTCCTAGGTTAGAGATAGGATGTGTCCTCTGATAAAGCAACTACTAGATTGGCTTTCTAGTTGTTTGCCAGAGCTGACCATGTGCATTGTTACTGATTCTTTCACAGAATGTGTGCAAATAGCGGAGTATTGCCGAATTCAGTTGGGCTTTCCTACAGTTTTACATTTTCTGTTTAACTCTTTAGTTGTAGTATGTACTGTGGTTGATTAGAATGCTTGTTTCTGCACTTAAGAAACTAAAAGGGTTTTTTAAAGTAATTCCTCTCTACCCAAATAAAAATTTGTTTATACCCTAGATTATTTTATACACGTAGTGACTTTTTTTTTTAGTGGGTTCTGAAATCTAGTTGTTAGTTACATTGTCTCAGTAAAGGAGAAATAAAATGAGTTACATAAAAGGATTTTGCAGTCTTACAGCATATGAACTTGTCTGAAATTTATTACAGAATTCTTGGGTAACGTCTAACCAACATATTTCAGGATTTGATTACAACATGATATAGTTTAAAATACACTTTGGTCTTGTGGTGCAGCTGGGACCAGTCCAAATTTTAATTATGTTCCTGAGTATGTACTTGATGTAGTCAGGAACATAGTTACAATTTGGACTGGTTTTTGGATTGTGGCTAAAATATTTGATTCCCATTTATGGTACAAGGGCATACTGTGTTAATTGTGGACTACTGTGTTGTAAGCCATTTCCCCCAACACAACTTTTTACAGTGTAGGCAGAGACGTAAGTGACACCTGCAGCAATGCTCTAGTTAGATATGTAGTTATGAATGGAAAGCAAGATAAGTTTAAAAACAAGACACACTGAAATTCAGTGGGACCTTGTGTATGCAGTAGACACAGAGTTGAGCAGTAGTGGTTAAATTTGGTTGTGTTCTATTTTGTTGTAATGTAATTTGGTCCAGCCTGTGTAGACTGGGCCAAACTATATTATAACTAGGTTTAAAAACAATGCTTGAATTCAGAGACGTAGCCTATTGCAAAGCTTTTTAGCCAAATATTTCCTTCAAACTTCGGTCATTAATTTACAGTTTCTAGTGATGTGTTTCTGACTCTTGTGATTGTGTTTTCTTAAATGACAGGTCACCAGATTTGCCAACTATGAGTGAATGTTCATACTGTTTAACAACCCATAATATAGCAATATTATATATCTTTTTAAAAAGATTGAAAACAAATGTTGACTTCTTTGTGATTTATAGAGGTGAATTAATGGACAAAGGGAGTCCTAGAACTGCTTGACTTGAAAGTAAACATTTAAACTACTGTATGGTTGTCCTGTAGGATAGTTACAATGAGAGTAAATCCTGGGGTGGTAGTGCTGCTGAAACAGACTAGCAGTTCACCTGTTTTTCAAGATGCTGTCTCTGCTCTCCCTCCTGAGAGTTGCATCAAGAATGCTAATCTGTAACTTTTGTTTGTAGAGAAGTGATACTGCGGGGTTCCCTCAACTTTGACCAGGAGAGTAGCTTAAATTGAATAATAGCATACACTAGGTGTGTCTCTTGGCCCTAATATATTTGTAGTAATGCCATGAAGTAACTTTGAACGTGTTTTAACTTGTTGGATTATGATATGTCAAACACAAGCTGCTGCACAGCAGAACTGGAAATATTTGATAGACCTGCAGTCAGGTATAGTATGTCCCCTGCCTATTATAAATAGAAGTTTTTGGCCACTCCGTGATTTGCAGTTGCAATTAGAAGGGAATTGTTTTTGTTAATGTATTATAAACAGTTCCTTACACTTATTGTACAATATAAATCCAGTTTAGTGAAGTTGTTGGAAGGAACAAATAAAACTTTCTCAGCTTTACTTAAGATTATTTTGTTTGTACAATTGATAGTAATGGATAAAACATCTGAATACGGGTAAGCCTGACTTAGTATACTCATGCTCTGTAGCTAATGTATTTTATTCTGCATACCAATTCACTAGTGACTGGCTGATGAATCAGAATTGGATTGTAAGGGCAGAAGATGATAGAGAAGTTCCAAGTTTAATGCATATTCTGAAAGTTGGAATCCTAGTGTGAGATATTTAATGTGCTCAACTTTAAGTATATTAGCCACCATGTTCATTTGCAATGGAGGGGGGGGGGGGCAGAAGGGAGGTGATCAGAATGATTCTAGATTGTTTGTTTGCATTTGTTAGTATGTCTCAAAAGGCTTTAGTATGCACTCCAAAAGCCTTCTCTATTGTATGGTCTTTTGTTTTTAGCTGAATATAACATCCTTTTGAGTTTGAACAAAATGTATAAAAAAGAGAGGTTTCAGATAGTGTCTCAAGTATTGTCTGTTAATTCTAGGTTAGCATTCTGAAAATCCACATGTTAATACTAATGTAATTAACATTTTCATGGATAGTAAGATTTTGCGTAAGTTAATTTTTTCTTTTGAAAATTAATTGCAAGTCCAGTATGGAGCTGTATAATGTGAATATGTACTTCTGAAATAAAAGCTTATTGTTTTGTCCTTTGTTTATTGTAAAAAATTGTAAAGTACATGAGCAGAAGATAAGCAAAATAAATCCTCCAAAGCCTCAGACTGGTATCCAGTAATAGAGAGAAAATCCTCACATCCAACCTGTTGCTGGGAATAAAATCATGGGAATAGTGAGGATATTTGCTGCTGCTACGGACCCTATCCAAAAAGAAACCTTTTCTCTGGTGACATGTGCTGTGTTGCTTGCTCCTTGAGAATGTTTTTGTCTATTGAGTGCCTATATTTATTATAATCAGGAGCTTAAAGTGGGTGGGTGGAGATGAAGTAATGGTACTCTCCAGCTCTGCTCACAAACCAGCGCCTCCCACTTGATGCCAAGACACTCCATAATGTTGTCACACTCCTTTCTTGCATGCTTTGCTTAGCTGCAGAATAGTTAATGCTTTTTCATAATTAGACTTGACTTACTCCTTTGAACTAAACTGGGAGTTCATACTTCTTTCAGCAGCAGTGCAGATTCTGTACCATCAGGTTTTTATTTTAGGTTAATTATTTGTTATCTTTGGAACCCAAATGGGCTAGAGACTTTTTTAAAGTTAAAAGTTAGATTGTGGAGTCAAAAATAGTAGCTTCAAGAAAAATACATTGGTTCTCAGAACCATTGTGATCTGACTGAATTTGATCCCTTCTGAGGCTAAACAAGACACTAGTGAACTATGTAATTTAAAATGTGGGTCTGTTTTGAAAATTGATGGAGTAAAATTTATTGCCTTGTTCAATATGTCTGCCCCATGTACATATTTGCTTACTTCATTGACAAAAGTAAGTCTTTTCTCCTGTTATCACTGCAGAGCTAATGCAGCTATGAGATCCTATTCTGTTTCACACGTCAAAAGAACTGAAATGAATGGAGCTATGCTGATCTACACCAGCTGAGGATCTGCCCTAAAACTCGTAGGCAATACTCGATACAGATAAATTTGATAGGGTGAAACTTTATAGCAGAAAAAAGCCCTCATGCTTCAGGATAGGCCCACTGCAAGATGTTAGGAAGAAAAGTTATGTCCTAAATGCCAAGCAGTTTTTTCTTGCATCTTTTCTTAACCATCTGTATTGGGCCCTGTCAGACCCAGAGTAGTGGCCATAGATGTCCCTTGGTCTGTCTTAGTATGACATTTTCTGTGTTTCTAATAGAGAAAAGAATTTGGTTTGCAGAATGTCTATTACTTGTGCTGTTTCAGATTTGTAAATTGTCAGAACGTTTGCAGTTTTATGTATAGACTAATCAAACAAGACCTGGAAATCAGAGACAAATATGCAATCCTATGGTGTCTTTTTTGAAGTTACTTTTCAGAACAGAGAAGACCTTAAATTAATTAACTTGGGAGAACAAAACCTGTAAAAATTACACAGTAATAATTAGATACTAAGTGCAGCTCTGTCATCATGTTGGTCAATGGGCAAAGTAATAGCTGGCAGCTTGGATTGTTTTAATACCTAATTTAAAAATACCATTTTTTCCATTCTTCTTTTTCAAGGAGACAGATGGGTTACTGACTCACTCATAACCTACTTATAATATTATAAATACAACTTTAAGCAATATATATAAAAAGCTGTAGCTCCAGCTTGGGGAAAGATGGAAAAATAAAAAATGGTGGATTGATGTAAACTGTTTAAATTCATCTTGTTGGGGGCCTTTGGGATAATCTATGTAAAAATGGCAATAAAGTGATTTTTTTTAATGCTATAATTTTGTAGTGGTCCTTGGGTGATTAACTTGTGTGTGTTCCTTTCATTGTAATTAGCTTCTTGGAACTAGATAATTACTGTGACACCATTATTTTTCTACTCTTGACTCAAGGATTTAACAGGAATTAAGTAATATTATCACAGGACACCATGCTACCATAGATGAAGCACTTGAATAAAATAATCTAACTCTGAAGCTTTGTTCAGACAATTTTGTTCATAGCACCTGGACTTGCTGTTTAGCTAAGCAACATTCAGCAGGTGTTTAGTAGCTATGAGAGACTCTAAACAAAACTAGCTAGAAATATTTTGTTAGTATGTATTATTTTTGTTGAAGTAGGAATCTAAAATGCATTTGAAAGGACTAGTTTGATGACCTGAAGCATCCTGGGTAGGTCTGGAAGCTTTAATTTAAGATGGTTGGTAACTTTGTGTTTGTAAAGCAGATACACAAAGTATACCTGTGCCCATATGACTTCAGTTCTAGCTATGTGAGAGACTGACTCTCTCTACCAATGTACCATCAAAGCAGTTGAAGTCATGTTAGTTATTTCTAGTCCATAGATTTAAACATCTGGGAGCTAGCTGGTGGCAGGTGTTGGAGGGTTCTTGATCCTTGGATGTTTTTCTCCTACTGTTCTGACAGAGCCTACTTTTTTTTTTTTGTTTTGGTGTACACTGGAAAGCCCTTTCCCTGGGCTTTTGCTTGGTTGGGGACAGAGAGTGGTTGAGCGGGCTGACTTTGGGTAGGATAAAAGTTGTTTTATTTTTTCCTCTTTGGCCTTTAAAGTCATATGTTAAATTTTGTTTGTCCAGCTGATACGGCATGATTTGTAAATAGAAAATCAATCATGGCCATTTTCCTGAAATGTTTTGAGAATGCTCCATTGATGTAAAGGGCATCAGATTTTGATTCTGATGCTAAACCTGGACCTCTCACCAACTACACTTACAACCAAGGCCTATTGCACTTACTCTGTGGATATCAGACCTGTGTTCTTTGGCACGGTTCCCTGATTTCTGTAGCAAAGCAACACTAAATTCTGTGGTAATGTTGATTATAAAATAATTTTAGAACATAGTGCTAATGAAATTTTAAAAAATCTATTTTACAGTGAATTTAGAATATTTTCAACACTATCAAATACTATGATGGAGCTCTACAGTTGAAGTTGTGTTGAGATTTGTACTTTAAAATAGGAATTAAATTTCCCTTTATGCAAAGAATATTGTCTTATCTCTCTGGAAGGAGTATGTGCTATATATCAGGAGAAGAATGTTCTGAGAATTTCCAGGTAAATCTGTTAGTTAAAAGGCATTTAAAAATCACGCCTTTTTTTTTTTTTTTTTAATTTGAGTAACTTTGGTTCCATGTAGCAAGATATTTTTGAAGCTTGAACATTTAAAATTGACTCAGGTATAGGCGATTTAAGTTAATGATTATGCAAATGATTGATTTATAAATACTGTACTTGTAACCATTTCTGTTTACATTAGTGTTTATAAGTTTTGTCAAACTAATTTGTCATACAGTGTATTTTCTGACTATTGAGGTGTATAACTGATTGTATCCATTCTGCTCAAAAGAGAATGATGGCTCAACACCTCATATGGGAAACTGATGGAGAAGCATCCTTTATTAAAAGGAGTGTCTTGCAACTCAGCCAGATAAGTGAATTTGAGTTTCATTGGCTGTGTGGTAAGCAAGGACCTACACCCAGGAATTTGTCGTCTTGACCTTTGGAAAGTTGTAGGAGGGAATTGCTTTCCTGTGGATTTCCTAAGGTTTACAGGACAAAAGCCTTCTACGTAGTTCCTAACACACCTCTACCCCGATATAACACGAATTCGGTTACAATGTGGTAAAGCAGCGCTCTGAGGGGAGGACAGGGCTGTGCGCTCCTGTGGCTCAAAGCAAGTTCAATATAATGCGGTTTCACCTATAACACGGTAAGATTTTTTTTGGCCCCTGAGGACAGTGTTATATCGGGGTAGAGGTGTATATGCAGTGAGGGAACTTGTCGTCTTGATCCCCTATACACATTGACAAGCTCCCTTATGCACTTCCTTATTCTCCCTGGTCAGTAGTCTACCAATAGTCAATGCCCTTCTCCACTGCCATTTCCTATTGATCATTTGTAAACGGTGTGTGTAAAATATATAAATATTTCATATGTCAACATTTGTGTGTTAGTTCATCTCTCCAGACCCTCAAAGACCTGAAATCCCGTTGCCACACAAGCCTTTTGACGTTTGATTTTTATTATATAACACACAGTGAATGTATGCGTGGCAGTGTGTGTGTATTTCCACAATATGTATGATTTGGTTTAGTAATGAGTGTTGTATGTTTTGGGGGGGAGGGGGGTTGGAGAGTCAGAATATAAATAAATAGTGGAACCTTTTAGCATGAGTTCAATTTAGGTACATAAAGAAAATGTCTAATTTCAAAACAGTAGAAATTTTAAAAATTCACTTAACAGAAAAAATGCTTGCTTTCTCATTTACTCCAGGACCAATAGGGTCACAATAAGGATATTGGGTAACCTAAAGAATTCCAGATAATTTTCATTTAATGGTTAATGTGCCAAAAATTATTCCAGCAAAGAAAGGTTCTTTATTATTATTTTTGAGCATGTCAAGCAGAGAAGGATTAAGGTTTTATGGGACCCTGGACCACAGCAAGTGGAGGGCCCCTTCTGTCTGCAGGCCTGCCCCGTTCCACCCCTTCCGCCTGCGGCCCCGGCCACAGCCCCACCCCATTAGAATCCTAGAACTGGAAGAGACCTCAAAGTTATCTAGTCTAGTCCCCTGTACTCATGGCAGGACTAATTATCTAGACCATTCCTGATAGGTGTTTCTCTAACCTGCTCTTAAAAATCTCCAATGATGGGGATTCCACACCCTCCTTAGGCAATTTATTCCAGTGCTTAACCACCTGATAGGAAGTTTTTCCTAATGTCTGAATTAAACCTCCCTTGCTGAAATTTAAGCCCATTGCTTCTTGTCCTATTCTCAGAGGTTAAGAAAAACAATTTTTCTTCCTCCTCTTTATAACAACCTTTTACATACTTGAAAACCATTATCATGTCCGCTCTCAGTCTGCACTTTTCCAGGCTAAACAAACCCAGTTTTTTCCATCTTCTCTCATAGGTCATGTTTTCTAGACCTTTAATCGTTTTTGTTGCTCTTCTCTGGACTCTCTCCAGTTTGTCCACATTTTTCCTGAAATGTGGTGCCCAGAACTGGACACAATACTCCAGTGGAGGCCTAATCAAAACTGAGTAGAGCGGAAGAATAACTTCTCGTGTCTTGCTTACAACACTCCTGCTGATCCATCCCAGAATGATGTTTGCTTTTTTTGCAACAGCATTACATTGTTGACTCATTTACCTTGTGGTCCACTATGACTCCCAGATCCCTTTCCGCAGTACGCCTTCCTAGGCAGTCATTTCCCATTTTGTATGTGTGCAACTGATTGTTCGTTCCTAAGTAGAGTACTCTGTATTTGTCCGTAGTGAATTTCTTCCTGTTTACTTGAGACCATTTCTCCAGTTTGTCCAGATCATTTTGAATTTTAATTCTATCCTCCAAAGCACTTGCAACCCCTCCCAGCTTGGTGTGATCTGCAAACCTTATAAGTGTATTCTATATTCCATTATCTAAATCATTGATGAAGATATTGAACAGAACCAGACCCAGAATTGATCTCTGTGGGATCCCACTCGTTATGCCCTTCCAGCATGACTGTGAAACACTGATAACTATTTTCTGGGAATGGTTTTCCAACCAGTTTTGCACCCTCCTTATAGTAGCTTCATCTAGGTTGCATTTCCCTAGTTTGTTCATGAGAAGGTCATGCGGGACAGTATCAAAAGCATTACTAAAATCAAGATATACCACGTTTACCACATCCCTTCTATCCACAAGGCTTGCCAGCTTTCTTTGGAAGGGTATAAGGCTGGCTTGACACGATTTGTTTTTGACAAATCTATGCTTTTACTTACCTTATTAGATGGCTTAATTATTTGCTCTCTTATATCTCTGGGTACAGAAGTTAAGCTGACTGGTCTGTAATTCCCTGGGTTGTCCATATTTCCCTTTTTATAGATGGGCACTGTATTTGCCCTTTTCCAGTCTTCTGGAATCTCTCCTGTCTTCCATGACTTCTCAAAGATAATTGCTAATGGCTCAGATATCTCCTCAGTCAGCTCCTTGAGTATTCTAGGATGCATTTCATTAGGCCCTGGTGAATAGAAGGCATCTAATTTGTCCAAGTAATTTTTAACTTGTTCTTTCCATATTTTAGCCTCTTCTGATCCCACCTCATTTTCACTGGCATTCACTACATTAGATGTCTGATCACCATCAACCTTCTTGGTGACAACTGAAACAAGCCATTAAGCACTTCTGCGATTTCCACGTTTTCTGTTGTTGTTCCCCCCCACCCCCCCTATTGAGTAACTAGCGTATCCTGTTGCGGGTCTTCCTCTTGCTTCTAATGTATTTGTAGAATGTTTTCTTGTTACCTTTATGTCTTTACCTAGTTTGATCTTGTTTTGTGCCTTGGCCTTTCTAATTTTGTCCCTACATACTTGTGGTGTGTGTTTATATTCATCCTTTGTAATTTGACCTAGTTTACACGTATTGTAGGACTCCTTTGATTTTTAGATCTTTGAAGATCTGCTCAAGCCAGGGTGGTCTCTTGCTATACTTCCTATCTTTTCTTTGCGGTAGGAGGGTTTGCTCTTGTGTCCTTAATAATGTCTCTTTGAAAAATTGCCAGCTGTCGTCTTGCTTCCCATGGGATCTTACCTACCAGCTCCCTGAGTTTGCTAAACTCTGCCTTCTTGAAATCCATTGTCTTCATTTTGCGGTTCTCCCTCCTACCATTCCTTAGAATCACAAACTCTATCATTTCATCATCACTTTCATTTCACCCAAGCCGCCTTCCACTTTCAAATTCTCAACCAGTTCCTCCCTGTCAAGGTATGTTTCCCACTTTGAACTTTACTGTCCAGAAAGTGGGGACCTGCATGTACCCTTCTAAGCTTAATTCCTAGCTTAGATCTGATAGCGCTGCCACCAACCAGAAATTCCAGTGTCTGGTACACTCGCTGTCCCCCAAAACCTTCCCTGGGGGACCCAAGACCCAAATCCCTTGGGTCTTAAAACAAGGAGAAATAAACCATTTGCCCTCCTTTCCCCCTCCCTGGGTTACCCTGAGAGACTACTGTGACCCAAACTCCTTGGATTTTAAAACAGAGAGGAATTAACCCCCCCCCCCCCACCAATCCCTGGTGAGTTCAGACCCGATCCCCTTGGGCCTTAAACAAGGAAAAAAATCAATCAGGTTCTTAAAAAAGAAAGCTTTTAATTAAAGAAAGAAAAAAGTAAAAATTATCTCTGTAAAATCAAGATGGAAAATGTTTACAGGATCTTCAGCTTATATAGATAGAGGGAATCCCTCCCCCCAGCCTAAGATACAAGTTACAGCAAACAGAGGCAAAAATATCCTTCTAGCAAAATACACGTTCACAAGTTAAGAAAACAACATAAGTCTAATCCGCCTTTTCTAACTAGTACTTACTATTTTGAATGTGAGAGACTGTTTTAGAAAGATTGGAGAAAGATCTGGTTGCACGTCTGGTCCCTCTTAGCCCCAAGAGCGAACAAAGAACAAAACAAACAGCACAAACAAAGACTTCCTTCCACCAAGATTTGAAAGTATCTTGTCTCCCGATTGGTCCTCTGGTCAGGTGTCAGCCAGGTTCACCGAGCTTCTTAACCCTTTACAGGTAAAAGAGACATTAACCCTTAACTATCTATTTATGACACTCTCTATTTGTCAAAATCAAATCTAGAACAGCATCGCTCCTGGTTAGCTGTCTCCACTTTCTGAAATAAAAAATTCTCCAGTACGGTCCAAGAACTTCTTGGATAATCTGTGCCTTGCTATGTTATTTTCCCAACAAGTGTCTGGGTAATTTGAAGTCCTCCATCACCACTGAGGCCTTTGCTTTGGATGATTTTGTTAGTTGTTTTAAAAAAATGACCTCATCCACCTCATTCGTTCTGCCTGTTCCTCCTGCCATCTTGCCCTGTTCCACACACGATGAGCCCATTATGCCCCCCCCCCGCAGCCCTGCAACCTTGTTTCCCTGCCCCCTACCCCACACCTTGTCCCAAGACCTGAGAAGCTCTGTCTCCCTCCCCCCCTTCCATGGTCCTGTGCTGCAGTGGGCAGAGCTTCCCCAGCCCTGAGTCCACTGCAGAGAGCTAGAGCTCCTCCAGTTCTGGGGCCATAGGTGTAGTTTTGACTGCTATATTTGCGGAGAGGGGCAGTAAAGCGCACCCATGCACATGCACACTGAAGCCAATCCCCTTGGTTCACTGCTCTCACTCTCTGCTGCAGTGATGTCCTTGCTGTGGTGTTGCTGTGGTTGCCTCCCTGCTGGGGCTTCTGCCGTCCAAGGAATGCCACATGCTGGGCTCCTGCTTCCATCCACTCATTCCTGTATCCTCTTCTCTTCTCCTCACACCCCCCCCCCCCTCTTGGTTGTAGAGGAAACAGGAGGGCCCTGGGACCCAGAAGGTGGTGTCCAGCTGCTGAGGCAGGACCCAGAGCAGAGGGGAAAAGCTGCCCTGCCCATTCCCTGTGACCTAAAACATGTTCGAGGGAGGAGGAGAACGCAGCATGGGAATGACAAAGCCCGCTGCCCCCCCCCCCCCCCGCAGATGAGCAGAGCGGGATCAGGGCGTGGGGGTGTCCATTTTTCCTGGGCCCCCCAATTGGCTGGGGAGCCTGGGCATGGGCCCTATCTGCCTAGTGGCTAATCTGCCACTGATGTGAAATGCTGACAACCTTCTATGTGTTGAAGAGAATTTCTTGGTACTGTACTTTTTGGGAGATATTAAATACTCAGATCTTTTCATTAAAATATCGTTAAACATACATTATCAGAAGAGTTCCAGAAATAGTAGAAAATAACTTTCAAATCCAGAAAGTAGAAACTCCAAGCTCAGAAGCTACCCTGTATCTATTTCTTGGCAATAGAGAAGAACTGGATGTGAAAATAAAAGTGAACCTCGGAACCCATGACTGAGCTATCTTGAAATTAGAATAATAAGGAAAGAATGACTTTTCAAATTTGCGCCAGTGTGAAGATAAAGGACTTAAGGTAAGCAAGTTTTGAGGACTTAAATAATGTAGGGCCTGATTCTGCCACCCATGCTCACATTTAGTAGGACATTATTCTACAAGTAGTCATATTGAAATGAACCGGCTGCTTTCAGAGTATAGTACAGTAACTCCTTGCTTAACATTGTAGTTATGTTCCTGAAAAATGCAACTTAAAGCAAAACGATGTTAAGTGAATCCAATTTCCACATAAGAATTAATGTAAATAGGGGGGGTTAGGTTCCAGGGAAATTTTTTTTCATCAAAGACTATTTTTTTATATGCACGCACGCACACACTTGTTTAAACAAACAATTTAATACTGGTAAACAGTGATGATGATTGTGAAGCTTGGCTGAGATGGTGAAGTCAGAGCGTGGGATATTTCCCAGGAAATGCCTTACTGCTAAATGATGAACTAGCAATTGGCTGAGCCCTCAAGGGTTAACTCATTGTTAATGTAGCCTCATACTGTACAAGGTAGCACGAATGGAGGGAGGGGAGACAGCATGGCAGACAGACACACACACACACACACTCTGTGTGTGTGTGTGTGTGTGTGTGTGTGTGTGTGTGTGTGTGTGAGAGAGAGAGAGATGCGCATTGCTCCTTTTAAGTATGCTGACCCCACTCTAAGTACAATGCCTTTTTAAGTAGATCAGCAAGCTAAGACGGTAGCTGCTGCTAGGAAGCTCCCTCTGTCCTGAGCCCTGTCGTGTTCCCCCCTGCTCTATGGAAGATGGGGTAAGCGGGGTGCAGGGGGAAGGGGACACCCTGACATTAGCCCCCTTCTTCACCCCTCCCCTAACTCCCCTCCCCAGCAAGCAAGAGGCTCCTGGGAGGAGCTCCAAGGCAGAGGGCAGGAGCAGCACGTGGCAGTGGTGGGAGGGACAGCTGAACTGCTGGCAAATGATAGTCTGTTGGGTGACAGCTGCACAGGGAATTTAGGGGAACAGGATGCTGATAGGGGGGTTGTCGGTCCACCCTGATTCCAAGCCCCCACCAGCTAGCTGCAATGGGCTGCTCTTCCTGCAAGCAGTGGACAAAGCAGGCGGCTGCCAAAGGACATAAGGGAGCATTGTGCAACTTTAAACTAGCATGTTCTCTAATCAGGAATGTAACAATGTTAACTGGGATGACTTTTAAGTGAGGAGTAACTGTGAGCAGAACTGAAAAGATTATATCACTTACTACAGAATTTTAAGGAAAATGCAGAGAAAACTAGAACACTGGCTTCTGGGAAGTTGTTCTTCATATCTTGTCTGTAGACCCATCAAATTTTTCTGGCCATGATATCCAAACAACTGTTAGAGAGTATGAATCAGAAATAGTCTGAGAATTCTTACAGGGAGTAGATACTTGCATTAACCAGTTGTTGTTGCCTTCAAAACTTTTTATCTTTTTCATTTTGATATTAGAGACAGATTAGGAATTACAGTTCCTCCAGTCCTCAATTCTCTTTAGATAAAATTGAAATTTGTGATACTAATACATGAAAAATTTGTTTTTGCTTTGATTCATGGGATAGACAAACTGATTGGTCACTCCTTAATATGAAATACATTTTCAGATCTGGGCTAATGGGGCTTTCGTAGCTTTGACAGGTTGGGGTTCTCTCTAGGTTAATATTTAACTGACATCAATCACTGCATAGCACAAAGGATCTTTGTGTGAAAGAGGTCTGATTCCTTCATGGCTTGCCAAAATTTTGTATATGGGTTGGCAATATGCATGCCCAGCTTTTGATGCGATTTTATATGGCAGAAATTAAACAATAAAAACTGAAGTAAAAACACCATGTTATGAGACCTGTTAAAATTAGTCTTCTAATGTAAAAGCTACATGAAGAATATATGTTATGGAAAGTATCTGAGAATGGTTGATGGCCTACTTTCACACTTAAATTTTAGCATTTTTAAAACAAGTTTAAAGATACGAGATTTTCGGAAAGGACAAAGGGAAGTTAGGCCTTTCAGTGGGAATTGAGTGTCCAATTCCTCTTTATGCCTTTGCAAGTTTCTCCCTTGAAGTGTGGATATCCAGGGGACTATGATCTCTATGATCTTGCATTTCAGAAGTGGGTTTGATTTTGCAGGAGCCTTGTCTTCACTGGTAATCTAAAAGCCTAGTAAACAGCAATGTCGGTGGGCTCTGCATATCATCTAGTGTTTTTGTCCATAAGAACTATGGCCATTATACGTGTCATTCAAAATTTGTGTGTTCTGAGGAGGATAAAAATGGAGAGAAGATACCTGCTTCAAGATGGAGGGACATAATGGACTCCCCCTAAAGGGGCCTCAGGGAATCCAAAATTGCTTGTATGAAAGAAAGACCGTATTCCTGCAAAGTACATCTTCTAACATAAATTTCTTTATGACATGACTTGGGTATTCCAAGTGATATAAGTTGTTCTGAGACCATGAACAAAAAAGCAGTTTAGCTAGAGCTTGATAGGAAGCTCTGAAATTAATGTCTTTTCTGAGATAGGCCACAGAGCATACCTTTATACAAATATTATTACAGTAGTGTGTAAGGTGTGAATACAGGGAGACATTCCATCACACCCTTTTTGGAATAATCTTTCTGTTTGATCTCTCCCTTTTAAAATAATCCCCCCCCCCGGTTTAGTGAATCCACTTCCCTTTCTGTGCTTGTGCATTATTTCTATCAGGCTGAGGACTTGTATGTTAATTTTATTTATTTAAAGAACAAAAACAAACAAGAAAAAACTGATAATTTTGAGGCAACCAGACTTGGAGAATATATTGCAAAGCTTGCCTATCACCCTTAACTAGTGAAAGTACCGGGCCCACTGCATCAGAGATAATGACTAGAATTTTATGCTAGTAACAGTGTGTTCTTGAGTGAGTGAATGTCTTCAAATGAAAGCCAGGTCAAAAAGGGTTGTAATGAAATTTAATGTATTCTTTTTTTTTTTTTAATTTCAGGCAGGTGGGCTTTTCTGCATATTGTATTTAATTCCTTTTTTTATTCATTTTTGTTGATGTTCACTTGTTTGTTAAACCTATATAAAAGGCTGTCCTATTGTGGGTCTATTGAGCAGTAAACACTGTTGTTTTTTTTTTAAGATGTATTTTGTAACAATATATTTGTTCCTTAGTTTTGTTGTGGAAAGGATATCCTGTATTTGTCTGTTTTGTGGCTTGCCATACGGTCTTGGAAACAAAGCATTAGAGTTTTTTTAGCATTGTAGATACCATTGCATTTGATCACACATAATAGATAATAAGATGCATGTGCAAGATGTGATGTTGGATGGTGGGAGAGAATTGATCATATTGTTCCTTCTTATAGACACTTTGCAAAAATAAAAAAAAGTGTCGTCCGTCCCCCACCCCTCTCAAAAAAAATCAACAATTAGAGCACATGTAAGGAGGAATGAATAAATGTTACTTAAGTTGAAAACATAAAAAAAACCTTGTTGCACCTTTTTAAACTAAAGGGAGAAAAGAAGCATGTCTTGGTCATTTGTTTCTGTTGTAATTTTAAATTATGTAGATGACTGAGCTTTACACTAGAGTTGCTTTAAGCTTTGAGTGCACTGATTTGGAAGGTTGGAGAAGAATGAAAAGAAGGTTGTAACTTGTATCATTTTCTGTATCCCTTCATTTCAAAATGGCTGGTTATGAAGAAATGTACAGTCCTGAAGAAAGCTGCTACTTATCTGTAGCAATACAATTAAACCACAACTGCAAGGAAACATCTTATTCAGGTGCTTGTAGGTGAATTAAGAAGCCTGACTTCAGGCTTCAGCTTTTAAAAAACTTTGGCTCTATGGAAATACCAACATAAGTTGGAATAAATAAGTAGTTTCAAATAATTGGAATTTGATTCAAACTCCTTTGTAAACTTCATATTAAAAATATTTTCAACTATTGGCTATTTCAAATAACCTTTTAAAGTCCTCTGTCAACAGCCTTTGTCTCATAGTTGCATACAAGAGAATCCCTTGTCTAGTTACTTATTTAAGTTAAGGACATTTAGAAATTGGAAATGGCAGAAAAGAGTAGGATGGAAAATGTATAGAAGAGTGCATCTCTGGAATTTGTTTAGTGGTTTCTGGTCAGATTGTTAAACATACTTCTTTGTATTAAAATTCCTATTGGTTTATTTTTTAGTCTACTTTTTAAACAAAACAAAAGTCATGAATACAGTGCAAAATTCACCCCGGGACCAAAGACTGATACATGACCATTTGCATCACTCTGCATCAGTTCTTCATAGATTGATAAGGTCACATTATTGTGGGGGCAGGCCAGTCTGTGGAACTGTGTTTATATGGTACCTGTACACCATGCAAATTGTGTAGAATGGCAACAGGTGCTGTTCTAGTCCATAGCAGCTGCAACAGAAGGTGGATGTATAGCACCCTCTCACACTGTTCTTGTGCTGCGACTGTGGATTTCACCACCCCTCCACACTACAGCTTAACTTCCCAGCTATTTGAGCATTAATTAATGTAAGAAATGGTGCACATTTTTATTTTATGATGATTAAAAGTTTTGAAGTTAATCTATTTTCAGCCATTTTTTGTATTTAATCATTGGGTGTCAGATCATAATTCTAAATATAACTATGTGGAAAAACTTTCCACCATGTACTGCTTTTGAAGAAAGGAGAAATCCCAATTTTGTTATAGTTTCAATTTAAATATCTGTATGAGATTTTAAATGTAATGTGTGGCTTCTCATTTTAAACATACAAAACTCTTTCACAGAACTGTCAAGAGGAGAGTTTGTTCAGGCAAACTTTCTTATAAGAGATGTAATTTTTTTGCTTTTTGTCTGTATAAAGAAAGTTTTTTGTGCAGACAGGATCATCTGTCTCCAGTTGCTTGCAATGCCTGCTATATGTATCTGAGAGAAGTAGCAGGATACTTATTTGTTCCTTGGTGAAAGCAAGGGAAATTACTACCTTATTGTTTCGATGCAAACCAGTGAAGGGGTAGGGGTAGGGGTGTGTGTGTGTAAGAGAGAGAGTTTGTACAGTATGATTTGCTCTTGGTTATTTTTCCACCCCCATTCCTTTTCATTGCTGGTAAGTCTGTTATGTTCTACTATAAGGCACTTTCCTACACTGGGGCTAAAAACTTGTTTTTTTTTGTACACAAAGGTATCTTTAGTGTTGTTGGATTGGCCACCAAAATATTTTTATGCTTTCACTCCGAAGATGTTTTCTGCCCACTATTATGCCACCATGCGTATAGCTGGCTAAAGGAGTTTGGGTAGGTTAGCAGGATGATTAATTGGAATATGTATCCCATATTTAATTGATTTACTTTATAATAAAAAGTGTGTTTTATATATAGAGAGATTTTCAGGTCTTCCATCCCAGTCAGATGTTGCTGAAGTGAAGCTCAGCTTCTTATTTTTCAATTTTGTCAGTCTGTTTGTTTTATGTTTCCTAGGCTGTCTTTTGAAGAGAAAAGGGCCAAAAACTTGCATTTAAAAATGAAGTTGAGACTCTTTCACATCTAGTTCATGCATGTCATGGATATATGTGGCGTAGTTTTCAGAGAGTCCAAAGACTGGCTGTGGCTGTGGTTTTGAATATTGTTCTGCATAGCTATCCAGTAAAGATTGGGACAAATAGTGTTAAAATCAAATTTAAAACCCTACAATTTTAAATATTATTTGTCCCCATCCAAACTGGCTAGCTATACAGTGGTTAAAACAGTGTTTTAAAATGAGTTGAGCAAACCTAGTTTTTAGGCCCAGTCAAGATGGAGCCAAAAAGAATGGCGCCTTGTGACTGGAAACATTGGAGTGAAGTATGAACTCTAGGATTCTGTTTGTGACTCTTCTGCAGGCATGCTGTATGTCTTGAGGAAAGTCACTTTCCCTCACTGTTTTCCCATTTATAAAAACAGAATATTATCCCCCCTCCCCAAGAATGTTATGAGGCTTAATGATTGCAAAGAGCTTCTGGAAACTTAGGTTAAAGACACTACATAATGCTTGACTAATATGTGTAAGGTGGTGATAGATTATATGAAGGAAGAACTAGATAACATCACATTAGCAGTACTATGAAATTAATTTAATTTAGTGTTTTTATTTTTTCTATATTTTTAAAACGTAGTTTTAAAGGTAATCTTTTTTTCAATTCCTTGGAAATCTTTCATGCCTATTTCCTAAATGCATAAAGAAACAAAAAAAAAAAAGGGGGGACAAGTTCAATTTTTTTAAATTTGTAGGTCACCATAAAGTAGAGCCTCAGCTGATGCAGTTTGTACTGACACTCTCTATTTAGGCTATTCTCCTATCTCCGCTGACTTTCAGATTTTTTGTTCTCCCATTCAGCAAATAGAGACACATTCCTGGTAGTTTGGTTGATATCATTTTTAGAGTTATAAGTGTCTGGTGAAGCTGCTGCTTTTTTTGATGATTTTTTTTTCATACTAATGACATTTTCTAGCTTGTGAATTAGTCCTAAATCACCCCTCTGTCCCTAAATGTTTTCATTTCAGCCCTCTAAACCAGAGTTTCTCAACCTGTGGGTCAGCCACTGCAACCTACGGTGCCCTAGCACCACTCAGGTTTGGCCCAGCTGTCATGATGACGGGAGTCTGGGTTGGCCAAATTTGAGTGAGTGGCACTGTAATCCTCTGAGCCAGATCACAACTCAACTTTCACAAATTTGGTCCAGTCAGAGGAGTGGGCAAACCCTGAGCGATGCTGTGACTCAGAGTTGATGGCCAAGCCCATCCAGTCCCACAGCCCAAGAGCTTGACGCTGTGGGGTGAATGCTGGGCAGTATCCAACTAAAATAACCACAGGGCCTCTACCCCCAGACTTTTTACTGGGTTGCAACAGGCCATAAACATTTACAAATGGGTCCTGAGCGTAAAAAGGTTGAAAGTCATTGCTCTAAACCTCTGACTCTAATTCCCTTTGTTTTTCAACTTTCCTCTTGCCACATTTAACAACGTGTGTGGTTAAAAATTCCTGTCTTTGTAGGAAAAAAAGATTAGATACAGTTCCTTTGGGTATCACTCCTGCCTGTTCCAGTGAGGTCTTCGCAGGTCTCTGCCCCTTCTCTGAAGCAATGTAACTGAAATTTGGGCCAACAGAATAATTTTCAACCTTTCCTGGTCCTAAATGTGAGTCCTGAACTTCGGTCCCCAAGTGCTTGGCACTTTCCAGGATGGAGTGATAAGGTAATCTTAAATTTTGTGGGTTTTTTTTTTCTTTTGGTATTTTAGGACTATTAGTTTTGTTTCACTAATGAAAAAGATTCAGCTAATTTAATCAGAAGACAATATTCAGATTTGTGGATGCAGGAATTAATTTGAAATTTAGAAATGTACTGTTCTGATGTAAAGGAGAGGATTACATGGTGCCCTGTAAGCTTCATGTCAGGAGAGTCATGGGTTTTATCAAAGGGGTGTATTTTGATAGTTAAGCATTTACCATATATTCTACAGACTGTAAAGATTGAGTAATGGCAATTCTGGAATGTGTTTAATTCTAAAACTAAGACTTAATTTAAGTAATTTATATGGGAGGGTAACTGTGTAAGATTTGACTCATTTGTAGACTTTCCTCTTAAAAGCATACTTTGTCCATAGTTCCGTTCTACTCACTGAGAAGAGCAGGGAACAAGTTAATTTGAGAGTCCTCAGGTATTTAGAGAGATTAGATTATCTCCAAAGTCTGTTCAAATTCCTTCTCTAAGATAACTTTTTGCTCAGCCTTTGGTTACCAACCCCCGACTCCCAAAGATATGCTGGAATTCATCTTTAAATTTTAATACAGTTAAAAAAAAAAAAAAAAGAAGAGGAACTTATCATATGCACCTCTGATATTAAAAACATTTCCCAGTCTGTGTGGTGCAGTTCTTCTTGTCCTTTACCATCTCTCCACATCCTGTTTGTCCCCGTTACTGTGGTAAGCTTAATTTAGATTCCACATTTCTGGGGAGAGGGATGTGTCATTTTAGTTGCCTGTAAAATGCTGTGTGCACCTCTAGAACTATGTAGTAACTTTAAGTCACAATTGTGTGTAATGATGCATCTAGGTGCTTCCCAGACCAGATAAACAGACATGTACTAGCTGTGCTTGTGGTAATCTTGAAAAAACTGAAGTGTGGTCATGGTGCCACGGGCATCAGCTTGGGATAACCACCTAAGTATTTACTCAGGGGTTTGGGTGGGGTTGTACTTGGCTGACTAGCCTGAATCGCCAACCTGGCTGCTACAGACACTATTTTTAATGTGTGTGTTCGAGCACAACTACTGTGTCTGTCTACCTGTGCTGGGCAGCATGCTTTCAGCTGTTGTGTAAACATACTAAAGTGTGTTCCTAACTCAAAAGACATTTTCTTTTTTGGAGCAGGGAAAGAGGTTGCACTGCAGAATAAGTGATAAGTGTTGTCTATCAAAAGAGCATTTCAGTTATGGCCACAGTAAACATTCTTATCTGACCTATTGGATCATTTTCAGTTTTAGCACGGTAAGTGGAGGGAATTATACTCAACATAAAATATTTGTTTTAAATATCCAATATTATTATTTTTGTGAAACGGATTCCTGTTTATATCCTTGCTGGCTTCTTATACCTAGCACCAACTTATAACCACATGTGACTGGGTCCTACACATTGAGCAGATGTGTAATGTAACAGGAAGAATTTAATCTTGGTCTAACTTTTGTCAAAACTGTCACCCTGTCTAATCCTTTGCCCCCATGTATTCCATTATCTTCAGTGTGGTTGCTTCGCACAGTAAAACTAAGAGCTGAGATGCCACTTATCTGTACCACAGACCAATGACCATTGTATTTGTTTATGTAACCTGTGCTTTGGGAAATAAGCCCTCCTTTGGTTTCTCAAAGAATTTTTGTCATATTGATAAATAGGCATTTCCCCCATCAATGTTTAATGCGCCAACATTTTTTCATGTTTTGTTTTTTTTTAAACGTACTCTGAGACCATACTAGTGGGTGTATTTCTTGGGTGGTGAAAAGTGTGCATCAGGAGCCCAATATGGTATACCCTATTGCCTTTTAGCAATAGGGTAACGCATTGTGAAAAACACTTAAAACCCATTTTCAAAAGTGATGTCACTTTGAATAGTTTTTGAAAATGGAACTTAGAGTCCAAAATCACTTAAATGCCTTTGAAAATTGTACCCATAGTTAGTAGTACTTATTTTTGCCAAAAAACCACAGTCCCTCATTCTCCATAGATTTGTTTCTACCCTCTTCTTGCTCCCTTTAGGAAGGCCAGTCTTGGAATTTGAGAAACATTGCCGTATGTGAGTGTTTCTCAAACTTTAGCAACCCGAGGACACCCACTTTGATTTAAAAATTTTCATGGACCCAAGCCCCTCCACTCAGCCCCAGGCCCTGCCCCCACGACATCTCTCTCCCAAGGCCCCACCCTCACTCCTCCCCCCTTTCCCCCCAGTGCTTCCTGCATGCAGTGGAACAGCTGTTCAGCAGTGTGCAGGAGGCACTGGAAGGGAGGGGGAGGAGTTGATCAGAGGAGCTGGTGACCCCAGACATGATTCCGCCCCCTCCCCTGAGCGTGCCCTGTTCTCCCACTCCTGCCCCCTCCCTTCCAGCGCCCCTTGCACACTGCTGAATAGCTGTGCCCCTGTGTGCAGGAGGTGCTGGGAGGGCAGGGAAGAAGTTGATCAGTGGGTCCTGTGGACCTTCATTTGAGAAACCCTATTTAATTTTTATGTGCTTCTCAATTTTAAATATGCTTTTTTAATGGGTTGGTTGATGAAGGTTTAAGTATTACACATTGTCTTAGACCTTGGTTTAAACCTGTTATATCCTAAGGACATGCATTGTGGTCTAGTTCTTGATTGTTTGCCTCCATCACAAAATCACCACATGTCTCATGGATTTGTAGTCTTTGTTCAGGAGAGATGCAGGCACAGGACTATTAGAAACGTTGCAGTCCAGGATTATGCTGCATTGGCAAGACTATGTCTGGAGTTGGGAAAACTGGCAGAGATTTATTTTGTCAGTGCCATTAGTTAGTTCATGAAAACTAAACTCTTAAGTTCAAGCTCTCCAAAATATTTTTTAAAGTACACTCACAAAAGGTGCGTTCTTGCAGATTCTGTTGAACTTTCAGTAGAACATTGTAGCATTTGAGATTTTTAGCAAAAGTTAACTTGGCACACAAGAGGAGGGAAAGATGGAAAGACATTAAACAGTTCACTTCTTTCCAGAGACTATAAAGGCCCCATTATATTTTATGTCACTGGCAACACTTGAGCGGTGTTTTATGGTATGAAGAAAAGTTAATATATTAAACAGAACAGAGTGAAAAAAATAGGAAAAATACAGATATATTTGCTAGGAAAGAATATAAAAAGATGGTTTGGGCTGTAAAAATAAATTTTTTTAATCAATCATTTTATTGAAAATTATTTTCAGTCAGGTTACAGGAATACAGCAATGACAGCACTTTTTTATAGCTTGAATTTACTCTAGCTGTTCACTGTAATCTATTGATGATTTTACTAACAGACTACTATGAGCTGCTCTCGCCACTCTCTCTTTATTCTCAGCTTCACAGTTAACAGATGAATTTAAAAGAAGGGTACAAATTGCATGTCTTGTTTTTTCAAATGGAAAGGAAAAAAAAATCCTGTGTAGATGAATATTTTAACCATTTTTAAATTCCTTCTTTGTTAAAGTAAGATGCTGGCTATTTGTTCATAACTGATATATTGGATTACAGTCAACTTAAACTGTATACTTAAACTTCCTCCTTGAAAGGAGTTAAAAAAATGGAGAATACCGTATGTTGGTGAAGAAATAAAATTGAATGCAGTCAGTGGGCAAAACAGCAATAAATTACATTATTTTCTTTAAATAAAAATGTACATTGTTCAGGCAAAATTCAGCACTTCTCAAGATCATCTGTTGCAACCTTTACCCACCGAAGGTAGTAATATTTGCCAGTTCAGGCAACTGTACAGGGTATTTTCCAACCATGCTATAGTTTAAAGGCTAGTTACCGGGAGATTTGTGAGGTCTGATTTATCGCTAGCTACTTGACTAAGTTAGCTGCTCTACTGCACCTTGATGCTTTTATTTTTATTATATTAACAATAACAACTTTTATATTACTTTCTCTCAAGCTCAAACATTCTGTGAATATGTTTGCCTGAATGTTATCTGCTTTGCTATGTGCTTTCTCCAGCTAAACCTAGTTACCTCCTACTTTTCTTGAATTTTATTTAATGAGTAGAGAGGCAGTAACAATAGCTGATTTTAAACACTTAAATTCACTGAAATGGGAATGTTATATACATTGGCTAAAGATAACTGACATTAACACAATAGCTAAAGTAACTATATACCACAGGATAGACACTGGGAATGGTGTTGCTGTTTGGTGGGTTGCTTAAGGGGGTACTGGAAGGTTAAATAAGATTTATAGTAGGAAGAATGGATGGGCAGAGAGCTGGGCATATAGTAAGGAAAAATTATATACAAATATTTGAATAACTTCTAACTAAAGTTTCCTTTTGACTGTGTCTATGCTCTTTGATTTTTAAAAGCATTATTTGGACATAAAAGAAAAATAATTTTGGTTCTGTGGCAGAGATTCATTTAATCACAAAATGTAAAATGGTGGGCAAAAGTAGCCTTTTATGGTAAGGTCATTCAATCAGTGAATGGAATGAAAATTTAACTATTTAATTGCAAATATTCGGCATTGAGCAAACTGTGTGAACCATTTATAGGCTCAAATTCATATGCATGGAATATAAACTTTCAAATCGTGAAGACTTCATAAAAATTAGTGTCTTTGTGAACAGAGAAAAAGGTTAAGTTAATCAAATATTGTTAATTGTGAATTGTTGGCCCACTTCCACTCAGCAATTATTTCCCTCTGCCATTCAGATTCTTTTGCAAGTTGCTTAGGGCTCTTCAGCAGAGTTTTGTAATTGCATTTTATTTTACCTCATTTTGTCTCCTACCATTTTAAAAAGGATATTAGTTTTTATTTTGACACTGTCAGTTCTTCCTTTATTTTGAAATCCAAACCGAACTGGTAGCTTTAAGCTGGGGTGAAACCTTAGAAATATTGCGATTGAAGGCTAAAATAAGTCAGAAATTATCTGTCTTTAAAGGTGACCTGCAGAGGAAAGATTGGGCTTGTGTCCTCATTTTGCTTTTTTATGACTTAGCCTGAAAGTGTGTGCTCCCATTCTGTTCCAAGTATAATTTAAATAAATGAGAATCATTTTCTTTCAGCAGTCTTGTGAATTACGAGTCTATCGTAGTTCATCTGAAGCATACTTGTTTTAAATATATTGATATCTGTGTATGCAGTGGTGTTGTAGGTGTGTCAGTCCACGGTGGGTGAGGTAATATCTTTTATTGGACCAATTTCTGTTGATGAGAGAAATGAGCTTTTGAGCTTTCACAGAGCTCTACAGGTTTGGGAAACTTACTCAGAGCATGTCTACGCTGGCAGAGTTAGTGCTGCTCAGAGAGCGCTGAAGGGAAACTGATGTGTGTTCACACTGTCAGCTGCCTGCGCAATAGCGTGTTCATATTTGCGGCACTTGCAGCAGAATTTGGAGCAATGCATTCTGGGAAGCTATCCCACAGAACATCTTTCTCTTCTGATGCCAAGAGTTATAGGAAGATGGAGGGGGTCATGGGGCATCCTAGGTCCTGTCCTAATGCCCCGTCATACATTGCTTCGCATCCTAGCAATCCCTTTGCTTCCATCTGCATTTGGTGCCATCTTTCAATGGTTTGTGTATTGCGCGCCCTGCCTCTTTGGGCTGCAGGAATGGATCCTCGAACTGTTGACCCGTAAGCTGCTCGCTCTGACCAACATGTCACGAGTGGCAGTGGAGTTATTTCTTAAACTACAAAGACAAGAGGAGTGCGACATTGATCTTGCCACACGTACTAGCTATGACACGAGATTGCTTGTGGCATTCATGGAGGTGTTGACCGTAGTGGAACACCACTTTTGGGCTCGCAAAACAAGCAGTGAGTGGCCAAACATTGTGATGCATGTCTGGGATGACAAGCAGTGGCTGCAGAACTTTCGGCAGAAGAAAGCCACATTCATGGGACTGTGTGATGAGCTCGCCCCAGCCCTGCGATGTAAGGACATAAGAATGAGAGCTGCCATTGGAGAAGCGCGTGGCAATTGCACTGTGGAAGCTGGCTACTCCGGACTGCTACTGATCGGTCGCTAACCAGTTCGGAGTAGGAAAGTTGACCGTTGGAATCGTGCTGATGGAAGTGTGCAGGGCCATTAATTGCATCCTGCTTTGAAAGACCGTGACTCTGGGCAACATGTGTGACATTGTAGATGGCTTTGCACAAATGGGCTTCCCTAATTGCGGAGAGGCAATAGATGGCACGCATATTCCAATTCTGGCAGACCACTTAGCCACCGAGGTACATTAATTGGAAGGGGTATTTCTCAATGGTTCTCCAGGTGCTTGTGGATCACTGTGGGTGTTTCACGGGCATTAATGCAGGCTAGTCCAGAAAGGTGCACGATGCACGCATCTTTCAGAAAACTGGCCTGTTCAGGAAGCTGCAAGCAGGGATTTTCTTCCTGGACCAGATGATCACAGTAGGGGAAGTCAAAAATGTCCATTGTGATCCTGGCAGACTCCGCCTACCCCTTAATGCCATGGCTTATGAAGCCATACACAGGGAAACTTGACAGCAGCAAGGAGTGGTTCAACAACAGGCTGAGCAAGTGAACAATGGCTACTGAGTGTTCTTTTGGCTGTTTAAAAGCCCTCTGGTGCTGTCTCTATGGGAAGCTGGACAGGCCGATGACAATATTCCTATGTTTATAGCCACGTGCTGTACACGCCATAATATTTGTAAATGGAAGGGTGAAAGCTTCACTCAAGGCTGGCCTGCAGAGGCTCAGTGCCTAGAGGCTGAGTTTGAACAGCCAGAGACCAGGGCTATTAGAGGGGCACAGCGCAGGGCCATGAGGATCAGGGATGCCTTGAGGCAGCAATTTGAAGCTGAAAGCCACTAATATTTGTTGCTATGCTTGGGAGTGCAGTGCTTGTAATGCTAAGAGGTGATTGGTGCAGACGATCCAATATGTGGGATTAACATTATTGTGTGTTGCTTTTCAGGGTTCTTTTTGCTTTCTTTTAATAAAAGCCAGCAACTGGAGGAGAGAGTCAAACAAAAAAACCCCATCAGCAGTGAGGGGGATGAGGGAAAGGAAGGTCCCAGGAGGAGGAGTCGTCCCTGGACACCTAAAGATTTGTGTATGTCCAGGGATCATATCCAACCTTCTCCTTTGGAGTACAATGCAGCGGGTACTGTACTTCAGTAGGGCGAAACTGCAGAAGGATGGGTGTTGATTTAAAACACAGCCAGTGCTCTCACACCTGTCACTAACTGACTGACCCCAGGCAAGCACACATGAGCCACAAGACCCCCAAAATGGTGAGTAGCCACAGGGACAGGTTAAATCAGTGTTACCGGACTCTACACTGGGCATGTGGCTCTTGGGAGAGCCAGCACTGTAGGGAAGGGCCTGATAATCATTCTTGTCCCCATACTTTCCACAGGATGTGTTCATTATGGAAGAAATCTCACTGCTGAGGGTGAGCAGGGAATCAAGGGAGGGTCTTCTCTAAGCCTGCGGCTTCTGCCCTGGCCCCTATGCGGCTTTCTTGTGGGCAGCAATGGTCCGTCCCCATGGGACAGGAAACAAAGCAGCTCTGACCTCCAAGTCCTTCTGTGCGTCTGGGTCCCCCCCCACATCCTCATCCAAGATTTCCTCTTCCTGGCTTGGTCCACTCTCGACTGACACGCAAGCCACCGAAGTATCCACGATGGTCTTTGTAGTGGAGGTGGTGTTGCCACTGAATATTACATCCAGCTCTTAGTAAAACTGGCAGCTCGTGGGCGCAGCCCCGGAGTGGCGGTTTGCCTCCTGCACCTTCTGGCAGACGTTCCTCAGCTCCTTCACTTTGACCCTGCATTGCAGTGTGTCCCGGTCATGGCCCCTTTCTGTCATGCATCATGAAATCTGTTCATAAGTCGTATAATTCCTATGGCTGGAGCGCAGCTGGGACTGGAGAGGTTCCTCTCCCCAAATGCTGATGCGGTCCAGCAGCTTGGCATTGCTCCATGCGGGGCATGGCCACCTGGAAAGATGCGCTGAGACCATTACATGCATCACGAAGCAAACAGGAAGGGGACTTTAGAAATTCCAAAGAAATTTACGGAGTGGGGATGATAATTGGTCACCTGAGGGCAGGGCCATAGAGTTCAAACCGATGACCAGAGAGGTAAGAACAGGCATTGTGGGACATCTTCTGGAGGCCAGTTGCAGCGCTGTAATTGACCAGGGTGTCTACATTGGCACCACAGCCTCGGTAACTGTATGCCTCACGTTGAGGTGTTTTTTTTTTAAAGTGCTACAGCTGCACATTTTCTGCGCACTAAGTTAGTTGGCAGCGTGTACATCTCCGGAGTTACAGTGCAGAAAGATGCTTTACTGCGCAGAAACCTTCCAGTGTAAACAGGGCCTCAGTGTCACAACTGAAATAGAAGATGGAAAAGATTGTTTAGCATAAGTAGTTAACACGTGCTTCAAGGGACCATTTATATAACAATTGACAGGCTGATCTGCTGGAAATGATACACCTGGCTTCCCATCCTTCTCCCTCAATTTACATATCCCTGCATCCCATCAAACTTGTTTTCATCAAATACTCTCCATGTGCCAATGTGTAAGTTTAAACCTGTAGTCAATTACCGATGGTGTATAACCTGCATTGTTGCTAGATGTAAGTCTTAGAAAACTCTACAGAATATTGTTCAACTCTCAAAAAAAGGACCCAGTTGGTCACTAGCCAGAAGATTCTTTTCTTGCACTAATAGTTGAAGAATGCCTTTTGTTTACATGGTGGAAGGTAACGGTTGAAGCCTCCCAGAACAGCAAGACATATACCTGCTTGTTCTGAGGCATGTAATTGCCACAGTCAGTTATCATATTTAAGTTAAAGTGATGTTAGTGAAGCTTGAACTGGTTTAAAGGTCCTCTGTGTTTAGGGGTTTTCATCAGTTTAACTAGATGAATTGCAAATAAATTTTAGTTAAACTGGTTTGATATTTCTCATATAGGCAAGGTATAATGAGAATGAAAATAACAATTAAAACCACATTAAAATTGATTACGCATCTCTATTACAAATATTTCAAAGCCACTGAAGATAATGGGCTGAATGATTGCAATTGAGGGGCTTACGTGGTTTGTAAAACCTGTATCACTGGTGTTGAGATACAAAATGGAAAGAACCCAGTTTGAGTCCCAAATCATGGGCTGAATGTGCCATGTTGGGATTAAGAACAAAAAATCCATCAGTTTACTTGCAAACTAAGTAAATTTACTGTGAAACAAAGTGAGGTAATGAATATGGAACGTTTTGATGCATTTTTAGAAAGTTAGCTTTTAGGGGTGTCAGCATACTTCGTACTCATTTTTATACTCATTACTGCTTTATTGGATGTAGCAGTCAAGTATTCCATTTAATTTCTTAACTCCTCTCTCCCCCCTCTTTTTTGCAAACCACCATGGGAGTTTGTCACTCCAGTCTCATGCCTCCTTATGAGCACACTCCAAATGCCTTGCAATTCTCAGATGCTAATTATCTGTGAGGAATGAATAAAACTAATAGAAAATTCGAACCGCAGCAGCAAATCTTCTACAGTGGTTCTCAAACTTTTGTACTGGTGACCCATTTCACACAGCAAGCCTCTGAGTGCGACCCCCCCTCCTTATAAATTAAAACCCCCTTTTTTTTTAAATTTAACACTATTATAAAAGCTGGAGGTGAAGCAGAGTTTGAAGGTGGATGCTGCCAGCTCGTGACCCCCCCATGTAATAACCTCGCAACCCCCTGAGGGGTCACAACCCGAAGTTTGAGAACCGCTGTCTTACAATCATGCAGAAGTGTCTCTAAAATCAGGTTCTTGAAAGAATGCTATCAGGACCGGAAGAATTTTTTTAATCATTTGAAATTGATCACAGAAATTAAATTGCAATGTTGAAACCAATACAAACTTTTTCTCTCATGACTCTGGATACTTACTTTTTCATACAATAACTCTTGTCAAAATGCCTACTGTTTGTGCATTACTTTATGCCTTATTTCTCAGGCAAGAGAGGCTTCTAAACAGTGTGTGCCCGGCTACCCTCAATATCCTTGAGGATTTGTTTTGAGACTTTGAGCATATGCTAATCTATAACTGTCCCAGAGGTGACCTAATCTGAATGGCATAAGCAACCAATGAAGTGTAGAAGGTTAGGAATCTGAAGAAAATGTTTCTACTTGGATTGTTTTTTTAATTCTGTTCTGTACAGTTTTGTAGTACTTTGATTTCTTGACACTGTTTGGAATAGTTTAAACTTTTAAAAAATATATCCTTACTCCCCTTGTCAAAGTTTGGTTTGAGTCTGGAACTTTTATGACATATAAGTGGCAACAGCTGTGGAATTTAAAACAACAATCTTAACATGAAATATTGACAACATTTTCACTCTTCGGGTTTAGCGGTATCAGTTGATCTACTTCTTTGTAATAAAGGCTGCTATGATTTAGGTTTTTGTTAGATTCTACCACAAAGCTGCATTTCTTGATCAAAACATTTGATAAGCCAAATGTGCATGATCAGAAAAAAAAATACTGTGAAAAATAACTTATAAAACAAGTTACAGGGAAAACATGGTTATAAGCCACAAACTGCAGAACAGCAACAATTCTGCATTGGATATACTAGTTAAATTGAATATCTAAGCATGCTTTCCTGTTTCAAAAAAAAATGGCGGCAAGTACAGTGAATACTTATAACAGTGAAATTTAATGCTTTTTTAAAATTGTTGCACAAGCTGTATGAAAAATTTAAGTGAGCCTCTGGAGTTTTGCTAATCAATATTCTCAAGTGATTTAGCCCCTGGCATAATTTTTGTAGGGTGTAAAACTTACAGTTGAAAGTGTATTTTTCGTCAGTTTGCACTACTAATTTGTTGAATGTTCTCCTTACAATTAATTCTTCACTTTTTAGATGGAGATCATAAGAAGGCAGATTTTTAAAAGGCAAACTATCATATCTTGGGAGTGGGGGCGGAAATCTTAGTATGGCATAGTTGAAATACAAGAAAAAAATAATCATCTCTAAGTAACATTCTATTCAGTGTTAAAAATTAACCCCGCTTTCTTTGAATTTCCTAATTTTTTCCTGTTTGTATAAATATTAGTTTCTTTCACCTTATTTGAAGGGAGTGAATGTCTACTGTGGGTTTTTTTTTTAATACTAGCAAGCAGATTGAAGTGCTGAGTACGGAGACTCATTAATTACGGAGATATTATAGTAGCCAGTCAGAGTAGAGAGATTTGCATAGTTACAGTGTGGTTACAGATGAGTAACTTTTTGGTGGAGTTTTTATTTTTGCATAAGATTTCTGTGGTGTTTATTAACATAATGTGTAACAGCAAAGGTGCATCAAAACTGAGTCTCAGCAAGGTAAACCTCTCCTTTCTTCATTTTAAGCTAATTCCATATATGTGTGTGCTAGTGATTGAGGCCTTCTGTATTGGATGTCATTACTATATGTTTTTTTTAAGGAAATACTTTTTCTAAGAGATTTGCCTCTCAGCCATGGTGAAGCACTTGGATAATTTCTCCTATTTAGAAAGTCAAATAACATCAGATAAGATGCAACAAAGAAATCAAGAACTGCTTGCAAAAAATGTGTTCAGCAACTTCCGAAGACTTCTACACTGTCAAAAGTTACAACTCACTAAATTGCTGTCAAAAGTTACAACTCACTAAATTGCTGAAGTGCTACATATGGTCATCCCTTCTGTATTGATGGGAGAGCGTGGCATTTAAAAACAACATTGAGATGACTCAAAGTGTTTGAGTGTTGATGTTAAAGAAGAATGTTAAAAATTAACTGGATGGCTACGAATGAGGTGATCACAAGGATGAATTTAAAAAGAGCACAATTAATTGAAACCTTAAGTACCTAACATCTTTCTGTGGGCACATTGCTTGTTGATCACAGAGCAACTCGATTCTTTCACTCATACTATCAGGCAAGGTTGCAGGCAAATCAGGAATAGAAAAAAAGAGCCAGCTATGTCCAGAAAGGAGAGTGGAAGTTTTATGATTGTGTTGTGTCAGTGAAAGATGGAAGGTGGTGGTTCACAACCTCTGTATTGGAGATGTCACTTGAAGAACTCGCAGTACCTCCTAAAGGTGTTATGATTTGGGGTTAACCTGTTCTATTCTTCTACTGAAGCTTCATACTCATGGATATCTATTTTTATGGACAGTTTCCTTTTGCATACCAATTCAAGATTTAGCTGCGATTCCATTTGCTGAAATATCCCAACTGAATGTTAGCAAGTGAGATGGAGTATATATCATGGATGGTCCTTGAATTAGCTGGGCCTCAGCTCACTCAGGGCTTTGAGGATGGGAATCAGGCCCTGAACTAGATCTGGAATTTGACTCATCACCCAATGCAGAGTGTGGAGTACTGGCAGTCATGTGTTAATTCCAGCTGTCTCCACGCCAGAGGCACACTGCATTGTGATGCTGCATCTTCCAGATGACCCCTGGAGTTAGACCCAGGTAGTCGTTTGTAATAGACGAGACTTGATGTGATAAAACTAGGGCTGTTGATTGATCATAGTTCACTCATCACGATTAATCGCGCTGTTAAACAATAGAACACCAATTAAAATGTATTATATTTTTGGATGTTTTTCTCCATTTTCAAATATATTGATTCCTATTACAACACAGAGTACAGAGTGTATGGTGCTCACTTTATATTATTTTTGATTATCATTTTTACAGTGCAAATATTTGTAAACAAAAGAAATAGTATTTTTCAATTCACCTCATAAGTACTGTAATGCAGTCTTTATTATGATAGTGTAATTTACAAATGTAGATTTTTTTTGTGACATAACTGCACTCAAAACCAAAACAATGTAAAACTTGAGAACCTACAAGTCCACTCAGTCCTACTTCTTGTTCAGCTAATTGCTAAGACAAACAAGTTTGTTTTCATTTATAGGCGATAATGCTGTCCGCTTCTTATTTACAATGTCATCTAAAAGTGAGAACAGAATTCACATGTCACTTTTGTAGCTGGCATTGCAAGGTATTTATGTTCCAGGTATGCTAAACATTCGTATGCCCCTTCCTGCTTTGGCCACCATACCAGAGGACATGCTTCCATGCTGATGATGCTCATTTAAAAAAAAAAAAAAAGCATTAATTAAATTTATGACTGAATTCCTTGGGGGAGAATTGTATGTCTCCTGCTCTGTTTTTCCTGCATTCTGCCAAATATTTCATGTTATAGCAGTCTCTGATGATGACCCAGCATATTCTTCGTTTTAAGAACACTTTCACAGCAGATTCGGCAAAATGCAAAGAAGGTACCAGTGTGACTTTTCTAAAAGTAGCTACAGCACTTGACCCCAGGTTTAAGAATCTGAAGTGCCATCTTAAATCTGAGAGGGACGAGGTGCGGAACATGCTTTCAGAAGTATTAAAAGAGCAACACTCCAATGCAGAAACTACAAAACCCAAACCACCAAAAAAGAAAATCAACTTTCTGCTGGTGGCATCTGACTCAGATGATTAAAATGCGTTGGTCTGCTCTGCTTTGGATCGTTATCGAGCAGAACCCGACATCATCATCATGGACGCATGTCCTCTGGAATGGTGGTTCAAGCATGAAGGAACATATGACTCTTTAGCACATCTGGCGTATCAATATCTTGCAACGCCATCTACAACAGTGCCATGTGACGCCTGTTCTCACTTTCAGGTGACATTGTGACGAGAGTTTTTCGGGGCCCTTGGAGTGGAGTCCTTCACTTGCTCCGGGGGCCCCGGAAAACTCTCGCGGGGCCTGGGCCCCCGGAGCTGCTTCTGCTTCGGGTCTTCGGCGGCAATTCCATGGCGGGGGGGTCCTTCCACTCCAGGATCCACCGCTGAAGTGCCCTGAAGACCTGCAGCGGAGGGTCCTTCTGCCCTGGGACCCACCACCGAAGTGCCAGGTCTTCGGCAATTCGGCCCCCACCGCCGAAGACCCCAGGCCCTCTGAATCCTCTGGGCGGCCCTGTTGAGTACAGGTATTTTCATAGTGTATGGTCAAGCAATAACTGTACAGGCGCTATGCAGATCAGACAGTCACAACCAATGAAAATAGGAAATCACGTAACTTTGGAAAAAAATTGTAGTTATTGATTAGTAACTATTCTGTACCCTTTCTCTCTTGCTAACAGTGCCATTTCAATATTTATCATCAGTCTAATTCCCAAAATGCTATAGGTGGTTTAGACAATAATTATTACTTCAGAGAGCATGTCTTATTATATGTTGGTACAGCACCTAGTACAGTGGGGTCCCTAATCTTTATTTAGGTGTCTGGGCACACAATGATATTAATATTTAGTAATGTCTCGTTCTTAGAATACAGGTTTTAAATTATCACAAGGGATATAAAAAGTGACTGATTTTAATATTCAGATTCCTAAATTCAAGTGCAATATTTCACAATAAAATTAACTTTCTTATGCTGCTGCCGATATTTTATATACGTATAGGTATTGATCATGAAAATAGTCTTTACTTATTCCATTACTTTTCAGATGTTTAAAAATGGTATGAATCTGCCATCTGTGAGGTGTTTTTTGGAAATATGTTGCCTCACTTTATATGGCTAATAAGTAATATACTGCCTAACGTTTTTTTTTCAAGCAGTAAGCTGGGATAAACTTGTTTTCGTAAGATTGTTGCCGCTCATCAGATAAGAAAAAGCACATAACTACATTGTATTGGTAACTACTGAATAAGGAAGTTTCTTGAGCTTCATTTGCACATCAAGGTGGAATCAGTCTCTTCATTGCAGGCTAGCTAGATTTAAATAATAGTTGAAACTTTTTATGGGAGGAACTTGTAAGGTGGTTGAGACTGCTAAGCTGCTCAGAAGTTGAAAGCAAGTCTTGCCTCTTATTTCTGAATTGGCATCTAAAATAAGATTAGCTATAAATTGAGTATTGTTTAGTGACAAGGAATGAATGAATGGGGAAAAATCCTCTCTTGATCCAAACTACATCCAAAAAATTTCCTGCAAATAGCACGTTATGCTTCACCTTGGAGTCCCATATATTTGTAACTGTCAATAATATGGAAAATGAAAAAGCTAAACACAATAGCCACCTAATATAATTCTATCCTACTGCCTACAGGAGTTCAGAGCTTATTAGTATGATTGTTTCAATTATTTTCTCAGCTGAGGTGTTATGAACTTTTTGTCCACTTGTGTTTCAGTAGTTAATACTTGTTCAGTTGTATATATTAAAAAAAAAAAAAAAAAAAAAAAGGTGGGGAGGAACTTCAAACAGGCCACATGAGGTTGCTATCTTATACACTTTGTTCAAGGATATCTAAATCATATGCAAGGCATAGTATAACTTTCTCCCATGAGTTCATAGCAGTACTGTCTGAAAATATTGATGTACTCAACTTTAAATGAGCTTCTCGTAAAGCTGGAGGGGGAGAGAGGAGGGAACGGGGATTTCAGCAGCAGCAATCAGAAGAGCATGCCAGTTGGAGAAAAACAGGAACAAAATTAAAATAGTGTGATAGCCACTGGTGGCTGGCAGATGGAGTCTCACTGCTGGCTTCTTATCTGAGAGCGGTTATTCTTTTTTTCCTTTTGTTAAATAGTAACCCCTAGTACTGTCCCTGTGATTTCCAGCAGTTTTTCGGGATTTTAGGCTCTTTGTAGTGAAAAGCCTGGGTGACTGAAGGAGCAGGTGAAATTGAATAAGCACCATGTCCCAAGCCAACTTTCTGTGGACCATGCTTTGGAACTTCTCCCCTGTATCATCTCCAGAGTCCATCATTTCGCTCCCTACTGGAAAAACCCTTAGAATCATAGATTCATAGAATATCAGAGTTGGAAGGGACCTCAGGAGATCATCTAGTCCAACCCCCTGCTCAAAGCAGGACCAATCTCCAACTAAATCATCCCAGTCAGGGCTTTGCCACGCCTGACCTTAAGCTCTAAGGAAGGAGGTTCCACCACCTCCCTAGGTAACCCATTCCAGTGCTTCACCACCCTCCTAGTGAAAAAGCTTTTTCCTAATATCCAACCTAAACCTTCCTCACTGCAACTTAAGACCATTACTCCTTGTTCTGTCATCTGGTACCACTGAGAACAGTCTAGATCCATCCTCTTTGGAACCCCCGTTTCAGGTAGTTGAAAGCAGCTATCAAATCCCCCCTCATTCTTCTCTTCTCCAGACTAAACAATCCCAGTTCCCTCAGCTTCTCCTCATAAGTCATTTGCTTCAGCCCCCTAATCATTTTTAATGCCCTCCATTGGACTCTTTGCAATTTTTTCACATCCTTCTTGTAGTGTGGGGCCCAAAACTGGACACAGTACTCCAGATGAGGCCTCACCAATGTCGAACGGAGGGGAAAGATCACCTCCTTTGATCTGCTGGCAGTGCCTCTACTTATACAGCCCAAAATGCCGTTAGCTTTCTTGACAACAAGGGCACACTGACTCTTATCCAGCTTTTCATCCACTGTAACCACTAGGTCCTATTCTGCAGAACTGCTGCCTAGCCACTCGTCCTTACTCTGTAGCAGTGCATGGGATTCTTCCATCCTAAGTGCAGGATTTTGCACTTGTCCTTGTTGAACCTCATCAGATTTCTTTTGGCCCAATCTTCTAATTTATCTAGGTCCCTCTGTCCTAGCCCTACCCTCCAGCGTATCTACCACTCCTCCCAGTTTAATGTCATCTGCAGACTTGCTGAGGATGCAGTCCATCCCATCCTGCAGATCATTAATGAAGATATTGAACAAAACCGGCCCCTGGGGGCACTCAGCTTGATACTGGCTGCCAACTAGTCATGGAGCCATTGATCACGACACGTTGAGCCCAACGATCTAGCCAGCTTTCTATCCACCTTATAGTCCATACATCCAGCCCATACTTTTTTAACTTGCCGGCAAGAATACTGTGGGAGACTGTATCAAAAGCTTTGCTAAAGTCAAGGAATAACACGTCCACTGCTTTCCCTTCATTCATAGCTCCAGTTATCTCATCATAGAAGGCAATTAGGTTAGTCACGCGTGACTTACCCTTGGTGAGTCCATGCTGACTGTTCCTGATCACTTTCCTCTCTGCTAAGTGGGATGGTTCCAGAGGGACTTTTCCATAGAGAGCTCAATTTTCCTAACCTGGACACCCTCTTTTTATAATGTGATTCTGACTATATCTTGTAAGCAAAAAACTACTCTTAATTTTTCACATCCATTGATACATCTTTTCCTGTAATCTTGTAGCACGGGGTCATTCTTTGATCACTTAATATATGTCAAGTATTTTCTAAGCCTATGGCTTCGTATGGCTAAGCTAAAATCTTACAGGCCTCAGCCTGTAGGCCTTGCATTTCAGCTCTACTCACTTAGATACCAAATACATAATTATCCCTTCTAACTACTGATCAATCTTATTCTTCTATAATCCTACAAATGAACTCTATTTAGCATACAATGATTATATATGACATAACACGTTAGTTAATCATAACATCACACAAGAAATTAATAATAAAAGTAACATAATGGCTTCAATCTGTTCTTCCAAGATCAATGCCTTTAGTGGCTTTTATTTCCAAGAGACTTTCATTTCTTTGCTGTTAACTTGAAGGGATACACTCCGCTACACAAAATCCTAGACAACCACATTGCCTGGGAAATAATCCAGATGTCCTTGTTGAACCTCATCAGATTTCTTTTGGCCCAATCCTCTAATTTGTATCCTATCCCTACCCTCCAGGGTATCTACCACTCCTCCTGGTTTAGTGTCATCTGCAAACTTGCTGAGGGTAGAATCCATCCCATCCTGCAGATCATTAATGATGATATTGAACAAAACTGGTCCCAGGACCCACCCTTGGGGCACTCCACTTGATACTGGCTGCCAGCTAGACATGGAACCATTGATCACTACCTGTTGAGCCCAATGATGTAGCCAGCTTTCTGTTTACCTTATGGTCCATACATCCAGCCCATACTTTAACTTGCCGGCAAGAATACTGTGGGAGACTGTATCAAAGCTTTGCTAAAGTTAAGGAATAAACACGTCCACTGCTTTCCCCTCATCCATCATATCTCATCATAGAAGGCAATTAGGTTAGTCAGGCATGACTTGCCCTTGGTGAATCCATGCTGACTGTTCCTGTTCCTCTCCTCTAAGTGCGTCAGTTATGCTTTTTCAATAGCCTTTATTATTGCAAGCCCTTCTCCTTTTTGGCCTCCAACCTATACAAAGTGGGCAGCTACAACGTTCTTTGGCTTGGTCTACACTAGGAAATTAAGTCGTTGTAACTGTCACTCAAGGATGTGAAAGTCCACATCCATGAGCAACATAGTTTAACTGACTTAACCCATTGTGTACGCAGCACTAGGTTGAAGGGAGGATTCTCCTGCCGCTGTAGCATTTTAAATATAGACAACCTCTTAGAGGTAACATGTTCAGAACACGCTCTTCATATCACTGCACTAGTTCATTGACTATCTCTTATTGTCCTTTTTGGTGTCAAGATTAATCTCTGCACCTTAAAAGCCCCAAGTAACTGTGCCTGTGTGTTGTTTTTTTTATTTGTTGTCTGAGGCTCATGATTCTGCGAAGAACTCCATGCAGGTTGACCTCAGCACAGACTGCTATTGCAGTCGGTGGCAGTCCATACATGGTGCTGGGATCTGCCAATACGGATTTCACTGAAGGCTGATTGCAGAGGGGACATTTTTGGGGGGTGGATGGGCAGAGTTGGTCCGCTTCCCCCACATTTGCTGCTTGGATTGTACTGAGCATGCTCACACAGACTGAATACGCTCAGTAACACTGCTGAAGACAGCTACCCTCACTCCACCCTCCACCCCTCCCCACTATCGGCAGACGTGGTGGGTTGGATCTGGATCAATGCCTAAACTGCTTCTATCTTCTTCGTTAATGTCCCCTTTTTTGCTCCTCTGCTCCTAGCTTTGCAACTTCTTGCCTGCTGCCCTATGCTTCTTCTCTTTATGCTCTAACCAACATCCCATTCTCTTTCCATCCCTCTTTTTTAAAATAGTGCTTTTCAGTAATTGGCCAGTGATGAATCAAGTATCAAGCATTAAGTTAAACTACAATACTCATTCCAAGATTAGACCTGCACCTGGTGTCCTATATGTATCTGCCTTGCATTGCCTGTGTTTGATTTACATTTTAAACTCCTTTGGGCAGTGACTGTACTCCTTTGTTCCTTTTGAGTGTGAATGGAACTCAAAGAATAAACCTCTCCCCAGAAACAAGGTCACTTTAAAATACATGACTAAGGGTACATCTACACTACGGGATTATTCCGATTTTACATGAACCGGTTTTATAAAACAGATTGTATAAAGTCAAGTGCACGCGGCCACACTGAGCACATTAATTCGGTGGTGTGCGTCCATGGTCCGAGGTTAGCATTGATTTCCGGAGCATTGCATTGTGGGTAGCTATTCCATAGCTATCTCATAGTTCCCGCAGTCTCCCCTGCCCCTTAGAATTCTGGGTTGAGAGCCCAGTGGCTGATGGGGGCAAAAATTGTTGTCACGGGTGTTTCGGGGTAAATGTCGTCAGTCATTCTTTCCTCCGGGAAAGCAACGGCAGACAATCATTTCGCGCCCTTTTTCCCTGGATTGCCCTGGCAGACACCATAGCATGGCAACCATGGAGCCCGTTCAGCTTTTTTTTTTTTACAGTCACTGTATGTGTACCGGATGCCGCTGACAGAGGTGTTACTGCAGCGCTACACAGCAGCATTCACTTTCTTTTGCATGATAGCAGAGACGGTTATCGGTCATTCTGTACCGTCTGCTGCCATTGTAAATTGGCAGTTAGATGACGGTTATCTGTCGTTCTGTACTGTCTGTTGCTATCATGGGTGCCCCTGGCTGAGGTCGGCCGGGGGCGCAAAGGGAAAACTGGGAATGACTCCCCGAGTCAATCCCTCCTTTTTGGTTTCTAAAAATAGTCAATCCTGCCTAGAATATGGGGCAAGTGTACTAGAGAAGCAGTGTATCAGAGAGCACCGCTGCTCCGTGTCAGATCCCGCAGAAATGATGAGCTACATGCCATTCGCGGTGGGGGGTGCCCCTGCAACAACCCCACCTGTTGCTTCCCTCCTCCCCCAACCTTCCTGGGCTACCGTGGCAGTGTCCCCCCCATTTGTGTCATGAAGTTATAAAGAATGCAGGAATAAGAAACAGTGACTTGTTAGTGAGATAAAATGAGGGGGAGGCAGCCTCCCGCTGCTATGACAGTCCAGGCAGGACATTAAGCAGTGTGGGGGAGAGGAGCCCAGCATCCCACTGCTATGCTAGTCCAGGCAGTACAGAATCTTTTCTTTTCACATGAAAGGGAGGGGGCTGATTGAAGCACAGCCCCCAGTTGCTATGATGAAGACGGTTACCAGCCATTCTGTACCATCTACTGGTAATGACTGGGAGTCAGTCCTATTTTCACCCAGGCGCCCCCGGCCAGCCTCACCTGAAGCCAGCCAGGAGCACTCACGAATTGATAAGCAGGACGGTTACCAGTCCTACTGCACCGTCTGCCACCGGGGAGGGGAGAGGAGCGGATACTTCTCTTCACTGCTGTAGCTTCGCATCTACCAGCAGCATTCAGTAGACATAGAGTGACATTGAAAGAAGTCAAGAAATGATTTCTTTCCCTTTTCTTTCACGTGGGGGGAGAGGAGTAAATTGACGAGCTATACGCTGAACCACGCCGGACAATGTTTTTGAACCTACAGGCATTGGGAGCTCAACCAAGAATGCAAATACTTTTCGGAGACTGCTGTGGACTGTGGGATAGCTAGAGTCCTCAGTACCCCCTCCCTCCCTCCATGAGCATCCATTTGAGTCTCTGGCTTCCCGTTACGCTTGTCATTCAGCACTGTGTAGCCTGTAGATTTTTTTTTTCAAACGCTTTGGCATTCCGTCTTCTGTAACAGAGCTTTAATAGAACAGATTTGTCTCCCCATACAGTGATCAGATCCAGTATCTCCCGTACGGTCCATGCTGGAGTCTTTTTGGATTTGGGACTGCATGGCCACCCGTGCTGATCAGAGCTCCATGCTGGGCAAACAGGAAATGAAAATCAAAATTTCGCGGGGCTTTTCCTGTTTACCTGGCCACTGCATCCGAGTTCATATTGCTGTCCAGAGCGGTCACAGTGGTGCACTGTGGGATATCTCCTGGAGGCCAGTACCGTCGATTTGCGGCCACACTAACCCTAATCCGCTATGGTAATACCGATTTTAGCGCTACTGCTCTTGTTGGGGAGGGGTACAGAAACCGATGTAAAGAGCCCTTTATATCGATATAAAGGGCCTCGTAGTGTGGACCGGTACAGCGTTAAATTGGTTTAACGCTGCTAAAATCGGTTTAAACATGTAGTGTAGACCAGGCCTAAAGCACAACAGAAGAACTTCCCTTGATATTTTTAAAACCACTTTTTACGTGTGCTTTGGAAGTTGGCTTTAGTGGAACTTCTTTTCTTAACATTTTGTCACATTCCTAATGTTTGTTACGTGAATTGCATATTTTGTTGTAGTTGACTCCACCATCAATTTTCTGTATATGCCTGCATTTTCTATGTAAATCTCAATAGTTTTTTTCTTATTTCTTGAAATAATTTTTTTTCAAGTTTGACAGTTTTACTTTTTAAGTAACAGAAATTTAATCTTTGGTGGAATATATTCTTTTATAGGACATACTATCTACCATACTGTCTCTTTTCAGAGCTTTTTAGAAGATTATATGGGTTTCTGTGTTCATGGAGAAGAGTATTGTGAAATGGAATGAAGCATTTCAGTGTACTGTACAAGGACTGTACAGAGTGGACTCACATTTTAATTCCACCTTACTATTGGAATAAGTGTGAGGAATGTAGAGTTGGAGTAACTAGGATTTGGTCAAGTGGTTTGCTGTTGCTTTTGATTAATCTAATACTGAGGTACCATAATCAAAACTTGCTGGTTAATTCTTATTTCACACACTTGTACATTATGGTCACTGGAAACCTCAGATGTGGCTATTGAGCTTATAAATATGATCAATGTATTAAAATGGGCTTTGTGAAGGTTATGGTGCTCAGATTATTTACCTTGAGTATGTATTTCTTTTAAAAATGAACTCTTGATCCTGAAAGTGTTTCCTTAACATTTTTATCAATATTGCAGCCATAATTTAAATTCCTTTCCTGAGTAGCTATGACTTGGATTGGATTTCTTTGTGTTCGAGCAACTGTATATTGATTTATCTGTCTGTCTGTTTATCTGTCTGCCTGCCTGTTTCTTGCTTGCAAGAAGAGAATTGAAATGTGCAAGAATCTAAGGAATATGATTATTTGGGTGACTCATTCATTTACCTGAAAAGTGACTGAGGCAGATTTCATAGTATGACTTTAAAGGGATCCTACTAATTTGACAATCATGGCCTGGATATACAACAGTTATAGTGATTTGGGGGTGTCTCATTTTATTAGATGTCCAACTTGTAACACGTTGAAAGGATCTGATTTTCAAAAACTGGGCGCTCAGAGGTCAGAACCTAAGAATTGAGGTACCAAAATTGCTACTCACTTCTGAAAATCTTGGTTAAAACACTTAAAGAACAAATCCTTGCATATGTTACAGATAAGTCCTTAATTCATTAACACTGAAAACTATAATCTAATTTTGCTTTTAGTTGTTTACATTACTGCTTATCTTAATTTTCCTTCTTTTGGACTTTAACATTAATTAGATATTTCATCATGGTTTATAGTTATTTTCTCATGAATGTTGTGTTAAATATGGAAGGCAGATGTTGATTGTGGTGGTGGGGAAGTAAGTTTCCATTTATATTGTTTTAACAAAAAATTCATAGAAACACATTTGTGTTGATTCTAAAAGTTTAATTTTAAAAATTGTTAAATTTAGGCCGTATTTGGCGGTATAACTTGAAGTAAAAATTCAGTACTTTGGTTGCTCATAAGTTTGGAACAAGTATACAGGTAAACTGGAGAGAGAATGCTTTGTTTGTTTGTTTTATAAAAAGTCAGAACAAGTCTGAATGCATTATTTTCTTTCCTGAAATCGAATAAATGCTGATATGAAATCTCCCTCCCCCCACATTTGCAGCTATACCTCTGGCTGTTCCTGCCATATCATTCCTTTCTCAGGAGGGGTTGAATTCCGTTCTCTTAGGGTACATCTACACTACGGGATTATTCTGATTTTACATAAACCGGTTTTGTAAAACAGATTATATGAAGTCGAGTGCACGCGGCCACACAAAGCACATTAATTCGGCGGTGTGCATCCATGGTCTGAGGCTAGCATCAATTTTCAGAGCGTTGCACTGTGGGTAGCTATTCTGTAGCTATTCCATAGTTCCCGCAGTCTCCTCCGCCCCTTGGAATTCTGGGTTGAAATCCCAGTGCCTGATGGGGCAAAAATCATTGTCACAGGTGGTTCTGGATAAATGTCTTCAGTCATTCCTTGCTCCGGGAAAACAACTGCAGACAATCATTTCGCACCCTTTTCCCCTGGATTGCCCTGGCAGACGCCATAGCACGGCAACCATGGAGCCCGTTCAGGATTTTTTTTACAGTCACCGTATGTGTACTGGATGCCGCTGACAGAGGCGTTACTGCAGCGCTACACAGCAGCATTTGTTTGCTTTTGCATGATAGCAGAGACGGTTATCGGTCATTCTGTACCGTCTGCTGCCATTATAAATTGGCAGTTAGATGACGGTTATCTGTCGTTCTGTACTGTCTGTTGCTATCATGGGTGCCCCTGGCTGAGGTCGGTCGGGGGCGCAAAGGGAAAACTGGGAATGACTCCCCGAGTCAATCCCTCCTTTATAGTTTCTAAAAATAGTCAGTCCTGCCTAGAATATGGGGCAAGGGTACTAGAGAAGCAGTGTATCAGAGAGCACCACTGCTCCGTGTCAGATCCCGCAGAAATGATGAGCTACATGCCATTCGCGGGGGGGGGGTGCCCCTGCAACAACCCCACCTGTTGCTTCCCTCCTCCCCCAACCTTCCTGGGCTACCGTGGCAGTGTCCCCCCCATTTGTGTCATGAAGTTATAAAGAATGCAGGAATAAGAAACAGTGACTTGTTAGTGAGATAAAATGAGGGGGAGGCAGCCTCCCGCTGCTATGACAGTCCAGGCAGGACATTAAGCAGTGCGGAGGAGAGGAGCTCAGCATCCCACTGCTATGCTAGTCCAGGCAGTACAGAATCTTTTCTTTTCACATGGAAGAGAGGGGGCTGATGGAGCTCAGTCCCCAGTTGCTATGATGAAGACGGTTACCAGCCGTTCTGTACCATCTACTGGGAATGACCAGGAATCATTCCTGTTTTTACCCAGGCGCCCCCGGCCAGCCTCACCTCAGGCCAGCCAGGAGCACTCACGGGCTGATGGTGACGACGGATAGCAGTCATATTGTACCATCTGCCACCAGGGAGGGGAGAGAAACAGATACTGCTCTTCAGTGCTACAGCATCGCATCTACCACCAGTATTCAGTAGACATAGGGTGACATTGAAAAAAGTCAAGAAATGATTTCTTTCCCTTTTCTTTCACGTGGTGTGGGGAGGGAGTAAATTGACGAGCTATACCCTGAACCACGCCAGACAATGTGTTTGAACCTACAGGCACTGGGAGCTCAGCCAAGAATGCAAATACTTTTCGGAGTCTGCTGTGGACTGTGGGATAGCTGGAGTCCTCAGTACCCCCTCCCTCCCTCCATGAGCGTCCATTTGATTCTTTGGCTTTCCGTTACGCTTGTCACACAGCACTGTGTAGCCTGGAGATTTTTTTCAAACGCTTTGGCATTTCGTCTTCTGTAACGGAGCTCTGATAGAACAGATTTGTCTCCCCATACAGCGATCAGATCCAGTATCTCCCGTACGGTCCATGCTGAAGTCTTTTTGGATTTGGGACTGCATGGCCACCCATGCTGATCAGAGCTCCATGCTGGGCAAACAGGAAATGTTATTCAAAATTTTGTGAGGCTTTTCCTGTTTACCTGGCCACTGCATCTGAGTTCATATTGCTGTCCAGAGCGGTCACAGTGGTGCACTGTGGGATACCGCCCGGAGGCCAATACCATTGATTTGTGACCACACTAACCCTAATCCGATATGGTAATACCGATTTCAGTGCTACTCCTCTCGTTGGGGAGGAGTACAGAAACCAATTTAAAAAGCCCTTTATGTCGATATAAAGGGCCTCGTAGTGTGGACGGGTGTGGCGCTAAATCTGTTTAACGCTGCTAAAATCGGTTTAAATGCGTAGTGTAGACCAGGCCTTAGTGTGAATGAAAGGAATGTTGGAACAGAAGAACTTGAGAGAAAATACCTTTGCTTTGTCTTGAAAATATATCCCATTTTAACTAAATTGTGGGGTCTTTATTTATCTTTCTTTTTATTAATACAAGTAGAGTCCCATAAGCAAAGCATCTGGATTTTATTTTAAACTCTCTTAATGATTTACAAGAATTTTTTTTCAGTTCATGCATGTTATCTCTGAACGTTCTAAAACTAAACCCAAATCACAGCTACCCTCCTCCTTGTTTCCCCCTCCCTCCAGGACCCTCATCTCCAAATGAGGGTGGAGGGTTGGAAGACTTTTCAAGTTAGAAGGGTTTTTTATTTTGTTTTGTTTAAAACAACAGTAATACAATTTTCAGTCACGTGATCTTTCACCCCCACTGACTGTCAGAGTAAAGTTTTCAGCAGACCTGAAATCAGTTTCCAATTTTGTGCCTACAAAAATATTTACGAACTTGGGAAGAGAATTCAAATAGAGACTAACCAGTTAACTGTCTTGAACACACAATATAAGAAGCTGTTGCACAAAATATAGTCCTTGCTGATACTTTTCAATGGATTGTAGACTTAGTTTAACAGTCACCATTCATGATTCTGATCTTGATGGTGGATATAAGGTTGAGCTGAATGGGGGACATAGTTGTGAAGATTTAATTATGGCCTCAAGTAAAATGAATGGAAATGTATCACGTTTTGGGAGCACTACAGAGTAACCTGTAATGATTTTACAGTGAGAAATTAATAAAATTGAGAAGTAGGAATCACGTTTAGTAAGAACTTTTGGAAGCTTTGAGTATAATTAAAGATGAAAAAAATTGAGTTATTTTGGCATTTCCTAATGGGGATGGAAGCACATGTGGGCCATAGAACAGCTCTTTAAATGTATTTGGGCTGCTTTGAATGTACTGGGGCTACTCCACGCAACATTTAGGGCAGACTTCAAAAAATTGGTATGTGAATTTTCTAGTTTAAGCACAAAAACCTGCTTGTCAGGGGCAACGAGTTGTATGGCCCGTGGTGCCCGGGCTCCAGCAATATTCAGGGCCTGGGGCCCGGCTCCACAAATGTTTGGGGCTGGATCTCTCCCCAACCTTATCTGCCACCCCCTTGCACCTCCCCTGAATGTCCCCTGGCCTGTACTTGGTGCTCCCGTGCACCTCCCCAGGTCCCAGAGCGTCCCTGCCTCTCCCCTGCAGATCCACACTAACTCAGCTCTGTTGGCTCCCAGAATCAACTGCTGCCATAGGGTCCTAGTGGCCCCATCCACTAGTGGCAGGGTAGGTTGCCCGGACCCTTCCCTTTTCCGGCGGGACCCTCCACCAGCACAGGGCCCCCCCACCTGCAGTCACCGCTTCTGCCTCATGCTGGGCAATGGGCAGCCCCATCTCTCCTCCTCACCCCCCTGTGAGGCTACAGTGAGGGACAGCAGCAGGGGAAGAGGCACACCTGTGATGGCAGCCCCCGCTCCCCCAGTGATAGGTGCAGACTACGTGGGTTCCCTGGCCAGCTCGCCTCTGCTCCACCTCCTCTCCTGAGCCCCCCGTGTGCCTGCTTTTTCCCCCAGCTCCCAGCACTTGTGCCACAAAACAGCTGTTTCGCGTGGCTGAGAGGGAGGGAGGTTCATGGACCTGAGAGGGGCCCCAGGAGCATGTGAAGTGACGGTGTGAGGTGAATGTGCTGCTGGGGGGGCCCTCCCCCAGAGCTCACTGCTGCCATTGGGGAGAGGGTTGGGGGGAGTCGTCCTCTCTGGCCCCAGCCTCGAGACAGCCTGCCTGCACCCCAAACTCACCCACCACCAGAGCCCTCACCCCTCCAGCACCTCTACCCTCTGCCCTAGCCCTGAGTCATTCCCACACCCCAAACTCTGCAGCCCCAGCCAGAGCCCTCATCCCCCTGCACCCTAACCCGCTGCCCCAGTCCTGAGCCCCCTCCTGCATCATGAACCCCATCCCTCTGCCCTAGCCCTGAGCTCCTTCCCAAACCCCTCATCCCCAGCCCCACCCCACAGCTCTCACCCCTGCGCTCCCTCCCTCCACATCCCCTCCCACCCCCAAACTCTTTCCCAGAGCTTGCATCCCTCACACCCACCTGGAGCCTGTACCCAAACTCTGTCCCAGAGCTTGCACCCCCACCCTCTCCCCACACACACTTTCCTGCCCCCAAACTCCCTCCCAGATCCTACACCCCAGCCCTTCGCATTCCCTCCCGGATCCTGCACCCAAATTCTGTCCTAGAGCCTGCATCCCAGACTCCTCCCACACCCATACTCCCTCCCAGAGCCCAGCCTCTCACCTCTTCTGCAGCCAGACTCCCTCCCAGAGCCTGCCCCTGCACCCCAATTCCCTGCCCCAGCCCAGGGCCTGCACCCCAGACCACCTCCACACACTCAAACTCCCTCCCCGAGCCTTAGGCAGGTGGGGGGTGGGGCGGGTTTTAGGCACCACCAAAATTTCTACAAACCTGTCACCCTGCTTCTTGCCTACGCTTCCCTGTGACAATTGTAAGCTCCTTGGGGAATTTCTTTCTTGTGATCAGGACAATTTGGTGCTGAAATCCCATTGTAATAAAATTTTATTTTATTTTACTTATCAACAAGATTATTGCTCCGCATGAATGACTAGAACTGTGCAAGGCTGATACGGTACGTGGATGAGCAGATGACTGTAATATTATTTGTAGCGTGTTTTTTTTTTTTTTTTTTAAATTTGAGGAGCAACACAATCTAGAGAAATGAGCTCAGGACTTGGAAACAGGAACATCTGAATCCTATTCCTGGCATTGCTACTGACTTATTGTAAAACCTTGAGAAAGTCATTTCACTTCTTTGTATCTCATTTTGTCCATCTATATATGCAGTGTTGCCTAAAGGTTAAATTAGGCCCTGATCTTGCAAATAGTTACACAAGTGCTTAACTTCTTAAGCTTCTTAGCAGTCCCATTGACTTCAGTGGGACTGCGCACAGGAGCATAAATAGTGTTTGGAGGACTGGACCATTAATTTGTACAATATAATGGTGAAGCTGTAAGATGTCAAGGATAAATAATATGATCTTTAAAAATACCTCAGGAAGGAAATAATTTAAACCCACATTAGCCAAAACCTGTTCAACCTCATGTTAAACATAAATAGGTGATATGCTGTTAGAAATCCAAGGTAGAGGATAACTGGTAACATTTCCTGCTTTGTGTGTTATCATTTGGTTCTTGTAGTGCTTGAAAAATAGCTAAGCTCAATGACCCAATGTCTTTTTATCATTACAGGATAGAGAACATAGTTTTAGTCATATTATTCATTTTTTTAATTGAAAATACATACTCTGAAAAACTGGTGAAAGCTAATAGTGATCTGCAAAACTTTTTTGAAGTTTTCTACCACCACTCATACACTGAAGGCTTTCTAATAAATTAACCCAAATGTTTTTCTTCTTAAAGTTTGCTTTTTAGATACACCAGCTGCTGAGAATAGAGGGTTGTATAACTTTATATTCTTTTAAAATAGTGGCATCACATATCCCATGGATATGTTAATTACTGACTGCAATCTGATTGTTCCTAGTCTGCGAGCCTCTCTGCCCCACTCCTCACATATATATTCACACTCTGGGCTGGGAAGTAGTAATGCAACAGCTTTCTCACAACAATGTAGTAGCTTTAACTAAATCAATGTAGTAATGTATAAATAAACTGTGTATGTGAGAATGAGGAAATAGTATTTGTATTTTTTAGCATGCAAGTAACAGTGATGTCAGCATACAGCAGAGCTTGGGTCCCTCTCTCCCTTTTTTTTCACAAAGGAAAGTGGGGAGCTGGTAAGAACTGTGGCTTTTATTTTAAAAAATTGTGAAAACATGGATTTTGACAAATAAAATAGAAGTGGAGCCTCAGACTGAACTTCATAAGCTAAGTAAGAGTACCAACTTGAAAAAACTTTACGGGTCAATTTTGATGTTTATAGGGATAGTTTAGTAACTTGTGATTACTGAACTAATAATGAATCTTCCCGTACAACACAGCTATTGTGGTAAACGCAAGAGCTTGCAAACTGATATCTATGTTCCAGGGCTAATTATGTCTTAATGGAGAATGTTGACTTAAATACAGATGTCTGAGGCCCCAGTGCTGTAAAAGCTTAGGCACCTGTGTAATTATACTTGCATCAATAGTCTACTGACACAAGTTACATATGTACCTAAGATTTTGGAGGATCGTAGCCTAAGCCAACAACTTTGATTTCCTGTTAATCAGACGTGTGTATTGTTTTTGTCTAAGAATATAAGGGTGGGGAGAGCACAAATAATTTCATATAAAAACCTGGAGTAAGTGAGTGGTTTGCTCTCTATCATTCTTTGAGTGGTCATGATACAGATAAATGAATGTCTTCTAGAAACATTTGAACTACTCTGCCACTCTCATGAAGAGCTGGTTGAGGAGCACTCTAGACTGCTAATGTTGATTTCAGTTAGTCTTGGAAGTGCTACAGAGGGCGTAGCTGCACCGATGCAGTGTTTTTAAATGTAGACCTCCCCTCAGGTGTGAGGAGAACTTAACATGGACCTTCTATGAGTCATCTCGATTATCACTTCAAAGGTTTTTTTTTCTCCTGCTGATTGGCCTCTTACAGTTGCCATGGCTGCTTCCACCTTTTCATGTTCTCTGTATGTATAAATATCTTCTTTCTCTGTGTTCCATTCTGTGCATCCGAAGAAGTGGGCTGTAGCTAGGGTGACCAGACGTCCCGATTTTATCGGGACTGTCCCGATATTTGCTTGTTTGTCCCGCTTCCCAACCAATATTAGGTCGGGACACTGGACAAACAAGCAAAGGATCTGGAGCCCGGAAGGGCTCGCGCCGTCCCCCGCCCTGACTCCGTCCCCTCCTTCCCCCATTGGCTCCCTCCCCAAATCCCCGTCTCTTGCCAAGCACGCCATGCCCAGGAGACGCAGGGGAGCCTGGGGCCGGGGTGAGTGAGTCCGGCCTGATCCCGAGCAGGCAGGACGTGGGCGTGGTACCTGGAGGGAGAGTAGGGGATGGCCTGCGGGACCAGGCATCGGCTGTTCTCCTCACCTGGGCAGCGGGACTTGGGAGCAGCCGCTGCTGCTGCTTTCACTGCTGCAGGGGGAGGAAGTGGCCAAGCACATGGCCAGTCGTGCTGTGCCCAGCCCCTGGCCAGTCGCGTCTGGGCTGGCTGCCCAGCTGGTGCGATCCCGTGGCGGAGGCATTGGCAGCCCAGCCCCGTTCATTCCCCTGCGGGACCTAAGCGGGATGAGGGGGGCTGGGGCCGGCGGCCCTCACTCTGGGGCCGCCCGCAGGATTGCACCAGCTGGGCAGCCAGGCCAGACGCAACTGGCCAGGGGCTGGGGGCAGCGTGCGCGCCGGGCTCGGGGGGTCCGTGAGCGCCAGAGCTGCAGCCACCGAGCTTGGCCAGTGGCCGCTTCCTCCCCCCATGGCAGTGGGAGCTGCAGCAGCTGCTGCTCCTGAGTCCTGCTGCCCAGGTGGGGAGAACAGCCCCAGCGGGCCGCCCCCTACTCTCCCTCCAGGTACCGCGCCTGAGTCCTGCCTGCTTGAGGCCAGGCTGGACTCTCACTCACCCCGGCCCCATGCTTCCCTGAGTCTCCTGGGCCTCCCTCCGGTGCTTGCGGAGGGAAGAGAAATCAGGAGTGGGTTTTTTTTGTTTTTTTGTTCTGCTGCCATTTTTTTTCCCTCTGCCCCCGCCCCGCCCCACCTCCCACGTCCTGATATTTGACCTGGGTGATCTGGTCACCCTAGCTGTAGCCCACGAAAGCTTATGCTCAAATTTGTTAGTCACCTTCAGCTCATTTTCCTACTGTGACTATAACGTCTGCATTAATGTATGCATTTGAACTGTAAGAGGAGCAAACGTTATTGGATGACATGGAAACTCAAGTACTTCAGGGTATCCCTCTCTTGTCTTCCCAAAAGAAAAATCTCAAGAATATCTAAGCCTTGAAACTTACCCTTCCCCTCTCCTTTCCCCTTCCCTTCTCCTTTCCCAAAAAGTCAGTCATTTGTCATGGATTTGTGAACCATAGAGAAGCTTCTCACTCCTTTTAAAATTATTTCAGATGGTTGATTCTGGAGGTGTAGTGGGTGGAGCTGCACATTTTTCTCTATGCTGCAGGAAATCTGTTAAAGTAGAACAACTGTATGGGCTTAGCTGAAGAAAATATTGTGCTGATTTTCATGGAAACGTTTTGTGCATTAGCTGCAAAACCAATTTTCTTGGTATTTTTCCATCTTCACTTTTTTCCCCCCTAATGTTAGTCCTTTTTTTTATGTTCAGTACTCATTTTAGCAGTGATTTCTTCTGGTGGTAAATGACAAAGGAATGTACTGGGGATGTGCTGTATCTAATGAGAACAAACCAAAATCTGAAGTGTGACGTTTCCAGTTCTGGTTCGTGCATAGCCAATCATAGCAAACCAGCAACTATTATTTAAAGCGTATGAGCATGTGATAGAGCCCTTCAAACATTGTAGTCAATATATGCAGTGCATCAAAAGATAGAGAAGATAATATTTTGCTGGGTATGTATTCATTTTCTCAAGGCACACTTTAATTTTAATGTCTGAGAATTACAAGAACAATATTTGGAAAAGGCACAGCTGAAAATGATCTGTGTAGGTTACTTATCTATATTTTTGCCAATATAGGATTAGACCCTGTTGTAAATTTGCTAATGTTTTGGCCAGTCTGATTTTACATTTTCAAAATGATTGGGCTTCCACCACGCCTCATAGGAGACTATCCTTTGATCTAATGGATCAGGTTTAAAGTTTATTTCCTGATATTTGGCCAAAATTTTCCTCCTCTTAATTTCATTCCATTACTTCTAATTTTACTTTTTTCTACCACTCAAATCCTTTCTCTACTTGCTTCGTGTTTACACTCTTCTGATATGTGTCCTCTTCAACCTCCTAGATAGTGCTTAACCAAGCTCGTCATATGCAATATTGATATACAGGATGGGCCCAATCCTGCATGTGTGTGAGAGAGAGAGAGAGACAGAGAGATGAGGGCCAGTATCCCAGTACTCGGCATCTCACAGGATTGGGTCCTATATTAGCAAATGTTTACAAATATTTTACCTGCTTATTAATGGATGCTTTTAAATACTAGTTAACTTATTTCTATGTTATTTTCTTAGGAGCTTGAAAATAACATTTTCTACCGCATTATTTTTCTTACGTTTGCCAAACATTACTTCTTTCCTTTCTTTTTTCTTTGTTTTTAAATTTCTCTCTCCTGCCCTTCTCATTAGGAGCGTGTCTTTTTTGTTAAAAGAATCTTGGTTCCCCTTCCTGCAGTCTGACCAAAGTATCCTTTAGCATCCTTTTTTGCCCCTGTGCTACCATCACCTCAAAGGCCCTGTATCATGGCAGCTTGTTCTCTTATATGAACATTGGATCCCTCTGGATGCAGCTGACCAAAACATTTTTTAGCTCTCCTCTTTCCTCTTCCTCCCCCCATAAAACATACCAATTCCTGTCCTCCATGATCACATCGCTGCTATAACGCTTGGGGAGGCTCAGTGAGAAGATTCTTTAAAATATACCCTAATCTTAACTGACTCATCTTATTAGAAATTGTGTGTGTATGGATCTTGAGTCTCTCTTGCCCTCTGCTACAGCTTCTGGTTTGCCTTTTTAAATTTTGATTTGAATAAGATGACTTCTAGACACACTGACATGTAATTTATATTACAACAAAAGAAAACCTTAACTAAAAATTCAAAAGGAGAAACTCAGCTAGGTTGCCACCTATAAGGCTGCTTTTTTCCACCCTCTCATAGTTCTGGGGAGAATGTCTTCAGCCCTCTCCAAAATCGTGATCAAATAAGTGTCTTTTGCAGCATGCCTGGAAGGTCATCAAATTTGGACTATTTTGAACCAAGAGGAAGGAAGTTCCAGTGTCCTGGAGCCTTCATAGAGAATGTCTTTACCAGCAGCTGGCTTTGTGACTGTAGCAGATTTCTGTTTGTTTGTTTTATATACCTTGAAACATTGGTTTATATTTTTGAAGGTACCTTTTGGAAAGAAAAGGGCCAAGTAATTTTTAAAAACAGCTATGATTCTCCATCTCTGCCTCAGAGCTGCTAATGTCTTTCCATGTATTAAAGAGGATTGACTTGAAGTGGCTTGCCAGCCTAGGATATTGTTCCAGAGTTGTGATATCTGCATTTAGATTTCCTGTGCCACTGCAAGTTGGGCTGCCCTATCTCATCCATCTTTGATGAAACCTACAATGATATCATTCTGGAGCAAATAAAGATCGACTGATATTCTGCCCCCTCCCACACAACCACCAAATTTCCCCCAACCCACTAGTAATTTATAAACCCTGTATTTATAAATACAGTATTTGTGTGACATGAATTGCTCTTATCTGCTAGGAAATTACAGACTTTACAACCTGTAAGAACCTTACCCAGTGAAAAATGCACATTCTTGCCCCTTTTGGGTCACAGAGGATTGCCCCTTTTGGGTCACAGAGGATCTTCAGAAGCATTTTTTTTAATTTTTATTTTCCTTGTTCTAAGAACATGAATTTTATATGGGTCAAGACTGAAGTCTTCAAGGTGTGTACTTATGACTCACTCTTTTACATTTGTAATCTTACGAATAATTTTATTTCCCCAAACTAAGCTTCCTAGAATTCTTTTAAAAGTGAAGATATCTGTTAAAGCTTAAAAAAATCAAACCAAAAATAACTTTACTAATTTAGAAAACTGCTGCAAATACCACTAGTTTATATATTATATAGTTATTTTTCATGCTTTTTATACATGAAGTTATTTAAAAACTTACTTCTTTCTAAATATTCTAATTAATTTGATGATATCTGTATTTTACCGAAGTCAATGTATGGTAAGGGTTTAAAGTATTAATCGAACGTGTTAAGAAAATATATTATGTCTTTAAGAAACCGAGATAATTTCACTGACAATAACTATCTGGATTACTAGACCATAAAGTATGTGGTGTTTGAATACATTCCAGTTCTGATATAAATATTGAGCAGTTGATAAGGATCTGATCTTAGATACAGGAAAAAAAAAACTAATTGTGCATTATTTGATGATAAACTGCCTACATATGGTAAACATACACAAATGTTTAGTGGCAGTTAAAGTTGACTCAAACCACAAAAATGATGGGAAAACAAATTAAGGGGTGAATCCCCTGCATTTCTTGCCATTTTCATATTGTCTACAGCACTGCTGATAACACACTTCCATTTCCAGGTACTGAAAAGCAATACGTAGTTCATTTTAATCAAACTTGTACTTTAGTGGAAAATGGCTCAGTGGTTAGGGCACTAGCCTTGGCCTCAGACTTGGGGTTTGGCTCCACTTGCAGCAGTACAGCGCTGGGATTTAAAGATGTCTTCGTACAGCTGTGTAGGGAAAGCGCTGCAGTGTGGCCACACTGACAGTTACCAGGGCTGCAGTGTGGCCACATTTGCAGCATTTGCAGCGCTGTTGGGAGTGGTGCATTGTGGGCAGCTATCCCAGCATTCAAGTGGCTGCAACGTGCTTTTCAAAAGAGGGGGTGGGGTGGAGTGTGACAGGGAGCATGGGGGAGACAGAGAAAGTGGATTTTTGGAGCTGACACTGTGTCAGCTCCCTGCCTTGCAAGTTCCGACCCATTCCCCCACCCTCTCATTCACTAAATGAAAATAGCTCTCTTTTTGTTTTTTTCCTCACAGACCAGATAAGCAGCTGCTCCGAAAGGGACGCCCCCCTCCCCCCCGCCGTGCTGCTTCTCTCCTCAAGCAAACATTCCAAAGGGATCCCCTTGCCTGTCTCTGCTTGAGCAAACAGTAGCTGTGTTTGTTTTTTAGATAAGCAGCTCCAGGAGCCTCCAGTTCACAACAAAACAGAGAGGCATCACAACAAAACAAAGAGTGTTATCCTTACTTAAAAAGTATTATGGGAAGGTTCCAGAGGTCAGTTACAGCGTAGTAAGATTAATCACTGTTTACACTGGCACCCCAGCACTGCAGCACCAGCGCTATACTCTTTATTCCTCTCGTCGAAGTGGAGTACAACCAGCGCTGTAGCCAGGGAGATACAGCACTGTATGTACCTTGCCAGTGTGGACAGGGAGTAAGTTACAGCGCTGTAAAGCCACCACCAGCGCTGTAACTCTGAAGTGTAGCCAAGCCCTTAGCTTTACATCTCAGCTCTGCCACAGACTTCCTGTGTAACTATGGGCAAATCGCTTAGTTTCTCTGTGCCCCATTTCCCCATGTGTAGAATGGGATAATAGCACTTCCCTACTGCACAGGGCAATGGAACAATAAACACATTAAAGATTATGAGGTGCTCATATACTAAGGAGAGCCATATAAATACAAATCATATTAGTGCAAAGTCTTAACAAATCGACAGGCACATCTGACTCTCACACTCCTTACACTTGGGAAGCTAGTCTGCCTTTGCATTGCTGAGGTCCCTGTGCAGGTTTTTGTTAGTTTGCGTAAGTTATTGATAACCAAATACTTCAAGGTATCAGTTTTGTTGAGCATTATTCCTTAATAAAGTAATGCTTAAATATAAAAGAAATCGACAACTGAATCTACATGAGGCATTGCTCCTGCAGCTGGGTCTGCACAGGGCCTTGTTGACTTTTGAGGGGCTCCACATGGATGAAAGGGACCGCTTCTGCAGATTGGTTGCAGGATAAGGACCTGAGTGAGTCAAATAACTATTTAAATTTATTGTGAATTGTAATTGTGTTGCTTGCTAGAAGGCATTCTGTAAATTGTTTTTAACAAGGCATCAGCATCTTGGCTTCTAACTAATCAAAATCAGTCAATAAACATCCTTTAAGCTTATAAACATCCTCTTGGCAGTTGAACTCCAAATATTGTCTGGCACACACAACCTAGCGAGAAGGTGGAGTGAAGGACTGTATCTTATTAAGAGAGGAGTTTGTTTTAAAGCAAACATCCAGCTTCATATTTTTTTAACAGAAAAACAAATGTTTCATACCTTAAATTATGTAACTTAAATAAAAATGGCAAAAACAAAAAGTCCCAAGTTTGTGTCATGTGTGCACTCTTGAGTGTGTGTGTGTACACACACACACACACACACACTCCCTTTATTTATAAACTGCCAACCCTGTAACTTTGAAGTAATATAGTTGTAAAATACACACCAGATTTAATGAATTTAGTTTTTATGGATTTCAGAAATTAGCTTATAAAAGGTCTTTGACCAGTAGTTTCTAGTAGTAAAAGTATAGTCTTCCTTCCACACCTGGCTACAGTTACAATTTTGGCAGTGAATTAATGATTAA